>NC_057833.1:97992500-99242500 GCF_910594005.1 Cervus elaphus | reverse complement strand
CTCTGGAGTTTTCAAAGGATGTGAGGCCTCCGGTCGTGATGAGGTGGGGAACTAGGTCTTTCTCTGTGGTCTCCACAGGGGATTCAGACATCCTTTCGTCTTGGGAGATGCAAGACGAGCCTGCATTCAAGTCACTGCAGGGATATCCGGCCTTATTTCGAGCAAGGCATCGCGGTGTCCATTCCACTTGAGGCCGCAAACTCAGGGTCCCTCTCACATACCTAGAGCTGAGAGAAGCCTCCTCTTGAGGTGCTTGTGGTAAGGTGGTATTCCTCTGGAGTCGAAGTTAGGGACTAACCTCTCATCTCGAGTTGATTTTTGGTCCACGGAGCTCTTTCGTGTTGCTACAGTGACCTCAGGATCCCTCTAGCCTTGAAACACTGTTCTTGGGGTTTCTCTGGAGTGCCATCAAGGAAATCAAGGCTCCTTTCATGTTTGATGTGCAACACGGAATTGCTCTGCACGCAGTGCAGGGGAATCAGGCCTCATCCCGCGGCGAGGGGGAAGTCTCATGGTTTTTCTCGAGTTGCGGCGGGAACCTGGGGTATATTCTCGAGTTACGACGGGGATGGCCCTTCTACACCCGTTTTTGTTCAGCGACGTCAGGACTCCTGCCTAGTTGCGAGGGACAACACGGGATTCTCCTCGAGGCTTGGCAGGGCAATTGGGACGCCTCTCCCGCTGAGGTGGGAGACCAAGGGTCCCTTTCCACATGCACAGGAATCCTGGGACTCCTATCAAGTTTCACGAGGAGTCAGGCATCGTCTACTTTGGAGGCACTGATCTCCGCGTACCTCTGAAGTTTTCAAAGGATGTGAGGCCTCTGGTCGCGATGAGGTGGGGAACTAGGTCTTTCTCTGTGGTCTCCACAGGGGATTCAGACATCCTTTCGTCTTTAGAGATGCAAGACGAGCCTGCATTCAAGTCACTGCAGGGATATCCGGCCTTATTTCGAGTCAGGGCATCGCGGTGTCCTTTCCACTAGAGGCCGCAAACTCAGGGTCCCTCTCACATACCTAGAGCTGAGAGAAGCCTCCTCTTGAGGTGCTTGTGGTAAGGTGGTATTCCTCTGGAGTCGAAGCCAGGGACTAACCTCTCATCTCGAGTTGATTTTTGGTCCACGGAGCTCTTTCGTGTTGCTACAGTGACCTCAGGATCCCTCTAGCCTTGAAACAGTGTTCTTGGGGTTTCTCTGGAGTGTCATCAAGGAAATCAAGGCTCCTTTCATGTGTGATGTGCAACACGGAATTGCTCTGCACGCAGTGCAGGGGAATTGGGCCTCATCTCGCGGCGAGGGGGAAGTCTCATGGTTTTTCTCGAGTTGCGGCGGGAACCTGGGGAATATTCTCGAGTTACGACGGGTATGGCCCTTACACCCACGTGTTTGTTCAGCGACGGCAGGACTCCTGCCTAGTTGCGAGGGACAACTCGGGATTCTCCTCGAGGCTTGGCAGGGCAATTGGGACGCCTCTCCAGCTGAGGCGGGAGACCAAGGGTCCCTTTCCACGTGCCAAAGGAATCCTGCGACTCCTATCAAGTTTCACGAGGAGTCAGGCATCGTCTCCTTTGGAGGCACTGATCTCCGCGTACCTCTGGAGTTTTCAAAGGATGTGAGGCCTCCGGTCGCGATGAGGTGTGGAACTAGGTCTTTCTCTGTGGTCTCCACAGGGGATTCAGACATCCTTTCGTCTTCGGAGATGCAAGACGAGCCTGCATTGAAGTCACTGCAGGAATATCCGGCCTTATTTCGCGTCAGGGCATCGCAGTGTCCATTCCACTTGAGGCCGGAAACTCAGGGTCCCTCTCACATACCTAGAGCTGAGAGAAGCCTCCTCTTGAGGTGCTTGTGGTAAGGTGGTATTCCTCTGGAGTCGAAGCCAGGGACTAACCTCTCATCTCGAGTTGATTTTTGTTCCACGGAGCTCTTTCGTGTTGCTACAGTGACGTCAGGATCCCTCTAGCCTTGAATCAGTGTTCTTGGGGTTTCTCTGGCGTGCCATCAAGGAAATCAAGGCTCCTTTCATGTGTGATGTGCAAGACGGAATTGCTCTGCACGCAGTGCAGGGGAATCGGGCCTCATCTCGCGGCGAGGGGGAAGTCTCTTGGTTTTTCTCGAGTTGCGGCAGAAACCTAGGGTATATTCTCGAGTTACGACGGGGATGGGCATTCCACACACGTGTTTGTTCAGCGACGGCAGGACTCCTGCCTAGTTGCGAGGGACAACTCGGGATTCTCCTCGAGGCTTGGCAGGGCAATTGGGACGCCTCTCCAGCTGAGACGGGAGAACAAGTGTCCCTTTCCACGTGCCACAGGAATCCTGGGGCTCCTATCAAGTTTCACGAGGAGTCAGGCATCGTCTCCTTTGAAGGCACTGATCTCTGCGTACCTCTGGAGTTTTCAAAGGATGTGAGGACTCAGGTCGCGATGAGGTGGGGAACTTGGTCTTTCTCTGTGGTCTCCACAGGGGATTCAGACATCCTTTCGTCTTGGGAGATGCAAGACGAGCCTGCATTCAAGTCACTGCAGGGATATCCGGCCTTATTTCGAGTCAGGGCATCGCGGTGTCCATTCCACTTGAGGCCGCAAACTCAGGGTCCCTCTCACATACCTAAAGCTGAGAGAAGCCTCCTCTTGAGGTGCTTGTGGTAAGGTGGTATTCCTCTGGAGTCAAAGCCAGGGACTAACCTCTCATCTCGAGTTGATTTTTGGTCTATGGAGCTCTTTCGTGTTGCTACAGTGACCTCAGGATCCCTCTAGCCTTGAAACAGTGTTCTTGGGGTTTCTCTGGAGTGCCATCAAGGAAATCAAGGCTCCTTTCATGTGTGATGTGCAACACGGAATTGCTCTGCACGCAGTGCAGGGGAATAGGGCCTCATCTCGCGGCGAGGAGGAAGTCTCATGGTTTTTCTCGAGTTGCGGCGGGAACCTGGGGTATATTCTCGAGTTACGACGGGGATGGCCCTTCCACCCACGTGTTTGTTCAGCGACTTCAGGACTCCTGCCTAGTTGCGAGGGACAACTCGGGATTCTCCTCGAGGCTTGGCAGGGCAATTGGGATGCCTCTCCAGCTGAGGCGGGAGACCAAGGGTCCCTTTCCACGTGCCACAGGAATCCTGGGACTCCTATCAAGTTTCACGAGGAGTCAGGCATCGTCTCCTTTGGAGGCACTGATCTCCGCGTCCCTCTGGAGTTTTCAAAGGATGTGAGGCCTCCGGTCGTGATGAGGTGGGGAACTAGGTCTTTCTCTGTGGTCTCCACAGGGGATTCAGACATCCTTTCGTCTTGGGAGATGCAAGACGAGCCTGCATTCAAGTCACTGCAGGGATATCCGGCCTTATTTCGAGCAAGGCATCGCGGTGTCCATTCCACTTGAGGCCGCAAACTCAGGGTCCCTCTCACATACCTAGAGCTGAGAGAAGCCTCCTCTTGAGGTGCTTGTGGTAAGGTGGTATTCCTCTGGAGTCGAAGTTAGGGACTAACCTCTCATCTCGAGTTGATTTTTGGTCCACGGAGCTCTTTCGTGTTGCTACAGTGACCTCAGGATCCCTCTAGCCTTGAAACACTGTTCTTGGGGTTTCTCTGGAGTGCCATCAAGGAAATCAAGGCTCCTTTCATGTTTGATGTGCAACACGGAATTGCTCTGCACGCAGTGCAGGGGAATCAGGCCTCATCCCGCGGCGAGGGGGAAGTCTCATGGTTTTTCTCGAGTTGCGGCAGGAACCTGGGGTATATTCTCGAGTTACGACGGGGATGGCCCTTCTACACCCGTTTTTGTTCAGCGACGTCAGGACTCCTGCCTAGTTGCGAGGGACAACACGGGATTCTCCTTGAGGCTTGGCAGGGAAATTGGGAGGCCTCTCCAGCTGAGGCGGGAGACCAAGGGTCCCTTTCCACGTGCCACAGGAATCCTGGGTCTCCTATCAAGTTTCACGAGGAGTCAGGCATCGTCTCCTTTGGAGGCACTGATCTCCGCGTACCTCTGGAGTTTTCAAAGGATGTGAGGACTCCGGTCGCCATAAGGTGGGGAACTAGGTCTTTCTCTGTGGTCTCCACAGGGGATTCAGACATCCTTTCATCTTGGGAGATGCAAGACAAGCCTGCATTCAAGTCACTGCAGGGATATCCGGCCTTATTTCGCGTCAGGGCATAGCAGTGTCCATTCCAATTGAGGCCGCAAAATCAGGGTCCCTCTCACATACCTAGAGCTGAGAGAAGCCTCCTCTTGAGGTGCTTGTGGTAAGGTGGTAATCCTATGGAGTCGAAGTTAGGGACTAACCTCTCATCTCGAGTTGAATTTTGGTCCACGGAGCTCTTTCGTGTTGCTACAGTGACCTCAGGATCCCTCTAGCCTTGAAACACTGTTCTTGGGGTTCCTCTGGAGTGCCATCAAGGAAATCAAGTCTCCTTTCATGTGTGATGTGCAACACGGAAATGCTCTGCACGCAGTGCAGGGAAATCAGGCCTCATCCCGCAGCGAGGGGGAAGTCTCATGGTTTTTCTCGAGTTGCGGCGGGAACCTGGGGTATATTCTCGAGTTACGACGGGGATGGCCCTTCCACACACGTGCTTGTTCAGCGACGTCAGGACTCCTGCCTAGTTGTGAGGGACAACTCGGGATTCTCCTCGAGGCTTGGCAGGGCAATTGGGACACCTCGCCAGCTGAGGGGGGAGACCAAGTGTCCCTTTCCACGTGCCACAGGAATCCTGGGACTCCTATCAAGTTTCACGAGGAGTCAGGCATCGTCTCCTTTGGAGGCACTGATCTCCGCGGACCTCTGGAGTTTTCAAAGGATGTGAGGCCTCGGGTCGCCATGAGGTGGGGAACTAGGTCTTTCTCTGTGGTCTCCACAGGGGATTCAGACATCCTTTCGTCTTGGCAGATGCAAGACGAGCCTGCATTCAAGTCACTGCAGGGATATCCGGCCTTATTTCGAGTCAGGTCATCGCGGTGTCCATTCCACTTGAGGCCGCAAACTCAGGGTTCCTCTCACATACCTAGAGCTGAGAGAAGCCTCCTCTTGAGGTGCTTGTGGTAAGGTGGTATTCCTCTGGAGTCGAAGCCAGGGACTAACCTCTCATCTCTTGTTGATTCTTGGTCCACGGAGCTCTTTCGTGTTGCTACAGTGACCTCAGGATCCCTCTAGCCTTGAAACAGTGTTCTCGGGGCTTCTCTGGAGTGCCATCAAGGAAATCAATGCTCCTTTATTGTGTGATGTGCAACACGGAATTGCTCTGCATGCAGTGCAGGGGAATCGGGCCTCATCTCGGGGCGAGGGGGAAGTCTCATTGTTTTTCTCGAGTTGCGGCGGGAACCTGGGGTATATTCTCGAGTTACGACCGGGATGGCCCTTCCACCCACGTGTTTGTTCAGTCATGTCAGGAATCCTGCCTAGTTGCGAGGGACAACTCGGGATTCTCCTCGAGGCTTGCAAGGGCAATTGGGACGCTTCTCCAGCTGAGGCGGCAGACCAAGGGTCCCTTTCCACGTGTCACAGGAATCCTGGGACTCCTATCAAGTTTCACGAGGAGTCAGGCATCGTCTCCTTTGGAGGCACTGATCTCCGCGTACCTCTGGAGTTTTCAAAGGATGTGAGGCCTCCGGTCGCGATGAGGTGGGGAACTAGGTCTTTCTCTGTGCTCTCCACAGGGGATTCAGACATCCTTTCATCTTGGGAGATGCAAGACGAGCCTGCATTCAAGTCACTGCAGGGATAACCGGCCTTATTTCGCATCAGGGCATCGCAGTGTCCATTCCAATTGAGGCCGCAAACTCAGGGTCCCTCTCACATACCTAGAGCTGAGAGAAGCCTCCTCTTGAGGTGCTTGTGGTAAGGTGGTATTCTTCTGGAGTTGAAGCCAGGAACTAACCTCTCATCTCGAGTTGATTTTTGGTCCACGGAGCTCTTTCGTGTTGCTACAGTGACCTCCGGATCCCTGTAGCCTTGATACAGTGTTCTTGGGGTTTCTCTGGCGTGCCATCAAGGAAATCAAGGCTCCTTTCATGTGTGATGTGCAACACGGAATTGCTCTGCACGCAGTGCATTGGAATCGGGCCTTATCTCGCGGCGAGTGGGAAGTCTCATGGTTTTTCTCGAGTTGCGGCATGAACCTGGGGTATATTCTCGAGTTACGACGGGGATGGCCCTTCCAGCCACGTGTTTGTTCAGCGACGTCAGGACTCCTGCCTAGTTGCGAGGGACAACTCGGGATTCTCCTCGAGGCTTGGCAGGGCAATTGGGACGCCTCTCCAGCTGAGGCGGGAGACCAAGGGTCCCTTTCCAAGTGCCACAGGAATCCTGGGACTCCTATCAAGTTTCACGAGGAGTCAGGCATCGTCACCTTTGGAGGCACTGATCTCCGCGTACCTCTGGAGTTTTCAAAGGATGTGAGGCCTCCGGTCGCGATGAGGTGGGGAACTAGGTCTTTCTCTGTGGTCTCCACAGGGGATTCAGACATCCTTTCGTCTTGGGAAATGCAAGACGAGCCTGCATTCAAGTCACTGCAGGGATATCCGGCCTTATTTCGAGTCAGGTCATCGCGGTGTCCATTCCACATGAGGCCGCAAACTCAGGGTCCCTCTCACATACCTAGAGCTGAGAGAAGCCTCCTCTTGAGGTGCTTGTGGTAAGGTGGTATTCCTCTGGAGTCGAAGCCAGGGACTAACCTCTCATCTCGAGTTGATTTTTCTTCCACGGAACTCTTTGGTGTGGCTACAGTGACCTCAGGATCCCTCTAGTCTTGAAACAGTGTTCTTGGGATTTCTCTGTAGTGCCATCAAGGAAATCAAGGCTCCTTTCATGTGTGATGTGCAACACGGAATTGCTCTGCATGCAGTGCAAGGTATCGGGCCTCATTTTGCGGTGAGGGGGAAGTCTCATGGTTTTTCTCGTGTTGGGATGGGAACCTGGGGTATATTCTCGAGTTACGACGGGGATGGCCCTTCTACCCACGTGTTTGTTCAGCGACGTCAGACTCCTGCCTAGTTGCGAGGGACAACTCGGGATTCTCCTCGAGGCTTGGCAGGGAAATTGGGACGCCTCTCCAGCTGAGGCGGGAGACCAAGGGTCCCTTTCCACGTGCCACAGGAATCCTGGGACTCCTATCAAGTTTCACGAGGAGTCAGGCATCGTCTCCTTTGGAGGCACTGATCTCTGCGTTCTTCTGGAGTTTTCAAAGGATGTGAGGCCTCCGGTCACGATGATGTGGGGAACTAGGTCTTTCCCTGTGGTCTCCACAGGGGATTCAGACATCCTTTCGTTTTGGGCGATGCAAGACGAGCCTGCATTCAAGTCACTGCAGGGATATCCGGCCTTATTTTGAGTCAGGGCATCGCGGTGTCCATTCCACTTGAGGCCGCAAACTCAAGGTCCCTCTCACATACATAGAGCTGAGAGAAGCTTCTCTTGAGGAGCTTGTGTTAAGGTGGTATTCCTCTGGAGTCGAAGCCCGGGACTAACCTCTCATCTCAAGTTGATTTGTGGTCCACGGAGCTCTTTTGTGTTGCTACAGTGACCTCAGGATCCCTCTAGCCTTGAAACAGTGTTCTTGGGGTTTCTCTGGCTTGCCATCAAGGAAATCAAGGCTCCTTTCATGTGTGATGTGCAACACGGAATGGCTCTGCACGCAGTGCATTGGAATCGGGCCTTATCTCGCGGCGAGGGGGAAGTCTCATGGTTTTTCTCGAGTTGCGATGGGAACCTGGGGTATATTCTCGAGTTACGACGGGGATGGCCCTTCCACCCACGTGTTTGTTCAGCGACGTCAGACTCCTGCCTAGTTGCGAGGGACAACTCGGGATTCTCCTCGAGGCTTGGCAGGGCAATTGTGACGCCTCTCCAGCTGAGGCGGGAGACCAAGGGTCCCTTTCCACGTGCCACAGGAATCCTGGGACTCCTATCAAGTTTCACGAGGAGTCAGGCATCCTCTCCTTTGGAGGCACTGATCTCCGCGTCCCTCTGGAGTTTTCAAAGGATATGAGGCCTCCGGGCAATTTGAGGTGGGGAACTAGGTCTTTCTCTGTGGTCGCCACAGGGGATTCAGACATCCTTTTATCTTGGGAGATGCAAGACGAGCCTGCATTCAAGTCACTGCAGGGATATCCGGCCTTATTTCGAGTCAGGGCATCGCGGTGTCCATTCCACTTGAGGCCGCAAACTCAGGGTCCCTCTCACATACCTAGAGCTGAGAGAAGCCTCCTCTTGAGGTGCTTGTGGTAAGGTGGTATTCCTCTGGAGTCGAAGCCAGGGCCTAACCTCTCATCTCGAGTTGATTTTTGGTACACGGAGCTCTTTCGTGTTGCTACAGTGACCTCAGGATCCCTCTCGCCTTGAAACAGTGTTCTTGGGGTTTCTCTGGAGTGCAATCAAGGAAATCAAGGCTCCTTTCATGTGTGATGTGCAACACGGAATTGCTCTGCATGCAGTGCAGGGAAATCGGGCCTCATCTCACGGCGAGTGTGAAGTCTCATGGTTTTTCTCGAATTGCAGCGAGAACCTGGGGTATATTCTCGAGTTACGACGGGGATGGCCCTTCCACCCACGTGTTTATTCAGCGATGTCAGGACTCCTGCCTAGTTGTGAGGGACAGCTCGGGATTCTCCTCGAGGCTTGGCAGGGCAATTGGAACGCCTCTCCAGCTGAGGCGGGAGACCAAGGGTCCCTTTCCACGTGCCACAGGAATCCTGGGACTCCTATCAAGTTTCACGAGGAGTCAGGCATCGTCTCCTTTGGAGGCAATGATCTCCGCGGACCTCTGGACTTTTCAAAGGATGTGAGGCCTCCGGTCGCGATGAGGTGGGGAACTAGGTCTTTCTCTGTGGTCTCCACAGGGGATTCAGACATCCTTTCATCTTGGGAGATGCAAGACAAGCCTGCATTCAAGTCACTGCAGGGATATCCGGCCTTATTTCGAGTCAGGGCATCGCGGTGTCCATTCCACTTGAGGCCGCAAACTCAGGGTCCCTCTCACATACCTAGAGCTGAGAGAAGCCTCCTCTTGAGGTGCTTGTGGTAAGGTGGTATTCCTCTGGAGTCGAAGCCAGGGACTAACCTCTCATCTCGAGTTGATTTGTGGTACACGGAGCTCTTTTGTGTTGCTACAGTAACCTCAGGATCCCTCTAGCCTTGAAACAGTGTTCTTGGGGTTTCTCTGCAGTGCCATCCAGGAAATCAAGGCTCCTTTCATGTGTGATGTGCAACACGGAATTGCTCTGTACGCAGTACAGGGAAAGCGGGCCTATCTCGCGGCGAGGGGGAAGTCTCATGGTTTTTCTCGAGTTGCAGCGGGAACCTGGGGTATATTCTCGAGTTACGACGGGGATGGCCCTTCCACACACGTGTTTGTTCAGCGACGTTAGGACTCCTGCCTAGTTGCGAGGGACAACTCGGCATTTTCCTTGAGGCTTGGCAGGGCAATTGGGACGCCTCTCCAGCTGAGGCAGGAGACCAAGGGTCCGTTTCCACGTGCCACAAGAATCCTGGGACTCGTATCAAGTTTCACGAGGAGTCAGGTATCTTCTCTTTTGGAGGCACTGACCTTCGCGTACCTCTGGATTTTTCAAAGGATTTGAGTCCTCAGGTCGCGATGAGGTGGGGACCTAGTTCTTTCTCTGTGGTCTCCACAGGGGATTCAAACATCCTTTCATCTTGGGAGATGCAAGACGAGCCTGCATTCAAGTCACTGCAGGGATATGCGGCCTTATTTCGAGTCAGGGAATCGGGGTGTCCATTCCACTTGAGGCCACACACTCAGGGCCCCTATCACATACCTAGAGGTGAGAGAAGCTTCCTCTTGAGGTGCTTGTGGTAAGGTGGTATTCCTCTGGAGTCGAAGCCAGGGACTAACCTCTCATCTCGAGTTGATTTGTGGTCCACGGAGCTCTTTCGTGTTGCTACAGTGACCTCAGGATCCCTCTCGCCTTGAAACAGTGTTCTTGGGGTTTCTCTGGAGTGCCATGAAGGAAATCAAGGCACCTTTCCTGTGTGATGTGCAACAAGGAATTGCTCTGCACGCAGTGCAGGGGAATCGGGCCTCATCTCGCGGCGAGGGGAAGTCTCATGGTTTTTCTCGAGTTGCGGCGGGAACCTGGGGTATATTCTCGAGTTACGACGGGAATGGCCCTTCCACCCACGTGTTTGTTCAGCCACTTCAGGACTCCTGCCTAGTTGGGAGGGACAACTCCGGATTCTCCTCGAGGCTTGGCAGGGCAATTGGGACGCCTCTCCAGCTGAGACGGGAGACCAAGTGTCCCTTTCCACGTGCCACAGGAATCCTGGGACTCCTATCAAGTTTCACGAGGAGTCAGGCATCGTCTCCTTTGGAGGCACTGATCTCCGCGTACCTCTGGAGTTTTCAAAGGATGTGAGGCCTCCGGTCGCGATGAGGTGGGGAACTAGGTGTTTCTCTGTGGTCTCCCCAGGGTATTCAGACATCCTTTCGTCATGGGAAATGCAAGACGAGCCTCCATGCAAGTCACTACAGGGATATCCGGCCTTATTTCGAGTCAGGGCATCGTGGTGTTCATTCCACTTGAGGCCGCAACTCAGGGTAACTCTCACATACCTAGAGCTGAGAGAAGCCTCCTCTTGAGGTGCTTGTGGTAAGGTGGTATTCCTCTGGAGTCGAAGCCGGGGATTAACCTTCATGTTGAGGTGATTTTTGGTCCACGGAGCTCTTTTGTGTTGTTACAGTGACCTCAGGATCCCTCTAGACTTGAAACAGTGTTCTTGGTGATTCTCTGGAGTGCCATCAAGGAAATCAAGGCTCCTTTCATGTTTGATGTGCAACACGGAATTGTTCTGCACGCAGTGCAGGGGAATCGGGCCTCATCTCGCAGCGAAGGGGAAGTCTCATGGTTTTTCTCGAGTTGCGGCGGGAACCTGGGGTATATTCTCGATTTACGACGGGGATGGCCCTTCCACCCACGTGTTTGTTCAGTGACGGCAGGACTCCTGCCTAGTTGCGAGGAACAACTCGGGATTCTACTCGAGGCTTGGCAGGGCAATTGGGACGCCTCTCCAGCTGAGGCGGGAGACCAAGGGTCCCTTTCCATGTGCCACAGGAATCCTGGGACTCCTATCAAGTTTCACGAGGAGTCAGGCATCGTCTCCTTTGGAGGCACTGATCTGCGCGTACCTCTGGAGTTTTCAAAGAATGTGAGGCATACGGTCGCGATGAGGTGGGAAACTAGGTCTTTCTCTGTGGTCTCCACAGGGGATTCAGACATCCTTTCTTCTTGGGAGATGCAAGACGAGCCTGCATTCAAGTCATTGCACGGATATCCGGCCTTATTTCAATTCAGGGCATCGCGGTGTCCATTACACTTGATTCCACAAACTCAGGGTCCCTCTCAAATACCTAGAGCTGAGAGAAGCCTCCTCTTGAGGTGCTTGTGGTAAGGTGGTATTCCTCTAGAGTCGAAGCCAGGGACTAACCTCTCATCTCGAGTTGATTTTTGGTCCACGGAGCTCTTTAATGTGGCTACAGTGACCTCAGGATCCCTCTAGCCTTGGAACAGTGTTCTTGGGGTTTCTCTGGAGTGCCATCAAGGAAATCAAGGCTCCTTTCATGTGTGATGTGAAACACGGAATTACTCTGCATGCAGTGCAGGGGAATCGGGCCTCATTTTGCAGCGAGGGAGAAGTCTCATGGTTTTTCTCGAGTTGCGGCGGGAACCTGGGGTATATTCTCGAGTTACGACGGGGAGGGCCCTTCCACTCACGTGTTTCTTCTGCCATGTCAGGACTCCTGCCTAGTTACGAGGGACAACTCGTGATTCTCCTCGAGGCTTGGCAGGGCAATTGGGACGCCTCTCCAGCTGAGGCGGGAGACCAAGTGTCCCTTTCCACGTGCCACAGGAATCCTGGGACTCCTATAAAGTTTCACGAGGAGTCAGGCATCGTCTCCTTTGGAGGCACTGATCTCCGCGTACCTCTGGAGTTTTCAAAGGATGAGAGGCCTCCGGTCGCGATGAGGTGGGGAACTCGGTCTTTCTCTGTGGTCTCCACAGGGGATTCAGACATCCTTTCATCTTGGGAGATGCAAGACGAGCCTGCATTCAAGTCACTGCAGGGATATCCGGCCTTATTTCGAGTCAGGTCATCGCGGTGTCCATTCCACTTGAGGTCGCAAAGTGGGTCCCTCTCACATACCTAGAGCTGAGAGAAGCCTCCTCTTGAGGTGCTTTTGGTAAGGGGTATTCCTCTGGAGTCGAAGCCAGGGACTAACCTCTCATCTCGAGTTGATTTTTGGTCCACGGAGCTCTTCCTTGTTGCTACAGTGACCTCAGGATCCCTCTAGCCTTGAAACAGTGTTCTCGGGGCTTCTCTGGAGTGCCATCAAGGAAATCAAGGCTCCTTTCATGTGTGATGTGCAACACGGAATTGCTCTGCATGCAGTGCAGGGGAATCGGGCCTCATCTCGGGGCGAGGGGGAAGTCTCATGGTTTTTCTCGAGTTGAGGCGGGAACCTGGGGTATATTCTCGAGTTACGACCGGGATGGCCCTTCCACCCACGTGTTTGTTCAGCCATGTCAGGAATCCTGACTAGTTGCGAGGGACAACTCGGGATTCTCCTCGAGGCTTGGCAGGGCAATTGGGACGCTTCTCCAGCTGAGGCGGGAGACCAAGTGTCCCTTTCCACGTGCCACAATAATCATGGGACTCCTATCAACTTTCACGAGGAGTCAGGCATCGTCTCCTTTGGAGGCACTGATCTCCGCGTACCTCTGGAGTTTTCAAAGGATGTGAGGCCTGCGTTTGCGATGAGGTGGGGAACTAGGTCTTTCTCTGTGATCTACACAGGGAATTCAGACATCCTTTCATCAAGGGAGATGCAAGACGAGCCTGCATTCAAGTCACTGCAGGGATATCTGGCCTTATTTCGCGTCAGGGCATCGCGGTGTCCATTCCACTTGAGGCCGCAAATTCAGGGTCCCTCTCACATACCTAGAGCTGAGAGAAGCCTCCTCTTGAGGTGCTTGTGGTAAGGTGGTATTCCTCTGGAGTCGAAGCCAGGGACTAACCTCTCATCTCGAGTTGATTTTTGGTCCACGGAGCTCTTTCTTGTTGCTACAGTGACCTCAGGATCCCTCTAGCCTTGAAACAGTGTTCTTGGGGTTTCTCTGGAGTGCCATCAAGGAAATCAAGGCTCCTTTCATGTTTGATGTGCAACACGGAATTGTTCTGCACGCAGTGCAGGGGAATCGGGCCTCATCTCGCCGTGAAGGGGAAGTCTCATGGTTTTTCTCGAGTTGCGGCGGGGACCTGGGGTATATTCTCGATTTACGACGGGGATGGCCCTTCCACACACGTGTTTGTTCAACGAAGGCAGGACTCCTGCCTAGTTGCGAGGGACAACTCGGGATTCTCCTCGAGGCTTGGCAGGGCAATTGGGACGCCTCTCCAGCTGAGGCGGGAGACCAAGGGTCCCTTTCCACGTGTCACAGGAATCCTGGGACTCCTATCAAGTTTCACGAGGAGTCAGGCATCGTCTCCTTTGGAGGCACTGATCTCTGCGTACCTCTGGAATTTTCAAAGGATGTGAGGCCTCTGGTCGCCATGAGGTGGGGAACTAGGTCTTTCTCTGTGGTCTACACAGGGGATTCAGACATCCTTTCATCTTGGGAGATGCAAGACGAGCCTGCATTCAAGTCACTGCAGGGATATCCGGCCTTATTTCGCGTCAGGGCATCGCAGTGTCCATTCCATTTGAGGCCGCAAACTCAGGGTCCCTCTCACATAGCTAGAGCTGAGAGAAGCCTCCTCTTGAGGTGCTTGTGGTAAGGTGGTATTCCTCTGGAGTCGAAGCCAGGGACTAACCTCTCATCTCGAGTTGATTTTTGGTCCACGGAGCTCTTTCCTGTTGCTACATTGACCTCAGGATGCCTCTAGCAGTGAAACAGTGTTCTTGGGGTTTCTCTGGAGTGCCATCAAGGAAATCAAGGCTCCTTTCATGTTTGATGTGCAACACGGAATTGCTCTGCACGCAGTGCAGGGGAATCGGGCCTCATCTTGCGGCGAGGGGGAAGTCTCATGGTTTTTCTCGAGTTGCGGCGGGAACCTGGGGTATATTCTCGAGTTACGACGGGGATGGCCCTTCCACCCACGTGCTTGTTCAGCGACGTCAGGACTCCTGCCTAGTTGCGAGGGACAACTCGGGATTCTCCTCGAGGCTTGGTAGGGCAATTGGGACGCCTTTCCAGCTGAGGCGGGAGACCAAGGGTCTCTTTCCACGTGCCACAGTAATTCTGAGACTCCTATCAAGTTTCACGAGGAGTCAGGCATCGTCACCTTTGGAGGCACTTATCTACGCGTACCTCTGGAGTTTTCAAAGGATGTGAGGCCTCCGGTCGCGATGAGGTGGGGAACTAGGTCTTTCTCTGTGGTCTCCACAGGGGATTCAGACATCCTTTCGTCTTGGGAAATGCAAGACGAGCCTGCATTCAAGTCACTGCAGGGATATTCGGCCTTATTTCGAGTCAGGTCATCGCGGTGTCCATTCCACATGAGGCCGCAAACTCAGGGTCCATCTCACATACCTAAAGCTGAGAGAAGCCTCCTCTTGAGGTGCTTGTGGTAAGGTGGTATTCCTCTGGAGTCGAAGCCAGGGACTAACCTCTAATCTCGAGTTGATTTTTCTTCCACGGAACTCTTTGGTGTGGCTACAGTGACCTCAGGATCCCTCTAGCCTTGAAACAGTGTTCTTGGGATTTCTCTGTAGTGCCATCAAGGAAATCAAGGCTCCTTTCATGTGTGATGTGCAACACGGAATTGCTCTGCATGCAGTGCAAGGTATCGGGCCTCATTTTGCGGTGAGGGGGAAGTCTCATGGTTTTTCTCGTGTTGCGATGGGAACCTGGGGTATATTCTCGAGTTACGACGGGGATGGCCCTTCTACCCACGTGTTTGTTCAGCGACGTCAGACTCCTGCCTAGTTGCGAGGGACAACTCGGGATTCTCCTCGAGGCTTGGCAGGGCAATTGTGATGCCTCTCCAGCTGAGGCGGGAGACCAAGTGTCCCTTTCCACGTGCCACAGGAATCCTGGGACTCCTATCAAGTTTCACGAGGAGTCAGGCATCGTCTCCTTTGGAGGCACTGATCTCGGCGTTCTTCTGGAGTTTTCAAAGGATGTGAGGCCTCCGGTCGCGATGAGGTGGGGAACTAGGTCTTTCCCTGTGGTCTCCACAGGGGATTCAGACATCCTTTCGTTTTGGGAGATGCAAGACGAGCCTGCATTCAAGTCACTGCAGGGATATCCGGCCTTATTTCGAGTCAGGGCATCGCGGTGTCCATTCCACTTGAGGCCGCAAACTCAGGGTCCCTCTCACATACATAGAGCTGAGAGAAGCCTCCTCTTGAGGTGCTTGTGGTAAAGTGGTATTCCTCTGGAGTCGAAGCCAGGGACTTACAGCTCATCTCGAGTTGATTGTTGGTCCACGGAGATTTTTCGTGTTGCTACAGTGACCTCAGGATCCCTCTAGCCTTGAAAGAGTGTTCTTGGGATTTCTCTGAAGTGCCATCAAGGAAATCAAGGCTCCTTTCATGTGTGATGTGCAACACGGAATTGCTCTGCACGCAGTGCAGGGGAATCGGGCTGCATCTCGCGGCAAGGGGAAAGTCTCAAGGTTTTTCTCGAGTTGCAGCGGGAACCTGGGGTATATTCTCGAGTTACGACGGGGATGGCCCTTCCACACACGTCTTTGTTCAGCGACGACAGGACTCCTGCCTAGTTGCGAGGGACAACTCGGGATTCTCCTCGAGGATTGGCAGGGCAATTGGGACGCTTCTCCAGCTGAGGCGGGAGACCAAGGGTCCCTTTCCACGTGCCACAGGAATCCTGGGACTCCTTTCATGTTTCACTAGGAGTCAGGCATCGTCTCCTTTGGAGGCACTGATCTCCGCGTACCTCTGCAGTTTTCAAAGGATGTGAGGCCTCCGGTCGCGATGAGGTGGGGAACTATGTGTTTCTCTGTGGTCTCCACAGGGGATTCAGACATCCTTTCGTCTTGGGAGATGCAAGACGAGCCTGCATTCAAGTCACTGCAGGGATATCCGGCATTATTTCGAGTCAGGTAATCGCGGTGTCCATTCCATTTGAGGCCGCAAACTCAAGGTCCCTCTCACATACATAGAGCTGAGAGAAGCATTCTCTTGAGGAGCTTGTGTTAAGGTGGTATTCCTCTGGAGTCGAAGCCCGGGACTAACCTCTCATCTCGAGTTGATTTGTGGTCCACGGAGCTCTTTTGTGTTGCTACAGTGACCTCAGGATCCCTCTAGCCTTAACACAGTGTTCTTGGGGTTTCTCTGGCTTGCCATCAAGGAAATCAAGGCTCCTTTCATGTGTGATGTGCAACACGGAATTGCTCTGCACGCAGTGCATTGGAATCGGGCCTTATCTCGCGGCGAGGGGGAAGTCTCATGGTTTTTCTCGAGTTGCGGCGGGAACCTGGGGTATATTCTCGAGTTACGACGGGGATGGCCCTTCCAGCCACGTGTTTGCTCAGCGACGTCAGGACTCCTGCCTAGTTGCGAGGGACAACTCGAGATTCTCCTCGAGGCTTGGCAGGGCAATTGGGACGCCTCTCCAGCTGAGGCGGGAGACCAAGGGTCCCTTTCCACGTGCCACAGGAATCCTTGGACACCTATCAAGTTTCACGAGGAGTCAGGCATCGTCTCCTTTGGAGGCACTGATCTCCGCGTACCTCTGGAGTTTTCAAAGGATGTGAGGCCTCCGGTCGCGATGAGGTGGGGAACTAGGTGTTTCTCTGTGGTCTCCCCAGGGTATTCAGACATCCTTTCGTCATGGGAAATGCAAGACGAGCCTCCATGCAAGTCACTGCAGGGATATCCGGCCTTATTTCGAGTCAGGGCATCGCGGTGTCCATTCCACTTGAGGCCGCAACTCAGGGTACCTCTCACATACCTAGAGCTGAGAGAAGCCTCCTCTTGAGGTGCTTGTGGTAAGGTGGTATTCCTCTGGAGTCGAAGCCGGGGATTAACCTTCATGTTGAGGTGATTTTTGGTCCACGGAGCTCTTTTGTGTTGTTACAGTGACCTCAGGATCCCTCTAGACTTGAAACAGTGTTCTTGGTGATTCTCTGGAGTGCCATCAAGGAAATCAAGGCTCCTTTCATCTGTGATGTGCAACACGAAATTGCTCTGCACACAGTGCAGGGGAATCGGGCCTCATCTCGCGGCGAGGGGGAAGTCTCATGGTTTTTCTCGAGTTGCGACGGGAACCTGGGGTATATTCTCGAGTTACGACGGGGATGGCCCTTCCACACAAGTGTTTGTTCAGCCTCGTCAGGACTCCTGCCTAGTTGTGAGGGACAATTCGGGATTCTCCTTGAGGCTTGGCAGGGCAATTGGGACGCCTCTCCAGCTGAGGCGGGAGACCAAGGGTCCCTTTCCACGTGCCACAGGAATCCTGGGACTCCTATCAAGTTTCACGAGGAGTCAGGCATCGTCTCCTTTGGAGGCACTGATCTCCGCGTACCTCTGGAGTTTTCAAGGGATGTGAGGCCTCCGGTCGCGATGAGGTGGGGAACTAGGTCTTTCTCTGTGGTCTCCACAAGGGATTCAGACATCCTTTCTTTTTGGGAGATGCAAGACGAGCCTGCATTCAAGTCATTGCACGGATATCCGGCCTTATTTCAATTCAGGGCATCGTGGTGTCCATTCCACTTGATTCCACAAACTCAGGGTCCCTCTCACATACCTAGAGCTGAGGGAAGCCACCTCTTGAGGTGCTTGTGGTAAGGTGGTATTCCTCTGGAGTCGAAGCCAGGGACTAACCTCTCATCTCGAGTTGATTCTTGGTCCACGGAGCTCTTTCTTGTTGCTACAGTGACCTCAGGATCCCTCTAGCCTTGGAACAGTGTTCTTGGGGTTTCTCTGGAGTGCCATCAAGGAAATCAAGGCTCCTTTCATGTTTGATGTGCAACACGGAATTGTTCTGCACGCAGTGCAGGGGAATCGGGCCTCATCTCGCAGCGAAGGGGAAGTCTCATGGTTTTTCTCGAGTTGCGGCGGGAACCTGGGGTATATTTTCGATTTACGACGGGGATGGCCCTTCCACCCACGTGTTTGTTCAGCGACGGCAGGACTCCTGCCTAGTTGCAAAGAACAACTCGGGATTCTACTCGAGGCTTGGCAGGGCAATTGGGACGCCTCTCCAGCTGAGGCGGGAGACCAAGGTTCCCTTTCCACGTGTCACAGGAATCCTGGGACTCCTATCAAGTTTCACGAGGAGTCAGGCATCGTCTCCTTTGGAGGCACTGATCTGCGCGTACCTCTGGAGTTTTCAAAGGATGTGAGGCCTCCGGTCGCGATGAGGTGGGGAACTAGTTCTTTTTCTGTGGTCTCCACAGGGGAGTCAGATATCCTTTCGTCTTGGGAGATGTAAGTCGAGCCTGCATTCAAGTCACTGCAGGGATATCCGGCCTTATTTTGCGTCAGGGCATCGCGGTGTCCATTCCACTTGAGGCCGCAAATCAGGGTCCCTCTCACATACCTAGAATTGAGAGAAGCCTCCTCTTGAGGTGCTTGTGGTAAGGTGGTATTCCTCTGGAGTCGAATCCAGGGACTAACCTCTCATATCGAGTTGATTTTTGGTCCACGGAGCTCTTTCGTGTGGCTACACTGACCACAGGATCCTTCTAGCCTTGGAACAGTGTTCTTTGGGTTTCTCTGGAGTGCCATCAAAGAAAATAAGGCTCCTTTCATGTGTGATGTGCAACATGGACTTACTCTGCATGCAGTGCAGGGGAATCAGGCCTCATCTCGCGGCGAGGGGGAAGTCTCATGGTTTTTCTCGAGTTGCGGCGGGAACCTGGGGTATATTCTCGAGTTACGACGGGGATGGCCCTTCCACCCACGTGTTTCTTCAGCGAAGGCAGGACTCCTGCCTAGTTGTGAGGGACAATTCGGGATTCTCCTTGAGGCATGGCAGGGCAATTGGGACGCCTCTCCAGCTGAGGCGGGAGACCAAGGGTCCCTTTCCACGTGCCACAGGAATCCTGGGACTCCTATCAAGTTTCACGAGGAGTCAGGCATCGTCTCCTTTGGAGGCACTGATCTGCGCGTACCTCTGGAGTTTTCAAAGAATGTGAGGCATACGGTCGCGATGAGGTGGGGAACTAGGTCTTTCTCTGTGGTCTCCACAGGGGATTCAGACATCCTTTCTTCTTGGGAGATGCAAGACGAGCCTGCATTCAAGTCATTGCACGGATATACGGCCTTATTTCAATTCAGGGCATCGCGGTGTCCATTACACTTGATTCCACAAACTCAGGGTCCCTCTCACATACCTAGAGCTGAGAGAAGCCTCCTCTTGAGGTGCTTGTGGTAAGGTGGTATTCCTCTAGAGTCGAAGCCAGGGACTAACCTCTCATCTCGAGTTGTTTTTTGGTCCACGGAGCTCTTTAGTGTGGCTACAGTGACCTCAGGATCCCTCTAGCCTTGGAACAGTGTTCTTGGGGTTTCTCTGGAGTGCCATCAAGGAAATCAAGGCTCCTTTCATGTGTGATGTGCAACACGGAATTACTCTGCATGCAGTGCAGGGGAATCGGGCCTCATTTTGCAGCGAGGGAGAAGTCTCATGGTTTTTCTCGAGTTGAGGCGGGAACCTGGGGTATATTCTCGAGTTACGACGGGGAGGGCCCTTCCACCCACGTGTTTCTTCTGCCATGTCAGGACTCCTGCCTAGTTACGAGGGACAACTCGTGATTCTCCTCGAGGCTTGGCAGGGCAATTGGGACGCCTCTCCAGCTGAGGCGGGAGACCAAGTGTCCCTTTCCACGTGCCACAGGAATCCTGGGACTCCTATAAAGTTTCACGAGGAGTCAGGCATCGTCTCCTTTGGAGGCACTGATCTCCGCGTACCTCTGGAGTTTTCAAAGGATGAGAGGCCTCCGGTCGCGATGAGGTGGGGAACTCGGTCTTTCTCTGTGGTCTCCACAGGGGATTCAGACATCCTTTCATCTTGGGAGATGCAAGACGAGCCTGCATTCAAGTCACTGCAGGGATATCCGGCCTTATTTCGAGTCAGGGCATCGCGGTGTCCATTCCACTTGAGGCCGCAAAGTGGGTCCCTCTCACATACCTAGAGCTGAGAGAAGCCTCCTCTTGAGGTGCTTTTGGTAAGGTGGTATTCCTCTGGAGTCGAAGCCAGGGACTAACCTCTCATCTCGATTTGATTTTTGGTCCACGGAGCTCTTTCTTGTTGCTACAATGACCTCAGGATCCCTCTAGCCTTGAAACAGTGTTCTCGGGGCTTCTCTGGAGTGCCATCAAGGAAATCAAGGCTCCTTTCATGTGTGATGTGCAACACGGAATTGCTCTGCACGCAGTGCAGGGGAATCGGGCCTCATCTCGGGGCGAGGGGGAAGTCTCATGGTTTTTCTCGAGTTGCGGCGGGAACCTGGGGTATATTCTCGAGTTACGACCGGGATGGCCCTTCCACCCACGTGTTTGTTCAGCGACGTCAGGACTCCTGCCTAGTTGCGAGGGACAACTCGGGATTCTCCTCGAGGCTTGGCAGGGCAATTGGGACGCTTCTCCAGCTGAGGTGGGAGACCAAGTGTCCCTTTCCACGTGCCACAACAATCCTGGGACTCCTATCAACTTTCACGAGGAGTCAGGCATCGTCTCCTTTGGAGGCACTGATCTCCGCGTACCTCTGGAGTTTTCAAAGGATGAGAGGCCTCTGGTCGCGATGAGGTGGGGAACTAGGTCTTTCTCTGTGGTCTACACAGGGGATTCAGACATCCTTTCATCTTGGGAGATGCAAGACGAGCCTGCATTCAAGTCACTGCAGGGATATCCGGCCTTATTTCGCGTCAGGGCATCGCAGTGTCCATTCCATTTGAGGCCGCAAACTCAGGGTCCCTCTCACATAGCTAGAGCTGAGAGAAGCCTCCTCTTGAGGTGCTTGTGGTAAGGTGGTATTCCTCTGGAGTCGAAGCCAGGGACTAACCTCTCATCTCGAGTTGATTTTTGGTCCACGGAGCTCTTTCGTGTTGCTACATTGACCTCAGGATGCCTCTAGCAGTGAAACAGTGTTCTTGGGGTTTCTCTGGAGTGCCATCAAGGAAATCAAGGCTCCTTTCATGTTTGATGTGCAACACGGAATTGCTCTGCACGCAGTGCAGGGGAATCGGGCCTCATCTTGCGGCGAGGGGGAAGTCTCATGGTTTTTCTCGAGTTGCGGCGGGAACCTGGGGTATATTCTCGAGTTACGACGGGGATGGCCCTTCTACCCACGTGTTTGTTCACCGACGTCAGACTCCTGCCTAGTTGCGAGGGACAACTCGGGATTCTCCTCGAGGCTTGGCAGGGCAATTGTGACGCCTCTCCAGCTGAGGCGGGAGACCAAGGGTCCCTTTCCATGTGCCACAGGAATCCTGGGACTCCTATCAAGTTTCACGAGGAGTCAGGCATCGTCTCCTTTGGAGGCACTGATCTCTGCGTTCTTCTGGAGTTTTCAAAGGATGTGAGGCCTCCGGTCACGATGAGGTGGGGAACTAGGTCTTTCCCTGTGGTCTCCACAGGGGATTCAGACATCCTTTCGTTTTGGGAGATGCAAGACGAGCCTGCATTCAAGTCACTGCAGGGATATCCGGCCTTATTTCGAGTCAGGGCATCGCGGTGTCCATTCCACTTGAGGCCGCAAACTCAGGGTCCCTCTCACATACATAGAGCTGAGAGAAGCCTCCTCTTGAGGTGCTTGTGGTAAAGTGGTATTCCTCTGGAGTCGAAGCCAGGGACTTACAGCTCATCTCGAGTTGATTGTTGGTCCACGGAGATTTTTCGTGTTGCTACAGTGACCTCAGGATCCCTCTAGCCTTGAAAGAGTGTTCTTGGGATTTCTCTGAAGTGCCATCAAGGAAATCAAGGCTCCTTTCATGTGTGATGTGCAACACGGAATTGCTCTGCACGCAGTGCAGGGGAATCGGGCTGCATCTCGCGGCAAGGGGAAAGTCTCAAGGTTTTTCTCGAGTTGCAGCGGGAACCTGGGGTATATTCTCGAGTTACGACGGGGATGGCCCTTCCACACACGTCTTTGTTCAGCGACGACAGGACTCCTGCCTAGTTGCGAGGGACAACTCGGGATTCTCCTCGAGGATTGGCAGGGCAATTGGGACGCTTCTCCAGCTGAGGCGGGAGACCAAGGGTCCCTTTCCACGTGCCACAGGAATCCTGGGACTCCTTTCATGTTTCACTAGGAGTCAGGCATCGTCTCCTTTGGAGGCACTGATCTCCGCGTACCTCTGCAGTTTTCAAAGGATGTGAGGCCTCCGGTCGCGATGAGGTGGGGAACTATGTGTTTCCCTGTGGTCTCCACAGGGGATTCAGACATCCTTTCGTCTTGGGAGATGCAAGACGAGCCTGCATTCAAGTCACTGCAGGGATATCCGGCCTTATTTCGCGTCAGGGCATCGCAGTGTCCATTCCACCTGAGGCCACAAAATCAGGGTCCCTCTCACATACCTAGAGCTGAGAGAAGCCTCCTCTTGAGGTGCTTGTGGTAAGGTGGTATTCCTCTGGAGTCGAAGCCAGGGACTAACCTCTCATCTCGAGTTGATTTTTGGTCCACGCAGCTCTTTCATGTTGCTACATTGACCTCAGGATGCCTCTAGCATGAAACAGTGTTCTTGGGGTTTCTCTGGAGTGTCATCAAGGAAATCAAGGCTCCTTTCATGTTTGATGTGCAACACGGAATTGCTCTGCACGCAGTGCAGGGGAATCGGGCCTCATCTTGCGGCGAGGGGGAATTCTCATGGTTTTTCTCGAGTTGCGGCGGGAACCTGGGGTATATTCTCGAGTAACGACGGGGATGGCCCTTCCACCCACGTGCTTGTTCAGCGACGTCAGGACTCCTGCCTAGTTGCGAGGGACAACTCGGGATTCTCCTCGAGGCTTGGTAGGGCAATTGGGACGCCTTTCCAGCTGAGGCGGGAGACCAAGGGTCTCTTTCCACGTGCCACAGGAATTCTGAGACTCCTATCAAGTTTCACGAGGAGTCAGGCATCGTCACCTTTGGAGGCACTTATCTCCGCGTACCTCTGGAGTTTTCAAAGGATGTGAGGCCTCCGGTCGCGAAGAGGTGGGGAACTAGGTCTTTCTCTGTGGTCTCCACAGGGGATTCAGACATCCTTTCGTCTTGGGAAATGCAAGACGAGCCTGCATTCAAGTCACTGCAGGGATATCCGGCCTTATTTCGAGTCAGGTCATCGAGGTGTCCATTCCACTTGAGGCCGCAAACTCAGGGTCCATCTCACATACCTAGAGCTGAGAGAAGCCTCCTCTTGAGGTGCTTGTGGTAAGGTGGTATTCCTCTGGAGTCGAAGCCAGGGACTAACCTCTCATCTCGAGTTGATTTTTCTTCCACGGAACTCTTTGGTGTGGCTACAGTGACCTCAGGATCCCTCTAGCCTTGAAACAGTGTTCTTGGGATTTCTCTGTAGTGCCATCAAGGAAATCAAGGCTCCTTTCATGTGTGATGTGCAACACGGAATTGCTCTGCATGCAGTGCAAGGTATCGGGCCTCATTTTCCGGTGAGGGGGAAGTCTCATGGTTTTTCTCGAGTTGCGATGGGAACCTGGGGTATATTCTCGAGTTACGACGGGGATGGCCCTTCCACCCACGTGTTTGTTCAGCGACGTCAGACTCCTGCCTAGTTGCGAGGGACAACTCGGGATTCTCCTCGAGGCTTGGCAGGGCAATTGTGACGCCTCTCCAGCTGAGGCGGGAGACCAAGGGTCCCTTTCCACGTGCCACAGGAATCCTGGGACTCCTATCAAGTTTCACGTGGAGTCAGGCATCGTCTCCTTTGGAGGCACTGATCTCTGCGTTCTTCTGGAGTTTTCAAAGGATGTGAGGCCTCCGGTCACGATGAGGTGGGGAACTAGGTCTTTCCCTGTGGTCTCCACAGGGGATTCAGACATCCTTTCGTTTTGGGAGATGCAAGACGAGCCTGCATTCAAGTCACTGCAGGGATATCCGGCCTTATTTCGAGTCAGGGCATCGCGGTGTCCATTCCACTTGAGGCCGCAAACTCAGGGTCCCTCTCACATACATAGAGCTGAGAGAAGCCTCCTCTTGAGGTGCTTGTGGTAAAGTGGTATTCCTCTGGAGTCGAAGCCCGGGACTAACCTCTCATCTCGAGTTGATTTGTGGTCCACGGAGCTCTTTTGTGTTGCTACAGTGACCTCAGGATCCCTCTAGCCTTGAAACAGTGTTCTTGGGGTTTCTCTGGAGTGCCATCAAGGAAATCAAGGCTCCTTTCATGTGTGATGTGCAACACGGAATTGCTCTGTACGCAGTACAGGGGAATCGGGCCTATCTCGCGGCGAGGGGGAAGTCTCATGGTTTTTCTCGAGTTGCAGCAGGAACCTGGGGTATATTCTCGAGTTACGACGGGGATGGCCCTTCCACACACGTGTTTGTTCAGCGACGTAAGGACTCCTGCCTAGTTGCGAGGGACAACTCGGCATTTTCCTTGAGGCTTGGCAGGGCAATTGGGACGCCTCTCCAGCTGAGGCAGGAGACCAAGGGTCTCTTTCCACGTGCCACAGGAATTCTGAGACTCCTATCAAGTTTCACGAGGAGTCAGGCATCGTCACCTTTGGAGGCACTTATCTCCGCGTACCTCTGGTGTTTTCAAAGGATGTGAGGCCTCCGGTCGCGATGAGGTGGGGAACTAGGTCTTTCTCTGTGGTCTCCACAGGGGATTCAGACATCCTTTCGTCTTGGGAAATGCAAGACGAGCCTGCATTCAAGTCACTGCAGGGATATCCGGCCTTATTTCGAGTCAGGTCATCGAGGTGTCCATTCCACTTGAGGCCGCAAACTCAGGGTCCCTCTCACATACCTAGAGCTGAGAGAAGCCTCCTCTTGAGGTGCTTGTGGTAAGGTGGTATTCCTCTGGAGTCGAAGCCAGGGACTAACCTCTCATCTCGAGTTGATTTTTCTTCCACGGAACTCTTTGGTGTGGCTACAGTGACCTCAGGATCCCTCTAGCCTTGAAACAGTGTTCTTGGGATTTCTCTGTAGTGCCATCAAGGAAATCAAGGCTCCTTTCATGTGTGATGTGCAACACGGAATTGCTCTGCATGCAGTGCAAGGTATCGGGCCTCATTTTGCGGTGAGGGGGAAGTCTCATGGTTTTTCTCGAGTTGCGATGGGATCCTGGGGTATATTCTCGAGTTACGACGGGGATGGCCCTTCCACCCACGTGTTTGTTCAGCGACGTCAGACTCCTGCCTAGTTGCGAGGGACAACTCGGGGTTCTCCTCGAGGCTTGACAGGGCAATTGTGACGCCTCTCCAGCTGAGGCGGGAGACCAAGGGTCCCTTTCCACGTGCCACAGGAATCCTGGGACTCCTATCAAGTTTCACGAGGAGTCAGGCATCGTCTCCTTTGGAGGCACTGATCTCTGCGTTCTTCTGGAGTTTTCAAAGGATGTGAGGCCTCCGGTCACGATGAGGTGGGGAACTAGGTCTTTCCCTGTGGTCTCCACAGGGGATTCAGACATCCTTTCGTTTTGGGAGATGCAAGACGAGCCTGCATTAAAGTCACTGCAGGGATATCCGGCCTTATTTCGAGTCAGGGCATCGCGGTGTCCATTCCACTTGAGGCCGCAAACTCAGGGTCCCACTCACATACATAGAGCTGAGAGAAGCCTCCTCTTGAGGTGCTTGTGGTAAAGTGGTATTCCTCTGGAGTCGAAGCCCGGGACTACCCTCTCATCTCGAGTTGATTTGTGGTCCACGGAGCTCTTTTGTGTTGTTACAGTGACCTCAGGATCCCTCTAGACTTGAAACAGTGTTCTTGGTGATTCTCTGGAGTGCTATCAAGGAAATCAAGGCTCCTTTCATCTGTGATGTGCAACACGAAATTGCTCTGCACACAGTGCAGGGGAATCGGGCCTCATCTCGCGGCGAGGGGGAAGTCTCATGGTTTTTCTCGAGTTGCGACGGGAACCTGGGGTATATTCTCGAGTTACGACGGGGATGGCCCTTCCACACAAGTGTTTGTTCAGCCTCGTCAGGACTCCTGCCTAGTTGTGAGGGACAATTCGGGATTCTCCTTGAGGCTTGGCAGGGCAATTGGGACGCCTCTCCAGCTGAGGCAGGAGACCAAGGGTCCCTTTCCACGTGCCACAGGAATCCTGGGACTCCTATCAAGTTTCACGAGGAGTCAGGCATCGTCTCCTTTGGAGGCACTGATCTCCGCGTACCTCTGGAGTTTTCAAGGGATGTGAGGCCTCCGGTCGCGATGAGGTGGGGAACTAGGTCTTTCTCTGTGGTCTCCACAGGGGATTCAGACATCCTTTCTTTTTGGGAGATGCAAGACGAGCCTGCATTCAAGTCATTGCACGGATATCCGGCCTTATTTCAATTCAGGGCATCGTGATGTCCATTCCACTTGATTCCACAAACTCAGGGTCCCTCTCACATACCTAGAGCTGAGGGAAGCCACCTCTTGAGGTGCTTGTGGTAAGGTGGTATTCCTCTGGAGTCGAAGCCAGGGACTAACCTCTCATCTCGAGTTGATTCTTGGTCCACGGAGCTCTTTCTTGTTGCTACAGTGACCTCAGGATCCCTCTAGCCTTGGAACAGTGTTCTTGGGGTTTCTCTGGAGTGCCATCAAGGAAATCAAGGCTCCTTTCATGTTTGATGTGCAACACGGAATTGTTCTGCACGCAGTGCAGGGGAATGGGGCCTCATCTCGCAGCGAAGGGGAAGTCTCATGGTTTTTCTCGAGTTGCGGCGGGAACCTGGGGAATATTCTCGATTTACGACGGGGATGGCCCTTCCACCCACGTGTTTGTTCAGCGACGGCAAGACTCCTGCCTAGTTGCAAAGAACAACTCGGGATTCTACTCGAGGCTTGGCAGGGCAATTGGGACGCCTCTCCAGCTGAGGCGGGAGACCAAGGTTCCCTTTCCACGTGTCACAGGAATCCTGGGACTCCTATCAAGTTTCACGAGGAGTCAGGCATCGTCTCCTTTGGAGGCACTGATCTGCGCGTACCTCTGGAGTTTTCAAAGGATGTGAGGCCTCCGGTCGCGATGAGGTGGGGAACTAGTTCTTTTTCTGTGGTCTCCACAGGGGAGTCAGATATCCTTTCGTCTTGGGAGATGTAAGTCGAGCCTGCATTCAAGTCACTGCAGGGATATCCGGCCTTATTTTGCGTCAGGGCATCGCGGTGTCCATTCCACTTGAGGCCGCAAATCAGGGTCCCTCTCACATACCTAGAATTGAGAGAAGCCTCCTCTTGAGGTGCTTGTGGTAAGGTGGTATTCCTCTGGAGTCGAATCCAGGGACTAACCTCTCATATCGAGTTGATTTTTGGTCCACGGAGCTCTTTCGTGTGGCTACACTGACCACAGGATCCTTCTAGCCTTGGAACAGTGTTCTTTGGGTTTCTCTGGAGTGCCATCAAAGAAAATAAGGCTCCTTTCATGTGTGATGTGCAACACGGAATTACTCTGCATGCAGTGCAGGGGAATCAGGCCTCATCTCGCGGCGAGGGGGAAGTCTCATGGTTTTTCTCGAGTTGCGGCGGGAACCTGGGGTATATTCTCGAGTTACGACGGGGATGGCCCTTCCACACACGTGTTTGTTCAGTGACGTCAGGACTCCTGCCTATTTGCGAGGGACAACTCGGGATTCTCCTCTAGTCTTGGCAGGGCAATTGGGACGCCTCTCCAGCTGAGGCGGGAGATCAAGTGTCCCTATCCACGTGCCACAGGAATCCTGGGACTCCTATCAAGTTTCACGAGGAGTCAGGCATCGTTTCCTTTGGAGGCACTGATCTCCGGGTACTTCTGGAGTTTTCAAAAAATGTGAGGCCTCCGGTCGCCATGAAGTGTGGAACTAGGTCTTTCTCTGTGGTCTCCACAGGGGATTCAGACATCCTTTCGTCTTGGGAGATGCAAGACGAGCCTGCATTCCAGTCACTGCAGGGATATCCGGCCTTATTTCGAGTCAGGGCATCGCGGTGTCCATTCCACTTGAGGCCGCAAACTCAGGGTCCCTCTCACATACCTAGAGCTGAGAGAATCCTCCTCTTGAGGTGCTTGTGGTAAGCTGGTATTCCTCTGGAGTCGAAGCCAGGGACTAACCTCTCATCTCGAGTTGATTTTTGGTCCACGGAGCTCTTTTGTGTTGCTACAGTGACCTCAGGATCCCTCTAGTCTTGAAACAGTGTTCTTGGGGTTTCTCTGGAGTGCCATCAAGGAAATCAAGGCTCCTTTCATGTGTGATGCGCAACACGGAATTGCTCTGCACGCAGTCTAGGGTATCGGGCCTTATTTTGCGGCGAGGGGGAAGTCTCATGGTTTTTCTCGAGTTGCGATGGGAACCCGGGGTATATTCTCCAGTTACGACGGGGACGGCCCTTCCACCCACGTGTTTCTTCAGTGACATCAGGACTCCTGCCTAGTTGCGAGGGACAACTCGGGATTCTCCTCGACGCTTGGCAGGGCAATTGGGAGGCCTCTCCAGCTGAGGCGGGAGACCAAGGGTCCCTTTCCACGTGCCACAGGAATCCTGGGACTCCTATCAAGTTTGACGAGGAGTCAGGCCTCGTCTCCTTTGGAGGCACTGATCTCCGCGTACCCCTGGAGTTTTCAAAGGATGTGAGGCTTCCGGTCGCGATGAGGTGGGGAACTAGGTCTTTCTCTGTGGTCTCCACAGGGGATTCAGACATCCTTTCGTCTTGGGAGATGCAAAACGAGCCTGGATTCAAGTCACTGCAGGGATATCCGGCCTTATTTTGAGTCAGGGCATCACGGTGACCTTTCCACTTGAGGCCGCAATCTCAGGGTCCCTCTCACATACCTAGAGCTGAGAGAAGCCTCCTCTTGAGGAGCTTGTGGTAAGGTGGTATTCCTCTGGATTCGAAGCCAGGGACTAACCTCTCATCTCGAGTTGATTTTTGGTCCACGGTGCTCTTTCGTGTTGCTACAGTGACCTCAGGATCCTCTAGCCTTGAAACAGTGTTCTTGGGGTTTCTCTGGAGTGCCATCAAGGAAATCAAGGCTCCTTTCATGTGTGATGTGCAACACGGAATTGCTCTGCACGCAGTGCAGGGGAATCGGGCCTCATCTCGCGGCGAGGGGGAAGTCTCATGGTTTTTCTCGAGTTGCGGCGGGAACCTGGGGTATAATCTCGAGTTACGACGGGAATGGCCTTTCCACACACGTGTTTGTTCAGCCACGTCAGGACTCCTGCCTAGTTGCGAGGGACAAGTCGGGATTCTCCTTGAGGCTTGGCAGGGCACTTGGGACGCCTCTCCAGCTGAGGCAGGAGACCAAGGGTCCCTTTCCACGTGCCACAGGAATCCTGGGACTCCTATCAAGTTTCTCGAGGAGTCAGGCATCGTCCCTTTTGGGGGCACTGATCTCCGCGTACCTCTGGAGTTTTCAAAGGATGTGAGGCCTCCGGTCGCCATGAAGTGGGGAACTAGGTCTTTCTCTGTGGTCTCCACAGGGGATTCAGACATCCTTTCGTCTTGGGAGATGCAGGACGAGCCTGCATTCAAGTCACTGCAGGGATATCCGGCCTTATTTCGAGTCAGAGCATCGCGGTGTTCATTCCACTTGAGGCCGCAAACTCAGGGTCCCTCTCACATACCTAGAGCTGAGAGAAGCCTCCTCTTGAGGTGCTTGTGGTAAGGTGGTATTCCTCTGGAGTCGAAGCCAGGGACTAACCGCTCATCTCGAGTTGATTCTTGGTCCACGGAGCTCTTTCGTGTTGCTACAGTGACCTCAGGATCCCTCTAGCCTTGAAACAGTGTTCTTTGGGTTTCTCTGGAGCGCCATCAAGGAAATCAAGGCTCCTTTCATCAGTGATGTGCAACACGGAATTGCTCTGCACGCAGTGCAGGGGAATCGGGCCTCATTTCGTGGCGAGGGTTAAGTCTCATGGTTTTTCTCGAGTTGCAGCGGGAACCTAGGGTATATTCTTCAGTTACGACGGGGATGGCCCTTCCACCCACGTGTTTGTTCAGCGACGTCAGGACTCCTGCCTAGTTGCGAGGGACAACTCGGGATTCTTCTTGAGGCTTGGCAGGGAAATTGGGATGCCTCTCCAGGTGAGGCGGGAGACCAACGTTCCCTTTCCACGTGCCACAGAAATCCTGGGTCTCTTCTCAAATATCTCGAGGAGTCAGGCATGGTCTCCTTTGGAGGCACTGATCTCCGCGTCCCTGGGGAGTTTTCAAAGGATGTGAGGCCTCCGGTCGCGGTGAGGTGGAGAACTCGGTCTTTCTCTGTGGTCTCCACAGGGGATTCAGACATCCTTTCGTCATGGGAGATGCAAGACGAGCCTGCATTCAAGTCACTGCAGGGATATCCGGCCTTATTTCGAGTCAGGGCATCGCGGTGTCCATTCCACTTGAGGCCGCAAACTCAGGGTCCCTCTCACATACCTAGAGCTGAGAGAAGCCTCCTCTTGAGGTGCTTGTGGTAAGGTGGTATTCCTCTGGAGTCGAAGCCAGGGACTAACCTCTCATCTTGACTTGATTTTTGGCCCACGGATCTCTTTCTTGTTGCTACAGTGACCTCAGGATCCCTTTAGCCTTGAAACAGTGTTCTTGGGGTTTCTCTGGAGTGCCATCAAGGAAATCAAGGCTCCTTTCATGTATGATGTGCAACACGGAATTGCTCTGCACGCAGTGCAGGGGAAGCGGGCCTCATCTCGCGGCGAGGGGGAAGTCTCATGGTTTTTCTCGAGTTGTGGCGGGAACCTGGGGTATATTCTCGAGTTACAACGGGGATGGCCCTTCCACCCACGTGTTTGTTCAGCCACGTCAGGACTCTTGCCTAGTTACGAGGGACAACTCGGGATTCTCCTCGAGGCTTGGCATTGCAATTGGGACGCCTATCCAGCTGAGGCGGGAGACCAAGTGTCCCTTTCCACCTGGCACAGGAATCCTGGGACTCCTATCAAGTTTCACGAGGAGTCAGGCATCGTCTCCTTTGGAGGCACTGATCTCCACGTACCTCTGGAGTTTTCAAAGGATGTGAGTCCTCCGGTCGCGATGAAGTGCGGAACTACCTCTTTTTCTGCAGTCTCCACAGGGGATTCAGACATCCTTTCATCTTGGGAGATGCAAGACGAGCCTGCATTCAAGTCACTGCAGGGATATCCGGCCTTATTTCGAGTCAGGGCATCGCGGTGCGCATTCCACTGGAGACCGCAAACTCAGGGTCCCTCTCACATACCTAGAGCTGAGAGAAGCCTCCTCTTGAGGTACTTTTGGTAAGGTGGTATTCCTCTGGAGTCGAAGCCAGGGACTAACCTCTCATCTCGAGTTGATTTTTAGTCCACGGAGCTCTTTCGTGTTGCTACAGTGACCTCAGGATCCCTCTAGGCTTGAAAGAGTGTTCTTGGGGTTTCTCTGGAGTGCCATCAAGGAAACCAAGGCTCCTTTCATGTGTGATGTGCAACATGGAATTGCTCTGCATGCAGTGCAGGGGAATCGGGCCTCATCTCACGGCGAGGGGAAGTCTCATGGCTTTTCTCGAGTTGCGCCGGGAACCTGGGGTATATTCTCGAGTTACGACGGGGATGGCCCTTCCAACCACGTGTTTGTTCAGCGACGTCAGGACTCCTGCCTAGTTGCGAGGGACAACTCGGGATTCTCCTCGAGGCTTGGCAGGGCAAATGGGATGCCTCTCCAGCTGAGGCGGGAGACCAAGGGTCCCTTTCCACGTGCCACAGGAATCCTGGGACTCCTATCAAGTTTCACGAGGAGTCAGGCATTGTCTCCTTTGGAAGCACTGATCTCCGCGTACCTCTGGAGTTTTCAAAGGATGTGAGGCCTCCGGTCGCGATGAGGTGTGGAACTAGGTCTTTCTCTGTGGTATCCACAGGGGATTCAGACATCCTTTCGTCTTGGGAGATGCAAGACGAGCCTGCATTCAAGTCACTGCAGGGATATCCGGCCTTATTTCGAGTCAGGGCATCGCGGTGTCCATTCCACTTGAGGCCGCAAACTCAGAGTCCCTCTCACATACCTAGAGCTGAGAGAAGCCTCCTCTTGAGGTGCTTGTGGTAAGGTGGTATTCCTCTGGATTTGAAGCCAGGGACTAACCTCTCATCTCGAGTTGATTTTTGGTCCACGGAGCTCTTTCGTGTTGCTACAGTGACCTCAGGATCCCTCTAGGCTTGAAAGAGTGTTCTTGGGGTTTCTCTGGAGTGCCATCAAGGAAATCAAGGCTCCTTTCATGTGTGATGTGCAACATGGAATTGCTCTGCATGCACTGCAGGGGAATCGGGCCTCATCTCACGCCGAGGGGAAGTCTCATGGTTTTTCTCGAGTTATGCCTGGAACCTGGGGTATATTCTCGAGTTACGACGGGGATGGCACTTCCAACCACGTGTTTGTTCAGCGCCGTCAGGACTCCTGCCTAGTTGCGAGGGACAACTCGGGATTCTCCTCGAGGCTTGGCAGGGCAAATGGGACGCCTCTCCAGCTGAGGCGGGAGACCAAGGGTCCCTTTCCACGTGCCACAGGAATCCTGGGACTCCTATCAAGTTTCACAAGGAGTCAGGCATCTTCTCCTTTGGAAGCACTGATCTCCGCGTACCTCTGGAGTTTTCAAAGGATGTGAGGCCTCCGGTCGCGATGAGGTGGGGAACTAGGTCTTTCTCTGTGGTATCCACAGGGGATTCAGACATCCTTTCGTTTTGGGAGATGCAAGACGAGCCTGCATTCAAGTCACTGCAGGGATATCCATCCTTATTTCGAGTCAGGGCATCGCGGTGTCCATTCCACTTGAGGCCGCAAACTCAGAGTCCCTCTCACATACCTAGAGCTGAGAGAAGCCTCCTCTTGAGGTGCTTGTGGTAAGGTGGTATTCCTCTGGATTTGAAGCCAGGGACTAACCTCTCATCTCGAGTTGATTTTTGGTCCACGGAGCTCTTTTGTGTTGCTACAGTGACCTCAGGAACCCTCTAGCCTTGAAACAGGGTTCTTGGGGTTTCTCTGGAGTGCCATCAAAGAAATCAAGGCTCCTTTCATGTGTGATGTGCAACACGGAATTGCTCTGCACGCAGTGCAGGGGAATCAGGCCTCATCTCAGGAGAGGGGGAAGTCTCATGGTTTTTCTCGAGTTGCGGCGGGAACCTGGGGTATATTCTCGAGTTACGACGGGGATGGCCCTTCCACCCACGTGTTTGTTCAGCGACGTCAGGACTCCTGCCTAGTTGCGAGGGACAATTCGGGATTCTTCTCGAGGCTTGGCAGGGCAATTGGGACGCCTCTCCAGCTGAGGCGGGAGACCAAGGGTCCCTTTCCACGTGCCACAGAAATCCTGGGTGTCTTCTCAAATATCTCGAGGAGTCAGGCATCGTCTCCTTTGGAGGCACTGATCTCCGCGTACCTCTGGAGTTTTCAAAGGATGTGAGGCCTCCGGACGCGATGAGGTGAGGAACTAGGTCTTTCTCTGTGGTCTGCACAGGGGATTCAGACATCCTTTCGTCTTGGGAGATGCAAGACGAGCCTGCATTCAAGTCACTGCAGGGATATCCGGCTTTATTTCGAGTCAGGGCATCGCGGTGTCCATTCCACTTGAGTCCGCAAACTCAGGGTCCCGCTCACATACCGAGAGCTGAGAGAAGCCTCCTCTTGAGGTGCTTGTGGTAAGGAGGTATTCCTCTGGAGTCGAAGCCAGGGACTAAGCTCTCATCTCGAGTTGATTTTTGGTCCACAAATCTCTTTCATGTTGCTACAGTTACCTCAGGTTCCCTCTAGCCTTGAAACAGTGTGCTTGGGCTTTCTCTGGAGTGCCATCAAGGAAATCAAGGCTCCTTTCATGTGTGATGTGCAAGACGGAATTGCTCTACCCGCAGTGCAGGGTATCGGGCCTCATTTAGCGGCAAGGGGGAAGTCTCATGGTTTTTCTCGAGTTGCAGTTGGAACCTGGGGTATATTCTCGAGTTACAACGGGGATGGCCCTTCCACACACGTGTTTGTTCAGCGACGTCAGGACTCCTGCCCTGTTGCGAGGGACAACTCGGGATTCTCCTCTAGGCTTGGCAGGGCATTTGGGATGCCTCTCTAGCTGAGGCGGGAGACCAAGGATCCCTTTCCACGTACCACAGGAATCCTGGGACTCCTATCAAGTTTCACGAGGAGTCAGGCATCGTCCCCTTTGGAGACACTGATCTCCGCGTACTTCTGGAGTTTTCAAAGGATGTGAGGCCTCCGTTCGCGATGAGGTGTGGAACTAGGTCTTTCTCTGTGCTCTCAACAGGGGATTCAGATATCCTTTCATCTTGGGAGATGCAAGACGAGGCGGCATTCAAGTCACTTCAGAGATATCATTCCTTATTTCGAGTCAGGGCATCGCGGTGTCCATTCCACTTGAGGCCGCAAACTCAGGGTCCCTCTCACATACCTAGAGCTGAGAGAAGCCTTCTCTTGAGGTGCTTGTGGTAAGGTGGTATTCCTCTGGATTTGAAGCCAGGGACTAACCTCTCATCTCGAGTTGATTTTTGGTCCACGGAGCTCTTTTGTGTTGCTACAGTGACCTCAGGAACCCTCTAGCCTTGAAACAGGGTTCTTGGGGTTTCTCTGGAGTGCCATCAAAGAAATCAAGGCTCCTTTCATGTGTGATGTGCAACACGGAATTGCTCTGCACGCAGTGCAGGGGAATCGGGCTGCATCTCGCGGCAAGGGGGAAGTCTCATGGTTTTTCTCGAGTTGCGGCGGGAACCTGGGGTATATTCTCGAGTTACGACGAGGATGGCCCTTCCACCCACGTGTTTGTTCAGCGACGTCAGGACTCCTGCCTAGTTGCGAGTGAGAACTCGGAATTCTCCTCGAGGCTTGGCAGGGCAATTGGGACACCTCTCCAGCTGAGGCGGGAGACCAAGGGTCCCTTTCCACGTGCCACAGGAATCCTGGGACTCCTATCAAGTTTCACGAGGAGTCAGGCATCGTCTCCTTTGGAGGCACTGATCTCCGCGTACCTCTGGAGTTTTCAAAGGATGTGGGTCCTCCGGTCGCGATGAGGTGGGGAACTAGGTCTTTCTCTGTGGTCTCCACAGGGGATTCAGACATCCTTTCGTCTTGGGAGATGCAGGACGAGCCTGCATTCAAGTCACTGCAGGGATATCCGGCCTTATTTCGAGTCAGAGCATCGCGGTGTTCATTCCACTTGAGGCCGCAAACTCAGGGTCCCTCTCACATACCTAGAGCTGAGAGAAGCCTCCTCTTGAGGTGCTTGTGGTAAGGCGGTATTCCTCTGGAGTCGAAGCCAGGGACTAACCGCTCATCTTGACTTGATTTTTGGCCCACGATCTCTTTCTTGTTGCTACAGTGACCTCAGGATCCCTTTAGCCTTGAAACAGTGTTCTTGGGGTTTCTCTGGAGTGCCATCAAGGAAATCAAGGCTCCTTTCATGTATGATGTGCAACATGGAATTGCTCTGCACGCAGTGCAGGGGAAGCGGGCCTCATCTCGCGGCGAGGGGGAAGTCTCATGGTTTTTCTCGAGTTGTGGCGGGAACCTGGGGTATATTCTCGAGTTACAACGGGGATGGCCCTTCCACCCACGTGTTTGTTCAGCCACGTCAGGACTCTTGCCTAGTTACGAGGGACAACTCGGGATTCTCCTCGAGGCTTGGCAGGGCAATTGGGACGCCTATCCAGCTGAGGCGGGAGACCAAGTGTCCCTTTCCACCTGGCACAGGAATCCTGGGACTCCTATCAAGTTTCACGAGGAGTCAGGCATCGTCTCCTTTGGAAGCACTGATCTCCGCGTACCTCTGGAGTTTTCAAAGGATGTGAGGCCTCCGGTCGCGATGAGGTGGGGAACTAGGTCTTTCTCTGTGGTATCCACAGGGGATTCAGACATCCTTTCGTCTTGGGAGATGCAAGACGAGCCTGCATTCAAGTCACTGCAGAGATATCCGGCCTTATTTCGAGTCAGGGCATCGCGGTGTCCATTCCATTTGAGGCCGCAAACTCAGAGTCCCTCTCACATACCTAGAGCTGAGAGAAGCCTCCTCTTGAGGTGCTTGTGGTAAGGTGGTATTCTTCTGGATTTGAAGCCAGGGACTAACCTCTCATCTCGAGTTGATTTTTGGTCCACGGATCTCTTTTGTGTTGCTACAGTGACCTCAGGAACCCTCTAGCCTTGAAACAGTGTTTTTGGGGTTTCTCTGGAGTGCCATCAAGGAAATCAAGGCTCCTTTCATGTATGATGTGCAACACGGAATTGCTCTGCACGCAGTGCAGGGGAAGCGGGCCTCATCTCGCGGCGAGGGGGAAGTCTCATGGTTTTTCTCGAGTTGTGGCGGGAACCTGGGGTATATTCTCGAGTTACAACGGGGATGGCCCTTCCACCCACGTGTTTGTTCAGCCACGTCAGGACTCTTCCCTAGTTACGAGGGACAACTCGGGATTCTCCTCGAGGCTTGGCATTGCAATTGGGACGCCTATCCAGCTGAGGCGGGAGACCAAGTGTCCCTTTCCACCTGGCACAGGAATCCTGGGACTCCTATCAAGTTTCACGAGGAGTCAGGCATCGTCTCCTTTGGAGGCACTGATCTCCACGTACCTCTGGAGTTTTCAAAGGATGTGAGTCCTCCGGTCGCGATGAAGTGCGGAACTACCTCTTTCTCTGCAGTCTCCACAGGGGATTCAGACATCCTTTCATCTTGGGAGATGCAAGACGAGCCTGCATTCAAGTCACTGCAGGGATATCCGGCCTTATTTCGAGTCAGGGCATCGCGGTGCGCATTCCACTGGAGACCGCAAACTCAGGGTCCCTCTCACATACCTAGAGCTGAGAGAATCCTCCTTTTGAGGTACTTGTGGTAAGGTGGTATTCCTCTGGAGTCGAAGCCAGGGACTAACCTCTCATCTCCAGTTGATTTTTAGTCCACGGAGCTCTTTCGTGTTGCTACAGTGACCTCAGGATCCCTCTAGGCTTGAAAGAGTGTTCTTGGGGTTTCTCTGGAGTGCCATCAAGGAAATCAAGGCTCCTTTCATGTGTGATGTGCAACATGGAATTGCTCTGCATGCACTGCAGGGGAATCGGGCCTCATCTCACGGCGAGGGGGAAGTCTCATGGTTTTTCTCGAGTTGCGGCGGGAACCTGGGGTATATTCTCGAGTTACGACGGGGATGGCCCTTCCACTCACGTGTTTGTTCAGCGACGTCAGGACTCCTGCCTAGTTGCGAGGGACAACTCGGGATTCTCCTCGAGGCTTGGCAGGGCAATTGGGACGCCTCTCCAGGTGAGGCGGGAGACCAAGGGTCCCTTTCCACGTGCCACAGGAATCCTGGGACTCCTATCAAGTTTCACGAGGAGTCAGGCATCGTCTCCTTTGGAGGCACTGATCTCCGCGTACCTCTGGAGTTTTCAAAGGATGTGAGTCCTCCGGTCGCAATGAAGTGCGGAACTACGTCTTTCTCTGCGGTCTCCACAGGGGATTCAGACATCCTTTCATCTTGGGAGATGCAAGACGAGCCTGCATTCAAGTCACTGCAGGGATATCCGGCCTTATTTCGAGTCAGGGCATCGCGGTGCGCATTCCACTGGAGGCCGCAAACTCAGGGTCCCTCTCACATACCTAGAGCTGAGAGAAGCCTCCTCTTGAGGTGCTTGTGGTAAGGTGGTATTCCTCTGGAGTCGAAGCCAGGGACTAACCTCTCATCTCGAGTTGATTTTTGGTCCACAGAGTTCTTTCATGTTGCTACAGTGACCTCAGGTTCCCTCTAGCCTTGAAACAGTGTTCTTGGGCTTTCTCTGGAGTGCCATAAATGAAATCAAGGCTCCTTTCATGTGTGATGTGCAAGACGGAATTGCTCTGCCCGCAGTGCAGGGTATCGGACCTCATTTTGCGGCGAGGGGGAAGTCTCATGGTTTTTCTCGAGGTGCGGCGGGAACCTGGGGTATATACTCGAGTTACAACGGGGATGGCCCTTCCACAAACGTGTTTGTTCAGCGATGTCAGTACTCCTGCCTAGTTGCGAGGGACAACTCGGGATTCTTCTCGAGGCTTGGCAGTGCAATTGGGACGCCTCTCCAGCTGAGGCGGGAGACCAAGGGTCCATTTCCACGTGCCACAGAAATCCTGGGTGTCTTCTCAAATATCTCGAGGAGTCAGGCATCGTCTCCTTTGGAGGCACTGATCTCCGCGTACCTATGGAGTTTTCAAAGGATGTGAGGCCTCCGGTCGCGGTGAGGTGGAGAACTAGGTCTTTCTCTGTGGTCTGCACAGGGAATTCAGACATCCTTTCGTCATGGGAGATGCAAGACGAGCCTGCATTCAAGTCACTGCAGGGATATCCGGCCTTATTTCGAGTCAGGGCATCGCGGTGTCCATTCCACTTGAGGCCGCAAACTCAGGGTCCCTCTCACATACCTAGAGCTGAGAGAAGCCTCCTCTTGAGGTGCTTGTGGTAAGGTGGTATTCCTCTGGAGTCGAAGCCAGGGACTAACCTCTCATCTTGACTTGATTTTTGGCCCACGGATCTCTTTCTTGTTGCTACAGTGACCTCAGGATCCCTTTAGCCTTGAAACAGTGTTCTTGGGGTTTCTCTGGAGTGCCATCAAGGAAATCAAGGCTCCTTTCATGTATGATGTGCAACACGGAATTGCTCTGCACGCAGTGCAGGGGAAGCGGGCCTCATCTCGCGGCGAGGGGGAAGTCTCATGGTTTTTCTCGAGCTGCGGCGGGAACCTGGGGTATATTCTCGAGTTACAACGGGGATGGCCCTTCCACCCACGTGTTTGTTCAGCGACGTCAGGACTCCTGCCTAGTTGCGAGGGAGAACTCGGGATTCTCCTCGAGGCTTGGCAGGGCAATTGGGACACCTCTCCAGCTGAGGCGGGAGACCAAGAGTCCCTTTCCACGTGCCACAGGAATCCTGGGACTCCTATCAAGTTTCACGAGGAGTCAGGCATCGTCTCCTTTGGAGGCACTGATCTCCGCGTACCTCTGGAGTTTTCAAAGGATGTGCGTCCTCCGGTCGCGATGAGGTAGGGAACGAGGTCTTTCTCTGTGGTCTCCACAGGGGATTCAGACATCCTTTCGTCTTGGGAGATGCAAGACGAGCCTGCATTCAAGTCACTGCAGGGATATCCGGCCTTATTTCGAGTCAGGGCATCGCGGTGTCCATTCCACTTGAGGCCGCAAACTCAGGGTCCCTCTCACATACCTAGAGCTGAGAGAAGCCTCCTCTTGAGGTGCTTGTGGAAAGGTGGTAGTCTTCTGGAGTTGAAGCCAGGGACTAACCTCTCATCTCGAGTTGATTTTTGGTCCACGGAGCTCTTTCGTGTTGCTCCAGTGACCTCAGGTTCCCTCTAGCCTTGAAACAGTGTTCTTTGGGTTTCTCTGGAGTGCCATCAAGGAAATCAAGGCTCCTTTGATGTGTGATGTGCAACACGGAATTGCTCTGCACGCAGTGCAGGGGAATCGGGCCTCATCTCGCGGCGATGGGGAAGTCTCATGGTTTTTCTCGAGTTGCGGTTGGAACCTGGGGTATATTTTCGAGTTACGACGGGGATGGCCCTCCCACACACGTGTTTGTTCAGCCACGTCAGGAATCCTGCCTAGTTGCGAGGGACAAGTCGGGATTCTCCTCGAGGCTTGGCAGGGCAATTGGGACGCCTCTCCAGCTGAGGCGGGAGACCAAGGGTCCCTTTCCACGTGCCACCGGAATCCTGGGACTCCTATCAAGTTTCCCGAGGAGTCAGGCATCGTCTCCTTTGGAGACACTGATCTCCGCGTACTTCTGGAGTTTTCAAAGGATGTGAGGCCTCCGTTCGCGATGAGGTGGGGAACTAGGTCTTTCTCTGTGGTCTCCACAGGGGATTCAGACATCCTTTCATCTTGGGAGATGCAAGACGAGCTGGCATTCAAGTCACTGCAGAGATATCTGGTCTTATTTCGAGTCAGGGCATCGCGGTGTCCATTCCACTTGAGTCCGCAAACTTAGGGTCCCTCTCCCATACCTAGAGCTGAGAGAAGCCTCCTCTTGAGGTGCTTGTGGTAAGGTGGTAGTCCTCTGCAGTTGAAGCCAGGGACTAACCTCTCATTTCGAGTTGATTTTTCGTCCACGGAGCTCTTTCGTGTTGCTACAGTGATCTCAGGATCCCTCTAGCCTTGAAACAGTGTTCTTGGGGTTTCTCTGGAGTGCCATCAAGGAAATCAAAGCTCCTTTCATGCCTGATGTGCAACACGGAATTGCTCTGCACGCAGTGCAGGGGAATCGGGCCTCATCTCGCGGCGATGGGGAAGTCTCATGGTTTTTCTCGAGTTGCGGCGGGAACCTGGGGTACATTCTCGAGTTACGACGGGGATGGCCCTTCCACCCACGTGTTTGTTCAGCCTCGTCAGGACTCCAGCCTAGTTGCGAGGGACAACTCGAGATTCTCCTCGAGGCTTGGCAGGGCAATTGGGACGCCTCTCCAGCTGAGGCAGGAGACCAAGGGTCCCTTAACACGTGCCACAGGAATCCTGGGACTCCTATCAAGTTTCATGAGGAGTCAGGCATCGTCTCCTTTGGAGGCACTGATCTCCGCGTACCTCTGGAGTTTTCAAAGGATGTGAGGCCTCCGGACGTGATGAGGTGGGTAACTAGGTCTTTCTCTGTGGTCTCCACAGGGGATTCAGACATCCTTTCGTCTTGGGAAATGCAAGACGAGCCTGCATTCAAGTCACTGCAGGGATATCCGGGCTTATTTCGAGTCAGGGCATCCCGGTGTCCATTCCACTTGAGGCCGCAAACTCAGGGTCCCTCTCACATACCTAGAGCTAAGAGAAGCCTTCTCCTGAGGTGCTTGTGGTAAGGTGGTATTCCTCTGGAGTCGAAGCCAGGAACTAACCTCACATCTCGAGTTGAGTTTTGGTCCACGGAGCTCTTTCGTGTTACTACAGTGACCTCAGGATCCCTCTAGCCTTGAAACAGTGTTCTTGGGATTTCTTTGGAGTGCCATCAAGGAAATCAAGGCTCCTTTCATGTGTGATGTGCAACACGGAATTGCTCTGCACGCAGTGCAGGGGAATCGGGCCTCATCTCGCGGCGAGGGGGAAGTCTCATGGTTTTTCTCGAGTTGCAGTGGGAACCTGGGGTATATTCTCTAGTTACGACGGGGAGGGCCCTTCCTCTCACGTGTTTGTTCAGCAACGTCAGGATTCCTGCCTAGTTGCAAGGGACAATTCGGGATTCTCCTCGAGGCTTGGCAGGGCAATTGGGACGCCTCTCCAGCTGAGGCGGGAGACCAAGTGTCCCTTTCCACGTGCCACAGGAATCCTGGGACTCCTAAGAAGTTTCACGAGGAGTCAGGCATCGTCTCCTCTGGAGGAACTGATCTCCGTGTACCTCTGGAGTTTTCAAAGGATGTGAGGCCTCCGGTCGCGATGAGGTGGGCAACTAGGTCTTTCTCTCTGGTCTCCACAGGGGATTCAGACATCCTTTCATCTTGGGAGATGCAAGACGAGCCTGCATTCTAGTCACTGCAGGGATATCCGGCCTTATTTCGAGTCAGGGCATCGCGGTGTCCATTCCATTTGAGGCCGCAAACTCAGGGTCCCTCTCACATACCTAGAGCTGCGAGAAACCTCCTCTTGAGGTGCTTGTGGTAAGGTGGTATTCCTATGGAGTCGAAGCCAGGGACTAACCTCTCATCTCGAGTTGATTTTTGGTCCACGGAGCTCTTTCGTTTTGCTACAGTGACCTCAGGATCCCTCTAGCCTTGAAACAGTGTTCTTGGGGTTTCTCTGCAGTGCCATCAAGGAAATCAAGGCTCCTTTCATGTGTGATGTGTAACACCGAATTGCTCTGCACGCAGTGCAGGGGAATCGGGCCTCATCTCGCGGCGAGGGGGAAGTCTCATGGTTTTTCTCGAGTTGCGGCGGGAACATGGGGTACATTCTCGAGTTACGACGGGGATGGTTCTTCCACACACGTGTTTGTTCAGCCACGTCAGGACTCCTGCCTAGTTGCGAGAGACAACTCGGGATTCTCCTCGAGGCTTGGTAGGGCAATTGGGACGCCTCTCCAGCTGAGGCGGGAGACCAAGGGTCCTTTTCCATGTGCCACAGGAATCCTGGGATTCCAATCAAGTTTCAGGAGGAGTCAGGCATCGTCTCCTTTGGAGGCACTGATCTCCGCGTACCTCTGGAGTTTTCAAAGGATGTGAGGCCTCCGGTCGTGATGACGTGGGGAACTAGGTCTTTCTCTGTGGTCTCCACAGGGGATTCAGACATCCTTTCGTCTTGGGAAATGCAAGACGAGCCTGCATTCAATTCACTGCAGGGATATCCGGCCTTATTTCGAGTCAGGGCATCCCGGTGTCCATTCCACTTGAGGCCGCAAACTCAGGGTCCCTCTCACATACCTAGAGCTGAGAGAAGCCTCCTCTTGAGTTATTGTGGTAAGTGGTATTCCTCTGCAGTCAAAGCCATGGACTAACCTCTCATCTCGAGTTGATTCTTGGTCCACGGAGCACTTTCGTTTTGCTTCAGTGAACTCAGGATCCCTCTAGCCTTGAAACAGTGTTCTTGGGGTTTCTCTAGAGTGTCATCAAGGAAATCAAGGCTCCTTTCATGTGTGATGTGCAAGACGGAATTGCTCTGCACGCAGTGTAGGGGAATCGAGCCTCATCTCGCGGCGAGGGGGAAGTCTCATGGTTTTTCTCGAGTTGCGGCGGGAACCTGGGGTATATTCTCGAGTTACGACGGGGATGGCCCTTCCACACACGTGTTTGTTCAGCTACGTCAAGACTCCTGCCTAGTGGCGAGGGACAACTTGGGATTCTCCTCGAGGCTTGGCAGGGCAATTGGGACGCCTCTCCAGCTGAGACGGGAGATCAAGGGTCCCTTTCCACGTGCCACAGGAATCCTGGGACTCCTATCAAGTTTCACGAGGAGTCAGGCATCGTCTCCTTTGGAGGCACTGATCTCCGCTTACCTCTGGAGTTTTAAAAGGATGTGAGGCCTCCGGTCGCGATGAGGTGGGCAACTAGGTCTTTCTCTGTGGTCTCCAGAGGGGATTCAGACATCCTTTCGTCTTGGGAGATGCAAGACGAGCCTGCATTCAAGTCACTGGAGGGATATCCGGCCTTATTTCGAGTCAGGGCATCGCGGTGTCCATTCCACTTGAGGCCGCAAACTCAGGGTCCCTCTCACATACCTAGAGCTGAGAGAAGCCTCCTCTTGAGGTGCTTGTGGTAAGGTGGTATTCCTCTGGAGTCGAAGCCAGGGACTAACCTCTCATCTCGAGTTGATTTTTGTCCACGGAGGTCTTTCGTGTTGCTACAGTGACCTCAGGATCCCTCTAGCCTTGAAACAGTGTTCTTGGGGTTTCTCTGGAGTGCCATCAAGGAAATCAAGGCTCCTTTCATGTGTGATGTGCAACACGGAATTGCTCTGCACGCAGTGCAGGGGAATCGGGCCTCATCTCGCGGCGAGGGGGAATTCTCATAGGTTTTCTCGAGTTGCGGCGGGAACCTGGGGTATATTTTCGAGTTACGACTGGGATGGCCCTTCCACACACGTGTTTGTTCAGCGACGTCAGGACTCCTGCCTAGTTGTGAGGGACAACTCGGGATTCTCCTCGAGGCTTGGCAGGGCAATTGGGACGCCTCTCTAGCTGAGGCGGGAGATGAAGTGTCCCTTTCCACGTTCCACAGGAATCCTGGGACTCCTATCAAGTTTCACGAGGAGTCAGCCATCGTTTCCTTTGGAGGCACTGATCTCCGCGTACCTCTGGAGTTTTCAAAGGATGTGAGGCCTCCGGTCGCGATGAGGTGGGGAACTAGGTCTTTCTCTGTGGTCTCCACAGGGGATTCAGACATCCTTTCGTCTTGGGAGATGCAAGACGAGCCTGCATTCAAGTCACTGCAGGGATATCCGGCCTTATTTCGAGTCAGGGCATCGCGGTGTCCATTCCACTTGAGGCCGCAAACTCAGGGTCCCTCTCACATACCTAGAGCTGAGAGAAGATTCCTCTTGAGGTGCTTGTGGTAAGGTGGTATTCCTCTGGAGACGAAGCCAGGGACTAACCTCTCATCTCAAGTTGATTTTTGGTCCACGGAGCTCTTTTGTGTTGCTACAGTGACCTCAGGATCCCTCTAGCCTTAAAACAGTGTTCTTGGGGTTTCTCTGGAGTGCCATCAAGGAAATCAAGGCTCCTTTCATGTGTAATGTGCAACACGGAATTGCTCTGCACGCAGTGCAGGGGAATCGGGCCTCATCTCGCGGCGAGGGGGAAGTCTCATGGTTTTTCTCGAGTTGCGGCGGGAACCTGGGGTACATTCTCGAGTTACGACGGGGATGGCCCATCCACCCACGTGTTTGTTCAGCCTCGTCAGGACTCCAGCCTAGTTGCGAGGGACAACTCGAGATTCTCCTCGAGGCTTGGCAGGGCAATTGGGAGGCCTCTCCAGCTGAGGCGGGAGACCAAGGGTCCCTTTCCACGTGCCACAGGAATCCTGGGACTCCTATCAAGTTTCACGAGGAGTCAGGCATCGTCTCCTTTGGAGGCACTGATCTCCGCGTACCTCTGGAGTTTTCAAAGGATGTGAGGCCTCCGGTCGCCATGAGGTAGGGAACTAGGTCTTTCTCTGTGGTCTCCACAGGGGATTCAGACATCCTTTCATCTTGGGAGATGCAAGACGAGCCTGCATTCAAGTCACTGCAGGGATATCCGGCCTTATTTTGAGTCAGGGCTTCTCGGTGTCCATTCCACTTGAGGCCGCAAACTCAGGGTCCCTCTCACATAACTAGAGCTGAGAGAAGCCTCCTCTTGAGGTGCTTGTGGTAAGGTGGTTTTCCTCTGGAGTCGAAGCCAGGGACTAACCTCTCATCTCGAGTTGTTTTTTGGTCCACGGAGCTCTTTCGTGTTTCTACAGTGACCTCAGGATCCCTCTAGCCTTGAAACAGTGTTCTTGGGGTTTCTCTGGAGTGCCATCAAGGAAATCAAGGCTGCTATCATGTGTGATGTGCAACACAGAATTGCTCTGCACGCACTACAGGGGAATCGGTCCTCATCTCGCAGCGAGGGGGAAGTCTCATGGTTTTTCTCGAGTTGCGGCGCGAACATGGGGTATATTCTCGAGTTACGACGGGGATGGCCCTTCCACCCACGTGTTTGTTCAGCGACGTCAGGACTCCTGCCTAGTTGAGAGGGACAACTCGGGATTCTCCTCGAGGCTTGGCAGGGCAATAGGGACGCCTCCCCAGCTGAGGCGGGAGACCAAGGGTCCCTTTCCACGTGCCACAGGAATCCTGGGACTCCTATCAAGTTTCACGAGGAGTCAGGCATCGTCTCCTTTGGAGGCACTGATCTCCGCATACCTCTCGAGTTTTCAAAGGATGTGAGGCCTCCGGTCGCAATGAGGTGGGGAACTAGGTCGTTCTATGTGGTCTCCACAGGGGATTCAGACATCCTTTCATCTTGGGAGATGGAAGACGAGCCTGCATTCAAGTCACTGCAGGGATATCCGGCATTACTTCGAGTCAGGGCATCGCGGTGTCCATTCCACTTGAGACCGCAAATTCAGGGTCCTTCTCACATACCTAGAGCTGAGAGAAGCCTCCTCTTGAGGTGCTTTTCGTAAGGTGGTATTCCTCTGGACTCAAAGCCAGGGACTAACCTCTCATCTCGAGTTGATTTTTGGTCCACGGAGCTCTTTCGTGTTGCTACAGTGACCTCAGGATCCCTCGAGCCTTGAAACAGTGTTCTTTGGGTTTCTCTGGAGTGCCATCAAGGAAATCAAGGCTTCTTTCATGTGTGATGTGCAACACGGAATTGCTCTGCACGCAGTGCAGGGGAATCGGGCCTCATCTCGCGGCGAGGGGGAATTCTCATGGTTTTTCTCGAGTTGCGGCGGGAACCTGGGCTATATTCTCGAGTTACGACGGGGATGGCCCTTCCACCCACGTGTTTGTTCAGCGACGTCAGGACTCCTGCCTAGTTGCGAGGGACAACTCTGGATTCTCCTCGAGGCTTGGCAGGGCAATTGAGACGCCTCTCCAGCTGAGGCGGGAGACCAAGGGTCCCTTTCCACGTGCCACAGGAATCCTGGGACTCCTATCAAGTTTCACGATGAGTCAGGCATCATCTCCTTTGGAGGCACTGATCTCCGCGTACCTCTGTAGTTTTCAAAGGATGTGAGGCCTCCGGTCGCGATGAGGTGGGGAACTAGGTCTTTCTCTGTCGTCGCCACATGGGATTCAGACATCCTTTCATCTTGGAAGATGCAAGACGAGCCTGCATTCAAGTCACTGCAGAGATATGCGGCCTTAATTCGAGTCAGGGCATCGCGGTGTCCATTCCACTTGAGGCCGCAAACTCAGGGTCCCTCTCACATACCTAGAGCTGAGAGAAGCCACCTCTTGAGGGGCTTGTGGTAAGGTGGTATTGCTCTGGAGTCGAAGCCAGGGACTAACCTCTCATCTCGAGTTGATTTTTGGTCCACGGAGCTCTTTCATGTTGCTACAGTGACCTCAGGATCCCTCGAGCCGTGAAACAGTGTTCTTGGGGTTTCTCTGGAGTGCCATCAAGGAAATCAAGGCTCCTTTAATGTGTGATGTGCAACACGGAATTGCTCTGCACGCAGTGCAGGGGAATCGGGCCTCATCTCGCGGCGAGGGGGAAGTCTCATGGTTTTTCTCGAGTTGCGGTGGGAACCTGGGGTATATTCTCGAGTTACGATGGGGATGCCCTTCCACACACGTGTTTGTTCAGCCACGTCAGGACTCCTGCCTAGTTGCGAGGGACAACTCGGGATTCTCCTCGAGGCTTGGCACGGCAATTGAGACGCCTCTCCAGCTGAGGCGGGAGACCAAGGGTCCCTTTCCACGTGCCACAGGAATCCTGGGACTCCTATCAAGTTTCACGAGGAGTCAGGCATCGTCTCCTTTGGAGGCACTGATCTCCGCGTACCTCTGGAGTTTTCAAACGATGTAAGGCCTCCGGTCGCGATGAGGTAGGGAACTAGGTCTTTCTCTGTGGTTTCCACAGGGGATTCAGACATCCTTTCTTCTTGGGAGATGCAAGACGAGCCTGCATTCAAGTCACTGCAGGGATATCCGACCTTATTTCGAGTCAGGGCATCGCGGTGTTCATTCCACTTGAGGCCGCAAAATCAGGGTCCCTCTCACATACCTAGAGCTGAGAGAAGCCTCCTCTTGAGGTACTTGTGACAAGGTGGTATTCCTCTGGTGTCAAAGCCAGGGACTAACCTCTCATCTCGAGTTGATTTTTGGTCCACGGAGCTCTTTAGTGTGGCTACAGTGACCTCAGGTTCCCTCTAGCCTTGAAACAGTGTTCTTGGGGTTTCTCTGGAGTGCCATCAAGGAAATCAAGGCTCCTTTCATGTGTGATGTGCAACACGGAATTGCTCTGCACGCAGTGCAGGGGAATCGGGCCTGAACTCGCGCGAGGGGGAAGTCTCATGGTTTTTCTCGAGTTGCGGCGGGAACCTGGGGTATATTCTCGAGTTACGACGGGGATGGCCCTTCCACACACGTGTTTGTTCAGCGACGTCAGGACTCCTGCCTAGTTGCGAGGGACAACTCGGGATTCTCCTCGAGGCTTGGCAAGGCAATTGGGACGCCTCTCCAGCTGAGGCGGGAGACCAAGGGTCCCTTTCCACGTGCCACAGGAATCCTGGGACTCCTATCAAGTTTCACGATGAGTCAGGCATCATCTCCTTTGGAGGCACTGATTTCCGCGTACCTCTGGAGTTTTCAAAGGATGTGAGGCCTCCGGTCGCGATGAGGTGGGGAACTAGGTCTTTTTCTGTGGTCTCCACAGGGGATTCAGACATCCTTTCGTCTTGGGAGATGGAAGACGAGCCTGCATTCAAGTCACTGCAGGGATATCCGGCCTTATTTCGAGTCAGGGCATCGCGGTGTTCATTCCACTTGAGGCCGCAAACTCAGGGTCCCTCTCACATAACTAGAGCTGAGAGAAGCCTCCTCTTGAGGTGCTTGTGGTAAGGTGGTTTTCCTCTGGAGTCGAAGCCAGGGACTAACCTCTCATCTCGAGTTGTTTTTTGGTCCACGGAGCTCTTTCGTGTTTCTACAGTGACCTCAGGATCCCTCTAGCCTTGAAACAGTGTTCTTGGGGTTTCTCTGGAGTGCCATCAAGGAAATCAAGGCTGCTATCATGTGTGATGTGCAACACAGAATTGCTCTGCACGCACTACAGGGGAATCGGTCCTCATCTCGCAGCGAGGGGGAAGTCTCATGGTTTTTCTCGAGTTGCGGCGCGAACATGGGGTATATTCTCGAGTTACGACGGGGATGGCCCTTCCACCCACGTGTTTGTTCAGCGACGTCAGGACTCCTGCCTAGTTGAGAGGGACAACTCGGGATTCTCCTCGAGGCTTGGCAGGGCAATAGGGACGCCTCCCCAGCTGAGGCGGGAGTCCAAGGGTCCCTTTCCACGTGCCACAGGAATCCTGGGACTCCTATCAAGTTTCACGAGGAGTCAGGCATCGTCTCCTTTGGAGGCACTGATCTCCGCATACCTCTCGAGTTTTCAAAGGATGTGAGGCCTCCGGTCGCGATGACGTGGGGAACTAGGTCTTTCTCTGTGGTCTCCACAGGGGATTCAGACATCCTTTCATCTTGGGAGATGGAAGACGAGCCTGCATTCAAGTCACTGCAGGGATATCCGGCATTACTTCGAGTCAGGGCATCGCGGTGTCCATTCCACTTGAGACCGCAAATTCAGGGTCCTTCTCACATACCTAGAGCTGAGAGAAGCCTCCTCTTGAGGTCCTTTTCGTAAGGTGGTATTCCTCTGGACTCAAAGCCAGGGACTAACCTCTCATCTCGAGTTGATTTTTGGTCCACGGAGCTCTTTCGTGTTGCTACAGTGACCTCAGGATCCCTCGAGCCTTGAAACAGTGTTCTTGGGGTTTCTCTGGAGTGCCATCAAGGAAATCAAGGCTTCTTTCATGTGTGATGTGCAACACGGAATTGCTCTGCACGCAGTGCAGGGGAATCGGGCCTCATCTCGCGGCGAGGGGGAATTCTCATGGTTTTTCTCGAGTTGCGGCGGGAACCTGGGCTATATTCTCGAGTTACGACGGGGATGGCCCTTCCACCCACGTGTTTGTTCAGCGACGTCAGGACTCCTGCCTAGTTGCGAGGGACAACTCTGGATTCTCCTCGAGGCTTGGCAGGGCAATTGAGACGCCTCTCCAGCTGAGGCGGGAGACCAAGGGTCCCTTTCCACGTGCCACAGGAATCCTGGGACTCCTATCAAGTTTCACGATGAGTCAGGCATCATCTCCTTTGGAGGCACTGATCTCCGCGTACCTCTGTAGTTTTCAAAGGATGTGAGGCCTCCGGTCGCGATGAGGTGGGGAACTAGGTCTTTCTCTGTCGTCGCCACATGGGATTCAGACATCCTTTCATCTTGGAAGATGCAAGACGAGCCTGCATTCAAGTCACTGCAGAGATATGCGGCCTTAATTCGAGTCAGGGCATCGCGGTGTCCATTCCACTTGAGGCCGCAAACTCAGGGTCCCTCTCACATACCTAGAGCTGAGAGAAGCCACCTCTTGAGGGGCTTGTGGTAAGGTGGTATTGCTCTGGAGTCGAAGCCAGGGACTAACCTCTCATCTCGAGTTGATTTTTGGTCCACGGAGCTCTTTCATGTTGCTACAGTGACCTCAGGATCCCTCGAGCCGTGAAACAGTGTTCTTGGGGTTTCTCTGGAGTGCCATCAAGGAAATCAAGGCTCCTTTAATGTGTGATGTGCAACACGGAATTGCTCTGCACGCAGTGCAGGGGAATCGGGCCTCATCTCGCGGCGAGGGGGAAGTCTCATGGTTTTTCTCGAGTTGCGGTGGGAACCTGGGGTATATTCTCGAGTTACGATGGGGATGCCCTTCCACACACGTGTTTGTTCAGCCACGTCAGGACTCCTGCCTAGTTGCGAGGGACAACTCGGGATTCTCCTCGAGGCTTGGCACGGCAATTGAGACGCCTCTCCAGCTGAGGCGGGAGACCAAGGGTCCCTTTCCACGTGCCACAGGAATCCTGGGACTCCTATCAAGTTTCACGAGGAGTCAGGCATCGTCTCCTTTGGAGGCACTGATCTCCGCGTACCTCTGGAGTTTTCAAACGATGTAAGGCCTCCGGTCGCGATGAGGTAGGGAACTAGGTCTTTCTCTGTGGTTTCCACAGGGGATTCAGACATCCTTTCTTCTTGGGAGATGCAAGACGAGCCTGCATTCAAGTCACTGCAGGGATATCCGACCTTATTTCGAGTCAGGGCATCGCGGTGTTCATTCCACTTGAGGCCGCAAAATCAGGGTCCCTCTCACATACCTAGAGCTGAGAGAAGCCTCCTCTTGAGGTACTTGTGACAAGGTGGTATTCCTCTGGTGTCAAAGCCAGGGACTAACCTCTCATCTCGAGTTGATTTTTGGTCCACGGAGCTCTTTAGTGTGGCTACAGTGACCTCAGGTTCCCTCTAGCCTTGAAACAGTGTTCTTGGGGTTTCTCTGGAGTGCCATCAAGGAAATCAAGGCTCCTTTCATGTGTGATGTGCAACACGGAATTGCTCTGCACGCAGTGCAGGGGAATCGGGCCTGAACTCGCGCGAGGGGGAAGTCTCATGGTTTTTCTCGAGTTGCGGCGGGAACCTGGGGTATATTCTCGAGTTACGACGGGGATGGCCCTTCCACACACGTGTTTGTTCAGCGACGTCAGGACTCCTGCCTAGTTGCGAGGGACAACTCGGGATTCTCCTCGAGGCTTGGCAAGGCAATTGGGACGCCTCTCCAGCTGAGGCGGGAGACCAAGGGTCCCTTTCCACGTGCCACAGGAATCCTGGGACTCCTATCAAGTTTCACGATGAGTCAGGCATCATCTCCTTTGGAGGCACTGATTTCCGCGTACCTCTGGAGTTTTCAAAGGATGTGAGGCCTCTGGTCGCGATGAGGTGGGGAACTAGGTCTTTTTCTGTGGTCTCCACAGGGGATTCAGACATCCTTTCGTCTTGGGAGATGGAAGACGAGCCTGCATTCAAGTCACTGCAGGGATATCCGGCCTTATTTCGAGTCAGGGCATCGCGGTGTTCATTCCACTTGAGGCCGCAAACTCAGGGTCCCTCTCACATACCTAGAGCTATGAGAAGCCTCCTCTTGAGGTGCTTGTGGTAAGGTGGTATTCCTCTGGAGTCGAAGCCAGGGACTAACCTCTCATCTCGAGTTGTTTTTTGGTTCACGGAGCTCTTTTGTGTTGCTACAGTGACATCAGGATCCCTCTAGCCTTGAAACAGTGTTCTTGGGGTTTCTCTGGAGTGCCATCAAGGAAATCAAGGCTCCTTTCATGTGTGATGTGCAACACGGAATTTCTCTGCACGCAGTGCAGGGGAATCGAGCCTCATCTCGCGGTGAGGGGGAAGTCTCATGGTTTTTCTCGAGTTGCGGCGGTAACCTGGGGTATATTCTCGAGTTACGATGGGGATGCCCTTCCACACACGTGTTTGTTCAGCGACGTCAGGACTCCTGCCTAGTTGCGAGGGACAACTCGGGATTCTCCTCGAGGCTTGGCAGGGCAATTGAGACGCCTCTCTAGCTGAGGCGGGATACCAAGGGTCCCTTTCCACGTGCCACAGGAATCCTGGGACTCCTATCAAGTTTCACGAGGAGTCAGGCATCGTCTCCTTTGGAGGCACTGATCTCCGCGTACCTCTGGAGTTTTCAAACGATGTAAGGCCTCCGGTCGCGATGAGGAAGGGAACTAGGTCTTTCTCTGTGATTTCCACAGGGGATTTAGACATCCTTTCTTCTTGGGAGATGCAAGACGAGCCTGCATTCAAGTCACTGCAGGGATATCCGACCTTATTTCGAGTCAGGGCATCGCGGTGTTCATTCCACTTGAGGCCGCAAAATCAGGGTCCCTCTCACATACCTAGAGCTGAGAGAAGCCTCCTCTTAAGGTACTTGTGGCAAGGTGGTATTTCTCTGGAGTCGAAGCCAGGGACTAACCTCTCATCTCGAGTTGAATTTTGGTCCACGGAGCTCTTTAGTGTGGCTACAGTGACCTCAGGTTCCCTCTAGCCTTGAAACAGTGTTCTTGGGGTTTCTCTGGAGTGCCATCAAGGAAATCAAGGCTCCTTTCATGTGTGATGTGCAACACGGAATTGCTCTGCACGCAGTGCAGGGGAATCGGGCCTTAACTCGCGCGAGGGGGAAGTCTCATGGTTTTTCTCGAGTTGCGGCGGGAACCTGGGGTATATTCTCGAGTTACGACGGGGATGGCCCTTCCACACACGTGTTTGTTCAGCGACGTCAGGACTCCTGCCTAGTTGCGAGGGACAACTCGGGATTCTCCTCGAGGCTTGGCAAGGCAATTGGGACGCCTCTCCAGCTGAGGCGAGAGACCAAGTGTCCCTTTCCACGTGCCACAGGAATCCTGGGACTCCTATCAAGTTTCACGAGGAGTCAGGAATCGTCTCCTTTGGAGGCACTGATCTCCGCGTACCTCTGGAGTTTTCAAAGGATGTGAGGCCTCCGGTCGCGATGAGGTGGGGAACTAGGTCTTTTTCTGTGGTTTCCACAGGGGATTCAGACATCCTTTCGTCTTGGGAGATGGAAGACGAGCCTGCATTCAAGTCACTGCAGGGATATCCGGCCTTATTTCGAGTCAGGGCATCGCTGTGTCCATTCCACTTGAGGCCGCAAACTCAGGGTCCCTCTCACATACCTAGAGCTGAGAGAAGCCTCCTCTTGAGGTACTTGTGGTAAGGTGGTATTCCACTGGAGTCGAAGCCAGGGACTAACCTCTCATCTCGAGTTGATTTTTGGTCCACGGAGCTCTTTAGTGTGGCTACAGTGACCTTAGGATCCCTCTAGCCTTGAAACAGTGTTCTTGGGGTTTCTCTGGAGTGCCATCAAGGAAATCAAGGCTTCTTTCATGTGTGACGTGCAACACGGAATTGCTCTGCACGCAGTGCAGGGGAAGCGGGCCTCATCTCGCGGTGAGGGGGAAGTCTCATGGTTTTTCTCGAGTTGCGGCGAGAACCTGGGCTATATTCTCGAGTTACGACGGGGATGGCCCTTCCACCCACGTGTTTGTTCAGCGACGTCAGGACTCCTGCCTAGTTGTGAGGGACAACTCGGGATTCTCCTCGAGGCTTGGCAGGGCAATTGGGACGCCTCTCCAGCTGAGGCGGGAGACCAAGGGTCCCTTTCTACGTGCCACAGGTATCCTGGGACTCCTATCAAGTTTCACGAGGAGTCAGGCATCGTCTCCTTTGGAGGCACTGATCTCCGCGTACCTCTGGAGTTTTCAAAGGATGTGAGGCCTCCGGTCGCGATGAGGTGGGGAACTAGGTCTTTCTCTGTGGTCTCCACAGTGGATTCAGAAATCCTTTCGTCTTGGGAGAGGCAAGACGAGCCTGCATTCAAGTCACTGCAGGGATATCCGGCCTTATTTCGAGTCAGGGCATCGCGGTGTCCATTCCACTTGAGGCCGCAAACTCAGGGTTCCTCTCACATACCTAGAGCTGAGAGAATCCTCCTCTTGAGGTGCTTGTGGTAAGGTGGTATTCCTCTGGAGTCGAAGCCAGGGACTAACCTCTCATCTCGAGTTGTTTTTTGGTTCACGGAGCTCTTTAGTGTGGCTACAGTGACCCCAGGATCCCTCTAGCCTTGAAACAGGTTTCTTGGGGTTTCTCTGGAGTGCCATCAAGGAAATCATGGCTCCTTTCATGTGTGATGTGCAACACGGAATTGCTCTGCATGCAGTGCAGGGGAATCAGGCCTGATCTCGCGGCGAGGGGGAAGTCTCATGGTTTTTCTCGAGTTTCGGCGGTAACCTGGGGTATATTTTCGAGTTACGACGGGGATGGCCCTTACACCCACGTGTTTGTTCAGCGACGTCAGGACTCCTGCCTAGTTGCAAGGGACAACTCGGGATTCTCCTCGAGGCTTGGCAGGGCAATTGGGATGCCTCTCCAGCTGAAGCGGGAGACCAAGGGGACCTTTCCACGTGCCACAGGAATCCTGGGACTCCTATCAAGTTTGATGAGGAGTCAGCCATCGTTTCCTTTGGAGGCACTGACCTCCGCGTACCTCTGGACTTTTCAAAGGATGTGAGGCCTCCGGTCGCGATGAGGTGGGGAACTAGGTCTTTCTCTGTGGTCACCACAGGGGATTCAGACATCCTTTCATCTTGGGAGATGCAAGACGAGCCTGCATTCAAGTCACTGCAGGGATATCCGGCCTTATTTCGAGTCAGGGCATCGCGGTGTCCATTCCACTTGAGGCTGCAAACTCAGGGTCCCTCTCACATACCTAGAGCTGAGAGAAGCCTCCTCTTGAGGTGCTTGTGGTAAGGTGGTATTCCTCTGGAGTCGAAGCCAGGGAATAATCTCTCATCTCGAGTTGATTTTTGGTCCACGGAGCCCTTTCGTGTTGCTACAGTGACCTCAGGATGCCTCTAGCCTTGAAACAGTGTTCCTGGGGTTTCTCTGGAGTGCCATCAAGGAAATCAAGGCTCCTTTCATGTGTGATGTGCAACACGGATTTGCTCTGCATGCAGTGCAGGGGAATCGGGCCTCATCTCGCGGCTAGGGGGAGGTTTCATGGTTTTTCTCGAGTTGCGGTGGGAACCTGGGGTATATTCTCGAGTTACGACGGGGATGGCCTTTCCACCCACGTGTTTGTTCAGCGACGTCAGGACTCCTGCCTAGTTGCGAGGGACAACTCGGGATTCTCCTCGAGGCTTGGCAGGGCAATTGGGACGCCTCTCCAGCTGAGGCGGGAGACCAAGGGACCCTTTCCACGTGCCACAGGAATCCTGGGACTCCTATCAAGTTTCACGAGGAGTCAGGCATCGTCTCCTTTGGAGGCACTGATCTCCGCGTACCTCTGAAGTTTTCAAAGAATGTGAGGCCTCCGGTTGCGATGAGGTGGGGAACTAGGTCTTCTCTGTGGTCTCCAAGGGGATTCAGACACCCTTTTGTCTTGGGAGATGCAAGACGAGCCTGCATTCAAGTCACTGCAGGGATATCCGGCCTTATTTCCAGTCAGGGCATCGCGGTGTCCATTCCACTTTAGGCCGCAAACTCAGGGTCCCTCTCACATACCTAGAGCTGAGAGAAGCCTCCTCTTGAGGTGCTTGTGGTAAGGTGGTATTCCTCTGGAGTCGAAGCCAGGGACTAACCTCTCATCTCGAGTTGATTCTTGGTCCACAGAGCTCTTTCGTTTTGCTACAGTGACCTCAGGATCCCTCTAGCCTTGAAACAGTGTTCTTGGGGTTTCTCTGGAGTGCCATCAAGGAAATCAAGGCTCCTTTCATGTGTGATGTGCAACACGGAATTGCTCTGCACGCAGTGCAGGGGAATCGGGCCTCATCTCGCGGCGAGGGGGAAGTCTCATGGTTTTTCTCGAGTTGCGGCGGGAACCTGGGGTATATTCTCGAGTTACGACGGGGATGGCCCTTCCACCCACGTGTTTGTTCAGCGACGTCAGGACTCCTGCCTAGTTGCAAGGGACAACTCGGGATTCTCCTCGAGGCTTGGCAGGGCAATTGGGATGCCTCTCCAGCTGAAGCGGGAGACCAAGGGTCCCTTTCCACGTGCCACAGGAATCCTGGGACTCCTATCAAGTTTCACGAGGAGTCAGGCATCGTCTCCTTTGGAGGCACTGATTTCCGCGTACCTCTGGAGTTTTCAAAGGATGTGAGGCCTCCGGTCGCGATGAGGTGGGGAACTAGGTCGCGATGAGGTGGGGAACTAGGTGGGGAACTAGGTCCCCCTCCACAGGGGATTCAGACATCCTTTCGTCTTGGGAGATGGAAGACGAGCCTGCATTCAAGTCACTGCAGGGATATCCGGCCTTATTTCGAGTCAGGGCATCGCGGTGTTCATTCCACTTGAGGCCGCAAACTCAGGGTCCCTCTCACATACCTAGAGCTATGAGAAGCCTCCTCTTGAGGTGCTTGTGGTAAGGTGGTATTCCTCTGGAGTCGAAGCCAGGGACTAACCTCTCATCTCGAGTTGACTTTTGGTCCACGGAGCTCTTTCGAGTGGCTACAGTGACCTCAGGATCCCTCGAGCCGTGAAACAGTGTTCTTGGGGTTTCTCTGGAGTGCCATCAAGGAAATCAAGGCTCCTTTAATGTGTGATTTGCAACACGGAATTTCTCTGCACGCAGTGCAGGGGAATCGGGCCTCATCTCGCGGCGAGGGGGAAGTCTCATGGTTTTTCTCCAGTTGCGGTGGGAACCTGGGGTATATTCTCGAGTTACGATGGGGATGCCCTTCCACACACGTGTTTGTTCAGCCACGTCAGGACTCCTGCCTAGTTGCGAGGGACAACTCGGGATTCTCCTCGAGGCTTGGCACGGCAATTGAGACGCCTCTCCAGCTGAGGCGGGAGACCAAGGGTCCCTTTCCACGTGCCACAGGAATCCTGGGACTCCTATCAAGTTTCACGAGGAGTCAGGCATCGTCTCCTTTGGAGGCACTGATCTCCGCGTACCTCTGGAGTTTTCAAACGATGTAAGGCCTCCGGTCGCGATGAGGTAGGGAACTAGGTCTTTCTCTGTGGTTTCCACAGGGGATTCAGACATCCTTTCTTCTTGGGAGATGCAAGACGAGCCTGCATTCAAGTCACTGCAGGGATATCCGACCTTATTTCGAGTCAGGGCATCGCGGTGTTCATTCCACTTGAGGCCGCAAAATCAGGGTCCCTCTCACATACCTAGAGCTGAGAGAAGCCTCCTCTTGAGGTACTTGTGACAAGGTGGTATTCCTCTGGTGTCAAAGCCAGGGACTAACCTCTCATCTCGAGTTGATTTTTGGTCCACGGAGCTCTTTAGTGTGGCTACAGTGACCTCAGGTTCCCTCTAGCCTTGAAACAGTGTTCTTGGGGTTTCTCTGGAGTGCCATGAAGGAAATCAAGGCTCCTTTCATGTGTGATGTGCAACACGGAATTGCTCTGCACGCAGTGCAGGGGAATCGGGCCTGAACTCGCGCGAGGGGGAAGTCTCATGGTTTTTCTCGAGTTGCGGCGGGAACCTGGGGTATATTCTCGAGTTACGACGGGGATGGCCCTTCCACACACGTGTTTGTTCAGCGACGTCAGGACTCCTGCCTAGTTGCGAGGGACAACTCGGGATTCTCCTCGAGGCTTGGCAAGGCAATTGGGACGCCTCTCCAGCTGAGGCGGGAGACCAAGGGTCCCTTTCCACGTGCCACAGGAATCCTGGGACTCCTATCAAGTTTCACGATGAGTCAGGCATCATCTCCTTTGGAGGCACTGATTTCCGCGTACCTCTGGAGTTTTCAAAGGATGTGAGGCCTCCGGTCGCGATGAGGTGGGGAACTAGGTCTTTTTCTGTGGTCTCCACAGGGGATTCAGACATCCTTTCGTCTTGGGAGATGGAAGACGAGCCTGCATTCAAGTCACTGCAGGGATATCCGGCCTTATTTCGAGTCAGGGCATCGCGGTGTTCATTCCACTTGAGGCCGCAAACTCAGGGTCCCTCTCACATACCTAGAGCTATGAGAAGCCTCCTCTTGAGGTGCTTGTGGTAAGGTGGTATTCCTCTGGAGTCGAAGCCAGGGACTAACCTCTCATCTCGAGTTGTTTTTTCGTTCACGGAGCTCTTTCGTGTTGCTACAGTGACCTCAGGATCCCTCTAGCCTTGAAACAGTGTTCTTGGGGTTTCTCTGGAGTGCCATCAAGGAAATCAAGGCTCCTTTCATGTGTGATGTGCAACACGGAATTGCTCTGCACGCAGTGCAGGGGAATCGGGCCTGAACTCGCGCGAGGGGGAAGTCTCATGGTTTTTCTCGAGTTGCGGCGGGAACCTGGGGTATATTCTCGAGTTACGACGGGGATGGCCCTTCCACACACGTGTTTGTTCAGCGACGTCAGGACTCCTGCCTAGTTGCGAGGGACAACTCGGGATTCTGCTCGAGGCTTGGCAAGGCAATTGGGACGCCTCTCCAGCTGAGGCGGGAGACCAAGGGTCCCTTTCCACGTGCCACAGGAATCCTGGGACTCCTATCAAGTTTCACGAGGAGTCAGGAATCGTCTCCTTTGGAGGCACTGATTTCCGCGTACCTCTGGAGTTTTCAAAGGATGTGAGGCCTCCGGTCGCGATGAGGTGGGGAACTAGGTCTTTTTCTGTGGTCTCCACAGGGGATTCAGACATCCTTTCGTCTTGGGAGATGGAAGACGAGCCTGCATTCAAGTCACTGCAGGGATATCCGGCCTTATTTCGAGTCAGGGCATCGCGGTGTTCATTCCACTTGAGGCCGCAAACTCAGGGTCCCTCTCACATACCTAGAGCTATGAGAAGCCTCCTCTTGAGGTGCTTGTGGTAAGGTGGTATTCCTCTGGAGTCGAAGCCAGGGACTAACCTCTCATCTCGAGTTGTTTTTTCGTTCACGGAGCTCTTTCGTGTTGCTACAGTGACCTCAGGATCCCTCTAGCCTTGAAACAGTGTTCTTGGGGTTTCTCTGGAGTGCCATCAAGGAAATCAAGGCTCCTTTCATGTGTGATGTGCAACACGGAATTTCTCTGCACGCAGTGCAGGGGAATCGAGCCTCATCTCGCGGTGAGGGGGAAGTCTCATGGTTTTTCTCGAGTTGCGGCGGTAACCTGGGGTATATTCTCGAGTTACGATGGGGATGCCCTTCCACACACGTGTTTGTTCAGCGACGTCAGGACTCCTGCCTAGTTGCGAGGGACAACTCGGGATTCTCCTCGAGGCTTGGCAGGGCAATTGAGACGCCTCTCCAGCTGAGGCGGGATACCAAGGGTCCCTTTCCACGTGCCACAGGAATCCTGGGACTCCTATCAAGTTTCACGAGGAGTCAGGCATCGTCTCCTTTGGAGGCACTGATCTCCGCGTACCTCTGGAGTTTTCAAACGATGTAAGGCCTCCGGTCGCGATGAGGAAGGGAACTAGGTCTTTCTCTGTGATTTCCACAGGGGATTCAGACATCCTTTCTTCTTGGGAGATGCAAGACGAGCCTGCATTCAAGTCACTGCAGGGATATCCGACCTTATATCGAGTCAGGGCATCGCGGTGTTCATTCCACTTGAGGCCGCAAAATCAGGGTCCCTCTCACATACCTAGAGCTGAGAGAAGCCTCCTCTTAAGGTACTTGTGGCAAGGTGGTATTTCTCTGGAGTCGAAGCCAGGGACTAACCTCTCATCTCGAGTTGAATTTTGGTCCACGGAGCTCTTTAGTGTGGCTACAGTGACCTCAGGTTCCCTCTAGCCTTGAAACAGTGTTCTTGGGGTTTCTCTGGAGTGCCATCAAGGAAATCAAGGCTCCTTTCATGTGTGATGTGCAACACGGAATTGCTCTGCACGCAGTGCAGGGGAATCGGGCCTGAACTCGCGCGAGGGGGAAGTCTCATGGTTTTTCTCGAGTTGCGGCGGGAACCTGGGGTATATTCTCGAGTTACGACGGGGATGGCCCTTCCACACACGTGTTTGTTCAGCGACGTCAGGACTCCTGCCTAGTTGCGAGGGACAACTCGGGATTCTCCTCGAGGCTTGGCAAGGCAATTGGGACGCCTCTCCAGCTGAGGCGAGAGACCAAGGGTCCCTTTCCACGTGCCACAGGAATCCTGGGACTCCTATCAAGTTTCACGAGGAGTCAGGAATCGTCTCCTTTGGAGGCACTGATCTCCGCGTACCTCTGGAGTTTTCAAAGGATGTGAGGCCTCCGGTCGCGATGAGGTGGGGAACTAGGTCTTTTTCTGTGGTTTCCACAGGGGATTCAGACATCCTTTCGTCTTGGGAGATGGAAGACGAGCCTGCATTCAAGTCACTGCAGGGATATCCGGCCTTATTTCGAGTCAGGGCATCGCGGTGTCCATTCCACTTGAGGCCGCAAACTCAGGGTCCCTCTCACATACCTAGAGCTGAGAGAAGCCTCCTCTTGAGGTACTTGTGGTAAGGTGGTATTCCACTGGAGTCGAAGCCAGGGACTAACCTCTCATCTCGAGTTGATTTTTGGTCCACGGAGCTCTTTAGTGTGGCTACAGTGACCTTAGGATCCCTCTAGCCTTGAAACAGTGTTCTTGGGGTTTCTCTGGAGTGCCATCAAGGAAATCAAGGCTTCTTTCATGTGTGACGTGCAACACGGAATTGCTCTGCACGCAGTGCAGGGGAAGCGGGCCTCATCTCGCGGTGAGGGGGAAGTCTCATGGTTTTTCTCGAGTTGCGGCGAGAACCTGGGCTATATTCTCGAGTTACGACGGGGATGGCCCTTCCACCCACGTGTTTGTTCAGCGACGTCAGGACTCCTGCCTAGTTGTGAGGGACAACTCGGGATTCTCCTCGAGGCTTGGCAGGGCAATTGGGACGCCTCTCCAGCTGAGGCGGGAGACCAAGGGTCCCTTTCTACGTGCCACAGGTATCCTGGGACTCCTATCAAGTTTCACGAGGAGTCAGGCATCGTCTCCTTTGGAGGCACTGATCTCCGCGTACCTCTGGAGTTTTCAAAGGATGTGAGGCCTCCGGTCGCGATGAGGTGGGGAACTAGGTCTTTCTCTGTGGTCTCCACAGTGGATTCAGAAATCCTTTCGTCTTGGGAGAGGCAAGACGAGCCTGCATTCAAGTCACTGCAGGGATATCCGGCCTTATTTCGAGTCAGGGCATCGCGGTGTCCATTCCACTTGAGGCCGCAAACTCAGGGTTCCTCTCACATACCTAGAGCTGAGAGAATCCTCCTCTTGAGGTGCTTGTGGTAAGGTGGTATTCCTCTGGAGTCGAAGCCAGGGACTAACCTCTCATCTCGAGTTGTTTTTTGGTTCACGGAGCTCTTTAGTGTGGCTACAGTGACCCCAGGATCCCTCTAGCCTTGAAACAGGTTTCTTGGGGTTTCTCTGGAGTGCCATCAAGGAAATCATGGCTCCTTTCATGTGTGATGTGCAACACGGAATTGCTCTGCATGCAGTGCAGGGGAATCAGGCCTGATCTCGCGGCGAGGGGGAAGTCTCATGGTTTTTCTCGAGTTTCGGCGGTAACCTGGGGTATATTTTCGAGTTACGACGGGGATGGCCCTTACACCCACGTGTTTGTTCAGCGACGTCAGGACTCCTGCCTAGTTGCAAGGGACAACTCGGGATTCTCCTCGAGGCTTGGCAGGGCAATTGGGATGCCTCTCCAGCTGAAGCGGGAGACCAAGGGGACCTTTCCACGTGCCACAGGAATCCTGGGACTCCTATCAAGTTTGATGAGGAGTCAGCCATCGTTTCCTTTGGAGGCACTGACCTCCGCGTACCTCTGGACTTTTCAAAGGATGTGAGGCCTCCGGTCGCGATGAGGTGGGTAACTAGGTCTTTCTCTGTGGTCACCACAGGGGATTCAGACATCCTTTCATCTTGGGAGATGCAAGACGAGCCTGCATTCAAGTCACTGCAGGGATATCCGGCCTTATTTCGAGTCAGGGCATCGCGGTGTCCATTCCACTTGAGGCTGCAAACTCAGGGTCCCTCTCACATACCTAGAGCTGAGAGAAGCCTCCTCTTGAGGTGCTTGTGGTAAGGTGGTATTCCTCTGGAGTCGAAGCCAGGGAATAATCTCTCATCTCGAGTTGATTTTTGGTCCACGGAGCCCTTTCGTGTTGCTACAGTGACCTCAGGATGCCTCTAGCCTTGAAACAGTGTTCCTGGGGTTTCTCTGGAGTGCCATCAAGGAAATCAAGGCTCCTTTCATGTGTGATGTGCAACACGGATTTGCTCTGCATGCAGTGCAGGGGAATCGGGCCTCATCTCGCGGCTAGGGGGAGGTTTCATGGTTTTTCTCGAGTTGCGGTGGGAACCTGGGGTATATTCTCGAGTTACGACGGGGATGGCCTTTCCACCCACGTGTTTGTTCAGCGACGTCAGGACTCCTGCCTAGTTGCGAGGGACAACTCGGGATTCTCCTCGAGGCTTGGCAGGGCAATTGGGACGCCTCTCCAGCTGAGGCGGGAGACCAAGGGACCCTTTCCACGTGCCACAGGAATCCTGGGACTCCTATCAAGTTTCACGAGGAGTCAGGCATCGTCTCCTTTGGAGGCACTGATCTCCGCGTACCTCTGAAGTTTTCAAAGAATGTGAGGCCTCCGGTTGCGATGAGGTGGGGAACTAGGTCTTCTCTGTGGTCTCCAAGGGGATTCAGACACCCTTTTGTCTTGGGAGATGCAAGACGAGCCTGCATTCAAGTCACTGCAGGGATATCCGGCCTTATTTCCAGTCAGGGCATCGCGGTGTCCATTCCACTTTAGGCCGCAAACTCAGGGTCCCTCTCACATACCTAGAGCTGAGAGAAGCCTCCTCTTGAGGTGCTTGTGGTAAGGTGGTATTCCTCTGGAGTCGAAGCCAGGGACTAACCTCTCATCTCGAGTTGATTCTTGGTCCACAGAGCTCTTTCGTTTTGCTACAGTGACCTCAGGATCCCTCTAGCCTTGAAACAGTGTTCTTGGGGTTTCTCTGGAGTGCCATCAAGGAAATCAAGGCTCCTTTCATGTGTGATGTGCAACACGGAATTGCTCTGCACGCAGTGCAGGGGAATCGGGCCTCATCTCGCGGCGAGGGGGAAGTCTCATGGTTTTTCTCGAGTTGCGGCGGGAACCTGGGGTATATTCTCGAGTTACGACGGGGATGGCCCTTCCACCCACGTGTTTGTTCAGCGACGTCAGGACTCCTGCCTAGTTGCAAGGGACAACTCGGGATTCTCCTCGAGGCTTGGCAGGGCAATTGGGATGCCTCTCCAGCTGAAGCGGGAGACCAAGGGTCCCTTTCCACGTGCCACAGGAATCCTGGGACTCCTATCAAGTTTCACGAGGAGTCAGGCATCGTCTCCTTTGGAGGCACTGATTTCCGCGTACCTCTGGAGTTTTCAAAGGATGTGAGGCCTCCGGTCGCGATGAGGTGGGGAACTAGGTCGCGATGAGGTGGGGAACTAGGTGGGGAACTAGGTCCCCCTCCACAGGGGATTCAGACATCCTTTCGTCTTGGGAGATGGAAGACGAGCCTGCATTCAAGTCACTGCAGGGATATCCGGCCTTATTTCGAGTCAGGGCATCGCGGTGTTCATTCCACTTGAGGCCGCAAACTCAGGGTCCCTCTCACATACCTAGAGCTATGAGAAGCCTCCTCTTGAGGTGCTTGTGGTAAGGTGGTATTCCTCTGGAGTCGAAGCCAGGGACTAACCTCTCATCTCGAGTTGACTTTTGGTCCACGGAGCTCTTTCGAGTGGCTACAGTGACCTCAGGATCCCTCGAGCCGTGAAACAGTGTTCTTGGGGTTTCTCTGGAGTGCCATCAAGGAAATCAAGGCTCCTTTAATGTGTGATTTGCAACACGGAATTTCTCTGCACGCAGTGCAGGGGAATCGGGCCTCATCTCGCGGCGAGGGGGAAGTCTCATGGTTTTTCTCCAGTTGCGGTGGGAACCTGGGGTATATTCTCGAGTTACGATGGGGATGCCCTTCCACACACGTGTTTGTTCAGCCACGTCAGGACTCCTGCCTAGTTGCGAGGGACAACTCGGGATTCTCCTCGAGGCTTGGCACGGCAATTGAGACGCCTCTCCAGCTGAGGCGGGAGACCAAGGGTCCCTTTCCACGTGCCACAGGAATCCTGGGACTCCTATCAAGTTTCACGAGGAGTCAGGCATCGTCTCCTTTGGAGGCACTGATCTCCGCGTACCTCTGGAGTTTTCAAACGATGTAAGGCCTCCGGTCGCGATGAGGTAGGGAACTAGGTCTTTCTCTGTGGTTTCCACAGGGGATTCAGACATCCTTTCTTCTTGGGAGATGCAAGACGAGCCTGCATTCAAGTCACTGCAGGGATATCCGACCTTATTTCGAGTCAGGGCATCGCGGTGTTCATTCCACTTGAGGCCGCAAAATCAGGGTCCCTCTCACATACCTAGAGCTGAGAGAAGCCTCCTCTTGAGGTACTTGTGACAAGGTGGTATTCCTCTGGTGTCAAAGCCAGGGACTAACCTCTCATCTCGAGTTGATTTTTGGTCCACGGAGCTCTTTAGTGTGGCTACAGTGACCTCAGGTTCCCTCTAGCCTTGAAACAGTGTTCTTGGGGTTTCTCTGGAGTGCCATGAAGGAAATCAAGGCTCCTTTCATGTGTGATGTGCAACACGGAATTGCTCTGCACGCAGTGCAGGGGAATCGGGCCTGAACTCGCGCGAGGGGGAAGTCTCATGGTTTTTCTCGAGTTGCGGCGGGAACCTGGGGTATATTCTCGAGTTACGACGGGGATGGCCCTTCCACACACGTGTTTGTTCAGCGACGTCAGGACTCCTGCCTAGTTGCGAGGGACAACTCGGGATTCTCCTCGAGGCTTGGCAAGGCAATTGGGACGCCTCTCCAGCTGAGGCGGGAGACCAAGGGTCCCTTTCCACGTGCCACAGGAATCCTGGGACTCCTATCAAGTTTCACGATGAGTCAGGCATCATCTCCTTTGGAGGCACTGATTTCCGCGTACCTCTGGAGTTTTCAAAGGATGTGAGGCCTCCGGTCGCGATGAGGTGGGGAACTAGGTCTTTTTCTGTGGTCTCCACAGGGGATTCAGACATCCTTTCGTCTTGGGAGATGGAAGACGAGCCTGCATTCAAGTCACTGCAGGGATATCCGGCCTTATTTCGAGTCAGGGCATCGCGGTGTTCATTCCACTTGAGGCCGCAAACTCAGGGTCCCTCTCACATACCTAGAGCTATGAGAAGCCTCCTCTTGAGGTGCTTGTGGTAAGGTGGTATTCCTCTGGAGTCGAAGCCAGGGACTAACCTCTCATCTCGAGTTGTTTTTTCGTTCACGGAGCTCTTTCGTGTTGCTACAGTGACCTCAGGATCCCTCTAGCCTTGAAACAGTGTTCTTGGGGTTTCTCTGGAGTGCCATCAAGGAAATCAAGGCTCCTTTCATGTGTGATGTGCAACACGGAATTGCTCTGCACGCAGTGCAGGGGAATCGGGCCTGAACTCGCGCGAGGGGGAAGTCTCATGGTTTTTCTCGAGTTGCGGCGGGAACCTGGGGTATATTCTCGAGTTACGACGGGGATGGCCCTTCCACACACGTGTTTGTTCAGCGACGTCAGGACTCCTGCCTAGTTGCGAGGGACAACTCGGGATTCTCCTCGAGGCTTGGCAAGGCAATTGGGACGCCTCTCCAGCTGAGGCGGGAGACCAAGGGTCCCTTTCCACGTGCCACAGGAATCCTGGGACTCCTATCAAGTTTCACGAGGAGTCAGGAATCGTCTCCTTTGGAGGCACTGATTTCCGCGTACCTCTGGAGTTTTCAAAGGATGTGAGGCCTCCGGTCGCGATGAGGTGGGGAACTAGGTCTTTTTCTGTGGTCTCCACAGGGGATTCAGACATCCTTTCGTCTTGGGAGATGGAAGACGAGCCTGCATTCAAGTCACTGCAGGGATATCCGGCCTTATTTCGAGTCAGGGCATCGCGGTGTTCATTCCACTTGAGGCCGCAAACTCAGGGTCCCTCTCACATACCTAGAGCTATGAGAAGCCTCCTCTTGAGGTGCTTGTGGTAAGGTGGTATTCCTCTGGAGTCGAAGCCAGGGACTAACCTCTCATCTCGAGTTGTTTTTTCGTTCACGGAGCTCTTTCGTGTTGCTACAGTGACCTCAGGATCCCTCTAGCCTTGAAACAGTGTTCTTGGGGTTTCTCTGGAGTGCCATCAAGGAAATCAAGGCTCCTTTCATGTGTGATGTGCAACACGGAATTTCTCTGCACGCAGTGCAGGGGAATCGAGCCTCATCTCGCGGTGAGGGGGAAGTCTCATGGTTTTTCTCGAGTTGCGGCGGTAACCTGGGGTATATTCTCGAGTTACGATGGGGATGCCCTTCCACACACGTGTTTGTTCAGCGACGTCAGGACTCCTGCCTAGTTGCGAGGGACAACTCGGGATTCTCCTCGAGGCTTGGCAGGGCAATTGAGACGCCTCTCCAGCTGAGGCGGGATACCAAGGGTCCCTTTCCACGTGCCACAGGAATCCTGGGACTCCTATCAAGTTTCACGAGGAGTCAGGCATCGTCTCCTTTGGAGGCACTGAGCTCCGCGTACCTCTGGAGTTTTCAAACGATGTAAGGCCTCCGGTCGCGATGAGGAAGGGAACTAGGTCTTTCTCTGTGATTTCCACAGGGGATTCAGACATCCTTTCTTCTTGGGAGATGCAAGACGAGCCTGCATTCAAGTCACTGCAGGGATATCCGACCTTATATCGAGTCAGGGCATCGCGGTGTTCATTCCACTTGAGGCCGCAAAATCAGGGTCCCTCTCACATACCTAGAGCTGAGAGAAGCCTCCTCTTAAGGTACTTGTGGCAAGGTGGTATTTCTCTGGAGTCGAAGCCAGGGACTAACCTCTCATCTCGAGTTGAATTTTGGTCCACGGAGCTCTTTAGTGTGGCTACAGTGACCTCAGGTTCCCTCTAGCCTTGAAACAGTGTTCTTGGGGTTTCTCTGGAGTGCCATCAAGGAAATCAAGGCTCCTTTCATGTGTGATGTGCAACACGGAATTGCTCTGCACGCAGTGCAGGGGAATCGGGCCTGAACTCGCGCGAGGGGGAAGTCTCATGGTTTTCCTCGAGTTGCGGCGGGAACCTGGGGTATATTCTCGAGTTACGACGGGGATGGCCCTTCCACACACGTGTTTGTTCAGCGACGTCAGGACTCCTGCCTAGTTGCGAGGGACAACTCGGGATTCTCCTCGAGGCTTGGCAAGGCAATTGGGACGCCTCTCCAGCTGAGGCGAGAGACCAAGGGTCCCTTTCCACGTGCCACAGGAATCCTGGGACTCCTATCAAGTTTCACGAGGAGTCAGGAATCGTCTCCTTTGGAGGCACTGATCTCCGCGTACCTCTGGAGTTTTCAAAGGATGTGAGGCCTCCGGTCGCGATGAGGTGGGGAACTAGGTCTTTTTCTGTGGTTTCCACAGGGGATTCAGACATCCTTTCGTCTTGGGAGATGGAAGACGAGCCTGCATTCAAGTCACTGCAGGGATATCCGGCCTTATTTCGAGTCAGGGCATCGCGGTGTCCATTCCACTTGAGGCCGCAAACTCAGGGTCCCTCTCACATACCTAGAGCTGAGAGAAGCCTCCTCTTGAGGTACTTGTGGTAAGGTGGTATTCCACTGGAGTCGAAGCCAGGGACTAACCTCTCATCTCGAGTTGATTTTTGGTCCACGGAGCTCTTTAGTGTGGCTACAGTGACCTTAGGATCCCTCTAGCCTTGAAACAGTGTTCTTGGGGTTTCTCTGGAGTGCCATCAAGGAAATCAAGGCTTCTTTCATGTGTGACGTGCAACACGGAATTGCTCTGCACGCAGTGCAGGGGAAGCGGGCCTCATCTCGCGGTGAGGGGGAAGTCTCATGGTTTTTCTCGAGTTGCGGCGAGAACCTGGGCTATATTCTCGAGTTACGACGGGGATGGCCCTTCCACCCACGTGTTTGTTCAGCGACGTCAGGACTCCTGCCTAGTTGTGAGGGACAACTCGGGATTCTCCTCGAGGCTTGGCAGGGCAATTGGGACGCCTCTCCAGCTGAGGCGGGAGACCAAGGGTCCCTTTCTACGTGCCACAGGTATCCTGGGACTCCTATCAAGTTTCACGAGGAGTCAGGCATCGTCTCCTTTGGAGGCACTGATCTCCGCGTACCTCTGGAGTTTTCAAAGGATGTGAGGACTCCGGTCGCGATGAGGTGGGGAACTAGGTCTTTCTCTGTGGTCTCCACAGTGGATTCAGAAATCCTTTCGTCTTGGGAGAGGCAAGACGAGCCTGCATTCAAGTCACTGCAGGGATATCCGGCCTTATTTCGAGTCAGGGCATCGCGGTGTCCATTCCACTTGAGGCCGCAAACTCAGGGTTCCTCTCACATACCTAGAGCTGAGAGAATCCTCCTCTTGAGGTGCTTGTGGTAAGGTGGTATTCCTCTGGAGTCGAAGCCAGGGACTAACCTCTCATCTCGAGTTGTTTTTTGGTTCACGGAGCTCTTTAGTGTGGCTACAGTGACCCCAGGATCCCTCTAGCCTTGAAACAGGTTTCTTGGGGTTTCTCTGGAGTGCCATCAAGGAAATCATGGCTCCTTTCATGTGTGATGTGCAACACGGAATTGCTCTACACGCAGTGCAGGGGAATCAGGCCTGATCTCGCGGCGAGGGGGAAGTCTCATGGTTTTTCTCGAGTTTCGGCGGTAACCTGGGGTATATTTTCGAGTTACGACGGGGATGGCCCTTACACCCACGTGTTTGTTCAGCGACGTCAGGACTCCTGCCTAGTTGCAAGGGACAACTCGGGATTCTCCTCGAGGCTTGGCAGGGCAATTGGGATGCCTCTCCAGCTGAAGCGGGAGACCAAGGGGACCTTTCCACGTGCCACAGGAATCCTGGGACTCCTATCAAGTTTGATGAGGAGTCAGCCATCGTTTCCTTTGGAGGCACTGACCTCCGCGTACCTCTGGACTTTTCAAAGGATGTGAGGCCTCCGGTCGCGATGAGGTGGGTAACTAGGTCTTTCTCTGTGGTCACCACAGGGGATTCAGACATCCTTTCATCTTGGGAGATGCAAGACGAGCCTGCATTCAAGTCACTGCAGGGATATCCGGCCTTATTTCGAGTCAGGGCATCGCGGTGTCCATTCCACTTGAGGCTGCAAACTCAGGGTCCCTCTCACATACCTAGAGCTGAGAGAAGCCTCCTCTTGAGGTGCTTGTGGTAAGGTGGTATTCCTCTGGAGTCGAAGCCAGGGAATAATCTCTCATCTCGAGTTGATTTTTGGTCCACGGAGCCCTTTCGTGTTGCTACAGTGACCTCAGGATGCCTCTAGCCTTGAAACAGTGTTCCTGGGGTTTCTCTGGAGTGCCATCAAGGAAATCAAGGCTCCTTTCATGTGTGATGTGCAACACGGATTTGCTCTGCATGCAGTGCAGGGGAATCGGGCCTCATCTCGCGGCTAGGGGGAGGTTTCATGGTTTTTCTCGAGTTGCGGTGGGAACCTGGGGTATATTCTCGAGTTACGACGGGGATGGCCTTTCCACCCACGTGTTTGTTCAGCGACGTCAGGACTCCTGCCTAGTTGCGAGGGACAACTCGGGATTCTCCTCGAGGCTTGGCAGGGCAATTGGGACGCCTCTCCAGCTGAGGCGGGAGACCAAGGGACCCTTTCCCCGTGCCACAGGAATCCTGGGACTCCTATCAAGTTTCACGAGGAGTCAGGCATCGTCTCCTTTGGAGGCACTGATCTCCGCGTACCTCTGAAGTTTTCAAAGAATGTGAGGCCTCCGGTTGCGATGAGGTGGGGAACTAGGTCTTCTCTGTGGTCTCCAAGGGGATTCAGACACCCTTTTGTCTTGGGAGATGCAAGACGAGCCTGCATTCAAGTCACTGCAGGGATATCCGGCCTTATTTCCAGTCAGGGCATCGCGGTGTCCATTCCACTTGAGGCCGCAAACTCAGGGTCCCTCTCACATACCTAGAGCTGAGAGAAGCCTCCTCTTGAGGTGCTTGTGGTAAGGTGGTATTCCTCTGGAGTCGAAGCCAGGGACTAACCTCTCATCTCGAGTTGTTTTTTGGTCCACGGAGCTCTTTCGTGTTGCTACAGTGACCTCAGGATCCCTCTAGCCTTGAAACAGTGTTCTTGGGGTTTCTCTGGAGTGCCATCAAGGAAATCAAGGCTCCTTTCATGTGTGATGTGCAACACGGAATTGCTCTGCACGCAGTGCAGGGGAATCGAGCCTCATCTCCCGGCGAGGGGGAAGTCTCATGGTTTTTCTCGAGTTGCGGCGGGAACCTGGGGTATATTCTCGAGTTACGACGGGGATGGCCGTTCCACACACATATTTCTTCAGGCTCGTCAGGATTCCAGAATAGTTGCGAGGGACAACTCGGGATTCTCCTCGAGGCTTGGCAGGGCAATTGGGACGCCTATCCAGCTGAGGCGGGAGACCAAGGGTCCCTTTCCACGTGCCACAGGAATCCTGGGACTCCTATCAAGTTTCACGAGGAGTCAGGCATCGTCTCCTTTGGAGGCACTGATCTCTGCGTACCTCTGGAGTTATCAAAGGATGTGAGGCGTCCGGTCGCGATGAGGTGGGGAACTAGGTCTTTCTCTGTGGTCTCCACAGGGGATTCAGACATCCTTTCATCTTGGGAGATGCAAGACGAGCCTGCATTCAAGTCACTGCAGGGATATCCGGCCTTATTTCGAGTCAGGGCATCGCGGTGTCCATTCCACTTGTGGCCGCAAACTCAGGGTCCCTCTCACATACCTAGAGCTGAGAGAAGCCTCCTCTTGAGGTGCTTGTGGTAAGGTGGTATTCCTATGGAGTCGAAGCCAGGGACTAACCTATCATCTCGAGTTGATTTTTGGGCGACGGAGCTCTTTCGTGTTGCTACAGTGACCTCAGGATCCCTCTAGCCTTGAAACAGTGTTCTTGGGGTTTCTCTGGAGTGCCATGAAGGAAATCAATGCTCCTTTCATGTGTGATGTGCAACACGGAATTGCTCTGCACGCAGTGCAGGGGAATCAGGCCTGAACTCGCGCGAGGGGGAAGTCTCATGGTTTTTCTCGAGTTGCGGCGGGAACCTGGGGTATATTCTCGAGTTACGACGGGGATGGCCCTTCCACACACGTGTTTGTTCAGCGACGTCAGGACTCCTGCCTAGTTGCGAGGGACAACTCGGGATTCTCCTCGAGGCTTGGCAAGGCAATTGGGACGCCTCTCCAGCTGAGGCGAGAGACCAAGCGTCCCTTTCCACGTGCCACATGAATCCTGGGACTCCTATCAAGTTTCACGAGGAGTCAGGAATCGTCTCCTTTGGAGGCACTGATCTCCGCGTACCTCTGGAGTTTTCAAAGGATGTGAGGCCTCCGGTCGCGATGAGGTGGGGAACTAGGTCTTTTTCTGTGGTTTCCACAGGGGATTCAGACATCCTTTCGTCTTGGGAGATGGAAGACGAGCCTGCATTCAAGTCACTGCAGGGATATCTGGCCTTATTTCGAGTCAGGGCATCGCGGTGTCCATTCCACTTGAGGCCGCAAACTCAGGGTCCCTCTCACATACCTAGAGCTGAGAGAAGCCTCCTCTTGAGGTACTTGTGGTAAGGTGGTATTCCTCTGGAGTCGAAGCCAGGGACTAACCTCTCATCTCGAGTTGATTTTTGGTCCACGGAGCTCTTTAGTGTGGCTACAGTGACCTTAGGATCCCTCTAGCCTTGAAACAGTGTTCTTGGGGTTTCTCTGGAGTGCCATCAAGGAAATCAAGGCTTCTTTCATGTGTGACGTGCAACACGGAATTGCTCTGCACGCAGTGCAGGGGAATCGGGCCTCATCTCGCGGTGAGGGGGAAGTCTCATGGTTTTTCTCGAGTTGCGGCGAGAACCTGGGCTATATTCTCGAGTTACGACGGGGATGGCCCTTCCACCCACGTGTTTGTTCAGCGACGTCAGGACTCCTGCCTAGTTGCGAGGGACAACTCGGGATTCTCCTCGAGGCTTGGCAGGGCAATTGGGACGCCTCTCCAGCTGAGGCGGGAGACCAAGTGTCCCTTTCCACGTGCCACAGGTATCCTGGGACTCCTATCAAGTTTCACGAGGAGTCAGGCATCGTCTCCTTTGGAGGCACTGATCTCCGCGTACCTCTGGAGTTTTCAAAGGATGTGAGGCCTCCGGTCGCGATGAGGTGGGGAACTAGGTCTTTCTCTGTGGTCTCCACAGTGGATTCAGACATCCTTTCGTCTTGGGAGAGGCAAGACGAGCCTGCATTCAAGTCACTGCAGGGATATCCGGCCTTATTTCGAGTCAGGGCATCGCGGTGTCCATTCCACTTGAGGCCGCAAACTCAGGGTCCCTCTCACATACCTAGAGCTGAGAGAAGCCTCCTCTTGAGGTGCTTGTGGTAAGGTGGTATTCCTCTGGAGTCGAAGCCAGGGACTAACCTCTCATCTCGAGTTGTTTTTTGGTTCACGGAGCTCTTTCGTGTTGCTACAGTGACCTCAGGATCCCTCTAGCCTTGCAACAGTCTTCTTGGGGTTTCTCTGGAGTGCCATCAAGGAAATCAAGGCTCCTTTCATGTGTGATGTGCAACACGGAATTGCTCTGCATGCAGTGCAGGGGAATCGGGCCTCATCTCGCGGCGAGGGGGAAGTCTCATGGTTTTTCTCGAGTTGCGGCGGGAACCTGGGGTATATTTTCGAGTTACGACGGGGATGGCCCTTCCACCCACGTGTTTGTTCACCGACGTCAGGACTCCTGCCTAGTTGCGAGGGACAACTCAGGATTCTCCTCGAGGCTTGGCAGGGCAACTGGGACGCCTCTCCAGCTGAGGCGGGAGACCAAGGGTCCCTTTCCACATGCCACAGGAATCCTGGGACTCCTATCAAGTTTCACGAGGAGTCAGGCATCGTCTCCTTTGGAGGCACTTATCTCCGCATACCTCTGGAGTTTTCAAAGAATGTGAGGCCTCCGGTCGCGATGACGTGGGGAACTAGGTCTTTCTCTATGGTCTCCACAGGGGATTCAGACATCCTTTCGTCTTGGGAGATGCAAGACGAGCCTGCATTCAAGTCACTGCAGGGATATCCGGCCTTATTTCGAGTCAGGGCATCGCGGTGTTCATTCCACTTGAGGCCGCAAACTCAGGGTCACTCTCACATACCTAGAGCTGAGAGAAGCCTCCTCCTGAGGTGCTTGTGGTAAGGTGGTATTCCTCTGAAGTCGAAGCCAGGGACTAACCTCTCATCTCGAGTTGATTTTTGGTCCACGGAGCTCTTTAGTGTGGCTACAGTGACCTCAGGATCCCTCTAGCCTTGAAACAGTGTTCTTGGGGTTTCTCTGGAGTGCCATCAAGGAAATCAGGGCTCCTTTCATGTGTGATGTGCAACACGGAATTGCTCTACACGCAGTGCAGGGGAATCAGGCCTGATCTCGCGGCGAGGGGGAAGTCTCATGGTTTTTCCCGAGTTGCGGCTTTAACCTGGGGTATATTTTCGAGTTACGACGGGGATGGCCCTTACACCCACGTGTTTGTTCAGCGACGTCAGGACTCCTGCCTAGTTGCAAGGGACAACTCGGGATTCTCCTCGAGGCTTGGCAGGGCAATTGGGACGCCTCTCCAGCTGAGGCGGGAGACCAAGCGTCCCTTTCCACGTGCCACAGGAATCCTGGGACTCCTATCAAGTTTCACGAGGAGTCAGGCATCGTCTCCTTTGGAGGCACTGATCTCCGCGTACCTCTGGAGTTTTCAAAGAATGTGAGGCCTCCGGTCGCGATGAGGTGGGGAACTAGGTCTTTCTCTGTGGTCTCCACAGGGGATTCAGACATCCTTTCATCTTGGGAGATGCAAGACGAGCCTGCATTCAAGTCACTGCAGGGATATCCGGCCTTATATCGAGTCAGGGCATCCCGGTGTCCATTCCACTTGAGGCCGCAAACTCAGGGTCCCTCTCACATACCTAGAGCTGAGAGAAGCCTCCTCTTGAGGTGCTTGTGGTAAGGTGGTATTCCTCTGGAGTCGAAGCCAGGGACTAACCTCTCATCTCGAGTTGATTCTTGGTCCACAGAGCTCTTTCGTTTTGCTACAGTGACCTCAGGATCCCTCTAGCCTTGAAACAGTGTTCTTGGGGTTTCTCTGGAGTGCCATCAAGGAAATCAAGGCTCCTTTCATGTGTGATGTGCAACACGGAATTGCTCTGCACGCAGTGCAGGGGAATCGGGCCTCATCTCGCGGCGAGGGGGAAGTCTCATGGTTTTTCTCGAGTTGCGGCGGGAACCTGGGGTATATTCTCGAGTTACGACGGGGATGGCCCTTCCACCCACGTGTTTGTTCAGCGACGTCAGGACTCCTGCCTAGTTGCAAGGGACAACTCGGGATTCTCCTCGAGGCTTGGCAGGGCAATTGGGATGCCTCTCCAGCTGAAGCGGGAGACCAAGGGTCCCTTTCCACGTGCCACAGGAATCCTGGGACTCCTATCAAGTTTGATGAGGAGTCAGCCATCGTTTCCTTTGGAGGCACTGACCTCCGCGTACCTCTGGACTTTTCAAAGGATGTGAGGCCTCCGGTCGCGATGAGGTGGGTAACTAGGTCTTTCTCTGTGGTCACCACAGGGGATTCAGACATCCTTTCATCTTGGGAGATGAAAGACGAGCCTGCATTCAAGTCACTGCAGGGATATCCGGCCTTATTTCGAGTCAGGGCATCGCGGTGTCCATTCCACTTGAGGCTGCAAACTCAGGGTCCCTCTCACATACCTAGAGCTGAGAGAAGCCTCCTCTTGAGGTGCTTGTGGTAAGGTGGTATTCCTCTGGAGTCGAAGCCAGGGAATAATCTTTCATCTCGAGTTGATTTTTGGTCCACGGAGCCCTTTCGTGTTGCTACAGTGACCTCAGGATGCCTCTAGCCTTGAAACAGTGTTCCTGGGGTTTCTCTGGAGTGCCATCAAGGAAATCAAAGCTCCTTTCATGTGTGATGTGCAACACGGAATTGCTCTGCATGCAGTGCAGGGGAATCGGGCCTCATCTCGCGGCGAGGGGGAGGTTTCATGGTTTTTCTCGAGTTGCGGCGGAACCTGGGGTATATTCTCGAGTTACGACGGGGATGGCCCTTCCACCCACGTGTTTGTTCAGCGACGTCAGGACTCCTGCCTAGTTGCGAGGGACAACTCGGGATTCTGCTCGAGGCTTGGCAGGGCAATTGGGACGCCTCTCCAGCTGAGGCGGGAGACCAAGGGACCCTTTCCACGTGCCACAGGAATCCTGGGACTCCTATCAAGTTTCACGAGGAGTCAGGTATCGTCTCCTTTGGAGGCACTGATTTCCGCGTACCTCTGGAGTTTTCAAAGGATGTGAGGCCTCCGGTCGCGATGAGGTGGGGAACTAGGTCGCGATGAGGTGGGGAACTAGGTCGGGAACTAGGTCCCCCTCCACAGGGGATTCAGACATCCTTTCGTCTTGGGAGATGGAAGACGAGCCTGCATTCAAGTCACTGCAGGGATATCCGGCCTTATTTCGAGTCAGGGCATCGCGGTGTTCATTCCACTTGAGGCCGCAAACTCAGGGTCCCTCTCACATACCTAGAGCTATGAGAAGCCTCCTCTTGAGGTGCTTGTGGTAAGGTGGTATTCCTCTGGAGTCGAAGCCAGGGACTAACCTCTCATCTCGAGTTGTTTTTTGGTTCACGGAGCTCTTTCGTGTTGCTACAGTGACCTCAGGATCCCTCTAGCCTTGAAACAGTGTTCTTGGGGTTTCTCTGGAGTGCCATCAAGGAAATCAAGGCTCCTTTCATGTGTGATGTGCAACACGGAATTTCTCTGCACGCAGTGCAGGGGAATCGAGCCTCATCTCGCGGTGAGGGGGAAGTCTCATGGTTTTTCTCGAGTTGCGGCGGTAACCTGGGGTATATTCTCGAGTTACGATGGGGATGCCCTTCCACACACGTGTTTGTTCAGCGACGTCAGGACTCCTGCCTAGTTGCGAGGGACAACTCGGGATTCTCCTCGAGGCTTGGCAGGGCAATTGAGACGCCTCTCCAGCTGAGGCGGGATACCAAGGGTCCCTTTCCACGTGCCACAGGAATCCTGGTACTCCTATCAAGTTTCACGAGGAGTCAGGCATCGTCTCCTTTGGAGGCACTGATCTCCGCGTACCTCTGGAGTTTTCAAACGATGTAAGGCCTCCGGTCGCGATGAGGAAGGGAACTAGGTCTTTCTCTGTGATTTCCACAGGGGATTCAGACATCCTTTCTTCTTGGGAGATGCAAGACGAGCCTGCATTCAAGTCACTGCAGGGATATCCGACCTTATTTCGAGTCAGGGCATCGCGGTGTTCATTCCACTTGAGGCCGCAAAATCAGGGTCCCTCTCACATACCTAGAGCTGAGAGAAGCCTCCTCTTAAGGTACTTGTGGCAAGGTGGTATTTCTCTGGAGTCGAAGCCAGGGACTAACCTCTCATCTCGAGTTGAATTTTGGTCCACGGAGGTCTTTAGTGTGGCTACAGTGACCTCAGGTTCCCTCTAGCCTTGAAACAGTGTTCTTGGGGTTTCTCTGGAGTGCCATCAAGGAAATCAAGGCTCCTTTCATGTGTGATGTGCAACACGGAATTGCTCTGCACGCAGTGCAGGGGAATCGGGCCTGAACTCGCGCGAGGGGGAAGTCTCATGGTTTTTCTCGAGTTGCGGCGGGAACCTGGGGTATATTCTCGAGTTACGACGGGGATGGCCCTTCCACACACGTGTTTGTTCAGCGACGTCAGGACTCCTGCCTAGTTGCGAGGGACAACTCGGGATTCTCCTCGAGGCTTGGCAAGGCAATTGGGACGCCTCTCCAGCTGAGGCGAGAGACCAAGGGTCCCTTTCCACGTGCCACAGGAATCCTGGGACTCCTATCAAGTTTCACGAGGAGTCAGGAATCGTCTCCTTTGGAGGCACTGATCTCCGCGTACCTCTGGAGTTTTCAAAGGATGTGAGGCCTCCGGTCGCGATGAGGTGGGGAACTAGGTCTTTTTCTGTGGTTTCCACAGGGGATTCAGACATCCTTTCGTCTTGGGAGATGGAAGACGAGCCTGCATTCAAGTCACTGCAGGGATATCCGGCCTTATTTCGAGTCAGGGCATCGCGGTGTCCATTCCACTTGAGGCCGCAAACTCAGGGTCCCTCTCACATACCTAGAGCTGAGAGAAGCCTCCTCTTGAGGTACTTGTGGTAAGGTGGTATTCCACTGGAGTCGAAGCCAGGGACTAACCTCTCATCTCGAGTTGATTTTTGGTCCACGGAGCTCTTTAGTGTGGCTACAGTGACCTTAGGATCCCTCTAGCCTTGAAACAGTGTTCTTGGGGTTTCTCTGGAGTGCCATCAAGGAAATCAAGGCTTCTTTCATGTGTGACGTGCAACACGGAATTGCTCTGCACGCAGTGCAGGGGAATCGGGCCTCATCTCGCGGTGAGGGGGAAGTCTCATGGTTTTTCTCGAGTTGCGGCGAGAACCTGGGCTATATTCTCGAGTTACGACGGGGATGGCCCTTCCACCCACGTGTTTGTTCAGCGACGTCAGGACTCCTGCCTAGTTGCGAGGGACAACTCGGGATTCTCCTCGAGGCTTGGCAGGGCAATTGGGACGCCTCTCCAGCTGAGGCGGGAGACCAAGGGTCCCTTTCTACGTGCCACAGGTATCCTGGGACTCCTATCAAGTTTCACGAGGAGTCAGGCATCGTCTCCTTTGGAGGCACTGATCTCCGCGTACCTCTGGAGTTTTCAAAGGATGTGAGGCCTCCGGTCGCGATGAGGTGGGGAACTAGGTCTTTCTCTGTGGTCTCCACAGTGGATTCAGACATCCTTTCGTCTTGGGAGAGGCAAGACGAGCCTGCATTCAAGTCACTGCAGGGATATCCGGCCTTATTTCGAGTCAGGGCATCGCGGTGTCCATTCCACTTGAGGCCGCAAACTCAGGGTTCCTCTCACATACCTAGAGCTGAGAGAATCCTCCTCTTGAGGTGCTTGTGGTAAGGTGGTATTCCTCTGGAGTCGAAGCCAGGGACTAACCTCTCATCTCGAGTTGTTTTTTGGTTCACGGAGCTCTTTAGTGTGGCTACAGTGACCCCAGGATCCCTCTAGCCTTGAAACAGGTTTCTTGGGGTTTCTCTGGAGTGCCATCAAGGAAATCATGGCTCCTTTCATGTGTGATGTGCAACACGGAATTGCTCTACACGCAGTGCAGGGGAATCAGGCCTGATCTCGCGGCGAGGGGGAAGTCTCATGGTTTTTCTCGAGTTTCGGCGGTAACCTGGGGTATATTTTCGAGTTACGACGGGGATGGCCCTTACACCCACGTGTTTGTTCAGCGACGTCAGGACTCCTGCCTAGTTGCAAGGGACAACTCGGGATTCTCCTCGAGGCTTGGCAGGGCAATTGGGATGCCTCTCCAGCTGAAGCGGGAGACCAAGGGGACCTTTCCACGTGCCACAGGAATCCTGGGACTCCTATCAAGTTTGATGAGGAGTCAGCCATCGTTTCCTTTGGAGGCACTGACCTCCGCTTACCTCTGGACTTTTCAAAGGATGTGAGGCCTCCGGTCGCGATGAGGTGGGTAACTAGGTCTTTCTCTGTGGTCACCACAGGGGATTCAGACATCCTTTCATCTTGGGAGATGCAAGACGAGCCTGCATTCAAGTCACTGCAGGGATATCCGGCCTTATTTCGAGTCAGGGCATCGCGGTGTCCATTCCACTTGAGGCTGCAAACTCAGGGTCCCTCTCACATACCTAGAGCTGAGAGAAGCCTCCTCTTGAGGTGCTTGTGGTAAGGTGGTATTCCTCTGGAGTCGAAGCCAGGGAATAATCTCTCATCTCGAGTTGATTTTTGGTCCACGGAGCCCTTTCGTGTTGCTACAGTGACCTCAGGATCCCTCTAGCCTTGAAACAGAGTTCCTGGGGTTTCTCTGGAGTGCCATCAAGGAAATCAAGGCTCCTTTCATGTGTGATGTGCAACACGGATTTGCTCTGCATGCAGTGCAGGGGAATCGGGCCTCATCTCGCGGCTAGGGGGAGGTTTCATGGTTTTTCTCGAGTTGCGGTGGGAACCTGGGGTATATTCTCGAGTTACGACGGGGATGGCCTTTCCACCCACGTGTTTGTTCAGCGACGTCAGGACTCCTGCCTAGTTGCGAGGGACAACTCGGGATTCTCCTCGAGGCTTGGCAGGGCAATTGGGACGCCTCTCCAGCTGAGGCGGGAGACCAAGGGACCCGTTCCACGTGCCACAGGAATCCTGGGACTCCTATCAAGTTTCACGAGGAGTCAGGCATCGTCTCCTTTGGAGGCACTGATCTCCGCGTACCTCTGAAGTTTTCAAAGAATGTGAGGCCTCCGGTTGCGATGAGGTGGGGAACTAGGTCTTCTCTGTGGTCTCCAAGGGGATTCAGACACCCTTTTGTCTTGGGAGATGCAAGACGAGCCTGCATTCAAGTCACTGCAGGGATATCCGGCCTTATTTCCAGTCAGGGCATCGCGGTGTCCATTCCACTTGAGGCCGCAAACTCAGGGTCCCTCTCACATACCTAGAGCTGAGAGAAGCCTCCTCTTGAGGTGCTTGTGGTAAGGTGGTATTCCTCTGGAGTCGAAGCCAGGGACTAACCTCTCATCTCGAGTTGTTTTTTGGTCCACGGAGCTCTTTCGTGTTGCTACAGTGACCTCAGGATCCCTCTAGCCTTGAAACAGTGTTCTTGGGGTTTCTCTGGAGTGCCATCAAGGAAATCAAGGCTCCTTTCATGTGTGATGTGCAACACGGAATTGCTCTGCACGCAGTGCAGGGGAATCGAGCCTCATCTCCCGGCGAGGGGGAAGTCTCATGGTTTTTCTCGAGTTGCGCAGGGAACCTGGGGTATATTCTCGAGTTACGACGGGGATGGCCGTTCCACACACATATTTGTTCAGCCTCGTCAGGATTCCAGCCTAGTTGCGAGGGACAACTCGGGATTCTCCTCGAGGCTTGGCAGGGCAATTGGGACGCCTATCCAGCTGAGGCGGGAGACCAAGGGTCCCTTTCCACGTGCCACAGGAATCCTGGGACTCCTATCAAGTTTCACGAGGAGTCAGGCATCGTCTCCTTTGGAGGCACTGATCTCTGCGTACCTCTGGAGTTATCAAAGGATGTGAGGCGTCCGGTCGCGATGAGGTGGGGAACTAGGTCTTTCTCTGTGGTCTCCACAGGGGATTCAGACATCCTTTCATCTTGGGAGATGCAAGACGAGCCTGCATTCAAGTCACTGCAGGGATATCCGGCCTTATTTCGAGTCAGGGCATCGCGGTGTCCATTCCACTTGTGGCCGCAAACTCAGGGTCCCTCTCACATACCTAGAGCTGAGAGAAGCCTCCTCTTGAGGTGCTTGTGGTAAGGTGGTATTCCTATGGAGTCGAAGCCAGGGACTAACCTATCATCTCGAGTTGATTTTTGGGCGACGGAGCTCTTTCGTGTTGCTACAGTGACCTCAGGATCCCTCTAGCCTTGAAACAGTGTTCTTGGGGTTTCTCTGGAGTGCCATGAAGGAAATCAATGCTCCTTTCATGTGTGATGTGCAACACGGAATTGCTCTGCACGCAGTGCAGGGGAATCAGGCCTGAACTCGCGCGAGGGGGAAGTCTCATGGTTTTTCTCGAGTTGCGGCGGGAACCTGGGGTATATTCTCGAGTTACGACGGGGATGGCCCTTCCACACACGTGTTTGTTCAGCGACGTCAGGACTCCTGCCTAGTTGCGAGGGACAACTCGGGATTCTCCTCGAGGCTTGGCAAGGCAATTGGGACGCCTCTCCAGCTGAGGCGAGAGACCAAGGGTCCCTTTCCACGTGCCACATGAATCCTGGGACTCCTATCAAGTTTCACGAGGAGTCAGGAATCGTCTCCTTTGGAGGCACTGATCTCCGCGTACCTCTGGAGTTTTCAAAGGATGTGAGGCCTCCGGTCGCGATGAGGTGGGGAACTAGGTCTTTTTCTGTGGTTTCCACAGGGGATTCAGACATCCTTTCGTCTTGGGAGATGGAAGACGAGCCTGCATTCAAGTCACTGCAGGGATATCCGGCCTTATTTCGAGTCAGGGCATCGCGGTGTCCATTCCACTTGAGGCCGCAAACTCAGGGTCCCTCTCACATACCTAGAGCTGAGAGAAGCCTCCTCTTGAGGTACTTGTGGTAAGGTGGTATTCCTCTGGAGTCGAAGCCAGGGACTAACCTCTCATCTCGAGTTGATTTTTGGTCCACGGAGCTCTTTAGTGTGGCTACAGTGACCTTAGGATCCCTCTAGCCTTGAAACAGTGTTCTTGGGGTTTCTCTGGAGTGCCATCAAGGAAATCAAGGCTTCTTTCATGTGTGACGTGCAACACGGAATTGCTCTGCACGCAGTGCAGGGGAATCGGGCCTCATCTCGCGGTGAGGGGGAAGTCTCATGGTTTTTCTCGAGTTGCGGCGAGAACCTGGGCTATATTCTCGAGTTACGACGGGGATGGCCCTTCCACCCACGTGTTTGTTCAGCGACGTCAGGACTCCTGCCTAGTTGCGAGGGACAACTCGGGATTCTCCTCGAGGCTTGGCAGGGCAATTGGGACGCCTCTCCAGCTGAGGCGGGAGACCAAGTGTCCCTTTCCACGTGCCACAGGTATCCTGGGACTCCTATCAAGTTTCACGAGGAGTCAGGCATCGTCTCCTTTGGAGGCACTGATCTCCGCGTACCTCTGGAGTTTTCAAAGGATGTGAGGCCTCCGGTCGCGATGAGGTGGGGAACTAGGTCTTTCTCTGTGGTCTCCACAGTGGATTCAGACATCCTTTCGTCTTGGGAGAGGCAAGACGAGCCTGCATTCAAGTCACTGCAGGGATATCCGGCCTTATTTCGAGTCAGGGCATCGCGGTGTCCATTCCACTTGAGGCCGCAAACTCAGGGTCCCTCTCACATACCTAGAGCTGAGAGAAGCCTCCTCTTGAGGTGCTTGTGGTAAGGTGGTATTCCTCTGTAGTCGAAGCCAGGGACTAACCTCTCATCTCGAGTTGTTTTTTGGTTCACGGAGCTCTTTCGTGTTGCTACAGTGACCTCAGGATCCCTCTAGCCTTGCAACAGTCTTCTTGGGGTTTCTCTGGAGTGCCATCAAGGAAATCAAGGCTCCTTTCATGTGTGATGTGCAACACGGAATTGCTCTGCATGCAGTGCAGGGGAATCGGGCCTCATCTCGCGGCTAGGGGGAGGTTTCATGGTTTTTCTCGAGTTGCGGTGGGAACCTGGGGTATATTCTCGAGTTACGACGGGGATGGCCTTTCCACCCACGTGTTTGTTCAGCGACGTCAGGACTCCTGCCTAGTTGCGAGGGACAACTCGGGATTCTCCTCGAGGCTTGGCAGGGCAATTGGGACGCCTCTCCAGCTGAGGCGGGAGACCAAGGGACCCGTTCCACGTGCCACAGGAATCCTGGGACTCCTATCAAGTTTCACGAGGAGTCAGGCATCGTCTCCTTTGGAGGCACTGATCTCCGCGTACCTCTGAAGTTTTCAAAGAATGTGAGGCCTCCGGTTGCGATGAGGTGGGGAACTAGGTCTTCTCTGTGGTCTCCAAGGGGATTCAGACACCCTTTTGTCTTGGGAGATGCAAGACGAGCCTGCATTCAAGTCACTGCAGGGATATCCGGCCTTATTTCCAGTCAGGGCATCGCGGTGTCCATTCCACTTGAGGCCGCAAACTCAGGGTCCCTCTCACATACCTAGAGCTGAGAGAAGCCTCCTCTTGAGGTGCTTGTGGTAAGGTGGTATTCCTCTGGAGTCGAAGCCAGGGACTAACCTCTCATCTCGAGTTGTTTTTTGGTCCACGGAGCTCTTTCGTGTTGCTACAGTGACCTCAGGATCCCTCTAGCCTTGAAACAGTGTTCTTGGGGTTTCTCTGGAGTGCCATCAAGGAAATCAAGGCTCCTTTCATGTGTGATGTGCAACACGGAATTGCTCTGCACGCAGTGCAGGGGAATCGAGCCTCATCTCCCGGCGAGGGGGAAGTCTCATGGTTTTTCTCGAGTTGCGCAGGGAACCTGGGGTATATTCTCGAGTTACGACGGGGATGGCCGTTCCACACACATATTTGTTCAGCCTCGTCAGGATTCCAGCCTAGTTGCGAGGGACAACTCGGGATTCTCCTCGAGGCTTGGCAGGGCAATTGGGACGCCTATCCAGCTGAGGCGGGAGACCAAGGGTCCCTTTCCACGTGCCACAGGAATCCTGGGACTCCTATCAAGTTTCACGAGGAGTCAGGCATCGTCTCCTTTGGAGGCACTGATCTCTGCGTACCTCTGGAGTTATCAAAGGATGTGAGGCGTCCGGTCGCGATGAGGTGGGGAACTAGGTCTTTCTCTGTGGTCTCCACAGGGGATTCAGACATCCTTTCATCTTGGGAGATGCAAGACGAGCCTGCATTCAAGTCACTGCAGGGATATCCGGCCTTATTTCGAGTCAGGGCATCGCGGTGTCCATTCCACTTGTGGCCGCAAACTCAGGGTCCCTCTCACATACCTAGAGCTGAGAGAAGCCTCCTCTTGAGGTGCTTGTGGTAAGGTGGTATTCCTATGGAGTCGAAGCCAGGGACTAACCTATCATCTCGAGTTGATTTTTGGGCGACGGAGCTCTTTCGTGTTGCTACAGTGACCTCAGGATCCCTCTAGCCTTGAAACAGTGTTCTTGGGGTTTCTCTGGAGTGCCATGAAGGAAATCAATGCTCCTTTCATGTGTGATGTGCAACACGGAATTGCTCTGCACGCAGTGCAGGGGAATCAGGCCTGAACTCGCGCGAGGGGGAAGTCTCATGGTTTTTCTCGAGTTGCGGCGGGAACCTGGGGTATATTCTCGAGTTACGACGGGGATGGCCCTTCCACACACGTGTTTGTTCAGCGACGTCAGGACTCCTGCCTAGTTGCGAGGGACAACTCGGGATTCTCCTCGAGGCTTGGCAAGGCAATTGGGACGCCTCTCCAGCTGAGGCGAGAGACCAAGGGTCCCTTTCCACGTGCCACATGAATCCTGGGACTCCTATCAAGTTTCACGAGGAGTCAGGAATCGTCTCCTTTGGAGGCACTGATCTCCGCGTACCTCTGGAGTTTTCAAAGGATGTGAGGCCTCCGGTCGCGATGAGGTGGGGAACTAGGTCTTTTTCTGTGGTTTCCACAGGGGATTCAGACATCCTTTCGTCTTGGGAGATGGAAGACGAGCCTGCATTCAAGTCACTGCAGGGATATCCGGCCTTATTTCGAGTCAGGGCATCGCGGTGTCCATTCCACTTGAGGCCGCAAACTCAGGGTCCCTCTCACATACCTAGAGCTGAGAGAAGCCTCCTCTTGAGGTACTTGTGGTAAGGTGGTATTCCTCTGGAGTCGAAGCCAGGGACTAACCTCTCATCTCGAGTTGATTTTTGGTCCACGGAGCTCTTTAGTGTGGCTACAGTGACCTTAGGATCCCTCTAGCCTTGAAACAGTGTTCTTGGGGTTTCTCTGGAGTGCCATCAAGGAAATCAAGGCTTCTTTCATGTGTGACGTGCAACACGGAATTGCTCTGCACGCAGTGCAGGGGAATCGGGCCTCATCTCGCGGTGAGGGGGAAGTCTCATGGTTTTTCTCGAGTTGCGGCGAGAACCTGGGCTATATTCTCGAGTTACGACGGGGATGGCCCTTCCACCCACGTGTTTGTTCAGCGACGTCAGGACTCCTGCCTAGTTGCGAGGGACAACTCGGGATTCTCCTCGAGGCTTGGCAGGGCAATTGGGACGCCTCTCCAGCTGAGGCGGGAGACCAAGTGTCCCTTTCCACGTGCCACAGGTATCCTGGGACTCCTATCAAGTTTCACGAGGAGTCAGGCATCGTCTCCTTTGGAGGCACTGATCTCCGCGTACCTCTGGAGTTTTCAAAGGATGTGAGGCCTCCGGTCGCGATGAGGTGGGGAACTAGGTCTTTCTCTGTGGTCTCCACAGTGGATTCAGACATCCTTTCGTCTTGGGAGAGGCAAGACGAGCCTGCATTCAAGTCACTGCAGGGATATCCGGCCTTATTTCGAGTCAGGGCATCGCGGTGTCCATTCCACTTGAGGCCGCAAACTCAGGGTCCCTCTCACATACCTAGAGCTGAGAGAAGCCTCCTCTTGAGGTGCTTGTGGTAAGGTGGTATTCCTCTGTAGTCGAAGCCAGGGACTAACCTCTCATCTCGAGTTGTTTTTTGGTTCACGGAGCTCTTTCGTGTTGCTACAGTGACCTCAGGATCCCTCTAGCCTTGCAACAGTCTTCTTGGGGTTTCTCTGGAGTGCCATCAAGGAAATCAAGGCTCCTTTCATGTGTGATGTGCAACACGGAATTGCTCTGCATGCAGTGCAGGGGAATCGGGCCTCATCTCGCGGCGAGGGGGAAGTCTCATGGTTTTTCTCGAGTTGCGGCGGGAACCTGGGGTATATTTTCGAGTTACGACGGGGATGGCCCTTCCACCCACGTGTTTGTTCACCGACGTCAGGACTCCTGCCTAGTTGCGAGGGACAACTCAGGATTCTCCTCGAGGCTTGGCAGGGCAACTGGGACGCCTCTCCAGCTGAGGCGGGAGACCAAGGGTCCCTTTCCACATGCCACAGGAATCCTGGGACTCCTATCAAGTTTCACGAGGAGTCAGGCATCGTCTCCTTTGGAGGCACTTATCTCCGCATACCTCTGGAGTTTTCAAAGAATGTGAGGCCTCCGGTCGCGATGACGTGGGGAACTAGGTCTTTCTCTATGGTCTCCACAGGGGATTCAGACATCCTTTCGTCTTGGGAGATGCAAGACGAGCCTGCATTCAAGTCACTGCAGGGATATCCGGCCTTATTTCGAGTCAGGGCATCGCGGTGTTCATTCCACTTGAGGCCGCAAACTCAGGGTCCCTCTCACATACCTAGAGCTGAGAGAAGCCTCCTCCTGAGGTGCTTGTGGTAAGGTGGTATTCCTCTGAAGTCGAAGCCAGGGACTAACCTCTCATCTCGAGTTGATTTTTGGTCCACGGAGCTCTTTAGTGTGGCTACAGTGACCTCAGGATCCCTCTAGCCTTGAAACAGTGTTCTTGGGGTTTCTCTGGAGTGCCATCAAGGAAATCATGGCTTCTTTCATGTGTGATGTGCAACACGGAATTGCTCTACACGCAGTGCAGGGGAATCAGGCCTGATCTCGCGGCGAGGGGGAAGTCTCATGGTTTTTCCCGAGTTGCGGCTTTAACCTGGGGTATATTTTCGAGTTACGACGGGGATGGCCCTTACACCCACGTGTTTGTTCAGCGACGTCAGGACTCCTGCCTAGTTGCAAGGGACAACTCGGGATTCTCCTCGAGGCTTGGCAGGGCAATTGGGACGCCTCTCCAGCTGAGGCGGGAGACCAAGCGTCCCTTTCCACGTGCCACAGGAATCCTGGGACTCCTATCAAGTTTCACGAGGAGTCAGGCATCGTCTCCTTTGGAGGCACTGATCTCCGCGTACCTCTGGAGTTTTCAAAGAATGTGAGGCCTCCGGTCGCGATGAGGTGGGGAACTAGGTCTTTCTCTGTGGTCTCCACAGGGGATTCAGACATCCTTTCATCTTGGGAGATGCAAGACGAGCCTGCATTCAAGTCACTGCAGGGATATCCGGCCTTATATCGAGTCAGGGCATCCCGGTGTCCATTCCACTTGTGGCCGCAAACTCAGGGTCCCTCTCACATACCTAGAGCTGAGAGAAGCCTCCTCTTGAGGTGCTTGTGGTAAGGTGGTATTCCTCTGGAGTCGAAGCCAGGGACTAACCTCTCATCTCGAGTTGATTCTTGGTCCACAGAGCTCTTTCGTTTTGCTACAGTGACCTCAGGATCCCTCTAGCCTTGAAACAGTGTTCTTGGGGTTTCTCTGGAGTGCCATCAAGGAAATCAAGGCTCCTTTCATGTGTGATGTGCAACACGGAATTGCTCTGCACGCAGTGCAGGGGAATCGGGCCTCATCTCGCGGCGAGGGGGAAGTCTCATGGTTTTTCTCGAGTTGCGGCGGGAACCTGGGGTATATTCTCGAGTTACGACGGGGATGGCCCTTCCACCCACGTGTTTGTTCAGCGACGTCAGGACTCCTGCCTAGTTGCAAGGGACAACTTGGGATTCTCCTCGAGGCTTGGCAGGGCAATTGGGATGCCTCTCCAGCTGAAGCGGGAGACCAAGGGTCCCTTTCCACGTGCCACAGGAATCCTGGGACTCCTATCAAGTTTGATGAGGAGTCAGCCATCGTTTCCTTTGGAGGCACTGACCTCCGCGTACCTCTGGACTTTTCAAAGGATGTGAGGCCTCCGGTCGCGATGAGGTGGGTAACTAGGTCTTTCTCTGTGGTCACCACAGGGGATTCAGACATCCTTTCATCTTGGGAGATGAAAGACGAGCCTGCATTCAAGTCACTGCAGGGATATCCGGCCTTATTTCGAGTCAGGGCATCGCGGTGTCCATTCCACTTGAGGCTGCAAACTCAGGGTCCCTCTCACATACCTAGAGCTGAGAGAAGCCTCCTCTTGAGGTGCTTGTGGTAAGGTGGTATTCCTCTGGAGTCGAAGCCAGGGAATAATCTTTCATCTCGAGTTGATTTTTGGTCCACGGAGCCCTTTCGTGTTGCTACAGTGACCTCAGGATGCCTCTAGCCTTGAAACAGTGTTCCTGGGGTTTCTCTGGAGTGCCATCAAGGAAATCAAGGCTCCTTTCATGTGTGATGTGCAACACGGAATTGCTCTGCATGCAGTGCAGGGGAATCGGGCCTCATCTCGCGGCGAGGGGGAGGTTTCATGGTTTTTCTCGAGTTGCGGCGGGAACCTGGGGTATATTCTCGAGTTACGACGGGGATGGCCCTTCCACCCACGTGTTTGTTCAGCGACGTCAGGACTCCTGCCTAGTTGCGAGGGACAACTCGGGATTCTGCTCGAGGCTTGGCAGGGCAATTGGGACGCCTCTCCAGCTGAGGCGGGAGACCAAGGGACCCTTTCCACGTGCCACAGGAATCCTGGGACTCCTATCAAGTTTCACGAGGAGTCAGGCATCGTCTCCTTTGGAGGCACTGATTTCCGCGTACCTCTGGAGTTTTCAAAGGATGTGAGGCCTCCGGTCGCGATGAGGTGGGGAACTAGGTCGCGATGAGGTGGGGAACTAGGTGGGGAACTAGGTCCCCCTCCACAGGGGATTCAGACATCCTTTCGTCTTGGGAGATGGAAGACGAGCCTGCATTCAAGTCACTGCAGGGATATCCGGCCTTATTTCGAGTCAGGGCATCGCGGTGTTCATTCCACTTGAGGCCGCAATCTCAGGGTCCCTCTCACATACCTAGAGCTATGAGAAGCCTCCTCTTGAGGTGCTTGTGGTAAGGTGGTATTCCTCTGGAGTCGAAGCCAGGGACTAACCTCTCATCTCGAGTTGTTTTTTCGTTCACGGAGCTCTTTCGTGTTGCTACAGTGACCTCAGGATCCCTCTAGCCTTGAAACAGTGTTCTTGGGGTTTCTCTGGAGTGCCATCAAGGAAATCAAGGCTCCTTTCATGTGTGATGTGCAACACGGAATTTCTCTGCACGCAGTGCAGGGGAATCGAGCCTCATCTCGCGGTGAGGGGGAAGTCTCATGGTTTTTCTCGAGTTGCGGCGGTAACCTGGGGTATATTCTCGAGTTACGATGGGGATGCCCTTCCACACACGTGTTTGTTCAGCGACGTCAGGACTCCTGCCTAGTTGCGAGGGACAACTCGGGATTCTCCTCGAGGCTTGGCAGGGCAATTGAGACGCCTCTCCAGCTGAGGCGGGATACCAAGGGTCCCTTTCCACGTGCCACAGGAATCCTGGGACTCCTATCAAGTTTCACGAGGAGTCAGGCATCGTCTCCTTTGGAGGCACTGATCTCCGCGTACCTCTGGAGTTTTCAAACGATGTAAGGCCTCCGGTCGCGATGAGGAAGGGAACTAGGTCTTTCTCTGTGATTTCCACAGGGGATTCAGACATCCTTTCTTCTTGGGAGATGCAAGACGAGCCTGCATTCAAGTCACTGCAGGGATATCCGACCTTATTTCGAGTCAGGGCATCGCGGTTTTCATTCCACTTGAGGCCGCAAAATCAGGGTCCCTCTCACATACCTAGAGCTGAGAGAAGCCTCCTCTTAAGGTACTTGTGGCAAGGTGGTATTTCTCTGGAGTCGAAGCCAGGGACTAACCTCTCATCTCGAGTTGAATTTTGGTCCACGGAGCTCTTTAGTGTGGCTACAGTGACCTCAGGTTCCCTCTAGCCTTGAAACAGTGTTCTTGGGGTTTCTCTGGAGTGCCATCAAGGAAATCAAGGCTCCTTTCATGTGTGATGTGCAACACGGAATTGCTCTGCACGCAGTGCAGGGGAATCGGGCCTGAACTCGCGCGAGGGGGAAGTCTCATGGTTTTTCTCGAGTTGCGGCGGGAACCTGGGGTATATTCTCGAGTTACGACGGGGATGGCCCTTCCACACACGTGTTTGTTCAGCGACGTCAGGACTCCTGCCTAGTTGCAAGGGACAACTCGGGATTCTCCTCGAGGCTTGGCAGGGCAATTGGGACGCCTCTCCAGCTGAGGCGGGAGACCAAGCGTCCCTTTCCACGTGCCACAGGAATCCTGGGACTCCTATCAAGTTTCACGAGGAGTCAGGCATCGTCTCCTTTGGAGGCACTGATCTCCGCGTACCTCTGGAGTTTTCAAAGAATGTGAGGCCTCCGGTCGCGATGAGGTGGGGAACTAGGTCTTTCTCTGTGGTCTCCACAGGGGATTCAGACATCCTTTCATCTTGGGAGATGCAAGACGAGCCTGCATTCAAGTCACTGCAGGGATATCCGGCCTTATATCGAGTCAGGGCATCCCGGTGTCCATTCCACTTGAGGCCGCAAACTCAGGGTCCCTCTCACATACCTAGAGCTGAGAGAAGCCTCCTCTTGAGGTGCTTGTGGTAAGGTGGTATTCCTCTGGAGTCGAAGCCAGGGACTAACCTCTCATCTCGAGTTGATTCTTGGTCCACAGAGCTCTTTCGTTTTGCTACAGTGACCTCAGGATCCCTCTAGCCTTGAAACAGTGTTCTTGGGGTTTCTCTGGAGTGCCATCAAGGAAATCAAGGCTCCTTTCATGTGTGATGTGCAACACGGAATTGCTCTGCACGCAGTGCAGGGGAATCGGGCCTCATCTCGCGGCGAGGGGGAAGTCTCATGGTTTTTCTCGAGTTGCGGCGGGAACCTGGGGTATATTCTCGAGTTACGACGGGGATGGCCCTTCCACCCACGTGTTTGTTCAGCGACGTCAGGACTCCTGCCTAGTTGCAAGGGACAACTCGGGATTCTCCTCGAGGCTTGGCAGGGCAATTGGGATGCCTCTCCAGCTGAAGCGGGAGACCAAGGGTCCCTTTCCACGTGCCACAGGAATCCTGGGACTCCTATCAAGTTTGATGAGGAGTCAGCCATCGTTTCCTTTGGAGGCACTGACCTCCGCGTACCTCTGGACTTTTCAAAGGATGTGAGGCCTCCGGTCGCGATGAGGTGGGTAACTAGGTCTTTCTCTGTGGTCACCACAGGGGATTCAGACATCCTTTCATCTTGGGAGATGCAAGACGAGCCTGCATTCAAGTCACTGCAGGGATATCCGGCCTTATTTCGAGTCAGGGCATCGCGGTGTCCATTCCACTTGAGGCTGCAAACTCAGGGTCCCTCTCACATACCTAGAGCTGAGAGAAGCCTCCTCTTGAGGTGCTTGTGGTAAGGTGGTATTCCTCTGGAGTCGAAGCCAGGGAATAATCTTTCATCTCGAGTTGATTTTTGGTCCACGGAGCCCTTTCGTGTTGCTACAGTGACCTCAGGATGCCTCTAGCCTTGAAACAGTGTTCCTGGGGTTTCTCTGGAGTGCCATCAAGGAAATCAAGGCTCCTTTCATGTGTGATGTGCAACACGGAATTGCTCTGCATGCAGTGCAGGGGAATCGGGCCTCATCTCGCGGCGAGGGGGAGGTTTCATGGTTTTTCTCGAGTTGCGGCGGGAACCTGGGGTATATTCTCGAGTTACGACGGGGATGGCCCTTCCACCCACGTGTTTGTTCAGCGACGTCAGGACTCCTGCCTAGTTGCGAGGGACAACTCGGGATTCTGCTCGAGGCTTGGCAGGGCAATTGGGACGCCTCTCCAGCTGAGGCGGGAGACCAAGGGACCCTTTCCACGTGCCACAGGAATCCTGGGACTCCTATCAAGTTTCACGAGGAGTCAGGCATCGTCTCCTTTGGAGGCACTGATTTCCGCGTACCTCTGGAGTTTTCAAAGGATGTGAGGCCTCCGGTCGCGATGAGGTGGGGAACTAGGTCGCGATGAGGTGGGGAACTAGGTGGGGAACTAGGTCCCCCTCCACAGGGGATTCAGACATCCTTTCGTCTTGGGAGATGGAAGACGAGCCTGCATTCAAGTCACTGCAGGGATATCCGGCCTTATTTCGAGTCAGGGCATCGCGGTGTTCATTCCACTTGAGGCCGCAAACTCAGGGTCCCTCTCACATACCTAGAGCTATGAGAAGCCTCCTCTTGAGGTGCTTGTGGTAAGGTGGTATTCCTCTGGAGTCGAAGCCAGGGACTAACCTCTCATCTCGAGTTGTTTTTTGGTTCACGGAGCTCTTTCGTGTTGCTACAGTGACCTCAGGATCCCTCTAGCCTTGAAACAGTGTTCTTGGGGTTTCTCTGGAGTGCCATCAAGGAAATCAAGGCTCCTTTCATGTGTGATGTGCAACACGGAATTTCTCTGCACGCAGTGCAGGGGAATCGAGCCTCATCTCGCGGTGAGGGGGAAGTCTCATGGTTTTTCTCGAGTTGCGGCGGTAACCTGGGGTATATTCTCGAGTTACGATGGGGATGCCCTTCCACACACGTGTTTGTTCAGCGACGTCAGGACTCCTGCCTAGTTGCGAGGGACAACTCGGGATTCTCCTCGAGGCTTGGCAGGGCAATTGAGACGCCTCTCCAGCTGAGGCGGGATACCAAGGGTCCCTTTCCACGTGCCACAGGAATCCTGGGACTCCTATCAAGTTTCACGAGGAGTCAGGCATCGTCTCCTTTGGAGGCACTGATCTCCGCGTACCTCTGGAGTTTTCAAACGATGTAAGGCCTCCGGTCGCGATGAGGAAGGGAACTAGGTCTTTCTCTGTGATTTCCACAGGGGATTCAGACATCCTTTCTTCTTGGGAGATGCAAGACGAGCCTGCATTCAAGTCACTGCAGGGATATCCGACCTTATTTCGAGTCAGGGCATCGCGGTGTTCATTCCACTTGAGGCCGCAAAATCAGGGTCCCTCTCACATACCTAGAGCTGAGAGAAGCCTCCTCTTAAGGTACTTGTGGCAAGGTGGTATTTCTCTGGAGTCGAAGCCAGGGACTAACCTCTCATCTCGAGTTGAATTTTGGTCCACGGAGCTCTTTAGTGTGGCTACAGTGACCTCAGGTTCCCTCTAGCCTTGAAACAGTGTTCTTGGGGTTTCTCTGGAGTGCCATCAAGGAAATCAAGGCTCCTTTCATGTGTGATGTGCAACACGGAATTGCTCTGCATGCAGTGCAGGGGAATCGGGCCTGAACTCGCGCGAGGGGGAAGTCTCATGGTTTTTCTCGAGTTGCGGCGGGAACCTGGGGTATATTCTCGAGTTACGACGGGGATGGCCCTTCCACACACGTGTTTGTTCAGCGACGTCAGGACTCCTGCCTAGTTGCGAGGGACAACTCGGGATTCTCCTCGAGGCTTGGCAAGGCAATTGGGACGCCTCTCCAGCTGAGGCGAGAGACCAAGGGTCCCTTTCCACGTGCCACATGAATCCTGGGACTCCTATCAAGTTTCACGAGGAGTCAGGAATCGTCTCCTTTGGAGGCACTGATCTCCGCGTACCTCTGGAGTTTTCAAAGGATGTGAGGCCTCCGGTCGCGATGAGGTGGGGAACTAGGTCTTTTTCTGTGGTTTCCACAGGGGATTCAGACATCCTTTCGTCTTGGGAGATGGAAGACGAGCCTGCATTCAAGTCACTGCAGGGATATCCGGCCTTATTTCGAGTCAGGGCATCGCGGTGTCCATTCCACTTGAGGCCGCAAACTCAGGGTCCCTCTCACATACCTAGAGCTGAGAGAAGCCTCCTCTTGAGGTACTTGTGGTAAGGTGGTATTCCACTGGAGTCGAAGCCAGGGACTAACCTCTCATCTCGAGTTGATTTTTGGTCCACGGAGCTCTTTAGTGTGGCTACAGTGACCTTAGGATCCCTCTAGCCTTGAAACAGTGTTCTTGGGGTTTCTCTGGAGTGCCATCAAGGAAATCAAGGCTTCTTTCATGTGTGACGTGCAACACGGAATTGCTCTGCACGCAGTGCAGGGGAATCGGGCCTCATCTCGCGGTGAGGGGGAAGTCTCATGGTTTTTCTCGAGTTGCGGCGAGAACCTGGGCTATATTCTCGAGTTACGACGGGGATGGCCCTTCCACCCACGTGTTTGTTCAGCGACGTCAGGACTCCTGCCTAGTTGCGAGGGACAACTCGGGATTCTCCTCGAGGCTTGGCAGGGCAATTGGGACGCCTCTCCAGCTGAGGCGGGAGACCAAGGGTCCCTTTCTACGTGCCACAGGTATCCTGGGACTCCTATCAAGTTTCACGAGGAGTCAGGCATCGTCTCCTTTGGAGGCACTGATCTCCGCGTACCTCTGGAGTTTTCAAAGGATGTGAGGCCTCCGGTCGCGATGAGGTGGGGAACTAGGTCTTTCTCTGTGGTCTCCACAGTGGATTCAGACATCCTTTCGTCTTGGGAGAGGCAAGACGAGCCTGCATTCAAGTCACTGCAGGGATATCCGGCCTTATTTCGAGTCAGGGCATCGCGGTGTCCATTCCACTTGAGGCCGCAAACTCAGGGTTCCTCTCACATACCTAGAGCTGAGAGAATCCTCCTCTTGAGGTGCTTGTGGTAAGGTGGTATTCCTCTGGAGTCGAAGCCAGGGACTAACCTCTCATCTCGAGTTGTTTTTTGGTTCACGGAGCTCTTTAGTGTGGCTACAGTGACCCCAGGATCCCTCTAGCCTTGAAACAGGTTTCTTGGGGTTTCTCTGGAGTGCCATCAAGGAAATCATGGCTCCTTTCATGTGTGATGTGCAACACGGAATTGCTCTACACGCAGTGCAGGGGAATCAGGCCTGATCTCGCGGCGAGGGGGAAGTCTCATGGTTTTTCTCGAGTTTCGGCGGTAACCTGGGGTATATTTTCGAGTTACGACGGGGATGGCCCTTACACCCACGTGTTTGTTCAGCGACGTCAGGACTCCTGCCTAGTTGCAAGGGACAACTCGGGATTCTCCTCGAGGCTTGGCAGGGCAATTGGGATGCCTCTCCAGCTGAAGCGGGAGACCAAGGGGACCTTTCCACGTGCCACAGGAATCCTGGGACTCCTATCAAGTTTGATGAGGAGTCAGCCATCGTTTCCTTTGGAGGCACTGACCTCCGCGTACCTCTGGACTTTTCAAAGGATGTGAGGCCTCCGGTCGCGATGAGGTGGGTAACTAGGTCTTTCTCTGTGGTCACCACAGGGGATTCAGACATCCTTTCATCTTGGGAGATGCAAGACGAGCCTGCATTCAAGTCACTGCAGGGATATCCGGCCTTATTTCGAGTCAGGGCATCGCGGTGTCCATTCCACTTGAGGCTGCAAACTCAGGGTCCCTCTCACATACCTAGAGCTGAGAGAAGCCTCCTCTTGAGGTGCTTGTGGTAAGGTGGTATTCCTCTGGAGTCGAAGCCAGGGAATAATCTCTCATCTCGAGTTGATTTTTGGTCCACGGAGCCCTTTCGTGTTGCTACAGTGACCTCAGGATCCCTCTAGCCTTGAAACAGTGTTCCTGGGGTTTCTCTGGAGTGCCATCAAGGAAATCAAGGCTCCTTTCATGTGTGATGTGCAACACGGATTTGCTCTGCATGCAGTGCAGGGGAATCGGGCCTCATCTCGCGGCTAGGGGGAGGTTTCATGGTTTTTCTCGAGTTGCGGTGGGAACCTGGGGTATATTCTCGAGTTACGACGGGGATGGCCTTTCCACCCACGTGTTTGTTCAGCGACGTCAGGACTCCTGCCTAGTTGCGAGGGACAACTCGGGATTCTCCTCGAGGCTTGGCAGGGCAATTGGGACGCCTCTCCAGCTGAGGCGGGAGACCAAGGGACCCGTTCCACGTGCCACAGGAATCCTGGGACTCCTATCAAGTTTCACGAGGAGTCAGGCATCGTCTCCTTTGGAGGCACTGATCTCCGCGTACCTCTGAAGTTTTCAAAGAATGTGAGGCCTCCGGTTGCGATGAGGTGGGGAACTAGGTCTTCTCTGTGGTCTCCAAGGGGATTCAGACACCCTTTTGTCTTGGGAGATGCAAGACGAGCCTGCATTCAAGTCACTGCAGGGATATCCGGCCTTATTTCGAGTCAGGGCATCGCGGTGTCCATTCCACTTGAGGCCGCAAACTCAGGGTCCCTCTCACATACCTAGAGCTGAGAGAAGCCTCCTCTTGAGGTGCTTGTGGTAAGGTGGTATTCCTCTGGAGTCGAAGCCAGGGACTAACCTCTCATCTCGAGTTGTTTTTTGGTCCACGGAGCTCTTTCGTGTTGCTACAGTGACCTCAGGATCCCTCTAGCCTTGAAACAGTGTTCTTGGGGTTTCTCTGGAGTGCCATCAAGGAAATCAAGGCTCCTTTCATGTGTGATGTGCAACACGGAATTGCTCTGCACGCAGTGCAGGGGAATCGAGCCTCATCTCCCGGCGAGGGGGAAGTCTCATGGTTTTTCTCGAGTTGCGGCGGGAACCTGGGGTATATTCTCGAGTTACGACGGGGATGGCCGTTCCACACACATATTTGTTCAGCCTCGTCAGGATTCCAGCCTAGTTGCGAGGGACAACTCGGGATTCTCCTCGAGGCTTGGCAGGGCAATTGGGACGCCTATCCAGCTGAGGCGGGAGACCAAGGGTCCCTTTCCACGTGCCACAGGAATCCTGGGACTCCTATCAAGTTTCACGAGGAGTCAGGCATCGTCTCCTTTGGAGGCACTGATCTCTGCGTACCTCTGGAGTTATCAAAGGATGTGAGGCGTCCGGTCGCGATGAGGTGGGGAACTAGGTCTTTCTCTGTGGTCTCCACAGGGGATTCAGACATCCTTTCATCTTGGGAGATGCAAGACGAGCCTGCATTCAAGTCACTGCAGGGATATCCGGCCTTATTTCGAGTCAGGGCATCGCGGTGTCCATTCCACTTGTGGCCGCAAACTCAGGGTCCCTCTCACATACCTAGAGCTGAGAGAAGCCTCCTCTTGAGGTGCTTGTGGTAAGGTGGTTTTCCTATGGAGTCGAAGCCAGGGACTAACCTATCATCTCGAGTTGATTTTTGGGCGACGGAGCTCTTTCGTGTTGCTACAGTGACCTCAGGATCCCTCTAGCCTTGAAACAGTGTTCTTGGGGTTTCTCTGGAGTGCCATGAAGGAAATCAATGCTCCTTTCATGTGTGATGTGCAACACGGAATTGCTCTGCTCGCAGTGCAGGGGAATCAGGCCTGAACTCGCGCGAGGGGGAAGTCTCATGGTTTTTCTCGAGTTGCGGCGGGAACCTGGGGTATATTCTCGAGTTACGACGGGGATGGCCCTTCCACACACGTGTTTGTTCAGCGACGTCAGGACTCCTGCCTAGTTGCGAGGGACAACTCGGGATTCTCCTCGAGGCTTGGCAAGGCAATTGGGACGCCTCTCCAGCTGAGGCGAGAGACCAAGGGTCCCTTTCCACGTGCCACATGAATCCTGGGACTCCTATCAAGTTTCACGAGGAGTCAGGAATCGTCTCCTTTGGAGGCACTGATCTCCGCGTACCTCTGGAGTTTTCAAAGGATGTGAGGCCTCCGGTCGCGATGAGGTGGGGAACTAGGTCTTTTTCTGTGGTTTCCACAGGGGATTCAGACATCCTTTCGTCTTGGGAGATGGAAGACGAGCCTGCATTCAAGTCACTGCAGGGATATCCGGCCTTATTTCGAGTCAGGGCATCGCGGTGTCCATTCCACTTGAGGCCGCAAACTCAGGGTCCCTCTCACATACCTAGAGCTGAGAGAAGCCTCCTCTTGAGGTACTTGTGGTAAGGTGGTATTCCTCTGGAGTCGAAGCCAGGGACTAACCTCTCATCTCGAGTTGATTTTTGGTCCACGGAGCTCTTTAGTGTGGCTACAGTGACCTTAGGATCCCTCTAGCCTTGAAACAGTGTTCTTGGGGTTTCTCTGGAGTGCCATCAAGGAAATCAAGGCTTCTTTCATGTGTGACGTGCAACACGGAATTGCTCTGCATGCAGTGCAGGGGAATCGGGCCTCATCTCGCGGTGAGGGGGAAGTCTCATGGTTTTTCTCGAGTTGCGGCGAGAACCTGGGCTATATTCTCGAGTTACGATGGGGATGGCACTTCCACCCACGTGTTTGTTCAGCGACGTCAGGACTCCTGCCTAGTTGCGAGGGACAACTCGGGATTCTCCTCGAGGCTTGGCAGGGCAATTGGGACGCCTCTCCAGCTGAGGCGGGAGACCAAGTGTCCCTTTCCACGTGCCACAGGTATCCTGGGACTCCTATCAAGTTTCACGAGGAGTCAGGCATCGTCTCCTTTGGAGGCACTGATCTCCGCGTACCTCTGGAGTTTTCAAAGGATGTGAGGCCTCCGGTCGCGATGAGGTCGGGAACTAGGTCTTTCTCTGTGGTCTCCACAGTGGATTCAGACATCCTTTCGTCTTGGGAGAGGCAAGACGAGCCTGCATTCAAGTCACTGCAGGGATATCCGGCCTTATTTCGAGTCAGGGCATCGCGGTGTCCATTCCACTTGAGGCCGCAAACTCAGGGTCCCTCTCACATACCTAGAGCTGAGAGAAGCCTCCTCTTGAGGTGCTTGTGGTAAGGTGGTATTCCTCTGGAGTCGAAGCCAGGGACTAACCTCTCATCTCGAGTTGTTTTTTGGTTCACAGAGCTCTTTCGTGTTGCTACAGTGACCTCAGGATCCCTCTAGCCTTGCAACAGTCTTCTTGGGGTTTCTCTGGAGTGCCATCAAGGAAATCAAGGCTCCTTTCATGTGTGATGTGCAACACGGAATTGCTCTGCACGCAGTGCAGGGGAATCGGGCCTCATCTCGCGGCGAGGGGGAAGTCTCATGGTTTTTCTCGAGTTGCGGCGGGAACCTGGGGTATATTTTCGAGTTACGACGGGGATGGCCCTTCCACCCACGTGTTTGTTCACCGACGTCAGGACTCCTGCCTAGTTGCGAGGGACAACTCAGGATTCTCCTCGAGGCTTGGCAGGGCAATTGGGACGCCTCTCCAGCTGAGGCGGGAGACCAAGGGTCCCTTTCCACATGCCACAGGAATCCTGGGACTCCTATCAAGTTTCACGAGGAGTCAGGCATCGTCTCCTTTGGAGGCAATTATCTCCGCATACCTCTGGAGTTTTCAAAGAATGTGAGGCCTCCGGTCGCGATGACGTGGGGAACTAGGTCTTTCTCTATGGTCTCCACAGGGGATTCAGACATCCTTTCGTCTTGGGAGATGCAAGACGAGCCTGCATTCAAGTCACTGCAGGGATATCCGGCCTTATTTCGAGTCAGGGCATCGCGGTGTTCATTCCACTTGAGGCCGCAAACTCAGGGTCCCTCTCACATACCTAGAGCTGAGAGAAGCCTCCTCCTGAGGTGCTTGTGGTAAGGTGGTATTCCTCTGAAGTCGAAGCCAGGGACTAACCTCTCATCTCGAGTTGATTTTTGGTCCACGGAGCTCTTTAGTGTGGCTACAGTGACCTCAGGATCCCTCTAGCCTTGAAACAGTGTTCTTGGGGTTTCTCTGGAGTGCCATCAAGGAAATCATGGCTCCTTTCATGTGTGATGTGCAACACGGAATTGCTCTACACGCAGTGCAGGGGAATCAGGCCTGATCTCGCGGCGAGGGGGAAGTCTCATGGTTTTTCCCGAGTTGCGGCGGTAACCTGGGGTATATTTTCGAGTTACGACGGGGATGGCCCTTACACCCACGTGTTTGTTCAGCGATGTCAGGACTCCTGCCTAGTTGCGAGGGACAACTCGGGATTCTCCTCGAGGCTTGGCAGGGCAATTGGGACGCCTCTCCAGGTGAGGCGGGAGACCAAGGGTCCCTTTCCACGTGCCACAGGAATCCTGGGACTCCTATCAAGTTTCACGAGGAGTCAGGCATCGTCTCCTTTGGAGGCACTGATCTCCGCGTACCTCTGGAGTTTTCAAAGGATGTGAGTCCTCCGGTCGCAATGAAGTGCGGAACTACGTCTTTCTCTGCGGTCTCCACAGGGGATTCAGACATCCTTTCATCTTGGGAGATGCAAGACGAGCCTGCATTCAAGTCACTGCAGGGATATCCGGCCTTATTTCGAGTCAGGGCATCGCGGTGCGCATTCCACTGGAGGCCGCAAACTCAGGGTCCCTCTCACATACCTAGAGCTGAGAGAAGCCTCCTCTTGAGGTGCTTGTGGTAAGGTGGTATTCCTCTGGAGTCGAAGCCAGGGACTAACCTCTCATCTCGAGTTGATTTTTGGTCCACAGAGTTCTTTCATGTTGCTACAGTGACCTCAGGTTCCCTCTAGCCTTGAAACAGTGTTCTTGGGCTTTCTCTGGAGTGCCATAAATGAAATCAAGGCTCTTTTCATGTGTGATGTGCAAGACGGAATTGCTCTGCCCGCAGTGCAGGGTATCGGTCCTCATTTTGCGGCGAGGGGGAAGTCTCATGGTTTTTCTCGAGGTGCGGCGGGAACCTGGGGTATATACTCGAGTTACAACGGGGATGGCCCTTCCACAAACGTGTTTGTTCAGCGATGTCAGTACTCCTGCCTAGTTGCGAGGGACAACTCGGGATTCTTCTCGAGGCTTGGCAGTGCAATTGGGACGCCTCTCCAGCTGAGGCGGGAGACCAAGGGTCCCTTTCCACGTGCCACAGAAATCCTGGGTGTCTTCTCAAATATCTCGAGGAGTCAGGCATCGTCTCCTTTGGAGGCACTGATCTCCGCGTACCTATGGAGTTTTCAAAGGATGTGAGGCCTCCGGTCGCGGTGAGGTGGAGAACTAGGTCTTTCTCTGTGGTCTGCACAGGGAATTCAGACATCCTTTCGTCATGGGAGATGCAAGACGAGCCTGCATTCAAGTCACTGCAGGGATATCCGGCCTTATTTCGAGTCAGGGCATCGCGGTGTCCATTCCACTTGAGGCCGCAAACTCAGGGTCCCTCTCACATACCTAGAGCTGAGAGAAGCCTCCTCTTGAGGTGCTTGTGGTAAGGTGGTATTCCTCTGGAGTCGAAGCCAGGGACTAACCTCTCATCTTGACTTGATTTTTGGCCCACGGATCTCTTTCTTGTTGCTACAGTGACCTCAGGATCCCTTTAGCCTTGAAACAGTGTTCTTGGGGTTTCTCTGGAGTGCCATCAAGGAAATCAAGGCTCCTTTCATGTATGATGTGCAACACGGAATTGCTCTGCACGCAGTGCAGGGGAAGCGGGCCTCATCTCGCGGCGAGGGGGAAGTCTCATGGTTTTTCTCGAGCTGCGGCGGGAACCTGGGGTATATTCTCGAGTTACAACGGGGATGGCCCTTCCACCCACGTGTTTGTTCAGCGACGTCAGGACTCCTGCCTAGTTGCGAGGGAGAACTCGGGATTCTCCTCGAGGCTTGGCAGGGCAATTGGGACACCTCTCCAGCTGAGGCGGGAGACCAAGGGTCCCTTTCCACGTGCCACAGGAATCCTGGGACTCCTATCAAGTTTCACGAGGAGTCAGGCATCGTCTCCTTTGGAGGCACTGATCTCCGCGTACCTCTGGAGTTTTCAAAGGATGTGCGTCCTCCGGTCGCGATGAGGTAGGGAACGAGGTCTTTCTCTGTGGTCTCCACAGGGGATTCAGACATCCTTTCGTCTTGGGAGATGCAAGACGAGCCTGCATTCAAGTCACTGCAGGGATATCCGGCCTTATTTCGAGTCAGGGCATCGCGGTGTCCATTCCACTTGAGGCCGCAAACTCAGGGTCCCTCTCACATACCTAGAGCTGAGAGAAGCCTCCTCTTGAGGTGCTTGTGGAAAGGTGGTAGTCTTCTGGAGTTGAAGCCAGGGACTAACCTCTCATCTCGAGTTGATTTTTGGTCCACGGAGCTCTTTCGTGTTGCTACAGTGACCTCAGGTTCCCTCTAGCCTTGAAACAGTGTTCTTTGGGTTTCTCTGGAGTGCCATCAAGGAAATCAAGGCTCCTTTGATGTGTGATGTGCAACACGGAATTGCTCTGCACGCAGTGCAGGGGAATCGGGCCTCATCTCGCGGCGATGGGGAAGTCTCATGGTTTTTCTCGAGTTGCGGTTGGAACCTGGGGTATATTTTCGAGTTACGACGGGGATGGCCCTCCCACACACGTGTTTGTTCAGCCACGTCAGGAATCCTGCCTAGTTGCGAGGGACAAGTCGGGATTCTCCTCGAGGCTTGGCAGGGCAATTGGGACGCCTCTCCAGCTGAGGCGGGAGACCAAGGGTCCCTTTCCACGTGCCACCGGAATCCTGGGACTCCTATCAAGTTTCATGAGGAGTCAGGCATCGTCTCCTTTGGAGGCACTGATCTCCGCGTACCTCTGGAGTTTTCAAAGGATGTGAGGCCTCCGGACGTGATGAGGTGGGTAACTAGGTCTTTCTCTGTGGTCTCCACAGGGGATTCAGACATCCTTTCGTCTTGGGAAATGCAAGACGAGCCTGCATTCAAGTCACTGCAGGGATATCCGGCCTTATTTCGAGTCAGGGCATCCCGGTGTCCATTCCACTTGAGGCCGCAAACTCAGGGTCCCTCTCACATACCTAGAGCTAAGAGAAGCCTTCTCCTGAGGTGCTTGTGGTAAGGTGGTATTCCTCTGGAGTCGAAGCCAGGAACTAACCTCACATCTCGAGTTGAGTTTTGGTCCACGGAGCTCTTTCGTGTTACTACAGTGACCTCAGGATCCCTCTAGCCTTGAAACAGTGTTCTTGGGATTTCTTTGGAGTGCCATCAAGGAAATCAAGGCTCCTTTCATGTGTGATGTGCAACACGGAATTGCTCTGCACGCAGTGCAGGGGAATCGGGCCTCATCTCGCGGCGAGGGGGAAGTCTCATGGTTTTTCTCGAGTTGCAGTGGGAACCTGGGGTATATTCTCTAGTTACGACGGGGAGGGCCCTTCCTCTCACGTGTTTGTTCAGCAACGTCAGGATTCCTGCCTAGTTGCAAGGGACAATTCGGGATTCTCCTCGAGGCTTGGAAGGGCAATTGGGACGCCTCTCCAGCTGAGGCGGGAGACCAAGTGTCCCTTTCCACGTGCCACAGGAATCCTGGGACTCCTAAGAAGTTTCACGAGGAGTCAGGCATCGTCTCCTCTGGAGGAACTGATCTCCGTGTACCTCTGGAGTTTTCAAAGGATGTGAGGCCTCCGGTCGCGATGAGGTGGGGAACTAGGTCTTTCTCTCTGGTCTCCACAGGGGATTCAGACATCCTTTCATCTTGGGAGATGCAAGACGAGCCTGCATTCTAGTCACTGCAGGGATATCCGGCCTTATTGCGAGTCAGGGCATCGCGGTGTCCATTCCATTTGAGGCCGCAAACTCAGGGTCCCTCTCACATACCTAGAGCTGCGAGAAACCTCCTCTTGAGGTGCTTGTGGTAAGGTGGTATTCCTATGGAGTCGAAGCCAGGGACTAACCTCTCATCTCGAGTTGATTTTTGGTCCACGGAGCTCTTTCGTTTTGCTACAGTGACCTCAGGATCCCTCTAGCCTTGAAACAGTGTTCTTGGGGTTTCTCTGCAGTGCCATCAAGGAAATCAAGGCTCCTTTCATGTGTGATGTGTAACACCGAATTGCTCTGCACGCAGTGCAGGGGAATCGGGCCTCATCTCGCGGCGAGGGGGAAGTCTCATGGTTTTTCTCGAGTTGCGGCGGGAACATGGGGTACATTCTCGAGTTACGACGGGGATGGTTCTTCCACACACGTGTTTGTTCAGCCACGTCAGGACTCCTGCCTAGTTGCGAGAGACAACTCGGGATTCTCCTCGAGGCTTGGTAGGGCAATTGGGACGCCTCTCCAGCTGAGGCGGGAGACCAAGGGTCCTTTTCCATGTGCCACAGGAATCCTGGGATTCCAATCAAGTTTCAGGAGGAGTCAGGCATCGTCTCCTTTGGAGGCACTGATCTCCGCGTACCTCTGGAGTTTTCAAAGGATGTGAGGCCTCCGGTCGTGATGACGTGGGGAACTAGGTCTTTCTCTGTGGTCTCCACAGGGGATTCAGACATCCTTTCGTCTTGGGAAATGCAAGACGAGCCTGCATTCAATTCACTGCAGGGATATCCGGCCTTATTTCGAGTCAGGGCATCCCGGTGTCCATTCCACTTGAGGCCGCAAACTCAGGGTCCCTCTCACATACCTAGAGCTGAGAGAAGCCTCCTCTTGAGTTATTGTGGTAAGTGGTATTCCTCTGGAGTCAAAGCCACGGACTAACCTCTCATCTCGAGTTGATTCTTGGTCCACGGAGCACTTTCGTTTTGCTTCAGTGAACTCAGGATCCCTCTAGCCTTGAAACAGTGTTCTTGGGGTTTCTCTAGAGTGTCATCAAGGAAATCAAGGCTCCTTTCATGTGTGATGTGCAAGACGGAATTGCTCTGCACGCAGTGTAGGGAAATCGAGCCTCATCTCGCGGCGAGGGGGAAGTCTCATGGTTTTTCTCGAGTTGCGGCGGGAACCTGGGGTATATTCTCGAGTTACGACGGGGATGGCCCTTCCACACACGTGTTTGTTCAGCTACGTCAAGACTCCTGCCTAGTGGCGAGGGACAACTTGGGATTCTCCTCGAGGCTTGGCAGGGCAATTGGGACGCCTCTCCAGCTGAGACGGGAGATCAAGGGTCCCTTTCCACGTGCCACAGGAATCCTGGGACTCCTATCAAGTTTCACGAGGAGTCAGGCATCGTCTCCTTTGGAGGCACTGATCTCCGCTTACCTCTGGAGTTTTAAAAGGATGTGAGGCCTCCGGTCGCGATGAGGTGGGAAACTAGGTCTTTCTCTGTGGTCTCCAGAGGGGATTCAGACATCCTTTCGTCTTGGGAGATGCAAGACGAGCCTGCATTCAAGTCACTGGAGGGATATCCGGCCTTATTTCGAGTCAGGGCATCGCGGTGTCCATTCCACTTGAGGCCGCAAACTCAGGGTCCCTCTCACATACCTAGAGCTGAGAGAAGCCTCCTCTTGAGGTGCTTGTGGTAAGGTGGTATTCCTCTGGAGTCGAAGCCAGGGACTAACCTCTCATCTCGAGTTGATTTTTGTCCACGGAGGACTTTCGTGTTGCTACAGTGACCTCAGGATCCCTCTAGCCTTGAAACAGTGTTCTTGGGGTTTCTCTGGAGTGCCATCAAGGAAATCAAGGCTCCTTTCATGTGTGATGTGCAACACGGAATTGCTCTGCACGCAGTGCAGGGGAATCGGGCCTCATCTCGCGGCGAGGGGGAATTCTCATAGGTTTTCTCGAGTTGCGGCGGGAACCTGGGGTATATTTTCGAGTTACGACTGGGATGGCCCTTCCACACACGTGTTTGTTCAGCGACGTCAGGACTCCTGCCTAGTTGTGAGGGACAACTCGGGATTCTCCTCGAGGCTTGGCAGGGCAATTGGGACGCCTCTCTAGCTGAGGCGGGAGATGAAGGGTCCCTTTCCACGTTCCACAGGAATCCTGGGACTCCTATCAAGTTTCACGAGGAGTCAGCCATCGTTTCCTTTGGAGGCACTGATCTCCGCGTACCTCTGGAGTTTTCAAAGGATGTGAGGCCTCCGGTCGCGATGAGGTGGGGAACTAGGTCTTTCTCTGTGGTCTCCACAGGGGATTCAGACATCCTTTCGTCTTGGGAGATGCAAGACGAGCCTGCATTCAAGTCACTGCAGGGATATCCGGCCTTATTTCGAGTCAGGGCATCGCGGTGTCCATTCCACTTGAGGCCGCAAACTCAGGGTCCCTCTCACATACCTAGAGCTGAGAGAAGATTCCTCTTGAGGTGCTTGTGGTAAGGTGGTATTCCTCTGGAGACGAAGCCAGGGACTAACCTCTCATCTCAAGTTGATTTTTGGTCCACGGAGCTCTTTTGTGTTGCTACAGTGACCTCAGGATCCCTCTAGCCTTAAAACAGTGTTCTTGGGGTTTCTCTGGAGTGCCATCAAGGAAATCAAGGCTCCTTTCATGTGTAATGTGCAACACGGAATTGCTCTGCACGCAGTGCAGGGGAATCGGGCCTCATCTCGCGGCGAGGGGGAAGTCTCATGGTTTTTCTCGAGTTGCGGCGGGAACCTGGGGTACATTCTCGAGTTACGACGGGGATGGCCCATCCACCCACGTGTTTGTTCAGCCTCGTCAGGACTCCAGCCTAGTTGCGAGGGACAACTCGAGATTCTTCTCGAGGCTTGGCAGGGCAATTGGGACGCCTCTCCAGCTGAGGCGGGAGACCAAGAGTCCCTTTCCACGTGCCACAGGAATCCTGGGACTCCTATCAAGTTTCACGAGGAGTCAGGCATCGTCTCCTTTGGAGGCACTGATCTCCGCGTACCTCTGGAGTTTTCAAAGGATGTGAGGCCTCCGGTCGCCATGAGGTAGGGAACTAGGTCTTTCTCTGTGGTCTCCACAGGGGATTCAGACATCCTTTCATCTTGGGAGATGCAAGACGAGCCTGCATTCAAGTCACTGCAGGGATATCCGGCCTTATTTTGAGTCAGGGCTTCTCGGTGTCCATTCCACTTGAGGCCGCAAACTCAGGGTCCCTCTCACATAACTAGAGCTGAGAGAAGCCTCCTCTTGAGGTGCTTGTGGTAAGGTGGTTTTCCTCTGGAGTCGAAGCCAGGGACTAACCTCTCATCTCGAGTTGTTTTTTGGTCCACGGAGCTCTTTCGTGTTTCTACAGTGACCTCAGGATCCCTCGAGCCTTGAAACAGTGTTCTTGGGGTTTCTCTGGAGTGCCATCAAGGAAATCAAGGCTCCTTTCATGTGTCATGTGCAACACGGAATTGCTCTGCACGCAGTGCAGGGGAATCGGGCCTCATCTCGCGGCGAGGGGGAATTCTCATGGTTTTTCTCGAGTTGCGGCGGGAACCTGGGCTATATTCTCGAGTTACGACGGGGATGGCCCTTCCACCCACGTGTTTGTTCAGCGACGTCAGGACTCCTGCCTAGTTGCGAGGGACAACTCTGGATTCTCCTCGAGGCTTGGCAGGGCAATTGAGACGCCTCTCCAGCTGAGGCGGGAGACCAAGGGTCCCTTTCCACGTGCCACAGGAATCCTGGGACTCCTATCAAGTTTCACGATGAGTCAGGCATCATCTCCTTTGGAGGCACTGATCTCCGCGTACCTCTGTAGTTTTCAAAGGATGTGAGGCCTCCGGTCGCGATGAGGTGGGGAACTAGGTTTTTCTCTGTCGTCGCCACATGGGATTCAGACATCCTTTCATCTTGGAAGATGCAAGACGAGCCTGCATTCAAGTCACTGCAGAGATATGCGGCCTTAATTCGAGTCAGGGCATCGCGGTGTCCATTCCACTTGAGGCCGCAAACTCAGGGTCCCTCTCACATACCTAGAGCTGAGAGAAGCCACCTCTTGAGGGGCTTGTGGTAAGGTGGTATTGCTCTGGAGTCGAAGCCAGGGACTAACCTCTCATCTCGAGTTGATTTTTGGTCCACGGAGCTCTTTCATGTTGCTACAGTGACCTCAGGATCCCTCGAGCCGTGAAACAGTGTTCTTGGGGTTTCTCTGGAGTGCCATCAAGGAAATCAAGGCTCCTTTCATGTGTGATGTGCAAAACGGAATTGCTCTGCAAGCAGTGCAGGGGAATCGGGCCTCATCTCGCGGCGAGGGGGAAGTCTCATGGTTTTTCTCGAGTTGCGGTGGGAACCTGGGGTATATTCTCGAGTTACGATGGGGATGCCCTTCCACACACGTGTTTGTTCAGCCACGTCAGGACTCCTGCCTAGTTGCGAGGGACAACTCGGGATTCTCCTCGAGGCTTGGCACGGCAATTGAGACGCCTCTCCAGCTGAGGCGGGAGACCAAGGGTCCCTTTCCACGTGCCACAGGAATCCTGGGACTCCTATCAAGTTTCACGAGGAGTCAGGCATCGTCTCCTTTGGAGGCACTGATCTCCGCGTACCTCTGGAGTTTTCAAACGATGTAAGGCCTCCGGTCGCGATGAGGTAGGGAACTAGGTCTTTCTCTGTGGTTTCCACAGGGGATTCAGACATCCTTTCTTCTTGGGAGATGCAAGACGAGCCTGCATTCAAGTCACTGCAGGGATATCCGACCTTATTTCGAGTCAGGGCATCGCGGTGTTCATTCCACTTGAGGCCGCAAAATCAGGGTCCCTCTCACATACCTAGAGCTGAGAGAAGCCTCCTCTTGAGGTACTTGTGACAAGGTGGTATTCCTCTGGTGTCAAAGCCAGGGACTAACCTCTCATCTCGAGTTGATTTTTGGTCCACGGAGCTCTTTAGTGTGGCTACAGTGACCTCAGGTTCCCTCTAGCCTTGAAACAGTGTTCTTGGGGTTTCTCTGGAGTGCCATGAAGGAAATCAAGGCTCCTTTCATGTGTGATGTGCAACACGGAATTGCTCTGCACGCAGTGCAGGGGAATCGGGCCTGAACTCGCGCGAGGGGGAAGTCTCATGGTTTTTCTCGAGTTGCGGCGGGAACCTGGGGTATATTCTCGAGTTACGACGGGGATGGCCCTTCCACACACGTGTTTGTTCAGCGACGTCAGGACTCCTGCCTAGTTGCGAGGGACAACTCGGGATTCTCCTCGAGGCTTGGCAAGGCAATTGGGACGCCTCTCCAGCTGAGGCGGGAGACCAAGGGTCCCTTTCCACGTGCCACAGGAATCCTGGGACTCCTATCAAGTTTCACGATGAGTCAGGCATCATCTCCTTTGGAGGCACTGATTTCCGCGTACCTCTGGAGTTTTCAAAGGATGTGAGGCCTCCGGTCGCGATGAGGTGGGGAACTAGGTCTTTTTCTGTGGTCTCCACAGGGGATTCAGACATCCTTTCGTCTTGGGAGATGGAAGACGAGCCTGCATTCAAGTCACTGCAGGGATATCCGGCCTTATTTCGAGTCAGGGCATCGCGGTGTTCATTCCACTTGAGGCCGCAAACTCAGGGTCCCTCTCACATACCTAGAGCTATGAGAAGCCTCCTCTTGAGGTGCTTGTGGTAAGGTGGTATTCCTCTGGAGTCGAAGCCAGGGACTAACCTCTCATCTCGAGTTGTTTTTTCGTTCACGGAGCTCTTTCGTGTTGCTACAGTGACCTCAGGATCCCTCTAGCCTTGAAACAGTGTTCTTGGGGTTTCTCTGGAGTGCCATCAAGGAAATCAAGGCTCCTTTCATGTGTGATGTGCAACACGGAATTGCTCTGCACGCAGTGCAGGGGAATCGGGCCTGAACTCGCGCGAGGGGGAAGTCTCATGGTTTTTCTCGAGTTGCGGCGGGAACCTGGGGTATATTCTCGAGTTACGACGGGGATGGCCCTTCCACACACGTGTTTGTTCAGCGACGTCAGGACTCCTGCCTAGTTGCGAGGGACAACTCGGGATTCTCCTCGAGGCTTGGCAAGGCAATTGGGACGCCTCTCCAGCTGAGGCGGGAGACCAAGGGTCCCTTTCCACGTGCCACAGGAATCCTGGGACTCCTATCAAGTTTCACGAGGAGTCAGGAATCGTCTCCTTTGGAGGCACTGATTTCCGCGTACCTCTGGAGTTTTCAAAGGATGTGAGGCCTCCGGTCGCGATGAGGTGGGGAACTAGGTCTTTTTCTGTGGTCTCCACAGGGGATTCAGACATCCTTTCGTCTTGGGAGATGGAAGACGAGCCTGCATTCAAGTCACTGCAGGGATATCCGGCCTTATTTCGAGTCAGGGCATCGCGGTGTTCATTCCACTTGAGGCCGCAAACTCAGGGTCCCTCTCACATACCTAGAGCTATGAGAAGCCTCCTCTTGAGGTGCTTGTGGTAAGGTGGTATTCCTCTGGAGTCGAAGCCAGGGACTAACCTCTCATCTCGAGTTGTTTTTTCGTTCACGGAGCTCTTTCGTGTTGCTACAGTGACCTCAGGATCCCTCTAGCCTTGAAACAGTGTTCTTGGGGTTTCTCTGGAGTGCCATCAAGGAAATCAAGGCTCCTTTCATGTGTGATGTGCAACACGGAATTTCTCTGCACGCAGTGCAGGGGAATCGAGCCTCATCTCGCGGTGAGGGGGAAGTCTCATGGTTTTTCTCGAGTTGCGGCGGTAACCTGGGGTATATTCTCGAGTTACGATGGGGATGCCCTTCGACACACGTGTTTGTTCAGCGACGTCAGGACTCCTGCCTAGTTGCGAGGGACAACTCGGGATTCTCCTCGAGGCTTGGCAGGGCAATTGAGACGCCTCTCCAGCTGAGGCGGGATACCAAGGGTCCCTTTCCACGTGCCACAGGAATCCTGGGACTCCTATCAAGTTTCACGAGGAGTCAGGCATCGTCTCCTTTGGAGGCACTGATCTCCGCGTACCTCTGGAGTTTTCAAACGATGTAAGGCCTCCGGTCGCGATGAGGAAGGGAACTAGGTCTTTCTCTGTGATTTCCACAGGGGATTTAGACATCCTTTCTTCTTGGGAGATGCAAGACGAGCCTGCATTCAAGTCACTGCAGGGATATCCGACCTTATTTCGAGTCAGGGCATCGCGGTGTTCATTCCACTTGAGGCCGCAAAATCAGGGTCCCTCTCACATACCTAGAGCTGAGAGAAGCCTCCTCTTAAGGTACTTGTGGCAAGGTGGTATTTCTCTGGAGTCGAAGCCAGGGACTTACCTCTCATCTCGAGTTGAATTTTGGTCCACGGAGCTCTTTAGTGTGGCTACAGTGACCTCAGGTTCCCTCTAGCCTTGAAACAGTGTTCTTGGGGTTTCTCTGGAGTGCCATCAAGGAAATCAAGGCTCCTTTCATGTGTGATGTGCAACACGGAATTGCTCTGCACGCAGTGCAGGGGAATCGGGCCTGAACTCGCGCGAGGGGGAAGTCTCATGGTTTTTCTCGAGTTGCGGCGGGATCCTGGGGTATATTCTCGAGTTACGACGGGGATGGCCCTTCCACACACGTGTTTGTTCAGCGACGTCAGGACTCCTGCCTAGTTGCGAGGGACAACTCGGGATTCTCCTCGAGGCTTGGCAAGGCAATTGGGACGCCTCTCCAGCTGAGGCGAGAGACCAAGTGTCCCTTTCCACGTGCCACAGGAATCCTGGGACTCCTATCAAGTTTCACGAGGAGTCAGGAATCGTCTCCTTTGGAGGCACTGATCTCCGCGTACCTCTGGAGTTTTCAAAGGATGTGAGGCCTCCGGTCGCGATGAGGTGGGGAACTAGGTCTTTTTCTGTGGTTTCCACAGGGGATTCAGACATCCTTTCGTCTTGGGAGATGGAAGACGAGCCTGCATTCAAGTCACTGCAGGGATATCCGGCCTTATTTCGAGTCAGGGCATCGCGGTGTCCATTCCACTTGAGGCCGCAAACTCAGGGTCCCTCTCACATACCTAGAGCTGAGAGAAGCCTCCTCTTGAGGTACTTGTGGTAAGGTGGTATTCCACTGGAGTCGAAGCCAGGGACTAACCTCTCATCTCGAGTTGATTTTTGGTCCACGGAGCTCTTTAGTGTGGCTACAGTGACCTTAGGATCCCTCTAGCCTTGAAACAGTGTTCTTGGGGTTTCTCTGGAGTGCCATCAAGGAAATCAAGGCTTCTTTCATGTGTGACGTGCAACACGGAATTGCTCTGCACGCAGTGCAGGGGAAGCGGGCCTCATCTCGCGGTGAGGGGGAAGTCTCATGGTTTTTCTCGAGTTGCGGCGAGAACCTGGGCTATATTCTCGAGTTACGACGGGGATGGCCCTTCCACCCACGTGTTTGTTCAGCGACGTCAGGACTCCTGCCTAGTTGTGAGGGACAACTCGGGATTCTCCTCGAGGCTTGGCAGGGCAATTGGGACGCCTCTCCAGCTGAGGCGGGAGACCAAGGGTCCCTTTCTACGTGCCACAGGTATCCTGGGACTCCTATCAAGTTTCACGAGGAGTCAGGCATCGTCTCCTTTGGAGGCACTGATCTCCGCGTACCTCTGGAGTTTTCAAAGGATGTGAGGCCTCCGGTCGCGATGAGGTGGGGAACTAGGTCTTTCTCTGTGGTCTCCACAGTGGATTCAGAAATCCTTTCATCTTGGGAGAGGCAAGACGAGCCTGCATTCAAGTCACTGCAGGGATATCCGGCCTTATTTCGAGTCAGGGCATCGCGGTGTCCATTCCACTTGAGGCCGCAAACTCAGGGTTCCTCTCACATACCTAGAGCTGAGAGAATCCTCCTCTTGAGGTGCTTGTGGTAAGGTGGTATTCCTCTGGAGTCGAAGCCAGGGACTAACCTCTCATCTCGAGTTGTTTTTTGGTTCACGGAGCTCTTTAGTGTGGCTACAGTGACCCCAGGATCCCTCTAGCCTTGAAACAGGTTTCTTGGGGTTTCTCTGGAGTGCCATCAAGGAAATCATGGCTCCTTTCATGTGTGATGTGCAACACGGAATTGCTCTACACGCAGTGCAGGGGAATCACGCCTGATCTCGCGGCGAGGGGGAAGTCTCATGGTTTTTCTCGAGTTTCGGCGGTAACCTGGGGTATATTTTCGAGTTACGACGGGGATGGCCCTTACACCCACGTGTTTGTTCAGCGACGTCAGGACTCCTGCCTAGTTGCAAGGGACAACTCGGGATTCTCCTCGAGGCTTGGGAGGGCAATTGGGATGCCTCTCCAGCTGAAGCGGGAGACCAAGGGGACCTTTCCACGTGCCACAGGAATCCTGGGACTCCTATCAAGTTTGATGAGGAGTCAGCCATCGTTTCCTTTGGAGGCACTGACCTCCGCGTACCTCTGGACTTTTCAAAGGATGTGAGGCCTCCGGTCGCGATGAGGTGGGGAACTAGGTCTTTCTCTGTGGTCACCACAGGGGATTCAGACATCCTTTCATCTTGGGAGATGCAAGACGAGCCTGCATTCAAGTCACTGCAGGGATATCCGGCCTTATTTCGAGTCAGGGCATCGCGGTGTCCATTCCACTTGAGGCTGCAAACTCAGGGTCCCTCTCACATACCTAGAGCTGAGAGAAGCCTCCTCTTGAGGTGCTTGTGGTAAGGTGGTATTCCTCTGGAGTCGAAGCCAGGGAATAATCTCTCATCTCGAGTTGATTTTTGGTCCACGGAGCCCTTTCGTGTTGCTACAGTGACCTCAGGATGCCTCTAGCCTTGAAACAGTGTTCCTGGGGTTTCTCTGGAGTGCCATCAAGGAAATCAAGGCTCCTTTCATGTGTGATGTGCAACACGGATTTGCTCTGCATGCAGTGCAGGGGAATCGGGCCTCATCTCGCGGCTAGGGGGAGGTTTCATGGTTTTTCTCGAGTTGCGGTGGGAACCTGGGGTATATTCTCGAGTTACGACGGGGATGGCCTTTCCACCCACGTGTTTGTTCAGCGACGTCAGGACTCCTGCCTAGTTGCGAGGGACAACTCGGGATTCTCCTCGAGGCTTGGCAGGGCAATTGGGACGCCTCTCCAGCTGAGGCGGGAGACCAAGGGACCCTTTCCACGTGCCACAGGAATCCTGGGACTCCTATCAAGTTTCACGAGGAGTCAGGCATCGTCTCCTTTGGAGGCACTGATCTCCGCGTACCTCTGAAGTTTTCAAAGAATGTGAGGCCTCCGGTTGCGATGAGGTGGGGAACTAGGTCTTCTCTGTGGTCTCCAAGGGGATTCAGACACCCTTTTGTCTTGGGAGATGCAAGACGAGCCTGCATTCAAGTCACTGCAGGGATATCCGGCCTTATTTCCAGTCAGGGCATCGCGGTGTCCATTCCACTTTAGGCCGCAAACTCAGGGTCCCTCTCACATACCTAGAGCTGAGAGAAGCCTCCTCTTGAGGTGCTTGTGGTAAGGTGGTATTCCTCTGGAGTCGAAGCCAGGGACTAACCTCTCATCTCGAGTTGTTTTTTGGTCCACGGAGCTCTTTCGTGTTGCTACAGTGACCTCAGGATCCCTCTAGCCTTGAAACAGTGTTCTTGGGGTTTCTCTGGAGTGCCATCAAGGAAATCAAGGCTCCTTTCATGTGTGATGTGCAACACGGAATTGCTCTGCACGCAGTGCAGGGGAATCGAGCCTCATCTCCCGGCGAGGGGGAAGTCTCATGGTTTTTCTCGAGTTGCGGCGGGAACCTGGGGTATATTCTCGAGTTACGACGTGGATGGCCGTTCCACACACATATTTCTTCAGCCTCGTCAGGATTCCAGCCTAGTTGCGAGGGACAACTCGGGATTCTCCTCGAGGCTTGGCAGGGCAATTGGGACGCCTATCCAGCTGAGGCGGGAGACCAAGGGTCCCTTTCCACGTGCCACAGGAATCCTGGGACTCCTATCAAGTTTCACGAGGAGTCAGGCATCGTCTCCTTTGGAGGCACTGATCTCTGCGTACCTCTGGAGTTATCAAAGGATGTGAGGCGTCCGGTCGCGATGAGGTGGGGAACTAGGTCTTTCTCTGTGGTCTCCACAGGGGATTCAGACATCCTTTCATCTTGGGAGATGCAAGACGAGCCTGCATTCAAGTCACTGCAGGGATATCCGGCCTTATTTCGAGTCAGGGCATCGCGGTGTCCATTCCACTTGTGGCCGCAAACTCAGGGTCCCTCTCACATACCTAGAGCTGAGAGAAGCCTCCTCTTGAGGTGCTTGTGGTAAGGTGGTATTCCTATGGAGTCGAAGCCAGGGACTAACCTATCATCTCGAGTTGATTTTTGGGCGACGGAGCTCTTTCGTGTTGCTACAGTGACCTCAGGATCCCTCTAGCCTTGAAACAGTGTTCTTGGGGTTTCTCTGGAGTGCCATGAAGGAAATCAATGCTCCTTTCATGTGTGATGTGCAACACGGAATTGCTCTGCACGCAGTGCAGGGGAATCGGGCCTCATCTCGCGGTGAGGGGGAAGTCTCATGGTTTTTCTCGAGTTGCGGCGAGAACCTGGGCTATATTCTCGAGTTACGACGGGGATGGCCCTTCCACCCACGTGTTTGTTCAGCGACGTCAGGACTCCTGCCTAGTTGCGAGGGACAACTCGGGATTCTCCTCGAGGCTTGGCAGGGCAATTGGGACGCCTCTCCAGCTGAGGCGGGAGTCCAAGTGTCCCTTTCCACGTGCCACAGGTATCCTGGGACTCCTATCAAGTTTCACGAGGAGTCAGGCATCGTCTCCTTTGGAGGCACTGATCTCCGCGTACCTCTGGAGTTTTCAAAGGATGTGAGGCCTCCGGTCGCGATGAGGTGGGGAACTAGGTCTTTCTCTGTGGTCTCCACAGTGGATTCAGACATCCTTTCGTCTTGGGAGAGGCAAGACGAGCCTGCATTCAAGTCACTGCAGGGATATCCGGCCTTATTTCGAGTCAGGGCATCGCGGTGTCCATTCCACTTGAGGCCGCAAACTCAGGGTCCCTCTCACATACCTAGAGCTGAGAGAAGCCTCCTCTTGAGGTGCTTGTGGTAAGGTGGTATTCCTCTGGAGTCGAAGCCAGGGACTAACCTCTCATCTCGAGTTGTTTTTTGGTTCACGGAGCTCTTTCGTGTTGCTACAGTGACCTCAGGATCCCTCTAGCCTTGCAACAGTCTTCTTGGGGTTTCTCTGGAGTGCCATCAAGGAAATCAAGGCTCCTTTCATGTGTGATGTGCAACACGGAATTGCTCTGCATGCAGTGCAGGGGAATCGGGCCTCATCTCGCGGCGAGGGGGAAGTCTCATGGTTTTTCTCGAGTTGCGGCGGGAACCTGGGGTATATTTTCGAGTTACGACGGGGATGGCCCTTCCACCCACGTGTTTGTTCACCGACGTCAGGACTCCTGCCTAGTTGCGAGGGACAACTCAGGATTCTCCTCGAGGCTTGGCAGGGCAACTGGGACGCCTCTCCAGCTGAGGCGGGAGACCAAGGGTCCCTTTCCACATGCCACAGGAATCCTGGGACTCCTATCAAGTTTCACGAGGAGTCAGGCATCGTCTCCTTTGGAGGCACTTATCTCCGCATACCTCTGGAGTTTTCAAAGAATGTGAGGCCTCTGGTCGCGATGACGTGGGGAACTAGGTCTTTCTCTATGGTCTCCACAGGGGATTCAGACATCCTTTCGTCTTGGGAGATGCAAGACGAGCCTGCATTCAAGTCACTGCAGGGATATCCGGCCTTATTTCGAGTCAGGGCATCGCGGTGTTCATTCCACTTGAGGCCGCAAACTCAGGGTCCCTCTCACATACCTAGAGCTGAGAGAAGCCTCCTCCTGAGGTGCTTGTGGTAAGGTGGTATTCCTCTGAAGTCGAAGCCAGGGACTAACCTCTCATCTCGAGTTGATTTTTGGTCCACGGAGCTCTTTAGTGTGGCTACAGTGACCTCAGGATCCCTCTAGCCTTGAAACAGTGTTCTTGGGGTTTCTCTGGAGTGCCATCAAGGAAATCATGGCTCCTTTCATGTGTGATGTGCAACACGGAATTGCTCTACACGCAGTGCAGGGGAATCAGGCCTGATCTCGCGGCGAGGGGGAAGTCTCATGGTTTTTCCCGAGTTGCGGCTTTAACCTGGGGTATATTTTCGAGTTACGACGGGGATGGCCCTTACACCCACGTGTTTGTTCAGCGACGTCAGGACTCCTGCCTAGTTGCAAGGGACAACTCGGGATTCTCCTCGAGGCTTGGCAGGGCAATTGGGACGCCTCTCCAGCTGAGGCGGGAGACCAAGCGTCCCTTTCCACGTGCCACAGGAATCCTGGGACTCCTATCAAGTTTCACGAGGAGTCAGGCATCGTCTCCTTTGGAGGCACTGATCTCCGCGTACCTCTGGAGTTTTCAAAGAATGTGAGGCCTCCGGTCGCGATGAGGTGGGGAACTAGGTCTTTCTCTGTGGTCTCCACAGGGGATTCAGACATCCTTTCATCTTGGGAGATGCAAGACGAGCCTGCATTCAAGTCACTGCAGGGATATCCGGCCTTATATCGAGTCAGGGCATCCCGGTGTCCATTCCACTTGAGGCCGCAAACTCAGGGTCCCTCTCACATACCTAGAGCTGAGAGAAGCCTCCTCTTGAGGTGCTTGTGGTAAGGTGGTATTCCTCTGGAGTCGAAGCCAGGGACTAACCTCTCATCTCGAGTTGATTCTTGGTCCACAGAGCTCTTTCGTTTTGCTACAGTGACCTCAGGATCCCTCTAGCCTTGAAACAGTGTTCTTGGGGTTTCTCTGGAGTGCCATCAAGGAAATCAAGGCTCCTTTCATGTGTGATGTGCAACACGGAATTGCTCTGCACGCAGTGCAGGGGAATCGGGCCTCATCTCGCGGCGAGGGGGAAGTCTCATGGTTTTTCTCGAGTTGCGGCGGGAACCTGGGGTATATTCTCGAGTTACGACGGGGATGGCCCTTCCACCCACGTGTTTGTTCAGCGACGTCAGGACTCCTGCCTAGTTGCAAGGGACAACTCGGGATTCTCCTCGAGGCTTGGCAGGGCAATTGGGATGCCTCTCCAGCTGAAGCGGGAGACCAAGGGTTCCTTTCCACGTGCCACAGGAATCCTGGGACTCCTATCAAGTTTGATGAGGAGTCAGCCATCGTTTCCTTTGGAGGCACTGACCTCCGCGTACCTCTGGACTTTTCAAAGGATGTGAGGCCTCCGGTCGCGATGAGGTGGGTAACTAGGTCTTTCTCTGTGGTCACCACAGGGGATTCAGACATCCTTTCATCTTGGGAGATGAAAGACGAGCCTGCATTCAAGTCACTGCAGGGATATCCGGCCTTATTTCGAGTCAGGGCATCGCGGTGTCCATTCCACTTGAGGCTGCAAACTCAGGGTCCCTCTCACATACCTAGAGCTGAGAGAAGCCTCCTCTTGAGGTGCTTGTGGTAAGGTGGTATTCCTCTGGAGTCGAAGCCAGGGAATAATCTTTCATCTCGAGTTGATTTTTGGTCCACGGAGCCCTTTCGTGTTGCTACAGTGACCTCAGGATGCCTCTAGCCTTGAAACAGTGTTCCTGGGGTTTCTCTGGAGTGCCATCAAGGAAATCAAGGCTCCTTTCATGTGTGATGTGCAACACGGAATTGCTCTGCATGCAGTGCAGGGGAATCGGGCCTCATCTCGCGGCGAGGGGGAGGTTTCATGGTTTTTCTCGAGTTGCGGCGGGAACCTGGGGTATATTCTCGAGTTACGACGGGGATGGCCCTTCCACCCACGTGTTTGTTCAGCGACGTCAGGACTCCTGCCTAGTTGCGAGGGACAACTCGGGATTCTGCTCGAGGCTTGGCAGGGCAATTGGGACGCCTCTCCAGCTGAGGCGGGAGACCAAGAGACCCTTTCCACGTGCCACAGGAATCCTGGGACTCCTATCAAGTTTCACGAGGAGTCAGGCATCGTCTCCTTTGGAGGCACTGATTTCCGCGTACCTCTGGAGTTTTCAAAGGATGTGAGGCCTGCGGTCGCGATGAGGTGGGGAACTAGGTCGCGATGAGGTGGGGAACTAGGTGGGGAACTAGGTCCCCCTCCACAGGGGATTCAGACATCCTTTCGTCTTGGGAGATGGAAGACGAGCCTGCATTCAAGTCACTGCAGGGATATCCGGCCTTATTTCGAGTCAGGGCATCGCGGTGTTCATTCCACTTGAGGCCGCAAACTCAGGGTCCCTCTCACATACCTAGAGCTATGAGAAGCCTCCTCTTGAGGTGCTTGTGGTAAGGTGGTATTCCTCTGGAGTCGAAGCCAGGGACTAACCTCTCATCTCGAGTTGTTTTTTGGTTCACGGAGCTCTTTCGTGTTGCTACAGTGACCTCAGGATCCCTCGAGCCGTGAAACAGTGTTCTTGGGGTTTCTCTGGAGTGCCATCAAGGAAATCAAGGCTCCTTTAATGTGTGATGTGCAACACGGAATTGCTCTGCACGCAGTGCAGGGGAATCGGGCCTCATCTCGCGGCGAGGGGGAAGTCTCATGGTTTTTCTCGAGTTGCGGTGGGAACCTGGGGTATATTCTCGAGTTACGATGGGGATGCCCTTCCACACACGTGTTTGTTCAGCCACGTCAGGACTCCTGCCTAGTTGCGAGGGACAACTCGGGATTCTCCTCGAGGCTTGGCACGGCAATTGAGACGCCTCTCCAGCTGAGGCGGGAGACCAAGGGTCCCTTTCCACGTGCCACAGGAATCCTGGGACTCCTATCAAGTTTCACGAGGAGTCAGGCATCGTCTCCTTTGGAGGCACTGATCTCCGCGTACCTCTGGAGTTTTCAAACGATGTAAGGCCTCCGGTCGCGATGAGGTAGGGAACTAGGTCTTTCTCTGTGGTTTCCACAGGGGATTCAGACATCCTTTCTTCTTGGGAGATGCAAGACGAGCCTGCATTCAAGTCACTTCAGGGATATCCGACCTTATTTCGAGTCAGGGCATCGCGGTGTTCATTCCACTTGAGGCCGCAAAATCAGGGTCCCTCTCACATACCTAGAGCTGAGAGAAGCCTCCTCTTGAGGTACTTGTGACAAGGTGGTATTCCTCTGGTGTCAAAGCCAGGGACTAACCTCTCATCTCGAGTTGATTTTTGGTCCACGGAGCTCTTTAGTGTGGCTACAGTGACCTCAGGTTCCCTCTAGCCTTGAAACAGTGTTCTTGGGGTTTCTCTGGAGTGCCATGAAGGAAATCAAGGCTCCTTTCATGTGTGATGTGCAACACGGAATTGCTCTGCACGCAGTGCAGGGGAATCGGGCCTGAACTCGCGCGAGGGGGAAGTCTCATGGTTTTTCTCGAGTTGCGGCGGGAACCTGGGGTATATTCTCGAGTTACGACGGGGATGGCCCTTCCACACACGTGTTTGTTCAGCGACGTCAGGACTCCTGCCTAGTTGCGAGGGACAACTCGGGATTCTCCTCGAGGCTTGGCAAGGCAATTGGGACGCCTCTCCAGCTGAGGCGAGAGACCAAGGGTCCCTTTCCACGTGCCACAGGAATCCTGGGACTCCTATCAAGTTTCACGATGAGTCAGGCATCATCTCCTTTGGAGGCACTGATTTCCGCGTACCTCTGGAGTTTTCAAAGGATGTGAGGCCTCCGGTCGCGATGAGGTGGGGAACTAGGTCTTTTTCTGTGGTCTCCACAGGGGATTCAGACATCCTTTCGTCTTGGGAGATGGAAGACGAGCCTGCATTCAAGTCACTGCAGGGATATCCGGCCTTATTTCGAGTCAGGGCATCGCGGTGTTCATTCCACTTGAGGCCGCAAACTCAGGGTCCCTCTCACATACCTAGAGCTATGAGAAGCCTCCTCTTGAGGTGCTTGTGGTAAGGTGGTATTCCTCTGGAGTCGAAGCCAGGGACTAACCTCTCATCTCGAGTTGTTTTTTCGTTCACGGAGCTCTTTCGTGTTGCTACAGTGACCTCAGGATCCCTCTAGCCTTGAAACAGTGTTCTTGGGGTTTCTCTGGAGTGCCATCAAGGAAATCAAGGCTCCTTTCATGTGTGATGTGCAACACGGAATTGCTCTGCACGCAGTGCAGGGGAATCGGGCCTGAACTCGCGCGAGGGGGAAGTCTCATGGTTTTTCTCGAGTTGCGGCGGGAACCTGGGGTATATTCTCGAGTTACGACGGGGATGGCCCTTCCACACACGTGTTTGTTCAGCGACGTCAGGACTCCTGCCTAGTTGCGAGGGACAACTCGGGATTCTCCTCGAGGCTTGGCAAGGCAATTGGGACGCCTCTCCAGCTGAGGCGGGAGACCAAGGGTCCCTTTCCACGTGCCACAGGAATCCTGGGACTCCTATCAAGTTTCACGAGGAGTCAGGAATCGTCTCCTTTGGAGGCACTGATTTCCGCGTACCTCTGGAGTTTTCAAAGGATGTGAGGCCTCCGGTCGCGATGAGGTGGGGAACTAGGTCTTTTTCTGTGGTCTCCACAGGGGATTCAGACATCCTTTCGTCTTGGGAGATGGAAGACGAGCCTGCATTCAAGTCACTGCAGGGATATCCGGCCTTATTTCGAGTCAGGGCATCGCAGTGTTCATTCCACTTGAGGCCGCAAACTCAGGGTCCCTCTCACATACCTAGAGCTATGAGAAGCCTCCTCTTGAGGTGCTTGTGGTAAGGTGGTATTCCTCTGGAGTCGAAGCCAGGGACTAACCTCTCATCTCGAGTTGTTTTTTCGTTCACGGAGCTCTTTCGTGTTGCTACAGTGACCTCAGGATCCCTCTAGCCTTGAAACAGTGTTCTTGGGGTTTCTCTGGAGTGCCATCAAGGAAATCAAGGCTCCTTTCATGTGTGATGTGCAACACGGAATTTCTCTGCACGCAGTGCAGGGGAATCGAGCCTCATCTCGCGGTGAGGGGGAAGTCTCATGGTTTTTCTCGAGTTGCGGCGGTAACCTGGGGTATATTCTCGAGTTACGATGGGGATGCCCTTCCACACACGTGTTTGTTCAGCGACGTCAGGACTCCTGCCTAGTTGCGAGGGACAACTCGGGATTCTCCTCGAGGCTTGGCAGGGCAATTGAGACGCCTCTCCAGCTGAGGCGGGATACCAAGGGTCCCTTTCCACGTGCCACAGGAATCCTGGGACTCCTATCAAGTTTCACGAGGAGTCAGGCATCGTCTCCTTTGGAGGCACTGATCTCCGCGTACCTCTGGAGTTTTCAAACGATGTAAGGCCTCCGGTCGCGATGAGGAAGGGAACTAGGTCTTTCTCTGTGATTTCCACAGGGGATTTAGACATCCTTTCTTCTTGGGAGATGCAAGACGAGCCTGCATTCAAGTCACTGCAGGGATATCCGACCTTATTTCGAGTCAGGGCATCGCGGTGTTCATTCCACTTGAGGCCGCAAAATCAGGGTCCCTCTCACATACCTAGAGCTGAGAGAAGCCTCCTCTTAAGGTACTTGTGGCAAGGTGGTATTTCTCTGGAGTCGAAGCCAGGGACTAACCTCTCATCTCGAGTTGAATTTTGGTCCACGGAGCTCTTTAGTGTGGCTACAGTGACCTCAGGTTCCCTCTAGCCTTGAAACAGTGTTCTTGGGGTTTCTCTGGAGTGCCATCAAGGAAATCAAGGCTCCTTTCATGTGTGATGTGCAACACGGAATTGCTCTGCACGCAGTGCAGGGGAATCGGGCCTGAACTCGCGCGAGGGGGAAGTCTCATGGTTTTTCTCGAGTTGCGGCGGGAACCTGGGGTATATTCTCGAGTTACGACGGGGATGGCCCTTCCACACACGTGTTTGTTCAGCGACGTCAGGACTCCTGCCTAGTTGCGAGGGACAACTCCGGATTCTCCTCGAGGCTTGGCAAGGCAATTGGGACGCCTCTCCAGCTGAGGCGAGAGACCAAGGGTCCCTTTCCACGTGCCACAGGAAGCCTGGGACTCCTATCAAGTTTCACGAGGAGTCAGGAATCGTCTCCTTTGGAGGCACTGATCTCCGCGTACCTCTGGAGTTTTCAAAGGATGTGAGGCCTCCGGTCGCGATGAGGTGGGGAACTAGGTCTTTTTCTGTGGTTTCCACAGGGGATTCAGACATCCTTTCGTCTTGGGAGATGGAAGACGAGCCTGCATTCAAGTCACTGCAGGGATATCCGGCCTTATTTCGAGTCAGGGCATCGCGGTGTCCATTCCACTTGAGGCCGCAAACTCAGGGTCCCTCTCACATACCTAGAGCTGAGAGAAGCCTCCTCTTGAGGTACTTGTGGTAAGGTGGTATTCCACTGGATTCGAAGCCAGGGACTAACCTCTCATCTCGAGTTGATTTTTGGTCCACGGAGCTCTTTAGTGTGGCTACAGTGACCTTAGGATCCCTCTAGCCTTGAAACAGTGTTCTTGGGGTTTCTCTGGAGTGCCATCAAGGAAATCAAGGCTTCTTTCATGTGTGACGTGCAACACGGAATTGCTCTGCACGCAGTGCAGGGGAATCGGGCCTCATCTCGCGGTGAGGGGGAAGTCTCATGGTTTTTCTCGAGTTGCGGCGAGAACCTGGGCTATATTCTCGAGTTACGACGGGGATGGCCCTTCCACCCACGTGTTTGTTCAGCGACGTCAGGACTCCTGCCTAGTTGCGAGGGACAACTCGGGATTCTCCTCGAGGCTTGGCAGGGCAATTGGGACGCCTCTCCAGCTGAGGCGGGAGACCAAGGGTCCCTTTCTACGTGCCACAGGTATCCTGGGACTCCTATCAAGTTTCACGAGGAGTCAGGCATCGTCTCCTTTGGAGGCACTGATCTCCGCGTACCTCTGGAGTTTTCAAAGGATGTGAGGCCTCCGGTCGCGATGAGGTGGGGAACTAGGTCTTTCTCTGTGGTCTCCACAGTGGATTCAGAAATCCTTTCGTCTTGGGAGAGGCAAGACGAGCCTGCATTCAAGTCACTGCAGGGATATCCGGCCTTATTTCGAGTCAGGGCATCGCGGTGTCCATTCCCCTTGAGGCCGCAAACTCAGGGTTCCTCTCACATACCTAGAGCTGAGAGAATCCTCCTCTTGAGGTGCTTGTGGTAAGGTGGTATTCCTCTGGAGTCGAAGCCAGGGACTAACCTCTCATCTCGAGTTGTTTTTTGGTTCACGGAGCTCTTTAGTGTGGCTACAGTGACCCCAGGATCCCTCTAGCCTTGAAACAGGTTTCTTGGGGTTTCTCTGGAGTGCCATCAAGGAAATCATGGCTCCTTTCATGTGTGATGTGCAACACGGAATTGCTCTACACGCAGTGCAGGGGAATCAGGCCTAATCTCGCGGCGAGGGGGAAGTCTCATGGTTTTTCTCGAGTTTCGGCGGTAACCTGGGGTATATTTTCGAGTTACGACGGGGATGGCCCTTACACCCACGTGTTTGTTCAGCGACGTCAGGACTCCTGCCTAGTTGCAAGGGACAACTCGGGATTCTCCTCGAGGCTTGGCAGGGCAATTGGGATGCCTCTCCAGCTGAAGCGGGAGACCAAGGGGACCTTTCCACGTGCCACAGGAATCCTGGGACTCCTATCAAGTTTGATGAGGAGTCAGCCATCGTTTCCTTTGGAGGCACTGACCTCCGCGTACCTCTGGACTTTTCAAAGGATGTGAGGCCTCCGGTCGCGATGAGGTGGGTAACTAGGTCTTTCTCTGTGGTCACCACAGGGGATTCAGACATCCTTTCATCTTGGGAGATGCAAGACGAGCCTGCATTCAAGTCACTGCAGGGATATCCGGCCTTATTTCGAGTCAGGGCATCGCGGTGTCCATTCCACTTGAGGCTGCAAACTCAGGGTCCCTCTCACATACCTAGAGCTGAGAGAAGCCTCCTCTTGAGGTGCTTGTGGTAAGGTGGTATTCCTCTGGAGTCGAAGCCAGGGAATAATCTCTCATCTCGAGTTGATTTTTGGTCCACGGAGCCCTTTCGTGTTGCTACAGTGACCTCAGGATGCCTCTAGCCTTGAAACAGTGTTCCTGGGGTTTCTCTGGAGTGCCATCAAGGAAATCAAGGCTCCTTTCATGTGTGATGTGCAACACGGATTTGCTCTGCATGCAGTGCAGGGGAATCGGGCCTCATCTCGCGGCTAGGGGGAGGTTTCATGGTTTTTCTCGAGTTGCGGTGGGAACCTGGGGTATATTCTCGAGTTACGACGGGGATGGCCTTTCCACCCACGTGTTTGTTCAGCGACGTCAGGACTCCTGCCTAGTTGCGAGGGACAACTCGGGATTCTCCTCGAGGCTTGGCAGGGCAATTGGGACGCCTCTCCAGCTGAGGCGGGAGACCAAGGGACCCTTTCCACGTGCCACAGGAATCCTGGGACTCCTATCAAGTTTCACGAGGAGTCAGGCATCGTCTCCTTTGGAGGCACTGATCTCTGCGTACCTCTGGAGTTATCAAAGGATGTGAGGCGTCCGGTCGCGATGAGGTGGGGAACTAGGTCTTTCTCTGTGGTCTCCACAGGGGATTCAGACATCCTTTCATCTTGGGAGATGCAAGACGAGCCTGCATTCAAGTCACTGCAGGGATATCCGGCCTTATTTCGAGTCAGGGCATCGCGGTGTCCATTCCACTTGTGGCCGCAAACTCAGGGTCCCTCTCACATACCTAGAGCTGAGAGAAGCCTCCTCTTGAGGTGCTTGTGGTAAGGTGGTATTCCTATGGAGTCGAAGCCAGGGACTAACCTATCATCTCGAGTTGATTTTTGGGCGACGGAGCTCTTTCGTGTTGCTACAGTGACCTCAGGATCCCTCTAGCCTTGAAACAGTGTTCTTGGGGTTTCTCTGGAGTGCCATGAAGGAAATCAATGCTCCTTTCATGTGTGATGTGCAACACGGAATTGCTCTGCACGCAGTGCAGGGGAATCAGGCCTGAACTCGCGCGAGGGGGAAGTCTCATGGTTTTTCTCGAGTTGCGGCGGGAACCTGGGGTATATTCTCGAGTTACGACGGGGATGGCCCTTCCACACACGTGTTTGTTCAGCGACGTCAGGACTCCTGCCTAGTTGCGAGGGACAACTCGGGATTCTCCTCGAGGCTTGGCAAGGCAATTGGGACGCCTCTCCAGCTGAGGCGAGAGACCAAGGGTCCCTTTCCACGTGCCACATGAATCCTGGGACTCCTATCAAGTTTCACGAGGAGTCAGGAATCGTCTCCTTTGGAGGCACTGATCTCCGCGTACCTCTGGAGTTTTCAAAGGATGTGAGGCCTCCGGTCGCGATGAGGTGGGGAACTAGGTCTTTTTCTGTGGTCTCCACAGGGGATTCAGACATCCTTTCGTCTTGGGAGATGGAAGACGAGCCTGCATTCAAGTCACTGCAGGGATATCCGGCCTTATTTCGAGTCAGGGCATCGCGGTGTCCATTCCACTTGAGGCCGCAAACTCAGGGTCCCTCTCACATACCTAGAGCTGAGAGAAGCCTCCTCTTGAGGTACTTGTGGTAAGGTGGTATTCCTCTGGAGTCGAAGCCAGGGACTAACCTCTCATCTCGAGTTGATTTTTGGTCCACGGAGCTCTTTAGTGTGGCTACAGTGACCTTAGGATCCCTCTAGCCTTGAAACAGTGTTCTTGGGGTTTCTCTGGAGTGCCATCAAGGAAATCAAGGCTTCTTTCATGTGTGACGTGCAACACGGAATTGCTCTGCACGCAGTGCAGGGGAATCGGGCCTCATCTCGTGGTGAGGGGGAAGTCTCATGGTTTTTCTCGAGTTGCGGCGAGAACCTGGGCTATATTCTCGAGTTACGACGGGGATGGCCCTTCCAACCACGTGTTTGTTCAGCGACGTCAGGACTCCTGCCTAGTTGCGAGGGACAACTCGGGATTCTCCTCGAGGCTTGGCAGGGCAATTGGGACGCCTCTCCAGCTGAGGCGGGAGACCAAGTGTCCCTTTCCACGTGCCACAGGTATCCTGGGACTCCTATCAAGTTTCACGAGGAGTCAGGCATCGTCTCCTTTGGAGGCACTGATCTCCGCGTACCTCTGGAGTTTTCAAAGGATGTGAGGCCTCCGGTCGCGATGAGGTGGGGAACTAGGTCTTTCTCTGTGGTCTCCACAGTGGATTCAGACATCCTTTCGTCTTGGGAGAGGCAAGACGAGCCTGCATTCAAGTCACTGCAGGGATATCCGGCCTTATTTCGAGTCAGGGCATCGCGGTGTCCATTCCACTTGAGGCCGCAAACTCAGGGTCCCTCTCACATACCTAGAGCTGAGAGAAGCCTCCTCTTGAGGTGCTTGTGGTAAGGTGGTATTCCTCTGGAGTCGAAGCCAGGGACTAACCTCTCATCTCGAGTTGTTTTTTGGTTCACGGAGCTCTTTCGTGTTGCTACAGTGACCTCAGGATCCCTCTAGCCTTGCAACAGTCTTCTTGGGGTTTCTCTGGAGTGCCATCAAGGAAATCAAGGCTCCTTTCATGTGTGATGTGCAACACGGAATTGCTCTGCATGCAGTGCAGGGGAATCGGGCCTCATCTCGCGGCGAGGGGGAAGTCTCATGGTTTTTCTCGAGTTGCGGCGGGAACCTGGGGTATATTTTCGAGTTACGACGGGGATGGCCCTTCCACCCACGTGTTTGTTCACCGACGTCAGGACTCCTGCCTAGTGGCGAGGGACAACTCAGGATTCTCCTCGAGGCTTGGCAGGGCAACTGGGACGCCTCTCCAGCTGAGGCGGGAGACCAAGGGTCCCTTTCCACATGCCACAGGAATCCTGGGACTCCTATCAAGTTTCACGAGGAGTCAGGCATCGTCTCCTTTGGAGGCACTTATCTCCGCATACCTCTGGAGTTTTCAAAGAATGTGAGGCCTCCGGTCGCGATGACGTGGGGAACTAGGTCTTTCTCTATGGTCTCCACAGGGGATTCAGACATCCTTTCGTCTTGGGAGATGCAAGACGAGCCTGCATTCAAGTCACTGCAGGGATATCCGGCCTTATTTCGAGTCAGGGCATCGCGGTGTTCATTCCACTTGAGGCCGCAAACTCAGGGTCCCTCTCACATACCTAGAGCTGAGAGAAGCCTCCTCCTGAGGTGCTTGTGGTAAGGTGGTATTCCTCTGAAGTCGAAGCCAGGGACTAACCTCTCATCTCGAGTTGATTTTTGGGCGACGGAGCTCTTTAGTGTGGCTACAGTGACCTCAGGATCCCTCTAGCCTTGAAACAGTGTTCTTGGGGTTTCTCTGGAGTGCCATCAAGGAAATCATGGCTCCTTTCATGTGTGATGTGCAACACGGAATTGCTCTACACGCAGTGCAGGGGAATCAGGCCTGATCTCGCGGCGAGGGGGAAGTCTCATGGTTTTTCCCGAGTTGCGGCTTTAACCTGGGGTATATTTTCGAGTTACGACGGGGATGGCCCTTACACCCACGTGTTTGTTCAGCGACGTCAGGACTCCTGCCTAGTTGCAAGGGACAACTCGGGATTCTCCTCGAGGCTTGGCAGGGCAATTGGGACGCCTCTCCAGCTGAGGCGGGAGACCAAGCGTCCCTTTCCACGTGCCACAGGAATCCTGGGACTCCTATCAAGTTTCACGAGGAGTCAGGCATCGTCTCCTTTGGAGGCACTGATCTCCGCGTACCTCTGGAGTTTTCAAAGAATGTGAGGCCTCCGGTCGCGATGAGGTGGGGAACTAGGTCTTTCTCTGTGGTCTCCACAGGGGATTCAGACATCCTTTCATCTTGGGAGATGCAAGACGAGCCTGCATTCAAGTCACTGCAGGGATATCCGGCCTTATATCGAGTCAGGGCATCCCGGTGTCCATTCCACTTGAGGCCGCAAACTCAGGTTCCCTCTCACATACCTAGAGCTGAGAGAAGCCTCCTCTTGAGGTGCTTGTGGTAAGGTGGTATTCCTCTGGAGTCGAAGCCAGGGACTAACCTCTCATCTCGAGTTGGTTCTTGGTCCACAGAGCTCTTTCGTTTTGCTACAGTGACCTCAGGATCCCTCTAGCCTTGAAACAGTGTTCTTGGGGTTTCTCTGGAGTGCCATCAAGGAAATCAAGGCTCCTTTCATGTGTGATGTGCAACACGGAATTGCTCTGCACGCAGTGCAGGGGAATCGGGCCTCATCTCGCGGCGAGGGGGAAGTCTCATGGTTTTTCTCGAGTTGCGGCGGGAACCTGGGGTATATTCTCGAGTTACGACGGGGATGGCCCTTCCACCCACGTGTTTGTTCAGCGACGTCAGGACTCCTGCCTAGTTGCAAGGGACAACTCGGGATTCTCCTCGAGGCTTGGCAGGGCAATTGGGATGCCTCTCCAGCTGAAGCGGGAGACCAAGGGTCCCTTTCCACGTGCCACAGGAATCCTGGGACTCCTATCAAGTTTGATGAGGAGTCAGCCATCGTTTCCTTTGGAGGCACTGACCTCCGCGTACCTCTGGACTTTTCAAAGGATGTGAGGCCTCCGGTCGCGATGAGGTGGGGAACTAGGTCTTTCTCTGTGGTCACCACAGGGGATTCAGACATCCTTTCATCTTGGGAGATGAAAGACGAGCCTGCATTCAAGTCACTGCAGGGATATCCGGCCTTATTTCGAGTCAGGGCATCGCGGTGTCCATTCCACTTGAGGCTGCAAACTCAGGGTCCCTCTCACATACCTAGAGCTGAGAGAAGCCTCCTCTTGAGGTGCTTGTGGTAAGGTGGTATTCCTCTGGAGTCGAAGCCAGGGAATAATCTTTCATCTCGAGTTGATTTTTGGTCCACGGAGCCCTTTCGTGTTGCTACAGTGACCTCAGGATGCCTCTAGCCTTGAAACAGTGTTCCTGGGGTTTCTCTGGAGTGCCATCAAGGAAATCAAAGCTCCTTTCATGTGTGATGTGCAACACAGAATTGCTCTGCATGCAGTGCAGGGGAATCGGGCCTCATCTCGCGGCGAGGGGGAGGTTTCATGGTTTTGCTCGAGTTGCGGCGGAACCTGGGGTATATTCTCGAGTTACGACGGGGATGGCCCTTCCACCCACGTGTTTGTTCAGCGACGTCAGGACTCCTGCCTAGTTGCGAGGGACAACTCGGGATTCTGCTCGAGGCTTGGCAGGGCAATTGGGATGCCTCTCCAGCTGAGGCGGGAGACCAAGGGACCCTTTCCACGTGCCACAGGAATCCTGGGACTCCTATCAAGTTTCACGAGGAGTCAGGCATCGTTTCCTTTGGAGGCACTGATTTCCGCGTACCTCTGGAGTTTTCAAAGGATGTGAGGCCTCCGGTCGCGATGAGGTGGGGAACTACGTCGCGATGAGGTGGGGAACTAGGTGGGGAACTAGGTCCCCCTCCACAGGGGATTCAGACATCCTTTCGTCTTGGGAGATGGAAGACGAGCCTGCATTCAAGTCACTGCAGGGATATCCGGCCTTATTTCGAGTCAGGGCATCGCGGTGTTCATTCCACTTGAGGCCGCAAACTCAGGGTCCCTCTCACATACCTAGAGCTATGAGAAGCCTCCTCTTGAGGTACTTGTGGTAAGGTGGTATTCCTCTGGAGTCGAAGCCAGGGACTAACCTCTCATCTCGAGTTGTTTTTTGGTTCACGGAGCTCTTTCGTGTTGCTACAGTGACCTCAGGATCCCTCTAGCCTTGAAACAGTGTTCTTGGGGTTTCTCTGGAGTGCCATCAAGGAAATCAAGGCTCCTTTCATGTGTGATGTGCAACACGGAATTTCTCTGCACGCAGTGCAGGGGAATCGAGCCTCATCTCGCGGTGAGGGGGAAGTCTCATGGTTTTTCTCGAGTTGCGGCGGTAACCTGGGGTATATTCTCGAGTTACGATGGGGATGCCCTTCCACACACGTGTTTGTTCAGCGACGTCAGGACTCCTGCCTAGTTGCGAGGGACAACTCGGGATTCTCCTCGAGGCTTGGCAGGGCAATTGAGACGCCTCTCCAGCTGAGGCGGGATACCAAGGGTCCCTTTCCACGTGCCACAGGAATCCTGGTACTCCTATCAAGTTTCACGAGGAGTCAGGCATCGTCTCCTTTGGAGGCACTGATCTCCGCGTACCTCTGGAGTTTTCAAACGATGTAAGGCCTCCGGTCGCGATGAGGAAGGGAACTAGGTCTTTCTCTGTGATTTCCACAGGGGATTCAGACATCCTTTCTTCTTGGGAGATGCAAGACGAGCCTGCATTCAAGTCACTGCAGGGATATCCGACCTTATTTCGAGTCAGGGCATCGCGGTGTTCATTCCACTTGAGGCCGCAAAATCAGGGTCCCTCTCACATACCTAGAGCTGAGAGAAGCCTCCTCTTAAGGTACTTGTGGCAAGGTGGTATTTCTCTGGAGTCGAAGCCAGGGACTAACCTCTCATCTCGAGTTGAATTTTGGTCCACGGAGGTCTTTAGTGTGGCTACAGTGACCTCAGGTTCCCTCTAGCCTTGAAACAGTGTTCTTGGGGTTTCTCTGGAGTGCCATCAAGGAAATCAAGGCTCCTTTCATGTGTGATGTGCAACACGGAATTGCTCTGCACGCAGTGCAGGGGAATCGGGCCTGAACTCGCGCGAGGGGGAAGTCTCATGGTTTTTCTCGAGTTGCGGCGGGAACCTGGGGTATATTCTCGAGTTACGACGGGGATGGCCCTTCCACACACGTGTTTGTTCAGCGACGTCAGGACTCCTGCCTAGTTGCGAGGGACAACTCGGGATTCTCCTCGAGGCTTGGCAAGGCAATTGGGACGCCTCTCCAGCTGAGGCGAGAGACCAAGGGTCCCTTTCCACGTGCCACAGGAATCCTGGGACTCCTATCAAGTTTCACGAGGAGTCAGGAATCGTCTCCTTTGGAGGCACTGATCTCCGCGTACCTCTGGAGTTTTCAAAGGATGTGAGGCCTCCGGTCGCGATGAGGTGGGGAACTAGGTCTTTTTCTGTGGTTTCCACAGGGGATTCAGACATCCTTTCGTCTTGGGAGATGGAAGACGAGCCTGCATTCAAGTCACTGCAGGGATATCCGGCCTTATTTCGAGTCAGGGCATCGCGGTGTCCATTCCACTTGAGGCCGCAAACTCAGGGTCCCTCTCACATACCTAGAGCTGAGAGAAGCCTCCTCTTGAGGTACTTGTGGTAAGGTGGTATTCCACTGGAGTCGAAGCCAGGGACTAACCTCTCATCTCGAGTTGATTTTTGGTCCACGGAGCTCTTTAGTGTGGCTACAGTGACCTTAGGATCCCTCTAGCCTTGAAACAGTGTTCTTGGGGTTTCTCTGGAGTGCCATCAAGGAAATCAAGGCTTCTTTCATGTGTGACGTGCAACACGGAATTGCTCTGCACGCAGTGCAGGGGAATCGGGCCTCATCTCGCGGTGAGGGGGAAGTCTCATGGTTTTTCTCGAGTTGCGGCGAGAACCTGGGCTATATTCTCGAGTTACGACGGGGATGGCCCTTCCACCCACGTGTTTGTTCAGCGACGTCAGGACTCCTGCCTAGTTGCGAGGGACAACTCGGGATTCTCCTCGAGGCTTGGCAGGGCAATTGGGACGCCTCTCCAGCTGAGGCGGGAGACCAAGGGTCCCTTTCTACGTGCCACAGGTATCCTGGGACTCCTATCAAGTTTCACGAGGAGTCAGGCATCGTCTCCTTTGGAGGCACTGATCTCCGCGTACCTCTGGAGTTTTCAAAGGATGTGAGGCCTCCGGTCGCGATGAGGTGGGGAACTAGGTCTTTCTCTGTGGTCTCCACAGTGGATTCAGACATCCTTTCGTCTTGGGAGAGGCAAGACGAGCCTGCATTCAAGTCACTGCAGGGATATCCGGCCTTATTTCGAGTCAGGGCATCGCGGTGTCCATTCCACTTGAGGCCGCAAACTCAGGGTTCCTCTCACATACCTAGAGCTGAGAGAATCCTCCTCTTGAGGTGCTTGTGGTAAGGTGGTATTCCTCTGGAGTCGAAGCCAGGGACTAACCTCTCATCTCGAGTTGTTTTTTGGTTCACGGAGCTCTTTAGTGTGGCTACAGTGACCCCAGGATCCCTCTAGCCTTGAAACAGGTTTCTTGGGGTTTCTCTGGAGTGCCATCAAGGAAATCATGGCTCCTTTCATGTGTGATGTGCAACACGGAATTGCTCTACACGCAGTGCAGGGGAATCAGGCCTGATCTCGCGGCGAGGGGGAAGTCTCATGGTTTTTCTCGAGTTTCGGCGGTAACCTGGGGTATATTTTCGAGTTACGACGGGGATGGCCCTTACACCCACGTGTTTGTTCAGCGACGTCAGGACTCCTGCCTAGTTGCAAGGGACAACTCGGGATTCTCCTCGAGGCTTGGCAGGGCAATTGGGATGCCTCTCCAGCTGAAGCGGGAGACCAAGGGGACCTTTCCACGTGCCACAGGAATCCTGGGACTCCTATCAAGTTTGATGAGGAGTCAGCCATCGTTTCCTTTGGAGGCACTGACCTCCGCGTACCTCTGGACTTTTCAAAGGATGTGAGGCCTCCGGTCGCGATGAGGTGGGTAACTAGGTCTTTCTCTGTGGTCACCACAGGGGATTCAGACATCCTTTCATCTTGGGAGATGCAAGACGAGCCTGCATTCAAGTCACTGCAGGGATATCCGGCCTTATTTCGAGTCAGGGCATCGCGGTGTCCATTCCACTTGAGGCTGCAAACTCAGGGTCCCTCTCACATACCTAGAGCTGAGAGAAGCCTCCTCTTGAGGTGCTTGTGGTAAGGTGGTATTCCTCTGGAGTCGAAGCCAGGGAATAATCTCTCATCTCGAGTTGATTTTTGGTCCACGGAGCCCTTTCGTGTTGCTACAGTGACCTCAGGATGCCTCTAGCCTTGAAACAGTGTTCCTGGGGTTTCTCTGGAGTGCCATCAAGGAAATCAAGGCTCCTTTCATGTGTGATGTGCAACACGGATTTGCTCTGCATGCAGTGCAGGGGAATCGGGCCTCATCTCGCGGCTAGGGGGAGGTTTCATGGTTTTTCTCGAGTTGCGGTGGGAACCTGGGGTATATTCTCGAGTTACGACGGGGATGGCCTTTCCACCCACGTGTTTGTTCAGCGACGTCAGGACTCCTGCCTAGTTGCGAGGGACAACTCGGGATTCTCCTCGAGGCTTGGCAGGGCAATTGGGACGCCTCTCCAGCTGAGGCGGGAGACCAAGGGACCCGTTCCACGTGCCACAGGAATCCTCGGACTCCTATCAAGTTTCACGAGGAGTCAGGCATCGTCTCCTTTGGAGGCACTGATCTCCGCGTACCTCTGAAGTTTTCAAAGAATGTGAGGCCTCCGGTTGCGATGAGGTGGGGAACTAGGTCTTCTCTGTGGTCTCCAAGGGGATTCAGACATCCTTTTGTCTTGGGAGATGCAAGACGAGCCTGCATTCAAGTCACTGCAGGGATATCCGGCCTTATTTCCAGTCAGGGCATCGCGGTGTCCATTCCACTTGAGGCCGCAAACTCAGGGTCCCTCTCACATACCTAGAGCTGAGAGAAGCCTCCTCTTGAGGTGCTTGTGGTAAGGTGGTATTCCTCTGGAGTCGAAGCCAGGGACTAACCTCTCATCTCGAGTTGTTTTTTGGTCCACGGTGCTCTTTCTTGTTGCTACAGTGACCTCAGGATCCCTCTAGCCTTGAAACAGTGTTCTTGGGGTTTCTCTGGAGTGCCATCAAGGAAATCAAGGCTCCTTTCATGTGTGATGTGCAACACGGAATTGCTCTGCACGCAGTGCAGGGGAATCGAGCCTCATCTCCCGGCGAGGGGGAAGTCTCATGGTTTTTCTCGAGTTGCGGCGGGAACCTGGGGTATATTCTCGAGTTACGACGGGGATGGCCGTTCCACACACATATTTGTTCAGCCTCGTCAGGATTCCAGCCTAGTTGCGAGGGACAACTCGGGATTCTCCTCGAGGCTTGGCAGGGCAATTGGGACGCCTATCCAGCTGAGGCGGGAGACCAAGGGTCCCTTTCCACGTGCCACAGGAATCCTGGGACTCCTATCAAGTTTCACGAGGAGTCAGGCATCGTCTCCTTTGGAGGCACTGATCTCTGCGTACCTCTGGAGTTATCAAAGGATGTGAGGCGTCCGGTCGCGATGAGGTGGGGAACTAGGTCTTTCTCTGTGGTCTCCACAGGGGATTCAGACATCCTTTCATCTTGGGAGATGCAAGACGAGCCTGCATTCAAGTCACTGCAGGGATATCCGGCCTTATTTCGAGTCAGGGCATCGCGGTGTCCATTCCACTTGTGGCCGCAAACTCAGGGTCCCTCTCACATACCTAGAGCTGAGAGAAGCCTCCTCTTGAGGTGCTTGTGGTAAGGTGGTATTCCTATGGAGTCGAAGCCAGGGACTAACCTATCATCTCGAGTTGATTTTTGGGCGACGGAGCTCTTTCGTGTTGCTACAGTGACCTCAGGATCCCTCTAGCCTTGAAACAGTGTTCTTGGGGTTTCTCTGGAGTGCCATGAAGGAAATCAATGCTCCTTTCATGTGTGATGTGCAACACGGAATTGCTCTGCACGCAGTGCAGGGGAATCAGGCCTGAACTCGCGCGAGGGGGAAGTCTCATGGTTTTTCTCGAGTTGCGGCGGGAACCTGGGGTATATTCTCGAGTTACGACGGGGATGGCCCTTCCACACACGTGTTTGTTCAGCGACGTCAGGACTCCTGCCTAGTTGCGAGGGACAACTCGGGATTCTCCTCGAGGCTTGGCAAGGCAATTGGGACGCCTCTCCAGCTGAGGCGAGAGACCAAGGGTCCCTTTCCACGTGCCACATGAATCCTGGGACTCCTATCAAGTTTCACGAGGAGTCAGGAATCGTCTCCTTTGGAGGCACTGATCTCCGCGTACCTCTGGAGTTTTCAAAGGATGTGAGGCCTCCGGTCGCGATGAGGTGGGGAACTAGGTCTTTTTCTGTGGTTTCCACAGGGGATTCAGACATCCTTTCGTCTTGGGAGATGGAAGACGAGCCTGCATTCAAGTCACTGCAGGGATATCCGGCCTTATTTCGAGTCAGGGCATCGCGGTGTCCATTCCACTTGAGGCCGCAAACTCAGGGTCCCTCTCACATACCTAGAGCTGAGAGAAGCCTCCTCTTGAGGTACTTGTGGTAAGGTGGTATTCCTCTGGAGTCGAAGCCAGGGACTAACCTCTCATCTCGAGTTGATTTTTGGTCCACGGAGCTCTTTAGTGTGGCTACAGTGACCTTAGGATCCCTCTAGCCTTGAAACAGTGTTCTTGGGGTTTCTCTGGAGTGCCATCAAGGAAATCAAGGCTTCTTTCATGTGTGACGTGCAACACGGAATTGCTCTGCACGCAGTGCAGGGGAATCGGGCCTCATCTCGCGGTGAGGGGGAAGTCTCATGGTTTTTCTCGAGTTGCGGCGAGAACCTGGGCTATATTCTCGAGTTACGACGGGGATGGCCCTTCCACCCACGTGTTTGTTCAGCGACGTCAGGACTCCTGCCTAGTTGCGAGGGACAACTCGGGATTCTCCTCGAGGCTTGGCAGGGCAATTGGGACGCCTCTCCAGCTGAGGCGGGAGACCAAGTGTCCCTTTCCACGTGCCACAGGTATCCTGGGACTCCTATCAAGTTTCACGAGGAGTCAGGCATCGTCTCCTTTGGAGGCACTGATCTCCGCGTACCTCTGGAGTTTTCAAAGGATGTGAGGCCTCCGGTCGCGATGAGGTGGGGAACTAGGTCTTCCTCTGTGGTCTCCACAGTGGATTCAGACATCCTTTCGTCTTGGGAGAGGCAAGACGAGCCTGCATTCAAGTCACTGCAGGGATATCCGGCCTTATTTCGAGTCAGGGCATCGCGGTGTCCATTCCACTTGAGGCCGCAAACTCAGGGTCCCTCTCACATACCTAGAGCTGAGAGAAGCCTCCTCTTGAGGTGCTTGTGGTAAGGTGGTATTCCTCTGGAGTCGAAGCCAGGGACTAACCTCTCATCTCGAGTTGTTTTTTGGTTCACGGAGCTCTTTCGTGTTGCTACAGTGACCTCAGGATCCCTCTAGCCTTGCAACAGTCTTCTTGGGGTTTCTCTGGAGTGCCATCAAGGAAATCAAGGCTCCTTTCATGTGTGATGTGCAACACGGAATTGCTCTGCATGCAGTGCAGGGGAATCGGGCCTCATCTCGCGGCGAGGGGGAAGTCTCATGGTTTTTCTCGAGTTGCGGCGGGAACCTGGGGTATATTTTCGAGTTACGACGGGGATGGCCCTTCCACCCACGAGTTTGTTCACCGACGTCAGGACTCCTGCCTAGTTGCGAGGGACAACTCAGGATTCTCCTCGAGGCTTGGCAGGGCAACTGGGACGCCTCTCCAGCTGAGGCGGGAGACCAAGGGTCCCTTTCCACATGCCACAGGAATCCTGGGACTCCTATCAAGTTTCACGAGGAGTCAGGCATCGTCTCCTTTGGAGGCACTTATCTCCGCATACCTCTGGAGTTTTCAAAGAATGTGAGGCCTCCGGTCGCGATGACGTGGGGAACTAGGTCTTTCTCTATGGTCTCCACAGGGGATTCAGACATCCTTTCGTCTTGGGAGATGCAAGACGAGCCTGCATTCAAGTCACTGCAGGGATATCCGGCCTTATTTCGAGTCAGGGCATCGCGGTGTTCATTCCACTTGAGGCCGCAAACTCAGGGTCCCTCTCACATACCTAGAGCTGAGAGAAGCCTCCTCCTGAGGTGCTTGTGGTAAGGTGGTATTCCTCTGAAGTCGAAGCCAGGGACTAACCTCTCATCTCGAGTTGATTTTTGGTCCACGGAGCTCTTTAGTGTGGCTACAGTGACCTCAGGATCCCTCTAGCCTTGAAACAGTGTTCTTGGGGTTTCTCTGGAGTGCCATCAAGGAAATCATGGCTCCTTTCATGTGTGATGTGCAACACGGAATTGCTCTACACGCAGTGCAGGGGAATCAGGCCTGATCTCGCGGCGAGGGGGAAGTCTCATGGTTTTTCCCGAGTTGCGGCTTTAACCTGGGGTATATTTTCGAGTTACGACGGGGATGGCCCTTACACCCACGTGTTTGTTCAGCGACGTCAGGACTCCTGCCTAGTTGCAAGGGACAACTCGGGATTCTCCTCGAGGCTTGGCAGGGCAATTGGGACGCCTCTCCAGCTGAGGCGGGAGACCAAGCGTCCCTTTCCACGTGCCACAGGAATCCTGGGACTCCTATCAAGTTTCACGAGGAGTCAGGCATCGTCTCCTTTGGAGGCACTGATCTCCGCGTACCTCTGGAGTTTTCAAAGAATGTGAGGCCTCCGGTCGCGATGAGGTGGGGAACTAGGTCTTTCTCTGTGGTCTCCACAGGGGATTCAGACATCCTTTCATCTTGGGAGATGCAAGACGAGCCTGCATTCAAGTCACTGCAGGGATATCCGGCCTTATATCGAGTCAGGGCATCCCGGTGTCCATTCCACTTGAGGCCGCAAACTCAGGGTCCCTCTCACATACCTAGAGCTGAGAGAAGCCTCCTCTTGAGGTGCTTGTGGTAAGGTGGTATTCCTCTGGAGTCGAAGCCAGGGACTAACCTCTCATCTCGAGTTGATTCTTGGTCCACAGAGCTCTTTCGTTTTGCTACAGTGACCTCAGGATCCCTCTAGCCTTGAAACAGTGTTCTTGGGGTTTCTCTGGAGTGCCATCAAGGAAATCAAGGCTTCTTTCATGTGTGACGTGCAACACGGAATTGCTCTGCACGCAGTGCAGGGGAATCGGGCCTCATCTCGCGGTGAGGGGGAAGTCTCATGGTTTTTCTCGAGTTGCGGCGAGAACCTGGGCTATATTCTCGAGTTACGACGGGGATGGCCCTTCCACCCACGTGTTTGTTCAGCGACGTCAGGACTCCTGCCTAGTTGCGAGGGACAACTCGGGATTCTCCTCGAGGCTTGGCAGGGCAATTGGGACGCCTCTCCAGCTGAGGCGGGAGACCAAGTGTCCCTTTCCACGTGCGACAGGTATCCTGGGACTCCTATCAAGTTTCACGAGGAGTCAGGCATCGTCTCCTTTGGAGGCACTGATCTCCGCGTACCTCTGGAGTTTTCAAAGGATGTGAGGCCTCCGGTCGCGATGAGGTGGGGAACTAGGTCTTTCTCTGTGGTCTCCACAGTGGATTCAGACATCCTTTCGTCTTGGGAGAGGCAAGACGAGCCTGCATTCAAGTCACTGCAGGGATATCCGGCCTTATTTCGAGTCAGGGCATCGCGGTGTCCATTCCACTTGAGGCCGCAAACTCAGGGTCCCTCTCACATACCTAGAGCTGAGAGAAGCCTCCTCTTGAGGTGCTTGTGGTAAGGTGGTATTCCTCTGGAGTCGAAGCCAGGGACTAACCTCTCATCTCGAGTTGTTTTTTGGTTCACGGAGCTCTTTCGTGTTGCTACAGTGACCTCAGGATCCCTCTAGCCTTGCAACAGTCTTCTTGGGGTTTCTCTGGAGTGCCATCAAGGAAATCAAGGCTCCTTTCATGTGTGATGTGCAACACGGAATTGCTCTGCATGCAGTGCAGGGGAATCGGGCCTCATCTCGCGGCGAGGGGGAAGTCTCATGGTTTTTCTCGAGTTGCGGCGGGAACCTGGGGTATATTTTCGAGTTACGACGGGGATGGCCCTTCCACCCACGAGTTTGTTCACCGACGTCAGGACTCCTGCCTAGTTGCGAGGGACAACTCAGGATTCTCCTCGAGGCTTGGCAGGGCAACTGGGACGCCTCTCCAGCTGAGGCGGGAGACCAAGGGTCCCTTTCCACATGCCACAGGAATCCTGGGACTCCTATCAAGTTTCACGAGGAGTCAGGCATCGTCTCCTTTGGAGGCACTTATCTCCGCATACCTCTGGAGTTTTCAAAGAATGTGAGGCCTCCGGTCGCGATGACGTGGGGAACTAGGTCTTTCTCTATGGTCTCCACAGGGGATTCAGACATCCTTTCGTCTTGGGAGATGCAAGACGAGCCTGCATTCAAGTCACTGCAGGGATATCCGGCCTTATTTCGAGTCAGGGCATCGCGGTGTTCATTCCACTTGAGGCCGCAAACTCAGGGTCCCTCTCACATACCTAGAGCTGAGAGAAGCCTCCTCCTGAGGTGCTTGTGGTAAGGTGGTATTCCTCTGAAGTCGAAGCCAGGGACTAACCTCTCATCTCGAGTTGATTTTTGGTCCACGGAGCTCTTTAGTGTGGCTACAGTGACCTCAGGATCCCTCTAGCCTTGAAACAGTGTTCTTGGGGTTTCTCTGGAGTGCCATCAAGGAAATCATGGCTCCTTTCATGTGTGATGTGCAACACGGAATTGCTCTACACGCAGTGCAGGGGAATCAGGCCTGATCTCGCGGCGAGGGGGAAGTCTCATGGTTTTTCCCGAGTTGCGGCTTTAACCTGGGGTATATTTTCGAGTTACGACGGGGATGGCCCTTACACCCACGTGTTTGTTCAGCGACGTCAGGACTCCTGCCTAGTTGCAAGGGACAACTCGGGATTCTCCTCGAGGCTTGGCAGGGCAATTGGGACGCCTCTCCAGCTGAGGCGGGAGACCAAGCGTCCCTTTCCACGTGCCACAGGAATCCTGGGACTCCTATCAAGTTTCACGAGGAGTCAGGCATCGTCTCCTTTGGAGGCACTGATCTCCGCGTACCTCTGGAGTTTTCAAAGAATGTGAGGCCTCCGGTCGCGATGAGGTGGGGAACTAGGTCTTTCTCTGTGGTCTCCACAGGGGATTCAGACATCCTTTCATCTTGGGAGATGCAAGACGAGCCTGCATTCAAGTCACTGCAGGGATATCCGGCCTTATATCGAGTCAGGGCATCCCGGTGTCCATTCCACTTGAGGCCGCAAACTCAGGGTCCCTCTCACATACCTAGAGCTGAGAGAAGCCTCCTCTTGAGGTGCTTGTGGTAAGGTGGTATTCCTCTGGAGTCGAAGCCAGGGACTAACCTCTCATCTCGAGTTGATTCTTGGTCCACAGAGCTCTTTCGTTTTGCTACAGTGACCTCAGGATCCCTCTAGCCTTGAAACAGTGTTCTTGGGGTTTCTCTGGAGTGCCATCAAGGAAATCAAGGCTCCTTTCATGTGTGATGTGCAACACGGAATTGCTCTGCACGCAGTGCAGGGGAATCGGGCCTCATCTCGCGGCGAGGGGGAAGTCTCATGGTTTTTCTCGAGTTGCGGCGGGAACCTGGGGTATATTCTCGAGTTACGACGGGGATGGCCCTTCCACCCACGTGTTTGTTCAGCGACGTCAGGACTCCTGCCTAGTTGCAAGGGACAACTCGGGATTCTCCTCGAGGCTTGGCAGGGCAATTGGGATGCCTCTCCAGCTGAAGCGGGAGACCAAGGGTCCCTTTCCACGTGCCACAGGAATCCTGGGACTCCTATCAAGTTTGATGAGGAGTCAGCCATCGTTTCCTTTGGAGGCACTGACCTCCGCGTACCTCTGGACTTTTCAAAGGATGTGAGGCCTCCGGTCGCGATGAGGTGGGTAACTAGGTCTTTCTCTGTGGTCACCACAGGGGATTCAGACATCCTTTCATCTTGGGAGATGAAAGACGAGCCTGCATTCAAGTCACTGCAGGGATATCCGGCCTTATTTCGAGTCAGGGCATCGCGGTGTCCATTCCACTTGAGGCTGCAAACTCAGGGTCCCTCTCACATACCTAGAGCTGAGAGAAGCCTCCTCTTGAGGTGCTTGTGGTAAGGTGGTATTCCTCTGGAGTCGAAGCCAGGGAATAATCTTTCATCTTGAGTTGATTTTTGGTCCACGGAGCCCTTTCGTGTTGCTACAGTGACCTCAGGATCCCTCTAGCCTTGAAACAGTGTTCCTGGGGTTTCTCTGGAGTGCCATCAAGGAAATCAAGGCTCCTTTCATGTGTGATGTGCAACACGGAATTGCTCTGCATGCAGTGCAGGGGAATCGGGCCTCATCTCGCGGCGAGGGGGAGGTTTCATGGTTTTTCTCGAGTTGCGGCGGGAACCTGGCGTATATTCTCGAGTTACGACGGGGATGGCCCTTCCACCCACGTGTTTGTTCAGCGACGTCAGGACTCCTGCCTAGTTGCGAGGGACAACTCGGGATTCTGCTCGAGGCTTGGCAGGGCAATTGGGACGCGTCTCCAGCTGAGGCGGGAGACCAAGGGACCCTTTCCACGTGCCACAGGAATCCTGGGACTCCTATCAAGTTTCACGAGGAGTCAGGCATCGTCTCCTTTGGAGGCACTGATTTCCGCGTACCTCTGGAGTTTTCAAAGGATGTGAGGCCTCCGGTCGCGATGAGGTGGGGAACTAGGTCGAGATGAGGTGGGGAACTAGGTGGGGAACTAGGTCCCCCTCCACAGGGGATTCAGACATCCTTTCGTCTTGGGAGATGGAAGACGAGCCTGCATTCAAGTCACTGCAGGGATATCCGGCCTTATTTCGAGTCAGGGCATCGCGGTGTTCATTCCACTTGAGGCCGCAAACTCAGGGTCCCTCTCACATACCTAGAGCTATGAGAAGCCTCCTCTTGAGGTGCTTGTGGTAAGGTGGTATTCCTCTGGAGTCGAAGCCAGGGACTAACCTCTCATCTCGAGTTGTTTTTTGGTTCACGGAGCTCTTTCGTGTTGCTACAGTGACCTCAGGATCCCTCTAGCCTTGAAACAGTGTTCTTGGGGTTTCTCTGGAGTGCCATCAAGGAAATCAAGGCTCCTTTCTTGTGTGATGTGCAACACGGAATTTCTCTGCACGCAGTGCAGGGGAATCGAGCCTCATCTCGCGGTGAGGGGGAAGTCTCATGGTTTTTCTCGAGTTGCGGCGGTAACCTGGGGTATATTCTCGAGTTACGATGGGGATGCCCTTCCACACACGTGTTTGTTCAGCGACGTCAGGACTCCTGCCTAGTTGCGAGGGACAACTCGGGATTCTCCTCGAGGCTTGGCAGGGCAATTGGGACGCCTCTCCAGCTGAGGCGGGAGACCAAGGGTCCCTTTCTACGTGCCACAGGTATCCTGGGACTCCTATCAAGTTTCACGAGGAGTCAGGCATCGTCTCCTTTGGAGGCACTGATCTCCGCGTACCTCTGGAGTTTTCAAAGGATGTGAGGCCTCCGGTCGCGATGAGGTGGGGAACTAGGTCTTTCTCTGTGGTCTCCACAGTGGATTCAGACATCCTTTCGTCTTGGGAGAGGCAAGACGAGCCTGCATTCAAGTCACTGCAGGGATATCCGGCCTTATTTCGAGTCAGGGCATCGCGGTGTCCATTCCACTTGAGGCCGCAAACTCAGGGTTCCTCTCACATACCTAGAGCTGAGAGAATCCTCCTCTTGAGGTGCTTGTGGTAAGGTGGTATTCCTCTGGAGTCGAAGCCAGGGACTAACCTCTCATCTCGAGTTGTTTTTTGGTTCACGGAGCTCTTTAGTGTGGCTACAGTGACCCCAGGATCCCTCTAGCCTTGAAACAGGTTTCTTGGGGTTTCTCTGGAGTGCCATCAAGGAAATCATGGCTCCTTTCATGTGTGATGTGCAACACGGAATTGCTCTACACGCAGTGCAGGGGAATCAGGCCTAATCTCGCGGCGAGGGGGAAGTCTCATGGTTTTTCTCGAGTTTCGGCGGTAACCTGGGGTATATTTTCGAGTTACGACGGGGATGGCCCTTACACCCACGTGTTTGTTCAGCGACGTCAGGACTCCTGCCTAGTTGCAAGGGACAACTCGGGATTCTCCTCGAGGCTTGGCAGGGCAATTGGGATGCCTCTCCAGCTGAAGCGGGAGACCAAGGGGACCTTTCCACGTGCCACAGGAATCCTGGGACTCCTATCAAGTTTGATGAGGAGTCAGCCATCGTTTCCTTTGGAGGCACTGACCTCCGCGTACCTCTGGACTTTTCAAAGGATGTGAGGCCTCCGGTCGCGATGAGGTGTGTAACTAGGTCTTTCTCTGTGGTCACCACAGGGGATTCAGACATCCTTTCATCTTGGGAGATGCAAGACGAGCCTGCATTCAAGTCACTGCAGGGATATCCGGCCTTATTTCGAGTCAGGGCATCGCGGTGTCCATTCCACTTGAGGCTGCAAACTCAGGGTCCCTCTCACATACCTAGAGCTGAGAGAAGCCTCCTCTTGAGGTGCTTGTGGTAAGGTGGTATTCCTCTGGAGTCGAAGCCAGGGAATAATCTCTCATCTCGAGTTGATTTTTGGTCCACGGAGCCCTTTCGTGTTGCTACAGTGACCTCAGGATGCCTCTAGCCTTGAAACAGTGTTCCTGGGGTTTCTCTGGAGTGCCATCAAGGAAATCAAGGCTCCTTTCATGTGTGATGTGCAACACGGATTTGCTCTGCATGCAGTGCAGGGGAATCGGGCCTCATCTCGCGGCTAGGGGGAGGTTTCATGGTTTTTCTCGAGTTGCGGTGGGAACCTGGGGTATATTCTCGAGTTACGACGGGGATGGCCTTTCCACCCACGTGTTTGTTCAGCGACGTCAGGACTCCTGCCTAGTTGCGAGGGACAACTCGGGATTCTCCTCGAGGCTTGGCAGGGCAATTGGGACGCCTCTCCAGCTGAGGCGGGAGACCAAGGGACCCGTTCCACGTGCCACAGGAATCCTGGGACTCCTATCAAGTTTCACGAGGAGTCAGGCATCGTCTCCTTTGGAGGCACTGATCTCCGCGTACCTCTGAAGTTTTCAAAGAATGTGAGGCCTCCGGTTGCGATGAGGTGGGGAACTAGGTCTTCTCTGTGGTCTCCAAGGGGATTCAGACACCCTTTTGTCTTGGGAGATGCAAGACGAGCCTGCATTCAAGTCACTGCAGGGATATCCGGCCTTATTTCCAGTCAGGGCATCGCGGTGTCCATTCCACTTGAGGCCGCAAACTCAGGGTCCCTCTCACATACCTAGAGCTGAGAGAAGCCTCCTCTTGAGGTGCTTGTGGTAAGGTGGTATTCCTCTGGAGTCGAAGCCAGGGACTAACCTCTCATCTCGAGTTGTTTTTTGGTCCACGGTGCTCTTTCTTGTTGCTACAGTGACCTCAGGATCCCTCTAGCCTTGAAACAGTGTTCTTGGGGTTTCTCTGGAGTGCCATCAAGGAAATCAAGGCTCCTTTCATGTGTGATGTGCAACACGGAATTGCTCTGCACGCAGTGCAGGGGAATCGAGCCTCATCTCCCGGCGAGGGGGAAGTCTCATGGTTTTTCTCGAGTTGCGGCGGGAACCTGGGGTATATTCTCGAGTTACGACGGGGATGGCCGTTCCACACACATATTTCTTCAGCCTCGTCAGGATTCCAGCCTAGTTGCGAGGGACAACTCGGGATTCTCCTCGAGGCTTGGCAGGGCAATTGGGACGCCTATCCAGCTGAGGCGGGAGACCAAGGGTCCCTTTCCACGTGCCACAGGAATCCTGGGACTCCTATCAAGTTTCACGAGGAGTCAGGCATCGTCTCCTTTGGAGGCACTGATCTCTGCGTACCTCTGGAGTTATCAAAGGATGTGAGGCGTCCGGTCGCGATGAGGTGGGGAACTAGGTCTTTCTCTGTGGTCTCCACAGGGGATTCAGACATCCTTTCATCTTGGGAGATGCAAGACGAGCCTGCATTCAAGTCACTGCAGGGATATCCGGCCTTATTTCGAGTCAGGGCATCGCGGTGTCCATTCCACTTGTGGCCGCAAACTCAGGGTCCCTCTCACATACCTAGAGCTGAGAGAAGCCTCCTCTTGAGGTGCTTGTGGTAAGGTGGTATTCCTATGGAGTCGAAGCCAGGGACTAACCTATCATCTCGAGTTGATTTTTGGGCGACGGAGCTCTTTCGTGTTGCTACAGTGACCTCAGGATCCCTCTAGCCTTGAAACAGTGTTCTTGGGGTTTCTCTGGAGTGCCATGAAGGAAATCAATGCTCCTTTCATGTGTGATGTGCAACACGGAATTGCTCTGCACGCAGTGCAGGGGAATCAGGCCTGAACTCGCGCGAGGGGGAAGTCTCATGGTTTTTCTCGAGTTGCGGCGGGAACCTGGGGTATATTCTCGAGTTACGACGGGGATGGCCCTTCCACACACGTGTTTGTTCAGCGACGTCAGGACTCCTGCCTAGTTGCGAGGGACAACTCGGGATTCTCCTCGAGGCTTGGCAAGGCAATTGGGACGCCTCTCCAGCTGAGGCGAGAGACCAAGGGTCCCTTTCCACGTGCCACATGAATCCTGGGACTCCTATCAAGTTTCACGAGGAGTCAGGAATCGTCTCCTTTGGAGGCACTGATCTCCGCGTACCTCTGGAGTTTTCAAAGGATGTGAGGCCTCCGGTCGCGATGAGGTGGGGAACTAGGTCTTTTTCTGTGGTTTCCACAGGGGATTCAGACATCCTTTCGTCTTGGGAGATGGAAGACGAGCCTGCATTCAAGTCACTGCAGGGATATCCGGCCTTATTTCGAGTCAGGGCATCGCGGTGTCCATTCCACTTGAGGCCGCAAACTCAGGGTCCCTCTCACATACCTAGAGCTGAGAGAAGCCTCCTCTTGAGGTACTTGTGGTAAGGTGGTATTCCTCTGGAGTCGAAGCCAGGGACTAACCTCTCATCTCGAGTTGATTTTTGGTCCACGGAGCTCTTTAGTGTGGCTACAGTGACCTTAGGATCCCTCTAGCCTTGAAACAGTGTTCTTGGGGTTTCTCTGGAGTGCCATCAAGGAAATCAAGGCTTCTTTCATGTGTGACGTGCAACACGGAATTGCTCTGCACGCAGTGCAGGGGAATCGGGCCTCATCTCGCGGTGAGGGGGAAGTCTCATGGTTTTTCTCGAGTTGCGGCGAGAACCTGGGCTATATTCTCGAGTTACGACGGGGATGGCCCTTCCACCCACGTGTTTGTTCAGCGACGTCAGGACTCCTGCCTAGTTGCGAGGGACAACTCGGGATTCTCCTCGAGGCTTGGCAGGGCAATTGGGACGCCTCTCCAGCTGAGGCGGGAGACCAAGTGTCCCTTTCCACGTGCCACAGGTATCCTGGGACTCCTATCAAGTTTCACGAGGAGTCAGGCATCGTCTCCTTTGGAGGCACTGATCTCCGCGTACCTCTGGAGTTTTCAAAGGATGTGAGGCCTCCGGTCGCGATGAGGTGGGGAACTAGGTCTTTCTCTGTGGTCTCCACAGTGGATTCAGACATCCTTTCGTCTTGGGAGAGGCAAGACGAGCCTGCATTCAAGTCACTGCAGGGATATCCGGCCTTATTTCGAGTCAGGGCATCGCGGTGTCCATTCCACTTGAGGCCGCAAACTCAGGGTCCCTCTCACATACCTAGAGCTGAGAGAAGCCTCCTCTTGAGGTGCTTGTGGTAAGGTGGTATTCCTCTGGAGTCGAAGCCAGGGACTAACCTCTCATCTCGAGTTGTTTTTTGGTTCACGGAGCTCTTTCGTGTTGCTACAGTGACCTCAGGATCCCTCTAGCCTTGCAACAGTCTTCTTGGGGTTTCTCTGGAGTGCCATCAAGGAAATCAAGGCTCCTTTCATGTGTGATGTGCAACACGGAATTGCTCTGCATGCAGTGCAGGGGAATCGGGCCTCATCTCGCGGCGAGGGGGAAGTCTCATGGTTTTTCTCGAGTTGCGGCGGGAACCTGGGGTATATTTTCGAGTTACGACGGGGATGGCCCTTCCACCCACGAGTTTGTTCACCGACGTCAGGACTCCTGCCTAGTTGCGAGGGACAACTCAGGATTCTCCTCGAGGCTTGGCAGGGCAACTGGGACGCCTCTCCAGCTGAGGCGGGAGACCAAGGGTCCCTTTCCACATGCCACAGGAATCCTGGGACTCCTATCAAGTTTCACGAGGAGTCAGGCATCGTCTCCTTTGGAGGCACTTATCTCCGCATACCTCTGGAGTTTTCAAAGAATGTGAGGCCTCCGGTCGCGATGACGTGGGGAACTAGGTCTTTCTCTATGGTCTCCACAGGGGATTCAGACATCCTTTCGTCTTGGGAGATGCAAGACGAGCCTGCATTCAAGTCACTGCAGGGATATCCGGCCTTATTTCGAGTCAGGGCATCGCGGTGTTCATTCCACTTGAGGCCGCAAACTCAGGGTCCCTCTCACATACCTAGAGCTGAGAGAAGCCTCCTCCTGAGGTGCTTGTGGTAAGGTGGTATTCCTCTGAAGTCGAAGCCAGGGACTAACCTCTCATCTCGAGTTGATTTTTGGTCCACGGAGCTCTTTAGTGTGGCTACAGTGACCTCAGGATCCCTCTAGCCTTGAAACAGTGTTCTTGGGGTTTCTCTGGAGTGCCATCAAGGAAATCATGGCTCCTTTCATGTGTGATGTGCAACACGGAATTGCTCTACACGCAGTGCAGGGGAATCAGGCCTGATCTCGCGGCGAGGGGGAAGTCTCATGGTTTTTCCCGAGTTGCGGCTTTAACCTGGGGTATATTTTCGAGTTACGACGGGGATGGCCCTTACACCCACGTGTTTGTTCAGCGACGTCAGGACTCCTGCCTAGTTGCAAGGGACAACTCGGGATTCTCCTCGAGGCTTGGCAGGGCAATTGGGACGCCTCTCCAGCTGAGGCGGGAGACCAAGCGTCCCTTTCCACGTGCCACAGGAATCCTGGGACTCCTATCAAGTTTCACGAGGAGTCAGGCATCGTCTCCTTTGGAGGCACTGATCTCCGCGTACCTCTGGAGTTTTCAAAGAATGTGAGGCCTCCGGTCGCGATGAGGTGGGGAACTAGGTCTTTCTCTGTGGTCTCCACAGGGGATTCAGACATCCTTTCATCTTGGGAGATGCAAGACGAGCCTGCATTCAAGTCACTGCAGGGATATCCGGCCTTATATCGAGTCAGGGCATCCCGGTGTCCATTCCACTTGAGGCCGCAAACTCAGGGTCCCTCTCACATACCTAGAGCTGAGAGAAGCCTCCTCTTGAGGTGCTTGTGGTAAGGTGGTATTCCTCTGGAGTCGAAGCCAGGGACTAACCTCTCATCTCGAGTTGATTCTTGGTCCACAGAGCTCTTTCGTTTTGCTACAGTGACCTCAGGATCCCTCTAGCCTTGAAACAGTGTTCTTGGGGTTTCTCTGGAGTGCCATCAAGGAAATCAAGGCTTCTTTCATGTGTGACGTGCAACACGGAATTGCTCTGCACGCAGTGCAGGGGAATCGGGCCTCATCTCGCGGTGAGGGGGAAGTCTCATGGTTTTTCTCGAGTTGCGGCGAGAACCTGGGCTATATTCTCGAGTTACGACGGGGATGGCCCTTCCACCCACGTGTTTGTTCAGCGACGTCAGGACTCCTGCCTAGTTGCGAGGGACAACTCGGGATTCTCCTCGAGGCTTGGCAGGGCAATTGGGACGCCTCTCCAGCTGAGGCGGGAGACCAAGTGTCCCTTTCCACGTGCCACAGGTATCCTGGGACTCCTATCAAGTTTCACGAGGAGTCAGGCATCGTCTCCTTTGGAGGCACTGATCTCCGCGTACCTCTGGAGTTTTCAAAGGATGTGAGGCCTCCGGTCGCGATGAGGTGGGGAACTAGGTCTTTCTCTGTGGTCTCCACAGTGGATTCAGACATCCTTTCGTCTTGGGAGAGGCAAGACGAGCCTGCATTCAAGTCACTGCAGGGATATCCGGCCTTATTTCGAGTCAGGGCATCGCGGTGTCCATTCCACTTGAGGCCGCAAACTCAGGGTCCCTCTCACATACCTAGAGCTGAGAGAAGCCTCCTCTTGAGGTGCTTGTGGTAAGGTGGTATTCCTCTGGAGTCGAAGCCAGGGACTAACCTCTCATCTCGAGTTGTTTTTTGGTTCACGGAGCACTTTCGTGTTGCTACAGTGACCTCAGGATCCCTCTAGCCTTGCAACAGTCTTCTTGGGGTTTCTCTGGAGTGCCATCAAGGAAATCAAGGCTCCTTTCATGTGTGATGTGCAACACGGAATTGCTCTGCATGCAGTGCAGGGGAATCGGGCCTCATCTCGCGGCGAGGGGGAAGTCTCATGGTTTTTCTCGAGTTGCGGCGGGAACCTGGGGTATATTTTCGAGTTACGACGGGGATGGCCCTTCCACCCACGAGTTTGTTCACCGACGTCAGGACTCCTGCCTAGTTGCGAGGGACAACTCAGGATTCTCCTCGAGGCTTGGCAGGGCAACTGGGACGCCTCTCCAGCTGAGGCGGGAGACCAAGGGTCCCTTTCCACATGCCACAGGAATCCTGGGACTCCTATCAAGTTTCACGAGGAGTCAGGCATCGTCTCCTTTGGAGGCACTTATCTCCGCATACCTCTGGAGTTTTCAAAGAATGTGAGGCCTCCGGTCGCGATGACGTGGGGAACTAGGTCTTTCTCTATGGTCTCCACAGGGGATTCAGACATCCTTTCGTCTTGGGAGATGCAAGACGAGCCTGCATTCAAGTCACTGCAGGGATATCCGGCCTTATTTCGAGTCAGGGCATCGCGGTGTTCATTCCACTTGAGGCCGCAAACTCAGGGTCCCTCTCACATACCTAGAGCTGAGAGAAGCCTCCTCCTGAGGTGCTTGTGGTAAGGTGGTATTCCTCTGAAGTCGAAGCCAGGGACTAACCTCTCATCTCGAGTTGATTTTTGGTCCACGGAGCTCTTTAGTGTGGCTACAGTGACCTCAGGATCCCTCTAGCCTTGAAACAGTGTTCTTGGGGTTTCTCTGGAGTGCCATCAAGGAAATCATGGCTCCTTTCATGTGTGATGTGCAACACGGAATTGCTCTACACGCAGTGCAGGGGAATCAGGCCTGATCTCGCGGCGAGGGGGAAGTCTCATGGTTTTTCCCGAGTTGCGGCTTTAACCTGGGGTATATTTTCGAGTTACGACGGGGATGGCCCTTACACCCACGTGTTTGTTCAGCGACGTCAGGACTCCTGCCTAGTTGCAAGGGACAACTCGGGATTCTCCTCGAGGCTTGGCAGGGCAATTGGGACGCCTCTCCAGCTGAGGCGGGAGACCAAGCGTCCCTTTCCACGTGCCACAGGAATCCTGGGACTCCTATCAAGTTTCACGAGGAGTCAGGCATCGTCTCCTTTGGAGGCACTGATCTCCGCGTACCTCTGGAGTTTTCAAAGAATGTGAGGCCTCCGGTCGCGATGAGGTGGGGAACTAGGTCTTTCTCTGTGGTCTCCACAGGGGATTCAGACATCCTTTCATCTTGGGAGATGCAAGACGAGCCTGCATTCAAGTCACTGCAGGGATATCCGGCCTTATATCGAGTCAGGGCATCCCGGTGTCCATTCCACTTGAGGCCGCAAACTCAGGGTCCCTCTCACATACCTAGAGCTGAGAGAAGCCTCCTCTTGAGGTGCTTGTGGTAAGGTGGTATTCCTCTGGAGTCGAAGCCAGGGACTAACCTCTCATCTCGAGTTGATTCTTGGTCCACAGAGCTCTTTCGTTTTGCTACAGTGACCTCAGGATCCCTCTAGCCTTGAAACAGTGTTCTTGGGGTTTCTCTGGAGTGCCATCAAGGAAATCAAGGCTCCTTTCATGTGTGATGTGCAACACGGAATTGCTCTGCACGCAGTGCAGGGGAATCGGGCCTCATCTCGCGGCGAGGGGGAAGTCTCATGGTTTTTCTCGAGTTGCGGCGGGAACCTGGGGTATATTCTCGAGTTACGACGGGGATGGCCCTTCCACCCACGTGTTTGTTCAGCGACGTCAGGACTCCTGCCTAGTTGCAAGGGACAACTCGGGATTCTCCTCGAGGCTTGGCAGGGCAATTGGGATGCCTCTCCAGCTGAAGCGGGAGACCAAGGGTCCCTTTCCACGTGCCACAGGAATCCTGGGACTCCTATCAAGTTTGATGAGGAGTCAGCCATCGTTTCCTTTGGAGGCACTGACCTCCGCGTACCTCTGGACTTTTCAAAGGATGTGAGGCCTCCGGTCGCGATGAGGTGGGTAACTAGGTCTTTCTCTGTGGTCACCACAGGGGATTCAGACATCCTTTCATCTTGGGAGATGAAAGACGAGCCTGCATTCAAGTCACTGCAGGGATATCCGGCCTTATTTCGAGTCAGGGCATCGCGGTGTCCATTCCACTTGAGGCTGCAAACTCAGGGTCCCTCTCACATACCTAGAGCTGAGAGAAGCCTCCTCTTGAGGTGCTTGTGGTAAGGTGGTATTCCTCTGGAGTCGAAGCCAGGGAATAATCTTTCATCTCGAGTTGATTTTTGGTCCACGGAGCCCTTTCGTGTTGCTACAGTGACCTCAGGATCCCTCTAGCCTTGAAACAGTGTTCCTGGGGTTTCTCTGGAGTGCCATCAAGGAAATCAAGGCTCCTTTCATGTGTGATGTGCAACACGGAATTGCTCTGCATGCAGTGCAGGGGAATCGGGCCTCATCTCGCGGCGAGGGGGAGGTTTCATGGTTTTTCTCGAGTTGCGGCGGGAACCTGGCGTATATTCTCGAGTTACGACGGGGATGGCCCTTCCACCCACGTGTTTGTTCAGCGACGTCAGGACTCCTGCCTAGTTGCGAGGGACAACTCGGGATTCTGCTCGAGGCTTGGCAGGGCAATTGGGACGCCTCTCCAGCTGAGGCGGGAGACCAAGGGACCCTTTCCACGTGCCACAGGAATCCTGGGACTCCTATCAAGTTTCACGAGGAGTCAGGCATCGTCTCCTTTGGAGGCACTGATTTCCGCGTACCTCTGGAGTTTTCAAAGGATGTGAGGCCTCCGGTCGCGATGAGGTGGGGAACTAGGTCGCGATGAGGTGGGGAACTAGGTGGGGAACTAGGTCCCCCTCCACAGGGGATTCAGACATCCTTTCGTCTTGGGAGATGGAAGACGAGCCTGCATTCAAGTCACTGCAGGGATATCCGGCCTTATTTCGAGTCAGGGCATCGCGGTGTCCATTCCACTTGAGGCCGCAAACTCAGGGTCCCTCTCACATACCTAGAGCTGAGAGAAGCCTCCTCTTGAGGTACTTGTGGTAAGGTGGTATTCCTCTGGAGTCGAAGCCAGGGACTAACCTCTCATCTCGAGTTGATTTTTGGTCCACGGAGCTCTTTAGTGTGGCTACAGTGACCTTAGGATCCCTCTAGCCTTGAAACAGTGTTCTTGGGGTTTCTCTGGAGTGCCATCAAGGAAATCAAGGCTTCTTTCATGTGTGACGTGCAACACGGAATTGCTCTGCACGCAGTGCAGGGGAATCGGGCCTCATCTCGCGGTGAGGGGGAAGTCTCATGGTTTTTCTCGAGTTGCGGCGAGAACCTGGGCTATATTCTCGAGTTACGACGGGGATGGCACTTCCACCCACGTGTTTGTTCAGCGACGTCAGGACTCCTGCCTAGTTGCGAGGGACAACTCGGGATTCTCCTCGAGGCTTGGCAGGGCAATTGGGACGCCTCTCCAGCTGAGGCGGGAGACCAAGTGTCCCTTTCCACGTGCCACAGGTATCCTGGGACTCCTATCAAGTTTCACGAGGAGTCAGGCATCGTCTCCTTTGGAGGCACTGATCTCCGCGTACCTCTGGAGTTTTCAAAGGATGTGAGGCCTCCGGTCGCGATGAGGTGGGGAACTAGGTCTTTCTCTGTGGTCTCCACAGTGGATTCAGACATCCTTTCGTCTTGGGAGAGGCAAGACGAGCCTGCATTCAAGTCACTGCAGGGATATCCGGCCTTATTTCGAGTCAGGGCATCGCGGTGTCCATTCCACTTGAGGCCGCAAACTCAGGGTCCCTCTCACATACCTAGAGCTGAGAGAAGCCTCCTCTTGAGGTGCTTGTGGTAAGGTGGTATTCCTCTGGAGTCGAAGCCAGGGACTAACCTCTCATCTCGAGTTGTTTTTTGGTCCACGGAGCTCTTTCGTGTTGCTACAGTGACCTCAGGATCCCTCTAGCCTTGCAACAGTCTTCTTGGGGTTTCTCTGGAGTGCCATCAAGGAAATCAAGGCTCCTTTCATGTGTGATGTGCAACACGGAATTGCTCTGCACGCAGTGCAGGGGAATCGGGCCTCATCTCGCGGCGAGGGGGAAGTCTCATGGTTTTTCTCGAGTTGCGGCGGGAACCTGGGGTATATTTTCGAGTTACGACGGGGATGGCCCTTCCACCCACGTGTTTGTTCACCGACGTCAGGACTCCTGCCTAGTTGCGAGGGACAACTCAGGATTCTCCTCGAGGCTTGGCAGGGCAACTGGGACGCCTCTCCAGCTGAGGCGGGAGACCAAGGGTCCCTTTCCACATGCCACAGGAATCCTGGGACTCCTATCAAGTTTCACGAGGAGTCAGGCATCGTCTCCTTTGGAGGCACTTATCTCCGCATACCTCTGGAGTTTTCAAAGAATGTGAGGCCTCCGGTCGCGATGACGTGGGGAACTAGGTCTTTCTCTATGGTCTCCACAGGGGATTCAGACATCCTTTCGTCTTGGGAGATGCAAGACGAGCCTGCATTCAAGTCACTGCAGGGATATCCGGCCTTATTTCGAGTCAGGGCATCGCGGTGTTCATTCCACTTGAGGCCGCAAACTCAGGGTCCCTCTCACATACCTAGAGCTGAGAGAAGCCTCCTCCTGAGGTGCTTGTGGTAAGGTGGTATTCCTCTGAAGTCGAAGCCAGGGACTAACCTCTCATCTCGAGTTGATTTTTGGTCCACGGAGCTCTTTAGTGTGGCTACAGTGACCTCAGGATCCCTCTAGCCTTGAAACAGTGTTCTTGGGGTTTCTCTGGAGTGCCATCAAGGAAATCATGGCTCCTTTCATGTGTGATGTGCAACACGGAATTGCTCTACACGCAGTGCAGGGGAATCAGGCCTGATCTCGCGGCGAGGGGGAAGTCTCATGGTTTTTCCCGAGTTGCGGCGGTAACCTGGGGTATATTTTCGAGTTACGACGGGGATGGCCCTTACACCCACGTGTTTGTTCAGCGACGTCAGGACTCCTGCCTAGTTGCAAGGGACAACTCGGGATTCTCCTCGAGGCTTGGCAGGGCAATTGAGACGCCTCTCCAGCTGAGGCGGGAGACCAAGCGTCCCTTTCCACGTGCCACAGGAATCCTGGGACTCCTATCAAGTTTCACGAGGAGTCAGGCATCGTCTCCTTTGGAGGCACTGATCTCCGCGTACCTCTGGAGTTTTCAAAGAATGTGAGGCCTCCGGTCGCGATGAGGTGGGGAACTAGGTCTTTCTCTGTGGTCTCCACAGGGGATTCAGACATCCTTTCATCTTGGGAGATGCAAGACGAGCCTGCATTCAAGTCACTGCAGGGATATCCGGCCTTATATCGAGTCAGGGCATCCCGGTGTCCATTCCACTTGAGGCCGCAAACTCAGGGTCACTCTCACATACCTAGAGCTGAGAGAAGCCTCCTCTTGAGGTGCTTGTGGTAAGGTGGTATTCCTCTGGAGTCGAAGCCAGGGACTAACCTCTCATCTCGAGTTGATTCTTGGTCCACAGAGCTCTTTCGTTTTGCTACAGTGACCTCAGGATCCCTCTAGCCTTGAAACAGTGTTCTTGGGGTTTCTCTGGAGTGCCATCAAGGAAATCAAGGCTCCTTTCCTGTGTGATGTGCAACACGGAATTGCTCTGCACGCAGTGCAGGGGAATCGGGCCTCATCTCGCGGCGAGGGGGAAGTCTCATGGTTTTTCTCGAGTTGCGGCGGGAACCTGGGGTATATTCTCGAGTTACGACGGGGATGGCCCTTCCACCCACGTGTTTGTTCAGCGACGTCAGGACTCCTGCCTAGTTGCAAGGGACAACTCGGGATTCTCCTCGAGGCTTGGCAGGGCAATTGGGATGCCTCTCCAGCTGAAGCGGGAGACCAAGGGTCCCTTTCCACGTGCCACAGGAATCCTGGGACTCCTATCAAGTTTGATGAGGAGTCAGCCATCGTTTCCTTTGGAGGCACTGACCTCCGCGTACCTCTGGACTTTTCAAAGGATGTGAGGCCTCCGGTCGCGATGAGGTGGGTAACTAGGTCTTTCTCTGTGGTCACCACAGGGGATTCAGACATCCTTTCATCTTGGGAGATGAAAGACGAGCCTGCATTCAAGTCACTGCAGGGATATCCGGCCTTATTTCGAGTCAGGGCATCGCGGTGTCCATTCCACTTGAGGCCGCAAACTCAGGGTCCCTCTCACATACCTAGAGCTGAGAGAAGCCTCCTCTTGAGGTGCTTGTGGTAAGGTGGTATTCCTCTAGAGTCGAAGCCAGGGAATAATCTTTCATCTCGAGTTGATTTTTGGTCCACGGAGCCCTTTCGTGTTGCTACAGTGACCTCAGGATGCCTCTAGCCTTGAAACAGTGTTCCTGGGGTTTCTCTGGAGTGCCATCAAGGAAATCAAGGCTCCTTTCATGTGTGATGTGCAACACGGATTTGCTCTGCATGCAGTGCAGGGGAATCGGGCCTCATCTCGCGGCGAGGGGGAGGTTTCATGGTTTTTCTCGAGTTGCGGCGGGAACCTGGGGTATATTCTCGAGTTACGACGGGGATGGCCCTTCCACCCACGTGTTTGTTCAGCGACGTCAGGACTCCTGCCTAGTTGCGAGGGACAACTCGGGATTCTGCTCGAGGCTTGGCAGGGCAATTGGGACGCCTCTCCAGCTGAGGCGGGAGACCAAGGGACCCTTTCCACGTGCCACAGGAATCCTGGGACTCCTATCAAGTTTCACGAGGAGTCAGGCATCGTCTCCTTTGGAGGCACTGATCTCCGCGTACCTCTGAAGTTTTCAAAGAATGTGAGGCCTCCGGTTGCGATGAGGTGGGGAACTAGGTCTTCTCTGTGGTCTCCAAGGGGATTCAGACACCCTTTTGTCTTGGGAGATGCAAGACGAGCCTGCATTCAAGTCACTGCAGGGATATCCAGCCTTATTTCCAGTCAGGGCATCGCGGTGTCCATTCCACTTGAGGCCGCAAACTCAGGGTCCCTCTCACATACCTAGAGCTGAGAGAAGCCTCCTCTTGAGGTGCTTGTGGTAAGGTGGTATTCCTCTGGAGTCGAAGCCAGGGACTAACCTCTCATCTCGAGTTGTTTTTTGGTCCACGGAGCTCTTTCGTGTTGCTACAGTGACCTCAGGATCCCTCTAGCCGTGAAACAGTGTTCTTGGGGTTTCTCTGGAGTGCCATCAAGGAAATCAAGGCTCCTTTCATGTGTGATGTGCAACACGGAATTGTTCTGCACGCAGTGCAGGGGAATCGAGCCTCATCTCACGGCGAGGGGGAAGTCTCATGGTTTTTCTCGAGTTGCGGTGGGAACCTGGGGTACATTCTCGAGTTACGACGGGGATGGCCCTTCCACACACATGTTTGTTCAGCCTCGTCAGGATTCCAGCCTAGTTGCGAGGGACAACTCCGGATTCTCCTCGAGGCTTGGCAGGGCAATTGGGACGCCTATCCAGCTGAGGCGGGAGACCAAGGGTCCCTTTCACGTGCCACAGGAATCCTGGGACTCCTATCAAGTTTCACGAGGAGTCAGGCATCGTCTCCTTTAGAGGCACTGATCTCTGCGTACCTCTGGAGTTATCAAAGGATGTGAGGCGTCCGGTCGCGATGAGGTGGGGAACTAGGTCTTTCTCTGTGGTCTCCACAGCGGATTCAGACATCCTTTCATCTTGCGAGATGCAAGACGAGCCTGCATTCAAGTCACTGCAGGGATATCCGGCCTCATTTTGAGTCAGGGCATCGCGGTGTCCATTCCACTTGTGGCCGCAAACTCAGGGTCCCTCTCACATACCTAGAGCTGAGAGAAGCCTCCTCTTGAGGTGCTTGTGGTAAGGTGGTATTCCTCTGAAGTCGAAGGCAGGGACTAACGTCTCATCTCGAGTTGATTTTTGGGCGACGGAGCTCTTTCGTGTTGCTACAGTGACCTCAGGATCCCTCTAGCCTTGAAACAGTGTTCTTGGGGTTTCTCTGGAGTGCCATGAAGGAAATCAATGCTCCTTTCATGTGTGATGTGCAACACGGAATTGCTCTGCACGCAGTGCAGGGGAATTGGCCCTCATCTCGCGGCGAGGGGGAAGTCTCATGGTTTTTCTCGAGTTGTGGCGGGAACCTGTGGTATATTCTCGAGTTACAACGGGGATGGCCCTTCCACCCACGTGTTTGTTCAGCCACGTCAGGACTCTTGCCTAGTTACGAGGGACAACTCGGGATTCTCCTCGAGGCTTGGCATTGCAATTGGGACGCCTATCCAGCTGAGGCGGGAGACCAAGTGTCCCTTTCCACCTGGCACAGGAATCCTGGGACTCCTATCAAGTTTCACGAGGAGTGAGGCATCGTCTCCTTTGGAGGCACTGACCTCCACGTACCTCTGGAGTTTTCAAAGGATGTGAGTCCTCCGGTCGCGATGAAGTGCGGAACTACCTCTTTCTCTGCAGTCTCCACAGGGGATTCAGACATCCTTTCATCTTGGGAGATGCAAGACGAGCCTGCATTCAAGTCACTGCAGGGATATCCGGCCTTATTTCGAGTCAGGGCATCGCGGTGCGCATTCCACTGGAGACCGCAAACTCAGGGTCCCTCTCACATACCTAGAGCTGAGAGAATCCTCCTTTTGAGGTACTTGTGGTAAGGTGGTATTCCTCTGGAGTCGAAGCCAGGGACTAACCTCTCATCTCCAGTTGATTTTTAGTCCACGGAGCTCTTTCGTGTTGCTACAGTGACCTCAGGATCCCTCTAGGCTTGAAAGAGTGTTCTTGGGGTTTCTCTGGAGTGCCATCAAGGAAATCAAGGCTCCTTTCATGTGTGATGTGCAACATGGAATTGCTCTGCATGCAGTGCAGGGGAATCGGGCCTCATCTCACGGCGAGGGGAAGTCTCATGGTTTTTCTCGAGTTGCGGCGGGAACCTGGGGTATATTCTCGAGTTACGACGGGGATGGCCCTTCCACCCACGTGTTTGTTCAGCGACGTCAGGACTCCTGCCTAGTTGCGAGGGACAACTCGGGATTTTGCTCGAGGCTTGGCAGGGCAATTGGGACGCCTCTCCAGCTGAGGCGGGAGACCAAGGGTCCCTTTCCACGTGCCACAGGAATCCTGGGACTCCAATCAAGTTTCACGAGGAGTCAGGCATCGTCTCCTTTGGAGGCACTGATCTCCGCGTACCTCTGAAGTTTTCAAAGAATGTGAGGCCTCCGGTTGCGATGAGGTGGGGAACTAGGTCTTCTCTGTGGTCTCCAAGGGGATTCAGACACCCTTTTTTCTTGGGAGATGCAAGACGAGCCTGCATTCAAGTCACTGCATGGATATCCGGCCTTATTTCCAGTCAGGGCATCGCGGTGTCCATTCCACTTGAGGCCGCAAACTCAGGGTCCCTCTCACATACCTAGAGCTGAGAGAAGCCTCCTCTTGAGGTGCTTGTGGTAAGGTGGTATTCCTCTGGAGTCGAAGCCAGGGACTAACCTCTCATCTCGAGTTGTTTTTTGGTCCACGGAGCTCTTTCGTGTTGCTACAGTGACCTCAGGATCCCTCTAGCCGTGAAACAGTGTTCTTGGGGTTTCTCTGGAGTGCCATCAAGGAAATCAAGGCTCCTTTCATGTGTGATGTGCAACACGGAATTGTTCTGCACGCAGTGCAAGGGAATCGAGCCTCATCTCACGGCGAGGGGGAAGTCTCATGGTTTTTCTCGAGTTGCGGTGGGAACCTGGGGTACATTCTCGAGTTACGACGGGGATGGCCCTTCCACACACATGTTTGTTCAGCCTCGTCAGGATTCCAGCCTAGTTGCGAGGGACAACTCCGGATTCTCCTCGAGGCTTGGCAGGGCAATTGGGACGCCTATCCAGCTGAGGCGGGAGACCAAGGGTCCCTTTCCACGTGCCACAGGAATCCTGGGACTCCTATCAAGTTTCACGAGGAGTCAGGCATCGTCTCCTTTGGAGGCACTGATCTCTGCGTACCTCTGGAGTTATCAAAGGATGTGAGGCGTCCGGTTGCGATGAGGTGGGGAACTAGGTCTTTCTCTGTGGTCTCCACAGGGGATTCAGACATCCTTTCATCTTGCGAGATGCAAGACGAGCCTGCATTCAAGTCACTGCAGGGATATCCGGCCTCATTTTGAGTCAGGGCATCGCGGTGTCCATTCCACTTGTGGCCGCAAACTCAGGGTCCCTCTCACATACCTAGAGCTGAGAGAAGCCTCCTCTTGAGGTGCTTGTGGTAAGGTGGTATTCCTCTGAAGTCGAAGGCAGGGACTAACGTCTCATCTCGAGTTGATTTTTGGGCGACGGAGCTCTTTCGTGTTGCTACAGTGACCTCAGGATCCCTCTAGCCTTGAAACAGTGTTCTTGGGGTTTCTCTGGAGTGCCATCAAGGAAATCAAGGCTCCTTTCATGTGTGATGTGCAACATGGAATTGCTCTGCATGCAGTGCAGGGGAATCGGGCCTCATCTCACGGCGAGGGGAAGTCTCATGGTTTTTCTCGAGTTGCGCCGGGAACCTGGGGTATATTCTCGAGTTACGACGGGGATGGCCCTTCCGACCACGTGTTTGTTCAGCGACGTCAGGACTCCTGCCTAGTTGCGAGGGACAACTCGGGATTCTCCTCGAGGCTTGGCAGGGCAAATGGGATGCCTCTCCAGCTGAGGCGGGAGACCAAGGGTCCCTTTCCACGTGCCACAGGAATCCTGGGACTCCTATCAAGTTTCACGAGGAGTCAGGCATCGTCTCCTTTGGAAGCACTGATCTCCGCGTACCTCTGGAGTTTTCAAAGGATGTGAGGCCTCCGGTCGCGATGAGGTGGGGAACTAGGTCTTTCTCTGTGGTCTCCACAGGGGATTCAGACATCCTTTCGTCTTGGGAGATGCAAGACGAGCCTGCATTCAAGTCACTACAGGGATATCCGGCCTTATTTCGAGTCAGGGCATCGCGGTGTCCATTCCACTTGAGTCCGCAAACTCAGAGTCACTCTCACATACCTAGAGCTGAGAGAAGCCTCCTCTTGAGGTGCTTGTGGTAAGGTGGTATTCCTCTGGATTTGAAGCCAGGGACTAACCTCTCATCTCGAGTTGATTTTTGGTCCACGGAGCTCTTTTGTGTTGCTACAGTGACCTCAGGAACCCTCTAGCCTTGAAACAGGGTTCTTGGGGTTTCTCTGGAGTGCCATCAAAGAAATCAAGGCTCCTTTCATGTGTGATGTGCAACACGGAATTGCTCTGCACACAGTGCAGGGGAATCAGGCTGCATCTCGCGGCAAGGGGGAAGTCTCATGGTTTTTCTGGAGTTGCGGCGGGAACCTCGGGTATATTCTCGAGTTACGACGAGGATGGCCCTTCCACCCACGTGTTTGTTCAGCGACGTCAGGACTCCTGCCTAGTTGCGAGGGAGAACTCGGGATTCTCCTCGAGGCTTGGCAGGGCAATTGGGACACCTCTCCAGCTGAGGCGGGAGACCAAGGGTCCCTTTCCACGTGCCGCAGGAATCCTGGGACTCCTATCAAGTTTCACGAGGAGTCAGGCATCGTCTCTTTGTAGGCACTGATCTCCGCGTACCTCTGGAGTTTTCAAAGGATGTGAGGCGTCCGGTCGCGATGAGGTGGGGAACTAGGTCTTACTCTGTGGTCTCCACAGGGGATTCAGACATCCTTTCGTCTTGGGAGATGCAAGACGAGCCTGCATTCAAGTCACTGCAGGGATATCCAGCCTTATTTCGAGTCAGGGCATCGCGGTATCCATTTCACTTGAGGCCGCAAACTCAGGGTCGCTCTCACATACCTAGAGCTGAGAGAAGCCTCCTCTTGAGGTACTTGTGGTAAGGTGGTATTCCTCTGGAGTCGAAGCCAGGGACTAACCTCTCATCTCGAGTTGATTTTTGGTCCACGGAGCTCTTTCGTGTTGCTACCGTGACCTCAGGATCCCTCTAGGCTTGAAAGAGTGTTCTTGGGGTTTCTCTGGAGTGCCATCAAGGAAATCAAGGCTCCTTTCATGTGTGATGTGCAACATGGAATTGCTCTGCATGCACTGCAGGGGAATCGGGCCTCATCTCACGGCGAGGGGAAGTCTCATGGTTTTTCTCGAGTTATGCCGGGAACCTGGGGTATATTCTCGAGTTACGACGGGGATGGCCCTTCCACTCTCGTGTTTGTTCAGCGACGTCAGGACTCCTGCCTAGTTGCGAGGGACAACTCGGGATTCTTCTCGAGGCTTGGCAGGGCAATTGGGACGCCTCTCCAGCTGAGGCGGGAGACCAAGGGTCCCTTTCCACGTGCCACAGAAATCCTGGGTGTCTTCTCAAATATCTCGAGGAGTCAAGCATCGTCTCCTTTGGAGGCACTGATCTCCGCGTACCTATGGAGTTTTCAAAGGATGTGAGGCCTCCGGTCGCTGTGAGGTGGAGAACTAGGTCTTTCTCTGTGGTCTGCACAGGGAATTCAGACATCCTTTCGTCATGGGAGATGCAAGACGAGCCTGCATTCAAGTCACTGCAGGGATATCCGGCCTTATTTCGAGTCAGGGCATCGCGGTGTCCATTCCACTTGAGGCCGCAAACTCAGGGTCCCTCTCACATACCTAGAGCTGAGAGAAGCCTCCTCTTGAGGTGCTTGTGGTAAGGTGGTATTCCTCTGGAGTCGAAGCCAGGGACTAACCTCTCATCTTGACTTGATTTTTGGCCCACGGATCTCTTTCTTGTTGCTACAGTGACCTCAGGATCCCTTTAGCCTTGAAACAGTGTTCTTGGGGTTTCTCTGGCGTGCCATCAAGGAAATCAAGGCTCCTTTCATGTATGATGTGCAACACGGAATTGCTCTGCACGCAGTGCAGGGGAAGCGGGCCTCATCTCGCGGCGAGGGGGAAGTCTCATGGTTTTTCTCGAGCTGCGGCGGGAACCTGGGGTATATTCCCGAGTTATGACGGTGATGGCCCTTCCACCCACGTGTTTGTTCAGCGACGTCAGGACTCCTGCCTAGTTGCGAGGGAGAACTCGGGATTCTCCTCGAGGCTTGGCAGGGCAATTGGGACACCTCTCCAGCTGAGGCGGGAGACCAAGGGTCCCTTTCCACGTGCCACAGGAATCCTGGGACTCCTATCAAGTTTCACGAGGAGTCAGGCATCGTCTCCTTTGGAGGCACTGATCTCCGCGTACCTCTGGAGTTTTCAAAGGATGTGCGTCCTCCGGTCGCGATGAGGTAGGGAACGAGGTCTTTCTCTGTGGTCTCCACAGGGGATTCAGACATCCTTTCGTCTTGGGAGATGCAAGACGAGCCTGCATTCAAGTCACTGCAGGGATATCCGGCCTTATTTCGAGTCAGGGCATCGCGGTGTCCATTCCACTTGAGGCCGCAAACTCAGGGTCCCTCTCACATACCTAGAGCTGAGAGAAGCCTCCTCTTGAGGTGCTTGTGGAAAGGTGGTAGTCTTCTGGAGTTGAAGCCAGGGACTAACCTCTCATCTCGAGTTGATTTTTGGTCCACGGAGCTCTTTCTTGTTGCTACAGTGACCTCAGGTTCCCACTAGCCTTGAAACAGTGTTCTTGGGGTTTCTCTGGAGTGCCATCAAGGAAATCAAGGCTCCTTTGATGTGTGATGTGCAACACGGAATTGCTCTGCATGCAGTGCAGGGGAATCGGGCCTCATCTCGCAGCGAGAGGGAAGTCTCATGGTTTTTCTCGAGTTGCGGTTGGAACCTGGGGTATATTTTGGAGTTACGACGGGGATGGCCCTCCCACACACGTGTTTGTTCAGCCACGTCAGGAATCCTGCCTAGTTGCGAGGGACAAGTCGGGATTCTCCTCGAGGCTTGGCAGGGCAATTGGGACGCCTCTCCAGCTGAGGCGGGAGACCAAGGGTCCCTTTCCACTTGCCACCGGAATCCTGGGACTCCTATCAAGTTTCCCGAGGAGTCAGGCATCGTCTCCTTTGGAGACACTGATCTCCGCGTACTTCTGGAGTTTTCAAAGGATGTGAGGACTCCGGTCGCGATGAGGTGGGGAACTAGGTCTTTCTCTGTGCTCTCAACAGGGGATTCAGACATCCTTTCATCTTGGGAGATGCAAGACGAGGCGGAATTCAGGTCACTTCAGAGATATCTTTCCTTATTTCGAGTCAGGGCAACGCGGTGTCCATTCCACTTGAGGCCGCAAACTCAGGGACCCTCTCACATACTTAGAGCTGAGAGAAGCCTCCTCTTGAGGTGCTTGTGGTAAGGTGGTATTCCTCTGGAGTCGAAGCCAGGGACTAACCTCTCATCTCGAGTTGATTTTTGGTCCACGGAGCTCTTTCATGTTGCTACAGTGACCTCAGGAACCCTCTAGCCTTGAAACAGTGTTCTTGGGGTTTCTCTGGAGTGCCATCAAGGAAATCAAGGCTCCTTTCATGTGTGATGTGCAACACGGAATTGCTCTGCATGCAGTGCAGGGGAAGCGGGCCTCATCTCGCGGCGAGGGGGAAGTCTCATGGTTTTTCTCGAGTTGCGGCGGGAACCTGGGGTATATTCTCGAGTTACGACGGGGATGGCCCTTCCACTCACGTGTTTGTTCAGCGACGTCATGCCTCCTGCCTAGTTGCGAGGGACAACTCGGGATTCTCCTCGAGGCTTGGCAGGGCAATTGGGACGCCTCTCCAGCTGAGGCAGGAGACCAAGGGTCCCTTTCCACGTGCCACAGGAATCCTGGGACTCCTATCAAGTTTGATGAGGAGTCAGCCATCGTTTCCTTTGGAGGCACTGACCTCCGCGTACCTCTGGACTTTTCAAAGGATGTGAGGCCTCCGGTCGCGATGAGGTGGGTAACTAGGTCTTTCTCTGTGGTTTCCACAGGGGATTCAGACATCCTTTCATCTTGGGAGATGGAAGACGAGCCTGCATTCAAGTCACTGCAGGGATATCCGGCCTTATTTCGAGTCAGGGCATCGCGGTGTCCATTCCACTTGAGGCCGCAAACTCAGGGTCCCTCTCACATACCTAGAGCTGAGAGAAGCCTTCTCTTGAGGTGCTTGTGGTAAGGTGGTATTCCTCTGGAGTCGAAGCCAGGGACTAACCTCTCATCTCGAGTTGATTCTTGGTCCACAGAGCTCTTTCGTTTTGCTACAGTGACCTCAGGATCCCTCTAGCCTTGAAACAGTGTTCTTGGGGTTTCTCTGGAGTGCCATCAAGGAAATCAAGGCTCCTTTCATGTGTGATGTGCAACACGGAATTGCTCTGCACGCAGTGCAGGGGAATCGGGCCTCATCTCGTGGCGAGGGGTAAGTCTCATGGTTTTTCTCGAGTTGCGGCGGGAACCTGGGGTATATTCTCGAGTTACGACGGGGATGGCCCTTCCACCCACGTGTTTGTTCAGCGACGTCAGGACTCCTGCCTAGTTGCGAGGGACAACTCGGGATTCTGCTCGAGGTTTGGCAGGGCAATTGGGACGCCTCTCCAGCTGAGGCGGGAGACCAAGGGTCCCTTTCCACGTGCCACAGGAATCCTGGGACTCCTATCAAGTTTCACGAGGAGTCAGGCATCGTCTCCTTTGGAGGCACTGATCTCCGCGTACCCCTGAAGTTTTCAAAGAATGTGAGGCCTCCGGTTGCGATGAGGTGGGGAACTAGGTCTTCTCTGTGGTCTCCAAGGGGATTCAGACACCCTTTTGTCTTGGGAGATGCAAGACGAGCCTGCATTCAACTCACTGCAGGGATATCCGGCCTTATTTCCAGTCAGGGCATCGCGGTGTCCATTCCACTTGAGGCCGCAAACTCAGGGTCCCTCTCACATACCTAGAGCTGAGAGAAGCCTCCTCTTGAGGTGCTTGTGGTAAGGTGGTATTCCTCTGGAGCCGAAGCCAGGGACTAACCTCTCATCTCGAGTTGTTTTTTGGTCCACGGAGCTCTTTCGTGTTGCTACAGTGACCTCAGGATCCCTCTAGCCTTGAAACCGTGTTCTTGGGGTTTCTCTGGAGTGCCATCAAGGAAATCAAGGCTCCTTTCATGTGTGATGTGCAACACGGAATTGCTCTGCACGCAGTGCAGGGGAATCGAGCCTCATCTCACGGCGAGGGGGAAGTCTCATGGTTTTTCTCGAGTTGCGGCGGGAACCTGGGGTACATTCTCGAGTTACGACGGGGATGGCCCTTCCACACACATGTTTGTTCAGCCTCGTCAGGATTCCAGCCTAGTTGTGAGGGACAACTCGGGATTCTCCTCGAGGCTTGGCAGGGCAATTGGGACGCCTATCCAGCTGAGGCGGGAGACCAAGGGTCCCTTTCCACGTGCCACAGGAATCCTGGGACTCCTATCAAGTTTCACGAGGAGTCAGGCATCGTCTCCTTTGGAGGCACTGATCTCTGCGTACCTCTGGAGTTATCAAAGGATGTGAGGCGTCCGGTCGCGATGAGGTGGGGAACTAGGTCTTTCTCTTTGGTCTCCACAGGGGATTCAGACATCCTTTCGTCTTGGGAGATGCAAGACGAGCCTGCATTCAAGTCACTGCAGGGATATCCGGCCTTATTTCGAGTCAGGGCATCGCGGTGTCCATTCCAATTGTGGCCGCAAACTCAGGGTCCCTCTCACATACCTAGAGCTGAGAGAAGCCTCCTCTTGAGGTGCTTGTGGTAAGGTGGTATTCCTATGGAGTCGAAGCCAGGGACTAACCTCTCATCTCGAGTTGATTTTTGGTCCACGGAGCCCTTTCGTGTTGCTACAGTGACCTCAGAATGCCTCTAGCCTTGAAACAGTGTTCCTGGGGTTTCTCTGGAGTGCCATCAAGGAAATCAAGGCTCCTTTCATGTGTGATGTGCAACACGGATTTGCTCTGCATGCAGTGCAGGGGAATCGGGCCTCATCTCGCGGCGAGGGTGAAGTTTCATGGCTTTTCTCGAGTTGCGGCGGGAACCTGGTGTATATTCTCGAGTTACGACGGGGATGGCCCTTCCACACACATGTTTGTTCAGCCTCGTCAGGACCCCTGCCTAGTTGCGAGGGAGAACTCGGGATTCTCCTCGAGGCTTGGCAGGGCAATTGGGACACCTCTCCAGCTGAGGCGGGAGACCAAGGGTCCCTTTCCACGTGCCACAGGAATCCTTGGACTCCTATCAAGTTTCACGAGGAGTCAGGCATCGTCTCCTTTGGAGGCACTGTTCTCCGCGTACCTCTGGAGTTTTCAACGGATGTGAGGCCTCCGGTCGTGATGAGGTGGGGATCTAGGTCTTTCTCTGTGGTCTCCACAGGGGATTCAGACATCCTTTCATCTTGGGAGATGCAAGACGAGCCTGCATTCAAGTCACTGCAGGGATATCCGGCCTTATTTCGAGTCACGGCATCGCGGTGTCCATTCCACTTGAGGCCGCAAACTCAGGGTCCCTCTCACATACCTAGAGCTCAGAGAAGCCTCCTCTTGAGGTGCTTCTGGTAAGGTGGTATTCTTCTGGAGTGGAAGCCAGGGACTAACCTCTCATCTCGAGTTGATTTTTGGTCCACGGAGCTCTTTTGTGTTGCTACAGTGACCTCAGGATCCCTCTAGCCTTGAAACAGTGCTCTTGGGGTTTCTCTGGAGTGCCATCAAGGAAATCAAGGCTCCTTTCATGTGTGATGTGCAACATGGAATTGCTCTGGACGCAGTGCAGCGGAATCGGGACTCAGCTCGCGGCGAGGGGGAAATCTCATGGTTTTTCTCGAGTTGCGGCCGGAACCTGGGCTATATTCTCGAGTTATGACGTGGATGGCCCTTCAACACACGTGTTTGTTCAGCGACGTTAGGACTCCTGACTAGTTGCGAGGGACAACTCGCGATTCTCCTCGAGGCTTGGCTGGGCAATTGGGACGCCTCTCCAGCTGAGGCGGGAGACCAAGGGTCCCTTTCCACGTGCCACAGGAATCCTGGGACTTCTATCAAGTTTCACGAGGAGTCAGGCATCGTCTCCTTTGGAGGCACTGATCTCCGCGTACCTCTGGAGTTTTCAAAAGGATGTGAGGCCTCCGGTCGCGATGAGGTGGGGAATTATGTCTTTCTCTGTGGTCTCCACAGGGGATTCAGACATCCTTTCGTCTTGGGAGATGCAAGACGAGCCTGCATTCAAGTCACTGCAGGGATATCTGGCCTTATTTCGAGTCAGGGCATTACGGTGTCCATTCGACTAGAGGCTGCAAACTCAGGGTCCCTCTCACATACCTAGAGCTGAGAGAAGCCTCCTCTTGAGGTGCTTGTGGTAAGGTGGTATTCCTCTGGAGTCGAAGCCAGGGACTAACCTCTCATCTCGAGTTGATTTTTGGTCCATGGAGCCCTTTCGTGTTGCTACAGTGACCTCAGAATGCCTCTAGCCTTGAAACAGTGTTCCTGGGGTTTCTCTGGAGTGCCATCAAGGAAATCAAGGCTCCTTTCATGTGTGATGTGCAACACGGATTTGCTCTGCATGCAGTGCAGGGGAATCGGGCCTCATCTCGCGGCGAGGGTGAAGTTTCATGGTTTTTCTCGAGTTGCGGCGGGAACCTGGTGTATATTCTCGAGTTACGACGGGGATGGCCCTTCCACCCACATGTTTGTTCAGCCACGTCAGGACCCCTGCCTAGTTGCGAGGGAGAACACGGGATTCTCCTCGAGGCTTGGCAGGGCAATTGGGACACCTCTCCAGATGAGGCGGGAGACCAAGGGTCCCTTTCCACGTGCCACAGGAATCCTGGGACTCCTATCAAGTTTCACGAGGAGTCAGGCATCGTCTCCTTTGGAGGCACTGTTCTCCGCGTACCTCTGGAGTTTTCAACGGATGTGAGGCCTCCGGTCGTGATGAGCTGGGGATCTAGGTCTTTCTCTGTGGTCTCCACAGGGGATTCAGACATCCTTTCATCTTGGGAGATGCAAGACGAGCCTGCATTCAAGTCACTGCAGGGATATCCGGCCTTATTTCGAGTCACGGCATCGCGGTGTCCATTCCACTTGAGGCCGCAAACTCAGGGTCCCTCTCACATACCTAGAGCTCAGAGAAGCATCCTCTTGAGGTGCTTCTGGTAAGGTGGTATTCCTCTGGAGTGGAAGCCAGGGACTAACCTCTCATCTCGAGTTGATTTTTGGTCCACGGAGCTCTTTTGTGTTGCTACTGTGACCTCAGGATCCCTCTAGCCTTGAAAAAGTGATCTTGGGGTTTCTCTGGAGTGCCATCAAGGAAATCAAGGCTCCTTTCATGTGTGATGTGCAACACGGAATTGCTCTGCACGCAGTGCAGCGGAATTGGGACTCAGCTCGCGGCGAGGGGGAAATCTCATGGTTTTTCTCGAGTTGCGGCCGGAACCTGGGCTATATTCTCGAGTTATTACGTGGATGGCCCTTCAACACACGTGTTTGTTCAGCGACGTTAGGACTCCTGACTAGTTGCGAGGGACAACTCGGGATTCTCCTCGAGGCTTGGCAAGGCAATTGGGACGCCTCTCCAGCTGAGGCGGGAGACCAAGGGTCCCTTTCCACGTGCCACAGGAATCCTGGGACTCCTATCAAGTTTCACGAGGAGTCAGGCATCGTCTCCTTTGGAGGCACTGATCTCCGCGTACCTCTGGAGTTTTCAAAGGATGTGAGGCCTCCGGTCGCGATGAGGTGGGGAATTATGTCTTTCTCTGTGGTCTCCACAGGGGATTCAGACATCCTTTCGTCTTGGGAGATGCAAGACGAGCCTGCATTCAAGTCACTGCAGGGATATCTGGCCTTATTTCGAGTCAGGGCATTACGGTGTCCATTCGACTAGAGGCTGCAAACTCAGGGTCCCTCTCACATACCTAGAGCTGAGAGAAGCCTCCTCTTGAGGTGCTTGTGGTAAGGTGGTACTCCTCTGGAGTCGAAGCCAGGGACTAACGCCTCATCTCGAGTTGATTTTTGGTCCACGGAGTTCTTTCGTGTTGCTACAGTGACCTCAGGATCCCTGTAGCCTGGAAACAGTGTTCCTGGGGTTTCTCTAGAGTGTCATCAAGAAAATCAATGCTCCTTTCATGTGCGATGTGCAACACGGAATTGCTCTGCATGCAGTGCAGGGGAATCGGGCCTCACCTCGCGGCGAGGGGAAATCTCATGGATTTTCTCGAGTTGCGGCGGGAACCTGATGTATATTCTCGAGTTACGACGGGGATGGCCCTTCCACACACGTGTTTGTTCAGCGACGTCAGGACTTGTGCCTAGTTGCGAGGGACAACTCGGGATTCTCCTCGAGGCTTGGCAGGGCAATTGGGATGCCTCTCCAGCTGAGGCGGGAGACCAAGGGTCCCTTTCCACGTGCCACAGGAATCCTGGGACTCCTATCAAGTTTCAGGAGGAGTCAGGCATCGTCTCCTTTGGTGGCACGGATCTCTGCGTACCTCTGGAGCTATCAAAGGATGTGAGGCCTCCGGTCGCGATGAGGTGGGGAACTAGGTCCTTCTCTGTGGTCTCCACAGGGGATTCAGACATCCTTTCGTCTTGGGAGATGCAAGACGAGCCTGCATTCAAGTCACTGCAGGGATATCCGGCCTTATTTCGAGTCAGGGCATCGCGGTGTCCATTCCACTTGAGGCCGCAAACTCAGGGTCCCTCTCACATACCTAGAGCTGAGAGAAGCCTCCTCTTGAGGTGCTTGTGGTAAGGTGGTATTCCTCTGGAGTCGAAGCCAGGGACTAACCTCTCATCTCGAGTTGATTTTTGGTCCACGGATTTCTTTCGTGTTGCTACAGTGACCTCAGGATCCCTCTAGCCTTGAAACAGTGTTCTTGGGGTTACTCTGGAGTGCCATCATGGAATCAAGGCTCCTTTCATGTGTGATGTGCAACACGGAATTGCTCTGCACGCAGTGTAGGGGAATCAGGCCTCATCTCGCAGCGAGGGGGAAGTCTCATGGTTTTTCTCGAGTTGCGGCGGGAACCTGGACTATATTCTCGAGTTACGATGGGGATGGCCCTTCCACCCACGTGTTTGTTCAGCGACGTCTGGACACCTGCCTAGTTTCGAGGGAAAACTCGGGATTCTCCTCGAGGCTTGGCAGGGCAATTGGGACGCATCTCCAGCTGAGGCGGGAGACCAAGGGTCCCTTTCCACGTGCCACAGGAATCCTGGGACTCCTATCAAGTTTCACGAGGAGTCAGGCATCGTCTCCTTTGGAGGCACTGATCTCCGCGTACCTCTGGAGTTTTCAAAGGATGTGAGGCCTCCCGTCGCGATGAGGTGGGGAACTAGGTCTTTCTCTGTGGTCTCCACAGGGGATTCAGACATCCTTTCGTCTTGGGAGATGCAAGACGAGCCTGCATTCAAGTCACTGCAGGGATATCCGGCCTTATTTAGAGTCAGGGCATCCCAGTGTCCATTCGACTAGGGGCTGCAAACTCAGGGTCCTTCTCACATACCTAGAGCTGAGAGAAGCCTCCTCTTGAGGTGCTTGTGGTAAGGTGGTATTGCTCTGGAGTCGAAGCCAGGGACTAACCTCTCATCTCGAGTTGATTTTTGGTCCACGGAGCTCTTTCGTGTTGCTACAGTGACCTCAGGATCCCTCTAGCCTTGAAACAGTGTTCTTGGGGTTTCTCTGGAGTGCCATCAAGGAAATCAAGGCTCCTTTCATGTGTGATGTGCAACACGGAATTGCTCTGCACGCAGTGCAGCAGAATCGGGCCTGATCTCGCGGCGAGGTGGAAGTCTCATGGTTTTTCTCGAGTTGCGGCGGGAACCTGGGGTATATTCTCGAGTTACGACGGGGATGGCCCTTCCACCCACGTGTTTGTTCAGCGACGTCAGAACTTCTGCCTAGTTGAGAGGGACAACTCGGGATTCTCCTCGAGGCTTGGCAGGGCAATTGGGATGCCTCTCCAGCTGAGGCGTGAGACCAAGTGTCCCTTTCCTCGTGCCACAGGAATCCTGGGACTCCTATCAAGTTTCACGAGGAGTCAGGCATCGTCTCCTTTCGAGGCGCGGATCTCTGCGTACCTCTGGAGTTATCAAAGGATGTGAGGCCTCCGGTCGCGATGAGGTGAGGAACTAGGTCTTTCTCTGTGGTCTCCACAGGGGATTCAGACATCCTTTCGTCTTGGGAGATGCAAGATGAGCCTGCATTCAAGTCACTGCAGGGATATCCGGCCTTATTTCGAGTCAGGGCATCGCGGTGTCCATTCCACTTGTGGCCGCAAACTCAGGGTCCCTCTCACATACCTAGAGCTGAGAGAAGCCTCCTCTTGAGGTGCTTGTGGTAAGGTGATATTCCCCTGGATTCGAAGCCAGGGACTAACCCCTCATCTCGAGTTGATTTTTGGTCCACGGAGCTCTTTCGTGTTGCTACAGTGACCTCAGGATCCCTCTAGCCTTGAAACAGTGTTTTTGGGGTTTCTCTGGAGTGCCATCAAAGAAATCAAGGCTCCTTTCATGTGTGATGTGCAACACGGAATTGCTCTGCACGCAGTGCAGCGGAATCGGTACTGATCTCGCGGCGAGGGGGAAGTCTCATGGTTTTTCTCGAGTTGCGACGGGATCCTGGGGTATATTCTCGAGTTAAGACGGGGATGGGGCTTCCACACACGTGTTTGTTCAGCGACGTCAGAACTTTTGCCTAGTTGCGAGGGACAACTCGGGATTCTCCTCGAGGCTTGGCAGGGCAATTGGGATGCCTCTCCAGCTGAGGCGTGAGACCAAGGGTCCCTTTCCACGTGCCACAGGAATCCTGGGACTCCTATCAAGTTTCACGAGGAGTCAGGCTTCGTCTCTTTTGGAGGCGCGGATCACTGCGTACCTCTGGAGTTATCAAAGGATGTGAGGCCTACGGTCGCGAAGAGGTGGGGAACTAGGTCTTTCTCTGTGGTCTCCACAGGGGATTCAGACATCCTTTCATCTTGGGAGATGCAAGATGAGCCTGCATTCAAGTCACTGCAGGGATATCCGGCCTTATTTCGAGTCAGGGCATCCCAGTGTCCATTCGACTAGGGGCTGCAAACTCAGGGTCCTTCTCACATACATAGAGCTGAGAGAAGCCTCCTCTTGAGGTGCTTGTGGTAAGGTGGTATTCCTCTGGAGTCGAAGTCAGGGACTAATCTCTCATCTCGAGTTGATTTTTGGTCCACGGAGCCCTTTTGTGTTGCTACAGTGACCTCAGGATGCCTCTAGCCTTGAAACAGTGTTCCTGTGGTTTCTCTGGATTGCCATCAAGGAAATCAAGGCTCCTTTCATGTGTGATGTGCAACACGGAATTGCTCTGCACGCAGTGCATGGGAATCGGGCCTCATCTCGCGGCGAAGGGGAAGTTTCATGGTTTTTCTCGAGTTGCGGCGGGAACCTGGGGTATATTCTCGAGTTACGACGGGGATGGCCCTTCCACCCACGTGTTTGTTCAGCCACGTCAGGACTCCTGCCTAGTTGCGAGGGACAACTCGGGATTCTCCTCGATGCTTGGCAGGGCAATTGGGACGCCTCTCCAGATGAGGCGGGAGACTAAGGTTCCCTTTCCACGTGCCACAGGAATCCTGGGACTCCTATCAAGTTTCACGAGGAGTCAGGCATCGTCTCCTTTGGAGGCACAGTTCTCCGCGTACCTCTGGAGTTTTCAAAGGATGTGAGGCTTCCGGTCGCGATGAGGTGGGGAACTAGGTCTTTCTCTGTGGTCTCCACAGGGGATTCAGACATCCTTTCATTTTGAGAGATGCAAGACGAGCCTGCATTCAAGTCACTGCAGGGATATCCGGCCTTATTTCGAGTCAGGGCATCGCGGTGTCCATTCCACTTGAGGCCACAAACTCAGGGTCCCTCTCACGTAGCCAGAGCTGAGAGAAGCCTCCTCTTGAGGTGCTTCTGGTAAGGTGGTATTCCTCTGGAGTCGAAGCCAGGGACTAACCTCTCATCTCGAGTTGATTTTTGGTCCACGGAGCTCTTTTGTGTTGCTACAGTGACCTCAGGATCCCTCTAGCCTTGAAACAGTGTTCTTGGGGTTTTTTGGAGTGCCATCAAGGAAATCAAGGCTCCTTTCATGTGTGATGTGCAACACGGAATTGCTCTGCACGCAGTGCAGCAGAATCGGGCCTGATCTCGCGGCGAGGTGGAAGTCTCATGGTTTTACTCGAGTTGCGGCGGGAACCTGGGGTATATTCTCGAGTTACGACGGGGATGGCCCTTCCACCCACGTGTTTGTCCAGCGACGTCAGAACTTCTGCCTAGTTTCGAGGGACAACTCGGGATTCTCATCGAGGCTTGGCAGGGCAATTGGGATGCCTCTCCAGCTGAGGCGTGAGACCAAGTGTCCCTTTCCTCGTGCCACAGGAATCCTGGGACTCCTATCAAGTTTCACGAGGAGTCAGGCATCGTCTCCTTTCGAGGCGCGGATCTCTGCGTACCTCTGGAGTTATCAAAGGATGTGAGGCCTCCGGTCGCGATGAGGTGAGGAACTAGGTCTTTCTCTGTGGTCTCCACAGGGGATTCAGACATCCTTTCGTCTTGGGAGATGCAAGATGAGCCTGCATTCAAGTCACTGCAGGGATATCCGGCCTTATTTCGAGTCAGGGCATCGCGGTGTCCATTCCACTTGTGGCCGCAAACTCAGGGTCCCTCTCACATACCTAGAGCTGAGAGAAGCCTCCTCTTGAGGTGCTTGTGGTAAGGTGATATTCCCCTGGAGTCGAAGCCAGGGACTAACCCCTCATCTCGAGTTGATTTTTGGTCCACGGAGCTCTTTCGTGTTGCTACAGTGACCTCAGGATCCCTCTAGCCTTGAAACAGTGTTCTTGGGGTTTCTCTGGAGTGCCATCACGGAAATCACGGCTCCTTTCATGTGTGATGTGCAACACGGAATTGCTCTGCACGCAGTGCAGGGGAATCGGGCCTGATCTCGCGGCGAGGGGGAAGTCTCATGGTTTTTATCGAGTTGCGGCGGGAACCTGGGGTGTATTCTCGAGTTACGACGGGGATGGCCCTTCCACACACGTGTTTGTTAAGCGACGTCAGGACTTCTGCCTAGTTGCGAGGGACAACTCGGGATTCTCCTCGAGGTTTGGCAGGGAAATTGGGATGCCTCTCCAGCTGAGGCGGGAGACCAAGGGTCCCTTTCCACGTGCCACAGGAATCCTGGTGCTCCTATCAAGTTTCAGGAGGAGTCAGGCATCGTCTCCTTTGGTGGCACAGATCTCTGCGTACCTCTGGAGTTATCAAAGAATGTGAGGCGTCCGTTCGCGATGAGGTGGGGAACTAGGTCTTTCTCTGTGGTCTCCACATGGGATTCAGACATCCTTTCGTCTTGGGAGATGCAAGACGAGCCTGCATTCAAGTCACTGCAGGTATATCTGGCCTTATTTCGAGTCAGGGCATCGCGGTGTCCATTCCACTTGAGGCCGCAAACTCAAGGTCCCTCTCACATACCTAAAACTGCCAGAAGCCTCCTCTTGAGGTGCTTGTGGTAAGGTGGTATTCCTCTGGAGTCGAAGTTAGGGACTAACCCCTCATCTCGAGTTGATTTTTGGTCCACGGAGCTCTTTCGTGTTGCTACAGTGACCTCAGGATCCCTCTAGCCTGGAAACAGTGTTCTTGGGGTTTCTCTGGAGTGCCATGAAGGAAATCAATGCTCCTTTCATGTGTGATGTGCAACACAGAATTGCTCTGCACGCAGTGAAGGGGAATCGGGCCTCATCTCACGGCGAGGGGGAAGTCTCATGGTTTTCCTCGAGTTGCGGCGGGAACCTGAGGTATATTCTCGAGTTTCAACGGGGATGGCCCTTCTACCCACGTGTTTGTTCAGCGACGTCAGGACTCCTGCCTAGTTGCGAGGGACAACTCGGGATTCTCCTCGAGGCTTGGCAGGGCAACTGGGACGCCCCTCCGGCTGAGACGGGAGACCAAGGGTCCCTTTCCACGTGCCACAGGAATTCTGGGACTCCTATCAAGTTTCCCGAGGAGTCAGGCATCGTCTCCTTTGGAAGCACTGATCTCTGCGTACCTCTGGATTTATGAAAGGATGTGAGGCCTCCGGTCGCGATGAAGTGGGGAACTAGGTCTTTCTCTGTGGTCTCCACAGGGGATTCAGACATCCTTTCGTCTTGGAAGATGCAAGACGAGCCTGCATTCAAGTCACTGCAGGGATATCCGGCCTTATTTCGAGTCAGGGCATCACGGTCTCCATTCCACTTGAGGCCGCAAACTCAGGGTCCCTCTCACATACCTAAAGCTGCGAGAAGCCTCCTCTTGAGGTGCTTGTGGTAAGGTGGTATTCCTCTGGAGTCGAAGTTAGGGACTAACCTCTCATCTCGAGTTGATTTTTGGTCCACGGAGCTCTTTCGTGTTGCTACAGTGACCTCAGGATCCCTCTAGCCTTGAAACAGTGTTCTTATGGTTACTCTGGAGTGCCATCATGGAAATCAAGGCTCCTTTCATGTGTGATGTGCAACACGGAATTGCTCTGCACGCAGTGTAGGGGAATCGGGCCTCATCTCGCGGCGATGGGGAAGTCTCATGGTTTTTCTCGAGTTGCGGCGGGAACCTGGGGTATATTCTCGAGTTACGACGGGGATGGCCCTTCCACACACGTGTTTGTTCAGCCACGTCAGGACTCCTGCCTAGTTGCGAGGGACAACTCGGGATTCTCCTCGATGCTTGGCAGGGCAATTGGGACGCCTCTCCAGATGAGGCGGGAGACTAAGGTTCCCTTTCCACGTGCCACAGGAATCCTGGGACTCCTATCAAGTTTCACGAGGAGTCAGGCATCGTCTCCTTTGGAGGCACAGTTCTCCGCGTACCTCTGGAGTTTTCAAAGGATGTGAGGCCTCCGGTCGCGATGAGGTGGGGAACTAGGTCTTTCTCTGTGGTCTCCACAGGGGATTCAGACATCCTTTCATTTTGAGAGATGCAAGACGAGACTGCATTCAAGTCACTGCAGGGATATCCGGCCTTATTTCGAGTCAGGGCATCGCGGTGTCCATTCCACTTGAGGCCACAAACTCAGGGTCCCTCTCACGTAGCCAGAGCTGAGAGAAGCCTCCTCTTGAGGTGCTTCTGGTAAGGTGGTATTCCTCTGGAGTCGAAGCCAGGGACTAACCTCTCATCTCGAGTTGATTTTTGGTCCACGGAGCTCTTTTGTGTTGCTACAGTGACCTCAGGATCCCTCTAGCCTTGAAACAGTGTTCTTGGGGTTTTTTGGAGTGCCATCAAGGAAATCAAGGCTCCTTTCATGTGTGATGTGCAACACGGAATTGCTCTGCACGCAGTGCAGCAGAATCGGGCCTGATCTCGCGGCGAGGTGGAAGTCTCATGGTTTTACTCGAGTTGCGGCGGGAACCTGGGGTATATTCTCGAGTTACGACGGGGATGGCCCTTCCACCCACGTGTTTGTCCAGCGACGTCAGAACTTCTGCCAAGTTTCGAGGGACAACTCGGGATTCTCATCGAGGCTTGGCAGGGCAATTGGGATGCCTCTCCAGCTGAGGCGTGAGACCAAGTGTCCCTTTCCTCGTGCCACAGGAATCCTGGGACTCCTATCAAGTTTCACGAGGAGTCAGGCATCGTCTCCTTTCGAGGCGCGGATCTCTGCGTACCTCTGGAGTTATCAAAGGATGTGAGGCCTCCGGTCGCGATGAGGTGAGGAACTAGGTCTTTCTCTGTGGTCTCCACAGGGGATTCAGACATCCTTTCGTCTTGGGAGATGCAAGATGAGCCTGCATTCAAGTCACTGCAGGGATATCCGGCCTTATTTCGAGTCAGGGCATCGCGGTGTCCATTCCACTTGTGGCCGCAAACTCAGGGTCCCTCTCACATACCTAGAGCTGAGAGAAGCCTCCTCTTGAGGTGCTTGTGGTAAGGTGATATTCCCCTGGAGTCGAAGCCAGGGACTAACCCCTCATCTCGAGTTGATTTTTGGTCCACGGAGCTCTTTCGTGTTGCTACAGTGACCTCAGGATCCCTCTAGCCTTGAAACAGTGTTCTTGGGGTTTCTCTGGAGTGCCATCACGGAAATCACGGCTCCTTTCATGTGTGATGTGCAACACGGAATTGCTCTGCACGCAGTGCAGGGGAATCGGGCCTGATCTCGCGGCGAGGGGGAAGTCTCATGGTTTTTATCGAGTTGCGGCGGGAACCTGGGGTGTATTCTCGAGTTACGACGGGGATGGCCCTTCCACACACGTGTTTGTTAAGCGACGTCAGGACTTCTGCCTAGTTGCGAGGGACAACTCGGGATTCTCCTCGAGGTTTGGCAGGGAAATTGGGATGCCTCTCCAGCTGAGGCGGGAGACCAAGGGTCCCTTTCCACGTGCCACAGGAATCCTGGTGCTCCTATCAAGTTTCAGGAGGAGTCAGGCATCGTCTCCTTTGGTGGCACAGATCTCTGCGTACCTCTGGAGTTATCAAAGAATGTGAGGCGTCCGTTCGCGATGAGGTGGGGAACTAGGTCTTTCTCTGTGGTCTCCACATGGGATTCAGACATCCTTTCGTCTTGGGAGATGCAAGACGAGCCTGCATTCAAGTCTCTGCAGGTATATCTGGCCTTATTTCGAGTCAGGGCATCGCGGTGTCCATTCCACTTGAGGCCGCAAACTCAAGGTCCCTCTCACATACCTAAAACTGCCAGAAGCCTCCTCTTGAGGTGCTTGTGGTAAGGTGGTATTCCTCTGGAGTCGAAGTTAGGGACTAACCCCTCATCTCGAGTTGATTTTTGGTCCACGGAGATCTTTCGTGTTGCTACAGTGACCTCAGGATCCCTCTAGCCTGGAAACAGTGTTCTTGGGGTTTCTCTGGAGTGCCATGAAGGAAATCAATGCTCCTTTCATGTGTGATGTGCAACACAGAATTGCTCTGCACGCAGTGAAGGGGAATCGGGCCTCATCTCACGGCGAGGGGGAAGTCTCATGGTTTTCCTCGAGTTGCGGCGGGAACCTGAGGTATATTCTCGAGTTTCAACGGGGATGGCCCTTCTACCCACGTGTTTGTTCAGCGACGTCAGGACTCCTGCCTAGTTGCGAGGGACAACTCGGGATTCTCCTCGAGGCTTGGCAGGGCAACTGGGACGCCCCTCCGGCTGAGACGGGAGACCAAGGGTCCCTTTCCACGTGCCACAGGAATTCTGGGACTCCTATCAAGTTTCCCGAGGAGTCAGGCATCGTCTCCTTTGGAAGCACTGATCTCTGCGTACCTCTGGATTTATGAAAGGATGTGAGGCCTCCGGTCGCGATGAAGTGGGGAACTAGGTCTTTCTCTGTGGTCTCCACAGGGGATTCAGACATCCTTTCGTCTTGGAAGATGCAAGACGAGCCTGCATTCAAGTCACTGCAGGGATATCCGGCCTTATTTCGAGTCAGGGCATCACGGTCTCCATTCCACTTGAGGCCGCAAACTCAGGGTCCCTCTCACATACCTAAAGCTGCGAGAAGCCTCCTCTTGAGGTGCTTGTGGTAAGGTGGTATTCCTCTGGAGTCGAAGTTAGGGACTAACCTCTCATCTCGAGTTGATTTTTGGTCCACGGAGCTCTTTCGTGTTGCTACAGTGACCTCAGGATCCCTCTAGCCTTGAAACAGTGTTCTTATGGTTACTCTGGAGTGCCATCATGGAAATCAAGGCTCCTTTCATGTGTGATGTGCAACACGGAATTGCTCTGCACGCAGTGTAGGGGAATCGGGCCTCATCTCGCGGCGATGGGGAAGTCTCATGGTTTTTCTCGAGTTGCGGCGGGAACCTGGGGTATATTCTCGAGTTACGACGGGGATTGCCCTTCCACACACGTGTTTGTTCAGCGACGTCAGGACTTCTGCCTAGTTGCGAGGGACAACTCGGGATTCTCCTCGAGGTTTGGCAGGGCAATTGGGATGCCTCTCCAGCTGAGGCGGGAGACCAAGGGTCCCTTTCCACGTGCCACAGGAATCCTGGTGCTCCTATCAAGTTTCAGGAGGAGTCAGGCATCGTCTCCTTTGGTGGCACGGATCTCTGCGCACCTCTGGAGTTATCAAAGGATGTGAGGCGTCCGGTCGCGATGAAGTGGGGAACTAGGTCTTTCTCTGTGGTCTCCACATGGGATTCAGACATCCTTTCGTCTTGGGAGATGCAAGACGAGCCTGCATTCAAGTCACTGCAGGGATATCCGGCCTTATTTTGCGTTAGGGCATCCCGGTGTCCATTCGACTAGAGGCTGCAAACTCAGGGTCCCTCTGACATACTTAGAGCTGAGAGAAGCCTCCTCTTGAGGTGCTTGTGGTAAGGTGATATTCCCCTGGAGTCGAAGCCAGGGACTAACCCCTCATCTCGAGTTGATTTTTGGTCCACGGAGCTCTTTCGTGTTGCTACAGTGACCTCAGGATCCCTCTAGCCTTGAAACAGTGTTCTTGGGGTTTCTCTGGAGTGCCATCAAGGAAATCACGGCTCCTTTCATGTGTGATGTGCAACACGGAATTGCTCTGCACGCAGTGAAGGGGAATCGGTCCTGATCTCGCGGCGAGGGGGAAGTCTCATGGTTTTTCTCGAGTTGCGGCGGGAACCTGGGTTATATTCTCGAGTTACGATGGGGATGGCCCTTCCACACACGTGTTTGTTCAGCGATGTCAGGACTCCTGCCTAGTTGCAAGGAACAACTCGGGATTCTCCTCGAGGCTTGGCAGGGCAACTGGGACGCCTCTCCGGCTGAGGCGGGAGACCAAGTGTCCCTTTCCACGTGCCACAGGAATCCTGGGACTCCTATCAAGTTTCACGAGGAGGCAGGCATCGTCTCCTTTGGAGGCACTGATCTCTGCGTACCTCTGAAGTTTTCAAAGGATATGAGGCCTCCGGTCGCGATGAGGTGGGGAACTAGGTCTTTCTCTGTGGTCTCCACAGGGGATTCAGACATCCTTTCGTCTTGGGAGATGAAAGACGAGCCTGCATTCAAGTCACTGCAGGGATATCCGGCCTTATTTCGAGTCACGGCATCGCGGTGTCCATTCCACTTGAGGCCGCAAACTCAGGGTCCCTCTCACATACCTAGAGCTGAGAGAAGCCTCCTCTTGAGGTGCTTGTGGTAAGGTGGTATTCCTCTGGAGTCGAAGCCAGGGACTAACCTCTCATCTCGAGTTGATTTGTGGTCCACGGAGCTCTTTTGTGTTGCTACAGCGACCTCAGGATCCCTCTAGCCTTGAAACAGTGTTCTTGGGGTTTCTCTGGAGTGCCATGAAGGAAATCAAGGCTCCTTTCATGTGTGATGTGCAACACGGAATTGCTCTGCACGCAGTGAAGGGGAATCAGGCCTCATCTCGCGGCGAGGGGGAAGTCTCATGGTTTTTCTCGAGTTGCGGCGGGAACCTGGGCTATATTCTCGAGTTATGATGGGGATGGCCCTTCCACACACGTGTTTGTTCAGCGACGTCAGGACTCCTGTCTAGTTGCGAGGGACAACTCGGGATTCTCCTCGAGGCTTGGCAGGGCAATTGGGACGCCTCTCCAGCTGAGGCGGGAGACCAAGTGTCCGTTTCCACGTGCCACAGGAATCCTGGGACTCCTATCAAGTTTCACGAGGAGTCAGGCATCGTCCCCTTTCGAGGCACTGATCTCCGCGTACCTCTGTAGTTTTCAAAGGATGTGAGGCCTCCGGTCGCGATGAGGTGGGGAACTAGGTCTTTCTCTGTGGTCTCCACAGGGGATTCAGACATCCTTTCGTCTTGGGAGATGCAAGACGAGCCTGCATTCAAGTCACTGCAGGGATATCCGGCCTTATTTCGAGTCAGGGCATCACGGTCTCCATTCCACTTGAGGCCGCAAACTCAGGGTCCCTCTCACATACCTAAAGCTGCGAGAAGCCTCCTCTTGAGGTGCTTGTGGTAAGGTGGTATTCCTCTGGAGTCGAAGTTAGGGACTAACCTCTCATCTCGAGTTGATTTTTGGTCCACGGAGCTCTTTCGTGTTGCTACAGTGACCTCAGGATCCCTCTAGCCTTGAAACAGTGTTCTTATGGTTACTCTGGAGTGCCATCATGGAAATCAAGGCTCCTTTCATGTGTGATGTGCAACACGGAATTGCTCTGCACGCAGTGTAGGGGAATCGGGCCTCATCTCGCGGCGATGGGGAAGTCTCATGGTTTTTCTCGAGTTGCGGCGGGAACCTGGGGTATATTCTCGAGTTACGACGGGGATGGCCCTTCCACACACGTGTTTGTTCAGCCACGTCAGGACTCCTGCCTAGTTGCGAGGGACAACTCGGGATTCTCCTCGATGCTTGGCAGGGCAATTGGGACGCCTCTCCAGATGAGGCGGGAGACTAAGGTTCCCTTTCCACGTGCCACAGGAATCCTGGGACTCCTATCAAGTTTCACGAGGAGTCAGGCATCGTCTCCTTTGGAGGCACAGTTCTCCGCGTACCTCTGGAGTTTTCAAAGGATGTGAGGCCTCCGGTCGCGATGAGGTGGGGAACTAGGTCTTTCTCTGTGGTCTCCACAGGGGATTCAGACATCCTTTCATTTTGAGAGATGCAAGACGAGACTGCATTCAAGTCACTGCAGGGATATCCGGCCTTATTTCGAGTCAGGGCATCGCGGTGTCCATTCCACTTGAGGCCACAAACTCAGGGTCCCTCTCACGTAGCCAGAGCTGAGAGAAGCCTCCTCTTGAGGTGCTTCTGGTAAGGTGGTATTCCTCTGGAGTCGAAGCCAGGGACTAACCTCTCATCTCGAGTTGATTTTTGGTCCACGGAGCTCTTTTGTGTTGCTACAGTGACCTCAGGATCCCTCTAGCCTTGAAACAGTGTTCTTGGGGTTTTTTGGAGTGCCATCAAGGAAATCAAGGCTCCTTTCATGTGTGATATGCAACACGGAATTGCTCTGCACGCAGTGCAGCAGAATCGGGCCTGATCTCGCGGCGAGGTGGAAGTCTCATGGTTTTACTCGAGTTGCGGCGGGAACCTGGGGTATATTCTCGAGTTACGACGGGGATGGCCCTTCCACCCACGTGTTTGTCCAGCGACGTCAGAACTTCTGCCTAGTTTCGAGGGACAACTCGGGATTCTCATCGAGGCTTGGCAGGGCAATTGGGATGCCTCTCCAGCTGAGGCGTGAGACCAAGTGTCCCTTTCCTCGTGCCACAGGAATCCTGGGACTCCTATCAAGTTTCACGAGGAGTCAGGCATCGTCTCCTTTCGAGGCGCGGATCTCTGCGTACCTCTGGAGTTATCAAAGGATGTGAGGCCTCCGGTCGCGATGAGGTGAGGAACTAGGTCTTTCTCTGTGGTCTCCACAGGGGATTCAGACATCCTTTCGTCTTGGGAGATGCAAGATGAGCCTGCATTCAAGTCACTGCAGGGATATCCGGCCTTATTTCGAGTCAGGGCATCGCGGTGTCCATTCCACTTGTGGCCGCAAACTCAGGGTCCCTCTCACATACCTAGAGCTGAGAGAAGCCTCCTCTTGAGGTGCTTGTGGTAAGGTGATATTCCCCTGGAGTCGAAGCCAGGGACTAACCCCTCATCTCGAGTTGATTTTTGGTCCACGGAGCTCTTTCGTGTTGCTACAGTGACCTCAGGATCCCTCTAGCCTTGAAACAGTGTTCTTGGGGTTTCTCTGGAGTGCCATCACGGAAATCACGGCTCCTTTCATGTGTGATGTGCAACACGGAATTGCTCTGCACGCAGTGCAGGGGAATCGGGCCTGATCTCGCGGCGAGGGGGAAGTCTCATGGTTTTTATCGAGTTGCGGCGGGAACCTGGGGTGTATTCTCGAGTTACGACGGGGATGGCCCTTCCACACACGTGTTTGTTAAGCGACGTCAGGACTTCTGCCTAGTTGCGAGGGACAACTCGGGATTCTCCTCGAGGTTTGGCAGGGAAATTGGGATGCCTCTCCAGCTGAGGCGGGAGACCAAGGGTCCCTTTCCACGTGCCACAGGAATCCTGGTGCTCCTATCAAGTTTCAGGAGGAGTCAGGCATCGTCTCCTTTGGTGGCACAGATCTCTGCGTACCTCTGGAGTTATCAAAGAATGTGAGGCGTCCGTTCGCGATGAGGTGGGGAACTAGGTCTTTCTCTGTGGTCTCCACATGGGATTCAGACATCCTTTCATCTTGGGAGATGCAAGACGAGCCTGCATTCAAGTCACTGCAGGTATATCTGGCCTTATTTCGAGTCAGGGCATCGCGGTGTCCATTCCACTTGAGGCCGCAAACTCAAGGTCCCTCTCACATACCTAAAACTGCCAGAAGCCTCCTCTTGAGGTGCTTGTGGTAAGGTGGTATTCCTCTGGAGTCGAAGTTAGGGACTAACCCCTCATCTCGAGTTGATTTTTGGTCCACGGAGCTCTTTCGTGTTGCTACAGTGACCTCAGGATCCCTCTAGCCTGGAAACAGTGTTCTTGGGGTTTCTCTGGAGTGCCATGAAGGAAATCAATGCTCCTTTCATGTGTGATGTGCAACACAGAATTGCTCTGCACGCAGTGAAGGGGAATCGGGCCTCATCTCACGGCGAGGGGGAAGTCTCATGGTTTTCCTCGAGTTGCGGCGGGAACCTGAGGTATATTCTCGAGTTTCAACGGGGATGGCCCTTCTACCCACGTGTTTGTTCAGCGACGTCAGGACTCCTGCCTAGTTGCGAGGGACAACTCGGGATTCTCCTCGAGGCTTGGCAGGGCAACTGGGACGCCCCTCCGGCTGAGACGGGAGACCAAGGGTCCCTTTCCACGTGCCACAGGAATTCTGGGACTCCTATCAAGTTTCCCGAGGAGTCAGGCATCGTCTCCTTTGGAAGCACTGATCTCTGCGTACCTCTGGATTTATGAAAGGATGTGAGGCCTCCGGTCGCGATGAAGTGGGGAACTAGGTCTTTCTCTGTGGTCTCCACAGGGGATTCAGACATCCTTTCGTCTTGGAAGATGCAAGACGAGCCTGCATTCAAGTCACTGCAGGGATATCCGGCCTTATTTCGAGTCAGGGCATCACGGTCTCCATTCCACTTGAGGCCGCAAACTCAGGGTCCCTCTCACATACCTAAAGCTGCGAGAAGCCTCCTCTTGAGGTGCTTGTGGTAAGGTGGTATTCCTCTGGAGTCGAAGTTAGGGACTAACCTCTCATCTCGAGTTGATTTTTGGTCCACGGAGCTCTTTCGTGTTGCTACAGTGACCTCAGGATCCCTCTAGCCTTGAAACAGTGTTCTTATGGTTACTCTGGAGTGCCATCATGGAAATCAAGGCTCCTTTCATGTGTGATGTGCAACACGGAATTGCTCTGCACGCAGTGTAGGGGAATCGGGCCTCATCTCGCGGCGATGGGGAAGTCTCATGGTTTTTCTCGAGTTGCGGCGGGAACCTGGGGTATATTCTCGAGTTACGACGGGGATGGCCCTTCCACACACGTGTTTGTTCAGCGACGTCAGGACTTCTGCCTAGTTGCGAGGGACAACTCGGGATTCTCCTCGAGGTTTGGCAGGGCAATTGGGATGCCTCTCCAGCTGAGGCGGGAGACCAAGGGTCCCTTTCCACGTGCCACAGGAATCCTGGTGCTCCTATCAAGTTTCAGGAGGAGTCAGGCATCGTCTCCTTTGGTGGCACGGATCTCTGCGCACCTCTGGAGTTATCAAAGGATGTGAGGCGTCCGGTCGCGATGAAGTGGGGAACTAGGTCTTTCTCTGTGGTCTCCACATGGGATTCAGACATCCTTTCGTCTTGGGAGATGCAAGACGAGCCTGCATTCAAGTCACTGCAGGGATATCCGGCCTTATTTTGCGTTAGGGCATCCCGGTGTCCATTCGACTAGAGGCTGCAAACTCAGGGTCCCTCTGACATACTTAGAGCTGAGAGAAGCCTCCTCTTGAGGTGCTTGTGGTAAGGTGATATTCCCCTGGAGTCGAAGCCAGGGACTAACCCCTCATCTCGAGTTGATTTTTGGTCCACGGAGCTCTTTCGTGTTGCTACAGTGACCTCAGGATCCCTCTAGCCTTGAAACAGTGTTCTTGGGGTTTCTCTGGAGTGCCATCAAGGAAATCACGGCTCCTTTCATGTGTGATGTGCAACACGGAATTGCTCTGCACGCAGTGAAGGGGAATCGGTCCTGATCTCGCGGCGAGGGGGAAGTCTCATGGTTTTTCTCGAGTTGCGGCGGGAACCTGGGTTATATTCTCGAGTTACGATGGGGATGGCCCTTCCACACACGTGTTTGTTCAGCGATGTCAGGACTCCTGCCTAGTTGCAAGGAACAACTCGGGATTCTCCTCGAGGCTTGGCAGGGCAACTGGGACGCCTCTCCGGCTGAGGCGGGAGACCAAGTGTCCCTTTCCACGTGCCACAGGAATCCTGGGACTCCTATCAAGTTTCACGAGGAGGCAGGCATCGTCTCCTTTGGAGGCACTGATCTCTGCGTACCTCTGAAGTTTTCAAAGGATATGAGGCCTCCGGTCGCGATGAGGTGGGGAACTAGGTCTTTCTCTGTGGTCTCCACAGGGGATTCAGACATCCTTTCGTCTTGGGAGATGAAAGACGAGCCTGCATTCAAGTCACTGCAGGGATATCCGGCCTTATTTCGAGTCACGGCATCGCGGTGTCCATTCCACTTGAGGCCGCAAACTCAGGGTCCCTCTCACATACCTAGAGCTGAGAGAAGCCTCCTCTTGAGGTGCTTGTGGTAAGGTGGTATTCCTCTGGAGTCGAAGCCAGGGACTAACCTCTCATCTCGAGTTGATTTGTGGTCCACGGAGCTCTTTTGTGTTGCTACAGCGACCTCAGGATCCCTCTAGCCTTGAAACAGTGTTCTTGGGGTTTCTCTGGAGTGCCATGAAGGAAATCAAGGCTCCTTTCATGTGTGATGTGCAACACGGAATTGCTCTGCACGCAGTGAAGGGGAATCAGGCCTCATCTCGCGGCGAGGGGGAAGTCTCATGGTTTTTCTCGAGTTGCGGCGGGAACCTGGGCTATATTCTCGAGTTATGATGGGGATGGCCCTTCCACACACGTGTTTGTTCAGCGACGTCAGGACTCCTGTCTAGTTGCGAGGGACAACTCGGGATTCTCCTCGAGGCTTGGCAGGGCAATTGGGACACCTCTCCAGCTGAGGCGGGAGACCAAGTGTCCGTTTCCACGTGCCACAGGAATCCTGGGACTCCTATCAAGTTTCACGAGGAGTCAGGCATCGTCCCCTTTCGAGGCACTGATCTCCGCGTACCTCTGTAGTTTTCAAAGGATGTGAGGCCTCCGGTCGCGATGAGGTGGGGAACTAGGTCTTTCTCTGTGGTCTCCACAGGGGATTCAGACATCCTTTCGTCTTGGGAGATGCAAGACGAGCCTGCATTCAAGTCACTGCAGGGATATCCGGCCTTATTTTGCGTTAGGGCATCCCGGTGTCCATTCGACTAGAGGCTGCAAACTCAGGGTCCCTCTCACATACTTAGAGCTGAGAGAAGCCTCCTCTTGAGGTGCTTGTGGTAAGGTGATATTCCCCTGGAGTCGAAGCCAGGGACTAACCCCTCATCTCGAGTTGATTTTTGGTCCACGGAGCTCTTTCGTGTTGCTACAGTGACCTCAGGATCCCTCTAGCCTTGAAACAGTGTTCCTGGGGTTTCTCTGGAGTGCCATCAAGGAAATCACGGCTCCTTTCATGTGTGATGTGCAACACGGAATTGCTCTGCACGCAGTGAAGGGGAATCGGTCCTGATCTCGCGGCGAGGGGGAAGTCTCATGGTTTTTCTCGAGTTGCGGCGGGAACCTGGGTTATATTCTCGAGTTACGATGGGGATGGCTCTTCCACACACGTGTTTGTTCAGCGATGTCAGGACTCCTGCCTAGTTGCAAGGAACAACTCGGGATTCTCCTCGAGGCTTGGCAGGGCAACTGGGACGCCTCTCCGGCTGAGGCGGGAGACCAAGTGTCACTTTCCACGTGCCACAGGAATCCTGGGACTCCTATCAAGTTTCACGAGGAGGCAGGCATCGTCTCCTTTGGAGGCACTGATCTCTGCGTACCTCTGAAGTTTTCAAAGGATATGAGGCCTCCGGTCGCGATGAGGTGGGGAACTAGGTCTTTCTCTGTGGTCTCCACAGGGGATTCAGACATCCTTTCGTCTTGGAAGATGCAAGACGAGCCTGCATTAAAGTCACTGCAGGGATATCCGGCCTTATTTCGAGTCAGGGCATCATGGTGTCCATTCCACTTGAGGCCGCAAACTCAGGGTCCCTCTCACATACCTAAAGCTGCGAGAAGCCTCCTCTTGAGGTGCTTGTGGTAAGGTGGTATTCCTCTGGAGTCGAAGCCAGGGACTAACCCCTCATCTCGAGTTGATTTTTGGTCCACGGAGCTCTTTCGTGTTACTACAGTGACCTCAGGATCCCTCTAGCCTTGAAACAGTGTTCTTGGGGTTTCTCTGGAGTGCCATCACGGAAATCACGGCTCCTTTCATGTGTGATGTGCAACACGGAATTGCTCTGCACGCAGTGCAGGGGAATCGGGCCTGATCTCGCGGCGAGGGGGAAGTCTCATGGTTTTTATCGAGTTGCGGCGGGAACCTGGGGTGTATTCTCGAGTTACGACGGGGATGGCCCTTCCACACACGTGTTTGTTAAGCGACGTCAGGACTTCTGCCTAGTTGCGAGGGACAACTCGGGATTCTCCTCGAGGTTTGGCAGGGAAATTGGAATGCCTCTCCAGCTGAGGCGGGAGACCAAGGGTCCCTTTCCACGTGCCACAGGAATCCTGGTGCTCCTATCAAGTTTCAGGAGGAGTCAGGCATCGTCTCCTTTGGTGGCACGGATCTCTGCGTACCTCTGGAGTTATCAAAGGATGTGAGGCGTCCGGTCGCGATGAGGTGGGGAACTAGGTCTTTCTCTGTGGTCTCCACATGGGATTCAGACATCCTTTCGTCTTGGGAGATGCAAGACGAGCCTGCATTCAAGTCACTGCAGGTATATCTGGCCTTATTTCGAGTCAGGGCATCGCGGTGTCCATTCCACTTGAGGCCGCAAACTCAAGGTCCCTCTCACATACCTAAAACTGCCAGAAGCCTCCTCTTGAGGTGCTTGTGGTAAGGTGGTATTCCTCTGGAGTCGAAGTTAGGGACTAAACCCTCATCTCGAGTTGATTTTTGGTCCACGGAGCTCTTTCGTGTTGCTACAGTGACCTCAGGATCCCTCTAGCCTGGAAACAGTGTTCTTGGGGTTTCTCTGGAGTGCCATGAAGGAAATCAATGCTCCTTTCATGTGTGATGTGCAACACAGAATTGCTCTGCACGCAGTGAAGGGGAATCGGGCCTCATCTCACGGCGAGGGGGAAGTCTCATGGTTTTCCTCGAGTTGCGGCGGGAACCTGAGGTATATTCTCGAGTTTCAACGGGGATGGCCCTTCTACCCACGTGTTTGTTCAGCGACGTCAGGACTCCTGCCTAGTTGCGAGGGACAACTCGGGATTCTCCTCGAGGCTTGACAGGGCAACTGGGACGCCCCTCCGGCTGAGACGGGAGACCAAGGGTCCCTTTCCACGTGCCACAGGAATTCTGGGACTCCTATCAAGTTTCCCGAGGAGTCAGGCATCGTCTCCTTTGGAAGCACTGATCTCTGCGTACCTCTGGATTTATGAAAGGATGTGAGGCCTCCGGTCGCGATGAAGTGGGGAACTAGGTCTTTCTCTGTGGTCTCCACAGGGGATTCAGACATCCTTTCGTCTTGGAAGATGCAAGACGAGCCTGCATTCAAGTCACTGCAGGGATATCCGGCCTTATTTCGAGTCAGGGCATCACGGTCTCCATTCCACTTGAGGCCGCAAACTCAGGGTCCCTCTCACATACCTAAAGCTGCGAGAAGCCTCCTCTTGAGGTGCTTGTGGTAAGGTGGTATTCCTCTGGAGTCGAAGTTAGGGACTAACCTCTCATCTCGAGTTGATTTTTGGTCCACGGAGCTCTTTCGTGTTGCTACAGTGACCTCAGGATCCCTCTAGCCTTGAAACAGTGTTCTTATGGTTACTCTGGAGTGCCATCATGGAAATCAAGGCTCCTTTCATGTGTGATGTGCAACACGGAATTGCTCTGCACGCAGTGTAGGGGAATCGGGCCTCATCTCGCGGCGATGGGGAAGTCTCATGGTTTTTCTCGAGTTGCGGCGGGAACCTGGGGTATATTCTCGAGTTACGACGGGGATGGCCCTTCCACACACGTGTTTGTTCAGCGACGTCAGGACTTCTGCCTAGTTGCGAGGGACAACTCGGGATTCTCCTCGAGGTTTGGCAGGGCAATTGGGATGCCTCTCCAGCTGAGGCGGGAGACCAAGGGTCCCTTTCCACGTGCCACAGGAATCCTGGTGCTCCTATCAAGTTTCAGGAGGAGTCAGGCATCGTCTCCTTTGGTGGCACGGATCTCTGCGCACCTCTGGAGTTATCAAAGGATGTGAGGCGTCCGGTCGCGATGAGGTGGGGAACTAGGTCTTTCTCTGTGGTCTCCACATGGGATTCAGACATCCTTTCGTCTTGGGAGATGCAAGACGAGCCTGCATTCAAGTCACTGCAGGGATATCCGGCCTTATTTCGAGTCAGGGCATCGCGGTGTCCATTCCACTTGAGGCCGCAAACACAAGGTACCTCTCACATACCTAAAGCTGCCAAAAGCCTCCTCTTGAGGTGCTTGTGGTAAGGTGGTATTCCTCTGGAGTCGAAGTTAGGGACTAACCCCTCATCTCGAGTTGTTTTTTGGTACACGGAGCTCTTTCGTGTTGCTACAGTGACCTCAGGATCCCTCTAGCCTGGAAACAGTGTTCTTGGGGTTTCTCTGGAGTGCCATCAAGGAAATCAAGGCTCCTTTCATGTGTGATGTGCAACACAGAATTGCTCTGCACGCAGTGAAGGGGAATCGGGCCTCATCTCGCGGCGAGGGGGAAGTCTCATGGTTTTCCTCGAGTTGCGGCGGGAACCTGAGGTATATTCTCGAGTTTCGACGGGGATGGCCCTTCTACCCACGTGTTTGTTCAGCGACGTCAGGACTCCTGCCTAGTTGCGAGGGACTACTCGGGATTCTCCTCGAGGCTTGGCAGGGCATTTCGGACGCCTCTCCAGCTGAGGCGGGAGACCAAGGTTCCCCTTCCACGTGCCACAGGAATCCTGGGACTCGTATCAAGTTTCACGAGGAGTCAGGCATCGTCTCCTTTGGAGGCATAGATCTCTGCGTACCTCTGGAGTTTTCAAAGGATGTGAGGCCTCCGGTCGCGATGAGGTGGGGAACTAGGTCTTTCTCTGTGGTCTCCACAGGGGATTCAGACATCCTTTCGTCTTGGGAGATGAAAGACGAGCCTGCATTCAAGTCACTGCAGGGATATCCGGCCTTATTTCGAGTCAGGGCATCGCGGTGTCCATTCCACTTGAGGCCGCAAACTCAGGGTCCCTCTCACATACCTAGAGCTGAGAGAAGCCTCCTCTTGAGGTGCTTGTGGTAAGGTGGTATTCCTCTGAAGTCGAAGCCAGGGACTAACCTCTCATCTCGAGTTGATTTGTGGTCCACGGAGCTCTTTTGTGTTGCTACAGCGACCTCAGGATCCCTCTAGCCTTGAAACAGTGTTCTTGGGGTTTCTCTGGAGTGCCATGAAGGAAATCAAGGCTCCTTTCATGTGTGATGTGCAACACGGAATTGCTCTGCACGCAGTGAAGGGGAATCGGGCCTCATCTCGCGGCGAGGGGGAAGTCTCATGGTTTTTCTCGAGTTGCGGCGGGAACCTGGGCTATATTCTCGAGTTATGATGGGGATGGCCCTTCCACACACGTGTTTGTTCAGCGACGTCAGGACTCCTGTCTAGTTGCGAGGGACAACTCGGGATTCTCCTCGAGGCTTGGCAGGGCAATTGGGACACCTCTCCAGCTGAGGCGGGTGACCAAGTGTCCGTTTCCACGTGCCACAGGAATCCTGGGACTCCTATCAAGTTTCACGAGGAGTCAGGCATCGTCCCCTTTCGAGGCACTGATCTCCGCGTACCTCTGTAGTTTTCAAAGGATGTGAGGCCTCCGGTCGCGATGAGGTGGGGAACTAGGTCTTTCTCTGTGGTCTCCACAGGGGATTCAGACATCCTTTCATCTTGGGAGATGAAAGACGAGCCTGCATTCAAGTCACTGCAGGGATATCCGGCCTTATTTTGCGTTAGGGCATCCCGGTGTCCATTCGACTAGAGGCTGCAAACTCAGGGTCCCTCTCACATACTTAGAGCTGAGAGAAGCCTCCTCTTGAGGTGCTTGTGGTAAGGTGATATTCCCCTGGAGTCGAAGCCAGGGACTAACCCCTCATCTCGAGTTGATTTTTGGTCCACGGAGCTCTTTCGTGTTGCTACAGTGACCTCAGGATCCCTCTAGCCTTGAAACAGTGTTCTTGGGGTTTCTCTGGAGTGCCATCAAGGAAATCACGGCTCCTTTCATGTGTGATGTGCAACACGGAATTGCTCTGCACGCAGTGAAGGGGAATCGGTCCTGATCTCGCGGCGAGGGGGAAGTCTCATGGTTTTTCTCGAGTTGCGGCGGGAACCTGGGTTATATTCTCGAGTTACGATGGGGATGGCCCTTCCACACACGTGTTTGTTCAGCGATGTCAGGACTCCTGCCTAGTTGCAAGGAACAACTCGGGATTCTCCTCGAGGCTTGGCAGGGCAACTGGGACGCCTCTCCGGCTGAGGCGGGAGACCAAGTGTCCCTTTCCACGTGCCACAGGAATCCTGGGACTCCTATCAAGTTTCACGAGGAGGCAGGCATCGTCTCCTTTGGAGGCACTGATCTCTGCGTACCTCTGAAGTTTTCAAAGGATATGAGGCCTCCGGTCGCGATGAGGTGGGGAACTAGGTCTTTCTCTGTGGTCTCCACAGGGGATTCAGACATCCTTTCGTCTTGGAAGATGCAAGACGAGCCTGCATTAAAGTCACTGCAGGGATATCCGGCCTTATTTCGAGTCAGGGCATCATGGTGTCCATTCCACTTGAGGCCGCAAACTCAGGGTCCCTCTCACATACCTAAAGCTGCGAGAAGCCTCCTCTTGAGGTGCTTGTGGTAAGGTGGTATTCCTCTGGAGTCGAAGTTAGGGACTAACCTCTCATCTCGAGTTGATTTTTGGTCCACGGAGCTCTTTCGTGTTGCTACAGTGACCTCAGGATCCCTCTAGCCCTGAAACAGTGTTCTTGGGGTTTCTCTGGAGTGCCATGAAGGATATCAATGCTCCTTTCATGTGTGATGTGCAACACAGAATTGCTCTGCACGCAGTGAAGGGGAATCGGGCCTCATCTCGCGGCGAGGGGGAAGTCTCATGGTTTTCCTCGAGTTGCGGCGGGAACCTGAGGTATATTCTCGAGTTTCGACGGGGATGGCCCTTCTACCCACGTGTTTGTTCAGCGACGTCAGGACTCCTGCCTAGTTGCGAGGGACAACTCGGGATTCTCCTCGAGGCTTGGCAGGGCAACTGGGACGCCCCTCCGGCTGAGACGGGAGACCAAGGGTCCCTTTCCACGTGCCACAGGAATCCTGGGACTCCTATCAAGTTTCACGAGGAGTCAGGCATCGTCTCCTTTGGAGGCACTGATCTCCGCGTACCTCTGAAGTTATCAAAGGATGTGAGGCCTCCGGTCGCGATGAGGTGGGGAACTAGGTCTTTGTCTGTGGTCTCCAAAGGGGATTCACACATCCTTTCGTCTTGGGAGATGCAAGACGAGCCTGCATTCAAGTCACTGCAGGGATATCCGGCCTTATTTCGAGTCAGGGCATCGCGGTGTCCATTCCACTTGAGGCCGCAAACTCAGGGTCCCTCTCACATACCTAGAGCTGAGGGAAGCCTCCTCTTGAGGTGCTTGTGGTAAGGTGGTATTCGTCTGGATTCGAAGCCAGGGACTAACCTCTCATCTCGAGTTAATTTTTGGGCCACGGAGCTCTTTCGTGTTGCTACAGTGACCTCAGGATCCCTCTAGCCTTGAAACAGTGTTCTTGGGGTTTCTCTGGAGTGCCATCAAGGAAATCAAGGCTCCTTTCATGTGTGATGTGCAACACTGAATGGCTCTGCACGCAGTGCAGGGGAATCGGGACTCATTTTGCGGCGAGGGGGAAGTCTCATGGTTTTTCTCGAGTTGCGGCGGGAACCTGGGGTATATTCTCGAGTTTCGACGGGGATGGCCCTTCCACCCACGTATTTGTTCAGCGACGTCAGGACTCCTGCCTAGTTGCGAGGGACAACTCGGGATTCTCCTCGAGGCTTGGCAGGGCAATTGGGATGCCTCTCCAGCTGAGGCGGGAGACCAAGGGTCCCTTTCCACGTGCCACAGGAATCCTGGGACTCCTATCAAGTTTCACGAGGAGTCAGGCATCGTCTCCTTTGGAGGCACTGATCTCCGCATACCTCTGGAGTTTTCAAAGTATGTGAGGCCTCCGGTCGCGATGAGGTGGGGAACTAGGTCTTTCTCTGTGGTCTCTACAGGGGATTCAGACATCCTTTCATCTTGGGAGATGCAGGACGAGCCTGCATTCAAGTCACTGCAGGGATATCCGGCCTTATTTCGAGTCAGGGCATCGCAGTGTCCATTCCACTTGAGGCCGCAAACTCAGGGTCCCTCTCACATACCTAGAGCTGAGAGAAGCCTCCTCTTGAGGTGCTTGTGGTAAGGTGGTATTCCTCTGGAGTCGAAGCCAGGGACTAACCTCTCATCTCGAGTTGATTTTTGGTCCACGGAGCTCTTTCGTGTTGCTACAGTGACCTCAGGATCCCTCTAGCCTTGAAACAGTGTTCTTGGGGTTTCTCTGGAGTGCCACCAAGGAAATCAAGGCTCCTTTCATGTGTGATGTGCAACACGGAATTGCTCTGCATGCAGTGCAGGGGAATCGGGCCTCATCTCGCGGCGAGGGGAAAGTCTCATGGTTTTTCTCGAGTTGCAGCGGGAACCTGGGGTATATTCTCGAGTTACCATGGGGATGGCCCTTCCACCCACGTGTTTGTTCAGCGACGTCAGGACTCCTGCCTAGTTGCGAGGGACAACTCGGGATTCTCCTCGAGGCTTGACAGGGCAACTGGGACGCCTCTCCAGCTGAGGCGGGAGACCAAGCGTCCCTTTCCACATGCCACAGGAATCCTGGGACTCCTATCAAGTTTCACGAGGAGTCAGGCATCGTCTCCTTTGGAGGCACTGATCTCCGCGTACCTCTGGAGTTTTCAAAGGATGTGAGGCCTCCGGTCGCGATGAGGTGGGCAACTAGGTCTTTTTCTGTGGTCTCCACAGGGGATTCAGACATCCTTTCGCCTTGGGAGATGCAAGACGAGCCTGCATTCAAGTCACTGCAGGGATATCCAGCCTTATTTCGAGTCAGGGCATCGCGTTGTCCATTCCACTTGAGGCCGCAAACTCAGCACATAGCTAGAGCTGAGAGAAGCCTCCTCTTGAGGTGCTTGTGGAAAGGTGGTATTCCTCTGGAGTCGAAGCCAGGGACTAACCTCTCATCTCGAGTTGATTTTTGGTCCATGGAGCTCTTTCGTGTTGCTACAGTGACCTCAGGATCCCTCTATCCTTCAAACAGTGTTCTTGGGGTTTCTCTGGAGTGCCATCCAGGAAATCAAGGCTCCTTTCATGTGTGATGTGCAACACGGAATTGCTCTGCACGCAGTGTAGGGGAATGGGGCCTCATCTCGCGGCGAGGGGGAAGTCTCATGGTTTTTCTCGAGTTGCGGCGGGAACCTGGGGTATATTCTCGAGTTACGACGGGGATGCCCCTTCCACCCACGTGTTTGTTCAGCGACGTCAGGACTCCTGCCTAGTTGCGAGGGACAACTCGGGATTCTCCTCGAGGCTTAGCAGGGCAATTGGGACGCCTCTCCTGCTGAGGCGGGAGACCAAGGGTCCCTTTCCACGGGCCACAGGAATCCTGGGACTCCTATCAAGTTTCCCGAGGAGTCAGGCATCCTCTCCTTTGGAGGCACTGATCTCCGCGTACCTCTGGAGTTTTCAAAAGATGTGAGGCCTCCGGTCGCGATGAGGTGGGGAACTAGGTCTTTCTCTGTGGTCTCCACAGGGGATTCAGACATCCTTTCATCTTGGGAGATGCAAGACGAGCCTGCATTCAAGTCACTGCAGGGATATCTGGCCTTATTTCGAGTCAGGGCATCGCGGTGTCCATTCCACTTGAGGCCGCAAACTCAGGGTCCCTCTCACATACTTAGAGATGAGAGAAGCCTCCTGTTGAGGTGCTTGTGGTAAGGTGGTAGTCCTCTGGAGTCGAAGCCAGGGACTAACCTCTCATCTCGAGTTGATTTGTGGTCCACGGAGGTCTTTTGTGTTGCTACAGTGACCTCAGGATCCCTCTAGCCTTGAAACAGTGTTCTTGGGGTTTCTCTGGCGTGCCATCAAGGAAATCAAGGCTCCTTTCATGTGTGATGTGCAACACGGAATTGCTCTGCACGCAGTGCAGGGGAATCGGGCCTCATCTCGCGGCGAGGGGGAAGTCTCATGGTTTTTCTCGAGTTGCGGCGGGAACCTGGGGTATATGCTCGAGTTACGACGGGGATGGCCCTTCCACCCAGGTGTTTGTACAGTGACGTCAGGACTCCTGCCTAGTTGCGAGGGACAACTCGGGATTCTCCTCGAGGCTTGGCAGGGCAATTGGGACGCCTCTCCACCTGAGGCGGGAGACCAAGGGTCCCTTTCCACGTGCCACAGGAAGCCTGGGACTCCTAAGAAGTTTCACGAGAAGTCAGACATCGTCTCCTCTGGAGGAACTGATCTCCGTGTACCTCTGGAGTTTTCAAAGGATGTGAGGCCTCCGGTCGCGATGAAGTGGGGAACTAGGTCTTTCTCTGTGGTCTCCACAGGGGATTCAGACATCCTTTCGTCTTGGGAGATGCAAGACGAGCCTGCACTCAAGTCACTGCAGGGATATCCGGCCTTATTTCGAGTCAGGGCATCGTGGTGTCCATTCCACTTGAGGCCGCAAACTCAGGGTCCCTCTCACATACCTAGAGCTGAGAGAAACCTCCTCTTGAGGTGCTTGTGGTAAGGTGGTATTCCTCTTGAGTCGAAGCCAGGAACTACCCTCTCATCTCGAGTTGATTTCTGGTCCACGGAGCTCTTTCGTGTTGCTACAGTGACCTCAGGATCCCTCTAGCCTTGAAACAGTGTTCTTGGGGTTTCTCTGGAGTGCCATCAAGAAAATCAAGGCTCCTTTCATGTGTGATGTGCAACACGGAATTGCTCTGCACGCAGTGTAGGGGAATGGGGCCTCATCTCGCGGCGAGGGGGAAGTCTCATGGTTTTTCTCGAGTTGCGGCGGGAACCTGGGTTATATTCTCGAGTTACGACGGGGATGGGACTTACACACAAGTGTTTGTTCAGCGACGGCAGGACTCCTGCCTAGTTGCGAGGGACAACTCGGGATTCTCCTCGAGGCTTGGCAGGGCAATTGGGACGCCTCTCCAGCTGAGGCGGGAGACCAAGGGTCCCTTTCCACGTGCCTCAGGAATTCTAGGACTCCTATCAAGTTTCACGAGGAGTCAGGCATCGTCTCCTTTGGAGGCACTGATCTCCGCGTACCTCTGGAGTGTTCAAAGGATGTGAGGCCTCCGGTCGCCATGAGGTGGGGATCTAGGTCTTTCTCTGTGGAATCCACAGGGGATTCAGACATCCTTTCTTCTTGGGAGATGCAAGACGACCCTGCATTCAAGTCACTGCAGCGATATCCGGCTTTATTTCGAATCACGGCATCGCTGTGTCCATTCCACTTGAGGCCGCAAACTCAGGGTCCCTCTCACATACTTGGAGCTGAGAGAAGCCTCCTCTTGAGGTGCTTGTGGTAAGGTGGTATTCCTTTGGAGTCGAAGCCAGGGACTAACCTCTCATCTCGAGTTGATTTTTGGTCCATGGAGCTCTTTCGTGTTGCTGCAGTGACCTCAGGGTCCCTCTAGCCTTGAAACAGTGTTCTTGGGGTTTCTCTGAAGTGCCATCAAGGAAATCAAGGCTCCTTTCATGTGTGATGTGCAACACGGAATTGCTCTGCACGCAGTGAAGGGGAATCGGGCCTCATCTCGCGGCGAGGGGAAAGTCTCATGGTTTTTCTCGAGTTGCGGCGGGAACCTGGGGTATATTCTCGAGTTACGACGGAGATGGCCCTTCCACCCACGTGTTTGTTCAGCGACGGCAGGACTCCTGCCTAGTTGTGAGGGACAACTCGGGATTCTCCTCGAGGCTTGGCAGGGCAATTGGGACGCCTCTCCAGCTGAGGCGGGAGGCCAAGGATCCCTTTCCACGTGCCACAAAAATTCTGGGACTCCTATCAAGTTTCACGAGGATTCAGGCATCGTCTGCTTTGGAGGCAATGATCTCCGCGTACCTCTGGAGTTTTCAAAGGATGTGAGGCCTCCGGTCGCAATGAGGTGGGGAACTAGGTCTTTCTCTGTGGTCTCCACAGGGGATTCAGACATCCTTTCGTCTTGGGAGATGTAAGACCAGCCTGCATTCAAGTCACTGCAGGGATATCCGGCCTTATTTCGAGTCAGGGCATCGCGGTGTCCATTCCATTTGAGGCCGCAAACTCAGGGTCCCTCTCACATAGCTAGAGCTGAGAGAAGCCTCCTCTTGAGGTGCTTGTGGTAAGGTGGTATTCCTCTGGAGTCGAAGCCAGGGACTAACCTCTCATCTCGAGTTGATTTGTGGTCCACGGAGCTCTTTCGTGTTGCTACAGTGACCTCAGGATCCCTCTAGCCTTGAAACAGTGTTCTTGGGGTTTCTCTGGAGTGCCATCAAGGAAATCAAGGCTCCTTTCATGTGTGATGTGCAAGACGGAATTGCTCTGCACGCAGTGCAGGGGAATCGGGCCTCATCTCGCGGCAAGGGGGGAAGTCTCATGGTTTTTCTCGAGTTGCGGCGGGCACCTGGGGTATATTCTCGAGTTACGACGGGGATGGCCCTTCCACCCACGTGTTCGTTCAGCGAAGTCAGGACTCCAGCGTAGTTGTGAGGGACAACTCGGGATTCTCCTCGAGGCTTGGCAGGGCAATTGGGACGCCTCTCCAGCTGAGGCGGGAGACCTAGGGTCCCTTTCCACGTGCCACAGGAATCCTGGGACTCCTATCAAGTTTCACGAGGAGTCAGGCATCGTCTCCTTTGGAGGCACTGATCTCCGTGTATATCTGGAGTTTTCAAATGATGTGAGGCCTCCGGTCGCGATGAGGTGGGGAACTAGGTCTTTCTCTGTTGTCTCCACAGGGGATTCAGACATCCTTTCGTCTTGGGAGATGCAAGACGAGCCTGCATTCAAGTCACTGCAGGGATATCCGGCCTTATTTCGAGTCAGGGCATCGCGGTGTCCATTCCACTTGAGGCCGCAAACTCAGGGTCCCTCTCACATACCTAGAGCTGAGAGAAGCCTCCTCTTGAGGTGCTTGTGGTAAGGTGGTATTCCTCTTGAGTCGAAGCCAGGAACTACCCTCTCATCTCGAGTTGATTTCTGGTCCACGGAGCTCTTTCATGTTGCTACAGTGACCTCAGGATCCCTCTAGCCTTGAAACAGAGTTCTTGGGGTTTCTCTGGAGTGCCATCAAGGAAATCAAGGCTCCTTTCATGTGTGATGTGCAACACGGAATTGCTCTGCACGCAGTGCAGGGGAATCGGGCCTCATCTCGCGGCGAGGGGGAAGTCTCATGGTTTTTCTCGAGTTGCGGCGGGATCCTGGGGTATATTCTCGAGTTACGACGGGTATGTCCCATCCACCCAGGTGTTTGTACAGCGACGTCAGGACTCCTGCCTAGTTGCGAGGGACAACTCGGGATTCTCCTCGAGGCTTGGCAGGGCAATTGAGACGCCTCTCCAGCTGAGCCGGGAGACCAAGGGTCCCTTTCCACGTGCCACAGGAAGCCTGGGACTCCTAAGAAGTTTCACGAGAAGTCAGACATCGTCTCCTCTGGAGGAACTGATCTCCGTGTACCTCTGGAGTTTTCAAAGGATATGAGGCCTCCGGTCGCGATGAAGTGGGGAACTAGGTCTATCTCTGTGGTCTCCACAGGGGATTCAGACATCCTTTCGTCTTGGGAGATGCAAGACGAGCCTGCATTCAAGTCACTGCAGGGATAACCGGCCTTATTTCGAGTCAGGGCATCGCGGTGTCCATTCCACTTGAAGCCGCAAACTCAGGGTCCCTCTCACATACCTAGAGCTGAGAGAAGCCTCCTCTTGAGGTGCTTGTGGTAAGGTGGTATTCCTCTGGAGTCGAAGCCAGGGACTAACCTCTCATCTCGAGTTGATTTTTGGCCCACGGAGCTCTTTCGTGTTGCTACAGTGACCTCAGGATCCCTGTAGCCTTGAAACAGTGTTCTTGGGGTTTCTCTGGAGTGCCATCAAGGAAATCAAGGCTCCTTTCATGTGTGATGTGCAACACGGAATTGCTCTGCACGCAGTGCAGGGGAATCGGGCCTCATCTCGCGGCGAGGGGGAAGTCTCATGGTTTTTCTCGAGTTGCGGCGGGAACCTGGGGTATATTCTCGAGTTACGACGGGGATGTCCCATCCACCCAGGTGTTTGTACAGCGACGTCAGGACTCCTGCCTAGTTGCGAGGGACAACTCGGGATTCTCCTCGAGGCTTGGCAGGGCAATTGGGACGCCTCTCCAGCTGAGGCGGGAGACCAAGTGTCCCTTTCCACGTGCCACAGGAAGCCTGGGACTCCTAAGAAGTTTCACGAGAAGTCAGATATCGTCTCCTCTGGAGGAACTGATTTCCGTGTACCTCTGGAGTTTTCAAAGGATGTGAGGCCTCCGGTCGCGATGAAGTGGGGAACTAGGTCTTTCTCTGTGGTCTCCACAGGGGATTCAGACATCCTTTCGTCTTGGGAGATGCAAGACGAGCCTGCATTCAAGTCACTGCAGGGATAACCGGCCTTATTTCGAGTCAGGGCATCGCGGTGTCCATTCCACTTGAAGCCGCAAACTCAGGGTCCCTCTCACATAGCTAGAGCTGAGAGAAGCCTCCTCTTGAGGTGCTTGTGGTAAGGTGGTATTCCTCTGGAGTGGAAGCCAGGGACTAACCTCTCATCTCGAGTTGATTTTTGGCCCACGGAGCTCTTTCGTGTTGCTGCAGTGACCTCAGGATCCCTCTAGCCTTGAAACAGTGTTCTTGGGGTTTCTCTGGAGTGCCATCAAGGAAATCAAGGCTCCTTTCATGTGTGATGTGCCACACGGAACTGCTCTGCACACAGTGCAGGGGAATCGGGCCTCATCTCGCCTTGAGGGGGAAGTCTCATGGTTTTTCTCGAGTTGCGGCGGGAACCTGGGGTATATTCTCGAGTTACGACTGGGATGGCCCTTCCACACACGTGTGTGTTTAGCGACGTCAGGACACCTGACTAGTTGCGAGGGACAACTCGGGATTCTCCTCGAGGCTTGGCAGGGCAATTGGGACGCCTCTCCAGCTGAGGCGGGAGACCATGTCTCCCTTTCCACGTGCCACAGGAATCCTGGGACTCCTCAGAAGTTTCACGAGGAGTCAGGCATTGTCTCCTTTGGAGGCACTGATCTCCAAGTACCTCTGGAGTATTCAAAGGATGTGAGGCCTCCGGTCGCGATGAGGTGGGGAACTAGGTCTTTCTCTGTGGTCTCCACAGGGGATTCAGACATCCTTTCGTCTTTGGAGATGCAAGACGAGCCTGCATTCAAGTCACTGCAGGGATATCCGGCCTTATTTCGAGTCAGGGCATCGCGGTGTCCATTCAACTTGAGGCCGCAAACTGAGGATCCCTCTCACATAGCTAGAGCAGAGAGAAGCCTCTTCTTGACGTGCTTGTGGTAAGGAGGTATTCCTCTGGAGTCGAAGCCAGGGACTAACCTCTCATCTCGAGTTGATTTTTGGTCCCCGGAGCACTTTCGTGTTGCTACAGTGACCTCAGGATCCCTCTAACCTTGAAACAGTGTTCTTGGGATTTCTCTGGAGTGCCATCAAGGAAATCAAGGCTCCTTTCATGTTTGATGTGCAACACGGAATTGCTCTGCACGCAGTGCAGGGGAATCAGGCCTCATCTCACGGCGAGGGGGAAGTCTCATGGTTTTTCTCGAGTTGCGGCGGGAACCTGGGGTATATTCTCGAGTTACGACGGGGATGGCCCTTCCACACACGTGTTTGTTCAGCGACGTCAGGACTCCTGCCTAGTTGCAAGGGACAACTCGGGATTCTCCTCGAGGCTCGGCAGGGCAATTGGGACGCCTCTCCAGCTGAGGCGGGAGACCAAGGGTCCCTTTCCACGTGCCACAGGAATCCTGGGACTCCTATCAAGTTTCACGAGGAGTCAGGCATCGTCTCCTTTGGAGGCACTGATCTCCGCGTACGTCTGGAGTTTTCAAAGGATGTGAGGACTCTGGTCGCGATGAGGTGGGGAACTAGGTCTTTCTCTGTGGTCTGCACAGGGGATTCAGACATCCTTTCGTCTTGGGAGATGCAAGACGAGCCTGCATTCAAGTCACTGCAGGGATATTCGGCCTTATTTCGAGTCAGGGCATCGCGGTGTCCATTCCACTTGAGGCTGCAAACTCAGGGTCCCTCTCACATACCTAGAGCTGAGAGAAGCCTCCTCTTGAGGTGCTTGTGGTAAGGTGGTATTCCTCTGGAGTCGAAGCCAGGGACTAACATATCATCTCGAGTTGATTTTTGGCCCACGGATCTCTTTCTTGTTGCTACAGTGACCTCAGGATCCCTCTAGCCTTGAAACAGTGTTCTTGGGGTTTCTCTGGAGTGCCATCAAGGAAATCAAGGCTCCTTTCATGTGTGATGTGCAACAAGGAATTGCTCTGCACGCAGTGCAGGGGAATCGGGCCTCATCTCGCGGCGAGGGGGAACTCTCATGGTTTTTCTCGAGTTGCGGCGGGAACCTGGGGTATATTCTCGAGTTACGACGGGGATGGCCCTTCCACCCACGTGTTTGTTCAACAACGTCAGGACTCCTGCCTAGTTGCGAGGGACAACTCGGGATTCTCCTCGAGGCTTGGCAGGGCAATTGGGACGCCTCTGCAGCTGAAGAGGGAGACCAAGGGTCCCTTTCCACGTGCCACAGGAATCCTGGGACTCCTATAAAGTTTCACGAGGAGTCAGGCATCGTCTCCTTTGGAGGCACTGATCTCCGCGTACCTCTGGAGTTTTCAAAGGATGTGAGGCCTCCGGTCGCCATGAGGTGGGGAACTAGGTCTTTCTCTGTGGTCTCCACAGGGGATTCGGACATCCTTTCATCTTGGGAGATGCAAGACGAGCCTGCATTCAAGTCACTGCAGGGATATCCGGCCTTATTTCGAATCAGGGCATCGCGGTGTCCATTCCACTTGAGGCCGCAAACTCAGGGTCCCTCCCACATACCTAGAGCTGAGAGAAGCCTCCTCTTGAGGTGCTTGTGGTAAGGTGGTATTTCTCTGGAGAGAAGCCAGGGACTAACCTCTCATCTCGAGTTGATTTTTGGTCCACGGAGCTCTTTCGTGTTGCTACAGTGACCTCAAGGTCCCTCTAGCCTTGAAACAGTGTTCTTGGGCTTTCTCTGGAGTGCCATCAAGGAAATCATGGCTCCTTTCAGGTGTAATGTGCAACACGGAATTGCTCTGCACGCAGTGCAGGGGAATCGGGCCTCATCTCTCGGCGAGGGGGAAGTCTCATGGTTTTTCTCGAGTTGCGGCGGGAACCTGGGGTGTATTCTCGAGTTACGATGGGGATGGCCCTTGCACACACGAGTTTGTTCAGCGACGTCAGGACTCCTGCCTAGTTGCGAGGGACAACTCGGGATTCTCCTCGAGGCTTGGCAGGGCAATTGGGACGCCTCTCCAGCTGAGGCGGGAGACCAAGGGTCCCTTTCCACGTGCCACAGGAATCCTGGGACTCCTATCAAGTTTCACGAGGAGCCAGGCATCGTCTCCTTTGGAGGCACTGATCTCCGCGTACCTCTGGAGTTTTCAAAGGATGTGAGGCCTCCGGTCGCAATGAGGTGGGGAACTAGGTCGTTCTATGTGGTCTCCACAGGGGATTCAGACATCCTTTCGGCTTGGGAGATGCAAGACGAGCCTGCATTCAAGTCACTGCAGGGATATCCGGCCTTATTTCGAATCAGGGCTTCGCGGTGTCCATTCCACTTGAGGCCGCAAACTCAGGGTCCCTCCCACATACCTAGAGCTGAGAGAAGCCTCCTCTTGAGGTGCTTGTGGTAAGGTGGTATTTCTCTGGAGAGAAGCCAGGGACTAACCTCTCATCTCGAGTTGATTTTTGGTCCACGGAGCTCTTTCGTGTTGCTACAGTGACCTCAAGGTCCCTCTAGCCTTGAAACAGTGTTCTTGGGCTTTCTCTGGAGTGCCATCAAGGAAATCATGGCTCCTTTCAGGTGTAATGTGCAACACGGAATTGCTCTGCACGCAGTGCAGGGGAATCGGGCCTCATCTCTCGGCGAGGGGGAAGTCTCATGGTTTTTCTCGAGTTGCGGCGGGAACCTGGGGTGTATTCTCGAGTTACGATGGGGATGGCCCTTGCACACACGAGTTTGTTCAGCGACGTCAGGACTCCTGCCTAGTTGCGAGGGACAACTCGGGATTCTCCTCGAGGCTTGGCAGGGCAATTGGGACGCCTCTCCAGCTGAGGCGGGAGACCAAGGGTCCCTTTCCACGTGCCACAGGAATCCTGGGACTCCTATCAAGTTTCACGAGGAGCCAGGCATCGTCTCCTTTGGAGGCACTGATCTCCGCGTACCTCTGGAGTTTTCAAAGGATGTGAGGCCTCCGGTCGCAATGAGGTGGGGAACTAGGTCGTTCTATGTGGTCTCCACAGGGGATTCAGACATCCTTTCGGCTTGGGAGATGCAAGACGAGCCTGCATTCAAGTCACTGCAGGGATATCCGGCCTTATTTCGAATCAGGGCATCGCGGTGTCCATTCCACTTGAGGCCGCAAACTCAGGGTCCCTCCCACATACCTAGAGCTGAGAGAAGCCTCCTCTTGAGGTGCTTGTGGTAAGGTGGTATTTCTCTGGAGAGAAGCCAGGGACTAACCTCTCATCTCGAGTTGATTTTTGGTCCACGGAGCTCTTTCGTGTTGCTACAGTGACCTCAAGGTCCCTCTAGCCTTGAAACAGTGTTCTTGGGCTTTCTCTGGAGTGCCATCAAGGAAATCATGGCTCCTTTCAGGTGTAATGTGCAACACGGAATTGCTCTGCACGCAGTGCAGGGGAATCGGGCCTCATCTCTCGGCGAGGGGGAAGTCTCATGGTTTTTCTCGAGTTGCGGCGGGAACCTGGGGTGTATTTTCGAGTTACGATGGGGATGGCCCTTGCACATACGAGTTTGTTCAGCGACGTCAGGACTCCTGCCTAGTTGCGAGGGACAACTCGGGATTCTCCTCGAGGCTTGGCAGGGCAATTGGGACGCCTCTCCAGCTGAGGCGGGAGACCAAGGGTCCCTTTCCACGTGCCACAGGAATCCTGGGACTCCTATCAAGTTTCACGAGGAGCCAGGCATCGTCTCCTTTGGAGGCACTGATCTCCGCGTACCTCTGGAGTTTTCAAAGGATGTGAGGCCTCCGGTCGCAATGAGGTGGGGAACTAGGTCGTTCTATGTGGTCTCCACAGGGGATTCAGACATCCTTTCGGCTTGGGAGATGCAAGACGAGCCTGCATTCAAATCACTGCAGGGATATCCGGCCTTATTTCGAGTCAGGGCATCGCGGTGTCCATTCCACTTGAGGCCGCAAACTCAGGGTCCCTCTCACATACTTAGAGCTGAGAGAAGCCTCCTCTTGAGGTGCTTGTGGTAAGGTGGTATTCCTCTGGAGTCGAAGCCAGGGACTAACCTCTCATCTCGAGTTGATATTTGGTCCACGGAGCTCTTTCGTGTTGCTACTGTGACGTCAGGATCCCTCTAGCCTTGAAACAGTGTTTTTGGGGTTTCTCTGGAGTGCCATCAAGGAAATCAAGGCTCCTTTCATGTGTGATGTGCAACACGGAATTGCTCTGCACGCAGTGCAGGGGAATCGGGCCTCATCTCGCGGCGAGGGGGAAGTCTCATGGTTTTTCTCGAGTTGCGGCGGTAACCTGGGGTATATTCTCGAGTTACGACTGGGATGGCCCTTCCACACACGTGTTTCTTCAGCAAAGTCAGGAATCCTGCCTAGTTGCGAGGGACAACTCGGGATTCTCCTCGAGGCTTGGCAGGGCAATTGGGACGCCTCTCCAGCTGAGGCGAGAGACCAAGTGTCCCTTTCCACGTGCCACAGGAATCCTGGGACTCCTATCAAGTTTCACGAGGAGTCAGGCATCGTCTCCTTTGGAGGCACTGATCTCCGCGTACCTCTGGAGTTTTCAAAGGATGTGAGGCCTCCGGTCGCGATGAGGTGGGGAACTAGGTCTTTCTCTTTGGTCTCCACAGGGGATTCAGACATCCTTTCATCTTGGGAGAGGCAAGACGAGCCTGCATTCAAGTCACTGCAGGGATATCCGGCCTTATTTCGTGTCAGGGCATCGCAGTGTCCATTCCACTTGAGACCGCATAATCAGGGTCCCTCTCACATACCTAGATCTGAGAGAAGCCTCCTCTTGAGGTGCTTGTGGTAAGGTGGTATTCCTCTGAAGTCGAAGCCAGGGACTAACCTCTCATCTCAATTTGATTTTTAGTCCACGGAGCTCTTTCGTGTTGCTACAGTGACCTCAGGATCCCTCTAGCCTTGAAACAGTGTTCTTGGGGTTTCTCTGGAGTGCCATCAAGGAAATCAAGGCTCCTTTCATGTGTGATGTTCAACACGGAATTGCTCTGCACGCAGTGCAGGGGAATCGGGCCTCATCTCGCGGCGAGGGGGAAGTCTCATGGTTTTTCTCGAGTTGCGTCGGGAACCTGGGGTATATTCTCGAGTTACGACGGGGATGGCCCTTCCACCCACGTGTTTGTTCAGCGACGTCAGGACTCCTGCCTAGTTGCGAGGGACAACTCGGGATTCTCCTCGAGGCTTGGCAGGGCAATTGGGACTCCTCTTCAGCTAAGGCAGGAGACTAAGGGTCCCTTTCCACGTGCCACAGGAATCCTGGGACTCCTATCAAGTTTCACGAAGAGTCAGGCATCGTCTCCTTTGGAGGCACTGATCTCCGCATACCTCTGGAGTTTTCAAAGGATGTGAGGCCTCCGGTCGCGATGAAGTGGTGAACTAGGTCTTTCACTGTGGTCTCCACAGGGGATTCAGACATCCTTTCATCTTGGCAGATGCAAGACGAGCCTGCATTCAAGTCACTGCAGGGATATCCGGCCTTATTTCGAGTCAGGGCATCGCGGTGTCCATTCCACTTGAGGCCGCAAACTCAGGGTCCCTCTCACATAGCTAGAGCTGAGAGAAGCCTCCTCTTGAGGTGCTTGTGGTAAGGTGGTATTCCTCTGCAGTCGAAGCCAGGAACTAACCTCTCATCTCGAGTTGATTTTTGGTCCATGGAGCTCTTTCGTGTTGCTACAGTGACCTCAGGATCCCTCTAGCCTTGAAACAGTGTTCTTGGGGTTTCTATGGAGTGCCATCAAGGAAATCAAGGCTCCTTTCATGTGTGATGTTCAACACGGAATTGCTCTGCATGCAGTGCAGGGGAATCGGGCCTCATCTCACGACGAGCGTGAAATCTCATGGTTTTTCTCGAGTTGCGGCGGGAACCTGGGGTATATTCTCGAGTTACCACGGGGATGGCCCTTCCACCCACGTGTTTCTTCAGCGACGTCAGGACTCCTGCCTAGTTGCGAGGGACAACTCGGGATTCTCCTGGAGGCTTGGCAGGGCAATTGGGACGCCTCTCCAGCTGAGGCGGGAGACCAAGGGTCCCTTTCCACGTGCCACAGGAATCCTGGGACTCCTATCAAGTTTCACGAGAAGTCAGGCATCGTCTCCTTTGGAGGCACTGATCTCCGCATACCTCTGGAGTTTTCAAGGGATGTGAGGCCTCCGGTCGCGATGAAGTGGTGAACTAGGTCTCTCACTGTGGTCTCCACAGGGGATTCAGACATCCTTTCATCTTGGCAAATGCAAGACGAGCCTGCATTCAAGTCACTGCAGGGATATCCGGCCTTATTTCGAGTCAGGGCATCGCGGCGTCCATTCCACTTGAGGCCGCAAACTCAGGGTCCCTCTCACATACTTAGAGCTGAGAGAAGCCTCCTCTTGAGGTACTTGTGGTAAGGTGGTATTCCTCTGGAGTCGAAGCCAGGGACTAACCTCTCATCTCGAGTTGATTTTTGGTCCACGGAGCTCTTTCGTGTTGCTACAGTGACCTCAGGATCCCTCTAGCCTTGAAATAGTGTTCTTGGGGTTTCTCTGGAGTGCCATCAAGGAAATCAAGGCTCCTTTCATGTGTAATGTGCAACACGGAATTGCTCTGCACGCAGTGCAGGGGAATCGGGCCTCATCTCGCGGCGAGGGGGAAGTCTCATGGTTTTTCTCCAGTTTCGGCGGGAACCTGGGGTATATTCTCGAGTTACGATGGGGATGGCCCTTGCACACACGAGTTTGTTCAGCGACGGCAGGACTCCTGCTTAGTTGCGAGGGACAACTCGGAATTCTCCTCGAGGCTTGGCAGGGCAATTGGGACGCCTCTCCAGCTGAGGCGGGAGACCAAGGGTCCCTTTCCACGTGCCACAGAAATCCTGGGACTCCTATGAAGTTTCCCGAGGAGTCAGGCATCGTCTCCTTTGGAGGCACTGATCTCCGTGTACCTCTGGAGTTTTCAAAGCATGTGAGGCATCCGGTCGCGATGAGGTGGGGAACTAGGTCTTTCTCTGGTCTCCACATTGGATTCAGACATCCTTTGGTCTTGGGAGATGCAAGACGAGCCTGTATTCAACTCACTGCAGGGATGACCAGCCTTATTTCGAGTCAGGGCATCGCGGTGTCCATTCCACTTGAGGCCGCAAACTCAGGGTCCCTCTCACATACCTAGAGCTGAGAGAAGCCTCCTCTTGAGGTGCTTGTGGTAAGGTGGTATTCCTATGGAGTCGAAGCCAGGGACTAACCTCTCATCTCGAGTTGATTTTTGGTCAACGGAGCACTTTCCTGTTGCTACAGTGACCTCAGATTCCCTCCAGCCTTGAAACAGTGTTCCTGGGGTTTCTCTGCAGTGCCATCAAGGAAATCAAGGCTCCTTTCATGTGTGATGTGCAACACGGAATTGCTCTGCACGCAGTGCAGAGGAATCGGGCCTCATCTCGCGGCGAGGGGGAAGTCTCATGGTTTTTCTCGAGTTGCGGCGGGAACCTGGGGTATATTCTCGAGTTACGACGGGGATGGCCCTTCCACCCACGTGTTTGTTCAACAACGTCAGGACTCCTGCCTAGTTGCGAGGGACAACTCGGGATTCTCCTCGAGGCTTGGCAGGGCAATTGGGACGCCTCTGCAGCTGAAGAGGGAGACCAAGGGTCCCTTTCCACGTGCCACAGGAATCCTGGGACTCCTATAAAGTTTCACGAGGAGTCAGGCATCGTCTCCTTTGGAGGCACTGATCTCCGCGTACCTCTGGAGTTTTCAAAGGATGTGAGGCCTCCGGTCGCCATGAGGTGGGGAACTAGGTCTTTCTCTGTGGTCTCCACAGGGGATTCGGACATCCTTTCATCTTGGGAGATGCAAGACGAGCCTGCATTCAAGTCACTGCAGGGATATCCGGCCTTATTTCGAATCAGGGCATCGCGGTGTCCATTCCACTTGAGGCCGCAAACTCAGGGTCCCTCCCACATACCTAGAGCTGAGAGAAGCCTCCTCTTGAGGTGCTTGTGGTAAGGTGGTATTTCTCTGGAGAGAAGCCAGGGACTAACCTCTCATCTCGAGTTGATTTTTGGTCCACGGAGCTCTTTCGTGTTGCTACAGTGACCTCAAGGTCCCTCTAGCCTTGAAACAGTGTTCTTGGGCTTTCTCTGGAGTGCCATCAAGGAAATCATGGCTCCTTTCAGGTGTAATGTGCAACACGGAATTGCTCTGCACGCAGTGCAGGGGAATCGGGCCTCATCTCTCGGCGAGGGGGAAGTCTCATGGTTTTTCTCGAGTTGCGGCGGGAACCTGGGGTGTATTCTCGAGTTACGATGGGGATGGCCCTTGCACACACGAGTTTGTTCAGCGACGTCAGGACTCCTGCCTAGTTGCGAGGGACAACTCGGGATTCTCCTCGAGGCTTGGCAGGGCAATTGGGACGCCTCTCCAGCTGAGGCGGGAGACCAAGGGTCCCTTTCCACGTGCCACAGGAATCCTGGGACTCCTATCAAGTTTCACGAGGAGCCAGGCATCGTCTCCTTTGGAGGCACTGATCTCCGCGTACCTCTGGAGTTTTCAAAGGATGTGAGGCCTCCGGTCGCAATGAGGTGGGGAACTAGGTCGTTCTATGTGGTCTCCACAGGGGATTCAGACATCCTTTCGGCTTGGGAGATGCAAGACGAGCCTGCATTCAAGTCACTGCAGGGATATCCGGCCTTATTTCGAATCAGGGCATCGCGGTGTCCATTCCACTTGAGGCCGCAAACTCAGGGTCCCTCCCACATACCTAGAGCTGAGAGAAGCCTCCTCTTGAGGTGCTTGTGGTAAGGTGGTATTTCTCTGGAGAGAAGCCAGGGACTAACCTCTCATCTCGAGTTGATTTTTGGTCCACGGAGCTCTTTCGTGTTGCTACAGTGACCTCAAGGTCCCTCTAGCCTTGAAACAGTGTTCTTGGGCTTTCTCTGGAGTGCCATCAAGGAAATCATGGCTCCTTTCAGGTGTAATGTGCAACACGGAATTGCTCTGCACGCAGTGCAGGGGAATCGGGCCTCATCTCTCGGCGAGGGGGAAGTCTCATGGTTTTTCTCGAGTTGCGGCGGGAACCTGGGGTGTATTCTCGAGTTACGATGGGGATGGCCCTTGCACACACGAGTTTGTTCAGCGACGTCAGGACTCCTGCCTAGTTGCGAGGGACAACTCGGGATTCTCCTCGAGGCTTGGCAGGGCAATTGGGACGCCTCTCCAGCTGAGGCGGGAGACCAAGGGTCCCTTTCCACGTGCCACAGGAATCCTGGGACTCCTATCAAGTTTCACGAGGAGCCAGGCATCGTCTCCTTTGGAGGCACTGATCTCCGCGTACCTCTGGAGTTTTCAAAGGATGTGAGGCCTCCGGTCGCAATGAGGTGGGGAACTAGGTCGTTCTATGTGGTCTCCACAGGGGATTCAGACATCCTTTCGGCTTGGGAGATGCAAGACGAGCCTGCATTCAAATCACTGCAGGGATATCCGGCCTTATTTCGAGTCAGGGCATCGCGGTGTCCATTCCACTTGAGGCCGCAAACTCAGGGTCCCTCTCACATACTTAGAGCTGAGAGAAGCCTCCTCTTGAGGTGCTTGTGGTAAGGTGGTATTCCTCTGGAGTCGAAGCCAGGGACTAACCTCTCATCTCGAGTTGATATTTGGTCCACGGAGCTCTTTCGTGTTGCTACTGTGACGTCAGGATCCCTCTAGCCTTGAAACAGTGTTTTTGGGGTTTCTCTGGAGTGCCATCAAGGAAATCAAGGCTCCTTTCATGTGTGATGTGCAACACGGAATTGCTCTGCACGCAGTGCAGGGGAATCGGGCCTCATCTCGCGGCGAGGGGGAAGTCTCATGGTTTTTCTCGAGTTGCGGCGGTAACCTGGGGTATATTCTCGAGTTACGACTGGGATGGCCCTTCCACACACGTGTTTCTTCAGCAAAGTCAGGAATCCTGCCTAGTTGCGAGGGACAACTCGGGATTCTCCTCGAGGCTTGGCAGGGCAATTGGGACGCCTCTCCAGCTGAGGCGAGAGACCAAGTGTCCCTTTCCACGTGCCACAGGAATCCTGGGACTCCTATCAAGTTTCATGAGGAGTCAGGCATCGTCTCCTTTGGAGGCACTGATCTCCCCGTACCTCTGGAGTTTTCAAAGGATGTGAGGCCTCCGGTCGCGATGAGGTGGGGAACTAGGTCTTTCTCTGTGGTCTGCACAGGGGATTCAGACATCCTTTCATCTTGGGAGAGGCAAGACGAGCCTGCATTCAAGTCACTGCAGGGATATCCGGCCTTATTTCGTGTCAGGGCATCGCAGTGTCCATTCCACTTGAGACCGCATAATCAGGGTCCCTCTCACATACCTAGATCTGAGAGAAGCCTCCTCTTGAGGTGCTTGTGGTAAGGTGGTATTCCTCTGGAGTCGAAGCCAGGGACTAACCTCTCATCTCGATTTGATTTTTAGTCCACGGAGCTCTTTCGTGTTGCTACAGTGACCTCAGGATCCCTCTAGCCTTGAAACAGTGTTCTTGGGGTTTCTCTGGAGTGCCATCAAGGAAATCAAGGCTCCTTTCATGTGTGATGTTCAACACGGAATTGCTCTGCACGCAGTGCAGGGGAATCGGGCCTCATCTCGCGGCGAGGGGGAAGTCTCATGGTTTTTCTCGAGTTGCGTCGGGAACCTGGGGTATATTCTCGAGTTACGACGGGGATGGCCCTTCCACCCACGTGTTTGTTCAGCGACGTCAGGACTCCTGCCTAGTTGCGAGGGACAACTCGGGATTCTCCTCGAGGCTTGGCAGGGCAATTGGGACTCCTCTTCAGCTAAGGCAGGAGACTAAGGGTCCCTTTCCACGTGCCACAGGAATCCTGGGACTCCTATCAAGTTTCACGAAGAGTCAGGCATCGTCTCCTTTGGAGGCACTGATCTCCGCATACCTCTGGAGTTTTCAAAGGATGTGAGGCCTCCGGTCGCGATGAAGTGGTGAACTAGGTCTTTCACTGTGGTCTCCACAGGGGATTCAGACATCCTTTCATCTTGGGAGATGCAAGACGAGCCTGCATTCAAGTCACTGCAGGGATATCCGGCCTTATTTCGAGTCAGGGCATCGCGGTGTCCATTCCACTTGAGGCCGCAAACTCAGGGTCCCTCTCACATAGCTAGAGCTGAGAGAAGCCTCCTCTTGAGGTGCTTGTGGTAAGGTGGTATTCCTCTGGAGTCGAAGCCAGGGACTAACCTCTCATCTCGAGTTGATTTTTGGTCCACGGAGCTCTTTCGTGTTGCTACAGTGACCTCAGGATCCCTCTAGCCTTGAAATAGTGTTCTTGGGGTTTCTCTGGAGTGCCATCAAGGAAATCAAGGCTCCTTTCATGTGTAATGTGCAACACGGAATTGCTCTGCACGCAGTGCAGGGGAATCGGGCCTCATCTCGCGGCGAGGGGGAAGTCTCATGGTTTTTCTCCAGTTTCGGCGGGAACCTGGGGTATATTCTCGAGTTACGATGGGGATGGCCCTTGCACACACGAGTTTGTTCAGCGACGGCAGGACTCCTGCTTAGTTGCGAGGGACAACTCGGAATTCTCCTCGAGGCTTGGCAGGGCAATTGGGACGCCTCTCCAGCTGAGGCGGGAGACCAAGGGTCCCTTTCCACGTGCCACAGAAATCCTGGGACTCCTATGAAGTTTCCCGAGGAGTCAGGCATCGTCTCCTTTGGAGGCACTGATCTCCGTGTACCTCTGGAGTTTTCACAGCATGTGAGGCATCCGGTCGCGATGAGGTGGGGAACTAGGTCTTTCTCTGTGGTCTCCACATTGGATTCAGACATCCTTTGGTCTTGGGAGATGCAAGACGAGCCTGTATTCAACTCACTGCAGGGATGACCAGCCTTATTTCGAGTCAGGGCATCGCGGTGTCCATTCCACTTGAGGCCGCAAACTCAGGGTCCCTCTCACATACCTAGAGCTGAGAGAAGCCTCCTCTTGAGGTGCTTGTGGTAAGGTGGTATTCCTATGGAGTCGAAGCCAGGGACTAACCTCTCATCTCGAGTTGATTTTTGGTCAACGGAGCACTTTCCTGTTGCTACAGTGACCTCAGATTCCCTCCAGCCTTGAAACAGTGTTCCTGGGGTTTCTCTGCAGTGCCATCAAGGAAATCAAGGCTCCTTTCATGTGTGATGTGCAACACGGAATTGCTCTGCACGCAGTGCAGAGGAATCGGGCCTCATCTCGCGGCGAGGGGGAAGTCTCATGGTTTTTCTCGAGTTGCGGCGGGAACCTGGGGAATATTCTGGAGTTACGACGGGAATGGCCCTTCCACCCACGTGTTTGTTCAGTGACGGCAGTACTCCTGCCGAGTTGCGAGGGACAACTCGGGATTCTCCTCGAGGCTTGGCAGGGCAATTGGGATGCCTCTCCAGCTGAAGCGGGAGACCAAGGGTCCCTTTCCACGTGCACAGGAATCCTGGGACTCCTATCAAGTTTCACGAGGAGTCAGGCATCGTTTCCTTTGGAGGCACTGATCTCCGGGTACCTCTGGAGTTTTCAAAGGATGTGAGGCCTGCGGTCACGATGAGGTGCGGAACTAGGTCTTTCTCTGTGGTCTCCACAGGGGATTCAGACATCCTTTCATCTTGGGAGATGCAAGACGAGCCTGCATTCAAGTGACTGCAGGGATATCCGGCCTTATTTCGAGTCAGGGCATCGCGGTGTCCATTCGACTTGAGGCCGCAAACTCAGGGTCCCTCTCACATAGATAGAGCAGAGAGAAGCCTCTTCTTGACGTGCTTGTGGTAAGGTGGTATTCCTCTGGAGTTGAAGCCAGGGACTAACCTCTCATCTCGAGTTGATTTTTGGTCCATGGAGCTCTTTCGTGTTGCTACAGTGACCTCAGGATCCCTCTAGCCTTGAAACAGTGTTCTTGGGGTTTCTATGGAGTGCCATCAAGGAAATCTAGGCTCCTTTCATGTTTGATGTGAAACACGGAATTGCTCTGCATGCAGTGCAGGGGAATCGGGCCTCATCTCACGACGAGGGGGAAGTCTCATGGTTTTTCTCGAGTTGCGGCGGGAACGTGGGGTATATTCTCGAGTTACGACGGAGATGGCCCTTCCACCCACATGTTTGTTCAGTGACGGCAGGACTCCTGCCTAGTTGCGAGGGACAACTCGGGATTCTCCTCGAGGCTTGGCAGGGCAATTGGGACGCCTCTCCAGCTGAGGCGGGAGACCAAGGGTCCCTTTCCACGTGCCACAGGAATCCTGGGACTCCTATCAAGTTTCACGAGGAGCCAGGCATCGTCTCCTTTGGAGGCACTGATCTCCGCGTACCTCTGGAGTTTTCAAAGGATGTGAGGCCTCCGGTCGCAATGAGGTGGGGAACTAGGTCGTTCTATGTGGTCTCCACAGGGGATTCAGACATCCTTTCGGCTTGGGAGATGCAAGACGAGCCTGCATTCAAGTCACTGCAGGGATATCCGGCCTTATTTCGAATCAGGGCATCGCGGTGTCCATTCCACTTGAGGCCGCAAACTCAGGGTCCCTCCCACATACCTAGAGCTGAGAGAAGCCTCCTCTTGAGGTGCTTGTGGTAAGGTGGTATTTCTCTGGAGAGAAGCCAGGGACTAACCTCTCATCTCGAGTTGATTTTTGGTCCACGGAGCTCTTTCGTGTTGCTACAGTGACCTCAAGGTCCCTCTAGCCTTGAAACAGTGTTCTTGGGCTTTCTCTGGAGTGCCATCAAGGAAATCATGGCTCCTTTCAGGTGTAATGTGCAACACGGAATTGCTCTGCACGCAGTGCAGGGGAATCGGGCCTCATCTCTCGGCGAGGGGGAAGTCTCTTGGTTTTTCTCGAGTTGCGGCGGGAACCTGGGGTGTATTCTCGAGTTACGATGGGGATGGCCCTTGCACACACGAGTTTGTTCAGCGACGTCAGGACTCCTGCCTAGTTGCGAGGGACAACTCGGGATTCTCCTCGAGGCTTGGCAGTGCAATTGGGACGCCTCTCCAGCTGAGGCGGGAGACCAAGGGTCCCTTTCCACGTGCCACAGGAATCCTGGGACTCCTATCAAGTTTCACGAGGAGCCAGGCATCGTCTCCTTTGGAGGCACTGATCTCCGCGTACCTCTGGAGTTTTCAAAGGATGTGAGGCCTCCGGTCGCAATGAGGTGGGGAACTAGGTCGTTCTATGTGGTCTCCACAGGGGATTCAGACATCCTTTCGGCTTGGGAGATGCAAGACGAGCCTGCATTCAAATCACTGCAGGGATATCCGGCCTTATTTCGAGTCAGGGCATCGCGGTGTCCATTCCACTTGAGGCCGCAAACTCAGGGTCCCTCTCACATAGCTAGAGCTGAGAGAAGCCTCCTCTTGAGGTGCTTGTGGTAAGGTGGTATTCCTCTGGAGTCGAAGCCAGGGACTAACCTCTCATCTCGAGTTGATATTTGGTCCACGGAGCTCTTTCGTGTTGCTACTGTGACGTCAGGATCCCTCTAGCCTTGAAACAGTGTTTTTGGGGTTTCTCTGGAGTGCCATCAAGGAAATCAAGGCTCCTTTCATGTGTGATGTGCAACACGGAATTGCTCTGCACGCAGTGCAGGGGAATCGGGCCTCATCTCGCGGCGAGGGGGAAGTCTCATGGTTTTTCTCGAGTTGCGGCGGTAACCTGGGGTATATTCTCGAGTTACGACTGGGATGGCCCTTCCACACACGTGTTTCTTCAGCAAAGTCAGGAATCCTGCCTAGTTGCGAGGGACAACTCGGGATTCTCCTCGAGGCTTGGCAGGGCAATTGGGACGCCTCTCCAGCTGAGGCGAGAGACCAAGTGTCCCTTTCCACGTGCCACAGGAATCCTGGGACTCCTATCAAGTTTCATGAGGAGTCAGGCATCGTCTCCTTTGGAGGCACTGATCTCCGCGTACCTCTGGAGTTTTCAAAGGATGTGAGGCCTCCGGTCGCGATGAGGTGGGGAACTAGGTCTTTCTCTGTGGTCTGCACAGGGGATTCAGACATCCTTTCATCTTGGGAGAGGCAAGACGAGCCTGCATTCAAGTCACTGCAGGGATATCCGGCCTTATTTCGTGTCAGGGCATCGCAGTGTCCATTCCACTTGAGACCGCATAATCAGGGTCCCTCTCACATACCTAGATCTGAGAGAAGCCTCCTCTTGAGGTGCTTGTGGTAAGGTGGTATTCCTCTGGAGTCGAAGCCAGGGACTAACCTCTCATCTCGATTTGATTTTTAGTCCACGGAGCTCTTTCGTGTTGCTACAGTGACCTCAGGATCCCTCTAGCCTTGAAACAGTGTTCTTGGGGTTTCTCTGGAGTGCCATCAAGGAAATCAAGGCTCCTTTCATGTGTGATGTTCAACACGGAATTGCTCTGCACGCAGTGCAGGGGAATCGGGCCTCATCTCGCGGCGAGGGGGAAGTCTCATGGTTTTTCTCGAGTTGCGTCGGGAACCTGGGGTATATTCTCGAGTTACGACGGGGATGGCCCTTCCACCCACGTGTTTGTTCAGCGACGTCAGGACTCCTGCCTAGTTGCGAGGGACAACTCGGGATTCTCCTCGAGGCTTGGCAGGGCAATTGGGACTCCTCTTCAGCTAAGGCAGGAGACTAAGGGTTCCTTTCCACGTGCCACAGGAATCCTGGGACTCCTATCAAGTTTCACGAAGAGTCAGGCATCGTCTCCTTTGGAGGCACTGATCTCCGCATACCTCTGGAGTTTTCAAAGGATGTGAGGCCTCCGGTCGCGATGAAGTGGTGAACTAGGTCTTTCTCTGTGGTCTCCACAGGGGATTCAGACATCCTTTCATCTTGGCAGATGCAAGACGAGCCTGCATTCAAGTCACTGCAGGGATATCCGGCCTTATTTCGAGTCAGGGCATCGCGGTGTCCATTCCACTTGAGGCCGCAAACTCAGGGTCCCTCTCACATAGCTAGAGCTGAGAGAAGCCTCCTCTTGAGGTGCTTGTGGTAAGGTGGTATTCCTCTGCAGTCGAAGCCAGGGACTAACCTCTCATCTCGAGTTGATTTTTGGTCCATGGAGCTCTTTCGTGTTGCTACAGTGACCTCAGGATCCCTCTAGCCTTGAAACAGTGTTCTTGGGGTTTCTATGGAGTGCCATCAAGGAAATCAAGGCTCCTTTCATGTGTGATGTGCAACACGGAATTGCTCTGCATGCAGTGCAGGGGAATCGGGCCTCATCTCACGACGAGCGTGAAATCTCATGGTTTTTCTCGAGTTGCGGCGGGAACCTGGGGTATATTCTCGAGTTACCACGGGGATGGCCCTTCCACCCACGTGTTTCTTCAGCGACGTCAGGACTCCTGCCTAGTTGCGAGGGACAACTCGGGATTCTCCTGGAGGCTTGGCAGGGCAATTGGGACGCCTCTCCAGCTGAGGCGGGAGACCAAGGGTCCCTTTCCACGTGCCACAGGAATCCTGGGACTCCTATCAAGTTTCACGAGAAGTCAGGCATCGTCTCCTTTGGAGGCACTGATCTCCGCATACCTCTGGAGTTTTCAAGGGATGTGAGGCCTCCGGTCGCGATGAAGTGGTGAACTAGGTCTCTCACTGTGGTCTCCACAGGGGATTCAGACATCCTTTCATCTTGGCAAATGCAAGACGAGCCTGCATTCAAGTCACTGCAGGGATATCCGGCCTTATTTCGAGTCAGGGCATCGCGGTGTCCATTCCACTTGAGGCCGCAAACTCAGGGTCCCTCTCACATACTTAGAGCTGAGAGAAGCCTCCTCTTGAGGTACTTGTGGTAAGGTGGTATTCCTCTGGAGTCGAAGCCAGGGACTAACCTCTCATCTCGAGTTGATTTTTGGTCCACGGAGCTCTTTCGTGTTGCTACAGTGACCTCAGGATCCCTCTAGCCTTGAAATAGTGTTCTTGGGGTTTCTCTGGAGTGCCATCAAGGAAATCAAGGCTCCTTTCATGTGTAATGTGCAACACGGAATTGCTCTGCACGCAGTGCAGGGGAATCGGGCCTCATCTCGCGGCGAGGGGGAAGTCTCATGGTTTTTCTCCAGTTTCGGCGGGAACCTGGGGTATATTCTCGAGTTACGATGGGGATGGCCCTTGCACACACGAGTTTGTTCAGCGACGGCAGGACTCCTGCTTAGTTGCGAGGGACAACTCGGAATTCTCCTCGAGGCTTGGCAGGGCAATTGGGACGCCTCTCCAGCTGAGGCGGGAGACCAAGGGTCCCTTTCCACGTGCCACAGAAATCCTGGGACTCCTATGAAGTTTCCCGAGGAGTCAGGCATCGTCTCCTTTGGAGGCACTGATCTCCGTGTACCTCTGGAGTTTTCACAGCATGTGAGGCATCCGGTCGCGATGAGGTGGGGAACTAGGTCTTTCTCTGTGGTCTCCACATTGGATTCAGACATCCTTTGGTCTTGGGAGATGCAAGACGAGCCTGTATTCAACTCACTGCAGGGATGACCAGCCTTATTTCGAGTCAGGGCATCGCGGTGTCCATTCCACTTGAGGCCGCAAACTCAGGGTCCCTCTCACATACCTAGAGCTGAGAGAAGCCTCCTCTTGAGGTGCTTGTGGTAAGGTGGTATTCCTATGGAGTCGAAGCCAGGGACTAACCTCTCATCTCGAGTTGATTTTTGGTCAACGGAGCACTTTCCTGTTGCTACAGTGACCTCAGATTCCCTCCAGCCTTGAAACAGTGTTCCTGGGGTTTCTCTGCAGTGCCATCAAGGAAATCAAGGCTCCTTTCATGTGTGATGTGCAACACGGAATTGCTCTGCACGCAGTGCAGAGGAATCGGGCCTCATCTCGCGGCGAGGGGGAAGTCTCATGGTTTTTCTCGAGTTGCGGCGGGAACCTGGGGAATATTCTGGAGTTACGACGGGAATGGCCCTTCCACCCACGTGTTTGTTCAGTGACGGCAGTACTCCTGCCGAGTTGCGAGGGACAACTCGGGATTCTCTTCGAGGCTTGGCAGGGCAATTGGGATGCCTCTCCAGCTGAAGCGGGAGACCAAGGGTCCCTTTCCACGTGCACAGGAATCCTGGGACTCCTATCAAGTTTCACGAGGAGTCAGGCATCGTTTCCTTTGGAGGCACTGATCTCCGGGTACCTCTGGAGTTTTCAAAGGATGTGAGGCCTGCGGTCACGATGAGGTGCGGAACTAGGTCTTTCTCTGTGGTCTCCACAGGGGATTCAGACATCCTTTCATCTTGGGAGATGCAAGACGAGCCTGCATTCAAGTGACTGCAGGGATATCCGGCCTTATTTCGAGTCAGGGCATCGCGGTGTCCATTCGACTTGAGGCCGCAAACTCAGGGTCCCTCTCACATAGATAGAGCAGAGAGAAGCCTCTTCTTGACGTGCTTGTGGTAAGGTGGTATTCCTCTGGAGTTGAAGCCAGGGACTAACCTCTCATCTCGAGTTGATTTTTGGTCCATGGAGCTCTTTCGTGTTGCTACAGTGACCTCAGGATCCCTCTAGCCTTGAAACAGTGTTCTTGGGGTTTCTATGGAGTGCCATCAAGGAAATCTAGGCTCCTTTCATGTTTGATGTGAAACACGGAATTGCTCTGCATGCAGTGCAGGGGAATCGGGCCTCATCTCACGACGAGGGGGAAGTCTCATGGTTTTTCTCGAGTTGCGGCGGGAACGTGGGGTATATTCTCGAGTTACGACGGAGATGGCCCTTCCACCCACATGTTTGTTCAGTGACGGCAGGACTCGTGCGTAGTTACGAGGGACAACTCGGGATTCTTCTCGAGGCTTGGCAGGGCAATTGGGACGCCTCTCCAGCTGAGGCGGGAGACCAAGGGTCCCTTTCCACTTGCCACAGGAATCCTGGTACTCCTATCAAGTTTCACGAGGAGTCAGGCATCGTCTCCTTTGGAGGCACTGATCTCCGCGTACCTCTGGAGTTTTCAAAGGATGTGATGCCTCCGGTCGCGATGAGGTGGGGAACTAGGTCTTTCTCTGTGGTCTCCACAGGGGATTCAGACATCCTTTCGTCTTGGGAGATGCAAGACGAGCCTGCATTCAAGTCACTGGAGGGATATCCGGCCTTATTTCGAGTCAGGGCATCGCGGTGTCCATTCCACTTGAGGCCGCAAACTCAGGGTCCCTCTCACATACCTAGAGCTGAGAGAAGCCTCCTCTTGAGGTGCTTCTGGTAAAGTGGTTTCCTCTGGAGTCGAAGCCAGGGACTAACCTCTAATCTCGAGTTGATTTAAGGTCCACGGAGTTCTTTCGTGTGGCTACAGTGAGCTCAGGATCCCTCTAGCCTTGAAACAGTGTTCTTGGGGTTTCTCTGGAGTGCCGTCAAGGAAATCAAGGCTCCTTTCATGTGGGAAATGCAACACGGAATTGCTCTGCACGCAGTGCAGGGGAATCGGGCCTCATCTCGCGGCGAGGGGGAAGTCTCATGGTTTTTCTCGAGTTGCGGCGTGAACCTGGGTATATTCTCGAGTTACGACGGGGATGGCCCTTCCACACACGTGTTTGTTCAACGACGACAGGATTCCTGCCTAGTTGCGAGGGACAACTCGGGATTCTCCTCGAGGCTTGGCAGGGCAATTGGGACGCCTCTCCAGCTGAGGCGGGAGACCAAGGGTCCCTTTCCACGTGCCACAGGAATCCTGGGGTTCCTATCAAGTTTCACGAGGAGTCAGGCATCGTCTCCTTTGGAGGCACCCATCCGCGTACCTCTGGAGTTTTCAAATGATGTGAGGCCTCCGGTCGCGATGAGGTGGGGAACTTGGTCTTTCTCTGTGGTCTCCACAGGGGATTCAGACATCCTTTGTCTTTGGAGATGCAAGACGAGCCTGCATTCAAGTCACTGCAGGGATATCCGGCCTTATTTCGAGTCAGGGCATCGCGGTGTCCATTCCACTTGTGGCCGCAAACTCAGGGTCCCTCTCACATACCTAGAGCTGAGAGAAGCCTCCTCTTGAGGTGCTTGTGGTAAGGTGGTATTCCTCTGGAGTCGAAGCCAGGGACTAACCTCTCATCTCGAGTTGATTTGTGGTCCACGGAGCTCTTTCGTGTTGCTACAGTGACCTCAGGATCCCTCTAGCCTTGAAACAGTGTTCTTGGGGTTTCTCTGGAGTGCCATCAAGGAAATCAAGGATCCTTTCATGTTTGATGTGCAACACGGAATTGCTCTGCCTGCAGCACAGGGGAATCGGGCCTCATCTCATGGCGAGTGGGAAGTCTCATGGTATTTCTCGAGTTGCGGCGGGAACCTGGGGTATATTCTCGAGTTATGACGGGGATGGCCCTTCCATCCTCGTGTTTCTTCAGCGAAGTCAGGACTTCTGCCTAGTTGCCAGGGACAACTCGGGATTCTCCTCGAGGCTTCGCAGGGCAATTGGGACGCCTCTTCAGCTGAGGCGGGAGACCAAGGGTCGCTTTCCACGTGCCACAGGAATCCTGGGACTCCTATCAAGTTTCACGAGGAGTCAGGCATCGTCTCCCTTGGAGGCACTGATCTCCGCGTACGTCTGGAGTTTTCAAAGGATGTGAGGCCTCCGGTCGCGATGAGGTGGGGAACTAGGTCTTTCTCTGCCGTCTCCACAGAGGATTCAGACATCCTTTCGTCTTGGGAGATGCAAGACGAGCTTGCATTCAAGTCACTGCAGGGATATCCGGCCTTATTTCGCGTCAGGGCATCGCAGTGTCCATTCCACTTGAGGGCGCAAACTCAGGGTCCCTCTCACATACCTAGAGCTGAGAGAAGCCTCCTCTTGAGGTGCTTGTGGTAAGGTGGTATTCCTCTGGAGTGGAAGCCAGGGACTAACCTCTAATCTCCAGTTGATTTTTGGTCCACGGAGCTCTTTCGTGTTGCTACAGTGACCTCAGGATCCCTCTAGCCTTGAAACAGTGATCTAGGGGTTTCTCTGGAGTGCCATCAAGGAAATCAAGGCTCCTTTCATGTGTGATGTGCAACACGGAATTGCTCTGCATGCAGTGTAGGGGAATCGGGCCTCATTTTGAGGCGAGGGGGAAGTCTCATGGTTTTTCTCGAGTTGCGACGGGAACCTGGGGTATATTCTCGAGTGACGACGGGGATGGCCCTTCCACACACGTGTTTGTTCAGCGACGTCAGGACTCCAGCGTAGTTGTGAGGGACAACTCGGGATTCTCCTCGAGGCTTGGCAGGGCAATTGGGACGCCTCTACAGCTGAGGCGGGAGACCTAGGGTCCCTTTCCACGTGCCACAGGAATCCTGGGACTCCTATCAAGTTTCACGAGGAGTCAGGCATCGTCTCCTTTGGAGGCACTGATCTCCGTGTATATCTGGAGTTTTCAAATGATGTGAGTCCTCCGGTCGCGATGAGGTGGGGAACTAGGTCTTTCTCTGTTGTGTCCACAGGGGATTCAGACATCCTTTCGTCTTGGGAGATGCAAGACGTGCCTGCATTCAAGTCACTGCAGGGATATCCGGCCTTATTTCGAGTCAGGGCATCGTGGTGTCCATTCCACTTGAAGCCGCAAACTCAGGGTCCCTCTCACATACCTAGAGCTGAGAGAAGCCTCCTCTTGAGGTGCTTGTGGTAAGGTGGTATTCCTCTTGAGTCGAAGCCAGGAACTACCCTCTCATCTCGAGTTGATTTCTGGTCCACGGAGCTCTTTCGTGTTGCTACAGTGACCTCAGGATCCCTCTAGCCTTGAAACAGTGTTCTTGGGGTTTCTCTGGAGTGCCATCAAGAAAATCAAGGCTCCTTTCATGTGTGATGTGCAACACGGAATTGCTCTGCACGCAGTGTAGGGGAATGGGGCCTCATCTCGCGGCGAGGGGGAAGTCTCATGGTTTTTCTCGAATTTCGGCGGGAACCTGGGGTATATTCTCGAGTTACGACGGGGATGCCCCTTCCACCCACGTGTTTGTTCAGCGACGTCAGGACTCCTGCCTAGTTGCGAGGGACAACTCGGGATTCTCCTCGAGGCTTAGCAGGGCAATTGGGACGCCTCTCCTGCTGAGGCGGGAGACCAAGGGTCCCTTTCCACGGGCCACAGGAATCCTGGGACTCCTATCAAGTTTCCCGAGGAGTCAGGCATCCTCTCCTTTGGAGGCACTGATCTCCGCGTACCTCTGGAGTTTTCAAAAGATGTGAGGCCTCCGGTCGCGATGAGGTGGGGAACTAGGTCTTTCTCTGTGGTCTCCACAGGGGATTCAGACATCCTTTCATCTTGGGAGATGCAAGACGAGCCTGCATTCAAGTCACTGCAGGGATATCTGGCCTTATTTCGAGTCAGGGCATCGCGGTGTCCATTCCACTTGAGGCCGCAAATTCAGGGTCCCTCTCACATACTTAGAGATGAGAGAAGCCTCCTGTTGAGGTGCTTGTGGTAAGGTGGTAGTCCTCTGGAGTCGAAGCCAGGGACTAACCTCTCATCTCGAGTTGATTTGTGGTCCACGGAGGTCTTTTGTGTTGCTACAGTGACCTCAGGATCCCTCTAGCCTTGAAACAGTGTTCTTGGGGTTTCTCTGGCGTGCCATCAAGGAAATCAAGGCTCCTTTCATGTGTGATGTGCAACACGGAATTGCTCTGCACGCAGTGCAGGGGAATCGGGCCTCATCTCGCGGCGAGGGGGAAGTCTCATGGTTTTTCTCGAGTTGCGGCGGGAACCTGGGGTATATTCTCGAGTTACGACGGGGATGGGCCTTACACACAAGTGTTTGTTCAGCGACGGCAGGACTCCTGCCTAGTTGCGAGGGACAACTCGGAATTCTCCTCGAGGCTTGGCAGGGCAATTGGGACGCCTCTCCAGCTGAGGCGGGAGACCAAGGGTCCCTTTCCACGTGCCACAGGAATTCTAGGACTCCTATCAAGTTTCACGAGGAGTCAGGCATCGTCTCCTTTGGAGGCACTGATCTCCGCGTACCTCTGGAGTGTTCAAAGGATGTGAGGCCTCCGGTCGCCATGAGGTGGGGATCTAGGTCTTTCTCTGTGGAATCCACAGGGGATTCAGACATCCTTTCTTCTTGGGAGATGCAAGACGACCCTGCATTCAAGTCACTGCAGCGATATCCGGCTTTATTTCGAATCAGGGCATCGCTGTGTCCATTCCACTTGAGGCCGCAAACTCAGGGTCCCTCTCACATACTTGGAGCTGAGAGAAGCCTCCTCTTGAGGTGCTTGTGGTAAGGTGGTATTCCTTTGGAGTCGAAGCCAGGGACTAACCTCTCATCTCGAGTTGATTTTTGGTCCATGGAGCTCTTTCGTGTTGCTGCAGTGACCTCAGGGTCCCTCTAGCCTTGAAACAGTGTTCTTGGGGTTTCTCTGAAGTGCCATCAAGGAAATCAAGGCTCCTTTCATGTGTGATGTGCAACACGGAATTGCTCTGCACGCAGTGAAGGGGAATCGGGCCTCATCTCGCGGCGAGGGGAAAGTCTCATGGTTTTTCTCGAGTTGCGGCGGGAACCTGGGGTATATTCTCGAGTTACGACGGAGATGGCCCTTCCACCCACGTGTTTGTTCAGCGACGGCAGGACTCCTGCCTAGTTGTGAGGGACAACTCGGGATTCTCCTCGAGGCTTGGCAGGGCAATTGGGACGCCTCTCCAGCTGAGGCGGGAGGCCAAGGATCCCTTTCCACGTGCCACAAAAATTCTGGGACTCCTATCAAGTTTCACGAGGATTCAGGCATCGTCTGCTTTGGAGGCACTGATCTCCGCGTACCTCTGGAGTTTTCAAAGGATGTGAGGCCTCCGGTCGCAATGAGGTGGGGAACTAGGTCTTTCTCTGTGGTCTCCACAGGGGATTCAGACATCCTTTCGTCTTGGGAGATGCAAGACCAGCCTGCATTCAAGTCACTGCAGGGATATCCGGCCTTATTTCGAGTCAGGGCATCGCGGTGTCCATTCCATTTGAGGCCGCAAACTCAGGGTCCCTCTCACATAGCTAGAGCTGAGAGAAGCCTCCTCTTGAGGTGCTTGTGGTAAGGTGGTATTCCTCTGGAGTCGAAGCCAGGGACTAACCTCTCATCTCGAGTTGATTTGTGGTCCACGGAGCTCTTTCGTGTTGCTACAGTGACCTCAGGATCCCTCTAGCCTTGAAACAGTGTTCTTGGGGTTTCTCTGGAGTGCCATCAAGGAAATCAAGGATCCTTTCATGTTTGATGTGCAACACGGAATTGCTCTGCCTGCAGCACAGGGGAATCGGGCCTCATCTCATGGCGAGGGGGAAGTCTCATGGTTTTTCTCGAGTTGCGGCGGGAACCTGGGGTATATTCTCGAGTGACGACGGGGATGGCCCTTCCACACACGTGTTTGTTCAGCGACGTCAGGACTCCAGCGTAGTTGTGAGGGACAACTCGGGATTCTCCTCGAGGCTTGGCAGGGCAATTGGGACGCCTCTACAGCTGAGGCGGGAGACCTAGGGTCCCTTTCCACGTGCCACAGGAATCCTGGGACTCCTATCAAGTTTCACGAGGAGTCAGGCATCGTCTCCTTTGGAGGCACTGATCTCCGTGTATATCTGGAGTTTTCAAATGATGTGAGTCCTCCGGTCGCGATGAGGTGGGGAACTAGGTCTTTCTCTGTTGTGTCCACAGGGGATTCAGACATCCTTTCGTCTTGGGAGATGCAAGACGTGCCTGCATTCAAGTCACTGCAGGGATATCCGGCCTTATTTCGAGTCAGGGCATCGTGGTGTCCATTCCACTTGAAGCCGCAAACTCAGGGTCCCTCTCACATACCTAGAGCTGAGAGAAGCCTCCTCTTGAGGTGCTTGTGGTAAGGTGGTATTCCTCTTGAGTCGAAGCCAGGAACTACCCTCTCATCTCGAGTTGATTTCTGGTCCACGGAGCTCTTTCGTGTTGCTACAGTGACCTCAGGATCCCTCTAGCCTTGAAACAGTGTTCTTGGGGTTTCTCTGGAGTGCCATCAAGAAAATCAAGGCTCCTTTCATGTGTGATGTGCAACACGGAATTGCTCTGCACGCAGTGTAGGGGAATGGGGCCTCATCTCGCGGCGAGGGGGAAGTCTCATGGTTTTTCTCGAATTGCGGCGGGAACCTGGGGTATATTCTCGAGTTACGACGGGGATGCCCCTTCCACCCACGTGTTTGTTCAGCGACGTCAGGACTCCTGCCTAGTTGCGAGGGACAACTCGGGATTCTCCTCGAGGCTTAGCAGGGCAATTGGGACGCCTCTCCTGCTGAGGCGGGAGACCAAGGGTCCCTTTCCACGGGCCACAGGAATCCTGGGACTCCTATCAAGTTTCCCGAGGAGTCAGGCATCCTCTCCTTTGGAGGCACTGATCTCCGCGTACCTCTGGAGTTTTCAAAAGATGTGAGGCCTCCGGTCGCGATGAGGTGGGGAACTAGGTCTTTCTCTGTGGTCTCCACAGGGGATTCAGACATCCTTTCATCTTGGGAGATGCAAGACGAGCCTGCATTCAAGTCACTGCAGGGATATCTGGCCTTATTTCGAGTCAGGGCATCGCGGTGTCCATTCCACTTGAGGCCGCAAATTCAGGGTCCCTCTCACATACTTAGAGATGAGAGAAGCCTCCTGTTGAGGTGCTTGTGGTAAGGTGGTAGTCCTCTGGAGTCGAAGCCAGGGACTAACCTCTCATCTCGAGTTGATTTGTGGTCCACGGAGGTCTTTTGTGTTGCTACAGTGACCTCAGGATCCCTCTAGCCTTGAAACAGTGTTCTTGGGGTTTCTCTGGCGTGCCATCAAGGAAATCAAGGCTCCTTTCATGTGTGATGTGCAACACGGAATTGCTCTGCACGCAGTGCAGGGGAATCGGGCCTCATCTCGCGGCGAGGGGGAAGTCTCATGGTTTTTCTCGAGTTGCGGCGGGAACCTGGGGTATATTCTCGAGTTACGACGGGGATGGGCCTTACACACAAGTGTTTGTTCAGCGACGGCAGGACTCCTGCCTAGTTGCGAGGGACAACTCGGAATTCTCCTCGAGGCTTGGCAGGGCAATTGGGACGCCTCTCCAGCTGAGGCGGGAGACCAAGGGTCCCTTTCCACGTGCCACAGGAATTCTAGGACTCCTATCAAGTTTCACGAGGAGTCAGGCATCGTCTCCTTTGGAGGCACTGATCTCCGCGTACCTCTGGAGTGTTCAAAGGATGTGAGGCCTCCGGTCGCCATGAGGTGGGGATCTAGGTCTTTCTCTGTGGAATCCACAGGGGATTCAGACATCCTTTCTTCTTGGGAGATGCAAGACGACCCTGCATTCAAGTCACTGCAGCGATATCCGGCTTTATTTCGAATCAGGGCATCGCTGTGTCCATTCCACTTGAGGCCGCAAACTCAGGGTCCCTCTCACATACTTGGAGCTGAGAGAAGCCTCCTCTTGAGGTGCTTGTGGTAAGGTGGTATTCCTTTGGAGTCGAAGCCAGGGACTAACCTCTCATCTCGAGTTGATTTTTGGTCCATGGAGCTCTTTCGTGTTGCTGCAGTGACCTCAGGGTCCCTCTAGCCTTGAAACAGTGTTCTTGGGGTTTCTCTGAAGTGCCATCAAGGAAATCAAGGCTCCTTTCATGTGTGATGTGCAACACGGAATTGCTCTGCACGCAGTGAAGGGGAATCGGGCCTCATCTCGCGGCGAGGGGAAAGTCTCATGGTTTTTCTCGAGTTGCGGCGGGAACCTGGGGTATATTCTCGAGTTACGACGGAGATGGCCCTTCCACCCACGTGTTTGTTCAGCGACGGCAGGACTCCTGCCTAGTTGTGAGGGACAACTCGGGATTCTCCTCGAGGCTTGGCAGGGCAATTGGGACGCCTCTCCAGCTGAGGCGGGAGGCCAAGGATCCCTTTCCACGTGCCACAAAAATTCTGGGACTCCTATCAAGTTTCACGAGGATTCAGGCATCGTCTGCTTTGGAGGCACTGATCTCCGCGTACCTCTGGAGTTTTCAAAGGATGTGAGGCCTCCGGTCGCAATGAGGTGGGGAACTAGGTCTTTCTCTGTGGTCTCCACAGGGGATTCAGACATCCTTTCGTCTTGGGAGATGCAAGACCAGCCTGCATTCAAGTCACTGCAGGGATATCCGGCCTTATTTCGAGTCAGGGCATCGCGGTGTCCATTCCATTTGAGGCCGCAAACTCAGGGTCCCTCTCACATAGCTAGAGCTGAGAGAAGCCTCCTCTTGAGGTGCTTGTGGTAAGGTGGTATTCCTCTGGAGTCGAAGCCAGGGACTAACCTCTCATCTCGAGTTGATTTTTGGTCCACGGAGCTCTTTCGTGTGGCTACAGTGACCTCAGGATCCCTCTAGCCTTGAAACAGTGTTCTTGGGGTTTCTCTGGAGTGCCATCAAGGAAATCAAGGCTCCTTTCATGTGTGATGTGCAAGACGGAATTGCTCTGCACGCAGTGCAGGGGAATCGGGCCTCATCTCGCGGCAAGGGGGGAAGTCTCATGGTTTTTCTCGAGTTGCGGCGGGAACCTGGGGTATATTCTCGTGTTACGACGGGGATGGCTCTTCCACACACGTGTTTGTTCAGCGACGTCAGGATTCCTGCCTAGTTGCGAGGGACATCTCGGGATTCTCCTCGAGGCTTGGCAGGGCAATTGGGACGCCTCTCCAGCTGAGGCGGGAGACCAAGGGTCCCTTTCCACGTGCCACAGGAATCCTGGGACTCCTATCAAGTTTCACGAGGAGTCAGGCATCGTCTCCTTTGGAGGCACTGATCTCCGCGTACCTCTGGAGTTTTCAAAGGATGTGAGGCCTCCGGTCGCGATGAGGTGGGGAACTAGGTCTTTCTCTGTGACCTCAACAGGGGATTCAGACATCCTTTCGTCTTGGGAGATGCAAGACGAGCCTGCATTCAAGTCACTGCAGGGATATCCGGCCTTATTTCGCGTCAGGGCATCGCAGTGTCCATTCCACTTGAGGGCGCAAACTCAGGGTCCCTCTCACATACCTAGAGCTGAGAGAAGCCTCCTCTTGAGGTGCTTGTGGTAAGGTGGTATTCCTCTGGAGTCGAAGCCAGGGACTAACCTCTCATCTCAAGTTGATTTTTGGTCCACGGAGCTCTTTCGTGTTGCTACAGTGACCTCATGATCCCTCTAGCCTTGAAACAGTGTTCTTGGGGTTTCCCTGAAGTTCCACCAAGGAAATCAAGGCTCCTTTCATGTGTGATGTGCAACACGGAATTGCTATGCATGCAGTGCAGGGGAATCGGGCCTCATCTCGCGGCGAGGGGGAAGTCTCATGGTTTTTCTCGAGGTGCGGTCGGAACCTGGGTTATATTCTCGAGTTACGAATGGGATGGCCCTTCCACACAAGTGTTTCTTCAGCGACGTCAGGACTCTTGCCTAGTTGCGAGGGACAACTCGGGATTCTCCTCGAGGCTTGGCAGGGCAATTGGGATGCCTCTCCAGTTGAGGCGGGAGACCAAGGGTCCCTTTCCATGTGCCACAGGAATCCTGGGACTCCTATAAAGTTTCACGAGGAGTCAGGCATCGTCTCCTTTGGAGGCACTGATCTCCGCGTACCTCTGGAGTTTTCAAAGGATGTGAGGCCTCCGGTCGCGATGAGGTGGGGAACTAGGTCTTTCTCTGTTGTCTCCACAGGGGATTCAGACATCCTTTCGTCTTGGGAGATGCAAGACGAGCCTGCATTCAAGTCACTGCAGGGATATCCGGCCTTATTTCGAGTCAGGGCATCGCGGTGTCCATTCCACTTGAGGCCGCAAACTCAGGGTCCCTCTCACATACCTAGAGCTGAGAGAAGCCTCCTCTTGAGGTGCTTGTGGTAAGGTGGTATTCCTCTTGAGTCGAAGCCAGGAACTACCCTCTCATCTCGAGTTGATTTCTGGTCCACGGAGCTCTTTCGTGTTGCTACAGTGACCTCAGGATCCCTCTAGCCTTGAAACAGAGTTCTTGGGGTTTCTCTGGAGTGCCATCAAGGAAATCAAGGCTCCTTTCATGTGTGATGTGCAACACGGAATTGCTCTGCACGCAGTGCAGGGGAATCGGGCCTCATCTCGCGGCGAGGGGGAAGTCTCATGGTTTTTCTCGAGTTGCGGCGGGAACCTGGGGTATATTCTCGAGTTACGACGGGGATGTCCCATCCACCCAGGTGTTTGTACAGCGACGTCAGGACTCCTGCCTAGTTGCGAGGGACAACTCGGGATTCTCCTCGAGGCTTGGCAGGGCAATTGGGACGCCTCTCCAGCTGAGGCTGGAGACCAAGTGTCCCTTTCCACGTGCCACAGGAAGCCTGGGACTCCTAAGAAGTTTCACGAGAAGTCAGATATCGTCTCCTCTGGAGGAACTGATTTCCGTGTACCTCTGGAGTTTTCAAAGGATGTGAGGCCTCCGGTCGCGATGAAGTGGGGAACTAGGTCTTTCTCTGTGGTCTCCACAGGGGATTCAGACATCCTTTCTTCTTGGGAGATGCAAGACGAGCCTGCATTCAAGTCACTGCAGGGATAACCGGCCTTATTTCGAGTCAGGGCATCGCGGTGTCCATTCCACTTGAAGCCGCAAACTCAGGGTCCCTCTCACATAGCTAGAGCTGAGAGAAGCCTCCTCTTGAGGTGCTTGTGGTAAGGTGGTATTCCTCTGGAGTGGAAGCCAGGGACTAACCTCTCATCTCGAGTTGATTTTTGGCCCACGGAGCTCTTTCGTGTTGCTGCAGTGACCTCAGGATCCCTCTAGCCTTGAAACAGTGTTCTTGGGGTTTCTCTGGAGTGCCATCAAGGAAATCAAGGCTCCTTTCATGTGTGATGTGCCACACGGAACTGCTCTGCACACAGTGCAGGGGATTCGGGCCTCATCTCGCCCTGAGGGGGAAGTCTCATGGTTTTTCTCGAGTTGCGGCGGGAACCTGGGGTATATTCTCGAGTTACGACTGGGATGGCCCTTCCACACACGTGTGTGTTTAGCGACGTCAGGACACCTGACTAGTTGCGAGGGACAACTCGGGATTCTCCTCGAGGCTTGGCAGGGCAATTGGGACGCCTCTCCAGCTGAGGCGGGAGACCATGTCTCCCTTTCCACGTGCCACAGGAATCCTGGGACTCCTCAGAAGTTTCACGAGGAGTCAGGCATTGTCTCCTTTGGAGGCACTGATCTCCAAGTACCTCTGGAGTATTGAAAGGATGTGAGGCCTCCGGTCGCGATGAGGTGGGGAACTAGGTCTTTCTCTGTGGTCTCCACAGGGGATTCAGACATCCTTTCGTCTTTGGAGATGCAAGACGAGCCTGCATTCAAGTCACTGCAGGGATATCCGGCCTTATTTCGAGTCAGGGCATCGCGGTGTCCATTCAACTTGGGGCCGCAATCTGAGGATCCCTCTCACATAGCTAGAGCAGAGAGAAGCCTCTTCTTGACGTGCTTGTGGTAAGGAGGTATTCCTCTGGAGTCGAAGCCAGGGACTAACCTCTCATCTCGAGTTGATTTTTGGTCCCCGGAGCACTTTCGTGTTGCTACAGTGACCTCAGGATCCCTCTAACCTTGAAACAGTGTTCTTGGGATTTCTCTGGAGTGCCATCAAGGAAATCAAGGCTCCTTTCATGTTTGATGTGCAACACGGAATTGCTCTGCACGCAGTGCAGGGGAATCAGGCCTCATCTCGCGGCGAGGGGGAAGTCTCATGGTTTTTCTCGAGTTGCGGCGGGAACCTGGGGTATATTCTCGAGTTACGACGGGGATGGCCCTTCCACACACGTGTTTGTTCAGCGACGTCAGGACTCCTGCCTACTTGCAAGGGACAACTCGGGATTCTCCTCGAGGCTCGGCAGGGCAATTGGGACGCCTCTCCAGCTGAGGCGGGAGACCAAGGGTCCCTTTCCACGTGCCACAGGAATCCTGGGACTCCTATCAAGTTTCACGAGGAGCCAGGCATCGTCTCCTTTGGAGGCACTGATCTCCGCGTACCTCTGGAGTTTTCAAAGGATGTGAGGCCTCCGGTCGCGATGAGGTGGGGAACTAGGTCGTTCTCTGTGGTCTCCACAGGGGATTCAGACATCCTTTCGGCTTGGGAGATGCAAGACGAGCCTGCATTCAAATCACTGCAGGGATATCCGGCCTTATTTCGAGTCAGGGCATCGCGGTGTCCATTCCACTTGAGGCCGCAAACTCAGGGTCCCTCTCACATACTTAGAGCTGAGAGAAGCCTCCTCTTGAGGTGCTTGTGGTAAGGTGGTATTCCTCTGGAGTCGAAGCCAGGGACTAACCTCTCATCTCGAGTTGATATTTGGTCCACGGAGCTCTTTCGTGTTGCTACAGTGACGTCAGGATCCCTCTAGCCTTGAAACAGTGTTTTTGGGGTTTCTCTGGAGTGCCATCAAGGAAATCAAGGCTCCTTTCATGTGTGATGTGCAACACGGAATTGCTCTGCACGCAGTGCAGGGGAATCGGGCCTCATCTCGCGGCGAGGGGGAAGTCTCATGGTTTTTCTCGAGTTGCGGCGGTAACCTGGGGTATATTCTCGAGTTACGACTGGGATGGCCCTTCCACACACGTGTTTCTTCAGCAAAGTCAGGAATCCTGCCTAATTGCGAGGGACAACTCGGGATTCTCCTCGAGGCTTGGCAGGGCAATTGGGACGCCTCTCCAGCTGAGGCGAGAGACCAAGTGTCCCTTTCCACGTGCCACAGGAATCCTGGGACTCCTATCAAGTTTCACGAGGAGTCAGGCATCGTCTCCTTTGGAGGCACTGATCTCCGCGTACCTCTGGAGTTTTCAAAGGATGTGAGGCCTCCGGTCGCGATGAGGTGGGGAACTAGGTCTTTCTCTGTGGTCTGCACAGGGGATTCAGACATCCTTTCATCTTGGGAGAGGCAAGACGAGCCTGCATTCAAGTCACTGCAGGGATATCCGGCCTTATTTCGTGTCAGGGCATCGCAGTGTCCATTCCACTTGAGACCGCATAATCAGGGTCCCTCTCACATACCTAGATCTGAGAGAAGCCTCCTCTTGAGGTGCTTGTGGTAAGGTGGTATTCCTCTGGAGTCGAAGCCAGGGACTAACCTCTCATCTCGATTTGATTTTTAGTCCACGGAGCTCTTTCGTTTTGCTACAGTGACCTCAGGATCCCTCTAGCCTTGAAACAGTGTTCTTGGGGTTTCTCTGGAGTGCCATCAAGGAAATCAAGGCTCCTTTCATGTGTGATGTTCAACACGGAATTGCTCTGCACGCAGTGCACGGGAATCGGGCCTCATCTCGCGGCGAGGGGGAAGTCTCATGGTTTTTCTCGAGTTGCGTCGGGAACCTGGGGTATATTCTCGAGTTACGACGGGGATGGCCCTTCCACCCACGTGTTTGTTCAGCGACGTCAGGACTCCTGCCTAGTTGCGAGGGACAACTCGGGATTCTCCTCGAGGCTTGGCAGGGCAATTGGGACTCCTCTTCAGCTAAGGCAGGAGACTAAGGGTCCCTTTCCACGTGCCACAGGAATCCTGGGACTCCTATCAAGTTTCACGAAGAGTCAGGCATCGTCTCCTTTGGAGGCACTGATCTCCGCATACCTCTGGAGTTTTCAAAGGATGTGAGGCCTCCGGTCGCGATGAAGTGGTGAACTAGGTCTTTCTCTGTGGTCTCCACAGGGGATTCAGACATCCTTTCATCTTGGCAGATGCAAGACGAGCCTGCATTCAAGTCACTGCAGGGATATCCGGCCTTATTTCGAGTCAGGGCATCGCGGTGTCCATTCCACTTGAGGCCGCAAACTCAGGGTCCCTCTCACATAGCTAGAGCTGAGAGAAGCCTCCTCTTGAGGTGCTTGTGGTAAGGTGGTATTCCTCTGCAGTCGAAGCCAGGGACTAACCTCTCATCTCGAGTTGATTTTTGGTCCATGGAGCTCTTTCGTGTTGCTACAGTGACCTCAGGATCCCTCTAGCCTTGAAACAGTGTTCTTGGGGTTTCTATGGAGTGCCATCAAGGAAATCAAGGCTCCTTTCATGTGTGATGTGCAACACGGAATTGCTCTGCATGCAGTGCAGGGGAATCGGGCCTCATCTCACGACGAGCGTGAAATCTCATGGTTTTTCTCGAGTTGCGGCGGGAACCTGGGGTATATTCTCGAGTTACCACGGGGATGGCCCTTCCACCCACGTGTTTCTTCAGCGACGTCAGGACTCCTGCCTAGTTGCGAGGGACAACTCGGGATTCTCCTGGAGGCTTGGCAGGGCAATTGGGACGCCTCTCCAGCTGAGGCGGGAGACCAAGGGTCCCTTTCCACGTGCCACAGGAATCCTGGGACTCCTATCAAGTTTCACGAGAAGTCAGGCATCGTCTCCTTTGGAGGCACTGATCTCCGCATACCTCTGGAGTTTTCAAAGGATGTGAGGCCTCCGGTCGCGATGAAGTGGTGAACTAGGTCTCTCACTGTGGTCTCCACAGGGGATTCAGACATCCTTTCATCTTGGCAAATGCAAGACGAGCCTGCATTCAAGTCACTGCAGGGATATCCGGCCTTATTTCGAGTCAGGGCATCGCGGTGTCCATTCCACTTGAGGCCGCAAACTCAGGGTCCCTCTCACATACTTAGAGCTGAGAGAAGCCTCCTCTTGAGGTACTTGTGGTAAGGTGGTATTCCTCTGGAGTCGAAGCCAGGGACTAACCTCTCATCTCGAGTTGATTTTTGGTCCACGGAGCTCTTTCGTGTTGCTACAGTGACCTCAGGATCCCTCTAGCCTTGAAATAGTGTTCTTGGGGTTTCTCTGGAGTGCCATCAAGGAAATCAAGGCTCCTTTCATGTGTAATGTGCAACACGGAATTGCTCTGCACGCAGTGCAGGGGAATCGGGCCTCATCTCGCGGCGAGGGGGAAGTCTCATGGTTTTTCTCCAGTTTCGGCGGGAACCTGGGGTATATTCTCGAGTTACGATGGGGATGGCCCTTGCACACACGAGTTTGTTCAGCGACGGCAGGACTCCTGCTTAGTTGCGAGGGACAACTCGGAATTCTCCTCGAGGCTTGGCAGGGCAATTGGGACGCCTCTCCAGCTGAGGCGGGAGACCAAGGGTCCCTTTCCACGTGCCACAGAAATCCTGGGACTCCTATGAAGTTTCCCGAGGAGTCAGGCATCGTCTCCTTTGGAGGCACTGATCTCCGCGTACCTCTGGAGTTTTCAAAGCATGTGAGGCATCCGGTCGCGATGAGGTGGGGAACTAGGTCTTTCTCTGTGGTCTCCACATTGGATTCAGACATCCTTTGGTCTTGGGAGATGCAAGACGAGCCTGTATTCAACTCACTGCAGGGATGACCAGCCTTATTTCGAGTCAGGGCATCGCGGTGTCCATTCCACTTGAGGCCGCAAACTCAGGGTCCCTCTCACATACCTAGAGCTGAGAGAAGCCTCCTCTTGAGGTGCTTGTGGTAAGGTGGTATTCCTATGGAGTCGAAGCCAGGGACTAACCTCTCATCTCGAGTTGATTTTTGGTCAACGGAGCACTTTCCTGTTGCTACAGTGACCTCAGATTCCCTCCAGCCTTGAAACAGTGTTCCTGGGGTTTCTCTGCAGTGCCATCAAGGAAATCAAGGCTCCTTTCATGTGTGATGTGCAACACGGAATTGCTCTGCACGCAGTGCAGAGGAATCGGGCCTCATCTCGCGGCGAGGGGGAAGTCTCATGGTTTTTCTCGAGTTGCGGCGGGAACCTGGGGAATATTCTGGAGTTACGACGGGAATGGCCCTTCCACCCACGTGTTTGTTCAGTGACGGCAGTACTCCTGCCGAGTTGCGAGGGACAACTCGGGATTCTCCTCGAGGCTTGGCAGGGCAATTGGGATGCCTCTCCAGCTGAAGCGGGAGACCAAGGGTCCCTTTCCACGTGCACAGGAATCCTGGGACTCCTATCAAGTTTCACGAGGAGTCAGGCATCGTCTCCTTTGGAGGCACTGATCTCCGGGTACCTCTGGAGTTTTCAAAGGATGTGAGGCCTCCGGTCACGATGAGGTGCGGAACTAGGTCTTTCTCTGTGGTCTCCACAGGGGATTCAGACATCCTTTCATCTTGGGAGATGCAAGACGAGCCTGCATTCAAGTGACTGCAGGGATATCCGGCCTTATTTCGAGTCAGGGCATCGCGGTGTCCATTCGACTTGAGGCCGCAAACTTAGGGTCCCTCTCACATAGCTAGAGCAGAGAGAAGCCTCTTCTTGACGTGCTTGTGGTAAGGTGGTGTTCCTCTGGAGTTGAAACCAGGGACTAACCTCTCATCTCGAGTTGATTTTTGGTCCATGGAGCTCTTTCGTGTTGCTACAGTGACCTCAGGATCCCTCTAGCCTTGAAACAGTGTTCTTGGGGTTTCTATGGAGTGCCATCAAGGAAATCTAGGCTCCTTTCATGTTTGATGTGCAACACGGAATTGCTCTGCATGCAGTGCAGGGGAATCGGGCCTCATCTCACGACGAGGGGGAAGTCTCATGGTTTTTCTCGAGTTGCGGCGGGAACGTGGGGTATATTCTCGAGTTACGACGGAGATGGCCCTTCCACCCACATGTTTGTTCAGTGACGGCAGGACTCGTGCGTAGTTACGAGGGACAACTCGGGATTCTTCTCGAGGCTTGGCAGGGCAATTGGGACGCCTCTCCAGCTGAGGCGGGAGACCAAGGGTCCCTTTCCACTTGCCACAGGAATCCTGGTACTCCTATCAAGTTTCACGAGGAGTCAGGCATCGTCTCCTTTGGAGGCACTGATCTCCGCGTACCTCTGGAGTTTTCAAAGGATGTGATGCCTCCGGTCGCGATGAGGTGGGGAACTAGGTCTTTCTCTGTGGTCTCCACAGGGGATTCAGACATCCTTTCGTCTTGGGAGATGCAAGACGAGCCTGCATTCAAGTCACTGGAGGGATATCCGGCCTTATTTCGAGTCAGGGCATCGCGGTGTCCATTCCACTTGAGGCCCCAAACTCAGGGTCCCTCTCACATACCTAGAGCTGAGAGAAGCCTCCTCTTGAGGTGCTTCTGGTAAAGTGGTTTCCTCTGGAGTCGAAGCCAGGGACTAACCTCTAATCTCGAGTTGATTTAAGGTCCACGGAGTTCTTTCGTGTGGCTACAGTGAGCTCAGGATCCCTCTAGCCTTGAAACAGTGTTCTTGGGGTTTTTCTGGAGTGCCGTCAAGGAAATCAAGGCTCCTTTCATGTGGGAAATGCAACACGGAATTGCTCTGCACGCAGTGCAGGGGAATCGGGCCTCATCTCGCGGCGAGGGGGAAGTCTCATGGTTTTTCTCGAGTTGCGGCGTGAACCTGGGTATATTCTCGAGTTACGACGGGGATGGCCCTTCCACACACGTGTTTGTTCAACGACGTCAGGACTCCTGCCTAGTTGCGAGGGACAACTCGGGATTCTCCTCGAGGCTTGGCAGGGCAATTGGGACGCCTCTCCAGCTGAGGCGGGAGACCAAGGGTCCCTTTCCACGTGCCACAGGAATCCTGGGGCTCCTATCAAGTTTCACGAGGAGTCAGGCATCGTCTCCTTTGGAGGCACCCATCCGCGTACCTCTGGAGTTTTCAAATGATGTGAGGCCTCCGGTCGCGATGAAGTGGGGAACTAGGTCTTTCTCTGTGGTCTCCACAGGGGATTCAGACATCCTTTGTCTTTGGAGATGCAAGACGAGCCTGCATTCAAGTCACTGCAGGGATATCCGGCCTTATTTCGAGTCAGGGCATCGCGGTGTCCATTCCACTTGTGGCCGCAAACTCAGGGTCCCTCTCACATACCTAGAGCTGAGAGAAGCCTCCTCTTGAGGTGCTTGTGGTAAGGTGGTATTCCTCTGGAGTCGAAGCCAGGGACTAACCTCTCATCTCGAGTTGATTTGTGGTCCACGGAGCTCTTTCGTGTTGCTACAGTGACCTCAGGATCCCTCTAGCCTTGAAACAGTGTTCTTGGGGTTTCTCTGGAGTGCCATCAAGGAAATCAAGGATCCTTTCATGTTTGATGTGCAACACGGAATTGCTCTGCATGCAGCACAGGGGAATCGGGCCTCTTCTCATGGCGAGTGGGAAGTCTCATGGTATTTCTCGAGTTGCGGCGGGAACCTGGGGTATATTCTCGAGTTATGACGGGGATGGCCCTTCCATCCTCGTGTTTCTTCAGCGAAGTCAGGACTTCTGCCTAGTTGCCAGGGACAACTCGGGATTCTCCTCGAGGCTTCGCAGGGCAATTGGGACGCCTCTTCAGCTGAGGCGGGAGACCAAGGGTCGCTTTCCACGTGCCACAGGAATCCTGGGACTCCTATCAAGTTTCACGAGGAGTCAGGCATCGTCTCCCTTGGAGGCACTGATCTCCGCGTACGTCTGGAGTTTTCAAAGGATGTGAGGCCTCCGGTCGCGATGAGGTGGGGAACTAGGTCTTTCTCTGCCGTCTCCACAGAGGATTCAGACATCCTTTCGTCTTGGGAGATGCAAGACGAGCTTGCATTCAAGTCACTGCAGGGATATCCGGCCTTATTTCGCGTCAGGGCATCGCAGTGTCCATTCCACTTGAGGGCGCAAACTCAGGGTCCCTCTCACATACCTAGAGCTGAGAGAAGCCTCCTCTTGAGGTGCTTGTGGTAAGGTGGTATTCCTCTGGAGTGGAAGCCAGGGACTAACCTCTAATCTCCAGTTGATTTGTGGTCCGCAGAGCTCTTTCGTGTTGCTACAGTGACCTCAGGATCCCTCTAGCCTTGAAACAGTGTTCTTGTGGTTTCTCTGGAGTTCCATCAAGGAAGTAAAGGCTCCTTTCATGTTTAATGTGCAACACGGAATTGCTTTGAATGCAGTGCAGGGGAATCGGGCCTCATCTTGCGGCGAGGGAGAAGTCTCATGGTTTTTCTCGAGTTGCGGCGGGAACCTGGGGTATATTCTCGAGTTCCGAAGGGATCGCCCTTTCACCCACGTGTTTGTTCACCGACGTCAGGACTCCTGCCTAGTTGTGAGGGACAACTCGGGATTCTCCTTGAGGCTTGGCAGGGCAATTGCGACGCCTCTCAAGCTGAGGCGGGAGACCAAGTGTCCTTTTCCACGTGCCACAGGAATCCTGGGACTCCTAAGAAGTTTCACGAGGAGTCAGGCATTGTCTCCTTTGGAGGCACTGATCTCCAAGTACCTCTGGAGTATTCAAAGGATGTGAGGCCTCCGGTCGCGATGAGGTGGGGAACTAGGTCTTTCTCTGTGGTCTCCACAGGGGATTCAGACATCCTTTCGTCTTTGGAGATGCAAGACGAGCCTGCATTCAAGTCACTGCAGGGATATCCGGCCTTATTTCGAGTCAGGGCATCGCGGTGTCCATTCAACTTGAGGCCGCAAACTGAGGATCCCTCTCACATAGCTAGAGCAGAGAGAAGCCTCTTCTTGACGTGCTTGTGGTAAGGTGGTATTCCTCTGGAGTCGAAGCCAGGGACTAACCTCTCATCTCGAGTTGATTTTTGGTCCCCGGAGCACTTTCGTGTTACTACAGTGACCTCAGGATCCCTCTAACCTTGAAACAGTGTTCTTGGGTTTTCTCTGGAGTGCCATCAAGGAAATCAAGGCTCCTTTCATGTTTGATGTGCAACACGGAATTGCTCTGCACGCAGTGCAGGGGAATCAGGCCTCATCTCGCGGCGAGGGGGAAGTCTCATGGTTTTTCTCGAGTTGCGGCGGGAACCTGGGGTATATTCTCGAGTTAGACGGGGATGGCCCTTCCACACACGTGTTTGTTCAGCGACGTCAGGACTCCTGCCTAGTTGCAAGGGACAACTCGGGATTCTCCTCGAGGCTCGGCAGGGCAATTGGGACGCCTCTCCAGCTGAGGCGGGAAACCAAGGGTCCCTTTCCACGTGCCACAGGAATCCTGGGACTCCTATCAAGTTTCACGAGGAGTCAGGCATCGTCTCCTTTGGAGGCACTGATCTCCGCGTACGTCTGGAGTTTTCAAAGGATGTGAGGCCTCTGGTCGCGATGAGGTGGGGAACTAGGTCTTTCTCTGTGGTCTGCACAGGGGATTCAGACATCCTTTCGTCTTGGGAGATGCAAGACGAGCCTGCATTCAAGTCACTGCAGGGATATTCGGCCTTATTTCGAGTCAGGGCATCGCGGTGTCCATTCCACTTGAGGCTGCAAACTCAGGCTCCCTCTCACATACCTAGAGCTGAGAGAAGCCTCCTCTTGAGGTGCTTGTGGTAAGGTGGTATTCCTCTGGAGTCGAAGCCAGGGACTAACATATCATTTCGAGTTGATTTTTGACCCACGGATCTCTTTCTTGTTGCTACAGTGACCTCAGGATCCCTCTAGCCTTGAAACAGTGTTCTTTGGGTTTCTCTGGAGTGCCATCAAGGAAATCAAGGCTCCTTTCATGTGTGATGTGCAACAAGGAATTGCTCTGCACGCAGTGCAGGGGAATCGGGCCTCATCTCGCGGCGAGGGGGAAGTCTCATGGTTTTTCTCGAGTTGCGGCGGGAACCTGGGGTATATTCTCGAGTTACGACGGGGATGGCCCTTCCACCCACGTGTTTGTTCAACAACGTCAGGACTTCTGCCTAGTTGCGAGGGACAACTCGGGATTCTCCTCGAGGCTTGGCAGGGCAATTGGGACGCCTCTGCAGCTGAAGCGGGAGACCAAGGGTCCCTTTCCACGTGCCACAGGAATCCTGGGACTCCTATAAAGTTTAACGGGGAGTCAGGCATCGTCTCCTTTGGAGGCACTGATCTCCGCGTACCTCTGGAGTTTTCAAAGTTTGTGAGGCCTCCGGTCGCCATGAGGTGGGGAACTAGGTCTTTCTCTGTGGTCTCCACAGGGGATTCGGACATCCTTTCATCTTGGGAGATGCAAGACGAGCCTGCATTCAAGTCACTGCAGGGATATCCGGCCTTATTTCGAATCAGGGCATCGCGGTGTCCATTCCACTTGAGGCCGCAAACTCAGGGTCCCTCCCACATACCTAGAGCTGAGAGAAGCCTCCTCTTGAGGTGCTTGTGGTAAGGTGGTATTCCTCTGGAGTCGAAGCCAGGGACTAACCTCTCATCTCGAGTTGATTTTTGGTCCACGGAGCTCTTTCGTGTTGCTACAGTGACCTCAGGGTCCCTCTAGCCTTGAAACAGTGTTCTTGGGCTTTCTCTGGAGTGCCATCAAGGAAATCATGGCTCCTTTCAGGTGTAATGTGCAACACGGAATTGCTCTGCACGCAGTGCAGGGGAATCGGGCCTCATCTCGCGGCGAGGGGGAAGTCTCATGGTTTTTCTCGAGTTGCGGCGGGAACCTGGGGTGTATTCTCGAGTTACGATGGGGATGGCCCTTGCACACACGAGTTTGTTCAGCGACGTCAGGACTCCTGCCTAGTTGCGAGGGACAACTCGGGATTCTCCTCGAGGCTTGGCAGGGCAATTGGGACGCCTCTTCAGCTGAGGCGGGAGACCAAGGGTCCCTTTCCACGTGCCACAGGAATCCTGGGACTCCTATCAAGTTTCACGAGGAGCCAGGCATCGTCTCCTTTGGAGGCACTGATCTCCGCGTACCTCTGGAGTTTTCAAAGGATGTGAGGCCTCCGGTCGCAATGAGGTGGGGAACTAGGTCTTTCTCTGTGGTCTCCACAGGGGATTCAGACATCCTTTCGGCTTGGGAGATGCAAGACGAGCCTGCATTCAAATCACTGCAGGGATATCCGGCCTTATTTCGAGTCAGGGCATCGCGGTGTCCATTCCACTTGAGGCCGCAAACTCAGGGTCCCTCTCTCATACTTAGAGCTGAGAGAAGCCTCCTCTTGAGGTGCTTGTGGTAAGGTGGTGTTCCTCTGGAGTCGAAGCCAGGGACTAACCTCTCATCTCGAGTTGATTCTTGGTCCACGGAGCTCTTTCGTGTTGCTACAGTGACGTCAGGATCCCTCTAGCCTTGAAACAGTGCTTTTGGGTTTTCTCTGGAGTGCCATCAAGGAAATCAAGGCTCCTTTCATGTGTGATGTGCAACACGGAATTGCTCTGCACGCAGTGCAGGGGAATCGGGCCTCATCTCGCGGCGAGGGGGAAGTCTCATGGTTTTTCTCGAGTTGCGTCGGGAACCTGGGGTATACTCTCGAGTTACGACTGGGATGGCCCTTCCACACACGTGTTTCTTCAGCGAAGTCAGGACTCCTGCCTAGTTGTGAGGGACAACTCGGGATTCTCCTCGAGGCTTGGCAGGGCAATTGGGACGCCTCTCCAGCTGAGGCGGGAGACCAAGTGTCCCTTTCCACGTGCTACAGGAATCCTGGGACTCCTATCAAGTTTCACGAGGAGTCAGGCATCGTCTCCTTTGGAGGCACTGATCTCCGCGTACCTCTGGAGTTTTCAATGTATGTGAGGCCTCCGGTCGCGATGAGGTGGGGAACTAGGTCTTTCTCTGTGGTCTCCACAGGGGATTCAGACATCCTTTCGTCTTGGGAGATGCAACACGAGCCTGCATTCAAGTCACTGCAGGGATATCCGACCTTATTTCGAGCCAGGGCATCGCGGTGTCCATTCCACTTGAGGCCGCAAACTCAGGGTCCCTCTCACATAGCTAGAGCTGAGAGAACCCTCCTCTTGAGGTGCTGTGGTAAGGTGGTATTCCTCTGGAGTCGAAGCCAGGGACTAACCTCTCATCTCGAGTTGATTCTTGGTCCACGGAGCTCTTTCGTGTTGCTACAGTGACGTCAGGATCCCTCTAGCCTTGAAACAGTGTTCTTGGGGTTTCTCTGGAGTGCCATCAAGGAAATCAAGGCTCCTTTCATGTGTGATGTGCAACACGGAATTGCTCTGCATGCAGTGCAGGGGAATGGGGCCTCATCTCGTGGCGAGGGGGAAGTCTCATGGCTTTCTCGAGTTGCGGCGGGAACCTGGGGTATATTCTCGAGTTACGACGGGGATGGCCCTTCCACCCACGTGTTTCTTCAGCGACGTCAGGACTCCTGCCTAGTTGCGAGGGATAACTCGCGATTCTCCTCGAGGCTTGGCAGGGCAATTGGGACGCCTCTCCAGCTGAGGCGGGAGACCAAGGGTCCCTTTCCACGTGCCACAGGAATCCTGGGACTCCTATCAAGTTTCACGAGGAGTCAGGCATCGTCTCCTTTGGAGGCACTGATCTCCGCGTACCTCTGGAGTTTTCAAAGGATGTGAGGCCTCCGGTCGCGATGAGGTGGGGAACTAGGTCTTTCTCTGTGGTCTCCACAGGGGATTCAGACATCCTTTCATCTTGGGAGAGGCAAGACGAGCCTGCATTCAAGTCACTGCAGGGATATCCGGCCTTATTTCGTGTCAGGGCATCGCAGTGTCCATTCCACTTGAGACCGCATAATCAGGGTCCCTCTCACATACCTAGATCTGAGAGAAGCCTCCTCTTGAGGTGCTTGTGGTAAGGTGGTATTCCTCTGGAGTCGAAGCCAGGGACTAACCTCTCATCTCGATTTGATTTTTAGTCCACGGAGCTCTTTCGTGTTGCTACAGTGACCTCAGGATCCCTCTAGCCTTGAAACAGTGTTCTTGGGGTTTCTCTGGAGTGCCATCAAGGAAATCAAGGCTCCTTTCATGTGTGATGTTCAACACGGAATTGCTCTGCACGCAGTGCACGGGAATCGGGCCTCATGTCGCAGCGAGGGGGAAGTCTCATGGTTTTTCTCGAGTTGCGTCGGGAACCTGGGGTATATTCTCGAGTTACGACGGGGATGGCCCTTCCACACACGTGTTTGTTCAGCGACGTCAGGACTCCTGCCTAGTTGCGAGGGACAACTCGGGATTCTCCTCGAGGCTTGGCAGGGCAATTGGGACTCCTCTTCAGCTAAGGCAGGAGACTAAGGGTCCCTTTCCACGTGCCACAGGAATCCTGGGACTCCTATCAAGTTTCACGAAGAGTCAGGCATCGTCTCCTTTGGAGGCACTGATCTCCGCATACCTCTGGAGTTTTCAAAGGATGTGAGGCCTCCGGTCGCGATGAAGTGGTGAACTAGGTCTTTCACTGTGGTCTCCACAGGGGATTCAGACATCCTTTCATCTTGGCAGATGCAAGACGAGCCTGCATTCAAGTCACTGCAGGGATATCCGGCCTTATTTCGAGTCAGGGCATCGCGGTGTCCATTCCACTTGAGGCCGCAAACTCAGGGTCCCTCTCACATACCTAGAGCTGAGAGAAGCCTCCTCTTGAGGTGCTTGTGGTAAGGTGGTATTCCTTTGCAGTCGAAGCCAGGGACTAACCTCTCATTTCGAGTTGATTTTTGGTCCATGGAGCTCTTTCGTGTTGCTACAGTGACCTCAGGATCCCTCTAGCCTTGAAACAGTGTTCTTGGGGTTTCTATGCAGTGCCATCAAGGAAATCAAGGCTCCTTTCATGTGTGATGTGCAACACGGAATTGCTCTGCATGCAGTGCAGGGGAATCGGGCCTCATCTCACGACGAGCGGGAAATCTCATGGTTTTTCTCGAGTTGCGGCGGGAACCTGGGGTATATTCTCGAGTTACCACGGGGATGGCCCTTCCACCCACGTGTTTCTTCAGCGACGTCAGGACTCCTGCCTAGTTGCGAGGGACAACTCGGGATTCTCCTGGAGGCTTGGCAGGGCAATTGGGACGCCTCTCCAGCTGAGGCGGGAGACCAAGGGTCCCTTTCCACGTGCCACAGGAATCCTGGGACTCCTATCAAGTTTCACGAGAAGTCAGGCATCGTCTCCTTTGGAGGCACTGATCTCCGCATACCTCTGGAGTTTTCAAAGGATGTGAGGCCTCCGGTCGCGATGAAGGGGTGAACTAGGTCTCTCACTGTGGTCTCCACAGGGGATTCAGACATCCTTTCATCTTGGCAAATGCAAGACGAGCCTGCATTCAAGTCACTGCAGGGATATCCGGCCTTATTTCGAGTCAGGGCATCGCGGTGTCCATTCGACTTGAGGCCGCAAACTCAGGGTCCCTCTCACATACTTAGAGCTGACAGAAGCCTCCTCTTGAGGTACTTGTGGTAAGGTGGTATTCCTCTGGAGTCAAAGCCAGGGACTAACCTCTCATCTCGAGTTGATATTTGGTCCACGTAGCTCTTTCGTGTTGCTACAGTGACCTCAGGATCCCTCTAGCCTTGAAATAGTGTTCTTGGGGTTTCTCTGGAGTGCCATCAAGGAAATCAAGGCTCCTTTCAGGTGTAATGTGCAACACGGAATTGCTCTGCACGCAGTGCAGGGGAATCGGGCCTCATCTCGCGGCGAGGGGGAAGTCTCATGGTTTTTCTCGAGTTGCGGCGGGAACCTGGGGTGTATTCTCGAGTTACGATGGGGATGGCCCTTGCACACACGAGTTTGTTCAGCGACGTCAGGACTCCTGCCTAGTTGCGAGGGACAACTCGGGATTCTCCTCGAGGCTTGGCAGGGCAATTGGGACGCCTCTCCAGCTGAGGCGGGAGACCAAGGGTCCCTTTCCACGTGCCACAGGAATCCTGGGACTCCTATCAAGTTTCACGAGGAGCCAGGCATCGTCTCCTTTGGAGGCACTGATCTCCGCGTACCTCTGGAGTTTTCAAAGGATGTGAGGCCTCCGGTCGCAATGAGGTGGGGAACTAGGTCTTTCTCTGTGGTCTCCACAGGGGATTCAGACATCCTTTCGGCTTGGGAGATGCAAGACGAGCCTGCATTCAAATCACTGCAGGGATATCCGGCCTTATTTCGAGTCAGGGCATCGCGGTGTCCATTCCACCTGAGGCCGCAAACTCAGGGTCCCTCTCACATACTTAGAGCTGAGAGAAGCCTCCTCTTGAGGTGCTTGTGGTAAGGTGGTGTTCCTCTGGAGTCGAAGCCAGGGACTAACCTCTCATCTCGAGTTGATATTTGGTCCACGGAGCTCTTTCGTGTTGCTACAGTGACGTCAGGATCCCTCTAGCCTTGAAACAGTGTTTTTGGGTTTTCTCTGGAGTGCCATCAAGGAAATCAAGGCTCCTTTCATGTGTGATGTGCAACACGGAATTGCTCTGCACGCAGTGCAGGGGAATCGGGCCTCATCTCGCGGTGAGGGGGAAGTCTCATGGTTTTTCTCGAGTTGCGGCGGGAACCTGGGGTATACTCTCGAGTTACGACTGGGATGGCCCTTCCACACACGTGTTTCTTCAGCGAAGTCAGGACTCCTGCCTAGTTGTGAGGGACAACTCGGGATTCTCCTCGAGGCTTGGCAGGGCAATTGGGACGCCTCTCCAGCTGAGGCGGGAGACCAAGTGTCCCTTTCCACGTGCTACAGGAATCCTGGGACTCCTATCAAGTTTCACGAGGAGTCAGGCATCGTCTCCTTTGGAGGCACTGATCTCCGCGTACCTCTGGAGTTTTCAATGTATGTGAGGCCTCCGGTCGCGATGAGGTGGGGAACTAGGTCTTTCTCTGTGGTCTCCACAGGGGATTCAGACATCCTTTCGTCTTGGGAGATGCAACACGAGCCTGCATTCAAGTCACTGCAGGGATATCCGACCTTATTTCGAGCCAGGGCATCGCGGTGTCCATTCCACTTGTAGCCGCAAACTCAGGGTCCCTCTCACATACCTAGAGCTGAGAGAAGCCTCCTCTTGAGGTGCTTGTGGTAAGGTGGTATTCCTCTGGAGTGGAAGCCAGGGACTAACCTCTAATCTCCAGTTGATTTGTGGTCCCCGGAGCTCTTTCGTGTTGCTACAGTGACTTCAGGATCCCTCTAGCCTTGAAACAGTGTTCTTGTGGTTTCTCTGGAGTTCCATCAAGGAAGTAAAGGCTCCTTTCATGTTTAATGTGCAACACGGAATTGCTTTGAATGCAGTGCAGGGGAATCGGGCCTCATCTTGCGGCGAGGGAGAAGTCTCATGGTTTTTCTCGAGTTGCGGCGGGAACCTGGGGTATATTCTCGAGTTCCGAAGGGATCGCCCTTTCACCCACGTGTTTGTTCACCGACGTCAGGACTCCTGCCTAGTTGCGAGGGACAACTCAGGATTCTCCTTGAGGCTTGGCAGGGCAATTGCGACGCCTCTCAAGCTGAGGCGGGAGACCAAGTGTCCTTTTCCACGTGCCACAGGAATCCTGGGACTCCTAAGAAGTTTCACGAGGAGTCAGGCATCGTCTCCTTTGGAGGCACTGATCTCCGCGTACCTCTGGAGTTTTCAAAGGATGTGAGGCCTCCAGTCGCGATGAGGTCGGGAACTACGTCTTTCTCTGTGGTCTCCACAGGGGATTCAGTCATCCTTTCGTCTTGGGAGATGCAAGACGAGCCTGCATCCAAGTCACTGCAGGGATATCCGGCCTTATTTCGAGTCAGGGCATCGCAGTGTCCATTCCACTTGAGGCCGCAAACTCAGGGTCCCTCTCACATAGCTAGAGCTGAGAGAAGCCTCCTCTTGAGGTGCTTGTGGTAAGGTGGTATTCCTCTGGAGTCGAAGCCAGGGACTAACCTCTCATCTCGAGTTGATTTTTGGTCCACGGAGCTCTTTCTTGTGGCTAAAGTGACCTCAGGATCCCTCTAGCCTTGAAACAGTTTTCTTTGGGTTTCTCTGGAGTGCCATCAATCAAATCAAAGCTCCTTTCATGTGTGATGTGCAGCACGGAATTGCTCTGCTCGCAGTGCAGGGGAATCGGGCCTCATCTCGCGGCGAGGGGGAAGTCTCATGGTTTTTCTCGAGTTGCGGCGGGAACCTGGGGTATATTCTCGAGTTACGACGGGGATGGCCCTTCCACCCACGTGTTTGTTCAGCGACGTCAGGACTCCTGCCTAGTTGCGAGGGACAACTCGGGATTCTCCTCGAGGCCTGGCAGGGCAATAGGGATGCCTCTCCAGCAGGGGCGGGAGACCAAGGGTCCCTTTCCACGTGCCACAGGAATCCTGGGGCTCCTATCAAGTTTCACGAGGAGTCAGGCATCGTCTCCTTTGGAGGCACTGATCTCCGTGTACCTCTGGAGTTTTCAAAGAATGTGAGGCCTCCGGTCGCGAGGAGGTGGGGAACTAGGTCTTTCTCTGTGGTCTCCACAGGGGATTCAGACATGCTTTCGTCTTTGGAGATGCAAGACGAGCCTGCATTCAAGTCACTGCAGGGATATCCGGCATTATTTCGAGTCAGGGCATCGCGGTGTCCATTCCACTTGTGGCCGCAAACTCAGGGTCCCTCTCACATACCTAGAGCTGACAGAAGCCTCCTCTTGAGGTGCTTGTTGTAAGGTGGTATTCCTCTGGAGTCGAAGCCAGGGACTAACCTCACATCTCGAGTTGATTTTTGGTCCACGGAGCTCTTTTGTGTTGCTACAGTGACCTCAGGATCCCTCTAGCCTTGAAACAGTGTTCTTGAGGTTTCTCTGGAGTGCCATCTAGGAAATCAATGCTCCTTTCATGTGTGATATGCAACACGAAATTGCTCTGCACGCAGTGCAGGGGAATCAGGCCTCATCTCGCCGTGAGGGGGAAGTCTCATGGTTTTTCTCGAGTTGCGGCGGGAACCTGGGCTATATTCTCCAGTTACGACGGGGATGGCCCTTCCAACCACGTGTTTGTTCAGCGACGTCAGGACTCCTGCCTAGTTGCGAGGGACAACTCGGGATTCTCCTCGAGGCTTGGCAGGGCAATTGGGACGCCTCTTCAGCTGAGGCGGGAGACCAAGGGTTCCTTTCCACGTGCCACAGGAATCCTGGGACTCCTATCAAGTTTCACGAGGAGTCAGGCATCGTCTCCCTTGGAGGCACTGATCTCCGCGTACGTCTGGAGTTTTCAAAGGATGTGAGGCCTCCGGTCGCCATGAGGTGGGGAACTTGGTCTTTCTCTGTGGTCTCCACAGAGGATTCAGACATCCTTTCGTCTTGGGAGATGCAAGACGAGCCTGCATTCAAGGCACTGCAGGGATATCCGGCCTTATTTCGCGTCAGGGCATCGCAGTGTACATTCCATTTGAGGCCGCAAATTCAGGGTCCCTCTCACATACCTAGAGCTGAGAGAAGCCTCCTCTTGAGGTGCTTGTGGTAAGGTGGTATGCCTCTGGAGTCGAAACCAGGGACTAACCTCTCATCTCGAGTTGATTTGTGGTCCACGGAGCTCTTTCGTGTTGCTACAGTGACCTCAGGATCCCTCTAGCCTTGAAACAGTGTTCTTGGGGTTTCTCTGGAGTGCCATCAAGGAAATCAAGGCTTCTTTCATGTTTGATGTGCAACATGGAATTCCTCTGCACGCAGTGCAGGGGAATCAGGCCTCATCTCACGGCGAGGGCGAAGTCTCATGGTTTTTCTCGAGTTGCGGTGAGAACCTGGGGTATATTCTCGAGTTACGACGGGGATGGCCCTTCCACCCACGTGTTTGTTCAGCGACGTCAGGACTCCTGCCTAGTTGCGAGGGACAACTCGGGATTCTCCTCGAGGCTTGGCACGGCAATTGGAACGCCTCTCCAGCTGAGGCGGGAGACCAAGGGTCCCTTTCCACGTGCCACAGGAATCCTGGGACTCCTATCAAGTTTCACGAGGAGTCAGGCATCGTCTCCTTTGGAGGCACTGATCTCCGCGTACCTCTGGAGTTTTCAAAGGATGTCAGGCCTCCGGTCGCGATGAGGTGGGGAACTAGGTCTTTCTCTGTGGTCTCCACAGGGGATTCAGACATCCTTTCGTCTTGGGAGATGCAAGACGAGCCTGCATTCAAGTCACTGCAGGGATATCCGGCCTTATTTCGAGTCAGGGCATCGCGGTGAGCTTTCCACTTGTGGCCGCAAACTCAGGGTCCCTCTCACATACCTAGAGCTGAAAGAAGCCTCCTCTTGAGGTGCTTGTGGTAAGGTGGTATTCCTCTGGAGTCGAAGCCAGGGACAAACTTCTCATCTCGAGTTGATTTTTGGTCCACGGAGCTCTTTCGTGTTGCTACAGTGACCTCAGGATCCCTCTAGCATTGAAACAGTGTTTTTGGGGTTTCTCTGGAGTGCCATCAAGGAAATCAAGGCTCCTTTCATGTGTGATGTGCAACACGGAATTGCTCTGCACGCAGTGCAGGGTAATCGGGCCTCATCTCGCGGCGAGGGGGAAGTCTCATGGTTTTTCTCGAGTTGCGGCGGGAACCTGGGGTATATTCTCGAGTTAAGACGGGGATGGCCCTTCCACCCACGTGTTTGTTCAGCGACGTCAGGACTCCTGCCTAGTTGCGAGGGACAACTCGGGATTCTCCTCGAGGCTTGGCAGGGCAATTGGGACGCTTCTCCAGCTGAGGCGGGAGACCAAGGGTCCCTTTCCACGTGCCACAGGAATCGTGGGACTCGTATCAACTTTCACGAGGAGTCAGACATCGTCTCCTTTGGAGGCACTGATCTCCGCGTAACTCTGGAGTTTTCAAAGGATGTGAGGCCTCCGGTCACCATGAAGTGGGAAACTAGGTCTTTCTCTGTGGTCTCCACAGGGGATTCAGACATCCTTTCATCTTGGGAGATGCAAGACGAGCCTGCATTCAAGTCACTGCAGGGATATCTGGCCTTATTTCGCGTCAGGGCATCGCAGTGTCCATTCCACTTGAGGCCGCAAACTCAGGGTCCCTCTCACATACCTAGAGCTGAGAGAAGCCTCCTCTTGAGGTGCTTGTGGTAAGGTGGTATGCCTCTGGAGTCGAAGCCAGGGACTAACCTCTCATCTCGAGTTGATTTTTTGTCCACGGAGCTCTTTCGTGTTGCTACAGTGACCTCAGGATCCCTCTAGCCTTGAAACAGTGTTCTTGGGGTTTCTCTGGAGTGCCATCAAGGAAATCAAGGCTCCTTTCATGTGTGATGTGCAACACGGAATTGCTCTGCACACAGTGCAGGGGAATCGGGCCATATCTCGCGGCGAGGGGGAAGTTTCATGGTTTTTCTCGTGTTGCGGCGGGAACCTGGGGTATATTCTCGAATTCCGACGGGGATGGCCCTTCCACCCACGTGTTTGTTTAGCGACGTCAGGACTCCTGCCTAGTTGCGAGGGACAACTCGGGATTCTCCTCGAGGCTCGGCAGGGCAATTGGGACGCCTCTCCAGCTGAGGCGGGAGACCAAGGGTCCCTTTCCACGTGCCACAGGAATCCTGGGACTCCTATCAAGTTTCACGAGGAGTCAGGCATCGTCTCCTTTGGAGGCACTGATCTCCGCGTACGTCTGGAGTTTTCAAAGGATGTGAGGCCTCTGGTCGCGATGAGGTGGGGAACTAGGTCTTTCTCTGTGGTCTGCACAGGGGATTCAGACATCCTTTCGTCTTGGGAGATGCAAGACGAGCCTGCATTCAAGTCACTGCAGGGATATTCGGCCTTATTTCGAGTCAGGGCATCGCGGTGTCCATTCCACTTGAGGCTGCAAACTCAGGGTCCCTCTCACATACCTAGAGCTGAGAGAAGCCTCCTCTTGAGGTGCTTGTGGTAAGGTGGTATTCCTCTGGAGTCGAAGCCAGGGACTAACATATCATTTCGAGTTGATTTTTGGCCCACGGATCTCTTTCTTGTTGCTACAGTGACCTCAGGATCCCTCTAGCCTTGAAACAGTGTTCTTTGGGTTTCTCTGGAGTGCCATCAAGGAAATCAAGGCTCCTTTCATGTGTGATGTGCAACAAGGAATTGCTCTGCACGCAGTGCAGGGGAATCGGGCCTCATCTCGCGGCGAGGGGGAAGTCTCATGGTTTTTCTCGAGTTGCGGCGGGAACCTGGGGTATATTCTCGAGTTATGACGGGGATGGCCCTTCCACCCACGTGTTTGTTCAACAACGTCAGGACTTCTGCCTAGTTGCGAGGGACAACTCGGGATTCTCCTCGAGGCTTGGCAGGGCAATTGGGACGCCTCTGCAGCTGAAGCGGGAGACCAAGGGTCCCTTTCCACGTGCCACAGGAATCCTGGGACTCCTATAAAGTTTAACGGGGAGTCAGGCATCGTCTCCTTTGGAGGCACTGATCTCCGCGTACCTCTGGAATTTTCAAAGTTTGTGAGGCCTCCGGTCGCCATGAGGTGGGGAACTAGGTCTTTCTCTGTGGTCTCCACAGGGGATTCGGACATCCTTTCATCTTGGGAGATGCAAGACGAGCCTGCATTCAAGTCACTGCAGGGATATCCGGCCTTATTTCGAATCAGGGCATCGCGGTGTCCATTCCACTTGAGGCCGCAAACTCAGGGTCCCTCCCACATACCTAGAGCTGAGAGAAGCCTCCTCTTGAGGTGCTTGTGGTAAGGTGGTATTCCTCTGGAGTCGAAGCCAGGGACTAACCTCTCATCTCGAGTTGATTTTTGGTCCACGGAGCTCTTTCGTGTTGCTACAGTGACCTCAGGGTCCCTCTAGCCTTGAAACAGTGTTCTTGGGCTTTCTCTGGAGTGCCATCAAGGAAATCATGGCTCCTTTCAGGTGTAATGTGCAACACGGAATTGCTCTGCACGCAGTGCAGGGGAATCGGGCCTCATCTCGCGGCGAGGGGGAAGTCTCATGGTTTTTCTCGAGTTGCGGCGGGAACCTGGGGTGTATTCTCGAGTTACGATGGGGATGGCCCTTGCACACACGAGTTTGTTCAGCGACGTCAGGACTCCTGCCTAGTTGCGAGGGACAACTCGGGATTCTCCTCGAGGCTTGGCAGGGCAATTGGGACGCCTCTTCAGCTGAGGCGGGAGACCAAGGGTCCCTTTCCACGTGCCACAGGAATCCTGGGACTCCTATCAAGTTTCACGAGGAGCCAGGCATCGTCTCCTTTGGAGGCACTGATCTCCGCGTACCTCTGGAGTTTTCAAAGGATGTGAGGCCTCCGGTCGCAATGAGGTGGGGAACTAGGTCTTTCTCTGTGGTCTCCACAGGGGATTCAGACATCCTTTCGGCTTGGGAGATGCAAGACGAGCCTGCATTCAAATCACTGCAGGGATATCCGGCCTTATTTCGAGTCAGGGCATCGCGGTGTCCATTCCACTTGAGGCCGCAAACTCAGGGTCCCTCTCTCATACTTAGAGCTGAGAGAAGCCTCCTCTTGAGGTGCTTGTGGTAAGGTGGTGTTCCTCTGGAGTCGAAGCCAGGGACTAACCTCTCATCTCGAGTTGATTCTTGGTCCACGGAGCTCTTTCGTGTTGCTACAGTGACGTCAGGATCCCTCTAGCCTTGAAACAGTGCTTTTGGGTTTTCTCTGGAGTGCCATCAAGGAAATCAAGGCTCCTTTCATGTGTGATGTGCAACACGGAATTGCTCTGCACGCAGTGCAGGGGAATCGGGCCTCATCTCGCGGCGAGGGGGAAGTCTCATGGTTTTTCTCGAGTTGCGTCGGGAACCTGGGGTATACTCTCGAGTTACGACTGGGATGGCCCTTCCACACACGTGTTTCTTCAGCGAAGTCAGGACTCCTGCCTAGTTGTGAGGGACAACTCGGGATTCTCCTCGAGGCTTGGCAGGGCAATTGGGACGCCTCTCCAGCTGAGGCGGGAGACCAAGTGTCCCTTTCCACGTGCTACAGGAATCCTGGGACTCCTATCAAGTTTCACGAGGAGTCAGGCATCGTCTCCTTTGGAGGCACTGATCTCCGCGTACCTCTGGAGTTTTCAATGTATGTGAGGCCACCGGTCGCGATGAGGTGGGGAACTAGGTCTTTCTCTGTGGTCTCCACAGGGGATTCAGACATCCTTTCGTCTTGGGAGATGCAACACGAGCCTGCATTCAAGTCACTGCAGGGATATCCGACCTTATTTCGAGCCAGGGCATCGCGGTGTCCATTCCACTTGAGGCCGCAAACTCAGGGTCCCTCTCACATAGCTAGAGCTGAGAGAACCCTCCTCTTGAGGTGCTGTGGTAAGGTGGTATTCCTCTGGAGTCGAAGCCAGGGACTAACCTCTCATCTCGAGTTGATTCTTGGTCCACGGAGCTCTTTCGTGTTGCTACAGTGACGTCAGGATCCCTCTAGCCTTGAAACAGTGTTCTTGGGGTTTCTCTGGAGTGCCATCAAGGAAATCAAGGCTCCTTTCATGTGTGATGTGCAACACGGAATTGCTCTGCATGCAGTGCAGGGGAATGGGGCCTCATCTCGTGGCGAGGGGGAAGTCTCATGGCTTTCTCGAGTTGCGGCGGGAACCTGGGGTATATTCTCGAGTTACGACGGGGATGGCCCTTCCACCCACGTGTTTCTTCAGCGACGTCAGGACTCCTGCCTAGTTGCGAGGGATAACTCGCGATTCTCCTCGAGGCTTGGCAGGGCAATTGGGACGCCTCTCCAGCTGAGGCGGGAGACCAAGGGTCCCTTTCCACGTGCCACAGGAATCCTGGGACTCCTATCAAGTTTCACGAGGAGTCAGGCATCGTCTCCTTTGGAGGCACTGATCTCCGCGTACCTCTGGAGTTTTCAAAGGATGTGAGGCCTCCGGTCGCGATGAGGTGGGGAACTAGGTCTTTCTCTGTGGTCTCCACAGGGGATTCAGACATCCTTTCATCTTGGGAGAGGCAAGACGAGCCTGCATTCAAGTCACTGCAGGGATATCCGGCCTTATTTCGTGTCAGGGCATCGCAGTGTCCATTCCACTTGAGACCGCATAATCAGGGTCCCTCTCACATACCTAGATCTGAGAGAAGCCTCCTCTTGAGGTGCTTGTGGTAAGGTGGTATTCCTCTGGAGTCGAAGCCAGGGACTAACCTCTCATCTCGATTTGATTTTTAGTCCACGGAGCTCTTTCGTGTTGCTACAGTGACCTCAGGATCCCTCTAGCCTTGAAACAGTGTTCTTGGGGTTTCTCTGGAGTGCCATCAAGGAAATCAAGGCTCCTTTCATGTGTGATGTTCAACACGGAATTGCTCTGCACGCAGTGCACGGGAATCGGGCCTCATGTCGCAGCGAGGGGGAAGTCTCATGGTTTTTCTCGAGTTGCGTCGGGAACCTGGGGTATATTCTCGAGTTACGACGGGGATGGCCCTTCCACACACGTGTTTGTTCAGCGACGTCAGGACTCCTGCCTAGTTGCGAGGGACAACTCGGGATTCTCCTCGAGGCTTGGCAGGGCAATTGGGACTCCTCTTCAGCTAAGGCAGGAGACTAAGGGTCCCTTTCCACGTGCCACAGGAATCCTGGGACTCCTATCAAGTTTCACGAAGAGTCAGGCATCGTCTCCTTTGGAGGCACTGATCTCCGCATACCTCTGGAGTTTTCAAAGGATGTGAGGCCTCCGGTCGCGATGAAGTGGTGAACTAGGTCTTTCACTGTGGTCTCCACAGGGGATTCAGACATCCTTTCATCTTGGCAGATGCAAGACGAGCCTGCATTCAAGTCACTGCAGGGATATCCGGCCTTATTTCGAGTCAGGGCATCGCGGTGTCCATTCCACTTGAGGCCGCAAACTCAGGGTCCCTCTCACATACCTAGAGCTGAGAGAAGCCTCCTCTTGAGGTGCTTGTGGTAAGGTGGTATTCCTTTGCAGTCGAAGCCAGGGACTAACCTCTCATTTCGAGTTGATTTTTGGTCCATGGAGCTCTTTCGTGTTGCTACAGTGACCTCAGGATCCCTCTAGCCTTGAAACAGTGTTCTTGGGGTTTCTATGCAGTGCCATCAAGGAAATCAAGGCTCCTTTCATGTGTGATGTGCAACACGGAATTGCTCTGCATGCAGTGCAGGGGAATCGGGCCTCATCTCACGACGAGCGGGAAATCTCATGGTTTTTCTCGAGTTGCGGCGGGAACCTGGGGTATATTCTCGAGTTACCACGGGGATGGCCCTTCCACCCACGTGTTTCTTCAGCGACGTCAGGACTCCTGCCTAGTTGCGAGGGACAACTCGGGATTCTCCTGGAGGCTTGGCAGGGCAATTGGGACGCCTCTCCAGCTGAGGCGGGAGACCAAGGGTCCCTTTCCACGTGCCACAGGAATCCTGGGACTCCTATCAAGTTTCACGAGAAGTCAGGCATCGTCTCCTTTGGAGGCACTGATCTCCGCATACCTCTGGAGTTTTCAAAGGATGTGAGGCCTCCGGTCGCGATGAAGGGGTGAACTAGGTCTCTCACTGTGGTCTCCACAGGGGATTCAGACATCCTTTCATCTTGGCAAATGCAAGACGAGCCTGCATTCAAGTCACTGCAGGGATATCCGGCCTTATTTCGAGTCAGGGCATCGCGGTGTCCATTCGACTTGAGGCCGCAAACTCAGGGTCCCTCTCACATACTTAGAGCTGACAGAAGCCTCCTCTTGAGGTACTTGTGGTAAGGTGGTATTCCTCTGGAGTCAAAGCCAGGGACTAACCTCTCATCTCGAGTTGATATTTGGTCCACGGAGCTCTTTCGTGTTGCTACAGTGACCTCAGGATCCCTCTAGCTTTGAAATAGTGTTCTTGGGGTTTCTCTGGAGTGCCATCAAGGAAATCAAGGCTCCTTTCAGGTGTAATGTGCAACACGGAATTGCTCTGCACGCAGTGCAGGGGAATCGGGCCTCATCTCGCGGCGAGGGGGAAGTCTCATGGTTTTTCTCGAGTTGCGGCGGGAACCTGGGGTGTATTCTCGAGTTACGATGGGGATGGCCCTTGCACACACGAGTTTGTTCAGCGACGTCAGGACTCCTGCCTAGTTGCGAGGGACAACTCGGGATTCTCCTCGAGGCTTGGCAGGGCAATTGGGACGCCTCTCCAGCTGAGGCGGGAGACCAAGGGTCCCTTTCCACGTGCCACAGGAATCCTGGGACTCCTATCAAGTTTCACGAGGAGCCAGGCATCGTCTCCTTTGGAGGCACTGATCTCCGCGTACCTCTGGAGTTTTCAAAGGATGTGAGGCCTCCGGTCGCAATGAGGTGGGGAACTAGGTCTTTCTCTGTGGTCTCCACAGGGGATTCAGACATCCTTTCGGCTTGGGAGATGCAAGACGAGCCTGCATTCAAATCACTGCAGGGATATCCGGCCTTATTTCGAGTCAGGGCATCGCGGTGTCCATTCCACTTGAGGCCGCAAACTCAGGGTCCCTCTCACATACTTAGAGCTGAGAGAAGCCTCCTCTTGAGGTGCTTGTGGTAAGGTGGTGTTCCTCTGGAGTCGAAGCCAGGGACTAACCTCTCATCTCGAGTTGATATTTGGTCCACGGAGCTCTTTCGTGTTGCTACAGTGACGTCAGGATCCCTCTAGCCTTGAAACAGTGTTTTTGGGTTTTCTCTGGAGTGCCATCAAGGAAATCAAGGCTCCTTTCATGTGTGATGTGCAACACGGAATTGCTCTGCACGCAGTGCAGGGGAATCGGGCCTCATCTCGCGGTGAGGGGGAAGTCTCATGGTTTTTCTCGAGTTGCGGCGGGAACCTGGGGTATACTCTCGAGTTACGACTGGGATGGCCCTTCCACACACGTGTTTCTTCAGCGAAGTCAGGACTCCTGCCTAGTTGTGAGGGACAACTCGGGATTCTCCTCGAGGCTTGGCAGGGCAATTGGGACGCCTCTCCAGCTGAGGCGGGAGACCAAGTGTCCCTTTCCACGTGCTACAGGAATCCTGGGACTCCTATCAAGTTTCACGAGGAGTCAGGCATCGTCTCCTTTGGAGGCACTGATCTCCGCGTACCTCTGGAGTTTTCAATGTATGTGAGGCCTCCGGTCGCGATGAGGTGGGGAACTAGGTCTTTCTCTGTGGTCTCCACAGGGGATTCAGACATCCTTTCGTCTTGGGAGATGCAACACGAGCCTGCATTCAAGTCACTGCAGGGATATCCGACCTTATTTCGAGCCAGGGCATCGCGGTGTCCATTCCACTTGTAGCCGCAAACTCAGGGTCCCTCTCACATACCTAGAGCTGAGAGAAGCCTCCTCTTGAGGTGCTTGTGGTAAGGTGGTATTCCTCTGGAGTGGAAGCCAGGGACTAACCTCTAATCTCCAGTTGATTTGTGGTCCCCGGAGCTCTTTCGTGTTGCTACAGTGACTTCAGGATCCCTCTAGCCTTGAAACAGTGTTCTTGTGGTTTCTCTGGAGTTCCATCAAGGAAGTAAAGGCTCCTTTCATGTTTAATGTGCAACACGGAATTGCTTTGAATGCAGTGCAGGGGAATCGGGCCTCATCTTGCGGCGAGGGAGAAGTCTCATGGTTTTTCTCGAGTTGCGGCGGGAACCTGGGGTATATTCTCGAGTTCCGAAGGGATCGCCCTTTCACCCACGTGTTTGTTCACCGACGTCAGGACTCCTGCCTAGTTGCGAGGGACAACTCAGGATTCTCCTTGAGGCTTGGCAGGGCAATTGCGACGCCTCTCAAGCTGAGGCGGGAGACCAAGTGTCCTTTTCCACGTGCCACAGGAATCCTGGGACTCCTAAGAAGTTTCACGAGGAGTCAGGCATCGTCTCCTTTGGAGGCACTGATCTCCGCGTACCTCTGGAGTTTTCAAAGGATGTGAGGCCTCCAGTCGCGATGAGGTCGGGAACTACGTCTTTCTCTGTGGTCTCCACAGGGGATTCAGTCATCCTTTCGTCTTGGGAGATGCAAGACGAGCCTGCATCCAAGTCACTGCAGGGATATCCGGCCTTATTTCGAGTCAGGGCATCGCAGTGTCCATTCCACTTGAGGCCGCAAACTCAGGGTCCCTCTCACATAGCTAGAGCTGAGAGAAGCCTCCTCTTGAGGTGCTTGTGGTAAGGTGGTATTCCTCTGGAGTCGAAGCCAGGGACTAACCTCTCATCTCGAGTTGATTTTTGGTCCACGGAGCTCTTTCTTGTGGCTAAAGTGACCTCAGGATCCCTCTAGCCTTGAAACAGTTTTCTTTGGGTTTCTCTGGAGTGCCATCAATCAAATCAAAGCTCCTTTCATGTGTGATGTGCAGCACGGAATTGCTCTGCTCGCAGTGCAGGGGAATCGGGCCTCATCTCGCGGCGAGGGGGAAGTCTCATGGTTTTTCTCGAGTTGCGGCGGGAACCTGGGGTATATTCTCGAGTTACGACGGGGATGGCCCTTCCACCCACGTGTTTGTTCAGCGACGTCAGGACTCCTGCCTAGTTGCGAGGGACAACTCGGGATTCTCCTCGAGGCCTGGCAGGGCAATAGGGATGCCTCTCCAGCAGGGGCGGGAGACCAAGGGTCCCTTTCCACGTGCCACAGGAATCCTGGGGCTCCTATCAAGTTTCACGAGGAGTCAGGCATCGTCTCCTTTGGAGGCACTGATCTCCGTGTACCTCTGGAGTTTTCAAAGAATGTGAGGCCTCCGGTCGCGAGGAGGTGGGGAACTAGGTCTTTCTCTGTGGTCTCCACAGGGGATTCAGACATGCTTTCGTCTTTGGAGATGCAAGACGAGCCTGCATTCAAGTCACTGCAGGGATATCCGGCATTATTTCGAGTCAGGGCATCGCGGTGTCCATTCCACTTGTGGCCGCAAACTCAGGGTCCCTCTCACATACCTAGAGCTGACAGAAGCCTCCTCTTGAGGTGCTTGTTGTAAGGTGGTATTCCTCTGGAGTCGAAGCCAGGGACTAACCTCACATCTCGAGTTGATTTTTGGTCCACGGAGCTCTTTTGTGTTGCTACAGTGACCTCAGGATCCCTCTAGCCTTGAAACAGTGTTCTTGAGGTTTCTCTGGAGTGCCATCTAGGAAATCAATGCTCCTTTCATGTGTGATATGCAACACGAAATTGCTCTGCACGCAGTGCAGGGGAATCAGGCCTCATCTCGCCGTGAGGGGGAAGTCTCATGGTTTTTCTCGAGTTGCGGCGGGAACCTGGGCTATATTCTCCAGTTACGACGGGGATGGCCCTTCCAACCACGTGTTTGTTCAGCGACGTCAGGACTCCTGCCTAGTTGCGAGGGACAACTCGGGATTCTCCTCGAGGCTTGGCAGGGCAATTGGGACGCCTCTTCAGCTGAGGCGGGAGACCAAGGGTTCCTTTCCACGTGCCACAGGAATCCTGGGACTCCTATCAAGTTTCACGAGGAGTCAGGCATCGTCTCCCTTGGAGGCACTGATCTCCGCGTACGTCTGGAGTTTTCAAAGGATGTGAGGCCTCCGGTCGCCATGAGGTGGGGAACTTGGTCTTTCTCTGTGGTCTCCACAGAGGATTCAGACATCCTTTCGTCTTGGGAGATGCAAGACGAGCCTGCATTCAAGGCACTGCAGGGATATCCGGCCTTATTTCGCGTCAGGGCATCGCAGTGTACATTCCATTTGAGGCCGCAAATTCAGGGTCCCTCTCACATACCTAGAGCTGAGAGAAGCCTCCTCTTGAGGTGCTTGTGGTAAGGTGGTATGCCTCTGGAGTCGAAACCAGGGACTAACCTCTCATCTCGAGTTGATTTGTGGTCCACGGAGCTCTTTCGTGTTGCTACAGTGACCTCAGGATCCCTCTAGCCTTGAAACAGTGTTCTTGGGGTTTCTCTGGAGTGCCATCAAGGAAATCAAGGCTTCTTTCATGTTTGATGTGCAACATGGAATTCCTCTGCACGCAGTGCAGGGGAATCAGGCCTCATCTCACGGCGAGGGCGAAGTCTCATGGTTTTTCTCGAGTTGCGGTGAGAACCTGGGGTATATTCTCGAGTTACGACGGGGATGGCCCTTCCACCCACGTGTTTGTTCAGCGACGTCAGGACTCCTGCCTAGTTGCGAGGGACAACTCGGGATTCTCCTCGAGGCTTGGCACGGCAATTGGAACGCCTCTCCAGCTGAGGCGGGAGACCAAGGGTCCCTTTCCACGTGCCACAGGAATCCTGGGACTCCTATCAAGTTTCACGAGGAGTCAGGCATCGTCTCCTTTGGAGGCACTGATCTCCGCGTACCTCTGGAGTTTTCAAAGGATGTCAGGCCTCCGGTCGCGATGAGGTGGGGAACTAGGTCTTTCTCTGTGGTCTCCACAGGGGATTCAGACATCCTTTCGTCTTGGGAGATGCAAGACGAGCCTGCATTCAAGTCACTGCAGGGATATCCGGCCTTATTTCGAGTCAGGGCATCGCGGTGAGCTTTCCACTTGTGGCCGCAAACTCAGGGTCCCTCTCACATACCTAGAGCTGAAAGAAGCCTCCTCTTGAGGTGCTTGTGGTAAGGTGGTATTCCTCTGGAGTCGAAGCCAGGGACAAACTTCTCATCTCGAGTTGATTTTTGGTCCACGGAGCTCTTTCGTGTTGCTACAGTGACCTCAGGATCCCTCTAGCATTGAAACAGTGTTTTTGGGGTTTCTCTGGAGTGCCATCAAGGAAATCAAGGCTCCTTTCATGTGTGATGTGCAACACGGAATTGCTCTGCACGCAGTGCAGGGTAATCGGGCCTCATCTCGCGGCGAGGGGGAAGTCTCATGGTTTTTCTCGAGTTGCGGCGGGAACCTGGGGTATATTCTCGAGTTAAGACGGGGATGGCCCTTCCACCCACGTGTTTGTTCAGCGACGTCAGGACTCCTGCCTAGTTGCGAGGGACAACTCGGGATTCTCCTCGAGGCTTGGCAGGGCAATTGGGACGCTTCTCCAGCTGAGGCGGGAGACCAAGGGTCCCTTTCCACGTGCCACAGGAATCGTGGGACTCGTATCAACTTTCACGAGGAGTCAGACATCGTCTCCTTTGGAGGCACTGATCTCCGCGTAACTCTGGAGTTTTCAAAGGATGTGAGGCCTCCGGTCACCATGAAGTGGGAAACTAGGTCTTTCTCTGTGGTCTCCACAGGGGATTCAGACATCCTTTCATCTTGGGAGATGCAAGACGAGCCTGCATTCAAGTCACTGCAGGGATATCTGGCCTTATTTCGCGTCAGGGCATCGCAGTGTCCATTCCACTTGAGGCCGCAAACTCAGGGTCCCTCTCACATACCTAGAGCTGAGAGAAGCCTCCTCTTGAGGTGCTTGTGGTAAGGTGGTATGCCTCTGGAGTCGAAGCCAGGGACTAACCTCTCATCTCGAGTTGATTTTTTGTCCACGGAGCTCTTTCGTGTTGCTACAGTGACCTCAGGATCCCTCTAGCCTTGAAACAGTGTTCTTGGGGTTTCTCTGGAGTGCCATCAAGGAAATCAAGGCTCCTTTCATGTGTGATGTGCAACACGGAATTGCTCTGCACACAGTGCAGGGGAATCGGGCCATATCTCGCGGCGAGGGGGAAGTTTCATGGTTTTTCTCGTGTTGCGGCGGGAACCTGGGGTATATTCTCGAATTCCGACGGGGATGGCCCTTCCACCCACGTGTTTGTTTAGCGACGTCAGGACTCCTGCCTAGTTGCGAGGGACAACTCGGGATTCTCCTCGAGGCTTGACAGGGCAATTGGGACGCCTCTCCAGCTGAGGCGGGAGACCAAGGGTCCCTTTCCACGTGCCACAGGAATCCTGGGACTCCTATCAAGTTTCACGAGGAGTCAGGCATCGTCTCCTTTGGAGGCACTGATCTCCGCGTACCTCTGGAGTTTTCAAAGGATGTGAGGCCTCCGGTCGCGATGAGGTGGGGAACTAGGTCTTTCTCTGTGGTCTCCACAGGGGATTCAGACATCCTTTCGTCTTGGGAGATGCAAGACGAGCCTGCATTCAAGTCACTGCAGGGATATCCGGCCTTATTTCGAGTCAGGGCATCGCGGTGTCCATTCCACTTGTGGCCGCAAACTCAGGGTCCCTCTCACATACCTAGAGCTGAGAGAAGCCTCCTCTTGAGGTGCTTGTGGTAAGGTGGTATTCCTCTGGAGTCGAGGCCAGGGACTAACCTCTCATCTCGAGTTGATTTTTGGTCCACGGAGCTCTTTCGTGTTGCTACAGTGACCTCAGGATCCCTCTAGCCTTGAAAAAGTGTTCTTGGGGTTTCTCTGGAGTGCCATCAAGGAAATCAAGGCTCCTTTCATGTGTGAAATGCAACACGGAATTGCCCTGCACGCAGTGCAGGGGAATCGGGCCTCATCTTGCGGCGAGGGGGAAGTCTCATGGTTTTTCTCGAGTTGCGGTGGGAACCTGGGGTATATTCTCGAGTTACGACGGGGATGGCCCTTCCAACCACGTGTTTGTTCAACGACGTCAGGACTCCTGCCTAGTTGCGAGGGACAACTCGGGATTCTCCTCGAGGCTTGGCAGGGCAATTGGGACACCTCTCCAGCTGAGGCGGGAGACCAAGGGTCCCTTTCCACGTGCCACAGGAATCCTGGGACTCCTATCAAGTTTCACGAGGAGTCAGGCATCGTCTCCTTTGGAGGCACTGATCTCCGCGTACCTCTGGAGTTTTCAAAGGATGTGAGGCCTCCGGTCGCGATGAGGTGGGGAACTAGGTCTTTCTTTGTGGTCTCCACAGGGGATTCAGACATCCTTTCGTCTTCGGAAATGCAAGACGAGCCTGCATTCAAGTCACTGCAGGGATATCCGGCATTATTTCGAGTCAGGGCATCGCAGTGTCCATTCCACTTGTGGCCGCAAACTCAGGGTCCCTCTCACATACCTAGAGCTGAGAGAAGCCTCCTCTTGAGGTGCTTGTGGTAAGGTGGTATTGCTCTGGAGTCGAAGCCAGGGACTAACCTCTAATCTCCAGTTGATTTGTGGTCCACGGAGCTCTTTCGTGTTGCTACAGTGACCTCAGGATCCCTCTTGCCTTGAAACAGTGTTCTTGGGGTTTCTCTGGAGTTCCATCAAGGAAATAAAGGCTCCTTTCATCTTTAATGTGCAACACGGAATTGCTTTGAATGCAGTGCAGGGGAATCAGGCCTCATCTTGCGGCGAGGGAGAAGTCTCATGTTTTTTCTCGAGTTGCGGCGGGAACCTGGGGTATATTCTCGAGTTCCGACGGGTATCGCCCTTCCACCCACGTGTTTGTTCAGCGACGTCAGGACTCCTGCCTAGTTGCGAGGGACAACTCGGGATTCTCCTTGAGGCTTGGCAGGGCAATTGGGACGCCTCTCAAGCTGAGGCGGGAGACCAAGGGTCCCTTTCCACGTGCCACAGGAATCCTGGGACTCCTAAGAAGTTTCACGAGGAGTCAGGCATCGTCTCCTTTGGAGGCACTGATCTCCGCGTACCTCTGGAGTTTTCAAAGGATATGAGGCCTCCGGTCGCGATGAGGTGGGGAACTAGGTCTTTCTCTGTGGTCTCCACAGGGGATTCAGTCATCCTTTCGTCTTGGGAGATGCAAGACGAGCCTGCATCCAAGTCACTGCAGGGATATCCGGCCTTATTTCGAGTCAGGGCATCGCAGTGTCCATTCCACTTGAGGCCGCAAACTCAGGGTCCCTCTCACATAGCTAGAGCTGAGAGAAGCCTCCTCTTGAGGTGCTTGTGGTAAGGTGGTATTCCTCTGGAGTCGAAGCCAGGGACTAACCTCTCATCTCGAGTTGATTTTTGGTCCACGGAGCTCATTCGTGTTGCTACAGTGACCTCAGGATCCCTCTAGCCTTGAAACAGTGTTCTTGGGGTTTCTCTGGAGTGCCATCAAGGAAATCAAGGCTCCTTTCATGTGTGATGTGCAACACGGAATTGTTCTGCACGCAGTGCAGGGGTATCGGGCCTCATTTCACGGCGAGGGGGAAGTCTCATGGTTTTTCTCGAGTTGCGGTGGCAACCTGGGGTATATTCTCGAGTGCCGACGGGGATGGCCCTTCCACCCACGTGTTTGTTCAGCGACGGCAGGACTCCTGCCTAGTTGCGAGGGAAAACTCGGGATTCTCCTTGAGGCCTGGCAGGGCAATAGGGACGCCTCTCCAGCTGAGGTGGGAGACCAAGGGTCCCTTTCCACGTGCCACAGGAATCCTGGGACTCCTATCAAGTTTCACGAGTAGTTAGGCATCGTCTCCTTTGGAGGAACTGATCTCAGTGTACCTCGGGAGTTTTCGAAGTATGTGAGGCCTCCGGTCGCGATGAGGTGGGGAACTAGGTCTTTCTCTGTGGTCTCCACAGGGGATTCAGACATCCTTTCATCTTGGGAGATGCAAGCCGAGCCTGCATTCAAGTCACTGCAGGGATATCCGGCCTTATTTCGAGTCAGGGCATCGCGGTGTCCATTCCACCTGAGGCCGCAAACTCAGGGTCCCTCTCACATACCTAGAGCTGAGAGAAGCCTCCTCTTGAGGTGCTTGTGGTAAGGTGGTTTCCTCTGGAGTCGAAGTCAGGGACTAACCTCCCATCTCGAGTTGATTTTTGGTCCACGGAGCTCTTTCGTGTTGCTACAGTGACCTCAGGATCCCTCTAGCCTTGAAACAGTGTTCTTGGGGTTTCTCTGGAGTGCCATCAAGGAAATCAAGGCTCCTTTCATGTGTGATGTGTAACACGGAATTGCTCTGCACGCAGTGCTGGGTAAACGGGCCTCATCTCATGGCGAGGGGAAAGTCTCATGGTTTTTCTCGAGTTGCGGCGGGAACCTGGGGTATATTCTCGAGTTACGACGGGGATGGCCCTTCCACCCACGTGTTTGTTCAGCGACATCAGGACTCCTGCCTAGTTGCGAGGGACAACTCGGGATTCTCCTCGAGGCTTGGCAGGGCAATTGGGACTCCTCTCCAGCTGAGGCGGGAGACCAAGGGTCCCTTTCCACGTGCCACAGGAATCCTGGGACTCCTATCAAGTTTCACGAGGAGTCAGGCATCGTCTCCTTTGGAGGCACTGATCTCCGCGTACCTCTGGAGTTTTCAAAGGATGTGAGGCCTCCGGTCGCGATGAGGTGGGGAACTAGGTCTTTCTCTGTGGTCTCCACAGGGGATTCAGACATCCTTTCGTCTTGGGAGATGCAAGACGAGCCTGCATTCAAGTCACTGCAGGGATATCCGGCCTTATTTCGAGTCAGGGCATCGCGGTGTCCATTCCACTTGTGGCCACAAACTCAGGGTCCCTCTCACATACCTAGAGCTGAGAGAAGCCTCCTCTTGAGGTGCTTGTGGTAAGGTGGTATTCCTCTGGAGTCGAGGCCAGGGACTAACCTCTCATCTCGAGTTGATTTTTGGTCCACGGAGCTCTTTCGTCTTGCTACAGTGACCTCAGGATCCCTCTAGCCTTGAAAAAGTGTTCTTGGGGTTTCTCTGGAGTCCCATCAAGGAAATCAAGGCTCCTTTCATGTGTGAAATGCAACACGGAATTGCTCTGCACGCAGTGCAGGGGAATCGGGCCTCATCTTGCGGCGAGGGGGAAGTCTCATGGTTTTTCTCGAGTTGCGGTGGGAACCTGGCGTATATTCTCGAGTTACGACGGGGATGGCCCTTCCAACCACGTGTTTGTTCAACGACGTCAGGACTCCTGCCTAGTTGCGAGGGACAACTCGGGATTCTCCTCGAGGCTTGGCAGGGCAATTGGGACACCTCTCCAGCTGAGGCGGGAGACCAAGGGTCCCTTTCCACGTGCCACAGGAATCCTGGGACTCCTATCAAGTTTCACGAGGAGTCAGGCATCGTCTCCTTTGGAGGAACTGATCTCAGTGTACCTCGGGAGTTTTCGAAGTATGTGAGGCCTCCGGTCGCGATGAGGTGGGGAACTAGGTCTTTCTCTGTGGTCTCCACAGGGGATTCAGACATCCTTTCGTCTTGGGAGATGCAAGCCGAGCCTGCATTCAAGTCACTGCAGGGATATCCGGCCTTATTTCGAGTCAGGGCATCGCGGTGTCCATTCCACCTGAGGCCGCAAACTCAGGGTCCCTCTCACATACCTAGAGCTGAGAGAAGCCTCCTCTTGAGGTGCTTGTGGTAAGGTGGTTTCCTCTGGAGTCGAAGTCAGGGACTAACCTCCCATCTCGAGTTGATTTTTGGTCCACGGAGCTCTTTCGTGTTGCTACAGTGACCTCAGGATCCCTCTAGCCTTGAAAAAGTGTTCTTGGGGTTTCTCTGGAGTCCCATCAAGGAAATCAAGGCTCCTTTCATGTGTGAAATGCAACACGGAATTGCTCTGCACGCAGTGCAGGGGAATCGGGCCTCATCTTGCGGCGAGGGGGAAGTCTCATGGTTTTTCTCGAGTTGCGGTGGGAACCTGGGGTATATTCTCGAGTTACGACGGGGATGGCCCTTCCAACCACGTGTTTGTTCAACGACGTCAGGACTCCTGCCTAGTTGCGAGGGACAACTCGGGATTCTCCTCGAGGCTTGGCAGGGCAATTGGGACACCTCTCCAGCTGAGGCGGGAGACCAAGGGTCCCTTTCCACGTGCCACAGGAATCCTGGGACTCCTATCAAGTTTCACGAGGAGTCAGGCATCGTCTCCTTTGGAGGCACTGATCTCCGCGTACCTCTGGAGTTTTCAAAGGATGTGAGGCCTCCGGTCGCGAAGAGGTGGGGAACTAGGTCTTTCTTTGTGGTCTCCACAGGGGATTCAGACATCCTTTCGTCTTCGGAGATGCAAGACGAGCCTGCATTCAAGTCACTGCAGGGATATCCGGCATTATTTCGAGTCAGGGCATCGCAGTGTCCATTCCACTTGAGGCCGCAAACTCAGGGTCCCTCTCACATAGCTAGAGCTGAGAGAAGCCTCCTCTTGAGGTGCTTGTGGTAAGGTGGTATTCCTCTGGAGTCGAAGCCAGGGACTAACCTCTCATCTCGAGTTGATTTTTGGTCCACGGAGCTCATTCGTGTTGCTACAGTGACCTCAGGATCCCTCTAGCCTTGAAACAGTGTTCTTGGGGTTTCTCTGGAGTGCCATCAAGGAAATCAAGGCTCCTTTCATGTGTGATGTGCAACACGGAATTGTTCTGCACGCAGTGCAGGGGTATCGGGCCTCATTTCACGGCGAGGGGGAAGTCTCATGGTTTTTCTCGAGTTGCGGTGGCAACCTGGGGTATATTCTCGAGTGCCGACGGGGATGGCCCTTCCACCCACGTGTTTGTTCAGCGACGGCAGGACTCCTGCCTAGTTGCGAGGGAAAACTCGGGATTCTCCTTGAGGCCTGGCAGGGCAATAGGGACGCCTCTCCAGCTGAGGTGGGAGACCAAGGGTCCCTTTCCACGTGCCACAGGAATCCTGGGACTCCTATCAAGTTTCACGAGGAGTTAGGCATCGTCTCCTTTGGAGGAACTGATCTCAGTGTACCTCGGGAGTTTTCGAAGTATGTGAGGCCTCCGGTCGCGATGAGGTGGGGAACTAGGTCTTTCTCTGTGGTCTCCACAGGGGATTCAGACATGCTTTCGTCTTTGGAGATGCAAGACGAGCCTGCATTCAAGTCACTGCAGGGATATCCGGCATTATTTCGAGTCAGGGCATCGCGGTGTCCATTCCACTTGTGGCCGCAAACTCAGGGTCCCTCTCACATACCTAGAGCTGACAGAAGCCTCCTCTTGAGGTGCTTGTTGTAAGGTGGTATTCCTCTGGAGTCGAAGCCAGGGACTAACCTAACATCTCGAGTTGCTTTTTGGTCCACGGAGCTCTTTTGTGTTGCTACAGTGACCTCAGGATCCCTCTAGCCTTGAAACAGTGTTCTTGAGGTTTCTCTGGAGTGCCATCTAGGAAATCAATGCTCCTTTCATGTGTGATATGCAACACGAAATTGCTCTGCACGCAGTGCAGGGGAATCGGGCCTCATCTCGCCGTGAGGGGGAAGTCTCATGGTTTTTCTCGAGTTGCGGCGGGAACCTGGGCTATATTCTCCAGTTACGACGGGGATGGCCCTTCCAACCACGTGTTTGTTCAGCGACGTCAGGACTCCTGCCTAGTTGCGAGGGACAACTCGGGATTCTCCTCGAGGCTTGGCAGGGCAATTGGGACGCCTCTTCAGCTGAGGCGGGAGACCAAGGGTTCCTTTCCACGTGCCACAGGAATCCTGGGACTCCTATCAAGTTTCACGAGGAGTCAGGCATCGTCTCCCTTGGAGGCACTGATCTCCGCGTACGTCTGGAGTTTTCAAAGGATGTGAGGCCTCCGGTCGCCATGAGGTGGGGAACTTGGTCTTTCTCTGTGGTCTCCACAGAGGATTCAGACATCCTTTCGTCTTGGGAGATGCAAGACGAGCCTGCATTCAAGGCACTGCAGGGATATCCGGCCTTATTTCGCGTCAGGGCATCGCAGTGTACATTCCACTTGAGGCCGCAAATTCAGCGTCCCTCTCACATACCTAGAGCTGAGAGAAGCCTCCTCTTGAGGTGCTTGTGGTAAGGTGGTATACCTCTGGAGTCGAAACCAGGGACTAACCTCTCATCTCGAGTTGATTTGTGGTCCACGGAGCTCTTTCGTGTTGCTACAGTGACCTCAGGATCCCTCTAGCCTTGAAACAGTGTTCTTGGGGTTTCTCTGGAGTGCCATCAAGGAAATCAAGGCTTCTTTCATGTTTGATGTGCAACATGGAATTCCTCTGCACGCAGTGCAGGGGAATCAGGCCTCATCTCACGGCGAGGGCGAAGTCTCATGGTTTTTCTCGAGTTGCGGTGAGAACCTGGGGTATATTCTCGAGTTACGACGGGGATGGCCCTTCCACCCACGTGTTTGTTCAGCGACGTCAGGACTCCTGCCTAGTTGCGAGGGACAACTCGGGATTCTCCTCGAGGCTTGGCACGGCAATTGGAACGCCTCTCCAGCTGAGGCGGGAGACCAAGGGTCCCTTTCCACGTGCCACAGGAATCCTGGGACTCCTATCAAGTTTCACGAGGAGTCAGGCATCGTCTCCTTTGGAGGCACTGATCTCCGCGTACCTTTGGAGTTTTAAAAGGATATGAGGCCTCCGGTCGCGATGAGGTGGGGAACTAGGTCTTTCTCTGCGGTCTCCACAGGGGATTCAGACATCCTTTCGTCTTGGGAGATGCAAGCCGAGCCTGCATTCAAGTCACTGCAGGGATTTCCGGCCTTATTTCGAGTCAGGGCATCGCGGTGTCCATTCCACCTGAGGCCGCAAACTCAGGGTCCCTCTCACATACCTAGAGCTGAGAGAAGCCTCCTCTTGAGGTGCTTGTGGTAAGGTGGTTTCCTCTGGAGTCGAAGTCAGGGACTAACCTCCCATCTCGAGTTGATTTTTGGTCCACGGAGCTCTTTCGTGTTGCTACAGTGACCTCAGGATCCCTCTAGCCTTGAAACAGTGTTCTTGGGGTTTCTCTGGAGTGCCATCAAGGAAATCAAGGCTCCTTTCATGTGTGATGTGTAACACGGAATTGCTCTGCACGCAGTGCAGGGTAATCGGGCCTCATCTCATGGCGAGGGGGAAGTCTCATGGTTTTTCTCGAGTTGCGGCGGGAACCTGGGGTATATTCTCGAGTTACGACGGGGATGGTCCTTCCACCCACGTGTTTGTTCAGCGACATCAGGACTCCTGCCTAGTTGCGAGGGACAACTCGGGATTCTCCTCGAGGCTTGGCAGGGCAATTGGGACGCCTCTCCAGCTGAGGCGGGAGACCAAGGGTCCCTTTCCACGTGCCACAGGAATCCTGGGACTCCTATCAAGTTTCACGAGGAGTCAGGCATCGTCTCCTTTGGAGGCACTGATCTCCGCGTACCTCTGGAGTTTTCAAAGGATGTGAGGCCTCCGGTCGCGATGAGGTGGGGAACTAGGTCTTTCTCTGTGGTCTCCACAGGGGATTCAGACATCCTTTCGTCTTGGGAGATGCAAGACGAGCCTGCATTCAAGTCACTGCAGGGATATCCGGCCTTATTTCGAGTCAGGGCATCGCGGTGTCCATTCCACTTGTGGCCGCAAACTCAGGGTCCCTCTCACATACCTAGAGCTGAGAGAAGCCTCCTCTTGAGGTGCTTGTGGTAAGGTGGTATTCCTCTGGAGTCGAGGCCAGGGACTAACCTCTCATCTCGAGTTGATTTTTGGTCCACGGAGCTCTTTCGTGTTGCTACAGTGACCTCAGGATCCCTCTAGCCTTGAAACAGTGTTCTTGGGGTTTCTCTGGAGTGCCATCAAGGAAATCAAGGCTCCTTTCATGTGTGAAATGCAACACGGAATTGCTCTGCACGCAGTGCAGGGGAATCGGGCCTCATCTTGCGGCGAGGGGGAAGTCTCATGGTTTTTCTCGAGTTGCGGTGGGAACCTGGGGTATATTCTCGAGTTACGACGGGGATGGCCCTTCCAACCACGTGTTTGTTCAACGACGTCAGGACTCCTGCCTAGTTGCGAGGGACAACTCGGGATTCTCCTCGAGGCTTGGCAGGGCAATTGGGACACCTCTCCAGCTGAGGCGGGAGACCAAGGGTCCCTTTCCACGTGCCACAGGAATCCTGGGACTCCTATCAAGTTTCACGAGGAGTCAGGCATCGTCTCCTTTGGAGGCACTGATCTCCGCGTACCTCTGGAGTTTTCAAAGGATGTGAGGCCTCCGGTCGCGAAGAGGTGGGGAACTAGGTCTTTCTTTGTGGTCTCCACAGGGGATTCAGACATCCTTTCGTCTTCGGAGATGCAAGACGAGCCTGCATTCAAGTCACTGCAGGGATATCCGGCATTATTTCGAGTCAGGGCATCCCAGTGTCCATTCCACTTGAGGCCGCAAACTCAGGGTCCCTCTCACATACCTAGAGCTGAGAGAAGCCTCCTCTTGATGTGCTTGTGGTAAGGTGGTATTGCTCTGGAGTCGAAGCCAGGGACTAACCTCTAATCTCCAGTTGATTTGTGGTCCACGGAGCTCTTTCGTGTTGCTACAGTGACCTCAGGATCCCTCTAGCCTTGAAACAGTGTTCTTGGGGTTTCTCTGGAGTTCCATCAAGGAAATAAAGGCTCCTTTCATCTTTAATGTGCAACACGGAATTGCTTTGAATGCAGTGCAGGGGAATCAGGCCTCATCTTGCGGCGAGGGAGAAGTCTCATGTTTTTTCTCGAGTTGCGGCGGGAACCTGGGGTATATTCTCGAGTTCCGACGGGTATCGCCCTTCCACCCACGTGTTTGTTCAGCGACGTCAGGACTCCTGCCTAGTTGCGAGGGACAACTCGGGATTCTCCTTGAGGCTTGGCAGGGCAATTGGGACGCCTCTCAAGCTGAGGCGGGAGACCAAGGGTCCCTTTCCACGTGCCACAGGAATCCTGGGACTCCTAAGAAGTTTCACGAGGAGTCAGGCATCGTCTCCTTTGGAGGCACTGATCTCCGCGTACCTCTGGAGTTTTCAAAGGATGTGAGGCCTCCGGTCGCGATGAGGTGGGGAACTAGGTCTTTCTCTGTGGTCTCCACAGGGGATTCAGTCATCCTTTCGTCTTGGGAGATGCAAGACGAGCCTGCATCCAAGTCACTGCAGGGATATCCGGCCTTATTTCGAGTCAGGGCATCGCAGTGTCCATTCCACTTGAGGCCGCAAACTCAGGGTCCCTCTCACATAGCTAGAGCTGAGAGAAGCCTCCTCTTGAGGTGCTTGTGGTAAGGTGGTATTCCTCTGGAGTCGAAGCCAGGGACTAACCTCTCATCTCGAGTTGATTTTTGGTCCACGGAGCTCATTCGTGTTGCTACAGTGACCTCAGGATCCCTCTAGCCTTGAAACAGTGTTCTTGGGGTTTCTCTGGAGTGCCATCAAGGAAATCAAGGCTCCTTTCATGTGTGATGTGCAACACGGAATTGTTCTGCACGCAGTGCAGGGGTATCGGGCCTCATTTCACGGCGAGGGGGAAGTCTCATGGTTTTTCTCGAGTTGCGGTGGCAACCTGGGGTATATTCTCGAGTGCCGACGGGGATGGCCCTTCCACCCACGTGTTTGTTCAGCGACGGCAGGACTCCTGCCTAGTTGCGAGGGAAAACTCGGGATTCTCCTTGAGGCCTGGCAGGGCAATAGGGACGCCTCTCCAGCTGAGGTGGGAGACCAAGGGTCCCTTTCCACGTGCCACAGGAATCCTGGGACTCCTATCAAGTTTCACGAGGAGTTAGGCATCGTCTCCTTTGGAGGAACTGATCTCAGTGTACCTCGGGAGTTTTCGAAGTATGTGAGGCCTCCGGTCGCGATGAGGTGGGGAACTAGGTCTTTCTCTGTGGTCTCCACAGGGGATTCAGACATCCTTTCGTCTTGGGAGATGCAAGACGAGCCTGCATTCAAGTCTCTGCAGGGATATCCAGCCTTATTTCGATTCCGGGCATCGCGGTGTCCATTCCACTTGAGGCCGCAAACTCAGGGTCCCTCTCACATACCTAGAGCTGAGAGAAGCCTCCTCTTGAGGTGCTTGTGGTAAGGTGGTTTCCTCTGGAGTCGAAGCCAGGGACTAACCTCTCATCTCGAGTTGATTTTTGGTCCACGGAGCTCTTTCGTGTTGCTACAGTGACCTCAGGATCCCTCTAGCCTTGAAACAGTGTTCTTGGGGTTTCTCTGGAGTGCCATCAAGGAAATCATGGCTCCTTTTATGTTTGAGGTTCAACACGGAATTGCTCTGCATGCAGTGCAGGGGAATAGGGCCTCATCTCACGGCGAGGGGGAAGTCTCATGGTTTTTCTCGAGTTGCGGCGGGAACCTGGGGTATATTCTCGAGTTACGACGGGGATGGCCCTTCCACCCACGTGTTTGTTCAGCGACGTCAGGACTTCTGCCTAGCTGCGAGGGAGAACTCGGGATTCTCCTCGAGGCTTGACAGGGCAATTGGGACGCCTCTCCAGCTGAGGCGGGAGACCAAGGGTCCTTTTCCACGTGCCACAGGAATCCTGGGACTCCTATCAAGTTTCACGAGGAGTCAGGGATCGTCTCCTTTGGAGGCACTGATCTCCGAGTACCTCTGGAGTTTTCAAAGGATGTGAGGCCTCCGTTCACGATGAGGTGGGGAACTACGTCTTTCTCTGTGGTCTCCACAGGGGATTCAGACATCCTTTCCTCTTGGGAGATGCAAGACGAGCCTGCATTCATGTCACTGCAGGGATATCCGGCATTATTTCGAGTCAGGGCATCGCGGTGTCCATTCCACTTGAGGCCGCAAACTCAGGGTCCCTCTCACATACCTAGAGCTGAGAGAAGTCTCCTCTTGAGGTGCTTGTGGTAAGGTGGTATTCCTCTGGAGTCGAGGCCAGGGACTAACCTCTCATCTCGAGTTGATTTTTGGTCCACGGAGCTCTTTCGTGTGGCTACAGTGACCTCAGGATCCCTCTAGCCTTGAAACAGTGTTCTTGGGGTTTCTCTGGAGTGCCATCAAGGAAATCAAAGCTCCTTTCATGTGTGATGTGCAGCACGGAATTGCTCTGCACGCAGTGCAGGGGAATCGGGCCTCATCTCGCGGCGAGGGGGAAGTCTCATGGTTTTCCTCGAGTTGCGGCGGGAACCTGGGGTATATTCTCGAGTTACGACGGGGATGGCCCTTCCACACACGTGTTTGTTCAGCGACGTCAGGACTCCTGCCTAGTTGCTAGGGACAACTCGTGATTCTCCTCGAGGCTTGGCAGGGCAATTGGGACGCCTCTCCAGCTGAGGCGGGAGAACAAGGGTCCCTTTCCACGTGCCACAGGAATCCTGGGACTCCTATCAAGTTTCACGAGGAGTCAGGCATCGTCTCCTTTGGAGGCACTGATCTCAGTGTACCTCTGGAATTTTCAAAGTATATGAGGCCTCCGGTCGCGAAAAGTGGGGAACTAGGTCTTTCTCTGTGGTCTCCACAGGGAATTCAGTCATCCTTTCGTCTTGGGAGATGCAAGACGAGCCTGCATTCAAGTCACTGCAGGGATATCCGGCCTTATTTCGAGTCAGGGCATCGCGGTGTCCATTCCACTTGAGGCCGCAAACTCAGGGCCCCTCTCACATACCTAGAGCTGAGAGAAGCCTCTTCTTGAGGTGCTTGTGGTAAGGTGGTTTCCTTTGGAGTCGAAGCCAGGGACTAACCTCTCATCTCGAGTTGATTTTTGGTCCACGGAGCTCTTTCGTGTAGCTACAGTGACCTCAGGATCCCTCTAGCCTTGAAACAGTGTTCTTGGGTTTTCTCTGGGGTGCCATCAAGGAAATCAAGGCTCCTTTCATGTGTGATGTGCAGCACGGAATTGCTCTGCACGCACTGCAGGGGAATCGGGCCTCTTCTCGCGGTGAGGGGGAAGTCTCATGGTTTTTCTCGAGTTGCGGCGGGAACCTGGGGTATATTCTCGAGTTACGACGGGAATGGCCCTTCCACCCACGTGTTTGTTCAGTGACGTCAGGACTCCTGCCTAGTTGCGAAGGCCAACTCGGGATTCTCCTCGTGGCTTGGCAGGGCAATTGGGACGCCTCTCCAGCTGAGGCGGGAGAACAAGGGTCCCTTTCCACGTGCCACAGGAATCCTGGGACTCGTATCAAGTTTCACGAGGAGTCAGGCATCGTCTCCTTTGGAGGCACTGATCTCCGCGTACCTCTGGAGTTTTCAAAGGATGTGAGGCCTCCGGTCGCGATGAGGTAGGCAACTAGGTGTTTCTCTGTGGTCTCCACAGGGGATTCAGACATGCTTTCGTCTTGGGAGATGCAAGACGAGCCTGCATTCAAGTCACTGCAGGGATATCCTGCCTTATTTCGAGTAAGGGCATCGCGGTGTCCATTTCACTTGATGCCACAAACTCAGGGTCCCTCTCACATAGCTAGAGCTGAGAGAAGCCTCCTCTTGAGGTGCTTGTGGTAAGGTGGTATTCCTCTGGAGTCGAAGCCAGGGACTACCCTCTCATCTCGAGTTGATTTTTGTCCACGGAGATCTTTTGTGTTGCTACAGTTACCTCAGGATCCCTCTAGCCTTGAAACAGTGTTCTTGGGGTTTCTCTGGAGTGCCATCAAGGAAATCAAGGTTCCTTTCATGTGTGATGTGCAACACGGAATTGCCCAGCAGGCCGTGCAGGGGAATCGGGCCTCATCTCGCGGCGAGGGGGAAGTCTCATGGTTTTTCTCGAGTTGCGGCGGGAACCTGGGGTATATTCTCGAGTTACGACGGGGATGGTCCTTCCACCCACGTGTTTGTTCAGCGACGTCAGGACTCCTGCCTAGTTGCGAGGGACAACTCGGGATTCTCCTCGAGGCTTGGCAGGGCAATTGGGACGCCTCTCCAGCTGAGGCGGGAGACCAAGGGTCCCTTTCCACGTGCCACATGAATCCTGGGACTCGTATCAACTTTCACGAGGAGTCAGGCATCGTCTCCTTTGGAGGCACTGATCTCCGCGTACCTCTGGAGTTTTCAAAGGATGTGAGGCCTCCGGTCGCGATGAAGTGAGGAACTAGGTCTTTCTCTGTGGTCTCCACAGGGGATTCAGACATCCTTTCATCTTGGGAGATGCAAGACGAGCCTGCATTCAAGTCACTGCAGGGATATCCGGCCTTATTTCGCGTCAGGGCATCCCAGTGTCCTTCCACTTGTGGCCGCAAACTCAGTGTCCCTCTCACATACCTAGAGCTGAGAGAAGCCTCCTCTTGAGGTGCTTGTTGTAAGGTGGTATGCCTCTGGAGTCGAAGCCAGGGACTAACCTCTCATCTCTAGTTGATTTTTGGTCCACGGAGCTCTTTCGTGTTGCTACAGTGACCTCAGGATCCCTCTAGCCTTGAAACAGTGTTCTTGGGGTTTCTCTGGAGTGCCATCAAGGAAATCAAGGCTTCTTTCATGTTTGATGTGCAACACGGAATTGCTCTGCATGCAGTGCAGGGGAATCGGGCCTCATCTTCCGGCAAGGGGGAAGTCTCATGGTTTTTCTCGAGTTGCGGCAGGAACCTGGGGTATATTCTCGAGTTACGACGGGGATGGCCCTTCCACACACGTGTTTGTTCAGCGACGTCAGGACTCCTGCCTAGTTGCGAGGGACAACTCGGGATTCTCCTCGAGGCTTGGCAGGGCAATTGGGACGCCTCTCCAGCTGAGGCGGGAGACCAAGGGTCCCTTTCCACGTGCCACAGGAATCCTGGGACTCCTATCAAGTTTCACGAGGAGTCAGGCATCGTCTCCTTTGGAGGCACTGATCTCCGCGTACCTCTGGAGTTTTCAAAGGATGTGAGGCCTCCGGTCGCGATGAGGTGGGGAACTAGGTCTTTCTCTGTGGTCTCCACAGGGGATTCAGACATCCTTTCGTCTTGGGAGATGCAAGACGAGCCTGCATTCAAGTCACTGCAGGGATATCCGGCCTTATTTCGCGTCAGGGCATCCCAGTGTCCTTCCACTTGTGGCCGCAAACTCAGTGTCCCTCTCACATACCTAGAGCTGAGAGAAGCCTCCTCTTGAGGTGCTTGTTGTAAGGTGGTATGCCTCTGGAGTCGAAGCCAGGGACTAACCTCTCATCTCTAGTTGATTTTTGGTCCACGGAGCTCTTTCGTGTTGCTACAGTGACCTCAGGATCCCTCTAGCCTTGAAACAGTGTTCTTGGGGTTTCTCTGGAGTGCCATCAAGGAAATCAAGGCTTCTTTCATGTTTGATGTGCAACACGGAATTGCTCTGCATGCAGTGCAGGGGAATCGGGCCTCATCTTCCGGCAAGGGGGAAGTCTCATGGTTTTTCTCGAGTTGCGGCAGGAACCTGGGGTATATTCTCGAGTTACGACGGGGATGGCCCTTCCACCCACGTGTTTGTTCAGCGACGTCAGGACTCCTGCCTAGTTGCGAGGGACAACTCGGGATTCTCCTCGAGGCTTGGCAGGGCAATTGGGACGCCTCTCCAGCTGAGGCGGGAGACCAAGGGTCCCTTTCCACGTGCCACAGGAATCCTGGGATTCCTATCAAGTTTCACTAGGAGTCAGGCATCGTCTCCTTTGGAGGCACTGATCTCAGTGTACCTCTGGAATTTTCAAAGTATGTGAGGCTTCCGGTCGCGATGAGGTGGGGAACTAGGTCTTTCTCTGTGGTCTCCACAGGGGATTCAGACATCCTTTCGTCTTGGGAGATGCAAGACGAGCCTGCATTCAAGTCACTGCAGGGATATCCGGCCTTTTTTCGAGTCAGGGCATCGCGGTGTCCATTCCACTTGAGGCCGCAAATTCAGGGTCCCTCTCACATACCTAGAGCTGAGAGAAGCCTCCTCTTGAGGTGCTTGTGGTAAGGTGGTTTTCTCTGGAGTCGAAGCTAGGGACTAATCTCTCATCTCGAGTTGATTTTTGGTCCACGGAGCACTTTCGTGTAGCTACAGTGACCTCAGGATCCCTCTAGCCTTGAAACAGTGTTCTTGGGATTACTCTGTAGTGCCATCAAGGAAATCAAGGCTCCTTTCATGTGTGATGTGCAGCACGGAATTGCTCTGCACGCACTGCAGGGGAATCTGGCCTCATCTCGCGGCGAGGGGGACGTCTCATGGTTTTTTTCGAGTTGCGGCGGGAACCTGGGGTATATTCTCGAGTTACGACGGGGATGGCCCTTCTACCCACGTGTTTGTTCAGTGACGTCAGGACTCCTGCCTAGTTGCGAGGGACAACTCGGGATTCTCCTCGAGGCTTGGCAGGGCAATTGGGACGCCTCTCTAGCTGAGGCGGGAGACCAAGGGTCCCTTAACACGTGCCACAGAAATCCTGGGACTCCTATCAAGTTTCACGAGGAGTCAGGCATCGTCTCCTTTGGAGGCACTGATCTCCGCGTACCTCTGGAGTTTTCAAAGGATGTGAGGCCTCCGGTCGCGATGAGGTGGGGAACTAGGTCTTTCTCTGTGGTCTCCACAGGGGATTCAGAGATCCTTTCGTCTTGGGAGATGCAAGACGAGCCTGCATTCAAGTCACTGCAGGGATATCCAGCCTTATTTCCAGCCAGGGCATCGCGGTGTCCATTCCACTTGAGGCCGCAAACTCAGGGTCCCTCTCACATACCTAGAGCTGAGAGAAGCCTCCTCTTGAGGTGCTTGTGGTAAGGTGGTTTCCTCTGGCGTCGAAGCCAGGGACTAACCTCTCATCTCGAGTTGATTTTTGGTCCACGGAGCTCTTTTGTGTTGCTACAGTGACCTCAGGATCCCTCTAGCCTTGAAACAGTGTTCTTGGGGTTTCTCTGGAGTGCCATCAAGGAAATCAAGGCTCCTTTCATGTGTGATGTGCAGCACGGAATTGCTCTGCACGCAGTGCAGGGGAATCTGGCCTCATCTCGCGGCGAGGAGGACGTCTCATTTTTTTTCTCGAGTTGCGGCGGGAACCTGGGGTATATTCTCGAGTTACGACGGGGATGGCCCTTCCACACACGTGTTTGTTCAGCGACGTCAGGACTCCTGCCTAGTTGCGAGGGAAAACTCGGGATTCTCCTCGAGGTTTGGCAGGGCAATTGGGACGCCTCTCCAGCTGAGGCGGGAGACCAAGGGTCCCTTTCCACGTGTCACAGGAATCCTGGGACTCCTATCAAGTTTCACGAGGAGTCAGGCATCGTCTCCTTTGGAGGCACTGATCTCCGCGTACCTCTGGAGTTTTCAAAGGATGTGAGGCCTCCGGTCGCGATGAGGTGGGGAACTAGGTCTTTTTCTGTGGTCTCCACAGGGGATTCAGACATCCTTTCGTCTTGGAAGATGCAAGACGAGCCTGCATTCAAGTCACTGCAGTTATATCCGGCCTTATTTCGAGTCAGGGCATCGCGGTGTCCATTCGACTTGAGGCCGCAAACTCAGGGTCCCTCTCACATACCTCGAGCTGAGAGAAGCCTCCTTTAGAGGTGCTTGTGTTACGGTGGTATTCCTCTGGAGTTGAAGCCAGGTTCTAACCTCTCATCTCCAGTTGATTTGTGGTCCACGGAGCTCTTCCGTGTTGCTACAGTGACCTCAGGATCTCTCTAGCCTTGAAACAGTGTTCTTGGGGTTTCTCTGGAGTGCCATCAAGGAAATCAAGGCTCCTTTCATGTGTGATGTGCAAGACGGAATTGCTCTGCACGCACTGCAGGGGAATCGGGCCTCATCTCACGGCGAGGGGGAAGTCTCATGGTTTTTCTCGAGTTGCGGCGGGAACCTGGGGTATATTCTCGAGTTACGACGGGGATGGCCCTTCCACACACGTGTTTGTTCAGCGATGGCAGGACTCCTGCCTAGTTGCGAGGGAAAACTCGGGATTCTCCTGGAGGCTTGGCAAGGCAATTGGGACGCCTCTCCAGCTGAGGCGGGAGACCAAGTGTCCCTTTCCACGTGCCACAGGAATCCTGGGACTCCTATCAAGTTTCATGAGGAGTCAGGAATCGTCTCCTTTGGAGGCACTGATCTCCGCGTACCTCTGGAGTTTTCAAAGGATGTGAGGCCTCCGGTCGCGATGAGGTGGGGAACTAGGTCTTCCTCTGTGGTCTTCACAGGGAATTCAGACATCCTTTCATTTTGGGAGATGCAAGACAAGCCTGCATTCAAGTCACTGCAGCGATATCCAGCCTTATTTCGCGTCAGGGCATCGCGGTGTCCTTTCCACTTGAGGCCGCAAACTCAGGGACGCTCTCACATACCTAGAGCTGAGACAAGCCTCCTCTTGAGGTGCTTGTGGTAAGATGGTTTCCTCTGGAGTCGAAGCCAGGGACTAACCTCTCATCTCGAGTTGATTTGTGGTCCACGGAGCTCTTTCGTGTAGCTACAGTGACCTCAGGATCCCTCTAGCCTTGAAACAGTGTTCTTGGGGTTTCTCTGGAGTGCCATCAAGGAAATCAAGGCTCCTTTCATGTGTGATGTGCAACACGGAATTGCTCTGCACGCACTGCAGGGGAATCGGGCCTCATCTCGCGGCGAAGGGGAAGTCTCATTGCTTTTCTCGAGTTGCGGCGGGAACCTGGGGTATATTCTCGAGTTACGATGGGGATGGCCCTTCCACCCACATGTTTGTTCAGTGACGTCAGGACTCCTGCCTAGTTGCGAGGGACAACTCGGGATTCTCCTTGAGGCTTGGCAGGGCAATTGTGACGCCTCTCCAGCTGAGGCGGGAGACCAAGGGTCCCTTTCCACGTGCCACAGGAATCCTGGGACTCCTATCAAGTTTCACGAGGAGTCAGGCATCGTCCCTTTTGGAGGCACTGATCTCCGCGTACCTCTGGAGTTTTCAAAGGATGTGAGGCCTCCGGTCGCGATGAGGCGGGGAACTAGGTCTTTCTCTGTGGTCTCCACAGGGGATTCAGACATCCTTTCGTCTTGGGAGATGCAAGACGAGCCTGCATTCAAGTCACTGCAGGGATATCCGGTCTTATTTCGAGTCAGGGCATCGCGGTGTCCATTCCACTTGTGGCCGCAAACTCAGGGTCCCTCTCACATACCTAGAGCTGAGAGAAGCCTCCTCTTGAGGTGCTTGTGGTAAGGTGGTATTCCTCTGGAGGTGAAGCCAGGGACTAACCTCTCATCTCGAGTTGATTTTTGGTCCACGGAGCTCTTTCGTGTTGCTACAGTGACCTCAGGATCCCTCTAACCTTGAAACAGTGTTCTTGGGGTTTCTCTGGAGTGCCATCAAGGAAATCAAGGATCCTTTCATGTGTGATGTGCAACACGGAATTGCTCTGCACGCAGTGCAGGGGAGTCGGGCCTCATCTTGCGGTGAGGGGGAATTCTCATGGTTTTTCTCGAGTTGCGGCGGGAACCTGGGGTATATTCTCGAGTTACGACGGGGATGGCCTTTCCACCCACGTGTTTGTTCAGCGACGTCAGGACTCCTGCCTAGTTGCGAGGGACAACTCGGGATTCTCCTCGAGGCTTGGCAGGGCAATTGGGATGCCTCTCCAGCTGAGGCGGGAGACCAAGGGTCCCTTTCCACGTGCCTCAGGAATCCTGGGACTCCTATCAAGTTTCACGAGGAGTCAGGCATCGTCTCCTTTGGAGTCACTGATCTCCGCGTACGTCTGGAGTTTTCAAAGGATGTGAGGCCTCCGGTCGCGATGAGGTGGGGAACTTGGTCTTTCTCTGTGGTCTCCACAGGGGATTCAGACATCCTTTCATCTTGGGAGATGCAAGACGAGCCTGCATTCAAGTCACTGCAAGGGTATCCGGCCTTATTTCGCGTCAGGGCATCGCGGTGTCCATTCCACTTGAGGCCGCAAACTCAGGGTCCCTCTCACATACCTAGAGCTGAGAGAAGCCTCCTCTTGAGGTGCTTGTGGTAAGGTGGTATTCCTCTGGAGTCGAAGCCAGGGACTAACCTCTCATCTCGAGTTGATTTTTGGTCCACGGAGCTCTTTCGTGTTGCTACAGTGACCTCAGGATCCCTCGAGCCTTGAAACACTGCTTTTGGGGTTTCTCTGGAGTGCCATCAAGGAAATCAAGGCTCCTTTCATGTGCGATGTGCAACACGGAATTGCTCTGCATGCACTGCAGGGGAATCGGGCCTCATCTCGCGGCGAAGGGGACGTCTCATGGTTTTTCTCGAGTTGCGGCGGGAACTGGGGTATATTCTCGAGTTACGACGGGGATGGCCCTTCCACCCACGTGTTTGTTCAACGACGTCAGGACTCCTGCCTAGTTGCGAGGGACAACTCGGGATTCTCCTCGAGGCTTGGCAGGGCAATTGGGACGCCTCTCCAGCTGAGGCGGGAGACGAAGGGTCCCTTTCCACGTGCCACAGGAATCCTGGGACTCCTATCAAGTTTCACGAGGAGTCAGGCATCTTCTCCTTTGGAGGCACTGATCTCAGTGTACCTCTGGAGTTTTCAAAGTATGTGAGGCCTCCGGTCGCGATGAGGTGGGGAACTAGGTCTTTCTCTATGGTCTCCACAGGGGATTCAGACATCCTTACGTCTTGGGAGATGCAAGACGAGCCTGCATTCAAGTCACTGCAGGGATATCCGGCCTTAATTCGAGTCAGGGCATCGCGGTGTCCATTCCACTTGAGGCCGCAAACTCAGGGTCCCTCTCACATACCTAGAGCTGAGAGAAGCCTCCTCTTGAGGTGCTTGTGGTAAGGTGGTGTTCCTCTGGAGTCGAAGCCAGGGTCTAACCTCTCATCTCGAGTTGATTTTTGGTCCACGGAGTTCTTTCGTGTTGCTACAGTGACCTCAGGATCCCTCTAGCCTTGAAACAGTGTTCTTGGGGTTTCTCTGGAGTGCCATCAAGGTAATCAAGGCTCCTTTCCTGTGTGATGTGCAGCACGGAATTGCTCTGCACGCAATGCAGGGGAATCTGGCCTCATCTCGCGGCAAGGGGGAAGTCTCATGGTTTTTCTCGAGTTGCGGCGGGAACCTGGGGTATATTCTCGAGTTACGACGGGGCTGGCCCTTCCACCCACGTGTTTGTTCAGAGACGTCAGGACTCCTGCCTAGTTGCGAGGGACAACTCGGGATTCTCCTCGAGGCTTGGCAGGGCAATTGGGACGCCTCTCCAGCTGAGGCGGGAGACGAAGGGTCCCTTTCCACGTGCCACAGGAATCCTGGGACTCCTATCAAGTTTCACGAGGAGTCAGGCATCGTCTCCTTTGGAGGCACTGATCTCCGCGTACCTCTGGAGTTTTCAAAGGATGTGAGGCCTCCGGTCGAAATGAAGTGGGGAACTAGGTCTTTCTCTGTGGTCTCCTCAGGGGATTCAGACATCCTTTCATCTTGGGAGATGCAAGACGAGCCTGCATTCAAGTCACTGCAGGGATATCCGGCCTTATTTCGCGTCAGGGCATCGCAGTGTCCATTCCACTTGAGGCCGCAAACTCAGGGTCCCTCTCACATACCTAGAGCTGAGAGAAGCCTCCTCTTGAGGTGCTTGTGGTAAGGTGGTATTCCTCTGGAGTCGAAGCCAGGGACTAACCTCTCATCTCGAGTTGATTTTTGGTCCACGGAGCTCTTTCGTGTTGCTACAGTGACCTCAGGATCCCTCTAGCCTTGAAACAGTATTCTTGGGGTTTCTCTGGAGTGCCATCAAGGAAATCAAGGCTTCTTTCATGTTTGATGTGCAACACGGAATTGTTCTGCATGCAGTGCAGGGGAATCAGGCCTCATCTAACGGCGAGGGGGAAGTCTCATGGTTTTTCTCGAGTTGCGGCGAGAACCTGGGGTATATTCTCGAGTTACGACGGGGATGGCCCTTCCACCCACGTGTTTATTCAGCGACGTCAGGATTCCTTCCTAGTTGCGAGGGACAACTCGGGATTCTCCTCGAGGCTTGGCAGGGCAATTGGGAGGCCTCTCCAGCTGAGGCGGGAGACCAAGGGTCCGTTTCCACGTGCCACAGGAATCCTGGGACTCCTGTCAAGTTTCACGAGGAGTCAGGCATCGTCTCCTTTGGAGGCACTGATCTCCGCGTACCTCTGGAGTTTTCAAAGGATGTGAGACCTCCGGTCGCGATGAGGTGGGGAACTAGGTCTTTCTCTGTGGTCTCCACAGGGGATTCAGACATCCTTTCGTCTTGGGAGATGCAAGATGAGCCTGCATTCAAGTCACTGCAGGGATATCCGGCCTTATTTCGAGTCAGGGCATCGCAGTGTCCATTCCACTTGAGGCCGCAAACTCAGGGTCCCTCTAACATACCTAGAGCTGAGAGAAGCCTCCTCCTGAGGTGCTTGTGGTAAGGTGGTATTCCTCTGGAGTCGAAGCCAGGGACTAACCTCTCATCTCGAGTTGATTTTTGGTCCACAGAGCTCTTTCGTGTTGCTACAGTGACCTCAAGATCCCTCTAGCCTTGAAAGAGTGTTCTTGGGGTTTCTCTGGAGTGCCATCAAGGAAATCAAGGCTCCTTTCATGTGTGATGTGCAACACGGAATTGCTCTGCACGCAGTGCAGGGGAATCGGGCCTCATCTCGCGGCGAGGGGGAAGTCTCATGGTTTTTCTCGAGTTGCGGCGGGAACCTGGGGTATATTCTCGAGTTACGACGGGGATGGCCCTTCCACCCACGTGTTTGTTCAGCGACATCAGGACTCCTGCCTAGTTGCGAGGGACAACTCAGGATTCTCCTCGAGGCTTGGCAGGGCAATTGGGACGCCTCTCCAGCTGAGGCGGGAGACCAAGGGTCCCTTTCCACGTGCCACAGGTATCCTAGGACTCCTATCAAGTTTCACGAGGAGTCAGGTATCGTCTCCTTTGGAGGCACTGATCTCCGCGTACCTCTGGAGTTTTCAAAGGATGTGAGGCCTCCGGTCACGATGAGGTGGGGAACTAGGTCTTTCTCTGTGTTCTCCACAGGGGATTCAGACATCCTTTCATCTTCGGAGATGCAAGACGAGCCTGCATTCAAGTCACTGCAGGGATATCCGGCCTTATTTCGCGTCAGGGCATCGCGGTGTCCATTCCACTTGAGGCTGCAAACTCAGCGTCCCTCTCACATACCTAGAGCTGAGAGAAGCCTCCTCTTGAGGTGCTTGTGGTAAGGTGGTATTCGTCTGGAGTCGAAGCCAGGGACTAACCTCTCATCTCGAGTTGATTTTTGGTCCACGGAGCTCTTTCGTGTGGCTACAGTGACCTCAGGATCCCTCTAGCCTTGAAAGAGTGTTCTTGGGGTTTCTCTGGAGTGCCATCAAGGAAATCAAGGCTCCTTTCATGTGTGATATGCACCACGGAATTGCTCTGCAGGCAGTGCAGGGGAATCGGGCCTCATCTTGCGGCGAGGGGGAAGTCCCATGGTTTTTCTCGAGTTGCGGCGGGAACCTGGGGTATATTCTCCAGTTACGCCGGGGATGGCCCTTCCACCCACGTGTTTGTTCAGCGACGTCAGGACTCCTGCCTAGTTGCGAGGCACAACTCGGGATTCTCCTCGAGGCTTGGCAGGGCAATTGGGACGCCTCTCCAGCTGAGGCGGGAGACGAAGAGTCCCTTTCCACGTGCCACAGGAATCCTGGGACTCCTATCAAGTTTCACGAGGAGTCAGGCATCTTCTCCTTTGGAGGCACTGATCTCAGTGTACCTCTGGAGTTTTCAAAGTATGTGAGGCCTCCGGTCGCGATGAGGTGGGGAACTAGGTCTTTCTCTATGGTCTCCACAGGGGATTCAGACATCCTTTCGTCTTGGGAGATGCAAGACGAGCCTGCATTCAAGTCACTGCAGGGATATCCGGCCTTATTTCAACTCAGGGCATCGCGGTGTCCATTCGACTTGAGGCCGCAAACTCAGGGTCCCTCTCACATACCTAGAGCTGAGAGAAGCCTCCTCTTGAGGTGCTTGTGATAAGGTGGTATTCCTCTGGAGTCGAAGCCAGGGACTAACCTCTCATCTCGAGTTGATTTTTGGTCCACGGAGCTCTTTCGTGTGGCTACAGTGACCTCAGGATCCCTCTAACCTTGAAAGAGTGTTCTTGGGGTTTCTCTGAAGTGCCATCAAGGAAATCAAGGCTCCTTTCATGTGTGATGTGCAACACGGAATTGCTCTGCACGCAGTGCAGGGGAATCGGGCCTCATCTCTCGGCGAGGGGGAAGTCTCATGGTTTTTCTCGAGTTGCGGCGGGAACCTGGGGTATATTCTCGAGTTACGACGGGGATGGCCCTTCCACCCACGTGTTTGTTCTGCGACTTCAGGACTCCTGCCTAGTTCCGAGGGAAAACTCGGGATTCTCCTCGAGGCTTGGCAGGGCAATTGGGACGCCTCTCCAGCTGACGGGGGAGACCAAGGGTCCCTTTCCACGTGCCAAAGGATTCCTGGGACTCCTATCAAGTTTCACGAGGAGTCAGGCATCGTCTCCTTTGGAGGCACTGATCTCAGTGTACCTCTGGAGTTTTCAAAGTATGTGAGGCTTCCGGTCGCGATGAGGTGGGGAACTAGGTCTTTCTCTGTGGTCTCCACAGGGGATTCAGACATCCTTTCGTCTTGGGAGATGCAAGACGAGCCTGCATTCAAGTCACTGAAGGGATAAGTGGCCTTATTTCGAGTCAGGGCATCGCAGTGTCCATTCCACTTGAGGCCGCAAACTCAGGGTCCCTCTCACATACCTAGAGCTGAGAGAAGCCTCCTCTTGAGGTGCTTGTGGTAAGGTGGTATTCCTCTGGAGTCGAAGCCAGGGACTAACCTCTCATCTCGAGTTGATTTTTGGTCCACGGAGCTCTTTCGTTTTGCAAAAGTGACCTCAGGATCCCTTTAGCCTTGAAACAGTGTTCTTGGGTTTTCTCTGGAGTGCCATCAAGGAAATCAAGGCTCCTTTCATGTTTGATGTGCAACACGGAATTGTTCTGCATGCAGTGCAGGGGAATCGGGCCTTATCTCACGGCGAGGGGGAAGTCTCATGGTTTTTCTCAAGTTGCGGCGGGAACCTGTGGTATATTCTCGAGTTACGACGGGGATGGCCCTTCCACACACGTGTTTGTTCAGCGACGTCAGGACTCCTGCCTAGTTGCGAGGGACAACTCGGGATTCTCCTCGAGGCTTGGCAGGGCAATTGGGACGCCTCTCCAGCTGAGGCGGGAGACCAAGTGTCCCTTTCCACGTGCCACAGGAGTCCTGGGACTCGTATCAAGTTTCACGAGGAGTCAGGCATCGTCTCCTTTGGAGGCACTGATCTCCGCGTACCTCTGGAGTTTTCAAAGGATGTGAGGCCTCCGGTCGCGATGAGGTGGGGAACTAGGTCTTTCTCTGTGGTCTGCACAGGGGATTCAGACATCCTTTCGTCTTGGGAGATGCAAGACGAGCCTGCATTCAAGTCACTGCAGGGATATCCAGCCTTATTTCGAGTCAGGGCATCGCGGTGTCCATTCCACTTGAGGCCGCAAACTCAGGGTCCCTCTCACATACCTAGAGCTGAGAGAAGCCTCCTCTTGAGGTGCTTGTGGTAAGGTGGTATTCCTCTGGAGTCGAAGCCAGGGACTAACCTCTCATCTCGAGTTGATTTTTGGTCCGTGAAGCTCTTCCATGTGGCTACAGTGACCTCAGGATCCCTCTAGCCTTGAAACAGTGTTCTTGGTGTTTCTCTGGAGTGCCATCAAGGAAATCAAGGCTCCTTTCATGTGTAATGTGCAACACGGAATTGCTCTGCACGCAGTGCAGGGGAATCGGGCCTCATCTCGCGGCGAGGGGGAAGTCTCATTGTTTTTCTCGAGTTGTGGCGGGAACCTGGGGTATATTCTCGAGTTAGGACGGGGATGGCCCTTCCACCCACGTGTTTGTTCAGCGACGTCAGGACTCCTGCCTAGTTGCGAGGGACAACTCGGGATTCTCCTCGAGGCTTGGCAGGGCAATTGGGACGCCTCTCCAGCTGAGGCGGGAGACCAAGGGTCCCTTTCCACGTGCCACAGGAATCCTGGGACTCGTATCAAGTTTCATGAGGAGTCAGGCATCGTCTCCTTTGGAGGCACTGATCTCCACGTACCTCTGGAGTTTTCAAAGGATGTGAGGCCTCCGGGCGCCATGAAGTGGGGAACTAAGTCTTTCTCTTTGGACTCCACAGGGGATTCAGACATCCTTTCATCTTGGGAGATGCAAGACGAGCCTGCATTCAAGTCACTGCAGGGATATCCGGCCTTATTTCGAGTCAGGGTATCACGGTGTCCATTCCACTTGAGGCCGCAAACTCAGGGTACCTCTCACACACCTAGAGCTGAGAGAAGCCTCCTCTTGAGGTGCTTGTGGTAAGGTGGTATTCCTCTGGAGTCGAAGCCAGGGACTAACCTCTCATCTGAGTTGATTTTTGGTCCACAGAGTTCTTTCGTGTTGCTACAGTGACCTCAGGATCCCTCTAACCTTGAAACAGTGTTCTTGGGATTTCTCTGGAGTGCCATCAAGGAAATCAAGGCTCCTTTCATGTTTGATGTGCAACACGGAATTGCTCTGCACGCAGTGCAGGGGAATCGGGCCTCATCTCGCGGTGAGGGGGAATTCTCATGGTTTTTCTCGAGTTGCGGCGGGAACCTGGGGTATATTCTCGCGTTACGAAGGGGATGGCCCTTCCACACACGTGTTTGTTCAGCGACGTCAGGACTCCTGCCTAGTTGCGAGGGACAACTCGGGATTCTCCTCAAGGCTTGGCAGGGCAATTGGGACGCCTCTCCAGCTGAGGCGGGAGACCAAGGGTCCCTTTCCACGTGCCACAGGAATCCTGGGACTCCTATCAAGTTTCACGAGGAGTCAGGCTTCGTCTCCTTTGGAGGCACTGATCTCCGCGTACCTCTGCAGTTTTCAAAGGATGTGAGGCCTCCGGTCGCGATGAAGTGGGGAACTAGGTCTTTCTCTGTGGTCTCCACAGGGGATTCAGACATCCTTTCGTCTTGGGAGATGCAAGACGAGCCTGCATTCAAGTCAGTGCAGGGATATCCGGCCTTATTTCGAGTCAGGGCATCGCGGTGTCCATTCCACTTGTGGCCGCAAACTCAGGGTCCCTCTCACATAGCTAGAGCTGAGAGAAGCCTCCTCTTGAGGTGCTTGTGGTAAGGTGGTATTCCTATGGAGTCGAAGCCAGGGACTAACCTCTCATCTCAAGTTGATTTTTGGTCCACGGAGCTCTTTCTTCTTGCTACAGTGACCTCAGGATCCCTCTAGCCTTGAAACAGTGTTCTTGGGATTTCTCTGGAGTGCCATCAAGGAAATCAAGGCTCCTTTCATGTTTGATGTGCAACACGGAATTGCTCTGCACGCAGTGCAGGGGAATCGGGCCTCATCTCGCGGCGAGGGGGAAGTCTCATGGTTTTTCTCGAGTTTCGGAGGGAACCTGGCGTATATTCTCGAGTTACGACGGGGATGGCCCTTCCACACACGTGTTTGTTCAGCGACGTCAGGACTCCTGCCTAGTTGCGAGGGACAACTCGGGATTCTCCTCGAGGCTTTTCAGGGCAATTGGGACGCCTCTCCAGCTGAGGCGGGAGACCAAGGGTCCCTTTCCACGTGCCACAGGAATCCTGGGACTCCTATCAAGTTTCACGAGGAGTCAGGCATCGTCTCGTTTGGAGGCACTGATCTCCGCGTACCTCTGGAGTTTTCAAAGGATGTGAGGCCTCCGGTCACGATGAGTTGGGGAATGAGGTCTTTCTCTGTGGTCTCCACAGGGGATTCAGACATACTTTCGTCTTGGGAGATGCAAGGCGAGCCTGCATTCAAGTCACTGCAGTTATATCCGGCCTTATTTCGAGTAAGGGCATCGCGGTGTTCATTCGACTTGAGGCCGCAAACTCAGGGTCCCTCTCACATACCTAGAGTTGAGAGAAGCCTCATCTTGAGGTGCTTGTGGTAAGGTGGTATTCCTCTGGAGTTGAAGCCAGGGACTAACCTCTCATCTCCAGTTGATTTGTGGTCCACGGAGCTCTTTCGTGTTGCTACAGTGACCTCAGGATCCCTCTAGCCTTGAAACAGTGTTCTTGGGGTTTCTCTGGAGTGCCATCAAGGAAATCAAGGCTCCTTTCATGTGTGATGTGCAATACGGAATTGCTTTGAATGCAGTGCAGGGGAATCGGGCCTCATCTCGCGGCGAGGGGGAAGTCTCATGGTTTTTCTCGAGTTGCGGCGCGAACCTGGGGTATATTCTCGAGTTACGACGGGGATGGCCCTTCCACCCACGTGTTTATTCAGCGACGTCAGGACTCCTGCCTAGTTGCGAGGGACAACTCGGGATTCTCCTCGAGGCTTGGCAGGGCAATTGGGACGCCTCTCCAGCTGAGGCGGCAGACCAAGGGTCCCTTTCCACGTGCCACAGGAATCCTGGGACTCCTATCATGTTTCACGAGGAGTCAGGCATCGTCTCCTTTGGAGGCACTGATCTCAGTGTACCTCTGGAATTTTCAAAGAATGTGAAGCCTCCGGTCGCGATGAGGTGGGGAACTAGGTCTCTTTCTGTGGTCTCCACAGAGGATTCAGACATCCTTTCGTCTTGGGAAATGCAAGACGAGCCTGCATTCAAGTCACTGCTGGGATATCCGGCCTTATTTCGAGTCAGGCCTTGGCGGTGTCCATTCCACTTGAGGCCGCAAACTCAGGGTCCCTCTCACATACCTAGAGCTGAGAGAAGCCTCCTCTTGAGGTGCTTGTGGTAAGGTGGTATTCCTCTGGAGTGAAAGCCAGGGACTAACCTCTCATCTCGAGTTGATTTTTGGTCCACGGAGCTCTTTCGTGTTGCTACAGTGACTTCAGGATCCCTCTAGCCTTGAAAGAGTGTTCTTGGGGTTTCTCTGGAGTGCCATCAAGGAAATCAAGGCTCCTTTCATGTGTGATGTGCAACACGGAATTGCTCTGCACGCAGTGCAGGGGAATCGGGCCTCATCTCGCGGCAAGGGGGAAGTCTCATGGTTTTTCTCGAGTTGCGGCGGGAACCTGGGGTATATTCTCGAGTTACGACGGGGATGGCCCTTTCACCCACGTGTTTGTTCAGCGACGTCATGACTCCTTCCTAGTTGCGAGGGACAACTCGGGATTCTCTTCGAGGCTTGGCAGGGCAATTGGAACGCCTCTCCAGCTGAGGCGGGAGACCAAGGGTCCCTTTCCACGTGCCACAGGAATCCTGGGACTCCTATCAAGTTTCAGGAGGAGTCAGGAATCGTCTCATTTGGAGGCACTGATCTCCGCGTACCTCTGGAGTTTTCAAAGGATGTGAAGCCTCCGGTCGCGATGAGGTGGGGAATGAGGTCTTTCTCTGTGGTCTCCACAGGGGATTCAGACATCCTTTCGTCTTGGGAGATGCAAGGCGAGCCTGCATTCAAGTCACTGCAGTTATATCCGGCCTTATTTCGAGTAAGGGCATCGCGGTGTTCATTCGACTTGAGGCCGCAAACTCAGGGTCCCTCTCACATACCTAGAGTTGAGAGAAGCCTCATCTTGAGGTGCTTGTGGTAAGGTGGTATTCCTCTGGAGTTGAAGCCAGGGACTAACCTCTCATCTCCAGTTGATTTGTGGTCCACGGAGCTCTTTCGTGTTGTTACAGTGACCTCAGGATCCCTCTAGCCTTGAAAGAGTGTTCTTGGGGTTTCTCTGGAGTGCCATCAAGGAAATCAAGGCTTCTTTCATGTGTGATGTGCAATACGGAATTGCTTTGAATGCAGTGCAGGGGAATCGGGCCTCATCTCGCGGCGAGGGGGAAGTCTCATGGTTTTTCTCGAGTTGCGGCGCGAACCTGGGGTATATTCTCGAGTTACGACGGGGATGGCCCTTCCACCCACGTGTTTGTTCAGCGACGTCAGGACTCCTGCCTAGTTGCGAGGGACAACTAGGGATTCTCCTCGAGGCTTGGCAGGGCAATTGGGACGCCTCTCCAGCTGAGGCGGCAGACCAAGGGTCCCTTTCCACGTGCCACAGGAATCCTGGGACTCCTATCATGTTTCACGAGGAGTCAGGCATCGTCTCCTTTGGAGGCACTGATCTCAGTGTACCTCTGGAATTTTCAAAGAATGTGAAGCCTCCGGTCGCGATGAGGTGGGGAACTAGGTCTTTCTCTGTGGTCTCCACAGGGGATTCAGTCATCCTTTCGTCTTGGGAAATGCAAGACGAGCCTGCATTCAAGTCACTGCTGGGATATCCGGCCTTATTTCGAGTCAGGGCTTGGCGGTGTCCATTCCACTTGAGGCCACAAACTCAGGGTCCCTCTCACATACCTAGAGCTGAGAGAAGCCTCCTCTTGAGGTGCTTGTGGTAAGGTGGTTTCCTCTGGAGTCGAAGCCAGGGTCTAACCTCTCATCTCAAGTGGATTTTTGGTTCACGGAGCTCTTTCGTGTAGCTACAGTGACCTCAGGATCCCTCTAGCCTTGAAACAGTGTTCTTGGGGTTTCTCTGGAGTGCCATCAAGGAAATCAAGCCTCCTTTCATGTGTGATGTGCAGCACGGAATTGCTCTGCACGCACTGCAGGGGAATCTGGCCTCATCACGCGGCGAGTGGGACGTCTCATGGTTTTTCTCGAGTTGTGGCGGGAACCTGGGATATATTCTCGAGTTACGACGGGGATGGCCCTTCCACACACGTGTTTGTTCAGCGACGTCAGGACTCCTTCCTAGTTGCGAGGGACAACTCGGGATTCTCCTCGAGGCTTGGCAGGGCAATTGGAACACCTCTCCAGCTGAGGCGGGAGACCAAGTGTCCCTTTCCACGTGCCACAGGAATCCTGGGACTCCTATCAAGTTTCACGAGGAGTCAGGAATCGTCTCCTTTGGAGGCACTGATCTCCGCGTACCTCTGGAGTTTTCAAAAGATGTGAGGTCTCCGGTCGCGATGAGGTGGGGAACTAGGTCTTCCTCTGTGGTCTTCACAGGGAATTCAGACATCCTTTCATCTTGGGAGATGCAAGACGAGCCTGCATTCAAGTCACTGCAGGGATATCCAGCCTTATTTCGCGTCAGGGCATCGCGGTGTCCTTTCCACTTGAGGCCGCAAACTCAGGGACACTCTCACATACCTAGAGCTGAGAGAAGCCTCCTCTTGAGGTGCTTGTGGTAAGATGGTTTCCTCTGGAGTCGAAGCCAGGGACTAACCTCTCATCTCGAGTTGATTTGTGGTCCACGGAGCTCTTTCGTCTTGCTACAGTGACCTCAGGATCCCTCTAGCCTTGAAACAGTGTTCTTGGGGTTTCTCTGGAGTGCCATCATGGAAATCAAGGCTCCTTTCATGTGTGATGTGCAACACGGAATTGCTCTGCACGCAGTGCAGGGGAATCGGGCCTCATCTCGCGGCGAAGGGGAAGTCTCATTGCTTTTCTCGAGTTTCGGCGGGAACCTGGGGTATATTCTTGAGTTACGATGGGGATGGCCCTTCCACCCACATGTTTGTTCAGTGACGTCAGGACTCCTGCCTAGTTGTGAGGGACAACTCGGGATTCTCCTCGAGACTTGGGAGGGCAATTGGGACGCCTCTCCAGCTGAGGCGGGAGACCAACGGTCCCTTTCCACGTGCCACAGGAATCCTGGGACTCCTATCAAATTTCACGAGGAGTCAAGCATCGTCCCTTTTGGAGGCACTGATCTCCGCGTACCTCTGGAGTTTTCAAAGGATGTGAGGCCTCCGGTCGCGATGAGACGGGGAACTAGGTCTTTCTCTGTGGTCTCCACAGGGGATTCAGACATCCTTTCGTCTTGGGAGATGCAAGACGAGCCTGCATTCAAGTCACTGCAGGGATATCCGGCCTTATTTCGAGTCAGGGCATCGCGGTGTCCATTCCACTTGAGGCCGCAAACTCAGGGTCCCTCTCACATAGCTAGAGCTGAGAGAAGCCTCCTCTTGAGGTGCTTGTGGTAAGGTGGTATTACTCTGGAGTCGAATCCAGGGACTAACCTCTCATCTCGAGTTGATTTGTGGTCCACGGAGCTCTTTCGTGTTGCTACAGTGACCTCAGGATCCCTCTAGCCTTGAAACAGTGTTCTTGGGGTTTCTCTGGAGTGCCATCAAGGAAATCAAGACTCCTTTCATGTATGATGTGCAACACGGAATAGCTTTGCAGGCAGTGCAGGGGAATCGGACCTCATCTCGCGGCGAGGGGGAAGTCTCATGGTTTTACTCGAGTTGCGGCGAGAACCTGGGGTATATTCTCGAGTAACGACGGGGATGACTCTTCCACCCACGTGTTTGTTCAGCGACGTCAGGACCCCTTCCTAGTTGCGAGGGACAACTCGGAATTCTCCTCGAGGCTTGGCAGGGCAATTGGGACGGCTCTCCAGCTGAGGCGGGAGACCAAGGGTCCCTTTCCACGTGCCACAGGAATCTTGGGACTCCTATCAAGTTTCACGAGGAGTCAGGCATCGTCTCCTTTGGAGGCACTGATCTCAGTGTACCTCTGGAGATTTCAAAGTATGTGAGGCCTCCGGTCGCGATGAGGTGGGGAACTAGGTCTTTCTCTGTGGTCTCCACAGGGGATTCAGACATCCTTTCGTCTTGGGAGATGCAAGACGAGCCTGCATTCAAGTCACTGCAGGGATATCCGGCCTTATTTCGAGTCAGGGAATCGCGGTGTCCTTTCCACTTGAGGCCGCAAACTCAGGGTCCCTCTCACATACCTAGAGCTGAGAGAAGCCTCCTCTTGAGGTGCTTGTTGTAAGGTGGTTTCCTCTGGAGTCGAAACCAGGGACTAACCTCTCATCTCGAGTTGATTTTTGGTCCACGGAGCTCTTTCGTGTAGCTACAGTGACCTCAGGATCCTTCTAGCCTTGAAACAGTGTTCTTGGGGATTCTCTGGAGTGCCATCAAGGAAATCAAGGCTCCTTTCATGTGTGATGTGCAGCACGGAATTGCTCTGCACGCACTGCAGGTGAATCTGGCCTCATCTCGCGGCGAGGGGGAAGTCTCATGGTTTTTCTCGAGTTGCGGCGGGAACCTGGGGTATAGTCTCGAGTTACGACGGGGATGGCCCTTCCACCCACGTGTTTGTTCAGCGACGTCAGGACTCCTGCCTTGTTGCGAGGGACAACTCGGGATTCTCCTCGAGGCTTGGCAGGGCAATTGGGACGCCTCTCCAGCTGAGGCGGGAGACCAAGGGTCCCTTTCCACGTGCCACAGGAATCCTGGGACTCCTATCAAGTTTCACGAGGAGTCAGGCATCGTCTCCTTTGGAGTCACTGATCTCCGCGTACGTCTGGAGTTTTCAAAGGACGTGAGGCCTCCGGTCGCGATGAGGTGGGGAACTTGGTCTTTCTCTGTGGTCTCCACAGGGGATTCAGACATCCTTTCATCTTGGGAGATGCAAGACGAGCCTGCATTCAAGTCACTGCAAGGGTATCCGGCCTTATTTCGAGTCAGGGCATCGCGGTGTCCATTTCACTTGAGGCCGCAAACTCAGGGTCCCTCTCACATACCTAGAGCTGAGAGAAGCCTCCTCTTGAGGTGCTTGTGGTAAGGTGGTATTCCTCTGGAGTCGAAGCCAGGGACTAACCTCTCATCTCGAGTTGATTTTTGGTCCACGGAGCTCATTCGTGTTGCTACAGCGACCTCAGGATCCCTCTAGCCTTGAAACAGTGTTCTTGGGGTTTCTCTGGAGTGCCATCAAGGAAATCAAGGCTTCTTTCATGTTTGATGTGCAACACGGAATTGCTCTGCATGCAGTGCAGGGGAATCGGGCCTCATCTCACGGCGAGGGGGAAGTCTCATCGTTTTTCTCGAGTTGCGGCGAGAACCTGGGGTATATTCTCGAGTTACGAAGGCAATGGCCGTTCCACCCACGTGTTTATTCAGCGACGTCAGGACTCCTGCCTAGTTGCGAGGGACAACTCGGGATTCTCCTCGAGGCTTGGCAGGGCAATTGGGACGCCTCTCCAGCTGAGGCGGGAGACCAAGGGTCCCTTTCCACGTGCCACAGGAATCCTGGGACTCCTATCAAGTTTCACAAGGAGTCAGGTATCGTCTCCTTTGGAGGCATTAATCTCCGCGTACCTCTGGAGTTTTCAAAGGATGTGAGGCCTCCGGTCACGATGAGGTGGGGAACTAGGTCTTTCTCTGTGGTCTCCACAGGGGATTCAGACATCCTTTCGTCTTGGGAGATGCAAGACGAGCCTGCATTCAAGTCACTGCAGGGATATCCGGTCTTATTTCGAGTCAGGGCATCGCGGTGTCCATTCCACTTGAGGCCGCAAACTCAGGGTCCCTCTCACATACCTAGAGCTGAGAGAAGCCTCCTCTTGAGGTGCTTGTGGTAAGGTGGTATTCCTCTGGAGGCGAAGCCAGGGACTAACCTCTCATCTCGAGTTGATTTTTGGTCCCCGGAGCTCTTTCGTGTTGCTACAGTGACCTCAGGATCCCTCTAGCCTTGAAACAGTGTTCTTGGGGTTTCTCTGGAGTGCCATCAAGGAAATCAAGGCTCCTTTCATGTGTGATGTGCAACACGGAATTGCTCTGCACGCAGTGCAGGGGAATCGGGCCTCATCTCGCGGTGAGGGGGAATTCTCATGGTTTTTCTTGAGTTGCGGCGGGAACCTGGGGTATATTCTCGAGTTACGACGGGGATGGCCCTTCCACCCACGTGTTTGTTCAGCGACGTCAGGACTCCTGCCTAGTTGCGAGGGACAACTCGGGATTCTCCTCGAGGCTTGGCAGGGCAATTGGGACGCCTCTCCAGCTGAGGCGGGAGACCAAGGGTCCCTTTCCACGTGCCTCAGGAATCCTGGGACTCGTATCAAGTTTCACGAGGAGTCAGGCATCGTCTCCTTTGGAGGCACTGATCTCAGTGTACCTCTGGAATTTTCAAAGAATGTGAAGCCTCCGGTCGCGATGAGGTGGGGAACTAGGTCTCTTTCTGTGGTCTCCACAGAGGATTCAGACATCCTTTCGTCTTGGGAAATGCAAGACGAGCCTGCATTCAAGTCACTGCTGGGATATCCGGCCTTATTTCGAGTCAGGCCTTGGCGGTGTCCATTCCACTTGAGGCCGCAAACTCAGGGTCCCTCTCACATACCTAGAGCTGAGAGAAGCCTCCTCTTGAGGTGCTTGTGGTAAGGTGGTATTCCTCTGAAGTGAAAGCCAGGGACTAATCTCTCATCTCGAGTTGATTTTTGGTCCACGGAGCTCTTTCGTGTTGCTACAGTGACTTCAGGATCCCTCTAGCCTTGAAACAGTGTTCTTGGGGTTTCTCTGGAGTGCCATCAAGGAAATCAAGGCTCCTTTCATGTGTGATGTGCAACACGGAATTGCTCTGCACGCAGTGCAGGGGAATCGGGCCTCATCTCGCGGCAAGGGGGAAGTCTCATGGTTTTTCTCGAGTTGCGGCGGGAACCTGGGGTATATTCTCGAGTTACGACGGGGATGGCCCTTTCACCCACGTGTTTGTTCAGCGACGTCATGACTCCTTCCTAGTTGCGAGGGACAACTCGGGATTCTCTTCGAGGCTTGGCAGGGCAATTGGAACGCCTCTCCAGCTGAGGCGGGAGACCAAGGGTCCCTTTCCACGTGCCACAGGAATCCTGGGACTCCTATCAAGTTTCAGGAGGAGTCAGGAATCGTCTCATTTGGAGGCACTGATCTCCGCGTACCTCTGGAGTTTTCAAAGGATGTGAAGCCTCCGGTCGCGATGAGGTGGGGAATGAGGTCTTTCTCTGTGGTCTCCACAGGGGATTCAGACATCCTTTCGTCTTGGGAGATGCAAGGCGAGCCTGCATCCAAGTCACTGCAGGGATATCCAGCCTTATTTCTCGTCAGGGCATCGCGGTGTCCTTTCCACTTGAGGCTGCAAACTCAGGGACGCTCTCACATACCTAGAGCTGAGAGAAGCCTCCTCTTGAGGTGCTTGTGGTAAGATGGTTTCCTCTGGAGTCGAAGCCAGGGACTAACCTCTCATCTCGAGTTGATTTGTGGTCCACGGAGCTCTTTCGTCTTGCTACAGTGACCTCAGGATCCCTCTAGCCTTGAAACAGTGTTCTTGGGGTTTCTCTGGAGTGCCATCATGGAAATCAAGGCTCCTTTCATGTGTGATGTGCAACACGGAATTGCTCTGCACGCAGTGCAGGGGAATCGGGCCTCATCTCGCGGCGAAGGGGAAGTCTCATTGCTTTTCTCGAGTTTCGGCGGGAACCTGGGGTATATTCTCGAGTTACGATGGGGATGGCCCTTCCACCCACATGTTTGTTCAGTGACGTCAGGACTCCTGCCTAGTTGCGAGGGACAACTCGGGATTCTCCTCGAGACTTGGCAGGGCAATTGGGACGCCTCTCCAGCTGAGGCGGGAGACCAACGGTCCCTTTCCACGTGCCACAGGAATCCTGGGACTCCTATCAAGTTTCACGAGGAGTCAGGCATCGTCCCTTTTGGAGGCACTGATCTCCGCGTACCTCTGGAGTTTTCAAAGGATGTGAGGCCTCCGGTCGCGATGAGACGGGGAACTAGGTCTTTCTCTGTGGTCTCCACAGGGGATTCAGACATCCTTTCGTCTTGGGAGATGCAAGACGAGCCTGCATTCAAGTCACTGCAGGGATATCCGGCCTTATTTCGAGTCAGGGCATCGCGGTGTCCATTCCACTTGAGGCCGCAAACTCAGGGTCCCTCTCACATACCTAGAGCTGAGAGAAGCCTCCTCTTGAGGTGCTTGTGGTAAGGTGGTATTCCTCTGGAGTCGAAGCCAGGGACTAACCTCTCATCTCGAGTTGATTTTTGGTCCACGGAGCTCATTGGTGTTGCTACAGCGACCTCAGGATCCCTCTAGCCTTGAAACAGTGTTCTTGGGGTTTCTCTGGAGTGCCATCAAGGAAATCAAGGCTTCTTTCATGTTTGATGTGCAACACGGAATTGCTCTGCATGCAGTGCAGGGGAATCGGGCCTCATTTCACGGCGAGGGGGAAGTCTCATCGTTTTTCTCGAGTTGCGGCGAGAACCTGGGGTATATTCTCGAGTTACGAAGGCAATGGCCGTTCCACCCACGTGTTTATTCAGCGACGTCAGGACTCCTGCCTAGTTGCGAGGGACAACTCGGGATTCTCCTCGAGGCTTGGCAGGGCAATTGGGACGCCTCTCCAGCTGAGGCGGGAGACCAAGGGTCCCTTTCCACGTGCCACAGGAATCCTGGGACTCCTATAAAGTTTCACGAGGAGTCAGGTATCGTCTCCTTTGGAGGCATTAATCTCCGCGTACCTCTGGAGTTTTCAAAGGATGTGAGGCCTCCGGTCACGATGAGGTGGGGAACTAGGTCTTTCTCTGTGGTCTCCACAGGGGATTCAGACATCCTTTCGTCTTGGGAGATGCAAGACGAGCCTGCATTCAAGTCACTGCAGGGATATCCGGCCTTATTTCGAGTCAGGGCATCGCGGTGTCCATTCCACTTGAGGCCGCAAACTCAGGGTCCCTCTCACATACCTAGAGCTGAGAGAAGCCTCCTCTTGAGGTGCTTGTGGTAAGGTGGTATTCCTCTGGAGTCGAAGCCAGGGACTAACCTCTCATCTCGAGTTGATTTTTGGTCCACGGAGCTCTTTTGTGTTGCTACAGTGACCTCAGGATCCCTCTAGCCTTGAAACAGTGTTCTTGGGTTTTCTCTGGAGTGCCATCAAGGAAATCAAGGCTCCTTTCATGTGTGATGTGCAACACGGAATTGCTCTGCACGCAGTGCAGGGGAATCGGGCCTCATCTCGCGGTGAGGGGGAATTCTCATGGTTTTTCTTGAGTTGCGGCGGGAACCTGGGGTATATTCTCGAGTTACGACGGGGATGGCCCTTCCACCCACGTGTTTGTTCAGCGACGTCAGGACTCCTGCCTAGTTGCGAGGGACAACTCGGGATTCTCCTCGAGGCTTGGCAGGGCAATTGGGACGCCTCTCCAGCTGAGGCGGGAGACCAAGGGTCCCTTTCCACGTGCCTCAGGAATCCTGGGACTCGTATCAAGTTTCACGAGGAGTCAGGCATCGTATTCTTTGGAGGCACTGATCTGCGCGTACCTCTGGAATTTTCAAAGGATGTGAGGCCTCCGGTCGCCATGAAGTGGGGAATTAGGTCTTTCTCTGTGGTCTCCACAGGGGATTCAGACATCCTTTCACCTTGGGAGATGCAAGACGAGCCTGCATTCAAGTCACTGCAGGGATATCCGACCTTATTTCGCGTCAGGGCATCACAGTGTCCATTCCACTTGAGGCCGCAAACTCAGGGTCCCTCTCACATACTTAGCGCTGAGAGAAGCCTCCTCTTGAGGTGCTTTTGGTAAGGTGGTATTCCTCTGGAGTCGAAGCCAGGGACTAACCTCTCATCTCGAGTTGATTTTTGGTCCACGGAGCTCTTTCGTGTTGCTACAGTGACCTCAGGATCCCTCTAGCCTTGAAACACTCCTCTTGGGGTTTCTCTGGAGTGCCATCAAGGAAATCAAGGTTCCTTTCATGTGTGATGTGCAACACGGTATTGCTCTGCACGCAGTGCAGGGGAATCGGGCCTCATCTCGCGGCGAGGGGGACGTCTCATGGTTTTTCTCGAGTTGCGGTGGGAACCTGGGGTATATTCTCGAGTTACGACGGGGATGGCCCTTCCACACACGTGTTTGTTCAGCGACGTCAGGACTCCTGCCTTGTTGCGAGGGACAACTCGGGATTCTCCTCGAGGCTTGGCAGGGCAATTGGGACGCCTCTCCAGCTGAGGCGGGAGACCAAGGGTCCCTTTCCACGTGCCACAGGAATCCTGGGACTCCTATCAAGTTTCACGAGGAGTCAGGCATCGTCTCCTTTGGAGTCACTGATCTCCGCGTACGTCTGGAGTTTTCAAAGGATGTGAGGCCTCCGGTCGCGATGAGGTGGGGAACTTGGTCTTTCTCTGTGGTCTCCACAGGGGATTCAGACATCCTTTCATCTTGGAAGATGCAAGACGAGCCTGCATTCAAGTCACTGCAAGGGTATCCGGCCTTATTTCGCGTCAGGGCATCGCGGTGTCCTTTCCACTTGAGGCCGCAAACTCAGGGTCCCTCTCACATACCTAGAGCTGAGAGAAGCCTCCTGTTGAGGTGCTTGTCGTAAGGTGGTATTCCTCTGGAGTCGAAGCCAGGGACTAACCTCTCATCTCGAGTTGATTTTTGGTCCACGGAGCTCTTTCGTGTTGCTACAGTGACCTCAGGATCCCTCGAGCCTTGAAACACTGCTTTTGGGGTTTCTCTGGAGTGCCATCAAGGAAATCAAGGCTCCTTTCATGTGTGATGTGCAACACGGAATTGCTCTGCATGCACTGCAGGGGAATCGGGCCTCATCTCGCGGCGAAGGGGACGTCTCATGGTTTTTCTCGAGTTGCGGCGGGAACTGGGGTATATTCTCGAGTTACGACGGGGATGGCCCTTCCACACACGTGTTTGTTCAACGACGTCAGGACTCCTGCCTAGTTGCGAGGGACAACTCGGGATTCTCCTCGAGGCTTGGCAGGGCAATTGGGACGCCTCTCCAGCTGAGGCGGGAGACGAAGGGTCCCTTTCCACGTGCCACAGGAATCCTGGGACTCCTATCAAGTTTCACGAGGAGTCAGGCATCTTCTCCTTTGGAGGCACTGATCTCAGTGTACCTCTGGAGTTTTCAAAGTATGTGAGGCCTCCGGTCGCGATGAGGTGGGGAACTAGGTCTTTCTCTATGGTCTCCACAGGGGATTCAGACATCCTTACGTCTTGGGAGATGCAAGACGAGCCTGCATTCAAGTCACTGCAGGGATATCCGGCCTTAATTCGAGTCAGGGCATCGCGGTGTCCATTCCACTTGAGGCCGCAAACTCAGCGTCCCTCTCACATACCTAGAGCTGAGAGAAGCCTCCTCTTGAGGTGCTTGTGGTAAGGTGGTGTTCCTCTGGAGTCGAAGCCAGGGTCTAACCTCTCATCTCGAGTTGATTTTTGGTCCACGGAGTTCTTTCATGTTGCTACAGTGACCTCAGGATCCCTCTAGCCTTGAAACAGTGTTCTTGGGGTTTCTCTGGAGTGCCATCAAGGTAATCAAGGCTCCTTTCCTGTGTGATGTGCAGCACGGAATTGCTCTGCACGCAATGCAGGGGAATCTGGCCTCATCTCGCGGCAAGGGGGAAGTCTCATGGTTTTTCTCGAGTTGCGGCGAGAACCTGGGGTATATTCTCGAGTTACGACGGGGATGGCCCTTCCACCCACGTGTTTATTCAGCGACGTCAGGACTCCTTCCTAGTTGCGAGGGACAACTCGGGATTCTCCTCGAGGCTTGGCAGGGCAATTGGGACGCCTCTCCAGCTGAGGCGGGAGACCAAGGGTCCCTTTCCACGTGCCACAGGAATCCTGGGACTCCTATCAAGTTTCACGAGGAGTCAGGCATCTTCTCCTTTGGAGGCACTGATCTCAGTGTACCTCTGGAGTTTTCAAAGGATGTGAGGCCTCCGGTCGCCATGAAGTGGGGAACTAGGTCTTTCTCTGTGGTCTCCTCAGGGGATTCAGACATCCTTTCATCTTGGGAGATGCAAGACGAGCCTGCATTCAAGTCACTGCAGGGATATCCGGCCTTATTTCGCGTCAGGGCATCGCAGTGTCCATTCCACTTGAGGCCGCAAACTCAGGGTCCCTCTCACATACCTATAGCTGAGAGAAGCCTCCTCTTGAGGTGCTTGTGGTAAGGTGGTATTCCTCTGGAGTCGAAGCCAGGGACTAACCTCTCATCTCGAGTTGATTTTTGGTCCACGGAGCTCTTTCGTGTTGCTACAGTGACCTCAGGATCCCTCTAGCCTTGAAACAGTGTTCTTGGGGTTTCTCTGGAGTGCCATCAAGGAAATCAAGGCTTCTTTCATGTTTGATGTGCAACACGGAATTGTTCTGCATGCAGTGCAGGGGAATCAGGCCTCATCTAACGGCGAGGGGGAAGTCTCATGGTTTTTCTCGAGTTGCGGCGAGAACCTGGGGTATATTCTCGAGTTACGACGGGGATGGCCCTTCCACCCACGTGTTTATTCAGCGACGTCAGGACTCCTTCCTAGTTGCGAGGGACAACTCGGGATTCTCCTCGAGGCTTGGCAGGGCAATTGGGAGGCCTCTCCAGCTGAGGCGGGAGACCAAGGGTCCCTTTCCACGTGCCACAGGAATCCTGGGACTCCTATCAAGTTTCACGAGGAGTCAGGTATCGTCTTCTTTGGAGGCGCGGATCTCTGCGTACCTCTGGAGTTTTCAAAGTATGTGAGGCCTCCGGTCGCGATGAGGTGGGGAACTAGGGCTTTCTCTGTGGTCTTCACAGGGGATTCAGACATCCTTTCATCGTGGGAGATGCAAGACGAGCCTGCATTCAAGTCACTGCAGGGATATCCGGCCGTATTTCGCGTCAGGGCATCGCGGTGTCCATTCCACGTGAGGCTGCAAACTCAGCGTCCCTCTCACATACCTAGAGCTGAGAGAAGCCTCCTCTTGAGGTGCTTGTGGTAAGGTGGTATTCGTCTGGAGTCGAAGCCAGGGACTAACCTCTCATCTCGAGTTGATTTTTGGTCCACGGAGCTCTTTCGTGTGGCTACAGTGACCTCAGGATCCCTCTAGCCTTGAAAGAGTGTTCTTGGGGTTTCTCTGGAGTGCCATCAAGGAAATCAAGGCTCCTTTCATGTGTGATGTGCACCACGGAATTGCTCTGCAGGCAGTGTAGGGGAATCGGGCCTCATCTCACGGCGAGGGGGAAGTCTCATGGTTTTTCTCGAGTTGTGGTGGGAACCTGGGGTATATTCTCGAGTTACGACGGGGATGGCCCTTCCACACACGTGTTTGTTCAACGACGTCAGGACTCCTGCCTAGTTGAGAGGGACAACTCGGGATTCTCCTCGAGGCTTGGCAGGGCAATTGGGACGCCTCTCCAGCTGAGGCGGGAGACCAAGGGTCCCTTTCCACGTGCCACAGGAATCCTGGGACCCCTATCAAGTTTCACGAGGAGTCAGTCTTCGTCTCACTTGGAGGCCCTGATCTCCGCGTACCACTGGAGTTTTCAAAGGATGTGAGGCCTCCGTTCGCGATGAGGTGGGGATCTAGGTCTTTCTCTGTCTTCTCCACAGGAGATTCAGACATCCTTTCGTCTTGGGAGATGCAAGACGAGCCTGCATTCAAGTCACTGCAGGGATATCAGGCGTTATTTCGCGTCAGGCATCGCAATGTCCATTCCACTTGAGGCCGCAAACTCAGGGTCCCTCTCACATACCTAGAGCTGAGAGAAGCCTCCTCTTGAGGTGCTTGTGGTAAGGTGGTAATCCTCTGCAGTGGAAGCCAAGGACTAACCTCTCATCTCGAGTTTCTTTTTGGTCCACGGAGCTCTTTCGTGTTGCTACAGTGACCTCAGGATCCCTCCAGCCTTGAAACAGTGTTCTTGGGGTTTCTCTGGAGTGCCATCAAGGAAATCAAGGCTCCTTTCATGTTTGATGTGCAATACGGATTTGCTTTGAATGCAGTGCAGGGGAATCGGGCCTCATCTTGCGGCGAGGGGGAAGTCCCATGGTTTTTCTCGAGTTGCGGCGGGAACCTGGGGTATATTCTCCAGTTACGACGGGGATGGCCCTTCCACCCACGTGTTTGTTCAGCGACGTCAGGACTCCTGCCTAGTTGCGAGGGACAACTCGGGATTCTCCTCGAGGCTTGGCAGGGCAATTGGGACGCCTCTCCAGCTGAGGCGGGAGACGAAGGGTCCCTTTCCACGTGCCACAGGAATCCTGGGACTCCTATCAAGTTTCACGAGGAGTCAGGCATCTTCTCCTTTGGAGGCACTGATCTCAGTGTACCTCTGGAGTTTTCAAAGTATGTGAGGCCTCCGGTCGCGATGAGGTGGGGAACTAGGTCTTTCTCTATGGTCTCCACAGGGGATTCAGACATCCTTTCGTCTTGGGAGATGCAAGACGAGCCTGCATTCAAGTCACTGCAGGGATATCCGGCCTTAATTCGAGTCAGGGCATCGCGGTGTCCATTCCACTTGAGGCCGCAAACTCAGCGTCCCTCTCACATACCTAGAGCTGAGAGAAGCCTCCTCTTGAGGTGCTTGTGGTAAGGTGGTATTCCTCTGGAGTCGAAGCCAGGGTCTAACCTCTCATCTCGACTTGATTTTTGGTCCACGGTGTTCTTTCGTGTTGCTACAATGACCTCAGGATCCCTCTAGCCTTGAAACAGTGTTCTTGGGGTTTCTCTGGAGTGCCATCAAGGTAACCAAGGCTCCTTTCCTGTGTGATGTGCAGCACGGAATTGCTCTGCACGCAATGCAGGGGAATCTGGCCTCATCTCGCGGCAAGGGGGAAGTCTCATGGTTTTTCTCGACTTGCGGCGGAAACCTGGGGTATATTCTCGAGTTACGACGGGGCTGGCCCTTCCACCCACGTGTTTGTTCAGCGACGTCAGGACTCCTGCCTAGTTGCGAGGGACAACTCGGGATTCTCCTCGAGGCTTGGCAGGGCAATTGGGACGCCTCTCCAGCTGAGGCGGGAGACCAAGGGTCCCTTTCCACGTGCCACAGGAATCCTGGGACTCCTATCAAGTTTCACGAGGAGTCAGGCATCGTCTCCTTTGGAGGCACTGATCTCCGCATACCTCTGGAGTTTTCAAAGGATGTGAGGCCTCCGGTCGCCATGAAGTGGGGAACTAGGTCTTTCTCTGTGGTCTCCTCAGGGGATTCAGACATCCTTTCATCTTGGGAGATGCAAGACGAGCCTGCATTCAAGTCACTGCAGGGATATCCGGCCTTATTTCGCGTCAGGGCATCGCAGTGTCCATTCCACTTGAGGCCGCAAACTCAGGGTCCCTCTCACATACCTAGAGCTGAGAGAAGCCTCCTCTTGAAGTGCTTGTCGTAAGGTGGTATTCCTCTGGAGTCGAAGCCAGTGACTAACCTCTCATCTCGAGTTGATTTTTGGTCCACGGAGCTCTTTCGTGTTGCTACAGTGACCTCAGGATCCCTCTAGCCTTGAAACAGTGTTCTTGGGGTGTCTCTGGAGTGCCATCAATGAAATCAAGGCTTCTTTCATGTTTGATGGGCAACACGGAATTGTTCTGCATGCAGTGCAGGGGAATCAGGCCTCATCTAACGGCGAGGGGGAAGTCTCATGGTTTTTCTCGAGTTGCGGCGAGAACCTGGGGTATATTCTCGAGTTACGACGGGGATGGCCCTTCCACCCACGTGTTTATTCAGCGACGTCAGGACTCCTTCCTAGTTGCGAGGGACAACTCGGGATTCTCCTCGAGGCTTGGCAGGGCAATTGGGACGCCTCTCCAGCTGAGGCGGGAGACCAAGGGTCCCTTTCCACGTGCCACAGGAATCCTGGGACTCCTATCAAGTTTCACGAGGAGTCAGGCATCGTCTCCTTTGGAGGCACTGATCTCCGCGTACCTCTGGAGTTTTCAAAGGATGTGAGGCCTCCGGTCGCGATGAGGTGGGGAACTAGGTCTTTCTCTGTGGTCTCCACAGGGGATTCAGACATCCTTTCGTCTTGGGAGATGCAAGACGAGCCTGCATTCAAGTCACTGCAGGGATATCCGGCCTTATTTCGAGTCAGGGCATCGCAGTGTCCATTCCACTTGAGGCCGCAAACTCAGGGTCCCTCTCACATACCTAGAGCTGAGAGAAGCCTCCTCTTGAGGTGCTTGTGGTAAGGTGGTTTCCTCTGGAGTCGAAGCCAGGGACTAACCTCTCATCTCGAGTTGATTTGTGGTCCACGGAGGTCTTTCGTGTTGCTACAGTGACCTCAGGATCCCTCTAGCCTTGAAACAGTGTTCTTGGGGTTTCTCTGGAGTGCCATCAAGGAAATCAAGGCTCCTTTCATGTGTGATGTGCAACACGGAATGGCTCTGCACGCAGTGCAGGGGAATCGGGCCTCATCTCGCGGCGAGGGGGAAGTCTCATGGTTTTTCTCGAGTTGCGGCGGGAATCTGGGGTATATTCTCGAGTTACGACGGGGATGGCCCTTCCACCCACGTGTTTGTTCAGCGACGTCAGGACTCCTGCCTAGTTGCGAGGGACAACTCGGGATTCTCCTCGAGGCTTGGCAGGGCAATTGGGACGCCTCTCCAGCTGACGGGGGAGACCAAGGGTCCCTTTCCACGTGCCACAGGATTCCTGGGACTCCTATCAAGTTTCACGAGGAGTCAGGCATCGTCTCCTTTGGAGGCACTGATCTCCACGTACATCTGGAGTTTTCAAAGGATGTGAGGCCTCCGGTCGCGATGAGGCGGGGAACTATGTCTTTCTCTGTGGTCTCCACAGGGAATTCAGACATCCTTTCATCTTGGGAGATGCAAGACGAGCCTGCATTCAAGTCACTGCAGGGATATCCGGACTTATTTCGCGTCAGGGCATCGCAGTGTCCATTCCACTTGAGGCCGCAAACTCAGGGTCCCTCTCACATACCTAGAGCTGAGAGAAGCCTCCTCTTGAGGTGCTTGTGGTAAGGTGGTATTCCTCTGGAGATGAAGCCAGGGACTAACCTCTCATCTCGAGTTGATTTTTCGTCCATGGAGCTCTTTCATGTTGCTACAGTGACCTCAGGATCCCTCTAGCCTTGAAACAGTGTTCTTGGGGTTTCTCTGGAGTGCCATCAAGGAAATCAAGGCTCCTTTCATGTTTGATGTGCAACACGGAATTGCTCTGCATACAGTTCAGGGGAATCGGACCTTATCTCACGGCGAGGGGGAAGTCTCATTGTTTTTCGCGAGTTGCGGCGGGAACATGGGGTATATTCTCGAGTTACGATGGGGATGGCCCTTCCACCCACGTGTTTGTTCAGCGACGTCAGGACTCCTGCCTAGTTGCGAGGGACAACTCGGGATTCTCCTCGAGGCTTGGCAGGGCAATTGGGACGCCTCTCCAGCTGAGGCGGGAGACCAAGGGTCCCTTTCCACGTGCCACAGGAATCCTGGGATTCCTATCAAGTTTCACGAGGAGTCAGGCATCGTCTCCATTGGAGGCACTGATCTCCGCGTACCTCTGGAATTTTCAAAGGATATGAGGCCTCCGGTCGCGATGAGGTGGGGAACTAGGTCTTTCTCTGTGGTCTCCACAGGGGATTCAGACAGCCTTTCGTCTTGGGAGATGCAAGACGAGCCTGCATTCAAGTCACTGCAGGGATATCCGGCCTTATTTCGCGTCAGGGCATCGCAGTGTCCATTCCACTTTAGGCCTCAAACTCAGGGTCCCTCTCACTTACCTAGAGCTGAGAGAAGCCTCCTCTTGAGGTGCTTGTGGTAAGGTGGTATTCCTCTGGAGTCGAAGCCAGGGACTAACCTCTCATCTCGAGTTGATTTTTGGTCCACGGAGCTCTTTCGTGTGGCTACAGTGACCTCAGGATCCCTCTAGCCTTGAAAGAGTGTTCTTGGGGTTTCTCTGGAGTGCCATCAAGGAAATCAAGAGTGCCATCAAGGAAATCAAGGCTCCTTTCATGTGTGATGTGCAACACGGAATTGCTCTGCACGCAGTGCAGGGGAATCGGGCCTCATCTCTCGGCGAGGGGGAAGTCTCATGGTTTTTCTCGAGTTGTGGTGGGAACCTGGGGTATATTCTCGAGTTACGACGGGGATGGCCCTTCCACCCACGTGTTTGTTCAGCGACGTGAGGACTCCTGCCTAGTTGCGAGGGACAACTCGGGATTCTCCTCGAGGCTTGGCAGGGCAATTGGGACGCCTCTCCAGCTGACGGGGGAGACCAAGGGTCCCTTTCCACGTGCCAAAGGATTCCTGGGACTCCTATCAAGTTTCACGAGGAGTCAGGCATCGTCTCCTTTGGAGGCACTGATCTCAGTGTACCTCTGGAGTTTTCAAAGTATGTGAGGCCTCCGGTCGCGATGAGGTGGGGAACTAGGTCTTTCTCTGTGGTCTCCACAGGGGATTCAGACATCCTTTCGTCTTGGGAGATGCAAGACGAGCCTGCATTCAAGTCACTGCAGGGATATCCGGCCTTATTTCGAGTCAGGGTATCACGGTGTCCATTCCACTTGAGGCCGCAAACTCAGGGTACGTCTCACATACCTAGAGCTGAGAGAAGCCTCCTCTTGAGGTGCTTGTGATTAGGTGGTATTCCTCTGGAGTCGAAGCCAGGGACTAACGTCTCATCTCGAGTTGATTTTTGGTCCACGGAGCTCTTTCATGTGGCTACAGTGACCTCAGGATCCCTCTAGCCTTGAAAGAGTGTTCTTGGGGTTTCTCTGGAGTGCCATCAAGGAAATCAAGGCTCCTTTCATGTGTGATGTGCAACACGGAATTGCTCTGCACGCAGTGCAGGGGAATCGGGCCTCATCTCTCGGCGAGGGGGAAGTCTCATGGTTTTTCTCGAGTTGCGGCGGGAATCTGGGGTATATTCTCGAGTTACGACGGGGATGGCCCTTCCACCCACGTGTTTGTTCAGCGACGTCAGGACTCCTGCCTAGTTGGGAGGGACAACTCGGGATTCTCCTCGAGGCTTGGCAGGGCAATTGGGACGCCTCTCCAGCTGAGGCGGGAGACCAAGGGTCCCTTTCCACGTGCCACAGGTATCCTGGGACTCCTATCAAGTTTCACGAGGAGTCAGGTATCGTCTCCTTTGGAGGCACTGATCTCCGCGTACCTCTGGAGTTTTCAAAGGATGTGAGGCCTCCGGTCACGATGAGGTGGGGAACTAGGTCTTTCTCTGTGGTCTCCACAGGGGATTCAGACATCCTTTCATCTTCGGAGATGCAAGACGAGCCTGCATTCAAGTCACTGCAGGCATATCCGGCCTTATTTCAAGTCAGGGCATCGCGGTGTCCATTCGACTTGAGGCCGCAAACTCAGGGTCCCTCTCACATACCTAGAGCTGAGAGAAGCCTCCTCTTGAGGTGCTTGTGGTAAGGTGGTATTCCTGTGGAGTCGAAGCCAGGGACTAACCTCTCATCTCGAGTTGATTTTTGGTCCAAGGAGCTCTTTCGTCTTGCTACAGTGACCTCAGGATCCCTCTAGCCTTGAAACAGTGTTCTTGGGGTTTCTCTGGAGTGCCATCAAGGAAATCAAGGCTTCTTTCATGTTTGATGTGCAACACGGAATTGCTCTGCATGCAGTGCAGGGGAATCGGGCCTCATCTCACGGCGAGGGGGAAGTCTCATCGTTTTTCTCGAGTTGCGGCGAGAACCTGGGGTATATTCTCGAGTTACGACGGCGATGGCCCTTCCACCCACGTGTTTATTCAGCGACGTCAGGACTCCTTCCTAGTTGCGAGGGACAACTCGGGATTCTTCTCGAGGCTTGGCAGGGCAATTGGAACGCCTCTCCAGCTGAGGCGGGAGACCAAGGGTCCCTTTCCACGTGCCACAGGAATCCTGGGACTCCTATCAAGTTTCACGAGGAGTCAGGCATCGTCTCCTTTGGAGGCACTGATCTCCACGTACCTCTGGAGTTTTCAAAGGATGTGAGGCCTCCGGTCGCGATGAGGCGGGGAACTAGGTCTTTCTCTGTGGTCTCCACAGGGAATTCAGACATCCTTTCATATTGGGAGATGCAAGACGAGCCTGCATTCAATTCACTGCAGGGATATCCGGACTTATTTCGCGTCAGGGCATCGCAGTGTCCATTCCACTTGAGGCCGCAAACTCAGGGTCCCTCTCACATACCTAGAGCTGAGAGAAGCCTCCTCTTGAGGTGCTTGTGGTAAGGTGGTATTTCTCTGGAGATGAAGCCAGGGACTAACCTCTCATCTCGAGTTGATTTTTCGTCCACGGAGCTCTTTCATGTTGCTACAGTGACCTCAGGATCCCTCTAGCCTTGAAACAGTGTTCTTGGGGTTTCTCTGGAGTGCCATCAAGGAAATCAAGGCTCCTTTCATGTTTGATGTGCAACACGGAATTGCTCTGCATACAGTGCAGGGGAATCGGACCTTATCTCACGGCGAGGGGGAAGTCTCATGGTTTTTCTCGAGTTGCGGCGGGAACCTGTGGTATATTCTCGAGTTACGATGGGGATGGCCCTTCCACCGACGTGTTTGTTCAGCGACGTCAGGACTCCTGCCTAGTTGCGAGGGACAACTCGGGATTCTCCTCGAGGCTTGGCAGGGCAATTGGGACGCCTCTCCAGCTGAGGCGGGAGACCAAGGGTCCCTTTCCACGTGCCACAGGAATCCTGGGACTCCTATCAAGTTTCACGAGGAGTCAGGCATCGTCTCCATTGGAGGCACTGATCTCCGCGTACCTCTGGAATTTTCAAAGGATGTGAGGCCTCCGGTCGCGATGAGGTGGGGAACTAGGTCTTTCTCTGTGGTCTCCACAGGGGATTCAGACATCCTTTCGTCTTGGGAGATGCAAGACGAGCCTGCATTCAAGTCACTGCAGGGATATCCGGCCTTATTTCGCGTCAGGGCATCGCAGTGTCCATTCCACTTGAGGCCTCAAACTCAGGGTCCCTCTCACTTACCTAGAGCTGAGAGAAGCCTCCTCTTGAGGTGCTTGTGGTAAGGTGGTATTCCTCTGGAGTCGAAGCCAGGGACTAACCTCTCATCTCGAGTTGATTTTTGGTCCACGGAGCTCTTTCGTGTGGCTACAGTGACCTCAGGATCCCTCTAACCTTGAAAGAGTGTTCTTGGGGTTTCTCTGGAGTTCCATCAAGGAAATCAAGGCTCCTTTCATGTGTGATGTGCAACACGGAATTGCTCTGCACGCAGTGCAGGGGAATCGGGCCTCATCTCTCGGCGAGGGGGAAGTCTCATGGTTTTTCTCGAGTTGCGGCGGGAATCTGGGGTATATTCTCGAGTTACGACGGGTATGGCCCTTCCACCCACGTGTTTGTTCAGCGACGTCAGGACTCCTGCCTAGTTGCGAGGGACAACTCGGGATTCTCCTCGAGGCTTGGCAGGGCAATTGGAACGCCTCTCCAGCTGAGGCGGGAGACCAAGGGTCCCTTTCCACGTGCCACAGGAATCCTGGGACTCCTATCAAGTTTCACGAGGAGTCAGGCATCGTCTCCTTTGGAGGCACTGATCTCCACGTACCTCTGGAGTTTTCAAAGGATGTGAGGCCTCCGGTCGCGATGAGGCGGGGAACTAGGTCTTTCTCTGTGGTCTCCACAGGGAATTCAGACATCCTTTCATCTTGGGAGATGCAAGACGAGCCTGCATTCAAGTCACTGCAGGGATATCCGGACTTATTTCGCGTCAGGGCATCGCAGTGTCCATTCCACTTGAGGCCGCAAACTCAGGGTCCCTCTCACATACCTAGAGCTGAGAGAAGCCTCCTCTTGAGGTGCTTGTGGTAAGGTGGTTTTTCTCTGGAGATGAAGCCAGGGACTAACCTCTCATCTCGAGTTGACTTTTCGTCCACGGAGCTCTTTCATGTTGCTACAGTGACCTCAGGATCCCTCTAGCCTTGAAACAGTGTTCTTGGGGTTTCTCTGGAGTGCCATCAAGGAAATCAAGGCTCCTTTCATGTTTGATGTGCAACACGGAATTGCTCTGCATACAGTGCAGGGGAATCGGACCTTATCTCACGGCGAGGGGGAAGTCTCATGGTTTTTCTCGAGTTGCGGCGGGAACCTGTGGTATATTCTCGAGTTACGATGGGGATGGCCCTTCCACCGACGTGTTTGTTCAGCGACGTCAGGACTCCTGCCTAGTTGCGAGGGACAACTCGGGATTCTCCTCGAGGCTTGGCAGGGCAATTGGGACGCCTCTCCAGCTGAGGCAGGAGACCAAGGGTCCCTTTCCACGTGCCACAGGAATCCTGGGACTCCTATCAAGTTTCACGAGGAGTCAGGCATCGTCTCCATTGGAGGCACTGATCTCCGCGTACCTCTGGAATTTTCAAAGGATGTGAGGCCTCCGGTCGCGATGAGGTGGGGAACTAGGTCTTTCTCTGTTGTCTCCACAGGGGATTCAGACATCCTTTCGTCTTGGGAGATGCAAGACGAGCCTGCATTCAAGTCACTGCAGGGATATCCGGCCTTATTTCGCGTCAGGGCATCGCAGTGTCCATTCCACTTGAGGCCTCAAACTCAGGGTCCCTCTCACTTACCTAGAGCTGAGAGAAGCCTCCTCTTGAGGTGCTTGTGGTAAGGTGGTATTCCTCTGGAGTCGAAGCCAGGGACTAACCTCTCATCTCGAGTTGATTTTTGGTCCACGGAGCTCTTTCGTGTGGCTACAGTGACCTCAGGATCCCTCTAACCTTGAAAGAGTGTTCTTGGGGTTTCTCTGGAGTGCCATCAAGGAAATCAAGGCTCCTTTCATGTGTGATGTGCAACACGGAATTGCTCTGCACGCAGTGCAGGGGAATCGGGCCTCATCTCTCGGCGAGGGGGAAGTCTCATGGTTTTTCTCGAGTTGCGGCGGGAACCTGGGGTATATTCTCGAGTTACGACGGGGATGGCCCTTCCACCCACGTGTTTGTTCTGCGACTTCAGGACTCCTGCCTAGTTGCGAGGGACAACTCGGGATTCTCCTCGAGGCTTGGCAGGGCAATTGGGACGCCTCTCCAGCTGAGGCGGGAGACCAAGGGTCCCTTTCCACGTGCCACAGGAATCCTGGGACTCCTATCAAGTTTCACGAGGAGTTAGGCATCGTCTCCTTTGGAGGAACTGATCTCAGTGTACCTCGGGAGTTTTCGAAGTATGTGAGGCCTCCGGTCGCGATGAGGTGGGGAACTAGGTCTTTCTCTGTGGTCTCCACAGGGGATTCAGACATCCTTTCGTCTTGGGAGATGCAAGACGAGCCTGCATTCAAGTCACTGCAGGGATATCCGGCCTTATTTCGCGTCAGGGCATCGCAGTGTCCATTCCACTTGAGGCCGCAAACTCAGGGTCCCTCTCACATACCTAGAGCTGAGAGAAGCCTCCTCTTGAGGTGCTTGTGGTAAGGTGGTATTCCTCTGGAGTCGAAGCCAGGGACTAACCTCTCATCTCGAGTTGATTTTTGGTCCACGGAGCTCTTTCGTTTTGCAAAAGTGACCTCAGGATCCCTTTAGCCTTGAAACAGTGTTCTTGGGTTTTCTCTGGAGTGCCATCAAGGAAATCAAGGCTCCTTTCATGTTTGATGTGCAACACGGAATTGTTCTGCATGCAGTGAAGGGGAATCGGGCCTTATCTCACGGCGAGGGGAAAGTCTCATGGTTTTTCTCAAGTTGCGGCGGGAACCTCTGGTATATTCTCGAGTTACGACGGGGATGGCCCTTCCACACACGTGTTTGTTCAGCGACGTCAGGACTCCTGCCTAGTTGCGAGGGACAACTCGGGATTCTCCTCGAGGCTTGGCAGGGCAATTGGGACGCCTCTCCAGCTGAGGCGGGAGACCAAGTGTCCCTTTCCACGTGCCACAGGAATCCTGGGACTCGTATCAAGTTTCACGAGGAGTCAGGCATCGTCTCCTTTGGAGGCACTGATCTCAGTGTACCTCTGGAGTTTTCAAAGTATGTGAGGCCTCCGGTCGCGATGAGGTGGGGAACTAGGTCTTTCTCTGTGGTCTCCACAGGGGATTCAGACATCCTTTCGTCTTGGGAGATGCAAGACGAGCCTGCATTCAAGTCACTGCAGGGATATCCGGCCTTATTTCGAGTCAGGGTATCACGGTGTCCATTCCATTTGAGGCCGCAAACTCAGGGTCCCTCTCACATACCTAGAGCTGAGAGAAGCCTCCTCTTGAGGTGCTTGTGATTAGGTGGTATTCCTCTGGAGTCGAAGCCAGGGACTAACGTCTCATCTCGAGTTGATTTTTGGTCCACGGAGCTCTTTCGTGTGGCTACAGTGACCTCAGGATCCCTCTAGCCTTGAAAGAGTGTTCTTGGGGTTTCTCTGGAGTGCCATCAAGGAAATCAAGGCTCCTTTCATGTGTGATGTGCAACACGGAATTGCTCTGCACGCAGTGCAGGGGAATCGGGCCTCATCTCTCGGCGAGGGGGAAGTCTCATGGTTTTTCTCGAGTTGCGGCGGGAACCTGGGGTATATTCTCGAGTTACGACGGGGATGGCCCTTCCACCCACGTGTTTGTTCTGCGACTTCAGGACTCCTGCCTAGTTGCGAGGGACAACTCGGGATTCTCCTCGAGGCTTGGCAGGGCAATTGGGACGCCTCTCCAGCTGACGGGGGAGACCAAGGGTCCCTTTCCACGTGCCAAAGGATTCCTGGGACTCGTATCAAGTTTCACGAGGAGTCAGGCATCGTCTCCTTTGGAGGCACTGATCTCAGTGTACCTCTGGAGTTTTCAAAGTATGTGAGGCCTCCGGTCGCGATGAGGTGGGGAACTAGGTCTTTCTCTGTGGTCTCCACAGGGGATTCAGACATCCTTACGTCTTGGGAGATGCAAGACGAGCCTGCATTCAAGTCACTGCAGGGATATCCGGCCTTATTTCGAGTCAGGGTATCACGATGTCCATTCCACTTGAGGCCGCAAACTCAGGGTACGTCTCACATACCTAAAGCTGAGAGAAGCCTCCTCTTGAGGTGCTTGTGATTAGGTGGTATTCCTCTGGAGTCGAAGCCAGGGACTAACGTCTCATCTCGAGTTGATTTTTGGTCCACGGAGCTCTTTCGTGTGGCTACAGTGACCTCAGGATCCCTCTAGCCTTGAAACAGTGTTCTTGGGGTTTCTCTGGAGTGCCATCAAGGAAATCAAGGCTCCTTTCATGTGTGATGTGCAACAAGGAATTGCTCTGCACGCAGTGCAGGGGAATCGGGCCTCATCTCTCGGCGAGGGGGAAGTCTCATGGTTTTTCTCGAGTTGCGGCGGGAATCTGGGTTATATTCTCGAGTTACGACGGGTATGGCCCTTCCACCCACGTGTTTGTTCAGCGACGTCAGGACTCCTGCCTAGTTGCGAGGGACAACTCGGGATTCTCCTCGAGGCTTGGCAGGGCTATTGGGACGCCTCTCCAGCTGAGGCGGGAGACCAAGGGTCCCTTTCCACGTGCCACAGGTATCCTGGGACTCCTATCAAGTTTCACGAGGAGTCAGGCATCGTCTCCTTTGGAGGCACTGATCTCCGCGTACCTCTGGAGTTTTCAAAGGATGTGAGGCCTCCGGTCACGATGAGGTGGGGAACTAGGTCTTTCTCTGTGGTCTCCACAGGGGATTCAGACATCCTTTCATCTTCGGAGATGCAAGACGAGCCTGCATTCAAGTCACTGCAGGGATATCCGGCCTTATTTCAAGTCAGGGCATCGCGGTGTCCATTCGACTTGAGGCCGCAAACTCAGGGTCTCTCTCACATACCTAGAGCTGAGAGAAGCCTCCTCTTGAGGTGCTTGTGGTAAGGTGGTATTCCTCTGGAGTCGAAGCCAGGGACTAACCTCTCATCTCGAGTTGATTTTTGGTCCACGGAGCTCTTTCGTTTTGCAAAAGTGACCTCAGGATCCCTTTAGCCTTGAAACAGTGTTCTTGGGTTTTCTCTGGAGTGCCATCAAGGAAATCAAGGCTCCTTTCATGTTTGATGTGCAACACGGAATTGTTCTGCATGCAGTGAAGGGGAATCGGGCCTTATCTCACGGCGACGGGGAAGTCTCATGGTTTTTCTCAAGTTGCGGCGGGAACCTGTGGTATATTCTCGAGTTACGACGGGGATGGCCCTTCCACACACGTGTTTGTTCAGCGACGTCAGGACTCCTGCCTAGTTGCGAGGGACAACTCGGGATTCTCCTCGAGGCTTGGCAGGGCAATTGGGACGCCTCTCCAGCTGAGGCGGGAGACCAAGTGTCCCTTTCCACGTGCCACAGGAATCCTGGGACTCGTATCAAGTTTCACGAGGAGTCAGGCATCGTCTCCTTTGGAGGCACTGATCTCAGTGTACCTCTGGAGTTTTCAAAGTATGTGAGGCCTCCGGTCGCGATGAGGTGGGGAACTAGGTCTTTCTCTGTGGTCTCCACAGGGGATTCAGACATCCTTTCGTCTTGGGAGATGCAAGACGAGCCTGCATTCAAGTCACTGCAGGGATATCCGGCCTTATTTCGAGTCAGGGTATCACGGTGTCCATTCCATTTGAGGCCGCAAACTCAGGGTCCCTCTCACATACCTAGAGCTGAGAGAAGCCTCCTCTTGAGGTGCTTGTGATTAGGTGGTATTCCTCTGGAGTCGAAGCCAGGGACTAACGTCTCATCTCGAGTTGATTTTTGGTCCACGGAGCTCTTTCGTGTGGCTACAGTGACCTCAGGATCCCTCTAGCCTTGAAAGAGTGTTCTTGGGGTTTCTCTGGAGTGCCATCAAGGAAATCAAGGCTCCTTTCATGTGTGATGTGCAACACGGAATTGCTCTGCACGCAGTGCAGGGGAATCGGGCCTCATCTCTCGGCGAGGGGGAAGTCTCATGGTTTTTCTCGAGTTGCGGCGGGAATCTGGGGTATATTCTCGAGTTACGACGGGGATGGCCCTTCCACCCACGTGTTTGTTCAGCGACGTCAGGACTCCTGCCTAGTTGGGAGGGACAACTCGGGATTCTCCTCGAGGCTTGGCAGGGCAATTGGGACGCCTCTCCAGCTGAGGCGGGAGACCAAGGGTCCCTTTCCACGTGCCACAGGTATCCTGGGACTCCTATCAAGTTTCACGAGGAGTCAGGTATCGTCTCCTTTGGAGGCACTGATCTCCGCGTACCTCTGGAGTTTTCAAAGGATGTGAGGCCTCCGGTCACGATGAGGTGGGGAACTAGGTCTTTCTCTGTGGTCTCCACAGGGGATTCAGACATCCTTTCATCTTCGGAGATGCAAGACGAGCCTGCATTCAAGTCACTGCAGGGATATCCGGCCTTATTTCAAGTCAGGGCATCGCGGTGTCCATTCGACTTGAGGCCGCAAACTCAGGGTCCCTCTCACATACCTAGAGCTGAGAGAAGCCTCCTCTTGAGGTGCTTGTGGTAAGGTGGTATTCCTGTGGAGTCGAAGCCAGGGACTAACCTCTCATCTCGAGTTGATTTTTGGTCCACGGAGCTCTTTCGTGTTGCTACAGTGACCTCAGGATCCCTCTAGCCTTGAAACAGTGTTCTTGGGGTTTCTCTGGAGTGCCATCAAGGAAATCAAGGCTTCTTTCATGTTTGATGTGCAACACGGAATTGCTCTGCATGCAGTGCAGGGGAATCGGGCCTCATCTCACGGCGAGGGGGAAGTCTCATGGTTTTTCTCGAGTTGCGGCGAGAACCTGGGGTGTATTCTCGAGTTACGACGGCGATGGCCCTTCCACCCACGTGTTTATTCAGCGACGTCAGGACTCCTGCCTAGTTGCGAGGGACAACTCGGGATTCTCCTCGAGGCTTGGCAGGGCAATTGGGACGCCTCTCCAGCTGAGGCGGGAGACCAAGTGTCCCTTTCCACGTGCCACAGGAATCCTGGGACTCGTATCAAGTTTCACGAGGAGTCAGGCATCGTCTCCTTTGGAGGCACTGATCTCAGTGTACCTCTGGAGTTTTCAAAGTATGTGAGGCCTCCGGTCGCGATGAGGTGGGGAACTAGGTCTTTCTCTGTGGTCTCCACAGGGGATTCAGACATCCTTTCGTCTTGGGAGATGCAAGACGAGCCTGCATTCAAGTCACTGCAGGGATATCCGGCCTTATTTCGAGTCAGGGTATCACGGTGTCCATTCCATTTGAGGCCGCAAACTCAGGGTCCCTCTCACATACCTAGAGCTGAGAGAAGCCTCCTCTTGAGGTGCTTGTGATTAGGTGGTATTCCTCTGGAGTCGAAGCCAGGGACTAACGTCTCATCTCGAGTTGATTTTTGGTCCACGGAGCTCTTTCGTGTGGCTACAGTGACCTCAGGATCCCTCTAGCCTTGAAAGAGTGTTCTTGGGGTTTCTCTGGAGTGCCATCAAGGAAATCAAGGCTCCTTTCATGTGTGATGTGCAACACGGAATTGCTCTGCACGCAGTGCAGGGGAATCGGGCCTCATCTCTCGGCGAGGGGGAAGTCTCATGGTTTTTCTCGAGTTGCGGCGGGAATCTGGGGTATATTCTCGAGTTACGACGGGGATGGCCCTTCCACCCACGTGTTTGTTCAGCGACGTCAGGACTCCTGCCTAGTTGGGAGGGACAACTCGGGATTCTCCTCGAGGCTTGGCAGGGCAATTGGGACGCCTCTCCAGCTGAGGCGGGAGACCAAGGGTCCCTTTCCACGTGCCACAGGTATCCTGGGACTCCTATCAAGTTTCACGAGGAGTCAGGTATCGTCTCCTTTGGAGGCACTGATCTCCGCGTACCTCTGGAGTTTTCAAAGGATGTGAGGCCTCCGGTCACGATGAGGTGGGGAACTAGGTCTTTCTCTGTGGTCTCCACAGGGGATTCAGACATCCTTTCATCTTCGGAGATGCAAGACGAGCCTGCATTCAAGTCACTGCAGGGATATCCGGCCTTATTTCAAGTCAGGGCATCGCGGTGTCCATTCGACTTGAGGCCGCAAACTCAGGGTCCCTCTCACATACCTAGAGCTGAGAGAAGCCTCCTCTTGAGGTGCTTGTGGTAAGGTGGTATTCCTGTGGAGTCGAAGCCAGGGACTAACCTCTCATCTCGAGTTGATTTTTGGTCCACGGAGCTCTTTCGTGTTGCTACAGTGACCTCAGGATCCCTCTAGCCTTGAAACAGTGTTCTTGGGGTTTCTCTGGAGTGCCATCAAGGAAATCAAGGCTTCTTTCATGTTTGATGTGCAACACGGAATTGCTCTGCATGCAGTGCAGGGGAATCGGGCCTCATCTCACGGCGAGGGGGAAGTCTCATGGTTTTTCTCGAGTTGCGGCGAGAACCTGGGGTATATTCTCGAGTTACGACGGCGATGGCCCTTCCACCCACGTGTTTATTCAGCGACGTCAGGACTCCTTCCTAGTTGCGAGGGACAACTCGGGATTCTTCTCGAGGCTTGGCAGGGCAATTGGAACGCCTCTCCAGCTGAGGCGGGAGACCAAGGGTCCCTTTCCACGTGCCACAGGAATCCTGGGACTCCTATCAAGTTTCACGAGGAGTCAGGCATCGTCTCCTTTGGAGGCACTGATCTCCACGTACCTCTGGAGTTTTCAAAGGATGTGAGGCCTCCGGTCGCGATGAGGCGGGGAACTAGGTCTTTCTCTGTGGTCTCCACAGGGAATTCAGACATCCTTTCATATTGGGAGATGCAAGACGAGCCTGCATTCAAGTCACTGCAGGGATATCCGGACTTATTTCGCGTCAGGGCATCGCAGTGTCCATTCCACTTGAGGCCGCAAACTCAGGGTCCCTCTCACATACCTAGAGCTGAGAGAAGCCTCCTCTTGAGGTGCTTGTGGTAAGGTGGTATTTCTCTGGAGATGAAGCCAGGGACTAACCTCTCATCTCGAGTTGATTTTTCGTCCACGGAGCTCTTTCATGTTGCTACAGTGACCTCAGGATCCCTCTAGCCTTGAAACAGTGTTCTTGGGGTTTCTCTGGAGTGCCATCAAGGAAATCAAGGCTCCTTTCATGTTTGATGTGCAACACGGAATTGCTCTGCATACAGTGCAGGGGAATCGGACCTTATCTCACGGCGAGGGGGAAGTCTCATTGTTTTTCTCGAGTTGCGGCGGGAACCTGTGGTATATTCTCGAGTTACGATGGGGATGGCCCTTCCACCGACGTGTTTGTTCAGCGACGTCAGGACTCCTGCCTAGTTGCGAGGGACAACTCGGGATTCTCCTCGAGGCTTGGCAGGGCAATTGGGACGCCTCTCCAGCTGAGGCGGGAGACCAAGGGTCCCTTTCCACGTGCCACAGGAATCCTGGGACTCCTATCAAGTTTCACGAGGAGTCAGGCATCGTCTCCATTGGAGGCACTGATCTCCGCGTACCTCTGGAATTTTCAAAGGATGTGAGGCCTCCGGTCGCGATGAGGTGGGGAACTAGGTCTTTCTCTGTGGTCTCCACAGGGGATTCAGACATCCTTTCGTCTTGGGAGATGCAAGACGAGCCTGCATTCAAGTCACTGCAGGGATATCCGGCCTTATTTCGCGTCAGGGCATCGCAGTGTCCATTCCACTTGAGGCCTCAAACTCAGGGTCCCTCTCACTTACCTAGAGCTGAGAGAAGCCTCCTCTTGAGGTGCTTGTGGTAAGGTGGTATTCCTCTGGAGTCGAAGCCAGGGACTAACCTCTCATCTCGAGTTGATTTTTGGTCCATGGAGCTCTTTCGTGTGGCTACAGTGACCTCAGGATCCCTCTAACCTTGAAAGAGTGTTCTTGGGGTTTCTCTGGAGTGCCATCAAGGAAATCAAGTCTCCTTTCATGTGTGATGTGCAACACGGAATTGCTCTGCACGCAGTGCAGGGGAATCGGGCGTCATCTCTCGGCGAGGGGGAAGTCTCATGGTTTTTCTCGAGTTGCGGCGGGAATCTGGGGTATATTCTCGAGATACTACGGGTATGACCCTTCCACCCACGTGTTTGTTCAGCGACGTCAGGACTCCTGCCTAGTTGCGAGGGACAACTCGGGATTCTCCTCGAGGCTTGGCAGGGCAATTGGGACGCCTCTCCAGCTGACGGGGGAGACCAAGGGTCCCTTTCCACGTGCCAAAGGATTCCTGGGACTCCTATCAAGTTTCACGAGGAGTCAGGCATCGTCTCCTTTGGAGGCACTGATCTCAGTGTACCTCTGGAGTTTTCAAAGTATGTGAGGCCTCCGGTCGCCATGAGGTGGGGAACTAGGTCTTTCTCTGTGGTCTCCACAGGGGATTCAGACATCCTTTCGTCTTGGGAGATGCAAGACGAGCCTGCATTCAAGTCACTGCAGGGATATCCGGCCTTATTTCGAGTCAGGGTATCACGATGTCCATTCCACTTGAGGCCGCAAACTCAGGGTACGTCTCACATACCTAGAGCTGAGAGAAGCCTCCTCTTGAGGTGCTTGTGATTAGGTGGTATTCCTCTGGAGTCGAAGCCAGGGACTAACCTCTCATCTCGAGTTGATTTTTGGTCCACGGAGCTCTTTCGTGTGGCTACAGTGACCTCAGGATCCCTCTAGTCTTGAAAGAGTGTTCTTGGGGTTTCTCTGGAGTGCCATCAAGGAAATCAAGGCTCCTTTCATGTGTGATGTGCAACACGGAATTGCTCTGCACGCAGTGCAGGGGAATCGGGCCTCATCTCTCGGCGAGGGGGAAGTCTCATGGTTTTTCTCGAGTTGCGGCGGGAATTTGGGGTATATTCTCGAGTTACGACGGGTATGGCCCTTCCACCCACGTGTTTGTTCAGCGACGTCAGGACTCCTGCCTAGTTGCGAGGGACAACTCGGGATTCTCCTCGAGGCTTGGCAGGGCTATTGGGAAGCCTCTCCAGCTGAGGCGGGAGACCAAGGGTCCCTTTCCACGTGCCACAGGTATCCTGGGACTCCTATCAAGTTTCACGAGGAGTCAGGCATCGTCTCCTTTGGAGGCACTGATCTCCGCGTACCTCTGGAGTTTTCAAAGGATGTGAGGCCTCCGGTCACGATGAGGTGGGGAACTAGGTCTTTCTCTGTGGTCTCCACAGGGGATTCAGACATCCTTTCATCTTCGGAGATGCAAGACGAGCCTGCATTCAAGTCACTGCAGGGATATCCGGCCTTATTTCAAGTCAGGGCATCGCGGTGTCCATTCGACTTGAGGCCGCAAACTCAGGGTCCCTCTCACATACCTAGAGCTGAGAGAAGCCTCCTCTTGAGGTGCTTGTGGTAAGGTGGTATTCCTCTGGAGTCGAAGCCAGGGACTAACCTCTCATCTCGAGTTGATTTTTGGTCCACGGAGCTCTTTCGTGTTGCTACAGTGACCTCAGGATCCCTTTAGCCTTGAAACAGTGTTCTTGGGTTTTCTCTGGAGTGCCATCAAGGAAATCAAGGCTCCTTTCATGTTTGATGTGCAACACGGAATTGTTCTGCATGCAGTGCAGGGGAATCGGGCCTTATCTCACGGCGAGGGGGAAGTCTCATGGTTTTTCTCAAGTTGCGGCGGGAACCTGTGGTATATTCTCGAGTTACGACGGGGATGCCCCTTCCACACACGTGTTTGTTCAGCGACGTCAGGACTCCTGCCTAGTTGCGAGGGACAACTCGGGATTCTCCTCGAGGCTTGGCAGGGCAATGGGGACGCCTCTCCAGCTGAGGCGGGAGACCAAGTGTCCCTTTCCACGTGCCACAGGAATCCTGGGACTCGTATCAAGTTTCACGAGGAGTCAGGCATCGTCTCCTTTGGAGGCACTGATCTCCGCGTACCTCTGGAGTTTTCAAAGGATGTGAGGCCTCCGGGCGCCATGAAGTGGGGAACTAGGTCTTTCTCTGTGGTCTCCACAGGGGATTCAGACATCCTTTCATCTTGGGAGATGCAAGACGAGCCTGCATTCAAGTCACTGCAGGGATATCCGGCCTTATTTCGCGTCAGGGCATCGCAGTGTCCATTCCACTTGAGGCCGCAAACTCAGGGTCCCTCTCACATACCTAGAGCTGAGAGAAGCCTCCTCTTGAGGTGCTTGTGGTAAGGTGGCATTCCTCTGGAGTCGAATCCAGGGACTAACCTCTCATCTCGAGTTGATTTTTGGTCCACGGAGCTCTTTCGTGTTGCTACAGTGACCTCAGGATCCCCCTAGCCTTGAAACAGTGTTCTTGGGGTTTCTCTGGAGTGCCATCAAGGAAATCAAGGCTCCTTTCATGTTTGATGTGCAACACGGAATTGCTCTGCACTCAGTGCAGGGGAATCGGGCCTCATGTCGCGGTGAGGGGGAATTCTCATGGTTTTTCTCGAGTTACGGCGGGAACCTGGGGTATATTCTCGAGTTACGACGGGGATGGCCCTTCCACCCACGTGTTTGTTCAGCGACGTCAGGACTTCTGCCTAGTTGCGAGGGACAACTCGGGATTCTCCTCGAGGCTTGGCAGGGCAATTGGGACGCCTCTCCAGCTGAAGCGGGAGACCAAGGGTCCCTTTCCACGTGCCACAGGAATCCTGGGACTCGTATCAAGTTTCATGAGGAGTCAGGCATCGTCTCCTTTGGAGGCACTGATCTTCACGTACCTCTGGAGTTTTCAAAGGATGTGAGGCCTCCGGGCGCCATGAAGTGGGGAACTAAGTCTTTCTCTTTGGACTCCACAGGGGATTCAGACATCCTTTCATCTTGGGAGATGCAAGACGAGCCTGCATTCAAGTCACTGCAGGGATATCCGGCCTTATTTCGCATCAGGGCATCGCAGTGTCCATTCCAATTGATGCCCAAACTCAGGGTCCCTCTCACATACCTAGAGTTGAGAGAAGCCTCCTCTTGAGGTCTTGTGGTAAGGTGGTATTCCTCTGGAGTCGAAGCCAGGGACTAACCTCTCATCTCGAGTTGATTTTTGGTCCACGGAGCTCTTTCGTGTTGCTACAGTGACCTCAGGATCCCTCTAGCCTTGAAACAGTGTTCTTGGGGTTTCTCTGGAGTGCCATCAAGGAAATCAAGGCTCCTTTCATGTTTGATGTGCAACACGGAATTGCTCTGCACGCAGTGCAGGGGAATCGGGCCTCATCTCGCGGCGAGGGGGAAGTCTCATGGTTTTTCTCGATTTGCGGCGGGAACCTGGGGTATATTCTCGAGTTCCGACGGGGATGGCCCTTCCACCCACGTGTTTGTTCAGCGACGTCAGGACTCCTGCCTAGTTGCGAGGGACAACTCGGGATTCTCCTCGAGGCTTGGCAGGGCAATTGGGACGCCTCTCCAGCTGAGGCGGGAGACCAAGGGTCCCTTTCCACGTGCCACAGGAATCCTGGGACTCCTATCAAGTTTCACGAGGAGTCAGGCATCGTCTCCTTTGGAGGCACTGATCTCCGTGTACCTCTGGAGTTTTCAAAGGATATGAGGCCTCCGGTCGCGATGAGGTGGGGAACTAGGTCTTTCTCTGTGGTTCTCAAAGGGGATTCAGACATACTTTCGTCTTGGGAGATGCAAGACGAGCCTGCATTCAAGTCACTGAAGAGATAAGTGGCCTTATTTCGAGTCAGGGCATCGCAGTGTCCATTCCACTTGAGGCCGCAAACTCAGGGTCCCTCTCACATACCTAGAGCTGAGAGAAGCCTCCTCTTGACGTGCTTGTGGTAAGGTGGTATTCCTCTGGAGTCGAAGCCAGGGACTAACCTCTCATCTCGAGTTGATTTTTGTTCCACGGAGCTATTTCGTTTTGCAAAAGTGACCTCAGGATCCCTTTAGCCTTGAAACAGTGTTCTTGGGGTTTCTCTGGAGTGCCATCAAGGAAATCAAGGCTCCTTTCATGTTTGGTGTGCAACACGGAATTGTTCTGCATGCAGTGCAGGGGAATCGGGCCTTATCTCACGGCGAGGGGGAAGTCTCATGGTTTTTCTCAAGTTGCGGCGGGAACCTCTGGTATATTCTCGAGTTACGACGGGGATGGCCCTTCCACACACGTGTTTGTTCAGCGACGTCAGGACTCCTGCCTAGTTGCGAGGGACAACTCGGGATTCTCCTCGAGGCTTGGCAGGGCAATTGGGACGCCTCTCCAGCTGAGGCGGGAGACCAAGGGTCCCTTTCCACGTGCCACAGGAATCCTGGGACTCGTATCAAGTTTCACGAGGAGTCAGGCATCGTCTCCTTTGGAGGCACTGATCTCCGCGTACCTCTGGAGTTTTCAAAGGATGTGAGGCCTCCGGTCACCATGAGGTGGGGAACTAGGTCTTTCTCTGTGGTATCCACAGGGGATTCAGACATCCTTTCATCTTGGGAGATGCAAGACGAGCCTGCATTCAAGTCACTGCAGGGATATCCGGCCTTATTTCGCGTCAGGGCATCGCAGTGTCCATTCCACTTGAGGCCGCAAACTCAGGGTCCCTCTCACATACCTAGAGCTGAGAGAAGCCTCCTCTTGAGGTGCTTGTGGTAAGGTGGTATTCCTCTGGAGTCGAAGCCAGGGACTAACCTCTCATCTCGAGTTGATTTTTGGTCCACGGAGCTCTTTCGTGTTGCTACAGTGACCTCAGGATCCCTCTAGCCTTGAAACAGTGTTCTTGGGGTTTCTCTGGAGTGCCATCAAGGAAATCAAGGCTCCTTTCATGTTTGATGTGCAACACGGAATTGCTCTGCACGCAGTGCAGGGGAATCGGGCCTCATGTCGCGGTGAGGGGGAAGTCTCATGGTTTTTCTCGAGTTACGGCGGGAACCTGGGGTATATTCTCGAGTTACGACGGGGATGGCCCTTCCACCCACGTGTTTGTTCAGCGACGTCAGGACTCCTGCCTAGTTGCGAGGGACAACTCGGGATTCTCCTCGAGGCTTGGCAGGGCAATTGGGACGCCTCTCCAGCTGAGGCGGGAGACCAAGTGTCCCTTTCCACGTGCCACAGGAACCCTGGGACTCCTATCAAGTTTCACGAAGAGTCAGGCATCGTCTCCTTTGGAGGCACTGATCTCCGCGTACCTCTGGAGTTTTCAAAGTATGTGAGGCCACCGGTCGCGATGAGGAGGGGAACTAGGTCTTTCTCTGTGGTCTCCACAGGGGATTCAGACATACTTTCGTCTTGGGAGATGCAAGACGAGCCTGCATTCAAGTCACTGAAGGGATAAGTGGCCTTATTTCGAGTCAGGGCATCGCAGTGTCCATTCCACTTGAGGCCGCAAACTCAGGGTCCCTCTCACATACCTAGAGCTGAGAGAAGCCTCCTCTTGAGGTCCTTGTGGTAAGATGGTATTCCTCTGGAGTCGAAGCCAGGGACTAACCTCTCATCTCGAGTTGATTTTTGGTCCACGGAGCTCTTTCGTGTGGCTACAGTGACCTCAGGATCCCTCTAGCCTTGAAACAGTGTTCTTGGGGTTTCTCTGGAGTGCCATCAAGGAAATCAAGTCTCCTTTCATGTGTGATGTGCAACACGGAATTGCTCTGCACGCAGTGCAGGGGAATCGGGCCTCATGTCGCGGTGAGGGGGAATTCTCATGGTTTTTCTCGAGTTTCGGTGGGAACCTGGGGTATATTCTCGAGTTGCGACGGGAATGGTCCTTCCACACACGTGTTTGTTCAGCGACGTCAGGACTCCTGCCTAGTTGCGAGGGACAACTCGGGATTCTCCTCGAGGCTTGGCAGGGAAATTGGGACGCCTCTCCAGCTGAGGCGGGAGACCAAGGGTCCCTTTCCACGTGCCACAGGAATCCTGGGACTCCTATCAAGTTTCACGAGGAGTCAGGCATCGTCTCCTTTGGAGGCACTGATCTCCGCGTACCTCTGGAGTTTTCAAAGGATGTGAGGCCTCCGGGCGCCATGAAGTGGGGAACTAGGTCTTTCTCTGTGGTCTCCACAGGGGATTCAGACATCCTTTCATCTTGGGAGATGCAAGACGAGCCTGCATTCAAGTCACTGCAGGGATATCCGGCCTTATTTCGCGTCAGGGCATCGCAGTGTCCATTCCACTTGAGGCCGCAAACTCAGGGTCCCTCTCACATACCTAGAGCTGAGAGAAGCCTCCTCTTGAGGTGCTTGTGGTAAGGTGGTATTCCTCTGGAGTCGAAGCCAGGGACTAACCTCTCATCTCGAGTTGATTTTTGGTCCACGGAGCTCTTTCGTGTTGCTACAGTGACCTCAGGATCCCTCTAGCCTTGAAACAGTGTTCTTGGGGTTTCTCTGGAGTGCCATCAAGGAAATCAAGGCTCCTTTCATGTTTGATGTGCAACACGGAATTGCTCTGCACGCAGTGCAGGGGAATCGGGCCTCATGTCGCGGTGAGGGGGAATTCTCATGGTTTTTCTCGAGTTATGGCGGGAACCTGGGGTATATTCTCGAGTTGCGACGGGAATGGTCCTTCCACACACGTGTTTGTTCAGCGACGTCAGGACTCCTGCCTAGTTGCGAGGGACAACTCGGGATTCTCCTCGAGGCTTTTCAGGGCAATTGGGACGCCTCTCCAGCTGAAGCGGGAGACCAAGGGTCCCTTTCCACGTGCCACAGGAATCCTGGGACTCCTATCAAGTTTCACCAGGAGTCAGGCATCGTCTCCTTTGGAGGCACTGATCTCCGCGTACCTCTGGAGTTTTCAAAGGATGTGAGGCCTCCGGTCGCGATGAGGTGGGGAACTAGGTCTTTCTCTGTGGTCTCCACAGGGGATTCAGACATCCTTTCGTCTTGGGAGATGCAAGACGAGCCTGCATTCAAGTCACTGCAGGGATATCCAGCCTTATTTCGAGTCAGGGCATCGCGGTGTCCATTCCACTTGAGGCCGCAAACTCAGGGTCCCTCTCACATACCTAGAGCTGAGAGAAGCCTCCTCTTGAGGTGCTTGTGGTAAGGTGGTATTCCTCTGGAGTCGAAGCCAGGGACTAACCTCTCATCTCGAGTTGATTTTTGGTCCGCGGAGCTCTTCCATGTGGCTACAGTGACTTCAGGATCCCTCTAGCCTTGAAACAGTGTTCTTGGGGTTTCTCTGGAGTGCCATCAAGGAAATCAAGTCTCCTTTCATGTGTGATGTGCAACACGGAATTGCTCTGCACGCAGTGCAGGGGAATCGGGCCTCATCTCGCGGTGAGGGGGAATTCTCATGGTTTTTCTCGAGTTTCGGTGGGAACCTGGGGTATATTCTCGAGTTGCGACGGGAATGGTCCTTCCACACACGTGTTTGTTCAGCGACGTCAGGACTCCTGCCTAGTTGCGAGGGACAACTCGGGATTCTCCTCGAGGCTTTTCAGGGCAATTGGGACGCCTCTCCAGCTGAGGCGGGAGACCAAGGGTCCCTTTCCACGTGCCACAGGAATCCTGGGACTCCTATCAAGTTTCACGAGGAGTCAGGCATCGTCTCCTTTGGAGGCACTGATCACCGCGTACCTCTGGAGTTTTCAAAGGATGTGAGGCCTCCGGTCGCGATGAGGTGGGGAACTAGGTCTTTCTCTGTGGTCTCCACAGGGGATTCAGACATCCTTTCGTCTTGGGAGATGCAAGACGAGCCTGCATTCAAGTCACTGCAGGGATATCCAGCCTTATTTCGAGTCAGGGCATCGCGGTGTCCATTCCACTTGAGGCCGCAAACTCAGTGTCCCTCTCACATACCTAGAGCTGAGAGAAGCCTCCTCTTGAGGTGCTTGTGGTAAGGTGGTATTCCTCTGGAGTCGAAGCCAGGGACTAACCTCTCATCTCGAGTTGATTTTTGGTCCGCGGAGCTCTTCCATGTGGCTACAGTGACCTCAGGATCCCTCTAGCCTTGAAACAGTGTTCTTGTGGTTTCTCTGGAGTGCCATCAAGGAAATCAAGGCTCCTTTCATGTGTGATGTGCAACACGGAATTGCTCTGCACGCAGTGCAGGGGAATCGGGCCTCATCTCGCGGCGAGGGGGAAGTCTCATTGTTTTTCTCGAGTTGTGGCGGGAACCTGGGGTATATTCTCGAGTTAGGACGGGGATGGCCCTTCCACCCACGTGTTTGTTCAGCGACGTCAGGACTCCTGCCTAGTTGCGAGGGACAACTCGGGATTCTCCTCGAGGCTTGGCAGGGCAATTGGGACGCCTCTCCAGCTGAGGCGGGAGACCAAGGGTCCCTTTCCACGTGCCACAGGAATCCTGGGACTCCTATCAAGTTTCAGGAGGAGTCAGGCATGGTCTCCTTTGGAGGCACTGATCTCCGCGTACATCAGCAGTTTTCAAAGGATGTGAGGCCTCCGGTCGCGATGAGGTGGGGAACTAGGTCTTTCTCTGTGGTCTTCACAGGGGATTCAGACATACTTTCGTCTTGGGAGATGCAAGACGAGCCTGCATTCAAGTCACTGAAGGGATAAGTGGCCTTATTTCGAGTCGGGGCATCGCAGTGTCCATTCCACTTGAGGCCGCAAACTCAGGGTCCCTCTCACATACCTAGAGCTGAGAAAAGCCTCCTCTTGAGGTGCTTGTGGTAAGGTGGTATTCCTCTGGAGTCGAAGCCAGGGACTAACCTCTCATCTCGAGTTGATTTTTGGTCCACGGAGCTCTTTCATGTTGCTACAGTGACCTCAGGATCCCTCTAGCCTTGAAACAGTGTACTTGGGGTTTCTCTGGAGTGCCATCAAGGAAATCAAGGCTTCTTTCATGTGTGATGTGCAACACGGAATTGCTCTGCACGCAGTGCAGGGGAATCGGGCCTCATCTCGCGGTGAGGGGGAATTCTCATGGTTTTTCTCGAGTTGCGGCGGGAACCTGGGGTATATTCTCGAGTTGCGACGGGAATGGCCCTTCCACCCACGTGTTTGTTCAGCGACGTCAGGACTCCTGCATAGTTGCGAGGGACAACTCGGGATTCTCCTCAAGGCTTGGCAGGGCAATTGGGACGCCTCTCCAGCTGAGGCGGGAGACCAAGTGTCCCTTTCCACGTGCCTCAGGAATCCTGGGACTCCTATCAAGTTTCACGAGGAGTCAGGCATCGTCTCCTTTGGAGGCACTCATCTCCGCGTACCTCTGGAGTTTTCAAAGGATATGAGGCCTCCGGTCGCGATGAGGTGGGGAACTAGGTCTTTCTCTGTGGTCTCCACAGTGGAATCGGACATCCTTTCGTCTTGGGAGATGCAAGACGAGCCTGCATTCAAGTCACTGCAGGGATATCCAGCCTTATTTCGAGTCAGGGCATCGCGGTGTCCATTCCACTTGAGGCCGCAAACTCAGGGTCCCTCTCACATACCTAGAGCTGAGAGAAGCCTTCTCTTGAGGGGCTTGTGGTAAGGTGGTATTCCTCTGGAGTCGAAGCCAGGGACTAACCTCTCATCTCGAGTTGATTTTTGGTCCACGGAGCTCTTTCGTTCTGCAAAAGTGACCTCAGGATCCCTCTAGCCTTGAAACAGTGTTCTTGGGGTTTCTCTGGAGTGCCATCAAGGAAATCAAGGCTCCTTTCATGTTTGATGTGCAACACGGAATTGCTCTGCATGCAGTGCAGGGGAATCGGGCCTCATCTCACGGCGATGGGGAAGTCTCATGGTTTTTCTCGAGTTGCGGCGGGAACCTGTGGTATATTCTCGAGTTACGACGGGGATGGCCCTTCCACCCACGTGTTTGTTCAGCGACGTCAAGACTCCTGCCTAGTTGCGAGGGACAATTCGGGATTCTCCTCGAGGATTGGCAGGGCAATTGGGACGCCTTTCCAGCTGAGGCGGGAGACCAAGGGACCCTTTCCACGTGCCACAGGAATCCTGGGACTCCTATCAAGTTTCACGAGGAGTCAGGCATCGTCTTCTTTGGAGGCACTGATCTCCGCGTACCTCTGCAATTTTCAAAGGATGTGAGGCCTCCGGTCGCGATGAGGTGGGGAACTAGGTCTTTCTCTGTGGTATCCACAGGGGATTCAGACATCCTTTCGTCTTGGGAGATGCAAGACGAGCCTGCATTCAAGTCACTTCAGGGATATCCGACCTTATTTCGAGTCAGGGCATCGCGGTGTCCATTCCACTTGAGGCCGCAAACTCAGGGTCCCTCTCACATACCTAGAGCTGAGAGAAGCCTCCTCTTGAGGTTCTTGTGATAAGGTGGCATCCCTCTGGAGTCGAAGCCAGGGACTAACCTCTCATCTCGAGTTGACTTTTGGTCCACGGAGCTCTTTCATGTTGCTACAGTGACCTCAGGATCCCTCTAGCCTTGAAACACTGCTCTTGGGGTTTCTCTGGAGTGCCATCAAGGAAATCAAGGCTCCTTTCATGTGTGATGTGCAACACGGAATTGCTCTGCACGCAGTGCAGGGGAATCGGGCCTCATCTCGCGGCAAGGGGGAAGTCTCATGGTTTTTCTCGAGTTGCGGCGGGAACCTGGGGTATATTCTCGAGTTACCACGGTGATGGCCCTTCCACACACGTGTTTGTTCAGCGACGTCAGCACTCCTTCCTAGTTGCGAGGGACAACTCGGGATTCTCCTCGAGGCTTGGCAGGGCAATTGGGACGCCTCTCCAGCTGAGGCGGGAGACCAAGGGTCCCTTTCCACGTGCCACAGGAATCCTGGGACTCCTATCAAGTTTCACGAGGAGTCAGGTATCGTCTCGTTTGGAGGCACTGATCTCCGCGTACCTCTGGAGTTTTCAAAGGATGTGAGGCCTCCGGTCACGATGAGTTGGGGAACTAGGTCTTTCTCTGTGGTCTCCACAGGGGATTCAGACATCCTTTCGTCTTGGGAGATGCAAGACGAGCCTGCATTCAAGTCACTGAAGGTATAAGTGGCCTTATTTCGAGTCAGGGCATCGCGGTGTCCATTCCACTTGAGGCCGCAAACTCAGGGTCCCTCTCACATACCTAGAGCTGAGAGAAGCCTCCTCTTGAGGTGCTTGTGGTAAGGTGGTATTCCTTTGGAGTCGAAGCCAGGGTCTAACCTCTCATCTCGAGTTGATTTTTGGTCCACGGAGCGCTTTCGTGTTGCTACAGTGACCTCAGGATCCCTCTAGCCTTGAAACAGTGTTCTTGGGGTTTCTCTGGAGTGCCATCAAGGAAATCAAGGCGCCTTTAATGTGTGATGTGCAACACGGAATTGCTCTGCACGCAACGCAGGGGAATCGGGCCTCATCTCGCGGCAAGGGGGAAGTCTCATGGATTTTCTCGAGTTTCGGCGGGAACCTGGGCTATATTATCGAGTTACGACGGGGATGGCCCTTCCACCCACGTGTTTGTTCAGCGACGTCAGGACTCCTGCCTAGTTGCGAGGGACAACTCGGGATTCTCCTCGAGGCTTGGCAGGGCAATTGGGACGCCTCTCCAGCTGAGGCGGGAGACCAAGGGTCCCTTTCCACGTGCCACAGGAATCCTGGGACTCCTATCAAGTTTCACGAGGAGTCAGGCATCGTCTCCTTTGAAGGCACTGATCTCCGCGTACCACTGGAGTTTTCAATGAATGTGAGGCCTCCGATCGCGATGAGGTGGGGAACTAGGTCTTTCTCTGTGGTCTCCACAGGGGATTCAGACATCCTTTCGTCTTGGGAGATGCAAGACGAGCCTGCATTCAAGTCACTGCAGCGATATCCGGCCTTATTTCGAGTCAGGGCATAGCGGTGTCCATTCCACTTGAGGCCGCAAACTCAGGGTCCCTCTCACATACCTAGAGCTGAGAGAAGCCTTCTCTTGAGGTGCATGTGGTAAGGTGGTATTCCTCTGGAGTCGAAGCCAGGGACTAACCTCTCATCTCGAGTTGATTTTTGGGCCACGGAGCTCTTTCGTGTTGCTACAGTGACCTCAGGATCCCTCTAGCCTTGAAACAGTGTTCTTGGGGTTTCTCTGGAGTGCCACCAAGGAAATCAAGGCTCCTTTCATGTGTGATGTGCAAAACGGAATTGCTCTGCACGCAGTGCAGGGTAATCAGGCCTCATCTCACGGCGAGGGGGAAGTCTCATGGTTTTTCTCGAGTTGCGGCGGGAACCTGGGGTATATTCTCGAGTTACGACGGGGATGGCCCTTCCACCCACGTGTTTGTTCAGCGACGGCAGGACTCCTGCCTAGTTTCAAGGGACAACTCGGGATTCTCCTCGAGGCTTGGCAGGGCAATTGGGACGCCTCTCCAGCTGAGGCGGGAGACCAAGGGTCCCTATCCACGTGCCACAGGAATCCTGGGACTCCTATCAAGTTTCACGAGGAGTCAGGCATCGTCTCCTTTGGAGGCACTGATCTCCGCGTACCTCTGGAGTTTTCAAAGGATGTGAGGCCTCCGTTCGCCATGAGGTGGGGAACTAGGTCTTTCTCTGTGGTCTCCACAGGGGATTCAGACATCCTTTCATCTTGGGAGATGCAAGACGAGCCTGCATTCAAGTCACTGCAGGGATATCCGGCCTTATTTCGCGTCAGGTCATCGCAGTGTCCATTCCACTTGATGCCGCATAATCAGGGTCCCTCTCACATACCTAGAGCTGAGAGAAGCCTCCTCTTGAGGTGCTTGTGGTAAGGTGGTATTCCTTTGGAGTCGAAGCCAGGGTCTAACCTCTCATCTCGAGTTGATTTTTGGTCCACGGAGCTCTTTCGTGTTGCTACAGTGACCTCAGGATCCCTCTAGCCTTGAAACAGTGTTCTTGGGGTTTCTCTGGAGTGCCATCAAGGAAATCAAGGCTCCTTTCATGTGTGATGTGCAACACGGAATTGCTCTGCACGCAACGCAGGGGAATCGGGCCTCATCTCGCGGCAAGGGGGAAGTCTCATGGATTTTCTCGAGTTTCGGCGGGAACCTGGGGTATATTCTTGAGTTACGACGGGGATGGCCCTTCCACCCACGTGTTTGTTCAGCGACGTCAGGACTTCTGCCTAGTTGCGAGGGACAACTCGGGATTCTCCTCGAGGCTTGGCAGGGCAATTGGGACGCCTCTCCAGCTGAGGCGGGAGACCAAGGGTCCCTTTCCACGTGCCACAGGAATCCTGGGACTCGTATCAAGGTTCACGAGGAGTCAGGCATCGTCTCCTTTGGAGACACTGATCTCCGCGTACCTCTGAACTTTTCAAAGGATGTGAGGCCTCCGGTCGCCATGAGGTGGGGAACTAGGTCTTTCTCTGTGGTCTCCACAGGGGATTCAGACATCCTGTCATCTTGGGAGATGCAAGACGAGCTTGCATTCAATTCACTGCAGGGATATCCGGCCTTATTTCGCGTCAGGGCATCGCGGTGTCCATTCCACTTGAGGCCGCAAAATCAGGGTCCCTCTCACATACCTAGAGCTGAGAGAAGCCTCCTAATGAGGTGCATGTGGTAAGGTGTTATTCCTCTGGAGTCGAAGCCAGGGACTAACCTCTCATCTCGAGTTGATTTTTGGTCCACGGAGCTCTTTCGTCTTGCTACAGTGACCTCAGGATCCCTCTAGCCTTGAAACAGTGTTCTTGGGGTTTCTCTCGAGTGCCATCAAGGAAATCAAGGCTCCTTTCATGTGTGATGTGCAACACGGAATTGCTCTGCACGCAGTGCAGGGGAATCGGGCCTCATCTCGCGGCGAGGGGGAAGTCTCATGGTTTTTCTCGAGTTGCGGCGGGAACCTGGGGTATATTCTCGAGTTATGATGGGGATGGCCCTTCCACCCACGTGTTTGTTCAGCGACGTCAGGACTCCTGCCTAGTTGCGAGGGACAACTCGGGATTCTCCTCGAGGCTTGGCAGGGCAATTGGGACGCCTTTCCAGCTGAGGCGGGAGACCAAGGGTCCCTTTCCACGTGCCACAGGAATCCTGGGACTCCTATCAAGTTTCACAAGGAGTCAGGCATCGTTCCTTTGGAGGCACTGATCTCCGCGTACCTCTGCAGTTTTCAAAGGATGTGAGGCCTCCGTTCGCGATGAGGTGGGGAACTAGGTCTTTCTCTGTGGTCTCCACAGGGGATTCAGACATCCTTTCGTCTTGGGAGATGCAAGACGAGCCTGCATTCAAGTCACTTCAGGGATATCCGACCTTATTTCGAGTCAGGGCATCGCGGTGTCCATTCCACTTGAGGCCGCAAACTCAGGGTCCCTCTCACATACCTAGAGCTGAGAGAAGCCTCCTCTTGAGGTGCTTGTGATAAGGTGGCATCCCTCTGGAGTCGAAGCCAGGGACTAACCTCTCATCTCGAGTTGACTTTTGGTCCACGGAGCTCTTTCATGTTGCTACAGTGACCTCAGGATCCCTCTAGCCTTGAAACACTGCTCTTGGGGTTTCTCTGGAGTGCCATCAAGGAAATCAAGGCTCCTTTCATGTGTGATGTGCAACACGGAATTGCTCTGCACGCAGTGCAGGGGAATCGGGCCTCATCTCGCGGCAAGGGGGAAGTCTCATGGTTTTTCTCGAGTTGCGGCGGGAACCTGGGGTATATTCTCGAGTTACCACGGTGATGGCCCTTCCACACACGTGTTTGTTCAGCGACGTCAGCACTCCTTCCTAGTTGCGAGGGACAACTCGGGATTCTCCTCGAGGCTTGGCAGGGCAATTGGGACGCCTCTCCAGCTGAGGCGGGAGACCAAGGGTCCCTTTCCACGTGCCACAGGAATCCTGGGACTCCTATCAAGTTTCATGAGGAGTCAGGCATCGTCTCCTTTGGAGGCACTGATCTCCGCGTACCTCTGGAGTTTTCAAAGGATGTGAGGCCTCCGGTCGCGATGAGGTGGGGAACTAGGTCTTTCTCTGTGGTCTCCACAGGGGATTCAGACATCCTTTCGTCTTGGGAGATGCAAGACGAGCCTGCATTCAAGTCACTGCAGGGATATCCAGCCTTATTTCGAGTCAGGGCATCGCGGTGTCCATTCCACTTGAGGCCGCAAACTCAGGGTCCCTCTCACATACCTAGAGCTGAGAGAAGCCTCCTCTTGAGGTGCTTTTGGTAAGGTGGTATTCCTCTGGAGTCGAAGCCAGGGACTAACCTCTCATCTCGAGTTGATTTTTGGTCCGCGGAGCTCTTCCATGTTGCTACAGTGACCTCAGGATCCCTCTAGCCTTGAAACAGTGTTCTTGGGGTTTCTCTGGAGTGCCATCAAGGAAATCAAGGCTCCTTTCATGTGTAATGTACAACACGGAATTGCTCTGCACGCAGTGCAGGGGAATCGGGCCTCATCTCGCGGCGAGGGGGAAGTCTCATTGTTTTTCTCGAGTTGTGGCGGGAACCTGGGGTATATTCTCGAGTTAGGACGGGGATGGCCCTTCCACCCACGTGTTTGTTCAGCGACGTCAGGACTCCTGCCTAGTTGCGAGGGACAACTCGGGATTCTCCTCGAGGCTTGGCAGGGCAATTGGGACGCCTCTCCAGCTGAGGCGGGAGACCAAGGGTCCCTTTCCACGTGCCACAGGAATCCTGGGACTCGTATCAAGTTTCATGAGGAGTCAGGCATCGTCTCCTTTGGAGGCACTGATCTCCACGTACCTCTGGAGTTTTCAAAGGATGTGAGGCCTCCGGGCGCCATGAAGTGGGGAACTAAGTCTTTCTCTTTGGACTCCACAGGGGATTCAGACATCCTTTCATCTTGGGAGATGCAAGACGAGCCTGCATTCAAGTCACTGCAGGGATATCCGGCCTTATTTCGCATCAGGGCATCGCAGTGTCCATTCCAATTGATGCCCAAACTCAGGGTCCCTCTCACATACCTAGAGTTGAGAGAAGCCTACTCTTGAGGTGCTTGTGGTAAGGTGGTATTCCTCTGGAGTCGAAGCCAGGGACTAACCTCTCATCTCGAGTTGATTTTTGGTCCACGGAGCTCTTTCGTGTTGCTACAGTGACCTCAGGATCCCTCTAGCCTTGAAACTGTGTTCTTGGGGTTTCTCTGGAGTGCCATCAAGGAAATCAAGGCTTCTTTCATGTTTGATGTGCAATACGGAATTGCTTTGAATGCAGTGCAGGGGAATCGGGCCTCATCTTGCGGCGAGGGGGAAGTCTCTTGGTTTTTCTCGAGTTGCGGCGGGAACCTGGGGTATATTCTCGAGTTAAGACGGGGATGGCCCTTCCACCCACGTGTTTATTCAGCCACGTCAGGACTCCTGCCTAGTTGCAAGGGACAACTCGGGATTCTCCTCGAGGCTTGGCAGGGCACTTGGGACGCCTCTCCAGCTGAGGCGGGAGACCAAGGGTCCCTTTCCACGTGCCACAGGAATCCTGGGACTCCTATCAAGTTTCACGAGGAGTCAGGCATCGTCTCCTTTGGAGGCACTGATCTCAGTGTACCTCTGGAGTTTTCAAAAGATGTGAGGCCTCCGGTCACGATGATGTGGGGAACTAGGTCTTTCTCTGTGGTCTGCACAGGGAATTCAGACATCCTTTCGTCTTGGGAGATGCAAGACGAGCCTGCATTCAAGTCACTGCAGGGATATCCGGCCTTATTTCGAGTCAGGGTATCACGGTGTCCATTCCACTTGAGGCCGCAAACTCAGGGTACCTCTCACACACCTAGAGCTGAGAGAAGCCTCCTCTTGAGGTGCTTGTGGTAAGGTGGTATTCCTCTGGAGTCGAAGCCAGGGACTAACCTCTCATCTGAGTTGATTTTTGGTCCACAGAGTTCTTTGGTGTTGCTACAGTGACCTCAGGATCCCTCTAGCCTTGAAACAGTGTTCTTGGGATTTCTCTGGAGTGCCATCAAGGAAATCAAGGCTCCTTTCATGTCTGATGTGCAACACGGAATTGCTCTGCACGCAGTGCAGGGGAATCGGGCCTCATCTCGCGGCGAGGGGGAAGTCTCATGGTTTTTCTCGAGTTGCGGCGGGAACCTGGGGTATATTCTCGCGTTACGACGGGGATGGCCCTTCCACACACGTGTTTGTTCAGCGACGTCAGGACTCCTGCCTAGTTGCGAGGGACAACTCGGGATTCTCCTCAAGGCTTGGCAGGGCAATTGGGACGCCTCTCCAGCTGAGGCGGGAGACCAAGGGTCCCTTTCCACGTGCCACAGGAATCCTGGGACTCCTATCAAGTTTCACGAGGAGTCAGGCTTCGTCTCCTTTGGAGGCACTGATCTCCGCGTACCTCTGCAGTTTTCAAAGGATGTGAGGCCTCCAGTCGCGATGAGGTGGGGAACTAGGTCTTTCTCTGTGGTCTCCACAGGGGATTCAGACATCCTTTCGTCTTGGGAGATGCAAGACGAGCCTGCATTCAAGTCACTTCAGGGATATCCGGCCTTATTTCGAGTCAGGGCATCGCGGTGTCCATTCCACTTGTGGCCGCAAACTCAGGGTCCCTCTCACATACCTAGAGCTGAGAGAAGCCTCCTCTTGAGGTGCTTGTGGTAAGGTGTTATTCCTCTGGAGTCGAAGCCAGGGACTAACCTCTCATCTCGAGTTGATTTTTGGTCCACGGAGCTCTTTCGTCTTGCTACAGTGACCTCAGGATCCCTCTAGCCTTGAAACAGTGTTCTTGGGGTTTCTCTCGAGTGCCATCAAGGAAATCAAGGCTCCTTTCATGTGTGATGTGCAACACGGAATTGCTCTGCACGCAGTGCAGGGGAATCGGGCCTCATCTCGCGGCGAGGGGGAAGTCTCATGGTTTTTCTCGAGTTGCGGCGGGAACCTGGGGTATATTCTCGAGTTATGATGGGGATGGCCCTTCCACCCACGTGTTTGTTCAGCGACGTCAGGACTCCTGCCTAGTTGCGAGGGACAACTCGGGATTCTCCTCGAGGATTGGCAGGGCAATTGGGACGCCTTTCCAGCTGAGGCGGGAGACCAAGGGTCCCTTTCCACGTGCCACAGGAATCCTGGGACTCCTATCAAGTTTCACAAGGAGTCAGGCATCGTCTCCTTTGGAGGCACTGATCTCCGCGTACCTCTGCAGTTTTCAAAGGATGTGAGGCCTCCGTTCGCGATGAGGTGGGGAACTAGGTCTTTCTCTGTGGTCTCCACAGGGGATTCAGACATCCTTTCGTCTTGGGAGATGCAAGACGAGCCTGCATTCAAGTCACTTCAGGGATATCCGACCTTATTTCGAGTCAGGGCATCGCGGTGTCCATTCCACTTGAGGCCGCAAACTCAGGGTCCCTCTCACATACCTAGAGCTGAGAGAAGCCTCCTCTTGAGGTGCTTGTGATAAGGTGGCATCCCTCTGGAGTCGAAACCAGGGACTAACCTCTCATCTCGAGTTGACTTTTGGTCCACGGAGCTCTTTCATGTTGCTACAGTGACCTCAGGATCCCTCTAGCCTTGAAACACTGCTCTTGGGGTTTCTCTGGAGTGCCATCAAGGAAATCAAGGCTCCTTTCATGTGTGATGTGCAACACGGAATTGCTCTGCACGCAGTGCAGGGGAATCGGGCCTCATCTCGCGGCAAGGGGGAAGTCTCATGGTTTTTCTCGAGTTGCGGCGGGAACCTGGGGTATATTCTCGAGTTACCACGGTGATGGCCCTTCCACACACGTGTTTGTTCAGCGACGTCAGCACTCCTTCCTAGTTGCGAGGGACAACTCGGGATTCTCCTCGAGGCTTGGCAGGGCAATTGGGACGACGCTCCAGCTGAGGCGGGAGACCAAGGGTCCCTTTCCACGTGCCACAGGAATCCTGGGACTCCTATCAAGTTTCACGAGGAGTCAGGTATCGTCTCCTTTGGAGGCACTGATCTCCGCGTACCTCTGGAGTTTTCAAAGGATGTGAGGCCTTCGGTCACGATGAGTTGGGGAACTAGGTCTTTCTCTGTGGTCTCCACAGGGGATTCAGACATCCTTTCGTCTTGGGAGATGCAAGACGAGCCTGCATTCAAGTCACTTCAGGGATATCCGGCCTTATTTCGAGTCAGGGCATCGCGGTGTCCATTCCACTTTTGGCCGCAAACTCAGGGTCCCTCTCACATACCTAGAGCTGAGAGAAGCCTCCTCTTGAGGTGCTTGTGGTAAGGTGGTTTCCTCTGGAGTCGAAGCCAGGGACTAACCTCTCATCGCGAGTTGATTTTTGGTCCACGGAGCTCTTTCGTCTTGCTACAGTGACCTCAGGATCCCTCAAGCTTTGAAACACTGTTCTTGGGGTTTCTCTGGAGTGCCATCAAGGAAATCAAGGCTCCTTTCATGTTTGATGTGCAACACGGAATTGCTCTGCATGCAGTGCAGGGTAATCGGGCCTCATCTCGCGGCGAGGGGAAGTCTCATGGTTTTTCTCGAGTTGCGGCGGGAACCTGGGGTATATTCTCGAGTTACGACGGGGATGGCCCTTCCACCCACGTGTTTGTTCAGCGACGTCAGGACTCCTGCCTAGTTGCGAGGGACAACACGGGATTCTCCTCGAGGCTTGGCAGGGCAATTGGGACGCCTCTCCAGCTGAGGCGGGAGACCAAGGGTCCCTTTCCACGTGCCACAGGAATCCTGGGACTCGTATCAAGTTTCACGAGGAGTCAGGCATCGTCTCCTTTGGAGGCACTGATCTCTGCGTACCTCTGGAGTTTTCAAAGGATGTGAGGCCTCCGGTCGCGAAGAGGTGGGGAACTAGGTCTTTCTCTGTGTTCTCCACAGGGGATTCAGACATCCTTTCGTCTTGGGAGTTGCAAGACGAGCCTGCATTCAAGTCACTGCAGGGATATCCGGCCTTATTTCGAGTCAGGGCATCGCGGTGTCCATTGAACGTGAGGCCGCAAACTCAGGGTCCCTCTCACATACCTAGAGCTGAGAGAAGCCTCCTCTTGAGGTGCTTGTGGTAAGGTGGTATTCCTCTGGAGTCGAAGCCAGGGACTAACCTCTCATCTCGAGTTGATTTTTGGTCCATGGAGCTCTTTTGTGTTGCTACCGTGACCTCAGGATCCCTCTAGCCTTGAAACAGTCTTCTTGGGGTTTCTCTGGAGTGCCATGAAGGAAATCAAGGCTCCTTTCATGTGTGATGTGCAACACGGAATTGCTCTGCACGCAGTGCAGGGGAATCGGGCCTCATCTCGCGGCGAGGGGGAAGTCTCATGGTTTTTCTCGAGTTGCGGCGGGAACCTGGGGTATATTCTCAAGTTAGGACGGGGATGGCCCTTCCACCCACGTGTTTGTTCAGCGACGTCAGGACTCCTGCCTAGTTGCGAGGGACAACTCGGGATTCTCCTCGAAGATTGGCAGGGCAATTGGGACGCCTCTCCAGCTGAGGCGGGAGACCAAGGGTCCCTTTCCACGTGCCACAGGAATCCTGGGACTCCTATCAAGTTTCACGAGGAGTCAGGCATCGTCTCCTTTGGAGGCACTGATCTCCGCGTACCTCTGGAATTTTCAAAGGATGTGAGGCCTCCGGTCGCCATGAGGTGGGGAACTAGGTCTTTCTCTGTGGTCTCCACAGGGGATTCAGACATCCTTTCGTCTTGGGAGATGCAAGACGAGCCTGCATTCAAGTCACTTCAGGGATATCCGGCCTTATTTCGAGCCAGGGCATCGCGGTGTCCATTCCACTTGAGGCCGCAAACTCAGGGTCCCTCTCACATACCCAGAGCTGAGAGAAGCCTCCTCTTGAGGTGCTTGTGGTAAGGTGGTATTCCTCTGGAGTGAAAGCCAGGGACTAACCTCTCATCTCGAGTTGATTTTTGGTCCACGGAGCTCTTTCGTGTTCCTACAGTGACTTCAGGATCCCTCTAGCCTTGAAACAGTGTTCTTGGGGTTTCTCTGGAGTGCCATCAAGGAAATCAAGGCTCCTTTCATGTGTGATGTGCAACACGGAATTGCTCTGCACGCAGTGCAGGGGAATCGGGCCTCATCTCGCGGCAAGGGGGAAGTCTCATGGTTTTTCTCGAGTTGCGGCGGGAACCTGGGGTATATTCTCGAGTTACGACGGGGATGGCCCTTTCACCCACGTGTTTGTTCAGCGACGTCATGACTCCTTCCTAGTTGCGAGGGACAACTCGGGATTCTCCTCGAGGCTTGGCAGGGCAATTGGAACGCCTCTCCAGCTGAGGCGGGAGACCAAGGGTCCCTTTCCACGTGCCACAGGAATCCTGGGACTCCTATCAAGTTTCAGGAGGAGTCAGGAATCGTCTCATTTGGAGGCACTGATCTCCGCGTACCTCTGGAGTTTTCAAAGGATGTGAAGCCTCCGGTCGCGATGAGGTGGGGAATGAGGTCTTTCTCTGTGGTCTCCACAGGGGATTCAGACATACTTTCGTCTTGGGAGATGCAAGGCGAGCCTGCATTCAAGTCACTGCAGTTATATCTGGCCTTATTTCGAGTCAGGGCATGGCGGTGTCCATTCCACTTGAGGCCGCAAACTCAGGGTCCCTCTCACATAGCTAGAGCTGAGAGAAGCCTCCTCTTGAGGTGCTTGTGGTAAGGTGGTTTCCTCTGGAGTCGAAGCCAGGGACTAACCTCTCATCTCGAGTTGATTTTTGGTCCTCGGAGCTCTTTCGTGTGGCTACAGTGACCTCAGGATCCCTGTAGACTTGAAACAGTGTTCTTGGGGTTTCTCTGGAGTGCCATCAAGGAAATCAAGGCTTCTTTCATGTGTGATGTGCAACACGGATTTGCTCTGCACGCAGTGCAGGGGAATCGGGCCTCATCTCGCGGCGAGGGGGAAGTCTCATGGTTTTTCTCGAATTGCGGCGGGAACCTGGGGTACATTCTCGAGATACGACGGGGATGGCCTTTCCACACACGTGTTTGTTCAGCGACGTCAGGACTCCTTCCTAGTTGCGAGGGACAACTCGGGATTCTCCTCCAGGTTTGGCAGGGCAACTGGGACGCCTCTCCAGCTGAGGCGGGAGTCCAAGGGACCCTTTCCACGTGCCACAGGAATCCTGGGACTCCTATCAAGTTTCACGAGGAGTCAGGCATCGTCTCCTTTGGAGGCACTGATCTCCGCGTACCTCTGGAGTTTTCAAAGGATGTGAGGACTCCGGCCGCGATGAGGTGGGGAACTAGGTCTTTCTCTGTGGTCTCCACAGGGGATTCAGACATCCTTTCGTCTTGGGAGATGCAAGACGAGACTGCATTCAAGTCACTGCAGGGATATCCGGCCTTATTTCGAGTCAGGGCGTCGCGGTGTCCATTCCACTTGAGGCCACAAACTCAGGGTACCTATCACATACCTAGAGCTGAGAGAAGCCTCCTCTTGAGGTGCTTGTGGTAAGGTGGTATTCCTCTGGAGTCGAATCCAGGGACTACCCTCTTATCTCGAGTTGATTTTTGGTCCACAGAGCTCTTTCGTGTTGCTACAGTGAACTCAGGATCCCTCTAGCCTTGAAAGAGTGTTCTTGGGGTTTCTCTGGAGTGCCATCAAGGAAATCAAGGCTCCTTTCATGTGTGATGTGCAACACGGAATTACTCTGCACGCAGTGCAGGGGAATCGGACCTCATCTCGCGGCGAGGGGGAAGTCTCATGGTTTTTCTCGAGTTGCGGCGAGAACCTGGGGTATATTCTCGAGTTACGACGAGGATGGCCCTTCCACCCACGTGTTTGTTCAGCGACGTCAGGACTCCTTCCTAGTTGCGAGGGACAACTCGGGATTCTCCTCGAGGCGTGGCAGGGCAATTGGAACGCCTCTCCAGCTGAGGCGGGAGACCAAGGGTCCCTTTCCACGTGCCACAGGAATCCTGGGACTCCTATCAAGTTTCACGAGGAGTCAGGAATCGTCTCCTTTGGAGGCACTGATCTCCGCGTACCTCTGGAGTTTTCAAAGGATGTGAGGCCTCCGGTCGCGATGAGGTGGGGAACTAGGTCTTTCTCTGTGGTCTCCACAGGGGATTCAGACATCCTTTCCTCTTGGGAAATGCAAGACGAGCCTGCATTCAAGTCACTGCAGGGATATCCGGCCTTATTTCGAGTCAGGGCATGGCGGTGTCCATTCCACTTGAGGCCGCAAACTCAGGGTCCCTCTCACATACCTAGAGCTGAGAGAAGCCTCCTCTTGAGGTGCTTGTGGTAAGGTGGTTTCCTCTGGAGTCGAAGCCAGGGACTAACCTCTCATCTCGAGTTGATTTTTGCTCCACGGAGCTCTTTCGTGTGGCTACAGTGACCTCAGGATCCCTCTAGACTTGAAACAGTGTTCTTGGGGTTTCTCTGGAGTGCCATCAAGGAAATCAAGGCTCCTTTCATGTGTGATGTGCAACACGGAATTGCTCTGCACGCAGTGCAGGGGAATCAGGCCTCATCTCGCGGCGAGGGGGAAGTCTCATGGTTTTTCTCGATTTGCGGCGGGAACCTGGGGTACATTCTCGAGTTACGACGGGGATGGCCCTTCCACACACGTGTTTTTTCAGCGACGTCAGGACTCCTGCCTAGTTGCGAGGGACAACTCGGGATTCTCCTCGAGGTTTGGCAGGGCAACTGGGACGCCTCTCCAGCTGAGGCGGGAGACCAACGGTCCCTTTCCACGTGCCACAGGAATCCTGGGACTCCTATCAAGTTTCACGAGGAGTCAGGCATCGTCTCCTTTGGAGGCACTGATCTCCGCGTACCTCTGGAGTTTTCAAAGGATGTGAGGACTCCGGTCGCGATGAGCTGGGGAACTAGGTCTTTCTCTGTGCTTTCCACAGGGGATTCAGACATCCTTTCATCTTGGGAGATGCAAGACGAGCCTGCATTCAAGTCACTGCAGGGATATCCGGCATTATTTCGCGTCAGGGCATCGCGGTGTCCATTGAACTTGAGGCCGCAAACTCAGGGTCCCTCTCACATACCTAGAGCTGAGAGAAGCCTCCTCTTGAGGTGCTTGTGGTAAGGTGGTTTCCTCTGGAGTCGAAGCCAGGGACTAACCTCTCATCTCGAGTTGATTTTTGGTCCACGGAGCTCTTTCGTGTTGCTACAGTGACCTCAGGATCCCTCTAGCCTTGAAACAGTGTTCTTGGGGTTTCTCTGGAGTGCCATCAAGGAAATCAAGGCTCCTTTCATGTTTGATGTGCAATACGGAATTGCTTTGAATGCAGTGCAGGGGAATCGGGCCTCATCTTGCGGCGAGGGGGAAGTCTCATGGTTTTTCTCGAGTTGCAGCGGGAACCTGGGGTATATTCTCGAGTTACGACGGGGATGGCCCTTCCACACACGTGTTTGTTCAGCGACGTCAGGACTCCTGCCTAGTTGCGAGGGACAACTCGGGATTCTCCTCGAGGCTTGGCAGGGCAATTGGGACGCCTCTCCAGCTGAGGCGGGAGACCAAGGGTCCCTTTCCACGTGCCACAGGAATCCTGGGACTCCTATCAAGTTTCACGAGGAGTCAGGCATCGTCTCCTTTGGAGGCACTGATCTCCGCGTACCTCTGGAGTTTTCAAAGGATGTGAGGCCTCCGGTCGCGATGAGGTGGGGAACTAGGTCTTTCTCTGTGGTCTCCACAGGGGATTCAGACATCCTTTCCTCTTGGGAGATGCAAGACGAGCCTGCATTCAAGTCACTGCAGGGATATCCGGCCTTATTTCGAGTCAGGGCATGGCGGTGTCCATTCCACTTGAGGCCGCAAACTCAGGGTCCCTCTCACATACCTAGAGCTGAGAGAAGCCTCCTCTTGAGGTGCTTGTGGTAAGGTGGTTTCCTCTGGAGTCGAAGCCAGGGACTAACCTCTCATCTCGAGTTGATTTTTGGTCCACGGAGCTCTTTCGTGTGGCTACAGTGACCTCAGGATCCCTGTAGACTTGAAACAGTGTTCCTGGGGTTTCTCTGGAGTGCCATCAAGGAAATCAAGGCTCCTTTCATGTTTGATGTGCAATACGGAATTGCTTTGAATGCAGTGCAGGGGAATCGGGCCTCATCTTGCGGCGAGGGGGAAGTCTCATGGTTTTTCTCGAGTTGCAGCGGGAACCTGGGGTATATTCTCGAGTTACGACGGGGATGGCCCTTCCACACACGTGTTTGTTCAGCGACGTCAGGAGTCCTGCCTAGTTGCGAGGGACAACTCGGGATTCTCCTCGAGGCTTGGCAGGGCAATTGGGACGTCTCTCCAGCTGAGGCGGGAGACCAAGGGTCCCTTTCCACGTGCCACAGGAATCCTGGCACTCCTATCAAGTTTCACGAGGAGTCAGGCATCGTCTCCTTTGGAGGCACTGATCTCAGTGTACCTCTGGAGTTTTCAAAGGATGTGAGGCCTCCGGTCGCGATGAGGTGGGGAACTAGGTCTTTCTCTGTGGTCTCCACAGGGGATTCAGACATCCTTTCCTCTTGGGAAATGCAAGACGAGCCTGCATTCAAGTCACTGCAGGGATATCCGGCCTTATTTCGAGTCAGGGCATGGCGGTGTCCATTCCACTTGAGGCCGCAAACTCAGGGTCCCTCTCACATACCTAGAGCTGAGAGAAGCCTCCTCTTGAGGTGCTTGTGGTAAGGTGGTTTCCTCTGGAGTCGAAGCCAGGGACTAACCTCTCATCTCGAGTTGATTTTTGGTCCACGGAGCTCTTTCGTGTGGCTACAGTGACCTCAGGATCCCTGTAGACTTGAAACAGTGTTCTTGGGGTTTCTCTGGAGTGCCATCAAGGAAATCAAGGCTTCTTTCATGTGTGATGTGCAACACGGAATTGCTCTGCATGCAGTGCAGGGGAATCGGGCCTCATCTCGCAGCGAGGGGGAAGTCTCATGGTTTTTCTCGATTTGCGGCGGGAACCTGGGGTACATTCTCGAGTTACGACGAGGATGGCCCTTCCACACACGTGTTTGTTCAGCGACGTCAGGACTCCTGCCTAGTTGCGAGGGACAACTCGGGATTCTCCTCGAGGTTTGGCAGGGCAACTGGGACGCCTCTCCAGCTGAGGCGGGAGACCAACGGTCCCTTTCCACGTGCCACAGGAATCCTGGGACTCCTATCAAGTTTCACGAGGAGTCAGGCATCGTCTCCTTTGGAGGCACTGATCACCGCGTACCTCTGGAGTTTTCAAAGGATGTGAGGACTCCGGTCGCGATGAGCTGGGGAACTAGGTCTTTCTCTGTGCTTTCCACAGGGGATTCAGACATCCTTTCATCTTGGGAGATGCAAGACGAGCCTGCATTCAAGTCACTGCAGGGATATCCGGCATTATTTCGCGTCAGGGCATCGCGGTGTCCATTCAACTTGAGGCCGCAAACTCAGGGTCCCTCTCACATACCTAGAGCTGAGAGAAGCCTCCTCTTGAGGTGCTTGTGGTAAGGTGGTTTCCTCTGGAGTCGAAGCCAGGGACTAACCTCTCATCTCGAGTTGATTTTTGGTCCACGGAGCTCTTTCGTGTTGCTACAGTGACCTCAGGATCCCTCTAGCCTTGAAACAGTGTTCTTGGGGTTTCTCTGGAGTGCCATCAAGGAAATCAAGGCTCCTTTCATGTTTGATGTGCAATACGGAATTGCTTTGAATGCAGTGCAGGGGAATCGGGCCTCATCTTGCGGCGAGGGGGAAGTCTCATGGTTTTTCTCGAGTTGCAGCGGGAACCTGGGGTATATTCTCGAGTTACGACGGGGATGGCCCTTCCACACACGTGTTTGTTCAGCGACGTCAGGACTCCTGCCTAGTTGCGAGGGACAACTCGGGATTCTCCTCGAGGCTTGGCAGGGCAATTGGGACGCCTCTCCAGCTGAGGCGGGAGACCAAGGGTCCCTTTCCACGTGCCACAGGAATCCTGGGACTCCTATCAAGTTTCACGAGGAGTCAGGCATCGTCTCCTTTGGAGGCACTGATCTCCGCGTACCTCTGGAGTTTTCAAAGGATGTGAGGCCTCCGGTCGCGATGAGGTGGGGAACTAGGTCTTTCTCTGTGGTCTCCACAGGGGATTCAGACATCCTTTCCTCTTGGGAAATGCAAGACGAGCCTGCATTCAAGTCACTGCAGGGATATCCGGCCTTATTTCGAGTCAGGGCATGGCGGTGTCCATTCCACTTGAGGCCGCAAACTCAGGGTCCCTCTCACATACCTAGAGCTGAGAGAAGCCTCCTCTTGAGGTGCTTGTGGTAAGGTGGTTTCCTCTGGAGTCGAAGCCAGGGACTAACCTCTCATCTCGAGTTGATTTTTGGTCCACGGAGCTCTTTCGTGTGGCTACAGTGACCTCAGGATCCCTGTAGACTTGAAACAGTGTTCCTGGGGTTTCTCTGGAGTGCCATCAAGGAAATCAAGGCTCCTTTCATGTTTGATGTGCAATACGGAATTGCTTTGAATGCAGTGCAGGGGAATCGGGCCTCATCTTGCGGCGAGGGGGAAGTCTCATGGTTTTTCTCGAGTTGCAGCGGGAACCTGGGGTATATTCTCGAGTTACGACGGGGATGGCCCTTCCACACACGTGTTTGTTCAGCGACGTCAGGAGTCCTGCCTAGTTGCGAGGGACAACTCGGGATTCTCCTCGAGGCTTGGCAGGGCAATTGGGACGTCTCTCCAGCTGAGGCGGGAGACCAAGGGTCCCTTTCCACGTGCCACAGGAATCCTGGGACTCCTATCAAGTTTCACGAGGAGTCAGGCATCGTCTCCTTTGGAGGCACTGATCTCAGTGTACCTCTGGAGTTTTCAAAGGATGTGAGGCCTCCGGTCGCGATGAGGTGGGGAACTAGGTCTTTCTCTGTGGTCTCCACAGGGGAATCAGACATCCTTTCCTCTTGGGAAATGCAAGACGAGCCTGCATTCAAGTCACTGCAGGGATATCCGGCCTTATTTCGAGTCAGGGCATGGCGGTGTCCATTCCACTTGAGGCCGCAAACTCAGGGTCCCTCTCACATACCTAGAGCTGAGAGAAGCCTCCTCTTGAGGTGCTTGTGGTAAGGTGGTTTCCTCTGGAGTCGAAGCCAGGGACTAACCTCTCATCTCGAGTTGATTTTTGGTCCACGGAGCTCTTTCGTGTGGCTACAGTGACCTCAGGATCCCTGTAGACTTGAAACAGTGTTCTTGGGGTTTCTCTGGAGTGCCATCAAGGAAATCAAGGCTTCTTTCATGTGTGATGTGCAACACGGAATTGCTCTGCATGCAGTGCAGGGGAATCGGGCCTCATCTCGCGGCGAGGGGGAAGTCTCATGGTTTTTCTCGATTTGCGGCGGGAACCTGGGGTACATTCTCGAGTTACGACGAGGATGGCCCTTCCACACACGTGTTTGTTCAGCGACGTCAGGACTCCTGCCTAGTTGCGAGGGACAACTCGGGATTCTCCTCCAGGTTTGGCAGGGCAACTGGGACGCCTCTCCAGCTGAGGCGGGAGACCAACGGTCCCTTTCCACGTGCCACAGGAATCCTGGGACTCCTATCAAGTTTCACGAGGAGTCAGGCATCGTCTCCTTTGGAGGCACTGATCTCCGCGTACCTCTGGAGTTTTCAAAGGATGTGAGGACTCCGGTCGCGATGAGCTGGGGAACTAGGTCTTTCTCTGTGCTTTCCACAGGGGATTCAGACATCCTTTCATCTTGGGAGATGCAAGACGAGCCTGCATTCAAGTCACTGCAGGGATATCCGGCATTATTTCGCGTCAGGGCATCGCGGTGTCCATTCAACTTGAGGCCGCAAACTCAGGGTCCCTCTCACATACCTAGAGCTCAGAAAAGCCTCCTCTTGAGGTGCTTGTGGTAAGGTGGTTTCCTCTGGAGTCGAAGCCAGGGACTAACCTCTCATCTCGAGTTGATTTTTGGTCCACGAAGCTCTTTCGTGTTGCTACAGTGACCTCAGGATCCCTCTAGCCTTGAAACAGTGTTCTTGGGGTTTCTCTGGAGTGCCATCAAGGAAATCAAGGCTCCTTTCATGTTTGATGTGCAATACGGAATTGCTTTGAATGCAGTGCAGGGGAATCGGGCCTCATCTTGCGGCGAGGGGGAAGTCTCATGGTTTTTCTCGAGTTGCAGCGGGAACCTGGGGTATATTCTCGAGTTACGACGGGGATGGCCCTTCCACACACGTGTTTCTTCAGCGACGTCAGGACTCCTGCCTAGTTGCGAGGGACAACTCGGGATTCTCCTCGAGGCTTGGCAGGGCAATTGGGACGCCTCTCCAGCTGAGGCGGGAGACCAAGGGTCCCTTTCCACGTGCCACAGGAATCCTGGGACTCCTATCAAGTTTCACGAGGAGTCAGGCATCGTCTCCTTTGGAGGCACTGATCTCAGTGAACCTCTGGAGTTTTCAAAGGATGTGAGGCCTCCGGTCGCGATGAGGTGGGGAACTAGGTCTTTCTCTGTGGTCTCCACAGGGGATTCAGACATCCTTTCCTCTTGGGAAATGCAAGACGAGCCTGCATTCAAGTCACTGCAGGGATATCCGGCCTTATTTCGAGTCAGGGCATGGCGGTGTCCATTCCACTTGAGGCCGCAAACTCAGGGTCCCTCTCACATACCTAGAGCTGAAAGAAGCCTCCTCTTGAGGTGCTTGTGGTAAGGTGGTTTCCTCTGGAGTCGAAGGCAGGGACTAACCTCTCATCTCGAGTTGATTTTTGGTCCACGGAGCTCTTTCGTGTGGCTACAGTGACGTCAGGATCCCTCTAGACTTGAAACAGTGTTCTCGGGGTTTCTCTGGAGTGCCATCAAGGAAATCAAGGCTTCTTTCATGTGTGATGTGCAACACGGAATTGCTCTGCACGCAGTGCAGGGGAATAGGGCCTCATCTCGCGGCGAGGGGGAAGTCTCATGGTTTTTCTCGAGTTGCGGCGGGAACCTGGGGTACATTCTCGAGTTACGACGGGGATGGCCCTTCCACACACGTGTTTGTTCAGCGACGTCAGGACTCCTGCCTAGTTGCGAGGGACAACTCGGGATTCTCCTCCAGGTTTGGCAGGGCAACTGGGACGCCTCTCCAGCTGAGGCGGGAGACCAGGGGTCCCTTTCCACGTGCCACAGGAATCCTGGGACTCCTATCAAGTTTCACGAGGAGTCAGGCATCGTCTCCTTTGGAGGCACTGATCTCCGCGTACCTCTGGAGTTTTCAAAGGATGTGAGGACTCCGGTCGCGATGAGCTGGGGAACTAGGTCTTTCTCTGTGCTTTCCACAGGGGATTCAGACATCCTTTCATCATGGGAGATGCAAGACGAGCCTGCATTCAACTCACTGCAGGGATATCCGGCATTATTTCGCGTCAGGGCATCGCGGTGTCCATTCAACTTGAGGCCGCAAACTCAGGGTCCCTCTCACATACCTAGAGCTGAGAAAAGCCTCCTCTTGATGTGCTTGTGGTAAGGTGGTTTCCTCTGGAGTCGAAGCCAGGGACTAACCTCTCATCTCGAGTTGATTTTTGGTCCACGGAGCTCTTTCGTGTTGCTACAGTGACCTCAGGATCCCTCTAGCCTTGAAACAGTGTTCTTGGGGTTTCTCTGGAGTGCCATCAAGGAAATCAAGGCTCCTTTCATGTTTGATGTGCAATACGGAATTGCTTTGAATGCAGTGCAGGGGAATCGGGCCTCATCTTGCGGCGAGGGGGAAGTCTCATGGTTTTTCTCGAGTTGCAGCGGGAACCTGGGGTATATTCTCGAGTTACGACGGGGATGGCCCTTCCACAAACGTGTTTGTTCAGCGACGTCAGGACTCCTGCCTAGTTGCGAGGGACAACTCCGGATTCTCCTCGAGGCTTGGCAGGGCAATTGGGACGCCTCTCCAGCTGAGGCGGGAGACCAAGGGTCCCTTTCCACGTGCCACAGGAATCCTGGGACTCCTATCAAGTTTCACGAGGAGTCAGGCATCGTCTCCTTTGGAGGCACTGATCTCCGCGTACCTCTGGAGTTTTCAAAGGATGTGAGGCCTCCGGTCGCGATGAGGTGGGGAACTAGGTCTTTCTCTGTGGTCTCCACAGGGGATTCAGACATCCTTTCATATTGGGAGATGCAAGACGAGCCTGCATTCAAGTCACTGCAGGGATATCCGGCCTTATTTCGAGTTAGGGCATCGCGGTGTCCATTCGACTTGAGGCCGCAAACTCAGGGTCCCTCTCACATACCTAGAGCTGAGAGAAGCCTCCTCTTGAGGTGCTTGTGGTAAGGTGGTTTCCCCTGGAGTCGAAGGCAGGGACTAACCTCTCATCTCGAGTTGATTTTTGGTCCACGGAGCTCTTTCGTGTAGCTACAGTGACCTCAGGATCCCTCTAGCCTTGAAACAGTGTTCTTGGGGTTTCTCTGGAGTGCCATCAAGGAAATCAAGGCTCCTTTCATGTGTGATGTGCAGCACGGAATTGCTCTGCACGCACTGCAGGGGAATCTGGCCTCATCACGCGGCGAGGGGGACGTCTCATGGTTTTTCTCGAGTTGTGGCGGGAACCTGGGTTATATTCTCGAGTTACGACGGGGATGGCCATTCCACACACGTGTTTGTTCAGCGACGTCAGGACTCCTGCCTAGTTGCGAGGGACAACTCGGGATTCTCCTCGAGGCTTGGCAGGGCAATTGGGACGCCTCTCCAGCTGAAGCGGGAGACCAAGGGTCCCTTTCCACGTGCCACAGGAATCCTGGGACTCCTATCAAGTTTCTCGAGGAGTCAGGCATCGTCTCCTTTGGAGGCACTGATCTCAGTGTACCTCTGGAGTTTTCAAAGGATGTGAGGCCTCCGGTCGCGATGAGCTGGGGAACTAGGTCTTTCTCTGTGGTCTCCACAGGGGATTCAGACATCCTTTCCTCTTGGGAAATGCAAGACGAGCCTGCATTCAAGTCACTGCAGGGATATCCGGCCTTATTTCTAGTCAGGGCATGGCGGTGTCCATTCCACTTGAGGCCGCAAACTCAGGGTCCCTCTCACATACCTAGAGCTGAGAGAAGCCTCCTCTTGAGGTGCTTGTGGTAAGGTGGTTTCCTCTGGAGTCGAAGCCAGGGACTAACCTCTCATCTCGAGTTGATTTTTGGTCCACGGAGTTCTTTCGTGTGGCTACAGTGACCTCAGGATCCCTGTAGACTTGAAACAGTGTTCTTGGGGTTTCTCTGGAGTGCCATCAAGGAAATCAAGGCTTCTTTCATGTGTGATGTGCAACACGGAATTGCTCTGCACGCAGTGCAGGGGAATCGGGCCTCATCTCGCGGCGAGGGGGAAGTCTCATGGTTTGTCTCGATTTGCGGAGGGAACCTGGGGTACATTCTCGAGTTACGACGGGGATGGCCCTTCCACACACGTGTTTGTTCAGCGACGTCAGGACTCCTGCCTAGTTGCGAGGGACAACTCGGGATTCTCCTCCAGGTTTGGCAGGGCAACTGGGACGCCTCTCCAGCTGAGGCGGGAGACCAACGGTCCCTTTCCACGTGCCACAGGAATCCTGGGACTCCTATCAAGTTTCACGAGGAGTCAGGCATCGTCTCCTTTGGAGGCACTGATCTCCGCGTACCTCTGGAGTTTTCAAAGGATGTGAGGACTCCGGTCGCGATGAGCTGGGGAACTAGGTCTTTCTCTGTGCTTTCCACAGGGGATTCAGACATCGTTTCATCTTGGGAGATGCAAGACGAGCCTGCATTCAAGTCACTGCAGGGATATCCGGCATTATTTCGCGTCAGGGCATCGCGGTGTCCATTCAACTTGAGGCCGCAAACTCAGGGTCCCTCTCACATACCTAGAGCTGAGAGAAGCCTCCTCTTGAGGTGCTTGTGGTAAGGTGGTTTCCTCTGGAGTCGAAGGCAGGGACTAACCTCTCATCTCGAGTTGATTTTTGGTCCACGGAGCTCTTTCGTGTAGCTACAGTGACCTCAGGATCCCTCTAGCCTTGAAACAGTGTTCTTGGGGTTTCTCTGGAGTGCCATCAAGGAAATCAAGGCTCCTTTCATGTGTGATGTGCAGCACGGAATTGCTCTGCACGCACTGCAGGGGAATCTGGCCTCATCACGCGGCGAGGGGGACGTCTCATGGTTTTTCTCGAGTTGTGGCGGGAACCTGGGGTATATTCTCGAGTGACGACGGGGATGGCCATTCCACACACGTGTTTGTTCAGCGACGTCAGGACTCCTGCCTAGTTGCGAGGGACAACTCGGGATTCTCCTCGAGGCTTGGCAGGGCAATTGGGACGCCTCTCCAGCTGAGGCGGGAGACCAAGGGTCCCTTTCCACGTACCACAGGAATCCTGGGACTCCTATCAAGTTTCACGAAGAGTCAGGCATCGTCTCCTTTGGAGGCACTGATCTCCGTGTACCTCTAGAGTTTTCAAAGGATGTGAGGCCTCCGGTCGCGATGAGCTGGGGAACTAGGTCTTTCTCTGTGGTCTCCACGGGGGATCAGACATCCTTTCCTCTTGGGAAATGCAAGACGAGCCTGCATTCAAGTCACTGCAGGGATATCCGGCCTTATTTCGAGTCAGGGCATGGCGGTGTCCATTCCACTTGAGGCCGCAAACTCAGGGTCCCTCTCACATACCTAGAGCTGAGAGAAGCCTCCTCTTGAGGTGCTTGTGGTAAGGTGGTTTCCTCTGGAGTCGAAGCCAGGGACTAACCTCTCATCTCGAGTTGATTTTTGGGCCACGGAGCTCTTTCGTGTGGCTACAGTGACCTCAGGATCCCTGTAGACTTGAAACAGTGTTCTTGGGGTTTCTCTGGAGTGCCATCAAGGAAATCAAGGCTTCTTTCATGTGTGATGTGCAACACGGAATTGCTCTGCATGCAGTGCAGGGGAATCGGGCCTCATCTCGCGGCGAGGGGGAAGTCTCATGGTTTTTCTCGATTTGCGGCGGGAACCTGGGGTACATTCTCGAGTTACGACGGGGATGGCCCTTCCACACACGTGTTTGTTCAGCGACGTCAGGACTCCTGCCTAGTTGCGAGGGACAACTCGGGATTCTCCTCCAGGTTTGGCAGGGCAACTGGGACGCCTCTCCAGCTGAGGCGGGAGACGAAGGGACCCTTTCCACGTGCCACAGGAATCCTGGGACTCCTATCAAGTTTCACGAGGAGTCAGGCATCGTCTCCTTTGGAGGCACTGATCTCCGCGTACCTCTGGAGTTTTCAAAGGATGTGAGGACTCCGGCCGCGATGAGGTGGGGAACTAGGTCTTTCTCTGTGGTCTCCACAGGGGATTCAGACATCCTTTCGTCTTGGGAGATGCAAGACGAGCCTGCATTCAAGTCACTGCAGGGATATCCGGCCTTATTTCGAGTCATGGCGTCGCGGTGTCCATTCCACTTGAGGCCACAAACTCAGGGTACCTATCACATACCTAGAGCTGAGAGAAGCCTCCTCTTGAGGTGCTTGTGGTAAGGTGGTATTCCTCTGGAGTCGAATCCAGGGAATACCCTCTTATCTCGAGTTGATTTCTGGTCCACAGAGCTCTTTCGTGTTGCTACAGTGAACTCAGGATCCCTCTAGCCTTGAAAGAGTGTTCTTGGGGTTTCTCTGGAGTGCCATCAAGGAAATCAAGGCTCCTTTCATGTGTGATGTGCAACACGGAATTACTCTGCACGCAGTGCAGGGGAATCGGACCTCATCTCGCGGCGAGGGGGAAGTCTCATGGTTTTTCTCGAGTTGCGGCGAGAACCTGGGGTATATTCTCGAGTTACGACGGCGATGGCCCTTCCACCCACGTGTTTGTTCAGCGACGTCAGGACTCCTTCCTAGTTGCGAGGGACAACTCGGGATTCTCCTCGAGGCTTGGCAGGGCAATTGGAACGCCTCTCCAGCTGAGGCGGGAGACCAAGGGTCCCTTTCCACGTGCCACAGGAATCCTGGGACTCCTATCAAGTTTCACGAGGTGTCAGGAATCGACTCCTTTGGAGGCACTGATCTCCGCGTACCTCTGGAGTTTTCAAAGGATGTGAGGCATCCGGTCGCGATGAGGTGGGGAACTAGGTCTTTCTCTGTGGTCTCCACAGGGGATTCAGACATCCTTTCCTCTTGGGAAATGCAAGACGAGCCTGCATTCAAGTCACTGCAGGGATATCCGGCCTTATTTCGAGTCAGGGCATGGCGGTGTCCATTCCACTTGAGGCCGCAAACTCAGGGTCCCTCTCACATACCTAGAGCTGAGAGAAGCCTCCTCTTGAGGTGCTTGTGGTAAGGTGGTTTCCTCTGGAGTCGAAGCCAGGGACTAACCTCTCATCTCGAGTTGATTTTTGGTCCACGGAGCTCTTTCGTGTGGCTACAGTGACCTCAGGATCCCTCTAGACTTGAAACAGTGTTCTTGCGGTTTCTCTGGAGTGCCATCAAGGAAATCAAGGCTTCTTTCATGTGTGATGTGCAACACGGAATTGCTCTGCACGCAGTGCAGGGTAATCGGGCCTCATCTCGCGGCGAGGGGGAAGTCTCATGGTTTTTCTCAAGTTGCGGCGAGAACCTGGGGTATATTCTTGAGTTACGACGGGGATGGCCCTTCCACCCACGTGTTTGTTCAGCGATGTCAGGAGTCCTGCCTAGTTGCGAGGGACAACTCGGGATTCTCCTCGAGGCTTGGCAGGGCAATTGGGACGCCTCTCCAGCTGAGGCGGGAGACCAAGGGTCCCTTTCCACGTGCCACAGGAATCCTGGGACTCCTATCAAGTTTCACGAGGAGTCAGGCATCGTCTCCTTTGGAGGCACTGATCTCAGTGTACCTCTGGAGTTTTCAAAGGATGTGAGGCCTCCGGTCGCGATGAGGTGGGGAACTAGGTCTTTCTCTGTGGTCTCCACAGGGGATTCAGACATCCTTCCCTCTTGGGAAATGCAAGACGAGATTGCATTCAAGTCACTGCAGGGATATCCGGCCTTATTTCGAGTTAGGGCATGGTGGTGTCCATTCCACTTGAGGCCGCAAACTCAGGGTCCCTCTCACATACCTAGAGCTGAGAGAAGCCTCCTCTTGAGGTGCTTGTGGTAAGGTGGTTTCCTCTGGAGTCGAAGCCAGGGACTACCCTCTTATCTCGAGTTGATTTTTGGTCCACAGAGCTCTTTCGTGTTGCTACAGTGACCTCAGGATCCCTCTAGCCTTGAAAGAGTGTTCTTGGGGTTTCTCTGGAGTGCCATCAAGGAAATCAAGGCTCCTTTCATGTGTGATGTGCAACACGGAATTGCTCTGCACGCAGTGCAGGGGAATCGGACCACATCTCGCGGCGAGGGGGAAGTCTCATGGTTTTTCTCGAGTTGCGGCGAGAACCTGGGGTATATTCTCGAGTTACGACGAGGATGGCCCTTCCACCCACGTGTTTGTTCAGCGACGTCAGGACTCCTTCCTAGTTTCGAGGGACAACTCGGGATTCTCCTCGAGGCTTGGCAGGGCAATTGGAACGCCTCTCCAGCTGAGGCGGGAGACCAAGGGTCCCTTTCCACGTGCCACAGGAATCCTGGGACTCCTATCAAGTTTCACGAGGAGTCAGGAATCGTCTCCTTTGGAGGCACTGATCTCCGCGTACCTCTGGAGTTTTCAAAGGATGTGAGGCCTCCGGTCGCGATGAGGTGGGGAACTAGGTCTTTCTCTGTGGTCTCCACAGGGGATTCAGACATCCTTTCCTCTTGGGAAATGCAAGACGAGCCTGCATTCAAGTCACTGCAGGGATATCCGGCCTTATTTCGAGTCAGGGCATGGCGGTGTCCATTCCAATTGAGGCCGCAAACTCAGGGTCCCTCTCACATACCTAGAGCTGAGAGAAGCCTCCTCTTGAGGTGCTTGTGGTAAGGTGGTTTCCTCTGGAGTCGAAGCCAGGGACTAACCTCTCATCTCGAGTTGATATTTGGTCCACGGAGCTCTTTCGTGTGGCTACAGTGGCCTCAGGATCCCTCTAGACTTGAAACAGTGTTCTTGGGGTTTTTCTGGAGTGCCATCAAGGAAATCAAGGCTTCTTTCCTGTGTGATGTGCAACACGGAATTGCTCTGCACGCAGTGCAGGGGAATCGGGCCTCATCTCGCGGCGAGGGGGAAGTCTCATGGTTTTTCTCGATTTGCGGCGGGAACCTGGGGTACATTCTCGAGTTACGACGGGGATGGCCCTTCCACACACGTGTTTGTTCAGCGACGTCAGGACTCCTGCCTAGTTGCGAGGGACAACTCGGGATTCTCCTCGAGGTTTGGCAGGGCAACTGGGAAGCCTCTCCAGCTGAGGCGGGAGACCAAGGGTCCCTTTCCACGTGCCACAGGAATCCTGGGACTCCTATCAAGTTTCACGAGGAGTCAGGCATCGTCTCCTTTGGAGGCACTGATCTCCGCGTACCTCTGGAGTTTTCAAAGGATGTGAGGACTCCGGTCGCGATGAGCTGGGGAACTAGGTCTTTCTCTGTGCTTTCCACAGGGGATTCAGACATCCTTTCATCTTGGGAGATGCAAGACGAGCCTATATTCAAGTCACTGCAGGGATATCCGGCATTATTTCACGTCAGGGCATCGCGGTGTCCATTCCACTTGAGGCCGCAAACTCAGCGTCCCTCTCACATACCTAGAGCTGAGAAAAGCCTCCTCTTGCGGTGCTTGTGGTAAGGTGGTATTCCTCTGGAGTCGAAGCCAGGGACTAACCTCTCATCTCGAGTTGATTTTTGGTCCACGGAGCTCTTTCGTGTGGCTACAGTGACCTCAGGATCCCTCTAGCCTTGAAACAGTGTTCTTGGGGTTTCTCTGGAGTGCCATCAAGGAAATCAAGGCTCCTTTCATGTGTGATGTGCAACACGGAATTGCTCTGCACGCAGTGCAGGGGAATCGGGCCTCATCTCGCGGCGAAGCGGAAGTCTCATGGTTTTTCTCGAGTTGCGGCGGGAACCTGGGGTATATTCTCGAGTTCCGACGGGGATGGCCCTTCCACCCACGTGTTTCTTCAGTGATGTCAGGACTCCTGCCTAGTTGCGAGGGACAACTCGGGATTCTCCTCGAGGCTTGGCAGGGCAATTGGGACGCCTCTCCAGCTGAGGCGAGAGACCAAGGGTCCCTTTCCACGTGCCAAAGGAATCCTGGGACTTCTATCAAGTTTCACGAGGAGTCAGGCATCGTCTCCTTTGGAGGCACTGATCTCCGCGTACCTCTGGAGTTTTCAAAGGATGTGAGGCCTCCGGTCGCGATGAGGTGGGGAACTAGGTTTTTCTCTGTGGTCTCCACAGGGGATTCAGACATCCTTTCGTCTTGTGAGATGCAAGACGAGCCTGCATTCAAGTCACTGCAGGGATATCCGGCCTTATTTCGCGTCAGGGCATCGCGGTGTCCATTCCACTTGAGGCCGCAAACTCAGGGTCCCTCTCACATACCTAGAGCTGACAGAAGCCTCCTCTTGAGGTGCTTGTGGTAAGGTGGTATTCCTCTGGAGTCGAAGCCAGGGACTAACCTCTCATCTCGAGTTGATTTTTGGTCCACGGAGCTCTTTCGTGTTGCTACAGTGACCTCAGGATCCCTCTAGCCTTGAAACAGTGTTCTTGGGGTTTCTCTGGAGTGCCATCAAGGTAATCAAGGCTCCTTTCATGTTTGATGTGCAACACGGAATTGCTTTGAATGCAGTGCAGGAGAATCGGCCCTCATCTTGTGGCGAGGGGGAAGTCTCATGGTTTTTCTCGAGTTGCGGCGGGAACCTGGGGTATATTCTCGAGTTACGAAGGGGATGGCCCTTCCACCCACGTGTTTGTTCAGCGACGTCAGGACTCCTGTCTAGTTGCGAGGGACAACTCAGGATTCTCCTCGAGGATTGGCAGGGCAATTGGGACGCCTCTCAACCTGAGGCGGGAGACCAAGTGTCCCTTTCCACGTGCCACAGGAATCCTGGGACTCCTATCAAGTTTCACGAGGAGTCAGGCATCGCTTCCTTTGGAGGCACTGATCTCTGCGTACCTCTGGAATTTTCAAAGGATGTGAGGCCTCCGGTCGCGATGAGGTGGGGAACTGGGTCTTTCTCTGTGGTCTCCACAGGGGATTCAGACATCCTTTCGTCTTGGGAGATGCAAGACGAGCCTGCATTCAAGTCACTGCAGGGATATCCGGCCTTATTTCGCGTCAGGATATCGCAGTGTCCATTCCACTTGAGGCCCAAACTCAGGGTCCCTCTCACATACCTAGAGCTGAGAGAAGCCTCCTCTTGAGGTGCTTGTGGTAAGGTGGTATTCCTCTGGAGTCGAAGCCAGGGACTAACCTCTCATCTCGAGTTGATTTTTGGTCCACGGAGCTCTATCTTGTTGCTACAGTGACCTCAGGATCCCTCTAGCCTTGAAACAATGTTCTTGGGGTTTCTCTGGAGTGCCATCAAGGAAATCAAGGCTCCTTTCATGTGTGATGTGCAACACGGAATTGCTCTGCACGCAGTGCAGGGGAATCGGGCCACATCTCACGGCAAGGGGGAAGTCTCATGGTTTTTTTCGAGTTGCGGCGGGAACCTGGGGTATATTCTCGAGTTATGACGGGGATGGCCCTTCCACCCAAGTGTTTGTTCAGCGACGTCAGGACTCCTGCCTAGTTTCGAGGGACAACTCGGGATTCTCCTCGAGGCTTGACAGGGCAATTGGGACGCCTCTCCAGCTGAGGCGGGAGACCAAGGGTCCCTTTCCACGTGCCACAGGAATCCTGGGACTCCTATCAAGTTTCAAGAGGAGTCAGGCATCGTCTCCTTTGGAGGCACTGATCTCCGCGTCCCTCTGGAGTTTTCAAAGGATGTGAGGCCTCCGGTCGCGAGGAGGTGGGGAACTAGGTCTTTCTCTGTGGTCTCCACAGGGGATTCAGACATCCTTTCGTCTTGGGAGATGCAAGACGAGCCTGCATTCAAGTCACTGCAGGGATATCCGGCTGTATTTTGCGTCAGGGCGTCGCGGTGTCCATTCCACTTGAGGTCGCAAACTCAGGTTCCCTCTCACATAGCTAGAGCTGAGAGAAGCCTCCTCTTGAGGTGCTTGTGGTAAGGTGGTATTCCTCTGGAGTCGAAGCCAGGGACTAACCTCTCATCTCGAGTTTATTTTTGGTCCACGGAGCTCTTTCGTGTGGCTACTGTGACCTCAGGATCCCTCTAGCCTTGAAACAGTGTTCTTGGGTTTTCTCTGGAGTGCCATCAAGGAAATCAAGGCTCCTTTCATGTGTGATGTGCAACACGGAATTGCTCTGCACGCAGTGCAGGGGAATCGGGCCTCATCTCGCGACGAGGGCGAAGTCTCATGGTTTTTCTCGAGTTGAGGCGGGAACCTGGGGTATATTCTCGAGTTACGGCGGGGATGGCCCTTCCACCCCCGTGTTTGTTCAGCAACGTCAGGACTCCTGCCTAGTTGCAAGGAACAACTCGGGATTCTCCTCGAGGCTTGGCAGGGCAATTGGGACGACGCTTCAGCTGAGGCGGGAGACCAAGGGTCCCTTTCCACGTGCCACAGGAATCCTGGGACTCCTATCAAGTTTCACGAGGAGTCACGCATCGTCTGCTTTGGAGGCACTGATGTCTGCGTACCTCTGGAGTTTTCAAAGGATGTGAGGCCTCCGGTCGCGATGAGGTGGGGAACTAGGTCTTTCTCTGTGATCTCCACACGGGATTCAGATATCCTTTCGTCTTGGGAGATGCAAGACGAGCCTGATTCAAGTCACTGCAGGGATATCCGGCCTTATTTCGAGTCAGGGCATCAAGGTGTCCATTCCACTTGAGGCCACAAATTCAGGGTCCCTCTCACATACCTAGAGCTGAGAGAAGCCTCCTCTTGAGGTGCTTGTGGTAAGGTGGTATTCCTCTGGAGTCGAAGCCAGGGACTAACCTCTCATCTCGAGTTGATTTTTGGTCCACGGAGCTCTTTCGTGTTGCTACAGTGACCTCAGGATCCCTCTAGCCTTGAAACAGTGTTCTTGGGGTTTCTCTGGAGTGCCATCAAGGAAATCAAGGCTCCTTTCATGTGTGATGTGCAACACGGAATTGCTCTGCACGCAGTGCATGGGAATCGGGCCACATCTCACGGCGAGGGGGAAGTCTCATGGTTTTTCTCGAGTTGCGGCGGGAACCTGGGGTATATTCTCGAGTTATGACGGGGATGGCCCTTCCACCCAAGTGTTTGTTCAGCGACGTCAGGACTCCTGCCTAGTTGCGAGGGACAACTCGGGATTCTCCTCGAGGCTTGGCAGGGCAATTGGGACGCCTCTCCAGCTGAGGCGGGAGACCAAGGGTCCCTTTCCACGTGCCACAGGAATCCTGGGACTCCTATCAAGTTTCACGAGGAGTCAGGCATCGTCTCCTTTGGAGGCACTGATCTCCGCGTACCTCTGGAGTTTTCAAAGGATGTGAGGCCTCCGGTCGCCATGAGGTGGGGAACTAGGTCTTTCTCTGTGGTCTCCACAGGGGATTCAGACATCCTTTCGTCTTGGGAGATGCAAGACGAGCCTGCATTCAAGTCACTGCAGGGATATCCGGCCTTATTTCGAGTCAGGGCATCGCGGTGTCCATTCCACTTGAGGCCACAAACTCAGGGTCCCTCTCACATACCTAGAGCTGAGAGAAGCCTCCTCTTGAGGTGCTTGTGGTAAGGTGGTATTCCTCTGGAGTCGAAGCCAGGGACTAACCTCTCATCTCGAGTTGATATTTGGTCCACGGAGCTCTTTCATGTTGCTACAGTGACGTCAGGATCCCTCTAGCCTTGAAACAGTGTTCTTGGTGTTTCTCTGGAGTGCCATCAAGGAAATCAAGGCTCCTTTCATGTGTGATGTGCAACACGGAATTGCTCTGCACACAGTGCAGGGGAATCGGGCCTCATCTCGCGGCGAGGGGGAAGTCTCATGGTTTTTCTCGAGTTGCGGTGGGAACCTGGGGTATATTCTCGAGTTACGATGGGGATGGCCCTTCCACCCACATGTTTGTTCAGTGACGGCAGGACTCGTGTCTAGTTGCGAGGGACAACTCGGGATTCTCCTCGAGGCTTGGCAGGGCAATTGGGACGCCTCTCCAGCTGAGGCGGGAGACCAAGTGTCCCTTTCCACGTGCCACAGGAATCCTGGGACTCCTATCAAGTTTCATGAGGAGTCACGCATCGTCTCCTTTGGAGGCACTGATCTCTGCGTACCTCTGGAGTTTTCAAAGGATGTGAGGCCTCCGGTCGCGATGAGGTGCGGAACTAGGTCTTTCTCTGTGATCTCCACACGGGATTCAGATATCCTTTCGTCTTGGGAGATGCAAGACGAGCCTGATTCAAGTCACTGCAGGGATATCCAGCCTTATTTCGAGTCAGGGCATCAAGGTGTCCATTCCACTTGAGGCCGCAAACTCAGGGTCCCTCTCACATACCTAGAGCTGAGAGAAGCCTCCTCTTGAGGTGCTTGTGGTAAGGTGGTATTCCTCTGGAGTCGAAGCCAGGGACTAACCTCTCATCTCGGGTTGATTTTTCGTCCACGGAGCTCTTTCGTGTGGCTACAGTGACCTCAGGATCCCTCTAGCCTTGAAACAGTGTTCTTGGGTTTTCCCTGGAGTGCCATCAAGGAAATCAAGGCTCCTTTCATGTGTGATGTGCAACACGGAATTGCTCTGCACGCAGTGCAGGGGAATCGGGCCTCATCTCGCGGCGAGGGGGAAGTCTCATGGTTTTTCTCGAGTTGCGGCGGGAACCTGGGGTATATTCTCGAGTTACGACGGGGATGGCCCTTCCACCCACGTGTTTGTTCAGCAACGTCAGGACTCCTGCCTAGTTGCAAGGGACAACTCGGGATTCTCCTCGAGGCTTGGCAGGGCAATTGGGACGACGCTCCAGCTGAGGCGGGAGACCAAGGGTCCCTTTCCACGTGCCACAGGAATCCTGGGACTCCTATCAAGTTTCACGAGGAGTCAGGCATCGTCTCCTTTGGAGGCACTGATCTCCGCGTACCTCTGGAGTTTTCAAAGGATGTGAGGCCTCCGGTCGCGATGAGGTGGGGAACTAGGTCTTTCTCTGTGGTCTCCACAGGGGATTCAGATATCCTTTCGTCTTGGGAGATGCAAGACGAGCCTGCATTCAAGTCACTGCAGGGATATCCGGCCGTATTTCGCGTCAGGGCATCAAGGTGTCCATTCCACTTGAGGCCGCAAATTCAGGGTCCCTCTCACATACCTAGAGCTGAGAGAAGCCTCCTCTTGAGGTGCTTGTGGTAAGGTGGTATTCTTCTGGAGTCGAAGCCAGGGACTAACCTCTAATCTCGAGTTGATTTTTGGTCCACGGAGCACTTTCCTGTTGGTACAGTGACCTCAGAAACCCTCTAGCCTTGAAACAGTGTTCCTGGGGTTTCTCTGGAGTGCCATCAAGGAAATCAAGGCTCCTTTCATGTGTGATGTGCAACACGGAATTGCTCTGCACGCAGTGCAGTGGAATCGGGCCTCATCTCGCGGCGAGGAGGAAGTCTCATGGTTTTTCTCGAGTTGCGGCGGGAAGCTGGGGTATATTCTCGAGTTACGACAGGAATGGCCCTTCCACCCACGTGTTTGTTCAGCAACGTCAGGACTCCTGCCTAGTTGCGAGGGACAACTCGGGATTCTCCTCGAGGCTTGGCAGGGCAATTGGGACGCCTCTCCAGCTGAAGCGGGAGACCAAGGGTCCGTTTCCACGTGCCACAGGAATCCTGGGACTCCTATCAAGTTTCATGAGGAGTCAGGCATCGTCTCCTTTGGAGGCACTGATCTCCGCGTACCTTTGGAGTTTTCAAAGGATGTGAGGCCTCCGGTCACGATGAGGTGGGGAACTAGGTCTTTCTCTGTGGTCTCCACAGGGGATTCAGACATCCTTTCGTCTTGGGAGATGCAAGACGAGCCTGCATTCAAGTCACTGCAGGGATATCCGGCCTTATTTCGCATCAGCGCATCGCAGTGTCCATTCCACTTGAGGCCGCAAACTCAGGGTCCCTCTCACATACCTAGAGCTGAGAGAAGCCTTCTCTTGAGGTGCTTGTGGTAAGGTGGTATTCCTCTGGAGTCGAAGTCAGGGACTAACCTCTCATCTCGAGTTGATTTTTGGTCCACGGAGCTCTTTCGTGTTGCTACAGTGACCTCAGGATCCCTCTAGCCTTGAAACAGAGTTCTTGGGGTTTCTCTGGAGTGCCATCAAGGAAATCAAGGCTCCTTTCATGTGTGATGTGCAATACGGAATTGCTCTGCACGCAGTGCAGGGGAATCGGGCCTCATTTCGCGGCGAGGGGGAAGTCTCATGGTTTTTCTCGAGTTGCGGCGGGAACCTGGGGTATATTCTCGAGTTCCGACGGGAATGGCCCTTCCACCCACGTGTTTGTTCAGCGACGTCAGGACTCCTGCCTAGTTGCGAGGGACAACTCGGGATTCTTCTCGAGGCTTGGCAGGGCAATTGGGACGCCTCTCCAGCTGAGGCGGGAGACCAAGGGTCCCTTTCCACGTGCCACAGGAATCCTGGGACTCCTATCAAGTTTCACGAGGAGTCAGGCATCGTCTCCTATGGAGGCACTGATCTCCACGTACCTCTGGAGTTTTCAAAGGATGTGAGGCCTCCGGTCGCGATGAGGTGGGGAACTAGGTTTTTCTCTGTGGTCTCCACAGGGGATTCAGACATCCTTTCGTCTTGGGAGATGCAAGACGAGCCTGCATTCAAGTCACTGCAGGGATATCCGGCCTTATTTCGAGTCAGGATATCGCGGTGTCCATTGAACTTGAGGCCGCAAACTTAGGGTCCCTCTCACATAGCTAGAGCTGAGAGAAGCCTCCTCTTGAGGTGCTTGTGGTAAGGTGGTATTCCTCTGGAGTCGAAGCCAGGGACTAACCTCTAATCTCGAGTTGATTTTTGGTCCACGGAGCACTTTCCTGTTGGTACAGTGACCTCAGAAACCCTCTAGCCTTGAAACAGTGTTCTTGGGGTTTCTCTGGAGTGCCATCAAGGAAATCAAGGCTCCTTTCATGTGTGATGTGCAACACGGAATTGCTCTGCACGCAGTGCAGGGGAATCGGGCCTCATGTCGTGGCGAGGGGGAAGTCTCATGGTTTTTCTCGAGTTGCGGTGGGAACCTGGGTTATATTCTCGAGTTACGATGGGAATGGCCCTTCCACCCACATGTTTTTTCAGTGACGGCAGGACTCGTGTCTAGTTGCGAGGGACAACTCGGGATTCTCCTCGAGGCTTGGCAGGGCAATTGGGACACCTCTCCAGCTGAGGCGGGAGACCAAGGGTCCCTTTCCACGTGCCACAGGAATCCTGGGACTCCTATCAAGTTTCACGAGGACTCAGGCATCGTCTCCTTTGGAGGCACTGATCTCCGCGTACCTCTGGAGTTTTCAAAGGATGTGAGGCCTCCGGTCGCCATGAGGTGGGGAACTAGGTCTTTCTCTGTGGTCTCCACAGGGGATTCAGACATCCTTTCGTCTTGGGAGATGCAAGACGAGCCTGCATTCAAGTCACTGCAGGGATATCCGGCCGTATTTCGCGTCAGGGCGTCGCGGTGTCCATTCCACTTGAGGTCGCAAACTCAGGTTCCCTCTCACATAGCTAGAGCTGAGAGAAGCCTCCTCTTGAGGTGCTTGTGGTAAGGTGGTATTCCTCTGGAGTCGAAGCCAGGGACTAACCTCTCATCTCGAGTTGATTTTTGGTCCACGGAGCTCTTTCGTGTGGCTACAGTGACCTCAGGATCCCTCTAGCCTTGAAAGAGTGTTCTTGGGTTTTCTCTGGAGTGCCATCAAGGAAATCATGGCTGCTTTCATGTGTGATGTGCAACACGGAATTGATCTGCATGCAGTGCAGGGGAATCGGGCCTCATCTCGCGGCGAGGGGGAAGTCTCATGGTTTTTCTCGAGTTGCGGCGGGAACCTGGGGTATATTCTCGAGTTACGACGGGGATGGCCCTTCCACCCATGTGTTTGTTCAGCAACGTCAGGACTCCTGCCTAGTTGCAAGGGACAACTCGGGATTCTCCTCGAGGCTTGGCAGGGCAATTGGGACGACGCTCCAGCTGAGGCGGGAGACCAAGGGTCCCTTTCCACGTGCCACAGGAATCCTGGGACTCCTATCAAGTTTCACGAGGAGTCACGCATCGTCTCCTTTGGAGGCACTGATCTCTGCGTACCTCTGGAGTTTTCAAAGGATGTGAGGCCTCCGGTCGCGATGAGGTGGGGAACTAGGTCTTTCTCTGTGATCTCCACACGGGATTCAGATATCCTTTCGTCTTGGGAGATGCGAGACGAGCCTGATTCAAGTCACTGCAGGGATATCCGGCCTTATTTCGAGTCAGGGCATCAAGGTGTCCATTCCACTTGAGGCCGCAAATTCAGGGTCCCTCTCACATACCTAGAGCTGAGAGAAGCCTCCTCTTGAGGTGCTTGTGGTAAGGTGGTATTCGTCAGGAGTCGAAGCAAGGGACTAACCTATAATCTCGAGTTGATTTTTGGTCCACGGAGCACTTTCCTGTTGGTACAGTGACCTCAGAAACCCTCTAGCCTTGAAACAGTGTTCCTGGGGTTTCTCTGGAGTGCCATCAAGGAAATCAAGGCTCCTTTCATGTGTGATGTGCAACACGGAATTGCTCTGCACGCAGTGCAGTGGAATCGGGCCTCATCTCGCGGCGAGGAGGAAGTCTCATGGTTTTTCTCGAGTTGCGGCGGGAAGCTGGGGTATATTCTCGAGTTACGACAGGAATGGGCCTTCCACCCACGTGTTTGTTCAGCAACGTCAGGACTCCTGCCTAGTTGCGAGGGACAACTCGGGATTCTCCTCGAGGCTTGGCAGGGCAATTGGGACGCCTCTCCAGCTGAAGCGGGAGACCAAGGGTCCGTTTCCACGTGCCACAGGAATCCTGGGACTCCTATCAAGTTTCATGAGGAGTCAGGCATCGTCTCCTTTGGAGGCACTGATCTCCGCGTACCTTTGGAGTTTTCAAAGGATGTGAGGCCTCCGGTCACGATGAGGTGGGGAACTAGGTCTTTCTCTGTGGTCTCCACAGGGGATTCAGACATCCTTTCATCTTGGGAGATGCAAGACGAGCCTGCATTCAAGTCACTGCAGGGATATCCGGCCTTATTTCGCATCAGCGCATCGCAGTGTCCATTCCACTTGAGGCCGCAAAATCAGGGTCCCTCTCACATACCTAGAGCTGAGAGAAGCCTCCTCTTGAGGTGCTTGTGGTAAGGTGGTATTCCTCTGGAGTCGAAGCCAGGGACAAACCTCTCATCTCGAGTTGATTTTTGGTCCACGGAGCTCTTTCGTGTTGCTACAGTGACCTCAGGATCCCTCTAGCCTTGAAACAGAGTTCTTGGGGTTTCTCTGGAGTGCCATCAAGGAAATCAAGGCTCCTTTCATGTGTGATGTGCAATACGGAATTGCTCTGCACGCAGTGCAGGGGAATCGGTCCTCATTTCGCGGCGAGGGGGAAGTCTCATGGTTTTTCTCGAGTTACGGCGGGAACCTGGGGTATATTCTCGAGTTCCGACGGGAATGGCCCTTCCACCCACGTGTTTGTTCAGCGACGTCAGGACTCCTGCCTAGTTGCGAGGGACAACTCGGGATTCTTCTCGAGGCTTGGCAGGGCAATTGGGACGCCTCTCCAGCTGAGGCGGGAGACCAAGGGTCCCTTTCCACGTGCCACAGGAATCCTGGGACTCCTATCAAGTTTCACGAGGAGTCAGGCATCGTCTCCTATGGAGGCACTGATCTCCACGTACCTCTGGAGTTTTCAAAGGATGTGAGGCCTCCGGTCGCGATGAGGTGGGGAACTAGGTTTTTCTCTGTGGTCTCCACAGGGGATTCAGACATCCTTTCGTCTTGGGAGATGCAAGACGAGCCTGCATTCAAGTCACTGCAGGGATATCCGGCCTTATTTCGAGTCAGGATATCGCGGTGTCCATTGAACTTGAGGCCGCAAACTTAGGGTCCCTCTCACATAGCTAGAGCTGAGAGAAGCCTCCTCTTGAGGTGCTTGTGGTAAGGTGGTATTCCTCTGGAGTCGAAGCCAGGGACTAACCTGTCATCTCGAGTTGATTTTTGGTCCATGGAGCTCTTTCGTGTTGCTACAGTGACCTCAGGATCCCTCTAGCCTTGAAACAGTCTTCTTGGGGTTTCTCTGGAGTGACATTAAGGAAATCAAGGCTTCTTTCATGTGTGATGTGCAACACGGAATTGCTCTGCACGCAGTGAAGGGGAATCGGGCCTCATCTCGCGGCGAGGGGGAAGTCTCATGGTTTTTCTCGAGTTGCGGCGGGAACCTGGGGTATATTCTCAAGTTACGACGGGGATGGCCCTTCCACCCACGTGTATGTTCAGCGACGTCAGGACTCCTGCCTAGTTGCGAGGGACAACTCGGGATTCTCCTCGAGGATTGGCAGGGCAATTGGGACGCCTCTCCAGCTGAGGCGGGAGACCAAGGGTCCCTTTCCACGTGCCACAGGAATCCTGGGACTCCTATCAAGTTTCACGAGGAGTCAGGCATCGTCTCCTTTGGAGGCACTGATCTCCGCGTACCTCTGGAGTTTTCAAAGGATGTGAGGCCTTCGGTCGCCATGAGGTGGGGAACTATGTCTTTCTCTGTGGTCTCCACAGGGGATTCAGACATCCTTTCGTCTTGGGAGATGCAAGACGAGCCTGCATTCAAGTCACTGCAGGGATATCCGGCCTTATTTCGAGCCAGGGCATCGCGGTGTCCATTCCACTTGAGGCCGCAAACTCAGGGTCCCTCTCACATACCCAGAGCTGAGAGAAGCCTCCTCTTGAGGTGCTTGTGGTAAGGTGGTATTCCTCTGGAGTCAAAGCCAGGGACTAACCTCTCATCTCGAGTTGATTTTTGATCCACGGAGCTCTTTCGTGTTGCTACAGTGAACTCAGGATCCCTCTAGCTTTGAAACAGTGTTCTTGGGGTTTCTCTGGAGTGCCATCAAGGAAATCAAGGCTCCTTTCATGTGTGATGTTCAACACGGAATTGCTCTGCACGCAGTGCACGGGAATCGGGCCTCATCTCGTGGCGAGGGGGAAGTCTCATGGTTTTTCTCGAGTTGCGGCGGGAACCTGGGGTATAATCTCGAGTTACGACGGGAATGGCCCTTCCACCCACGTGTTTGTTCAGCGACGTCAGGACTCCTGCCTAGTTGCGAGGGACAACTAGGGATTCTCCTCGAGGCTTGGCAGGACAATTGGAACGCCTCTCCAGCTGAGGCGGGAGACCAAGGGACCCTTTCCACGTGCCACAGGAATCCTGGGACTCCTATCAAGTTTCACGAGGAGTCAGGCATCGTCTCCTTTGGGGCACTGATCTCCGCATACCTCTGGAGTTTTCAAAGGATGTGAGTCCTCCGGTCGCGATGAAGTGGTGAACTAGGTCTTTCACTGTGGTCTCCACAGGGGATTCAGACATCCTTTCATCTTGGGAGATGCAAGACGAGCCTGCATTCAAGTCACTGCAGGGATATCCGGCCTTATTTCGAGTCAGGGCATCGCGGTGTCCATTCCACTTGAGGCCGCAAACTCAGGGTCCCTCTCACATAGCTAGAGCTGAGAGAAGCCTCCTCTTGAGGTGCTTGTGGTAAGGTGGTATTCCTCTGCAGTCGAAGCCAGGGACTAACCTCTCATCTCGAGTTGATTTTTGGTCCACGGAGCTCTTTCGTGTTGCTGCAGTGACTTCAGGATCCCTCTAGCCTTGAAACAGTGTGCTTGGGGTTTCTCTGGAGTGCCATCAAGGAAATCAAGGCTTCTTTCATGTGTGATGTGCAACACGGAATTGCTCTGCATGCAGTGCAGGGGAATCGGGCCTCATCTCACGGCGAGGGGGAAGTCTCATGGTTTTTCTCGAGTTGCGGCAGGAACCTGGGGTATATTCTCGAGTTACGCCGGGGATGGCCGTTCCACGCACGTGTTTCTTCAGCGACGTCAGGACTCCTGCCTAGTTGCGAGGGACAACTCGGGATTCTCCTCGAGGCTTGGCAGGGCAATTGGGACGCCTCTCCAGCTGAAGCGGGAGACCAAGGGTCCCTTTCCACGTGCCACAGGAATCCTGGGACTCCTATCAAGTTTCACGAGGGGTCAGGCATCGTCTCCTTTGGAGGCACTGATCTCAGTGTACCTCTGGAAATTTCAAAGTATGTGAGGCCTCCGGTCGCGATGAAGTGGGGAACTAGGTCTTTCTCTGTGGTCTCCAATGGGGATTCAGACATCCTTTCGTCTTGGGAGATGCAAGACGAGCCTGCATTCAAGTCACTGCAGGGATATCCGGCCTTATTTCGAGCCAGGGCATCGCGGTGTCCATTCCACTTGAGGCCGCAAACTCAGGGTCCCTCTCACTTACCTAGAGCTGAGAGAAGCCTCCTCTTGAGGTGCTTGTGGTAAGGTGGTATTCCTCTGGAGTCGAAGCCAGGGACAAACCTCTCATCTCGAGTTGATTTTTGGTCCACGGAGCTCTTTCGTGTTGCTACAGTGACCTCAGGATCCCTCTAGCCTTGAAACAGTGTTCTTGGGGTTTCTCTGGAGTGCCATCAAGGAAATCAAGGCTCCTTTCATGTGTGATGTGCAACACGGAATTGCTCTGCACGCAGTGCAGGGTAATAGGGCCTCATCTCGCGGTGAGGGGGAAGTCTCATGGTTTTTCTCGAGTTGCGGCGGGAACCTGGGGTATATTCTCGAGTTCCGACGGGAATGGCCCTTCCACCCACGTGTTTGTTCAGCGACGTCAGGACTCCTGCCTAGTTGCGAGGGACAACTCGGGATTCTTCTCGAGGCTTGGCAGGGCAATTGGGACGCCTCTCCAGCTGAGGCGGGAGACCAAGGGTCCCTTTCCACGTGCCACAGGAATCCTGGGACTCCTATCAAGTTTCACGAGGAGTCAGGCATCGTCTCCTATGGAGGCACTGATCTCCACGTACCTCTGGAGTTTTCAAAGGATGTGAGGCCTCCGGTCGCGATGAGGTGGGGAACTAGGTTTTTCTCTGTGGTCTCCACAGGGGATTCAGACATCCTTTCGTCTTGGGAGATGCAAGACGAGCCTGCATTCAAGTCACTGCAGGGATATCCGGCCTTATTTCGAGTCAGGATATCGCGGTGTCCATTGAACTTGAGGCCGCAAACTTAGGGTCCCTCTCACATAGCTAGAGCTGAGAGAAGCCTCCTCTTGAGGTGCTTGTGGTAAGGTGGTATTCCTCTGGAGTCGAAGCCAGGGACTAACCTGTCATCTCGAGTTGATTTTTGGTCCATGGAGCTCTTTCGTGTTGCTACAGTGACCTCAGGATCCCTCTAGCCTTGAAACAGTCTTCTTGGGGTTTCTCTGGAGTGACATTAAGGAAATCAAGGCTTCTTTCATGTGTGATGTGCAACACGGAATTGCTCTGCACGCAGTGAAGGGGAATCGGGCCTCATCTCGCGGCAAGGGGGAAGTCTCATGGTTTTTCTCGAGTTGCGGCGGGAACCTGGGGTATATTCTCAAGTTACGACGGGGATGGCCCTTCCACCCACGTGTATGTTCAGCGACGTCAGGACTCCTGCCTAGTTGCTAGGGACAACTGGGGATTCTCCTCGAGGCTTGGCAGGGCAATTGGGACGCCTCTCCAGCTGAGGCGGGAGACCAAGGGTCCCTTTCCACGTGCCACAGGAATCCTGGGACTCCTATCAAGTTTCACGAGGAGTCAGGCATCGTCTCCTTTGGAGGCACTGATCTCCGCGTACCTCTGGAGTTTTCAAAGGATGTGAGGCCTTCGGTCGCCATGAGGTGGGGAACTATGTCTTTCTCTGTGGTCTCCACAGGGGATTCAGACATCCTTTCGTCTTGGGAGATGCAAGACGAGCCTGCATTCAAGTCACTGCAGGGATATCCGGCCTTATTTCGAGCCAGGGCATCGCGGTGTCCATTCCACTTGAGGCCGCAAACTCAGGGTCCCTCTCACATACCCAGAGCTGAGAGAAGCCTCCTCTTGAGGTGCTTGTGGTAAGGTGGTATTCCTCTGGAGTCAAAGCCAGGGACTAACCTCTCATCTCGAGTTGATTTTTGATCCACGGAGCTCTTTCGTGTTGCTACAGTGAACTCAGGATCCCTCTAGCTTTGAAACAGTGTTCTTGGGGTTTCTCTGGAGTGCCATCAAGGAAATCAAGGCTCCTTTCATGTGTGATGTTCAACACGGAATTGCTCTGCACGCAGTGCACGGGAATCGGGCCTCATCTCGTGGCGAGGGGGAAGTCTCATGGTTTTTCTCGAGTTGCGGCGGGAACCTGGGGTATAATCTCGAGTTACGACGGGAATGGCCCTTCCACCCACGTGTTTGTTCAGCGACGTCAGGACTCCTGCCTAGTTGCGAGGGACAACTAGGGATTCTCCTCGAGGCTTGGCAGGACAATTGGAACGCCTCTCCAGCTGAGGCGGGAGACCAAGGGACCCTTTCCACGTGCCACAGGAATCCTGGGACTCCTATCAAGTTTCACGAGGAGTCAGGCATCGTCTCCTTTGGGGCACTGATCTCCGCATACCTCTGGAGTTTTCAAAGGATGTGAGTCCTCCGGTCGCGATGAAGTGGTGAACTAGGTCTTTCACTGTGGTCTCCACAGGGGATTCAGACATCCTTTCATCTTGGGAGATGCAAGACGAGCCTGCATTCAAGTCACTGCAGGGATATCCGGCCTTATTTCGAGTCAGGGCATCGCGGTGTCCATTCGACTTGAGGCCGCAAACTCAGGGTCCCTCTCACATAGCTAGAGCTGAGAGAAGCCTCCTCTTGAGGTGCTTGTGGTAAGGTGGTATTCCTCTGCAGTCGAAGCCAGGGACTAACCTCTCATCTCGAGTTGATTTTTGGTCCACGGAGCTCTTTCGTGTTGCTGCAGTGACTTCAGGATCCCTCTAGCCTTGAAACAGTGTGCTTGGGGTTTCTCTGGAGTGCCATCAAGGAAATCAAGGCTTCTTTCATGTGTGATGTGCAACACGGAATTGCTCTGCATGCAGTGCAGGGGAATCGGGCCTCATCTCACGGCGAGGGGGAAGTCTCATGGTTTTTCTCGAGTTGCGGCAGGAACCTGGGGTATATTCTCGAGTTACGCCGGGGATGGCCGTTCCACGCACGTGTTTCTTCAGCGACGTCAGGACTCCTGCCTAGTTGCGAGGGACAACTCGGGATTCTCCTCGAGGCTTGGCAGGGCAATTGGGACGCCTCTCCAGCTGAAGCGGGAGACCAAGGGTCCCTTTCCACGTGCCACAGGAATCCTGGGACTCCTATCAAGTTTCACGAGGGGTCAGGCATCGTCTCCTTTGGAGGCACTGATCTCAGTGTACCTCTGGAAATTTCAAAGTATGTGAGGCCTCCGGTCGCGATGAAGTGGGGAACTAGGTCTTTCTCTGTGGTCTCCAATGGGGATTCAGACATCCTTTCGTCTTGGGAGATGCAAGACGAGCCTGCATTCAAGTCACTGCAGGGATATCCGGCCTTATTTCGAGCCAGGGCATCGCGGTGTCCATTCCACTTGAGGCCGCAAACTCAGGGTCCCTCTCACTTACCTAGAGCTGAGAGAAGCCTCCTCTTGAGGTGCTTGTGGTAAGGTGGTATTCCTCTGGAGTCGAAGCCAGGGACAAACCTCTCATCTCGAGTTGATTTTTGGTCCACGGAGCTCTTTCGTGTTGCTACAGTGACCTCAGGATCCCTCTAGCCTTGAAACAGTGTTCTTGGGGTTTCTCTGGAGTGCCATCAAGGAAATCAAGGCTCCTTTCATGTGTGATGTGCAACACGGAATTGCTCTGCACGCAGTGCAGGGTAATAGGGCCTCATCTCGCGGTGAGGGGGAAGTCTCATGGTTTTTCTCGAGTTGCGGCGGGAACCTGGGGTATATTCTCGAGTTACGACGGGAATGGCCCTTTTACCCACGTGTTTGTTCAGTGACGTCAGGACTCCTGCCTAGTTGTGAAGGACAACTCGGGATTCTCCTCGTGGCTTGGCAGGGCAATTGGGACGCCTCTCCAGCTAAGGCGGGAGACCAAGCGTCCCTTTCCACGTGCCACAGGAATCCTGGGACTCCTATCAAGTTTCACGAGGAGTCAGGCATCGTCTCCTTTGGAGGCACTGATCTCCGCGTACCTCTGGAGTTTTCAAAGGATGTGAGGCCTCCGGTCGCGATGAGGTGGGGAACTAGGTGTTTCTCTGTGGTCTCCACAGGGGATTCAGACATCCTTTCGTCTTGGGAGATGCAAGACCAGCCTGCATTCAAGTCACTGCAGGGATATCCTGCCTTATTTCGAGTCAGGGCGTCATGGTGTTCATTTCACTTGAGGCCACAAACTCAGGGTCCCTCTCACATAGCTAGAGCTGAGAGAAGCCTCCTCTTGAGGTGCTTGTGGTAAGGTGGTATTCCTCTGGAGTCGAAGCCAAGGACTACCCTCTCATCTCGAGTTGATTTTTGGTCCACGGAGCTCTTTTCTGTTGCTACAGTGACCTCAGGATCCCTCTAGCCTTGAAACAGTGTTCTTGGGTTTTCTCTGGAGTGCCATCAAGGAAATCAAGGCTCCTTTCATGTTTGATGTGCAATACGGAATTGCTTTGAATGCAGTGCAGGGGAATCGGGCCTCATCTCGCGGCGAGGGGGAAGTCTCATGGTTTTTCTCGAGTTGCGGCGCGAACCTGGGGTATATTCTCGAGTTACGACGGGGATGGCCCTTCCACCCACGTGTTTGTTCAGCGACGTCAGGACTCCTGCCTAGTTGCGAGGGACAACTCGGGATTCTCCTCGAGGCTTGGCAGGGCAATTGGGACGCCTCTCCAGCTGAGGCGGGAGACCAAGGGTCCCTTTCCACGTGCCACAGGAATCCTGGGACTCCTATCATGTTTCACGAGGAGTCAGGCATCGTCTCCTTTGGAGGCACTGATCTCCGTGTACCTCTGGAGTTTTCAAAGGATGTGAGGCCTCCGGTCGCGATGAGGTGGGGAACTAGGTCTTTCTCTGTGGTCTCCACAGGGGATTCAGACATCCTTTCGTCTTGGGAGATGCAAGACGGGCCTGCAATCAAGTAACTGCAGGGATATCCGGCGTTATTTCGCGTCAGGGCAACGCAGTGTCCATTCCACTTGAGGCCGCAAACTCAGGGTCCCTCTCACATACTTAGAGCTGAGAGAAGCCTCCTCTTAAGGTGCTTGTGGTAAGGTGGTATTCCTCTGGAGTTGAAGCCAGGGACTAACCTCTCATCTCCAGTTGATTTGTGGTCCACGGAGCTCTTTCGTGTTGCTACAGTGACCTCAGGATCCCTCTAGCCTTGAAAGAGTGTTCTTGGGGTTTCTCTGGAGTGCCATCAAGGAAATCAAGGCTCCTTTCATGTGTGATGTGCAACACGGAATTGCTCTGCACGCAGTGCACGGGAATCGGGCCTCATCTCGCGGCGAGGGGGAAGTCTCATGGTTTTTCTCGAGTTGCGGCGGGAACCTGGGGTATATTCTCGAGTTATGACGGGGATGGCCCTTCCACCCACGTGTTTCTTCAGCGACGTCAGGACTCCTGCCTAGTTGCGAGGGACAACTCGGGATTCTCCTCGAGGCTTGGCAGGGCAATTGGGACGCCTCTCCAGCTGAGGCGGGAGACCAAGGGACCCTTTCCACGTGCCACAGGAATCCTGGGACTCCTATCAAGTTTCATGAGGAGTCAGGCATCATCTCCCTTGGAGGCACTGATCTCCGCGTACGACTGGAGTTTTCAAAGGATGTGAGGCCTCCGGTCGCGATGAGGTGGGGAACTAGGTCTTTCTCTGTGGTCTCCACAGGGGATTCAGACATCCTTTCGTCTTCGGATATGCAAGACGAGCCTGCATTCAAGGCACTGCAGGGATATCCGGCGTTATTTCGCATCAGTGCAACGCAGAGTCCATTCCACTTGAGGCCGCAATCTCAGGGTCCCTCTCACATACCTAGAGCTGAGAGAAGCCTCCTCTTGAGGTGCTTGTGGTAAGGTGGTATTCCTCTGGAGTCGAAGCCAGGGACTAACCTCTCATCTCGAGTTGATTTTTTGGTCCACGGAGCTCTTTCGTGTTGCTACAGTGACCTCAGGATCCCTCTAGCCTTGAAACAGTGTTCTTGGGGTTTCTCTGGAGTGCCATCAAGGAAATCAAGGCTCCTTTCATGTGTGATGTGCAACATGGAATTGCTCTGCACGCAGTGCAGCGGAATGGGACCTCATCTCGCGGCGAGGGGGAAGTCTCATGGTTTTTCTCGAGTTGCGGCGAGAACCTGGGGTATATTCTCGAGTTACGACGAGGATGACCCTTCCACCCACGTGTTTGTTCAGCGACGTCAGGACTCCTTCCTAGTTGCGAGGGACAACTCGGGATTCTCCTCGAGGCTTGGCAGGGCAATTGGAACGCCTCTCCAGCTGTGGCGGGAGACCAAGGGTCCCTTTTCACGTGCCACAGGAATCCTGGGACTCCTATCAAGTTTCACGAGGAGTCAGGAATCGTCTCCTTTGGAGGCACTGATCTCCGCGTACCTCTGGAGTTTTCAAAGGATGTGAGGCCTCCGGTCGCGATGAGGTGGGGAACTAGGTCTTTCTCTGTGGTCTCCACAGGGGATTCAGACATCCTTTCCTCTTGGGAAATGCAAGACGAGCCTGCATTCAAGTCACTGCAGGGATATCCGGCCTTATTTCGAGTCAGGGCATGGCGGTGCCCATTCCACTTGAGGCCGCCAACTCAGGGTCCCGCTCACATACCTAGAGCTGAGAGAAACCTCCTCTTGAGGTGCTTGTGGTAAGGTGGTTTCCTCTGGAGTCGAAGCCAGGGACTAACCTCTCATCTCGAGTTGATTTTTCGTCCACGGAGCTCTTTCGTGTGGCTACAGTGACCTCAGGATCCCTCTAGACATGAAACAGTGTTCTTGGGGTTTCTCTGTAGTGCCATCAAGGAAATCAAGGCTTCTTTCATGTGTGATGTGCAACACGGAATTGCTCTGCACGCAGTGCTGGGGAATCGGGCCTCATCTCGCGGCGAGGGGGTAGTCTCATGGTTTTTCTCGATTTGCGGCGGGAACCTTGGGTACATTCTCGAGTTACGACGGGGATGGCCCTTCCACACACGTGTTTGTTCAGCGACGTCAGGACTCCTGCCTAGTTGCGAGGGACAACTCGGGATTCTCCTCGAGGTTTGGCAGGGCAACTGGGACGCCTCTCCAGCTGAGGCGGGAGACCAAGGGTCCCTTTCCACGTGCGACAGGAATCCTGGGACTCCTATCAAGTTTCACGAGGAGTCAGGCATCGTCTCCTTTGGAGGCACTGATCTCCGCGTACCTCTGGAGTTTTCAAAGGATGTGAGGCCTCCGGTCGCGATGAGCTGGGGAACTAGGTCTTCCTCTGTGCTTTTCACAGGGGATTCAGACATCCTTTCATCTTGGGAGATGCAAGACGAGCCTGCATTCAAGTCACTGCAGGGATATCCGGCATTATTTCGCGTCAGGGCATCGCGATGTCCATTCCACGTGAGGCCGCAAACTCAGCGTCCCTCTCACATACCTAGAGCTGAGAAAAGCCTTTCTTGAGGTGCTTGTGGTAAGGTGGTATTCCTCTGGAGTCGAAGCCAGGGACTAACCTCTCATCTCGAGTTGATTTTTGGTCCATGGAGCTCTTTCGTGTGGCTACAGTGACCTCAGGATCCCTCTAGCCTTGAAACAGTGTTCTTGGGGTTTCTCTGGAGTGCCATCAAGGAAATCAAGGCTCCTTTCATGTGTGATGTGCAACACGGAATTGCTGTGCATGCAGTGCAGGGGAATCGGGCCTCATCTCGCGGCGAGGGGGAAGTCTTATGGTTTTTCTCGAGTTGCGGCGAGAACCTGGGGTATATTCTTGAGTTACGACGGGGATGGCCCTTCCACCCACGTGTTTGTTCAGCGACGTCAAGACTCCTGCCTAGTTGCGAGGGACAACTCGGGATTCTCCTCCAGGTTTGGCAGGGCAACTGGGACGCCTCTCCAGCTGAGGCGGGAGACCAAGGGTCCCTTTCCACGTGCCACAGGAATCCTGGGACTCCTATCAAGTTTCACGAGGAGTCAGGCATCGTCTCCTTTGGAGGCACTGATCTCCGTGTACCTCTGGAGTTTTCAAAGGATGTGAGGACTCCGGTCGCGATGAGGTGGGGAACTAGGTCTTTCTCTGTGGTCTCCACAGGGGATTCAGACATCCTTTCGTCTTGGGAGATGCAAGACGAGACTGCATTCAAGTCACTGCAGGGATATCCGGCCTTATTTCGAGTCAGGGCGTCGCGGTGTCCATTCCACTTGAGGCCACAAACTCAGGGTCCCTATCACATACCTAGAGCTGAGAGAAGCCTCCTCTTGAGGTGCTTGTGGTAAAGTGGTATTCCTCTGGAGTCGAATCCAGGGACTACCCTCTTATCTCGAGTTGATTTTTGGTCCACAGAGCTCTTTCGTGTTGCTACAGTGACCTCAGGATCCCTCTAGCCTTGAAACAGTGTTCTTGGGGTTTCTCTGGAGTGCCATCAAGGAAATCAAGGCTCCTTTCATGTGTGATGTGCAACACGGAATTGCTCTGCACGCAGTGCAGGGGAATGGGACCTCATCTCGCGGCGAGGGGGAAGTCTCATGGTTTTTCTCGAGTTGCGGCGAGAACCTGGGGTATATTCTCGAGTTACGACGAGGATGGCCCTTCCACCCACGTGTTTGTTCAGCGACGTCAGGACTCCTTCCTAGTTGCGAGGGACAACTCGGGATTCTCCTCGAGGCTTGGCAGGGCAATTGGAACGCCTCTCGAGCTGTGGCGGGAGACCAAGGGTCCCTTTTCACGTGCCACAGGAATCCTGGGACTCCTATCAAGTTTCACGAGGAGTCAGGCATCGTCTCCTTTGGAGGCACTGATCTCCGCGTACCTCTGGAGTTTTCAAAGGATGTGAGACCTCCGGTCGCCATGAGGTGGGGAACTAGGTCTTTCTCTGTGGTCTCCACAGGGGATTCAGACATCCTTTCGTCTTGGGAGATGCAAGACCAGCCTGCATTCAAGTCACTGCAGGGATATCCGGCCTTATTTCGAGCCAGGGCATCGCGGTGTCCATTCCACTTGAGGCCGCAAACTCAGGGTCCCTCTCACATACCCAGAGCTGAGAGAAGCCTCTTCTTGAGGTGCTTGTGGTAAGGTGGTATTCCTCTGGAGTCAAAGCCAGGGACTAACCTCTTATCTCGAGTTGATTTTTGGTCCACGGAGCTCTTTCGTGTGGCTACAGTGAACTCAGGATCCCTCTAGCCTTGAAACAGTGTTCTTGGGGTTTCTCTGGAGTGCCATCAAGGAAATCAAGGCTCCTTTCATGTGTGATGTTCAACATGGAATTGCTCTTCACGCAGTGCACGGGAATCAGGCCTCATCTCGCGGCGAGGGGGAAGTCTCATGGTTTTTCTCGAGTTGCGGCGGAAACCTGGGGTATATTCTCGAGTTACGACGGGGCTGGCCCTTCCACCCACGTGTTTGTTCAGCGACGTCAGGACTCCTGCCTAATTGAGAGGGACAACTCGGGATTCTCCTCGAGGCTTGGCAGGGAAATTGGGACGCCTCTCCAGCTGAGGCGGGAGACCAAGGAACCCTTTCCACGTGCCACAGGAATCTTGGGACTCCTATCAAGTTTCACGAGGAGTCAGGCATCGTCTCCTTTGGAGGCACTGATCTCCGCATACCTCTGGAGTTTTCAAAGGATGTGAGGCCTCCGGTCGCGATGAAGTGGTGAACTAGGTCTTTCACTGTGGTCTCCACAGGGGATTCAGACATCCTTTCATCTTGGGAGATGCAAGACGAGCCTACATTCAAGTCACTGCAGGGATATCCGGCCTTATTTCGAGTCAGGGCATCGCGGTGTCCATTCCACTTGAGGCCGCAAACTCAGGGTCCCTCTCACATAGCTAGAGCTGAGAGAAGCCTACTCTTGAGGTGCTTGTGGTAAGGTGGTATTCCTCTGGAGTCGAAGCCTGGGACTAACCTCTCATCTCGAGTTGATTTTTGGTCCACGGAGCTCTTTCGTGTTGCTACAGTGACCTCAGGATCCCTCTAGCCTTGAAACAGAGTTCTTGGGGTTTCTCTGGAGTGCCATCAAGGAAATCAAGGCTTCTTTCATGTTTGATGTGCAACACGGAATTGCTCTGCATGCAGTGCAGGAGAATCGGGCCTCATCTCGCGGCGAGGGGGAAGTCTCATGGTTTTTCTCGAGTTGCGGCGAGAACCTGGGGTATATTCTCGAGTTACGACGGGGATGGCCCTTCCACCCACGTGTTTGTTCAGCGACGTCAGGACTCCTGCCTAGTTGCGAGGGACAACTCGTGATTCTCCTCGAGGCTGGCAGGGCAATTGGGACGCCTCTCCAGCTGAAGCGGGAGACCAAGGGTCCCTTTCCACGTGCCACAGGAATCCTGGGACTCCTATCAAGTTTCACGAGGAGTCAGGCATCGTCTCCTTTGGAGGCACTGATCTCTGCGTACCTCTGGAGTTTTCAAAGGATGTGAGGCCTCCGGTCGCGATGAGGTGGGGAACTAGGTTTTTCTCTGTGGTCTCCACAGGGGATTCAGACATCCTTTCGTCTTGTGAGATGCAAGACGAGCCTGCATTCAAGTCACTGCAGGGATATCCGGCCTTATTTCGAGTCAGGGCATCGCGGTGTCCATTCCACTTGAGGCCGCAAACTCAGGGTCCCTCTCACATACCTAGAGCTGAGAGAAGCCTCTTCTTGAGGTGCTTGTGGTAAGGTGGTTTCCTCTGGAGTCGAAGCCAGGGACTAACCACTCATCTCGAGTTGATTTTTGGTCCACGGAGCTCTTTCGTGTAGCTACAGTGACCTCAGGATCCCTCTAGCCTTGAAACAGTGTTCTTGGGTTTTCTCTGGAGTGCCATCAAGGAAATCAAGGCTCCTTTCATGTGTGATGTGCAGCACGGAATTGTTCTGCACGCACTGCAGGGGAATCTGGCCTCATTTCGCGGCGAGGGTGACGTCTCATGGTTTTTCTCGAGTTGCGGCGGGAACCTGGGGTATATTCTCGAGTTACGACGGGGATGGACCTTCCACACACGTGTTTGTTCAGCGACGGCAGGACTCCTGCCTAGTTGCGAGGGACAACTCGGGATTCTCCTCGAGGCTTGGCAGGGCAATTGGGACGCCTCTCCAGCTGAGGCGGGAGACCAAGGGTCCCTTTTCACGTGCCACAGGAATCCTGGGACTCCTATCAAGTTTCACGAGGAGTCAGGCATCGTCTCCTTTGGAGGCACTGATCTCCGCGTACCTCTGGAGTTTTTAAAGGATGTGAGGCCTCCGGTCGCGATGAGGTGGGGAACTAGGTCTTTCTCTGTGGTCTGCACAGGGGATTCAGACATCCTTTCATCTTGGGAGAGGCAAGACGAGCCTGCATTCAAGTCACTGCAGGGATATCCGGCCTTATTTCGCGTCAGGGCATCGCAGTGTCCATTCCACTTGAGGCCGAAAAATTAGGGTCCCTCTCACATACCTAGAGCTGAGAGAAGCCTCCTCTTGAGGTGCTTGTGGTAAGGTGGTATTCCTCTGGAGTCGAAGCCAGGGACAAACCTCTCATCTCGAGTTGATTTTTGGTCCACAGAGCTCTTTCGTGTTGCTACAGTGACCTCAGGATCCCTCTAGCCTTGAAACAGTGTTCTTGGGTTTTCTCTGGAGTGCCATCAAGGAAATCAAGGCTCCTTTCATGTGTGATGTGCAACACGGAATTGCTTTGAATGCAGTGCAGGGGAATCGGGACTCATCTCGCGGCGAGAGGGAAGTCTCATGGTTGTTCTCGAGTTGCGGCGGGAACCTGGGGTATATTCTCGAGTTACGACGGGGATGACCCTTCCACCCATGTGTTTGTTCAGCGACGTCAGGACTCCTGCCTAGTTGCGAGGGACAACTCGGGATTCTCCTCGAGGCTTGGCAGGGCAATTGGGACGCCTCTCCAGCTGAGGCGGGAGACCAAGGGTCCCTTTCCACGTGCCACAGGAATCCTGGGACTCCTATCATGTTTCACGAGGAGTCAGGCATCGTCTCCTTTGGAGGCACTGATCTCAGTGTACCTCTGGAATTTTCAAAGAATGTGAGGCCTCCGGTCGCGATGAGGTGGGGAACTAGGTCTTTCTCTGTGGTCTCCACAGGGGATTCAGACATCCTTTCATCTTGGGAGATGCAAGACGAGCCTGCATTCAAGTCACTGCTGGGATATCCGGCCTTATTTCGAGTCAGGGCATGGCGGTGTCCATTCCACTTGAGGCCGCAAACTCAGGGTCCCTCTCACATACCTAGAGCTGAGAGAATCCTCCTCTTGAGGTGCTTGTGGTAAGGTGGTATTCCTCTGGAGTCGAAGCCAGGGACTAACCTCTCATCTCGAGTTGATTTTTGGTCCACGGAGCTCTTTCGTGTAGCTACAGTGACCTCAGGATCCCTCTAGCCTTGAAACAGTGTTCTTGGGGTTTCTCTGGAGTGCCATCAAGGAAATCAAGGCTCCTTTCATGTGTGATGTGCAGCACGGAATTGCTCTGCACGCACTGCAGGGGAATCTGGCCTCATCTCGCGGCGAGGGGGACGTCTCATGGTTTTTCTCGAGTTGTGGCGGGAACCTGGGGTATATTCTCGAGTTACGACGGGGATGGCCATTCCACACACGTGTTTGTTCAGCGACGTCAGGACTCCTGCCTAGTTGTGAGGGACAACTCAGGATTCTCCTCGAGGCTTGGGAGGGCAATTGGGATGCCTCTCCAGCTGAGGCAGGAGACCAAGTGTCCCTTTCCACGTGCCACAGGAATCCTGGGACTCCTATCAAGTTTCACGAGGAGTCAGGCATCGTCTCCTTTGGAGGCACTGATCTTCGTGTACCTCTGGAGTTTTCAAAGGATGTGAGGCCTCCGGTCGCGATGAGGTGGGGAACTAGATCTTTCTCTGTGGTCTCCACAGGGGATTCAGACATCCTTTCGTCTTGGGAGATGCAAGACGGGCCTGCATTCAAGTAACTGCAGGGATATCCGGCGTTATTTCGCGTCAGGGCTACGCAGTGTCCATTCCACTTGAGGCCGCAAACTCAGGGTCCCTCTCACATACCTAGAGCTGAGAGAAGCCTCCTCTTGAGGTGCTTGTGGTAAAGTGGTATTCCTCTGGAGTCGAATCCAGGGACTACCCTCTTATCTCGAGTTGATTTTTGGTCCACAGAGCTCTTTCGTGTTGCTACAGTGACCTCAGGATCCCTCTAGCCTTGAAACAGTGTTCTTGGGGTTTCTCTGGAGTGCCATCAAGGAAATCAAGGCTCCTTTCATGTGTGATGTGCAACACGGAATTGCTCTGCACGCAGTGCAGGGGAATGGGACCTCATCTCGCGGCGAGGGGGAAGTCTCATGGTTTTTCTCGAGTTGCGGCGAGAACCTGGGGTATATTCTCGAGTTACGACGAGGATGGCCCTTCCACCCACGTGTTTGTTCAGCGACGTCAGGACTCCTTCCTAGTTGCGAGGGACAACTCGGGATTCTCCTCGAGGCTTGGCAGGGCAATTGGAACGCCTCTCGAGCTGTGGCGGGAGACCAAGGGTCCCTTTTCACGTGCCACAGGAATCCTGGGACTCCTATCAAGTTTCACGAGGAGTCAGGCATCGTCTCCTTTGGAGGCACTGATCTCCGCGTACCTCTGGAGTTTTCAAAGGATGTGAGACCTCCGGTCGCCATGAGGTGGGGAACTAGGTCTTTCTCTGTGGTCTCCACAGGGGATTCAGACATCCTTTCGTCTTGGGAGATGCAAGACCAGCCTGCATTCAAGTCACTGCAGGGATATCCGGCCTTATTTCGAGCCAGGGCATCGCGGTGTCCATTCCACTTGAGGCCGCAAACTCAGGGTCCCTCTCACATACCCAGAGCTGAGAGAAGCCTCTTCTTGAGGTGCTTGTGGTAAGGTGGTATTCCTCTGGAGTCAAAGCCAGGGACTAACCTCTTATCTCGAGTTGATTTTTGGTCCACGGAGCTCTTTCGTGTTGCTACAGTGAACTCAGGATCCCTCTAGCCTTGAAACAGTGTTCTTGGGGTTTCTCTGGAGTGCCATCAAGGAAATCAAGGCTCCTTTCATGTGTGATGTTCAACATGGAATTGCTCTTCACGCAGTGCACGGGAATCAGGCCTCATCTCGCGGCGAGGGGGAAGTCTCATGGTTTTTCTCGAGTTGCGGCGGAAACCTGGGGTATATTCTCGAGTTACGACGGGGCTGGCCCTTCCACCCACGTGTTTGTTCAGCGACGTCAGGACTCCTGCCTAGTTGAGAGGGACAACTCGGGATTCTCCTCGAGGCTTGGCAGGGAAATTGGGACGCCTCTCCAGCTGAGGCGGGAGACCAAGGAACCCTTTCCACGTGCCACAGGAATCTTGGGACTCCTATCAAGTTTCACGAGGAGTCAGGCATCGTCTCCTTTGGAGGCACTGATCTCCGCATACCTCTGGAGTTTTCAAAGGATGTGAGGCCTCCGGTCGCGATGAAGTGGTGAACTAGGTCTTTCACTGTGGTCTCCACAGGGGATTCAGACATCCTTTCATCTTGGGAGATGCAAGACGAGCCTACATTCAAGTCACTGCAGGGATATCCGGCCTTATTTCGAGTCAGGGCATCGCGGTGTCCATTCCACTTGAGGCCGCAAACTCAGGGTCCCTCTCACATAGCTAGAGCTGAGAGAAGCCTACTCTTGAGGTGCTTGTGGTAAGGTGGTATTCCTCTGGAGTCGAAGCCTGGGACTAACCTCTCATCTCGAGTTGATTTTTGGTCCACGGAGCTCTTTCGTGTTGCTACAGTGACCTCAGGATCCCTCTAGCCTTGAAACAGAGTTCTTGGGGTTTCTCTGGAGTGCCATCAAGGAAATCAAGGCTTCTTTCATGTTTGATGTGCAACACGGAATTGCTCTGCATGCAGTGCAGGAGAATCGGGCCTCATCTCGCGGCGAGGGGGAAGTCTCATGGTTTTTCTCGAGTTGCGGCGAGAACCTGGGGTATATTCTCGAGTTACGACGGGGATGGCCCTTCCACCCACGTGTTTGTTCAGCGACGTCAGGACTCCTGCCTAGTTGCGAGGGACAACTCGTGATTCTCCTCGAGGCTGGCAGGGCAATTGGGACGCCTCTCCAGCTGAAGCGGGAGACCAAGGGTCCCTTTCCACGTGCCACAGGAATCCTGGGACTCCTATCAAGTTTCACGAGGAGTCAGGCATCGTCTCCTTTGGAGGCACTGATCTCTGCGTACCTCTGGAGTTTTCAAAGGATGTGAGGCCTCCGGTCGCGATGAGGTGGGGAACTAGGTTTTTCTCTGTGGTCTCCACAGGGGATTCAGACATCCTTTCGTCTTGTGAGATGCAAGACGAGCCTGCATTCAAGTCACTGCAGGGATATCCGGCCTTATTTCGAGTCAGGGCATCGCGGTGTCCATTCCACTTGAGGCCGCAAACTCAGGGTCCCTCTCACATACCTAGAGCTGAGAGAAGCCTCTTCTTGAGGTGCTTGTGGTAAGGTGGTTTCCTCTGGAGTCGAAGCCAGGGACTAACCACTCATCTCGAGTTGATTTTTGGTCCACGGAGCTCTTTCGTGTAGCTACAGTGACCTCAGGATCCCTCTAGCCTTGAAACAGTGTTCTTGGGTTTTCTCTGGAGTGCCATCAAGGAAATCAAGGCTCCTTTCATGTGTGATGTGCAGCACGGAATTGTTCTGCACGCACTGCAGGGGAATCTGGCCTCATTTCGCGGCGAGGGTGACGTCTCATGGTTTTTCTCGAGTTGCGGCGGGAACCTGGGGTATATTCTCGAGTTACGACGGGGATGGACCTTCCACACACGTGTTTGTTCAGCGACGGCAGGACTCCTGCCTAGTTGCGAGGGACAACTCGGGATTCTCCTCGAGGCTTGGCAGGGCAATTGGGACGCCTCTCCAGCTGAGGCGGGAGACCAAGGGTCCCTTTTCACGTGCCACAGGAATCCTGGGACTCCTATCAAGTTTCACGAGGAGTCAGGCATCGTCTCCTTTGGAGGCACTGATCTCCGCGTACCTCTGGAGTTTTTAAAGGATGTGAGGCCTCCGGTCGCGATGAGGTGGGGAACTAGGTCTTTCTCTGTGGTCTGCACAGGGGATTCAGACATCCTTTCATCTTGGGAGAGGCAAGACGAGCCTGCATTCAAGTCACTGCAGGGATATCCGGCCTTATTTCGCGTCAGGGCATCGCAGTGTCCATTCCACTTGAGGCCGAAAAATTAGGGTCCCTCTCACATACCTAGAGCTGAGAGAAGCCTCCTCTTGAGGTGCTTGTGGTAAGGTGGTATTCCTCTGGAGTCGAAGCCAGGGACAAACCTCTCATCTCGAGTTGATTTTTGGTCCACAGAGCTCTTTCGTGTTGCTACAGTGACCTCAGGATCCCTCTAGCCTTGAAACAGTGTTCTTGGGTTTTCTCTGGAGTGCCATCAAGGAAATCAAGGCTCCTTTCATGTGTGATGTGCAACACGGAATTGCTTTGAATGCAGTGCAGGGGAATCGGGACTCATCTCGCGGCGAGAGGGAAGTCTCATGGTTGTTCTCGAGTTGCGGCGGGAACCTGGGGTATATTCTCGAGTTACGACGGGGATGACCCTTCCACCCATGTGTTTGTTCAGCGACGTCAGGACTCCTGCCTAGTTGCGAGGGACAACTCGGGATTCTCCTCGAGGCTTGGCAGGGCAATTGGGACGCCTCTCCAGCTGAGGCGGGAGACCAAGGGTCCCTTTCCACGTGCCACAGGAATCCTGGGACTCCTATCATGTTTCACGAGGAGTCAGGCATCGTCTCCTTTGGAGGCACTGATCTCAGTGTACCTCTGGAATTTTCAAAGAATGTGAAGCCTCCGGTCGCGATGAGGTGGGGAACTAGGTCTTTCTCTGTGGTCTCCACAGGGGATTCAGACATCCTTTCATCTTGGGAGATGCAAGACGAGCCTGCATTCAAGTCACTGCTGGGATATCCGGCCTTATTTCGAGTCAGGGCATGGCGGTGTCCATTCCACTTGAGGCCGCAAACTCAGGGTCCCTCTCACATACCTAGAGCTGAGAGAATCCTCCTCTTGAGGTGCTTGTGGTAAGGTGGTATTCCTCTGGAGTCGAAGCCAGGGACTAACCTCTCATCTCGAGTTGATTTTTGGTCCACGGAGCTCTTTCGTGTAGCTACAGTGACCTCAGGATCCCTCTAGCCTTGAAACAGTGTTCTTGGGGTTTCTCTGGAGTGCCATCAAGGAAATCAAGGCTCCTTTCATGTGTGATGTGCAGCACGGAATTGCTCTGCACGCACTGCAGGGGAATCTGGCCTCATCTCGCGGCGAGGGGGACGTCTCATGGTTTTTCTCGAGTTGTGGCGGGAACCTGGGGTATATTCTCGAGTTACGACGGGGATGGCCATTCCACACACGTGTTTGTTCAGCGACGTCAGGACTCCTGCCTAGTTGTGAGGGACAACTCAGGATTCTCCTCGAGGCTTGGGAGGGCAATTGGGATGCCTCTCCAGCTGAGGCAGGAGACCAAGTGTCCCTTTCCACGTGCCACAGGAATCCTGGGACTCCTATCAAGTTTCACGAGGAGTCAGGCATCGTCTCCTTTGGAGGCACTGATCTTCGTGTACCTCTGGAGTTTTCAAAGGATGTGAGGCCTCCGGTCGCGATGAGGTGGGGAACTAGATCTTTCTCTGTGGTCTCCACAGGGGATTCAGACATCCTTTCGTCTTGGGAGATGCAAGACGGGCCTGCATTCAAGTAACTGCAGGGATATCCGGCGTTATTTCGCGTCAGGGCTACGCAGTGTCCATTCCACTTGAGGCCGCAAACTCAGGGTCCCTCTCACATACCTAGAGCTGAGAGAAGCCTCCTCTTGAGGTGCTTGTGGTAAGGTGGTATTCCTCTGGAGTTGAAGCCAGGGACTAACCTCTCATCTCCAGTTAATTTGTGGGCCACGGAGATCTTTCGTGTTGCTACAGTGACCTCAGGATCCCTCTAGCCTTGAAACAGTGTTCTTGGGGTTTCTCTGGAGTGCCATCAAGGAAATCAAGGCTCCTTTCATGTGTGATGTGCAACACGGAATTGCTCTGCACGCAGTGCAGGGGAATCGGGCCTCATCTTGCGGCGAGGGGGAAGTCTCATGGTTTTTCTCGAGTTGCGGCGGGAACTGGGGTATATTCTCGAGTTATGACGGGGATGGCCCTTCCACCCACGTGTTTGTTCAGCGACGTCAGGACTCCTGCCTAGTTGCGAGGGACAACTCGGGATTCTCCTCGAGGCTTGACAGGGCAATTGGGACGCCTCTCCAGCTGAGGCGGGAGACCAAGGGTCACTTTCCACGTGCCACAGGAATCCTGGGACTCCTATCAAGTTTCAGGAGGAGTCAGGCATCGTCTCCTTTGGAGGCACTGATCTCCGCGTACCTCTGGAGTTTTCAAAGGATGTGAGGCCTCTGGTCGCGATGAGGTGGGGAACTAGGTCTTTCTCTGTGGTCTCCACAGGGGATTCAGACATCCTTTCGTCTTGGGAGATGCAAGACGAACCTGCATTCAAGTCACTGCAGGGATATCCGGCCTTATTTCGCGTCAGGGCATCCCAGTGTCCATTCCACTTGAGGCCGCAAACTCAGGGTCCCTCTCACATACCTAGAGCTGAGAGAAGCCTCCTCTTGAGGTGCTTGTGGTAAGGTGGTATGCCTCTGGAGTCGAAGCCAGGGACTAACCTCTCATCTCGAGTTGATTTTTGGTCCACGGAGCTCTTTCGTGTTGCTACAGTGACCTCAGGATCCCTCTAGCCTTGAAACAGTGTTCTTGGGGTTTCTCTGGAGTGCCATCAAGGAAATCAAGGCTCCTTTCATGTTTGATGTGCAATACGGAATTGCTTTGAATGCAGTGCAGGGGAATCGGGCCTCATCTTGTGGCGAGGGGGAAGTCTCATGGTTTTTTCTCGAGTTGCGGCGAGAACCTGGGGTATATTCTCGAGTTACGACGGGGATGGCCCTTCCACCCACGTGTTTGTTCAGCGACGTCAGGACTCCTGACTAGTTGCGAGGGACAACTCGGGATTCTCCTCGAGGCTTGGCAGGGCAATTGGGACGCCTCTCCAGCTGAGGCGGGAGACCAAGTGTCCCTTTCCACGTGCCACAGGAATCCTGGGACTCCTATCAAGTTTCACGAGGAGTCAGGCATCATCTCCTTTGGAGGCACTGATCTCAGTGTACCTCTGGAGTTTTCAAAGGATGTGAGGCCTCCGGTCGCGATGAGGTGGGGAACTAGGTCTTTCTCTGTGGTCTCCACAGGGGATTCAGACATCCTTTCCTCTTGGGAAATGCAAGACGAGCCTGCATTCAAGTCACTGCAGGGATATCCGGCCTTATTTCGAGTCAGGGCATGGCGGTGTCCATTCCACTTGAGGCCGCAAACTCAGGGTCCCTCTCACATACCTAGAGCTGAGAGAAGCCTCCTCTTGAGGTGCTTGTGGTAAGGTGGTTTCCTATGGAGTCGAAGCCAGGGACTAACCTCTCATCTCGAGTTGATTTTTGGTCCACGGAGCTCTTTCGTGTTGCTACAGTGACCTCAGGATCCCTCTAGACTTGAAACAGTGTTCTTGGGGTTTCTCTGGAGTGCCATCAAGGAAATCAAGGCTTCTTTCATGTGTGATGTGCAACACGGAATTGCTCTGCACGCAGTGCAGGGGAATCGGGCCTCATCTCGCGGCGAGGGGGAAGTCTCATGGTTTTTCTCGATTTGCGGCGGGAACCTGGGGTACATTCTCGAGTTACGACGGGGATGGCCCTTCCACCCACGTGTTTCTTCAGCGACGTCAGGACTCCTGCCTAGTTGCGAGGGACAACTCGGGATTCTCCTCGAGGCTGGCAGGGCAATTGGGACGCCTCTCCAGCTGAAGCGGGAGACCAAGGGTCCCTTTCCACGTGCCACAGGAATCCTGGGACTCCTATCAAGTTTCACGAGGAGTCAGGCATCGTCTCCTTTGGAGGCACTGATCTCCGCGTACCTCTGGTGTTTTCAAAGGATGTGAGGCCTCCGGTCGCAATGAGGTGGGGAACTAGGTGTTTCTCTGTGGTCTCCACAGGGGATTCAGACATCCTTTCGTCTTGGGAGATGCAAGACCAGCCTGCATTCAAGTCACTGCAGGGATATCCTGCCTTATTTCGAGTCAGGGCGTGACGGTGTCCATTTCACTTGAGGCCACAAACTCACGGTCCCTCTCACATAGCTAGAGCTGAGAGAAGCCTCCTCTTGAGGTGCTTGTGGTAAGGTGGTATTCCTCTGGAGTCGAAGCCAGGGACTACCCTCTCATCTCGAGTTGATTTTTGGTCCACGGAGCTCTTTCGTGTTGCTACAGTGACCTCAGGATCCCTCTAGCCTTGAAACAGTATTCTTGGGGTTTCTTTGGAGTGCCATCAAGGAAATCAAGGCTCCTTTCATGTGTGATGTGCAACACGGAATTGCTCTGCATGCAGTGCAGGGGAATCGGGCCTCATCTCTCGGCGAGGGGGAAGTCTCATGGTTTTTCTCGAGTTGCGGCGGGAACCTGGGGTATATTCTCGAGTTACGACGGGGATGGCCCTTCCACACACGTGTTTGTTCAGCGACGGCAGGACTCCTGCCTAGTTGCGAGGGACAAATCGGGATTCTCTTCGAGGCTTGGCAGGGCAATTGGAACGCCTCTCCAGCTGAGGCGGGAGACCAAGGGTCCCTTTCCACGTGCCACAGGAATCCTGGGACTCATATCAAGTTTCACGAGGAGTGAGGAATCATCTCCTTTGGAGGCACTGATCTCCGTGTACCTCTGGAGTTTTCTAAGGATGTGAAGCCTCCGGTCGCGATGAGGTGGGGAACTAGGTGTTTCTCTGTGGTCTCCACAGGGGATTCAGACATCCTTTCATCTTGGGAGATGCAAGGCGAGCCTGCATTCAAGTCACTGCAGTTATATCCGGCCTTATTTCGAGTCAGGGCATCGCGGTGTCCATTCGACTTGAGGCCGCAAACTCAGGGTCCCTCTCACATACGTAGAGTTGAGAGAAGCCTCATCTTGAGGTGCTTGTGGTAAGGTGGTATTCCTCTGGAGTTGAAGCCAGGGACTAACCTCTCATCTCCAGTTGATTTGTGGTCCACGGAGCTATTTCGTGTTGCTACAGTGACCTCAGGATCCCTCTAGCCTTGAAACAGTGTTCTTGGGGTTTCTCTGGAGTGCCATCAAGGAAATCAAGGCTCCTTTCATATTTGATGTGCAATACGGAATTGCTTTGAATGCAGAGCAGGTTAATCGGGCCTCATCTCGCGGCGAGGGGGAAGTCTCATGGTTTTTCTCGAGTTGCGGCGGGAACCTGGGGTATATTCTCGAGTTACGACGGGGATGACCCTTCCACCCACGTGTTTGTTCAGTGACGGCAGGACTCATGTCTAGTTGCGAGGGACAACTCGGGATTCTCCTCGAGGCTTGGCAGGGCAATTGGGACGCCTCTCCAGCTGAGGCGGGAGACCAAGGGTCCCTTTCCACGTGCCACAGGAATCCTGGGACTCCTATCAAGTTTCACGAGGAGTCAGGCATCGTCTCCTTTGGAGGCACTGATCTCCGCGTACCTCTGGAGTTTTCAAAGGATGTTAGGCCTCCGGTCGCGATGAGGTGGGGAACTAGGTCTTTCTCTGTGGTCTCCACAGGGGATTCAGACATCCTTTCGTCTTGGGAGATGCAAGACGAGCCTGCATTCAAGTCACTACAGGGATATCCGGCCGTATTTCGCGTCAGGGCGTCGCGATGTCCATTCCACTTGAGGTCGCAAACTCAGGTTCCCTCTCACATAGCTAGAGCTGAGAGAAGCCTCCTCTTGAGGTGCTTGTGGTAAGATGGTATTCCTCTCGAGTCGAATCCAGGGACTAACCTCTCATCTCGAGTTGATTTTTGGCCCACGGAGCTCTTTCGTGTAGCTACAGTGACCTCAGGATCCCTCTAGCCTTGAAACAGTGTTCTTGGGGTTTCTCTGGAGTGCCATCAAGGAAATCAAGGCTCCTTTCATGTGTGATGTGCAACACGGAATTGCTCTGCACGCAGTGCACGGGAATCGGGCCTCGTCTCGCGGCGAGGGGGAAGTCTCATGGTTTTTCTCGAGTTGCGGCGGGAACCTGGGGTATATTCTCGAGTTACGACGGGGATGGCTCTCCCACACACGTGTTTGTTCAGCGACGTCAGGACTCCTGCCTAGTTGCGAGGGACAACTCGGGATTCTCCTCGAGGCTTGGCAGGGCAATTGGGACGCCTCTCCAGCTGAGGCGGGAGATCAAGGGTCCCTTTCCACGTGCCACAGGAATCCTGGGACTCCTATCAAGTTTCACGAGGAGTCAGGCATCGTCTCCTTTGGAGGCACTGATCTCCGCATACCTCTGGAGTTTTCAAAGGATGTGAGGCCTCCGGTCGAGATGAAGTAGTGAACTAGGTCTTTGACTGTGGTCTCCACAGGGGATTCAGACATCCTTTCGTCTTGGGAGATGCAAGACGAGCCTGCATTCAAGTCACTGCAGGGATATCCGGCCTTATTTCGCGTCAGGATATCGCAGTGTCCATTCCACTTGAGGCCGCAAACTCAGGGTCCCTCTCACATACCTAGAGCTGAGAGAAGCCTCCTCTTGAGGTGCTTGTGGTAAGGTGGTATTCCTCTGGAGTCGAAGCCAGGGACTAACCTCTCATCTCCAGTTGATATTTGGGACACGGAGCTCTTTCGTGTTGCTACAGTGACCTCAGGATCCCTCTAGCCTTGAAACAGTGTTCTTGGGGTTTCTCTGGAGTGCCATCAAGGAAATCAAGGCTCCTTTCATGTGTGATGTGCAAAACGGAATTGCTCTACACACAGTGCAGGGGAATCGGGCCTCATCTTGCGGCGAGGGGGAAGTCTCATGGTTTTTCTCGAGTTGCGGCAGGAACCTGGGGTATATTCTCGAGTTACCACGGGGATGGCTCTTCCACCCACGTGTTTGTTCAGCGACGTCAGGACTCCTGCCTAGTTGCGAGGGACAACTCGGGATTCTCCTCGAGGTTTGGCAGGGCAATTGGGACGCCTCTCCAGCTGAGGAGGGAGAACAAGGATCCCTTTCCACGTGCCACAGGAAGCCTGGGACTCCTATCAAGTTTCACGAGGAGTCAGGCATCGTCTCCTATGGAGGAACTGATCTCCGTGTACCTCTGGAGTTTTCAAAGGATGTGAGGCCTCCGGTCGCGATGAGGTGGGGAACTAGGTCTTTCTCTGTGGTCTCCACAGGGGATTCAGACATCCTTTCGTCTTGGGAGATGCAAGACGAGCCTGCATTCAAGTCACTGCAGGGATATCCAGCTGTATTTTGCGTCAGGGCGTCGCGGTGTCCATTCCACTTGAGGTCGCAAACTCAGGTTCCCTCTCACATAGCTAGAGCTGAGAGAAGCCTCCTCTTGAGGTGCTTGTGGTAAGGTGGTATTCCTCTGGAGTCGAAGCCAGGGACTAACCTCTCATCTCGAGTTTATTTTTGGTCCACGGAGCTCTTTCGTGTGGCTACTGTAACCTCAGGATCCCTCTAGCCTTGAAACAGTGTTCTTGGGTTTTCTCTGGAGTGCCATCAAGGAAATCAAGGCTCCTTTCATGTGTGATGTGCAACACGGAATTGCTCTGCACGCAGTGCAGGGGAATCGGGCCTCATCTCGCGACGAGGGCGAAGTCTCATGGTTTTTCTCGAGTTGCGGCGGGAACCTGGGGTATATTCTCGAGTTACGGCGGGGATGGCCCTTCCACCCCCGTGTTTGTTCAGCAACGTCAGGACTCCTGCCTAGTTGCAAGGGACAACTCGGGATTCTCCTCGAGGCTTGGCAGGGCAATTGGGACGACGCTCCAGCTGAGGCGGGAGACCAAGGGTCCCTTTCCACGTGCCACAGGAATCCTGGGACTCCTATCAAGTTTCACGAGGAGTCACGCATCGTCTCCTTTGGAGGCACTGATCTCTGCGTACCTCTGGAGTTTTCAAAGGATGTGAGGCCTCCGGTCGCGATGAGGTGGGGAACTAGGTCTTTCTCTGTGATCTCCACACGGGATTCAGATATCCTTTCGTCTTGGGAGATGCAAGACGAGCCTGATTCAAGTCACTGCAGGGATATCCGGCCTTATTTCGAGTCAGGGCATCAAGGTGTCCATTCCACTTGAGGCCACAAATTCAGGGTCCCTCTCACATACCTAGAGCTGAGAGAAGCCTCCTCTTGAGGTGCTTGTGGTAAGGTGGTATTCCTCTGGAGTCGAAGCCAGGGACTAACCTCTCATTTCGAGTTGATTTTTGGTCCACGGAGCTCTTTCGTGTTGCTACAGTGACCTCAGGATCCCTCTAGCCTTGAAACAGTGTTCTTGGGGTTTCTCTGGAGTGCCATCAAGGAAATCAAGGCTCCTTTCATGTGTGATGTGCAACACGGAATTGCTCTGCACGCAGTGCATGGGAATCGGGCCACATCTCACGGCGAGGGGGAAGTCTCATGGTTTTTCTCGAGTTGCGGCGGGAACCTGGGGTATATTCTCGAGTTATGACGGGGATGGCCCTTCCACCCAAGTGTTTGTTCAGCGACGTCAGGACTCCTGCCTAGTTGCGAGGGACAACTCGGGATTCTCCTCGAGGCTTGACAGGGCAATTGGGACGCCTCTCCAGCTGAGGCGGGAGACCAAGGGTCCCTTTCCACGTGCCACAGGAATCCTGGGACTCCTATCAAGTTTCACGAGGAGTCAGGCATCGTCTCCTTTGGAGGCACTGATCTCCGCGTACCTCTGGAGTTTTCAAAGGATGTGAGGCCTCCGGTCGCCATGAGGTGGGGAACTAGGTCTTTCTCTGTGGTCTCCACAGGGGATTCAGACATCCTTTCGTCTTGGGAGATGCAAGACGAGCCTGCATTCAAGTCACTGCAGGGATATCCGGCCTTATTTCGAGTCAGGGCATCGCGGTGTCCATTCCACTTGAGGCCACAAACTCAGGGTCCCTCTCACATACCTAGAGCTGAGAGAAGCCTCCTCTTGAGATGCTTGTGGTAAGGTGGTATTCCTCTGGAGTCGAAGCCAGGGACTAACCTCTCATCTCGAGTTGATATTTGGTCCACGGAGCTCTTTCGTGTTGCTACAGTGACGTCAGGCTCCCTCTAGCCTTGAAACAGTGTTCTTGGGGTTTCTCTGGAGTGCCATCAAGGAAATCAAGGCTCCTTTCATGTGTGATGTGCAACACGGAATTGCTCTGCACGCAGTGCAGGGGAATCGGGCCTCATCTCGTGGCGAGGGGGAAGTCTCATGGTTTTTCTCGAGTTGCGGTGGGAACCTGGGGTATATTCTCGAGTTACGATGCGGATGGCACTTCCACCCACATGTTTGTTCAGTGACGGCAGGACTCGTGTCTAGTTGCGAGGGACAACTCGGGATTCTCCTCGAGGCTTGGCAGGGCAATTGGGACGCCTCTCCAGCTGAGGCGGGAGACCAAGGGTCCCTTTCCACGTGCCACAGGAATCCTGGGACTCCTATCAAGTTTCACGAGGACTCAGGCATCGTCTCCTTTGGAGGCACTGATCTCCGCGTACCTTTGGAGTTTTCAAAGGATGTGAGGCCTCCGGTCGCGATGAGTTGGGGAACTAGGTCTTTCTCTGTGGTCTCCACAGGGGATTCAGACATCCTTTCGTCTTGGGAGATGCAAGACGAGCCTGCATTCAAGTCACTGCAGGGATATCCGGCCGTATTTCGCGTCAATGCGTCGCGGTGTCCATTCCACTTGAGGTCGCAAACTCAGGTTCCCTCTCACATAGCTAGAGCTGAGAGAAGCCTCCTCTTGAGGTGCTTGTGGTAAGGTGGTATTCCTCTGGAGTCGAAGCCAGGGACTAACCTCTCATCTCGAGTTGATTTTTGGTCCACGGAGCTCTTTCGTGTGGCTACAGTGACCTCAGGATCCCTCTAGCCTTGAAAGAGTGTTCTTGGGTTTTCTCTGGAGTGCCATCAAGGAAATCATGGCTCCTTTCATGTGTGATGTGCAACACGGAATTGATCTGCATGCAGTGCAGGGGAATCGGGCCTCATCTCGCGGCGAGGGGGAAGTCTCATGGTTTTTGTCGAGTTGCGGCGGGAACCTGGGGTATATTCTCGAGTTACGACGGGGATGGCCCTTCCACCCACGTGTTTGTTCAGCAACGTCAGGACTCCTGCCTAGTTGCAAGGGACAACTCGGGATTCTCCTCGAGGCTTGGCAGGGCAATTGGGACGACGCTCCAGCTGAGGCGGGAGACCAAGGGTCCCTTTCCACGTGCCACAGGAATCCTGGGACTCCTATCAAGTTTCACGAGGAGTCACGCATCGTCTCCTTTGGAGGCACTGATCTCTGCGTACCTCTGGAGTTTTCAAAGGATGTGAGGCCTCCGGTCGCGATGAGGTGGGGAACTAGGTCTTTCTCTGTGATCTCCACACGGGATTCAGATATCCTTTCGTCTTGGGAGATGCGAGACGAGCCTGATTCAAGTCACTGCAGGGATATCCGGCCTTATTTCGAGTCAGGGCATCAAGGTGTCCATTCCACTTGAGGCCGCAAATTCAGGGTCCCTCTCACATACCTAGAGCTGAGAGAAGCCTCCTCTTGAGGTGCTTGTGGTAAGGTGGTATTCGTCAGGAGTCCAAGCCAGGGACTAACCTCTAATCTCGAGTTGATTTTTGGTCCACGGAGCACTTTCCTGTTGGTACAGTGACCTCAGAAACCCTCTAGCCTTGAAACAGTGTTCCTGGGGTTTCTCTGGAGTGCCATCAAGGAAATCAAGGCTCCTTTCATGTGTGATGTGCAACACGGAATTGCTCTGCACGCAGTGCAGTGGAATCGGGCCTCATCTCGCGGCGAGGAGGAAGTCTCATGGTTTTTCTCGAGTTGCGGCGGGAAGCTGGGGTATATTCTCGAGTTACGACGGGAATGGCCCTTCCACCCACGTGTTTGTTCAGCAACGTCAGGACTCCTGCCTAGTTGCGAGGGACAACTCGGGATTCTCCTCGAGGCTTGGCAGGGCAATTGGGACGCCTCTCCAGCTGAAGCGGGAGACCAAGGGTCCGTTTCCACGTGCCACAGGAATCCTGGGACTCCTATCAAGTTTCATGAGGAGTCAGGCATCGTCTCCTTTGGAGGCACTGATCTCCGCGTACCTTTGGAGTTTTCAAAGGATGTGAGGCCTCCGATCACGATGAGGTGGGGAACTAGGTCTTTCTCTGTGGTCTCCACAGGGGATTCAGACATCCTTTCATCTTGGGAGATGCAAGACGAGCCTGCATTCAAGTCACTGCAGGGATATCCGGCCTTATTTCGCATCAGGGCATCGCAGTGTCCATTCCACTTGAGGCCGCAAACTCAGGGTCCCTCTCACATACCTAGAGCTGAGAGAAGCCTCCTCTTGAGGTGCTTGTGGTAAGGTGGTATTCCTCTGGAGTCGAAGTCAGGGACTAACCTCTCATCTCGAGTTGATTTTTGGTCCACGGAGCTCTTTCGTGTTGGTACAGTGACCTCAGGATCCCTCTAGCCTTGAAACAGTGTTCTTGGGGTTTCTCTGGAGTGCCATCAAGGAAATCAAGGCTCCTTTCATGTGTGATGTGCAACACGGAATTGCTCTGCACGCAGTGCAGGGGAATCGGGCCACATCTCATGGCGAGGGGGAAGTCTCATGGTTTTTCTCGAGTTGCGGCGGGAACCTGGGGTATATTCTCGAGTTATGACGGGGATTGCCCTTCCACCCAAGTGTTTGTTCAGCGACGTCAGGACTCCTGCCTAGTTGCGAGGGACAACTCGGGATTCTCCTCGAGGCTTGACAGGGCAATTGGGACGCCTCTCCAGCTGAGGCGGGAGACCAAGGGTCCCTTTCCACGTGCCACAGGAATCCTGGGACTCCTATCAAGTTTCACGAGGAGTCAGGCATCGTCTCCTTTGGAGGCACTGATCTCCGCGTACCTCTGGAGTTTTCAAAGGATGTGAGGCCTCCGGTCGCCATGAGGTGGGGAACTAGGTCTTTCTCTGTGGTCTCCACAGGGGATTCAGACATCCTTTCGTCTTGGGAGATGCAAGACGAGCCTGCATTCAAGTCACTGCAGGGATATCCGGCCTTATTTCGATTCAGGGCATCGCGGTGTCCATTCCAGTTGAGGCCGCAAACTCAGGGTCCCTCTCACATACCTAGAGCTGAGAGAAGCCTCCTCTTGAGGTGCTTGTGGTAAGGTGGTATTCCTCTGGAGTCGAAGCCAGGGACTAACCTCTCATCTCGAGTTGATATTTGGTCCACGGAGCTCTTTCGTGTTGCTACAGTGACGTCAGGATCCCTCTAGCCTTGAAACAGTGTTCTTGGGGTTTCTCTGGAGTGCCATCAAGGAAATCAAGGCTCCTTTCATGTGTGATGTGCAACACGGAATTGCTCTGCACGCAGTGCAGGGGAATCGGGCCTCATGTCATGGCGAGGGGGAAGTCTCATGGTTTTTCTCGAGTTGCGGTGGGAACCTGGGGTATATTCTCGAGTTACGATGGGGATGGCCCTTCCACCCACATGTTTGTTCAGCGACGTCAGGACTCGTGTCTAGTTGCGAGGGACAACTCGGGATTCTCCTCGAGGCTTGGCAGGGCAATTGGGACGCCTCTCCAGCTGAGGCGGGAGACCAAGAGTCCCTTTCCACGTGCCACAGGAATCCTGGGACTCCTATCAAGTTTCACGAGGAGTCAGTCATCGTTTCCTTTGGAGGCACTGATCTCCGCGTACCTCTGGAGTTTTCAAAGGATGTGAGGCCTCCGGTCGCGATGAGGTGGGGAACTAGGTCTTTCTCTGTGGTCTCCACAGGGGATTCAGACATCCTTTCGTCTTGGGAGATGCAAGACGAGACTTCATTCAAGTCACTGCAGGGATATCCGGCCGTATTTCGCGTCAGGGCGTCGCGGTGTCCATTCCACTTGAGGTCGCAAACTCAGGTTCCCTCTCACATACCTAGAGCTGAGAGAAGCCTCCTCTTGAGGTGCTTGTGGTAAGGTGGTAATCCTCTGGAGTCGAAGCCAGGGACTAACCTCTCATCTCGAGTTGATTTTTAATCCATGGGGCTCTTTCGTGTTGCTACAGTGACCTCAGGATCCCTCTAGCCTTGAAACAGTGTTCTTGGGGTTTCTCTGGAGTGCCATCAAGGAAATCAAGGCTCCTTTCATGTGTGATGTGCAATACGGAATTGCTCTGCACGCAGTGCAGGGGAATCGGGCCTCATTTCGCGGCGAGGGGGAAGTCTCATGGTTTTTCTCGAGTTGCGGCGCGAACCTGGGGTATATTCTCGAGTTCCGACGGGGATGGCCCTTCCACCCACGTGTTTGTTCAGCGACGTCAGGACTCCTGCCTAGTTGCGAGGGACAACTCGGGATTCTTCTCGAGGCTTGGCAGGGCAATTGGGACGCCTCTCCAGCTGAGGCGGGAGACCAAGGGTCCCTTTCCACGTGCCACAGGATTCCTGGGACTCCTATCAAGTTTCACGAGGAGTCAGGCATCGTCTCCTATGGAGGCACTGATCTCCGCGTACCTCTGGAGTTTTCAAAGGATGTGAGGCCTCCGGTCGCGATGAGGTGGGGAACTAGGTTTTTCTCTGTGGTCTCCACAGGGGATTCAGACATCCTTTCGTCTTGGGAGATGCAAGACGAGCCTGCATTCAAGTCAGTGCAGGGATATCCGGCCTTATTTCGAGTCAGGGCATCGCGGTGTCCATTGAACTTGAGGCCGCAAACTCAGGGTCCCTCTCACATACCTAGAGCTGAGAGAAGCCTCCTCTTGAGGTGCTTGTGGTAAGGTGGTATTCCTCTGGAGTCGAAGCCAGGGACTAACCTGTCATCTCGAGTTGATTTTTGGTCCATGGAGCTCTTTCGTGTTGCTACAGTGACCTCAGGATCCCTCTAGCCTTGAAACAGTCTTCTTGGGGTTTCTCTGGAGTGCCATTAAGGAAATCAAGGCTTCTTTCATGTGTGATGTGCAACACGGAATTGCTCTGCACGCAGTGCAGGGGAATCGGGCCTCATCTCGCGGCGAGGGGGAAGTCTCATGGTTTTTCTCGAGTTGCGGCGGGAACCTGGGGTATATTCTCGAGTTACGACGGGGATGGCCCTTCCACCCACGTGTATGTTCAGCGACGTCAGGACTCCTGCCTAGTTGCGAGGGACAACCCGGGATTCTCCTCGAGGATTGGCAGGGCAATTGGGACGCCTCTCCAGCTGAGGCGGGAGACCAAGGGTCCCTTTCCACGTGCCACAGGAATCCTGGGACTCCTATCAAGTTTCACGAGGAGTCAGGCATCGTCTCCTTTGGAGGCACTGATCTCCACGTACCTCTGGAGTTTTCAAAGGATGTGAGGCCTCCGGTCGCCATGAGGTGGGGAACTAGGTCTTTCTCTGTGGTCTCCACAGGGGATTCAGACATCCTTTCGTCTTGGGAGATGCAAGACGAGCCTGCATTCAAGTCACTGCAGGGATATCCGGCCTTATTTCGAGCCAGGGCATCGCGGTGTCCATTCCACTTGAGGCCGCAAACTCAGGGTCCCTCTCACATACCCAAAGCTGAGAGAAGCCTCCTCTTGAGGTGCTTGTGGTAAGGTGGTATTCCTCTGGAGTCAAAGCCAGGGACTAACCTCTCATCTCGAGTTGATTTTTGGTCCACGGAGCTCTTTCGTGTTGCTACAGTGACTTCAGGATCCCTCTAGCCTTGAAACAGTGTGCTTGGGGTTTCTCTGGAGTGCCATCAAGGAAATCAAGGCTTCTTTCATGTGTGATGTGCAACACGGAATTGCTCTGCATGCAGTGCAGGGGAAACGGGCCTCATCTCACGGCGAGGGGGAAGTCTCATGGTTTTTCTCGAGTTGCGGCGGGAACCTGGGGTATATTCTCGAGTTACGCCGGGGATGGCCGTTCCACCCACGTGTTTCTTCAGCGACGTCAGGACTCCTGCCTAGTTGCGAGGGACAACTCGGGATTCTCCTCGAGGCTGGCAGGGCAATTGGGACGCCTCTCCAGCTGAAGCGGGAGACCAAGGGTCCCTTTCCACGTGCCACAGGAATCCTGGGACTCCTATCAAGTTTCACGAGGGGTCAGGCATCGTCTCCTTTGGAGGCACTGATCTCAGTGTACCTCTGGAAATTTCAAAGTATGTGAGGCCTCCGGTCGCGATGAAGTGGGGAACTAGGTCTTTCTCTGTGGTCTCCACAGGGGATTCAGACATCCTTTCGTCTTGGGAGATGCAAGACGAGCCTGCATTCAAGTCACTGCAGGGATATCCGGCCTTATTTCGAGCCAGGGCATCGCGGTGTCCATTCCACTTGAGGCCGCAAACTCAGGGTCCCTCTCACATACCTAGAGCTGAGAGAAGCCTCCTCTTGAGGTGCTTGTGGTAAGGTGGTATTCCTCTGGAGTCGAAGCCAGGGACAAACCTCTCAGCTCGAGTTGATTTTTGGTCCACGGAGCTCTTTCGTGTTGCTACAGTGACCTCAGGATCCCTCTAGCCTTGAAACAGTGTTCTTGGGGTTTCTCTGGAGTGCCATCAAGGAAATCAAGGCTCCTTTCATGTGTGATGTGCAACACGGAATTGCTCTGCACGCAGTGCAGGGTAATAGGGCCTCATCTCGCGGTGAGGGGGAAGTCTCATGGTATTTCTCGAGTTGCGGCGGGAACCTGGGGTATATTCTCGAGTTACGACGGGAATGGCCCTTTTACCCACGTGTTTGTTCAGTGACGTCAGGACTCCTGCCTAGTTGTGAAGGACAACTCGGGATTCTCCTCGTGGCTTGGCAGGGCAATTGGGACGCCTCTCCAGCTAAGGCGGGAGACCAAGCGTCCCTTTCCACGTGCCACAGGAATCCTGGGACTCCTATCAAGTTTCACGAGGAGTCAGGCATCGTCTCCTTTGGAGGCACTGATCTCCGCGTACCTCTGGAGTTTTCAAAGGATGTGAGGCCTCCGGTCGCCATGAGGTGGGGAACTAGGTCTTTCTCTGTGGTCTCCACAGGGGATTCAGACATCCTTTCGTCTTGGGAGATGCAAGACCAGCCTGCATTCAAGTCACTGCAGGGATATCCTGCCTTATTTCGAGTCAGGGCGTCATGGTGTTCATTTCACTTGAGGCCACAAACTCAGGCTCCCTCTCACATACCTAGAGCTGAGAGAAGCCTCCTCTTGAGGTGCTTGTGGTAAGGTGGTTTCCTCTGGAGTCGAAGCCAGGGACTAACCTCTCATCTCGAGTTGATTTTTGGTCCACGGAGCTCTTTCGTGTGGCTACAGTGACCTCAGGATCCCTCTAGCCTTGAAACAGTGTTCTTGGGGTTTCTCTGGAGTGCCATCAAGGAAATCAAGGCTTCTTTCATGTGTGATGTGCAACACGGAATTGCTCTGCACGCAGTGCAGGGGAATCGGGCCTCATCTCGCGGCGAGGGGGAAGTCTCATGGTTTTTCTCGATTTGCGGCGGGAACCTGGGGTACATTCTCGAGTTACGACGGGGATGGCCCTTCCACACACGTGTTTGTTCAGCGACGTCAGGACTCCTGCCTAGTTGCGAGAGACAACTCGGGATTCTCCTCGAGGTTTGGCAGGGCAACTGGGACGCCTCTCCAGCTGAGGCGGGAGAACAAGGGTCCCTTTCCACGTGCCACAGGAATCCTGGGACTCCTATCAAGTTTCACGAGAAGTCAGGCATCGTCTCCTTTGGAGGCACTGATCTCCGCGTACCTCTGGAGTTTTCAAAGGATGTGAGGACTCCGGTCGCGATGAGCTGGGGAACTAGGTCTTCCTCTGTGCTTTTCACAGGGGATTCAGACATCCTTTCATCTTGGGAGATGCAAGACGAGCCTGCATTCAAGTCACTGCAGGGATATCCGGCATTATTTCGCGTCAGGGCATCGCGATGTCCATTCCACGTGAGGCCGCAAACTCAGCGTCTCTCTCACATACCTAGAGCTGAGAAAAGCCTCCTCTTGAGGTGCTTGTGGTAAGGTGGTATTCCTCTGGAGTCGAAGCCAGGGACTAACCTCTCATCTCGAGTTGATTTTTGGTCCACGGAGCTCTTTCGTGTGGCTACAGTGACCTCAGGATCCCTCTAGCCTTGAAACAGTGTTCTTGGGGTTTCTCTGGAGTGCCATCAAGGAAATCAAGGCTCCTTTCATGTGTGATGTGCAACACGGAATTGCTCTGCATGCAGTGCAGGGGAATCTGGCCTCATCTCGCGGCGAGGGGGAAGTCTCATGGTTTTTCTCGATTTGCGGCGGGAACCTAGGGTATATTCTCTAGTTACTACGGGGATGGCCCTTCCACACACGTGTTTCTTCAGCGACGTCAGGACTCCTTCCTAGTTGCGAAGGACAACTCGGGATTCTCCTAGTGGCTTGGTAGGGCAATTGGGACGCTTCTCCAGCTGAGGCGGGAGACCAAGGGTCCCTTTCCACGTGCCACAGGAATCCTGGGACTCCTATCAAGTTTCACGAGGAGTCAGGCATCGTCTCCTTTGGAGGCACTGATCTCCGCGTACCTCTGGAGTTTTCAAAGGATGTGAGGACTCCGATCGCGATGAGGTGGGGAACTAGGTCTTTCTCTGTGGTCTCCACAGGGGATTCAGACATCCTTTCGTCTTGGGAGATGCAAGACGAGACTGCATTCAAGTCACTGCAGGGATATCCGGCCTTATTTCGAGTCAGGGCGTCGCGGTGTCCATTCCACTTGAGGCCACAAACTCAGGGTCCCTATCACATACCTAGAGCTGAGAGAAGCCTCCTCTTGAGGTGCTTGTGGTAAGGTGGTATTCCTCTGGAGTCGAATCCAGGGACTACCCTCTTATCTCGAGTTGATTTTTGGTCCACAGAGCTCTTTCGTGTTGCTACAGTGACCTCAGGATCCCTCTAGCCTTGAAACAGTGTTCTTGGGGTTTCTCTGGAGTGCCATCAAGGAAATCAAGGCTCCTTTCATGTGTGATGTGCAACACGGAATTGCTCTGCACGCAGTGCAGGGGAATGGGACCTCATCTCGCGGCGAGGGGGAAGTCTCATGGTTTTTCTCGAGTTGCGGCGAGAACCTGGGGTATATACTCGAGTTACGACGAGGATGGCCCTTCCACCCACGTGTTTGTTCAGCGACGTCAGGACTCCTTCCTAGTTGCGAGGGACAACTCGGGATTCTCCTCGAGGCTTGGCAGGGCAATTGGAACGCCTCTCCAGCTGTGGCGGGAGACCAAGGGTCCCTTTTCACGTGCCACAGGAATCCTGGGACTCCTATCAAGTTTCACGAGGAGTCAGGAATCGTCTCCTTTGGAGGCACTGATCTCCGCATACCTCTGGAGTTTTCAAAGGATGTGAGGCCTCCGGTCGCGATGAGGTGGGGATCAAGGTCTTTCTCTGTGGTCTCCACAGGGGATTCAGACATCCTTTCCTCTTGGGAAATGCAAGACGAGCCTGCATTCAAGTCACTGCAGGGATATCCGGCCTTATTTCGAGTCAGGGCATGGCGGTGCCCATTCCACTTGAGGCCGCCAACTCAGGGTCCCTCTCACATACCTAGAGCTGAGAGAAGCCTCCTCTTGAGGTGCTTGTGGTAAGGTGGTTTCCTCTGGAGTCGAAGCCAGGGACTAACCTCTCATCTCGAGTTGATTTTTGGTCCACGGAGCTCTTTCGTGTGGCTACAGTGACCTCAGGATCCCTCTAGACATGAAACAGTGTTCTTGGGGTTTCTCTGGAGTGCCATCAAGGAAATCAAGGCTTCTTTCATGTGTGATGTGCAACACGTAATTGCTCTGCACGCAGTGCAGGGGAATCGGGCCTCATCTCTCGGCGAGGGGGAAGTCTCATGGTTTTTCTCGATTTGCGGCGGGAACCTGGGGTACATTCTCGAGTTACGACGGGGATGGCCCTTCCACACACGTGTTTGTTCAGCGACGTCAGGACTCCTGCCTAGTTGCAAGGGACAACTCGGGATTCTCCTCGAGGTTTGGCAGGGCAACTGGGACGCCTCTCCAGCTGAGGCGGGAGACCAAGGGTCCCTTTCCACGTGCGACAGGAATCCTGGGACTCCTATCAAGTTTCACGAGGAGTCAGGCATCGTCTCCTTTGGAGGCACTGATCTCCGCGTACCTCTGGAGTTTTCAAAGGATGTGAGGACTCCGGTCGCGATGAGCTGGGGAACTAGGTCTTCCTCTGTGCTTTTCACAGGGGATTCAGACATCCTTTCATCTTGGGAGATGCAAGACGAGCCTGCATTCAAGTCACTGCAGGGATATCCGGCATTATTTCGCGTCAGGGCATCGCGATGTCCATTCCACGTGAGGCCGCAAACTCAGCGTCCCTCTCACATACCTAGAGCTGAGAAAAGCCTCCTCTTGAGGTGCTTGTGGTAAGGTGGTATTCCTCTGGAGTCGAATCCAGGGACTACCCTCTTATCTCGAGTTGATTTTTGGTCCACAGAGCTCTTTCGTGTTGCTACAGTGACCTCAGGATCCCTCTAGCCTTGAAACAGTGTTCTTGGGGTTTCTCTGGAGTGCCATCAAGGAAATCAAGGCTCCTTTCATGTGTGATGTGCAACACGGAATTGCTCTGCACGCAGTGCAGGGGAATGGGACCTCATCTCGCGGCGAGGGGGAAGTCTCATGGTTTTTCTCGATTTGCGGCGGGAACCTGGGGTACATTCTCGAGTTACGACGGGGATGGCCCTTCCACACACGTGTTTGTTCAGCGACGTCAGGACTCCTGCCTAGTTGCAAGGGACAACTCGGGATTCTCCTCGAGGTTTGGCAGGGCAATTGGAACGCCTCTCCAGCTGTGGCGGGAGACCATGGGTCCCTTTCCACGTGCCACAGGAATCCTGGGACTCCTATCAAGTTTCACGAGGAGTCAGGCATCGTCTCCTTTGGAGGCACTGATCTCCGCGTACCTCTGGAGTTTTCAAAGGATGTGAGGACTCCGGTCGCGATGATCTGGGGAACTAGGTCTTCCTCTGTGCTTTTCACAGGGGATTCAGACATCCTTTCATCTTGGGAGATGCAAGACGAGCCTGCATTCAAGTCACTGCAGGGATATCCGGCATTATTTCGCGTCAGGGCATCGCGATGTCCATTCCACGTGAGGCCGCAAACTCAGCGTCTCTCTCACATACCTAGAGCTGAGAAAAGCCTCCTCTTGAGGTGCTTGTGGTAAGGTGGTATTCCTCTGGAGTCGAAGCCAGGGACTAACCTCTCATCTCGAGTTGATTTTTGGTCCACGGAGCTCTTTCGTGTGGCTACAGTGACCTCAGGATCCCTCTAGCCTTGAAACAGTGTTCTTGGGGTTTCTCTGGAGTTCCATCAAGGAAATCAAGGCTCCTTTCATGTGTGATGTGCAACACGGAATTGCTCTGCATGCAGTGCAGGGGAATCTGGCCTCATCTCGCGGCGAGGGGGAAGTCTCATGGTTTTTCTCGATTTGCGGCGGGAACCTAGGGTATATTCTCTAGTTACCACGGGGATGGCCCTTCCACACACGTGTTTCTTCAGCGACGTCAGGACTCCTTCCTAGTTGCGAAGGACAACTCGGGATTCTCCTAGTGGCTTGGTAGGGCAATTGGGACGCTTCTCCAGCTGAGGCGGGAGACCAAGGGTCCCTTTCCACGTGCCACAGGAATCCTGGGACTCCTATCAAGTTTCACGAGGAGTCAGGCATCGTCTCCTTTGGAGGCACTGATCTCCGCGTACCTCTGGAGTTTTCAAAGGATGTGAGGACTCCGATCGCGATGAGGTGGGGAACTAGGTCTTTCTCTGTGGTCTCCACAGGGGATTCAGACATCCTTTCGTCTTGGGAGATGCAAGACGAGACTGCATTCAAGTCACTGCAGGGATATCCGGCCTTATTTCGAGTCAGGGCGTCGCGGTGTCCATTCCACTTGAGGCCACAAACTCAGGGTCCCTATCACATACCTAGAGCTGAGAGAAGCCTCCTCTTGAGGTGCTTGTGGTAAGGTGGTATTCCTCTGGAGTCGAATCCAGGGACTACCCTCTTATCTCGAGTTGATTTTTGGTCCACAGAGCTCTTTCGTGTTGCTACAGTGACCTCAGGATCCCTCTAGCCTTGAAACAGTGTTCTTGGGGTTTCTCTGGAGTGCCATCAAGGAAATCAAGGCTCCTTTCATGTGTGATGTGCAACACGGAATTGCTCTGCACGCAGTGCAGGGGAATGTTACCTCATCTCGCGGCGAGGGGGAAGTCTCATGGTTTTTCTCGAGTTGCGGCGAGAACCTGGGGTATATTCTCGAGTTACGACGAGGATGGCCCTTCCACCCACGTGTTTGTTCAGCGACGTCAGGACTCCTTCCTAGTTGCGAGGGACAACTCGGGATTCTCCTCGAGGCTTGGCAGGGCAATTGGAACGCCTCTCCAGCTGTGGCGGGAGACCAAGGGTCCCTTTTCACGTGCCACAGGAATCCTGGGACTCCTATCAAGTTTCACGAGGAGTCAGGAATCGTCTCCTTTGGAGGCACTGATCTCCGCGTACCTCTGGAGTTTTCAAAGGATGTGAGGCCTCCGGTCGCGATGAGGTGGGGATCTAGGTCTTTCTCTGTGGTCTCCACAGGGGATTCAGACATCCTTTCCTCTTGGGAAATGCAAGACGAGCCTGCATTCAAGTCACTGCAGGGATATCCGGCCTTATTTCGAGTCAGGGCATGGCGGTGCCCATTCCACTTGAGGCCGCCAACTCAGGGTCCCTCTCACATACCTAGAGCTGAGAGAAGCCTCCTCTTGAGGTGCTTGTGGTAAGGTGGTTTCCTCTGGAGTCGAAGCCAGGGACTAACCTCTCATCTCGAGTTGATTTTTGGTCCACGGAGCTCTTTCGTGTGGCTACAGTGACCTCAGGATCCCTCTAGACATGAAACAGTGTTCTTGGGGTTTCTCTGGAGTGCCATCAAGGAAATCAAGGCTTCTTTCATGTGTGATGTGCAACACGGAATTGCTCTGCACGCAGTGCAGGGGAATCGGGCCTCATCTCTCGGCGAGGGGGAAGTCTCATGGTTTTTCTCGATTTGCGGCGGGAACCTGGGGTACATTCTCGAGTTACGACGGGGATGGCCCTTCCACACACGTGTTTGTTCAGCGACGTCAGGACTCCTGCCTAGTTGCGAGGGACAACTCGGGATTCTCCTCCAGGTTTGGCAGGGCAACTGGGACGCCTCTCCAGCTGAGGCGGGAGACCAAGGGTCCCTTTCCACGTGCGACAGGAATCCTGGGACTCCTATCAAGTTTCACGAGGAGTCAGGCATCGTCTCCTTTGGAGGCACTGATCTCCGCGTACCTCTGGAGTTTTCAAAGGATGTGAGGACTCCGGTCGCGATGAGCTGGGGAACTAGGTCTTCCTCTGTGCTTTTCCCAGGGGATTCAGACATCCTTTCATCTTGGGAGATGCAAGACGAGCCTGCATTCAAGTCACTGCAGGGATATCCGGCCTTATTTCGCGTCAGGGCATCGCGATGTCCATTCCACGTGAGGCCGCAAACTCAGCGTCCCTCTCACATACCTAGAGCTGAGAAAAGCCTCCTCTTGAGGTGCTTGTGGTAAGGTGGTATTCCTCTGGAGTCGAAGCCAGGGACTAACCTCTCATCTCGAGTTGATTTTTGGTCCATGGAGCTCTTTCGTGTGGCTACAGTGACCTCAGGATCCCTCTAGCCTTGAAACAGTGTTCTTGGGGTTTCTCTGGAGTGCCATCAAGGAAATCAAGGCTCCTTTCATGTGTGATGTGCAACACGGAATTGCTGTGCATGCAGTGCAGGGGAATCGGGCCTCATCTCGCGGCGAGGGGGAAGTCTTATGGTTTTTCTCGAGTTGCGGCGAGAACCTGGGGTATATTCTTGAGTTACGAGGGGGATGGCCCTTCCACCCACGTGTTTGTTCAGCGACGTCAGGACTCCTGCCTAGTTGCGAGGGACAACTCGGGATTCTCCTCCAGGTTTGGCAGGGCAACTGGGACGCCTCTCCAGCTGAGGCGGGAGACCAAGGGTCCCTTTCCACGTGCCACAGGAATCCTGGGACTCCTATCAAGTTTCACGAGGAGTCAGGCATCGTCTCCTTTGGAGGCACTGATCTCCGTGTACCTCTGGAGTTTTCAAAGGATGTGAGGACTCCGGTCGCGATGAGGTGGGGAACTAGGTCTTTCTCTGTGGTCTCCACAGGGGATTCAGACATCCTTTCCTCTTGGGAGATGCAAGACGAGACTGCATTCAAGTCACTGCAGGGATATCCGGCCTTATTTCGAGTCAGGGCGTCGCGGTGTCCATTCCACTTGAGGCCACAAACTCAGGGTCCCTATCACATACCTAGAGCTGAGAGAAGCCTCCTCTTGAGGTGCTTGTGGTAAAGTGGTATTCCTCTGGAGTCGAATCCAGGGACTAACCTGTCATCTCGAGTTGATTTTTGGTCCATGGAGCTCTTTCGTGTTGCTACAGTGACCTCAGGATCCCTCTAGCCTTGAAACAGTCTTCTTGGTGTTTCTCTGGAGTGCCATTAAGGAAATCAAGGCTCCTTTCATGTGTGATGTGCAACACCGAATTGCTCTGCACGCAGTGCAGGGGAATCGGGCCTCATCTCGCGGCGAGGGGGAAGTCTCATGGTTTTTCTCGAGTTGCGGCGGGAACCTGGGGTATATTCTCAAGTTACGACGGGGATGGCCCTTCCACCCACGTGTTTGTTCAGCGACGTCAGGACTCCTGCCTAGTTCCGAGGGACAACTCGGGATTCTCCTCGAGGATTGGCAGGGCAATTGGGACGCCTCTCCAGCTGAGGCGGGAGACCAAGGGTCCCTTTCCACGTGCCACAGGAATCCTGGGACTCCTATCAAGTTTCACGAGGAGTCAGGCATCGTCTCCTTTGGAGGGACTGATCTCCGCGTACCTCTGGAGTTTTCAAAGGATGTGAGACCTCCGGTCGCCATGAGGCGGGGAACTAGGTCTTTCTCTGTGGTCTCCACAGGGGATTCAGACATCCTTTCGTCTTGTGAGATGCAAGACGAGCCTGCATTCAAGTCACTGCAGGGATATCCGGCCTTAATTCGAGCCAGGGCATCGCGGTGTCCATTCCACTTGAGGCCGCAAACTCAGGGTCCCTCTCACATACCTAGAGCTGAGAGATGCCTCCTCTTAAGGTGCTTGTGGTTAGGTGGTATTCCTCTGGAGTCAAAGCCAGGGACTAACCTCTCATCTCGAGTTGATTTTTGGTCCACGGAGCTCTTTCGTGTTGCTACAGTGAACTCAGGACCCTCTAGCCTTGAAACAGTGTTCTTGGGGTTTCTCTGGAGTGCCATCAAGGAAATCAAGGCTCCTTTCATGTGTGATGTTCAACACGGAATTGCTCTGCACGCAGTGCAGGGGAATCAGGCCTCATCTCGCGGCGAGGGGGAAGTCTCATGGTTTTTCTCGAGTTGCGGCGGAAACCTGGGGTATATTCTCGAGTTACGACGGGGATGGCCCTTCCACCCACGTGTTTGTTCAGCGACGTCAGGACTCCTGCCTAGTTGCGAGGGACAACTCGGGATTCTCCTCGAGGCTTGGCAGGGCAATTGGGACGCCTCTCCAGCTGAGGCGGGAGACCAAGGGACCCTTTCCACGTGCCACAGGAATCCTGGGACTCCTATCAAGTTTCACGAGGAGTCAGGCATCGTCTCCTTTGGAGGCACTCATCTCCGCGTACCTCTGGAGTTTTCAAAGGATGTGAGGCCTCCGGGCGCGATGAAGTGGTGAACTAGGTCTTTCACTGTGGTCTCCACAGTGGATTCAGACATCCTTTCGTCTTGGGAGATGCAAGACGAGCCTGCATTCAAGTCACTGCAGGGATATCCGGCCTTATTTCGAGTCAGGGCATCGCGGTGTCCATTCCACTTGAGGCCGCAAACTCAGGGTCCCTCTCACATAGCTAGAGCTGAGAGAAGCCTACTCTTGAGGTGCTTGTGGTAAGGTGGTATTCCTCTGGAGTCGAAGCCAGGGACTAACCTCTCATCTCGAGTTGATTTTTGCTCCACGGAGCTCTTTCGTGTTGCTGCAGTGACCTCAGGATCCCTCTAGCCTTGAAACAGCGTTCTTGGGGTTTCTCTGGAGTGCCATCAAGGAAATCAAGGCTTCTTTCATGTTTGATGTGCAACACGGAATTGCTCTGCACGCAGTGCAGGGGAATCGGGCCTCATCTCACGGCGAGTGGGAAGTCTCATGGTTTTTCTCGAGTTGCGGCGGGAACCTGGGGTATATTCTCGAGTTACGACGGGGATGGCCCTTCCACCCACGTGTTTCTTCAGCGACGTCAGGACTCCTGCCTAGTTGCGAGGGACAACTCGGGATTCTCTTCGAGGCTGGCAGGGCAATTGGGACGCCTCTAAAACTGAAGCGGGAGACCAAGGGTCCCTTTCCACGTGCCACAGGAATCCTGGGACTCCTATCAAGTTTCACGAGGAGTCAGGCATCGTCTCCTTTGGAGGCACTGATCTCAGTGTACCTCTGGAATTTTCAAAGTATGTGAGGCCTACGGTCGCGATGAAGTGGGGAACTAGGTCTTTCTCTGTGGTCTCCACAGGGGATTCAGACATCCTTTCGTCTTGGGAGATGCAAGACGAGCCTGCATTCAGGTCACTGCAGGGATATCCGGCCTTATTTCGAGTCAGGGCATCGCGGTGTCCATTCCACTTGAGGCCGCAAACTCAGGGTCCCTCTCACATACCTAGAGCTGAGAGAAGCCTCCTCCTGAGGTGCTTGTGGTAAGGTGGTTTCCTCTGGAGTCGAAGCCAGGGACTAACCACTCATCTCGAGTTGATTTTTGGTCCACGGAGCTCTTTCGTGTAGCTACAGTGACCTCAGGATCCCTCTAGCCTTGAAACAGTGTTCTTAGGTTTTCTCTGGAGTGCCATCAAGGAAATCAAGGCTCCTTTCATGTGTGATGTGCAGCACGGAATTGTTCTGCACGCACTGCAGGGGAATCTGGCCTCATCTCGCGGTGAGGGTGACGTCTTATGGTTTTTCTCGAGTTGCGGCGGGAACCTGGGGTATATTCTCGAGTTACGACGGGGATGGACCTTCCACACACGTGTTTGTTCAGCGACGGCAGGACTCCTGCCTAGTTGCGAGGGACAACTCGGGATTCTCCTCGAGGCTTGGCAGGGCAATTGGGACGCCTCTCCAGCTGAGGCGGGAGACCAAGGGTCCCTTTTCACGTGCCACAGGAATCCTGGGACTCCTATCAAGTTTCACGAGGAGTCAGGCATCGTCTCCTTTGGAGGCACTGATCTCCGCGTACCTCTGGAGTTTTCAAAGGATGTGAGGCCTCCGGTCGCGATGAGGTGGGGAACTAGATCTTTCTCTGTGGTCTCCACAGGGGATTCAGACATTCTTTCTTCTTGGGAGATGCAAGACGGGCCTGCATTCAAGTAACTGCAGGGATATCCGGCGTTATTTCGCGTCAGGGCAACGCAGTGTCCATTCCACTTGAGGCCGCAAACTCAGGGTCCCTCTCACATACCTAGAGCTGAGAGAAGCCTCCTCTTGAGGTGCTTGTGGTAAGGTGGTATTCCTCTGGAGTTGAAGCCAGGGACTAACCTCTCATCTCCAGTTAATTTGTGGGCCACGGAGATCTTTCGTGTTGCTACAGTGACCTCAGGATCCCTCTAGCCTTGAAACAGTGTTCTTGGGGTTTCTCTGGAGTGCCATCAAGGAAATCAAGGCTCCTTTCATGTGTGATGTGCAACACGGAATTGCTCTGCACGCAGTGCAGGGGAATCGGGCCTCATCTTGCGGCGAGGGGGAAGTCTCATTGTTTTTCTCGAGTTGCGGCGGGAACCTGGGGTATATTCTCGAGTTATGACGGGGATGGCCCTTCCACCCACGTGTATGTTCAGCGACGTCAGGACTACTGCCTAGTTGCGAGGGACAACTCGGGATTCTCCTCGAGGCTTGGCAGGGCAATTGGGACGCCTCTCCAGCTGAGGCGGGAGACCAAGTGTCACTTTCCACGTGCCACAGGAATCCTGGGACTCCTATCAAGTTTCACGAGGAGTCAGGCATCGTCTCCTTTGGAGGCACTGATCTCCGCGTACCTCTGGAGTTTTCAAAGGATGTGAGGCCTCTGGTCACGATGAGGTGGGGAACTAGGTCTTTCTCTGTGGTCTCCACAGGGGATTCAGACATCCTTTCGTCTTGGGAGATGCAAGACGTACCTGCATTCAAGTCACTGCAGGGATATCCGGCCTTATTTCGCGTCAGGGCATCGCAGTGTCCATTCCACTTGAGGCCGCAAACTCAGGGTCCCTCTCACATACCTAGAGCTGAGAGAAGCCTCCTCTTGAGGTGCTTGTGGTAAGGTGGTATGCCTCTGGAGTCGAAGCCAGGGACTAACCTCTCATCTCGAGTTGATTTTTGGTCCACGGAGCTCTTTCGTGTTGCTACAGTGACCTCAGGATCCCTCTAGCCTTGAAACAGTGTTCTTGGGGTTTCTCTGGAGTGCCATCAAGGAAATCAAGGCTCCTTTCATGTTTGATGTGCAATACGGAATTGCTTTGAATGCAGTGCAGGGGAATCGGGCCTCATCTTGCGGCGAGGGGGAAGTCTCATGGTTTTTTCTCGAGTTGCGGCGAGAACCTGGGGTATATTCTCGAGTTACGACGGGGATGGCCCTTCCAACCACGTGTTTGTTCAGCGACGTCAGGACTCCTGCCTAGTTGCGAGGGACAACTCGGGATTCTCCTCGAGGCTTGGCAGGGCAATTGGGACGCCTCTCCAGCTGAGGCGGGAGACCAAGTGTCCCTTTCCACGTGCCACAGGAATCCTGGGACTCCTATCAAGTTTCACGAGGAGTCAGGCATCATCTCCTTTGGAGGCACTGATCTCAGTGTACCTCTGGAGTTTTCAAAGGATGTGAGGCCTCCGGTCGCGATGAGGTGGGGAACTAGGTCTTTCTCTGTGGTCTCCACAGGGGATTCAGACATCCTTTCCTCTTGGGAAATGCAAGACGAGCCTGCATTCAACTCACTGCAGGGATATCCGGCCTTATTTCGAGTCAGGGCATGGCGGTGTCCATTCCACTTGAGGCCGCAAACTCAGGGTCCCTCTCACATACCTAGAGCTGAGAGAAGCCTCCTCTTGAGGTGCTTGTGGTAAGGTGGTTTCCTCTGGAGTCGAAGCCAGGGACTAACCTCTCATCTCGAGTTGATTTTTGGTCCACGGAGCTCTTTCGTGTTGCTACAGTGGCCTCAGGATTCCTCTAGCCTTGAAACAGTGTTCTTGGGGTTTCTCTGGAGTGCCATCAAGGAAATCAAGGCTCCTTTCATGTGTGATGTGCAGCACGGAATTGTTCTGCACGCACTGCAGGGGAATCTGGCCTCATTTCGCGGCGAGGGGGACGTCTCATGGTTTTTCTCGAGTTGCGGTGGGAACCTGGGGTATATTCTCGAGTTACGACGGGGATGGACCTTCCACACACGTGTTTGTTCAGCGACGGCAGGACTCCTGCCTAGTTGCGAGGGACAACTCGGGATTCTCCTCGAGGCTTGGCAGGGCAATTGGGACGCCTCTCCAGCTGAGGCGGGAGACCAAGTGTCCCTTTCCACGTGCCACAGGAATCCTGGGACTCCTATCAAGTTTCACGAGGAGTCAGGCATCGTCTCCTTTGGAGGCACTGATCTTCGTGTACCTCTGGAGTTTTCAAAGGATGTGAGGCCTCCGGTCGCGATGAGGTGGGGAACTAGATCTTTCTCTGTGGTCTCCACAGGGGATTCAGACATCCTTTCGTCTTGGGAGATGCAAGACGGGCCTGCATTCAAGTCACTGCAGGGATATCCGGCCTTATTTCGCGTCAGGGAATCGCAGTGTCCATTCCACTTGAGGCCGCAAACTCAGGGTCCCTCTCACATACCTAGAGCTGAGAGAAGCCTCCTCTTGAGGTGCTTGTGGTAAGGTGGTATTCCTCTGGAGTCAAAGCCAGGGACAAACCTCTCATCTCGAGTTGATTTTTGGTCCACGGAGCTCTTTCGTGTTGCTACAGTGACCTCAGGATCCCTCTATCCTTGAAACAGTGTTCTTGGGGTTTCTCTGGAGTGCCATCAAGGAAATCAAGGCTCCTTTCATGTGTGATGTGCAACACGGAATTGCTCTGCACGCAGTGCAGGGGAATCGGGCCTCATCTCGCGGTGAGGGGGAAGTCTCATGGTTTTTCTCGAGTTGCGGCGGGAACCTGGGGTATATTCTCGAGTTACGAGGGGAATGGCCCTTTCACCCACGTGTTTGTTCAGTGACGTCAGGACTCCTGCCTAGTTGCGAAGGACAACTCGGGATTCTCCTCGTGGCTTTGCAGGGCAATTGGGACGCCTCTCCAGCTGAGGCGGGAGACCAAGCGTCCCTTTCCACGTGCCACAGGAATCCTGGGACTCCTATCAAGTTTCACGAGGAGTCAGGCATCGTCTCCTTTGGAGGCACTGATCTCCGCGTACCTCTGGAGTTTTCAAAGGATGTGAGGCCTCCGGTCGCAATGAGGTGGGGAACTAGGTGTTTCTCTGTGGTCTCCACAGGGGATTCAGACATCCTTTCGTCTTGGGAGATGCAAGACCAGCCTGCATTCAAGTCACTGCAGGGATATCCTGCCTTATTTCGAGTCAGGGCGTCACGGTGTCCATTTCACTTGAGGCCACAAACTCAGGGTCCCTCTCACATAGCTAGAGCTGAGAGAAGCCTCCTCTTGAGGTGCTTGTGGTAAGGTGGTATTCCTCTGGAGTCGAAGCCAGGGACTACCCTCTCATCTCGAGTTGATTTTTGGTCTACGGAGCTTTTTCGTGTTGCTACAGTGACCTCAGGATCCCTCTAGCCTTGAAACAGTGTTCTTGGTTTTTCTTTGGAGTGCCATCAAGGAAATCAAGGCTCCTTTCATGTGTGATGTGCAACACGGAATTGCTCTGCACGCAGTGCAGGGGAATCGGGCCTCATCTCGCGGCGAGGGGGAAGTCTCATGGTTTTTCTCGAGTTGCGGCGGGAACCTTGGGTATATTCTCGAGTTACGACGGGGATGGCCCTTCCACCCACGTGTTTGTTCAGCGACGTCAGGACTCCTTCCTAGTTGCGAGGGACAACTCGGGATTCTCCTCGAGGCTTGGCAGGGCAATTGGAAAGCCTCTCCAGCTGAGGCGGGAGACCAAGGGTCCCTTTCCACGTGCCACAGGAATCCTGGGACTCCTATCAAGTTTCACGAGGAGTCAGGCATCGTCTCCTTTGGAGGCACTGATCTCCGCGTACCTCTGGAGTTTTCAAAGGATGTGAGGCCTCCGGTCGCGATGAGGTGGGGAACTAGGTCTTTCTCTGTGGTCTCCACAGGGGATTCAGACATCCTTTCGTCTTGGGAGATGTAAGACGAGACTGCATTCAAGTCACTGCAGGGATATCCGGCCTTATTTCGAGTCAGGGCATGGCGGTGTCCATTCCACTTGAGGCCGCAAACTCAGGGTCCCTCTCACATACCTAGAGCTGAGAGAATCCTCCTCTTGAGGTGCTTGTGGTAAGGTGGTATTCCTCTGGAGTCGAAGCCAGGGACTAACCTCTCATCTCGAGTTGATTTTTGGTCCACGGAGCTCTTTCGTGTAGCTACAGTGACCTCAGGATCCCTCTAGCCTTGAAACAGTGTTCTTGGGGTTTCTCTGGAGTGCCACGAAGGAAATCAAGGCTCCTTTCATGTGTGATGTGCAGCACGGAATTGCTCTGCACGCACTGCAGGGGAATCTGGCCTCATCTCGCGGCGAGGGGGACGTCTCATGGTTTTTCTCGAGTTGTGGCGGGAACCTGGGGTATATTCTCGAGTTACGACGGGGATGGCCATTCCACACACGTGTTTGTTCAGCGACGTCAGGACTCCTGCCTAGTTGTGAGGGACAACTCAGGATTCTCCTCGAGGCTTGGGAGGGCAATTGGGATGCCTCTCCAGCTGAGGCAGGAGACCAAGTGTCCCTTTCCACGTGCCACAGGAATCCTGGGACTCCTATCAAGTTTCACGAGGAGTCAGGCATCGTCTCCTTTGGAGGCACTGATCTTCGTGTACCTCTGGAGTTTTCAAAGGATGTGAGGCCTGCGGTCGCGATGAGCTGGGGAACTAGATCTTTCTCTGTGGTCTCCACAGGGGATTCAGACATCCTTTCGTCTTGGGAGATGCAAGACGGGCCTGCATTCAAGTAACTGCAGGGATATCCGGCGTTATTTCGCGTCAGGGCTACGCAGTGTCCATTCCACTTGAGGCCGCAAACTCAGGGTCCCTCTCACATACCTAGAGCTGAGAGAAGCCTCCTCTTGAGGTGCTTGTGGTAAGGTGGTATTCCTCTGGAGTTGAAGCCAGGGACTAACCTCTCATCTCCAGTTAATTTGTGGGCCACGAAGATCTTTCGTGTTGCTACAGTGACCTCAGGATCCCTCTAGCCTTGAAACAGTGTTCTTGGGTTTTCTCTGGAGTGCCATCAAGGAAATCAAGGCTCCTTTCATGTGTGATGGCAGCACGGAATTTTTCTCCACACACTGCAGGGGAATCTGGCCTCATCTCGCGGCGAGGGGGACGTCTCATGGTTTTTCTCGAGTTGCGGCGGGAACCTGGGGTATATTCTCGAGTTACGACGGGGATGGACCTTCCACACACGTGTTTGTTCAGCGACGGCAGGACTCCTGTCTAGTTGCGAGGGACAACTCGGGATTCTCCTCGAGGCTTGCCAGGGCAATTGGGACGCCTCTCCAGCTGAGGCGGGAGACCAAGGGTCCCTTTCCACGTGCCACAGGAATCCTGGGACTCCTATCAAGTTTCACGAGGAGTCAGGCATCGTCTCCTTTGGAGGCACTGATCTCCGCGTACCTCTGGAGTTTTTAAAGGATGTGAGGCCTCCGGTCACGATGAGCTGGGGAACTAGGTCTTTCTCTGTGGTCTCCACAGGGGATTCAGACATCCTTTCTTCTTGGGAGATGCAAGACGAGCCTGCATTCAAGTCACTGCAGGGATATCCGGCGTTATTTCGCGTCAGGGCAACGCAGTGTCCATTCCACTTGAGGCCGCAAACTCAGGGTCCCTCTCACATACCTAGAGCTGAGAGAAGCCTCCTCTTGAGGTGCTTGTGGTAAGGTGGTATTCCTCTGGATTTGAAGCCAGGGACTAACCTCTCATCTCCAGTTAATTTGTTTTCCACGGATCTCTTTCGTGTTGCTACAGTGAGCTCAGGATCCCTCTAGCCTTGAAACAGTGTTCTTGGGGTTTCTCTGGAGTGCCATCAAGGAAATCAAGGCTCCTTTCATGTGTGATGTGCAACACGGAATTGCTCTGCACGCAGTGGAGGGGAATCGGGCCTCATCTTGCGGCGAGGGGGAAGTCTCATGGTTTTTCTCGAGTTGCAGCGGGAACCTGGGGTATATTCTCGAGTTATGACGGGGATGGCCCTTCCACCCACGTGTTTGTTCAGCGACGTCAGGACTCCTGCCTAGTTGCGAGGGACAACTCGGGATTCTCCTCGAGGCTTGGCAGGGCAATTGGGACGCCTCTCCAGCTGAGGCGGGAGACCAAGGGTCCCTTTCCACGTGCCACAGGAATCCTGGGACTCCAATCAAGTTTCACGAGGAGTCAGGCCTTATCTCCCTTGGAGGCACTGATCTCCGCGTACGACTGGAGTTTTCAAAGGATGTGAGGCCTCCGGTCGCGATGAGGTGGGGAACTAGGTCTTTCTCTGTGGTCTGCACAGGGGATTCAGACATCCTTTCTTCTTGGGAGATGCAAGACGAGCCTGCATTCAAGTCACTGCAGGGATATCCGGCGTTATTTCGCGTCAGGGCAACGCAGTGTCCATTCCACTTGAGGCCGCAAACTCAGGGTCCCTCTCACATACCTAGAGCTGAGAGAAGCCTCCTCTTGAGGTGCTTGTGGTAAGGTGGTATTCCTCTGGAGTCGAAGCCAGGGACTAACCTCTCATCTCGAGTTGATTTTTGGTCCACAGAGCTCTTTCGTGTTGCTACAGTGACCTCAGGATCCCTCTAGCCTTGAAACAGTGTTCTTGGGGTTTCTCTGGAGTGCCATCAAGGAAATCAAGGCTCCTTTCATGTGTGATGTGCAACACGGAATTGCTCTGCACGCAGTGCAGGGGAATCTGGCCTCATCTCGCGGCGAGGGGGAAGTCTCATGGTTTTTCTCGAGTTGCGGCGGGAACCTAGGGTATATTCTCGAGTTACGACGGGGATGGCCCTTCCACACACGTGTTTCTTCAGCAACGTCAGGACTCCTGCCTGGTTGCGATGGTCAATTCGGGATTCTCCTCGAGGCTTGGCAGGGCAATTGAGACGCTTCCCCAGCTAAGGCGGGAGACCAAGGGTCCCTTTCCACGTGCCACAGGAATCCTGGGACTCCTATCAAGTTTCACGAGGAGTCAGGCATCGTCTCCTTTGGAGGCACTGATCTCCGCGTACCTCTGGAGTTTTCAAAGGATGTGAGGCCTCCGGTCGCGATGAGGTGGGGAACTAGGTCTTTCTCTGTGGTCTCCACAGGGGATTCAGACATCCTTTCGTCTTGGGAGATGCAAGACGAGCCTGCATTCAAGTCACTGCAGGGTTATCCGGCCTTATTTCGCGTCAGGGCATCGCAGGGTCCATTCCACTTGAGGCCGCAAACTCAGGGTCCCTCTCACATACCTAGAGCTGAGAGAAGCCTCCTCTTGAGGTGCTTGTGGTAAGGTGGTATGCCTCTGGAGTCGAAGCCAGGGACTAACCTCTCATCTCGAGTTGATTTTTGGTCCACGGAGCTCTTTCGTGTTGCTACAGTGACCTCAGGATCCCTCTAGCCTTGAAACAGTGTTCTTGGGGTTTCTCTGGAGTGCCATCAAGGAAATCAAGGCTCCTTTCATGTTTGATGTGCAATACGGAATTGCTTTGAATGCAGTGCAGGGGAATCGGGCCTCATCTTGCGGTGAGGGGGAAGTCTCATGGTTTTTCTCGAGTTGCGGCGGGAACCTGGGGTATATTCTCGAGTTACGACGGGGATGGCCCTTCCACCCACGTGTTTGTTCATCGACGTCAGGACTCCTGCCTAGTTGCGAGGGACAACTCGGGATTCTCCTCGAGACTTGACAGGGCAATTGGGACGCCTCTCCAGCTGAGGCGGGAGACCAAGGGTCCCTTTCCACGTGCCACAGGAATCCTGGGACTCCTATCAAGTTTCACGAGGAGTCAGGCATCGTCTCCTTTGGAGGCACTGATCTCAGTGTACCTCTGGAGTTTTCAAAGGATGTGAGGCCTCCGGTCGCGATGAGGTGGGGAACTAGATCTTTCTCTGTGGTCTCCACAGGGGATTCAGACATCCTTTCCTCTTGGGAAATGCAAGACGAGCCTGCATTCAAGTCACTGCAGGGATATCCGGCCTTATTTCGAGTCAGGGCATGGCGGTGTCCATTCCACTTGAGGCCGCAAACTCAGGGTCCCTCTCACATACCTAGAGCTGATAGAAGCCTCCTCTTGAGGTGCTTGTGGTAAGGTGGTTTCCTCTGGAGTCGAAGCCAGGGACTAACCTCTCATCTCGAGTTGATTTTTGGTCCACGGAGCTCTTTCGTGTGGCTACAGTGACCTCAGGATCCCTCTAGACTTGAAACAGTGTTCTTGGGGTTTCTCTGTAGTGCCATCAAGGACATCAAGGCTTCTTTCATGTGTGATGTGCAACACGGAATTGCTCTGCACGCAGTGCAGGGGAATCGGGCCTCATCTCGCGGCGAGGGGGAAGTCTCATGGTTTTTCTCGAGTTGCGGCGGGAACCTGGGGTACATTCTCGAGTTACGACGGGGATGGCCCTTCCACACACGTGTTTGTTCAGCGACGTCAGGACTCCTGCCTAGTTGCGAGGGACAACTCGGGATTCTCCTCCAGGTTTGGCAGGGCAACTGGGACGCCTCTCCAGCTGAGGCGGGAGACCAAGGGTCCCTTTCCACGTGCCACAGGAATCCTGGGACTCCTATCAAGTTTCACAAGGAGTCAGGAATCGTCTCCTTTGGAGGCACTGATCTCCGCGTACCTCTGGAGTTTTCAAAGGATGTGAGGACTCCGGTCGCGATGAGCTGGGGAACTAGGTCTTTCTCTGTGGTCTCCACAGGGGATTCAGACATCCTTTCATCTTGGGAGATGCAAGACGAGCCTGCATTCAAGTCACTGCAGGGATATCTGGCATTATTTCGCGTCATGGCATCGCGGTGTCCATTCCACTTGAGGCCGCAAACTCAGCGTCCCTCTCACATACCTAGAGCTGAGAAAAGCCTCCTCTTGAGGTGCTTGTGGTAAGGTGGTATTCCTCTGGAGTCGAAGCCAGGGACTAACCTCTCATCTCGAGTTGATTTTTGGTCCACGGAGCTCTTTCGTGTTGCTACAGTGACCTCAGGATCCCTCTAGCCTTGAAACAGTGTTCTTGGGGTTTCTCTGGAGTGCCATCAAGGAAATCAAGGCTCCTTTCATGTGTGATGTGCAGCACGGAATTGTTCTGCACGCACTGCAGGGGAATCTGGCCTCATTTCGCGGCGAGGGGGACGTCTCATGGTTTTTCTCGAGTTGCGGTGGGAACCTGGGGTATATTCTCGAGTTACGACGGGGATGGCCCTTTCACCCACGTGTTTGTTCAGTGACGTCAGGACTCCTGCCTAGTTGCGAAGGACAACTCGGGATTCTCCTCGTGGCTTTGCAGGGCAATTGGGACGCCTCTCCAGCTGAGGCGGGAGACCAAGCGTCCCTTTCCACGTGCCACAGGAATCCTGGGACTCCTATCAAGTTTCACGAGGAGTCAGGCATCGTCTCCTTTGGAGGCACTGATCTCTGCGTACCTCTGGAGTTTTCAAAGGATGTGAGGCCTCCGGTCGCAATGAGGTGGGGAACTAGGTGTTTCTCTGTGGTCTCCACAGGGGATTCAGACATCCTTTCGTCTTGGGAGATGCAAGACCAGCCTGCATTCAAGTCACTGCAGGGATATCCTGCCTTATTTCGAGTCACGGCGTCACGGTGTCCATTTCACTTGAGGCCACAAACTCAGGGTCCCTCTCACATAGCTAGAGCTGAGAGAAGCCTCCTCTTGAGGTGCTTGTGGTAAGGTGGTATTCCTCTGGAGTCGAAGCCAGGGACTACCCTCTCATCTCGAGTTGATTTTTGGTCCACGGAGCTTTTTCGTGTTGCTACAGTGACCTCAGGATTCCTCTAGCCTTGAAACAGTGTTCTTGGGGTTTCTTTGGAGTGCCATCAAGGAAATCAAGGCTCCTTTCATGTGTGATGTGCAACACGGAATTGCTCTGCACGCAGTGCAGGGGAATCGGGCCTCATCTCGCGGCGAGGGGGAAGTCTCATGGTTTTTCTCGAGTTGCGGCGGGAACCTGGGGTATATTCTCGAGTTACGACGGGGATGGCCCTTCCACCCACGTGTTTGTTCAGCGACGTCAGGACTCCTTCCTAGTTGCGAGGGACAACTCGGGATTCTCCTCGAGGCTTGGCAGGGCAATTGGGACGCCTCTCCAGCTGAGGCGGGAGACCAAGGGTCCATTTCCACGTGCCACAGGAATCCTGGGACTCCTATCAAGTTTCACGAGGAGTCAGGCATCGTCTCCTTTGGAGGCACTGATCTCCGCGTACCTCTGGAGTTTTCAAAGGATGTGAGGACTCCGGTCGCGATGAGGTGGGGAACTAGGTCTTTCTCTGTGGTCTCCACAGGGGATTCAGACATCCTTTCGTCTTGGGAGATGTAAGACGAGACTGCATTCAAGTCACTGCAGGGATATCCGGCCTTATTTCGAGTCAGGGCGTCGCGGTGTCCATTCCACTTGAGGCCACAAACTCAGGGTCCCTATCACATACCTAGAGCTGAGAGAAGCCTCCTCTTGAGGTGCTTGTGGTAAGGTGGTATTCCTCTGGAGTCGAATCCAGGGACTACCCTCTTATCTCGAGTTGATTTTTGGTCCACAGAGCTCTTTCGTGTTGCTACAGTGACCTCAGGATCCCTCTAGCCTTGAAACAGTGTTCTTGGGTTTTCTCTGGAGTGCCATCAAGGAAATCAAGGCTCCTTTCATGTGTGATGGCAGCACGGAATTTTTCTCCACGCACTGCAGGGGAATCTGGCCTCATCTCGCGGCGAGGGGGACGTCTCATGGTTTTTCTCGAGTTGCGGCGGGAACCTGGGGTATATTCTCGAGTTACGACGGGGATGGACCTTCCACACACGTGTTTGTTCAGCGACGGAAGGACTCCTGTCTAGTTGCGAGGGACAACTCGGAATTCTCCTCGAGGCTTGCCAGGGCAATTGGGACGCCTCTCCAGCTGAGGCGGGAGACCAAGGGTCCCTTTCCACGTGCCACAGGAATCCTGGGACTCCTATCAAGTTTCACGAGGAGTCAGGCATCGTCTCCTTTGGAGGCACTGATCTCCGCATACCTCTGGAGTTTTTAAAGGATGTGAGGCCTCCGGTCGCGATGAGGTGGGGAACTAGGTGTTTCTCTGTGGTCTCCACAGGGGATTCAGACATCCTTTCGTCTTGGGAGATGCAAGACGAGCCTGCATTCAAGTCACTGCAGGGATATCCGGCGTTATTTCGCGTCAGGGCAACGCAGTGTCCATTCCACTTGAGGCCGCAAACTCAGGGTCCCTCTCACATACCTAGAGCTGAGAGAAGCCTCCTCTTGAGGTGCTTGTGGTAAGGTGGTATTCCTCTGGAGTTGAAGCCAGGGACTAACCTCTCATCTCCAGTTAATTTGTGGTCCACGGATCTCTTTCGTGTTGCTACATTGACCTCAGGATCCCTCTAGCCTTGAAACAGTGTTCTTGGGGTTTCTCTGGAGTGCCATCAAGGAAATCAAGGCTCCTTTCATGTGTGATGTGCAACACGGAATTGCTCTGGACGCAGTGGAGGGGAATCGGGCCTCATCTTGCGGCGAGGGGGAAGTCTCATGGTTTTTCTCGAGTTGCAGCGGGAACCTGGGGTATATTCTCGAGTTATGACGGGGATGGCCCTTCCACCCACGTGTTTGTTCATCGACGTCAGGACTGCTGCCTAGTTGCGAGGGACAACTCGGGATTCTCCTCGAGGCTTGGCAGGGCAATTGGGACGCCTCTCCAGCTGAGGCGGGAGACCAAGGGTCCCTTTCCACGTGCCACAGGAATCCTGGGACTCCTATCAAGTTTCACGAGGAGTCAGGCCTTATCTCCCTTGGAGGCACTGATCTCCGCGTACGACTGGAGTTTTCAAAGGATGTGAGGCCTCCGGTCGCGATGAGGTGGGGAACTAGGTCTTTCTCTGTGGTCTGCACAGGGGATTCAGACATCCTTTCGTCTTCGGAGATGCAAGACGAGCCAGCATTCAAGGCACTGCAGGGATATCCGGCGTTATTTCGCGTCAGGGCAACGCAGTGTCCATTCCACTTGAGGCCGCAAACTCAGGGTCCCTCTCACATACCTAGAGCTGATAGAAGCCTCCTCTTGAGGTGCTTGTGGTAAGGTGGTTTCCTCTGGAGTCGAAGCCAGGGACTAACCTCTCATCTCGAGTTGATTTTTGGTCCACGGAGCTCTTTCGTGTGGCTACAGTGACCTCAGGATCCCTCTAGACTTGAAACAGTGTTCTTGGGGTTTCTCTGTAGTGCCATCAAGGACATCAAGGCTTCTTTCATGTGTGATGTGCAACACGGAATTGCTCTGCACGCAGTGCAGGGGAATCGGGCCTCATCTCGCGGCGAGGGGGAAGTCTCATGGTTTTTCTCGAGTTGCGGCGGGAACCTGGGGTACATTCTCGAGTTACGACGGGGATGGCCCTTCCACACACGTGTTTGTTCAGCGACGTCAGGACTCCTACCTAGTTGCGAGGGACAACTCGGGATTCTCCTCCAGGTTTGGCAGGGCAACTGGGACGCCTCTCCAGCTGAGGCGGGAGACCAAGGGTCCCTTTCCACGTGCCACAGGAATCCTGGGACTCCTATCAAGTTTCACGAGGAGTCAGGCATCGTCTCCTTTGGAGGCACTGATCTCCGCGTACCTCTGGAGTTTTCAAAGGATGTGAGGACTCCGGTCGCGATGAGCTGGGGAACTAGGTCTTTCTCTGTGGTCTCCACAGGGGATTCAGACATCCTTTCATCTTGGGAGATGCAAGACGAGCCTGCATTCAAGTCACTGCAGGGATATCTGGCATTATTTCGTGTCATGGCATCGCGGTGTCCATTCCACTTGAGGCCGCAAACTCAGCGTCCCTCTCACATACCTAGAGCTGAGAAAAGCCTCCTCTTGAGGTGCTTGTGGTAAGGTGGTATTCCTCTGGAGTCGAAGCCAGGGACTAACCTCTCATCTCGAGTTGATTTTTGGTCCACGGAGCTCTTTCGTGTTGCTACAGTGACCTCAGGATCCCTCTAGCCTTGAAACAGTGTTCTTGGGGTTTCTCTGGAGTGCCATCAAGGAAATCAAGGCTCCTTTCATGTGTGATGTGCAGCACGGAATTGTTCTGCACGCACTGCAGGGGAATCTGGCCTCATTTCGCGGCGAGGGGGACGTCTCATGGTTTTTCTCGAGTTGCGGTGGGAACCTTGGATATATTCTCGAGTTACGACGGGGATGGACCTTCCACACACGTGTTTATTCAGCGACGGCAGGACTCCTGCCTAGTTGCGAGGGACAACTCGGGATTCTCCTCGAGGCTTGGCAGGGCAATTGGGACGCCTCTCCAGCTGAGGCGGGAGACCAAGGGTCCCTTTCCACGTGCCACAGGAATCCTGGGACTCCTATCAATTTTCCCGAGGAGTTAGGCATCGTCTCCTTTGGAGGCACTGATCTCCGCGTACCTCTGGAGTTTTTAAAGGATGTGAGGCCTCCGGTCGCGATGAGGTGGGGAACTAGGTTTTTCTCTGTGGTCTCCACAGGGGATTCAGACATCCTTTCTTCTTGGGAGATGCAAGACGAGCCTGCATTCAAGTCACTGCAGGGATATCCGGCCTTATTTCGCGTCAGGGAATCGCAGTGTCCATTCCACTTGAGGCCGCAAACTCAGGGTCCCTCTCACATAACTAGAGCTGAGAGAAGCCTCCTCTTGAGGTGCTTGTGGTAAGGTGGTATTCCTCTGGAGTCGAAGCCAGGGACAAACCTCTCATCTCGATTTGACTTTTGGTCCACGGAGCTCTTTTGTGTTGCTACAGTGACCTCAGGATCCCTCTATCCTTGAAACAGTGTTCTTGGGGTTTCTCTGGAGTGCCATCAAGGAAATCAAGGCTCCTTTCATGTGTGATGTGCAACACGGAATTGCTCTGCACGCAGTGCTGGGGAATCGGGCCTCATCTCGCGGTGAGGGGGAAGTCTCATGGTTTTTCTCGAGTTGCGGCGGGAACCTGGGGTATATTCTCGAGTTACGAGGGGAATGGCCCTTTCACCCACGTGTTTGTTCAGTGACGTCAGGACTCCTGCCTAGTTGCGAAGGACAACTCGGGATTCTCCTCGTGGCTTTGCAGGGCAATTGGGACGCCTCTCCAGCTGAGGCGGGAGACCAAGCGTCCCTTTCCACGTGCCACAGGAATCCTGGGACTCCTATCAAGTTTCACGAGGAGTCAGGCATCGTCTCCTTTGGAGGCACTGATCTCCGCGTACCTCTGGAGTTTTCAAAGGATGTGAGGCCTCCGGTCGCAATGAGGTGGGGAACTAGGTGTTTCTCTGTGGTCTCCACAGGGGATTCAGACATCCTTTCGTCTTGGGAGATGCAAGACCAGCCTGCATTCAAGTCACTGCAGGGATATCCTGCCTTATTTCGAGTCAGGGCGTCACGGTGTCCATTTCACTTGAGGCCACAAACTCAGGGTCCCTCTCACATAGCTAGAGCTGAGAGAAGCCTCCTCTTGAGGTGCTTGTGGTAAGGTGGTATTCCTCTGGAGTCGAAGCCAGGGACTACCCTCTCATCTCGAGTTGATTTTTGGTCCACGGAGCTTTTTCGTGTTGCTACAGTGACCTCAGGATCCCTCTAGCCTTGAAACAGTGTTCTTGGGGTTTCTTTGGAGTGCCATCAAGGAAATCAAGGCTCCTTTCATGTGTGATGTGCAACACGGAATTGCTCTGCACGCAGTGCAGGGGAATCGGGCCTCATCTCGCGGCGAGGGGGAAGTCTCATGGTTTTTCTCGAGTTGCGGCGGGAACCTGGGGTATATTCTCGAGTTATGACGGGGATGGCCCTTCCACCCACGTGTTTGTTCAGCGACGTCAGGACTCCTGCCTAGTTGCGAGGGACAACTCGGGATTCTCCTCGAGGCTTGGCAGGGCAATTGGGACGCCTCTCCAGCTGAGGCGGGAGACCAAGGGTCCCTTTCCACGTGCCACAGGAATCCTGGGACTCCAATCAAGTTTCACGAGGAGTCAGGCCTTATCTCCCTTGGAGGCACTGATCTCCGCGTACGACTGGAGTTTTCAAAGGATGTGAGGCCTCCGGTCGCGATGAGGTGGGGAACTAGGTCTTTCTCTGTGGTCTGCACAGGGGATTCAGACATCCTTTCTTCTTGGGAGATGCAAGACGAGCCTGCATTCAAGTCACTGCAGGGATATCCGGCGTTATTTCGCGTCAGGGCAACGCAGTGTCCATTCCACTTGAGGCCGCAAACTCAGGGTCCCTCTCACATACCTAGAGCTGAGAGAAGCCTCCTCTTGAGGTGCTTGTGGTAAGGTGGTATTCCTCTGGAGTCGAAGCCAGGGACTAACCTCTCATCTCGAGTTGATTTTTGGTCCACAGAGCTCTTTCGTGTTGCTACAGTGACCTCAGGATCCCTCTAGCCTTGAAACAGTGTTCTTGGGGTTTCTCTGGAGTGCCATCAAGGAAATCAAGGCTCCTTTCATGTGTGATGTGCAACACGGAATTGCTCTGCACGCAGTGCAGGGGAATCTGGCCTCATCTCGCGGCGAGGGGGAAGTCTCATGGTTTTTCTCGAGTTGCGGCGGGAACCTAGGGTATATTCTCGAGTTACGACGGGGATGGCCCTTCCACACACGTGTTTCTTCAGCAACGTCAGGACTCCTGCCTGGTTGCGATGGTCAATTCGGGATTCTCCTCGAGGCTTGGCAGGGCAATTGAGACGCTTCCCCAGCTAAGGCGGGAGACCAAGGGTCCCTTTCCACGTGCCACAGGAATCCTGGGACTCCTATCAAGTTTCACGAGGAGTCAGGCATCGTCTCCTTTGGAGGCACTGATCTCCGCGTACCTCTGGAGTTTTTAAAGGATGTGAGGCCTCCGGTCGCGATGAGGTGGGGAACTAGGTTTTTCTCTGTGGTCTCCACAGGGGATTCAGACATCCTTTCTTCTTGGGAGATGCAAGACGAGCCTGCATTCAAGTCACTGCAGGGATATCCGGCCTTATTTCGCGTCAGGGAATCGCAGTGTCCATTCCACTTGAGGCCGCAAACTCAGGGTCCCTCTCACATAACTAGAGCTGAGAGAAGCCTCCTCTTGAGGTGCTTGTGGTAAGGTGGTATTCCTCTGGAGTCGAAGCCAGGGACAAACCTCTCATCTCGATTTGACTTTTGGTCCACGGAGCTCTTTTGTGTTGCTACAGTGACCTCAGGATCCCTCTATCCTTGAAACAGTGTTCTTGGGGTTTCTCTGGAGTGCCATCAAGGAAATCAAGGCTCCTTTCATGTGTGATGTGCAACACGGAATTGCTCTGCACGCAGTGCAGGGGAATCGGGCCTCATCTCGCGGTGAGGGGGAAGTCTCATGGTTTTTCTCGAGTTGCGGCGGGAACCTGGGGTATATTCTCGAGTTACGAGGGGAATGGCCCTTTCACCCACGTGTTTGTTCAGTGACGTCAGGACTCCTGCCTAGTTGCGAAGGACAACTCGGGATTCTCCTCGTGGCTTTGCAGGGCAATTGGGACGCCTCTCCAGCTGAGGCGGGAGACCAAGCGTCCCTTTCCACGTGCCACAGGAATCCTGGGACTCCTATCAAGTTTCACGAGGAGTCAGGCATCGTCTCCTTTGGAGGCACTGATCTCTGCGTACCTCTGGAGTTTTCAAAGGATGTGAGGCCTCCGGTCGCAATGAGGTGGGGAACTAGGTGTTTCTCTGTGGTCTCCACAGGGGATTCAGACATCCTTTCGTCTTGGGAGATGCAAGACCAGCCTGCATTCAAGTCACTGCAGGGATATCCTGCCTTATTTCGAGTCACGGCGTCACGGTGTCCATTTCACTTGAGGCCACAAACTCAGGGTCCCTCTCACATAGCTAGAGCTGAGAGAAGCCTCCTCTTGAGGTGCTTGTGGTAAGGTGGTATTCCTCTGGAGTCGAAGCCAGGGACTACCCTCTCATCTCGAGTTGATTTTTGGTCCACGGAGCTTTTTCGTGTTGCTACAGTGACCTCAGGATTCCTCTAGCCTTGAAACAGTGTTCTTGGGGTTTCTTTGGAGTGCCATCAAGGAAATCAAGGCTCCTTTCATGTGTGATGTGCAACACGGAATTGCTCTGCACGCAGTGCAGGGGAATCGGGCCTCATCTCGCGGCGAGGGGGAAGTCTCATGGTTTTTCTCGAGTTGCGGCGGGAACCTGGGGTATATTCTCGAGTTACGACGGGGATGGCCCTTCCACCCACGTGTTTGTTCAGCGACGTCAGGACTCCTTCCTAGTTGCGAGGGACAACTCGGGATTCTCCTCGAGGCTTGGCAGGGCAATTGGGACGCCTCTCCAGCTGAGGCGGGAGACCAAGGATCCATTTCCACGTGCCACAGGAATCCTGGGACTCCTATCAAGTTTCACGAGGAGTCAGGCATCGTCTCCTTTGGAGGCACTGATCTCCGCGTACCTCTGGAGTTTTCAAAGGATGTGAGGACTCCGGTCGCGATGAGGTGGGGAACTAGGTCTTTCTCTGTGGTCTCCACAGGGGATTCAGACATCCTTTCGTCTTGGGAGATGTAAGACGAGACTGCATTCAAGTCACTGCAGGGATATCCGGCCTTATTTCGAGTCAGGGCGTCGCGGTGTCCATTCCACTTGAGGCCACAAACTCAGGGTCCCTATCACATACCTAGAGCTGAGAGAAGCCTCCTCTTGAGGTGCTTGTGGTAAGGTGGTATTCCTCTGGAGTCGAATCCAGGGACTACCCTCTTATCTCGAGTTGATTTTTGGTCCACAGAGCTCTTTCGTGTTGCTACAGTGACCTCAGGATCCCTCTAGCCTTGAAACAGTGTTCTTGGGTTTTCTCTGGAGTGCCATCAAGGAAATCAAGGCTCCTTTCATGTGTGATGGCAGCACGGAATTTTTCTCCACGCACTGCAGGGGAATCTGGCCTCATCTCGCGGCGAGGGGGACGTCTCATGGTTTTTCTCGAGTTGCGGCGGGAACCTGGGGTATATTCTCGAGTTACGACGGGGATGGACCTTCCACACACGTGTTTGTTCAGCGACGGAAGGACTCCTGTCTAGTTGCGAGGGACAACTCGGAATTCTCCTCGAGGCTTGCCAGGGCAATTGGGACGCCTCTCCAGCTGAGGCGGGAGACCAAGGGTCCCTTTCCACGTGCCACAGGAATCCTGGGACTCCTATCAAGTTTCACGAGGAGTCAGGCATCGTCTCCTTTGGAGGCACTGATCTCCGCATACCTCTGGAGTTTTTAAAGGATGTGAGGCCTCCGGTCGCGATGAGGTGGGGAACTAGGTGTTTCTCTGTGGTCTCCACAGGGGATTCAGACATCCTTTCGTCTTGGGAGATGCAAGACGAGCCTGCATTCAAGTCACTGCAGGGATATCCGGCGTTATTTCGCGTCAGGGCAACGCAGTGTCCATTCCACTTGAGGCCGCAAACTCAGGGTCCCTCTCACATACCTAGAGCTGAGAGAAGCCTCCTCTTGAGGTGCTTGTGGTAAGGTGGTATTCCTCTGGAGTTGAAGCCAGGGACTAACCTCTCATCTCCAGTTAATTTGTGGTCCACGGATCTCTTTCGTGTTGCTACATTGACCTCAGGATCCCTCTAGCCTTGAAACAGTGTTCTTGGGGTTTCTCTGGAGTGCCATCAAGGAAATCAAGGCTCCTTTCATGTGTGATGTGCAACACGGAATTGCTCTGGACGCAGTGGAGGGGAATCGGGCCTCATCTTGCGGCGAGGGGGAAGTCTCATGGTTTTTCTCGAGTTGCAGCGGGAACCTGGGGTATATTCTCGAGTTATGACGGGGATGGCCCTTCCACCCACGTGTTTGTTCATCGACGTCAGGACTGCTGCCTAGTTGCGAGGGACAACTCGGGATTCTCCTCGAGGCTTGGCAGGGCAATTGGGACGCCTCTCCAGCTGAGGCGGGAGACCAAGGGTCCCTTTCCACGTGCCACAGGAATCCTGGGACTCCTATCAAGTTTCACGAGGAGTCAGGCCTTATCTCCCTTGGAGGCACTGATCTCCGCGTACGACTGGAGTTTTCAAAGGATGTGAGGCCTCCGGTCGCGATGAGGTGGGGAACTAGGTCTTTCTCTGTGGTCTGCACAGGGGATTCAGACATCCTTTCGTCTTCGGAGATGCAAGACGAGCCAGCATTCAAGGCACTGCAGGGATATCCGGCGTTATTTCGCGTCAGGGCAACGCAGTGTCCATTCCACTTGAGGCCGCAAACTCAGGGTCCCTCTCACATACCTAGAGCTGATAGAAGCCTCCTCTTGAGGTGCTTGTGGTAAGGTGGTTTCCTCTGGAGTCGAAGCCAGGGACTAACCTCTCATCTCGAGTTGATTTTTGGTCCACGGAGCTCTTTCGTGTGGCTACAGTGACCTCAGGATCCCTCTAGACTTGAAACAGTGTTCTTGGGGTTTCTCTGTAGTGCCATCAAGGACATCAAGGCTTCTTTCATGTGTGATGTGCAACACGGAATTGCTCTGCACGCAGTGCAGGGGAATCGGGCCTCATCTCGCGGCGAGGGGGAAGTCTCATGGTTTTTCTCGAGTTGCGGCGGGAACCTGGGGTACATTCTCGAGTTACGACGGGGATGGCCCTTCCACACACGTGTTTGTTCAGCGACGTCAGGACTCCTACCTAGTTGCGAGGGACAACTCGGGATTCTCCTCCAGGTTTGGCAGGGCAACTGGGACGCCTCTCCAGCTGAGGCGGGAGACCAAGGGTCCCTTTCCACGTGCCACAGGAATCCTGGGACTCCTATCAAGTTTCACGAGGAGTCAGGCATCGTCTCCTTTGGAGGCACTGATCTCCGCGTACCTCTGGAGTTTTCAAAGGATGTGAGGACTCCGGTCGCGATGAGCTGGGGAACTAGGTCTTTCTCTGTGGTCTCCACAGGGGATTCAGACATCCTTTCATCTTGGGAGATGCAAGACGAGCCTGCATTCAAGTCACTGCAGGGATATCTGGCATTATTTCGTGTCATGGCATCGCGGTGTCCATTCCACTTGAGGCCGCAAACTCAGCGTCCCTCTCACATACCTAGAGCTGAGAAAAGCCTCCTCTTGAGGTGCTTGTGGTAAGGTGGTATTCCTCTGGAGTCGAAGCCAGGGACTAACCTCTCATCTCGAGTTGATTTTTGGTCCACGGAGCTCTTTCGTGTTGCTACAGTGACCTCAGGATCCCTCTAGCCTTGAAACAGTGTTCTTGGGGTTTCTCTGGAGTGCCATCAAGGAAATCAAGGCTCCTTTCATGTGTGATGTGCAGCACGGAATTGTTCTGCACGCACTGCAGGGGAATCTGGCCTCATTTCGCGGCGAGGGGGACGTCTCATGGTTTTTCTCGAGTTGCGGTGGGAACCTTGGATATATTCTCGAGTTACGACGGGGATGGACCTTCCACACACGTGTTTATTCAGCGACGGCAGGACTCCTGCCTAGTTGCGAGGGACAACTCGGGATTCTCCTCGAGGCTTGGCAGGGCAATTGGGACGCCTCTCCAGCTGAGGCGGGAGACCAAGGGTCCCTTTCCACGTGCCACAGGAATCCTGGGACTCCTATCAATTTTCCCGAGGAGTTAGGCATCGTCTCCTTTGGAGGCACTGATCTCCGCGTACCTCTGGAGTTTTTAAAGGATGTGAGGCCTCCGGTCGCGATGAGGTGGGGAACTAGGTTTTTCTCTGTGGTCTCCACAGGGGATTCAGACATCCTTTCTTCTTGGGAGATGCAAGACGAGCCTGCATTCAAGTCACTGCAGGGATATCCGGCCTTATTTCGCGTCAGGGAATCGCAGTGTCCATTCCACTTGAGGCCGCAAACTCAGGGTCCCTCTCACATAACTAGAGCTGAGAGAAGCCTCCTCTTGAGGTGCTTGTGGTAAGGTGGTATTCCTCTGGAGTCGAAGCCAGGGACAAACCTCTCATCTCGATTTGACTTTTGGTCCACGGAGCTCTTTTGTGTTGCTACAGTGACCTCAGGATCCCTCTATCCTTGAAACAGTGTTCTTGGGGTTTCTCTGGAGTGCCATCAAGGAAATCAAGGCTCCTTTCATGTGTGATGTGCAACACGGAATTGCTCTGCACGCAGTGCAGGGGAATCGGGCCTCATCTCGCGGTGAGGGGGAAGTCTCATGGTTTTTCTCGAGTTGCGGCGGGAACCTGGGGTATATTCTCGAGTTACGAGGGGAATGGCCCTTTCACCCACGTGTTTGTTCAGTGACGTCAGGACTCCTGCCTAGTTGCGAAGGACAACTCGGGATTCTCCTCGTGGCTTTGCAGGGCAATTGGGACGCCTCTCCAGCTGAGGCGGGAGACCAAGCGTCCCTTTCCACGTGCCACAGGAATCCTGGGACTCCTATCAAGTTTCACGAGGAGTCAGGCATCGTCTCCTTTGGAGGCACTGATCTCCGCGTACCTCTGGAGTTTTCAAAGGATGTGAGGCCTCCGGTCGCAATGAGGTGGGGAACTAGGTGTTTCTCTGTGGTCTCCACAGGGGATTCAGACATCCTTTCGTCTTGGGAGATGCAAGACCAGCCTGCATTCAAGTCACTGCAGGGATATCCTGCCTTATTTCGAGTCAGGGCGTCACGGTGTCCATTTCACTTGAGGCCACAAACTCAGGGTCCCTCTCACATAGCTAGAGCTGAGAGAAGCCTCCTCTTGAGGTGCTTGTGGTAAGGTGGTATTCCTCTGGAGTCGAAGCCAGGGACTACCCTCTCATCTCGAGTTGATTTTTGGTCCACGGAGCTTTTTCGTGTTGCTACAGTGACCTCAGGATCCCTCTAGCCTTGAAACAGTGTTCTTGGGGTTTCTTTGGAGTGCCATCAAGGAAATCAAGGCTCCTTTCATGTGTGATGTGCAACACGGAATTGCTCTGCACGCAGTGCAGGGGAATCGGGCCTCATCTCGCGGCGAGGGGGAAGTCTCATGGTTTTTCTCGAGTTGCGGCGGGAACCTGGGGTATATTCTCGAGTTACGACGGGGATGGCCCTTCCAGCCACGTGTTTGTTCAGCGACGTCAGGACTCCTTCCTAGTTGCGAGGGACAACTCGGGATTCTCCTCGAGGCTTGGCAGGGCAATTGGAAAGCCTCTCCAGCTGAGGCGGGAGACCAAGGGTCCATTTCCACGTGCCACAGGAATCCTGGGACTCCTATCAAGTTTCACGAGGAGTCAGGCATCGTCTCCTTTGGAGGCACTGATCTCCGCGTACCTCTGGAGTTTTCAAAGGATGTGAGGACTCCGGTCGCGATGAGGTGGGGAACTAGGTCTTTCTCTGTGGTCTCCACAGGGGATTCAGACATCCTTTCGTCTTGGGAGATGTAAGACGAGACTGCATTCAAGTCACTGCAGGGATATCCGGCCTTATTTCGAGTCAGGGCGTCGCGGTGTCCATTCCACTTGAGGCCACAAACTCAGGGTCCCTATCACATACCTAGAGCTGAGAGAAGCCTCCTCTTGAGGTGCTTGTGGTAAGGTGGTATTCCTCTGGAGTCGAATCCAGGGACTACCCTCTTATCTCGAGTTGATTTTTGGTCCACAGAGCTCTTTCGTGTTGCTACAGTGACCTCAGGATCCCTCTAGCCTTGAAACAGTGTTCTTGGGTTTTCTCTGGAGTGCCATCAAGGAAATCAAGGCTCCTTTCATGTGTGATGGCAGCACGGAATTTTTCTCCACGCACTGCAGGGGAATCTGGCCTCATCTCGCGGCGAGGGGGACGTCTCATGGTTTTTCTCGAGTTGCGGCGGGAACCTGGGGTATATTCTCGAGTTACGACGGGGATGGACCTTCCACACACGTGTTTGTTCAGCGACGGAAGGACTCCTGTCTAGTTGCGAGGGACAACTCGGAATTCTCCTCGAGGCTTGCCAGGGCAATTGGGACGCCTCTCCAGCTGAGGCGGGAGACCAAGGGTCCCTTTCCACGTGCCACAGGAATCCTGGGACTCCTATCAAGTTTCACGAGGAGTCAGGCATCGTCTCCTTTGGAGTCACTGATCTCCGCATACCTCTGGAGTTTTTAAAGGATGTGAGGCCTCCGGTCGCGATGAGGTGGGGAACTAGGTGTTTCTCTGTGGTCTCCACAGGGGATTCAGACATCCTTTCGTCTTGGGAGATGCAAGACGAGCCTGCATTCAAGTCACTGCAGGGATATCCGGCGTTATTTCGCGTCAGGGCAACGCAGTGTCCATTCCACTTGAGGCCGCAAACTCAGGGTCCCTCTCACATACCTAGAGCTGAGAGAAGCCTCCTCTTGAGGTGCTTGTGGTAAGGTGGTTTCCTCTGGAGTCGAAGCCAGGGACTAACCTCTCATCTCGAGTTGATTTTTGGTCCACGGAGCTCTTTCGTGTGGCTACAGTGACCTCAGGATCCCTCTAGACTTGAAACAGTGTTCTTGGGGTTTCTCTGGAGTGCCATCAAGGACATCAAGGCTTCTTTCATGTGTGATGTGCAACACGGAATTGCTCTGCACGCAGTGCAGGGGAATCGGGCCTCATCTCGCGGCGAGGGGGAAGTCTCATGGTTTTTCTCGAGTTGCGGCGGGAACCTGGGGTACATTCTCGAGTTACGACGGGGATGGCCCTTCCACACACGTGTTTGTTCAGCGACGTCAGGACTCCTGCCTAGTTGCGAGGGACAACTCGGGATTCTCCTCCAGGTTTGGCAGGGCAACTGGGACGCCTCTCCAGCTGAGGCGGGAGACCAAGGGTCCCTTTCCACGTGCCACAGGAATCCTGGGACTCCTATCAAGTTTCACGAGGAGTCAGGCATCGTCTCCTTTGGAGGCACTGATCTCCGCGTACCTCTGGAGTTTTCAAAGTATGTGAGGACTCCGGTCGCGATGAGCTGGGGAACTAGGTCTTTCTCTGTGGTCTCCACAGGGGATTCAGACATCCTTTCATCTTGGGAGATGCAAGACGAGCCTGCATTCAAGTCACTGCAGGGATATCTGGCATTATTTCGCGTCATGGCATCGCGGTGTCCATTCCACTTGAGGCCGCAAACTCAGGGTCCCTCTCACATACCTAGAGCTGAGAAAAGCCTCCTCTTGAGGTGCTTGTGGTAAGGTGGTATTCCTCTGGAGTCGAAGCCAGGGACTAACCTCTCATCTCGAGTTGATTTTTGGTCCACGGAGCTCTTTCGTGTTGCTACAGTGACCTCAGGATCCCTCTAGCCTTGAAACAGTGTTCTTGGGGTTTCTCTGGAGTGCCATCAAGGAAATCAAGGCTCCTTTCATGTGTGATGTGCAGCACGGAATTGTTCTGCACGCACTGCAGGGGAATCTGGCCTCATTTCGCGGCGAGGGGGACGTCTCATGGTTTTTCTCGAGTTGCGGTGGGAACCTTGGGTATATTCTCGAGTTACGACGGGGATGGACCTTCCACACACGTGTTTGTTCAGCGACGGCAGGACTCCTGCCTAGTTGCGAGGGACAACTCGGGATTCTCCTCGAGGCTTGGCAGGGCAATTGGGACGCCTCTCCAGCTGAGGCGGGAGACCAAGGGTCCCTTTCCACGTGCCACAGGAATCCTGGGACTCCTATCAATTTTCCCGAGGAGTTAGGCATCGTCTCCTTTGGAGGCACTGATCTCCGCGTACCTCTGGAGTTTTTAAAGGATGTGAGGCCTCCGGTCGCGATGAGGTGGGGAACTAGGTTTTTCTCTGTGGTCTCCACAGGGGATTCAGACATCCTTTCTTCTTGGGAGATGCAAGACGAGCCTGCATTCAAGTCACTGCAGGGATATCCGGCCTTATTTCGCGTCAGGGAATCGCCGTGTCCATTCCACTTGAGGCCGCAAACTCAGGGTCCCTCTCACATAACTAGAGCTGAGAGAAGCCTCCTCTTGAGGTGCTTGTGGTAAGGTGGTATTCCTCTGGAGTCGAAGCCAGGGACAAACCTCTCATCTCGATTTGATTTTTGGTCCACGGAGCTCTTTTGTGTTGCTACAGTGACCTCAGGATCCCTCTATCCTTGAAACAGTGTTCTTGGGGTTTCTTTGGAGTGCCATCAAGGAAATCAAGGCTCCTTTCATGTGTGATGTGCAACACGGAATTGCTCTGCACGCAGTGCAGGGGAATCGGGCCTCATCTCGCGGCGAGGGGGAAGTCTCATGGTTTTTCTCGAGTTGCGGCGGGAACCTGGGTTATATTCTCGAGTTACGACGGGGATGGCCCTTCCACCCACGTGTTTGTTCAGCGACGTCAGGACTCCTTCCTAGTTGCGAGGGACAACTCGGGATTCTCCTCGAGGCTTGGCAGGGCAATTGGAAAGCCTCTCCAGCTGAGGCGGGAGACCAAGGGTCCATTTCCACGTGCCACAGGAATCCTGGGACTCCTATCAAGTTTCACGAGGAGTCAGGCATCGTCTCCTTTGGAGGCACTGATCTCCGCGTACCTCTGGAGTGTTCAAAGGATGTGAGGACTCCGGTCGCGATGAGGTGGGGAACTAGGTCTTTCTCTGTGGTCTCCACAGGGGATTCAGACATCCTTTCGTCTTGGGAGATGTAAGACGAGACTGCATTCAAGTCACTGCAGGGATATCCGGCCTTTTTTCGAGTCAGGGCGTCGCGGTGTCCATTCCACTTGAGGCCACAAACTCAGGGTCCCTATCACATACCTAGAGCTGAGAGAAGCCTCCTCTTGAGGTGCTTGTGGTAAGGTGGTATTCCTCTGGAGTCGAATCCAGGGACTACCCTCTTATCTCGAGTTGATTTTTGGTCCACAGAGCTCTTTCGTGTTGCTACAGTGACCTCAGGATCCCTCTAGCCTTGAAACAGTGTTCTTGCGGTTTCTCTGGAGTGCCATCAAGGAAATCAAGGCTCCTTTCATGTGTGATGGCAGCACGGAATTTTTCTCCACGCACTGCAGGGGAATCTGGCCTCATCTCGCGGCGAGGGGGACGTCTCATGGTTTTTCTCGAGTTGCGGCGGGAACCTGGGGTATATTCTCGAGTTACGACGGGGATGGACCTTCCACACACGTGTTTGTTCAGCGACGGAAGGACTCCTGTCTAGTTGCGAGGGACAACTCGGAATTCTCCTCGAGGCTTGCCAGGGCAATTGGGACGCCTCTCCAGCTGAGGCGGGAGACCAAGGGTCCCTTTCCACGTGCCACAGGAATCCTGGGACTCCTATCAAGTTTCACGAGGAGTCAGGCATCGTCTCCTTTGGAGGCACTGATCTCCGCATACCTCTGGAGTTTTTAAAGGATGTGAGGCCTCCGGTCGCGATGAGGTGGGGAACTAGGTGTTTCTCTGTGGTCTCCACAGGGGATTCAGACATCCTTTCGTCTTGGGAGATGCAAGACGAGCCTGCATTCAAGTCACTGCAGGGATATCCGGCGTTATTTCGCGTCAGGGCAACGCAGTGTCCATTCCACTTGAGGCCGCAAACTCAGGGTCCCTCTCACATACCTAGAGCTGAGAGAAGCCTCCTCTTGAGGTGCTTGTGGTAAGGTGGTATTCCTCTGGAGTTGAAGCCAGGGACTAACCTCTCATCTCCAGTTAATTTGTGGTCCACGGATCTCTTTCGTGTTGCTACATTGACCTCAGGATCCCTCTAGCCTTGAAACAGTGTTCTTGGGGTTTCTCTGGAGTGCCATCAAGGAAATCAAGGCTCCTTTCATGTGTGATGTGCAACACGGAATTGCTCTGGACGCAGTGGAGGGGAATCGGGCCTCATCTTGCGGCGAGGGGGAAGTCTCATGGTTTTTCTCGAGTTGCAGCGGGAACCTGGGGTATATTCTCGAGTTATGACGGGGATGGCCCTTCCACCCTCGTGTTTGTTCAGCGACGTCAGGACTCCTGCCTAGTTGCGAGGGACAACTCGGGATTCTCCTCGAGGCTTGGCAGGGCAATTGGGACGCCTCTCCAGCTGAGGCGGGAGACCAAGGGTCCCTTTCCACGTGCCACAGGAATCCTGGGACTCCTATCAAGTTTCACGAGGAGTCAGGCCTTATCTCCCTTGGAGGCACTGATCTCCGCGTACGACTGGAGTTTTCAAAGGATGTGAGGCCTCCGGTCGCGATGAGGTGGGGAACTAGGTCTTTCTCTGTGGTCTGCACAGGGGATTCAGACATCCTTTCGTCTTCGGAGATGCAAGACGAGCCTGCATTCAAGGCACTGCAGGGATATCCGGCGTTATTTCGCGTCAGGGCAACGCAGTGTCCATTCCACTTGAGGCCGCAAACTCAGGGTCCCTCTCACATACCTAGAGCTGAGAGAAGCCTCCTCTTGAGGTGCTTGTGGAAAATTGGTATTCCTCTGGAGTCGAAGCCAGGGACTAACCTCTCATCTCGAGTTGATTTTTGGTCCACAGAGCTCTTTCGTGTTGCTACAGTGACCTCAGGATCCCTCTAGCCTTGAAACAGTGTTCTTGGGGTTTCTCTGGAGTGCCATCAAGGAAATCAAGGCTCCTTTCATGTGTGATGTGCAACACGGAATTGCTCTGCACGCAGTGCAGGGGAATCTGGCCTCATCTCGCGGCGAGGCGGAAGTCTCATGGTTTTTCTCGAGTTGCGGCGGGAACCTAGGGTATATTCTCTAGTTACGACGGGGATGGCCCTTCCACACACGTGTTTCTTCAGCAACGTCAGGACTCCTGCCTAGTTGCGAAGGACAACTCGGGATTCTCCTCGAGGCTTAGCAGGGCAATTGAGACGCTTCTCCAGCTAAGGCGGGAGACCAAGGGTCCCTTTCCACGTGCCACAGGAATCCTGGGACTCCTATCAAGTTTCACGAGGAGTCAGGCATCGTCTCCTTTGGAGGCACTGATCTCCGCGTACCTCTGGAGTTTTCAAAGGATGTGAGGCCTCCGGTCGCGATGAGGTGGGGAACTAGGTCTTTCTCTGTGGTCTCCACAGGGGATTCAGACATCCTTTCGTCTTGGGAGATGCAAGACGAGCCTGCATTCAAGTCACTGCAGGGATATCCGGCCTTATTTCGAGTCAGGGCATCGCAGGGTCCATTCCACTTGAGGCCGCAAACTCAGGGTCCCTCTCACATACCTAGAGCTGAGAGAAGCCTCCTCTTGAGGTGCTTGTGGTAAGGTGGTATGCCTCTGGAGTCGAAGCCAGGGACTAACCTCTCATCTCGAGTTGATTTTTGGTCCACGGAGCTCTTTCGTGTTGCTACAGTGACCTCAGGATCCCTCTAGCCTTGAAACAGTGTTCTTGGGGTTTCTCTGGAGTGCCATCAAGGAAATCAAGGCTCCTTTCATGTTTGATGTGCAATACGGAATTGCTTTGAATGCAGTGCAGGGGAATCGGGCCTCATCTCGCGGCGAGGGGGAAGTCTCATGGTTTTTCTCGAGTTGCGGCGGGAACCTGGGGTATATTCTCGAGTTACGACGGGGATGGCCCTTCCACCCACGTGTTTGTTCATCGACGTCAGGACTGCTGCCTAGTTGCGAGGGACAACTCGGGATTCTCCTCGAGACTTGACAGGGCAATTGGGACGCCTCTCCAGCTGAGGCGGGAGACCAAGGGTCCCTTTCCACGTGCCACAGGAATCCTGGGACTCCTATCAAGTTTCACGAGGAGTCAGGCATCGTCTCCTTTGGAGGCACTGATCTCAGTGTACCTCTGTAGTTTTCAAAGGATGTGAGGCCTCCGGTCGCGATGAGGTGGGGAACTAGATCTTTCTCTGTGGTCTCCACAGGGGATTCAGACATCCTTTCCTCTTGGGAAATGCAAGACGAGCCTGCATTCAAGTCACTGCAGGGATATCCGGCCTTATTTCGAGTCAGGGCATGGCGGTGTCCATTCCACTTGAGGCCGCAAACTCAGGGTCCCTCTCACATACCTAGAGCTGAGAGAAGCCTCCTCTTGAGGTGCTTGTGGTAAGGTGGTTTCCTCTGGAGTCGAAGCCAGGGACTAACCTCTCATCTCGAGTTGATTTTTGGTCCACGGAGCTCTTTCGTGTGGCTACAGTGACCTCAGGATCCCTCTAGACTTGAAACAGTGTTCTTGGGGTTTCTCTGGAGTGCCATCAAGGACATCAAGGCTTCTTTCATGTGTGATGTGCAACACGGAATTGCTCTGCACGCAGTGCAGGGGAATCGGGCCTCATCTCGCGGCGAGGGGGAAGTCTCATGGTTTTTCTCGAGTTGCGGCGGGAACCTGGGGTACATTCTCGAGTTACGACGGGGAAGGCCCTTCCACACACGTGTTTGTTCAGCGACGTCAGGACTCCTGCCTAGTTGCGAGGGACAACTCGGGATTCTCCTCCAGGTTTGGTAGGGCAACTGGGACGCCTCTCTAGCTGAGGCGGGAGACCAAGGGTCCCTTTCCACGTGCCACAGGAATCCTGGGACTCCTATCAAGTTTCACGAGGAGTCAGGCATCGTCTCCTTTGGAGGCACTGATCTCCGCGTACCTCTGGAGTTTTCAAAGGATGTGAGGACTCCGGTCGCGATGAGCTGGGGAACTAGGTCTTTCTCTGTGGTCTCCACAGGGGATTCAGACATCCTTTCATCTTGGGAGATGCAAGACGAGCCTGCATTCAAGTCACTGCAGGGATATCTGGCATTATTTCGCGTCATGGCATCGCGGTGTCCATTCCACTTGAGGCCGCAAACTCAGGGTCCCTCTCACATACCTAGAGCTGAGAAAAGCCTCCTCTTGAGGTGCTTGTGGTAAGGTGGTATTCCTCTGGAGTCGAAGCCAGGGACTAACCTCTCATCTCGAGTTGATTTTTGGTCCACGGAGCTCTTTCGTGTGGCTACAGTGACCTCAGGATCCCTCTAGCCTTGAAACAGTGTTCTTGGGGTTTCTCTGGAGTGCCATCAAGGAAATCAAGGCTTCTTTCATGTTTGATGTGCAACACGGAATTGCTGTGCATGCAGTGCAGGGGAATCGGGCCTCATCTCGCGGCGAGGGGGAAGTCTCATTGTTTTTCTCGATTTGCGGCGAGAACCTGGGGTATATTCTTGAGTTACGACGGGGATGTCCCTTCCACACACGTGTTTGTTCAGCGACGTCAGGACTTCTTCCTAGTTGGGAGGGACAACTCGGGATTCTCCTCGAGGCTTGGCAGGGCAATTGGAACGCCTCTCCAGCTGAGGCGGGAGACCAAGGTCCATTTCCACGTGCCACAGGAATCCTGGGACTCCTATCAAGTTTCACGAGGAGTCAGGCATCGTCTCCTTTGGAGGCACTGATCTCCGCGTACCTCTGGAGTTTTCAAAGGATGTGAGGCCTCCGGTCGCCATGAGGTGGGAAACTAGGTCTTTCTCTGTGGTCTCCAGAGGGGATTCAGACATCCTTTTGTATTGGCAGATGCAAGACGAGCCTGCATTCAAGTCACTGCAGGGATATCCGGCCTTATTTCGAGTCAGGGCATCGCGGTGTCCATTCGACTTGAGGCCGCAAACTCAGGGTCCCTCTCACATACCTAGAGCTGAGAGAAGCCTCCTCTTGAGGTGCTTGTGGTAAGGTGGTATTCCTCTGGAGTCGAATCCAGGGACTACCCTCTTATCTCGAGTTGATTTTTGGTCCACAGAGCTCTTTCGTGTTGCTACAGTGACCTCAGGATCCCTCTAGCCTTGAAACAGTGTTCTTGGGTTTTCTCTGGAGTGCCATCAAGGAAATCAAGGCTCCTTTCATGTGTGATGTGCAGCACGGAATTGCACTGCACGCACTGCAGGGGAATCTGGCCTCATCTCGCGGCGAGGGGGACCTCTCATGGTTTTTCTCGAGTTGCGGCGGGAACCTGGGCTATATTCTCGAGGTACGACGGGGATGGCCCTTCCACCCACGTGTTTGTTCAGCGACGTCAGGACTCCTGCCTAGTTGCGAGGGACAACTCGCGATTCTCCTCGAGGCTTGGCAGGGCAATTGGGACGCCTCTCCAGCTGAGGCGGGAGACCAAGGGTCCCTTTCCACGTGCCACAGGAATCCTGGGATTCCTATCAAGTTTCACGAGGAGTCAGGCATCGTCTCCTTTGGAGGCACTGATCTCCGCGTACCTCTGGAGTTTTCAAAGGATGTGAGGCCTCCGGTCGCGATGAAGTGGGGAACTAGGTCTTTCTCTGTGGTCTCCACAAGGGATTCAGACATCCTTTCGTCTTCGGAGATGCAAGACGAGCCTGCATTCAAGTCACTGCAGGGATATCCGGCCTTATTTCGAGTCAGGGCATCGCGGTGTCCATTCCACTTGAGGCCGCAAACTCAGGGTCCCTCTCACATAGCTAGAGCTGAGAGAAGCCTCCTCTTGAGGTGCTTGTGGTAAGGTGGTATGCCTCTGGAGTCGAAGCCAGGGACTAACCTCTCATCTCGAGTTGATTTTTGGTCCACGGAGCTCTTTCGTGTTGCTACAGTGACCTCAGGATCCCTCTAGCCTTGAAACAGTGTTCTTGGGGTTTCTCTGGAGTGCCATCAAGGAAATCAAGGCTCCTTTCATGTTTGATGTGCAATACGGAATTGCTTTGAATGCAGTGCAGGGGAATCGGGCCTCATCTTGCGGCGAGGGGGAAGTCTCATGGTTTTTCTCGAGTTGCGGCGGGAACCTGGGGTATATTCTCGAGTTACGACGGGGATGGCCCTTCCACCCACGTGTTTGTTCATCGACGTCAGGACTGCTGCCTAGTTGCGAGGGAGAACTCGGGATTCTCCTCGAGACTTGACAGGGCAATTGGGACGCCTCTCCAGCTGAGGCGGGAGACCAAGGGTCCCTTTCCACGTGCCACAGGAATCCTGGGACTCCTATCAAGTTTCACGAGGAGTCAGGCATCGTCTCCTTTGGAGGCACTGATCTCAGTGTACCTCTGGAGTTTTCAAAGGATGTGAGGCCTCCGGTCGCGATGAGGTGGGGAACTAGATCTTTCTCTGTGGTCTCCACAGGGGATTCAGACATCCTTTCCTCTTGGGAAATGCAAGACGAGCCTGCATTCAAGTCACTGCAGGGATATCCGGCCTTATTTCGAGTCAGGGCATGGCGGTGTCCATTCCACTTGAGGCCGCAAACTCAGGGTCCCTCTCACATACCTAGAGCTGAGAGAAGCCTCCTCTTGAGGTGCTTGTGGTAAGGTGGTTTCCTCTGGAGTCGAAGCCAGGGACTAACCTCTCATCTCGAGTTGATTTTTGGTCCACGGAGCTCTTTCGTGTGGCTACAGTGACCTCAGGATCCCTCTAGACTTGAAACAGTGTTCTTGGGGTTTCTCTGGAGTGCCATCAAGGACATCAAGGCTTCTTTCATGTGTGATGTGCAACACGGAATTGCTCTGCACGCAGTGCAGGGGAATCGGGCCTCATCTCACGGCGAGGGGGAAGTCTCATGGTTTTTCTCGAGTTGCGGCGGGAACCTGGGGTACATTCTCGAGTTACGACGGGGAAGGCCCTTCCACACACGTGTTTGTTCAGCGACGTCAGGACTCCTGCCTAGTTGCGAGGGACAACTCGGGATTCTCCTCCAGGTTTGGTAGGGCAACTGGGACGCCTCTCCAGCTGAGGCGGGAGACCAAGGGTCCCTTTCCACGTGCCACAGGAATCCTGGGACTCCTATCAAGTTTCACGAGGAGTCAGGCATCGTCTCCTTTGGAGGCACTGATCTCCGCGTACCTCTGGAGTTTTCAAAGGATGTGAGGACTCCGGTCGCGATGAGCTGGGGAACTAGGTCTTTCTCTGTGGTCTCCACAGGGGATTCAGACATCCTTTCATCTTGGGAGATGCAAGACGAGCCTGCATTCAAGTCACTGCAGGGATATCTGGCATTATTTCGCGTCATGGCATCGCGGTGTCCATTCCACTTGAGGCCGCAAACTCAGCGTCCCTCTCACATACCTAGAGCTGAGAAAAGCCTCCTCTTGAGGTGCTTGTGGTAAGGTGGTATTCCTCTGGAGTCGAAGCCAGGGACTAACCTCTCATCTCGAGTTGATTTTTGGTCCACGGAGCTCTTTCGTGTGGCTACAGTGACCTCAGGATCCCTCTAGCCTTGAAACAGTGTTCTTGGGGTTTCTCTGGAGTGCCATCAAGGAAATCAAGGCTTCTTTCATGTTTGATGTGCAACACGGAATTGCTGTGCATGCAGTGCAGGGGAATCGGGCCTCATCTCGCGGCGAGGGGGAAGTCTCATGGTTTTTCTCGATTTGCGGCGAGAACCTGGGGTATATTCTTGAGTTACGACGGGGATGTCCCTTCCACACACGTGTTTGTTCAGCGACGTCAGGACTTCTTCCTAGTTGGGAGGGACAACTCGGGATTCTCCTCGAGGCTTGGCAGGGCAATTGGAACGCCTCTCCAGCTGAGGCGGGAGACCAAGGTCCATTTCCACGTGCCACAGGAATCCTGGGACTCCTATCAAGTTTCACGAGGAGTCAGGCATCGTCTCCTTTGGAGGCACTGATCTCCGCGTACCTCTGGAGTTTTCAAAGGATGTGAGGCCTCCGGTCGCCATGAGGTGGGAAACTAGGTCTTTCTCTGTGGTCTCCAGAGGGGATTCAGACATCCTTTTGTATTGGCAGATGCAAGACGAGCCTGCATTCAAGTCACTGCAGGGATATCCGGCCTTATTTCGAGTCAGGGCATCGCGGTGTCCATTCGACTTGAGGCCGCAAACTCAGGGTCCCTCTCACATACCTAGAGCTGAGAGAAGCCTCCTCTTGAGGTGCTTGTGGTAAGGTGGTATTCCTCTGGAGTCGAATCCAGGGACTACCCTCTTATCTCGAGTTGATTTTTGGTCCACAGAGCTCTTTCGTGTTGCTACAGTGACCTCAGGATCCCTCTAGCCTTGAAACAGTGTTCTTGGGTTTTCTCTGGAGTGCCATCAAGGAAATCAAGGCTCCTTTCATGTGTGATGTGCAGCACGGAATTGCACTGCACGCACTGCAGGGGAATCTGGCCTCATCTCGCGGCGAGGGGGACCTCTCATGGTTTTTCTCGAGTTGCGGCGGGAACCTGGGCTATATTCTCGAGGTACGACGGGGATGGCCCTTCCACCCACGTGTTTGTTCAGCGACGTCAGGACTCCTGCCTAGTTGCGAGGGACAACTCGCGATTCTCCTCGAGGCTTGGCAGGGCAATTGGGACGCCTCTCCAGCTGAGGCGGGAGACCAAGGGTCCCTTTCCACGTGCCACAGGAATCCTGGGATTCCTATCAAGTTTCACGAGGAGTCAGGCATCGTCTCCTTTGGAGGCACTGATCTCCGCGTACCTCTGGAGTTTTCAAAGGATGTGAGGCCTCCGGTCGCGATGAAGTGGGGAACTAGGTCTTTCTCTGTGGTCTCCACAAGGGATTCAGACATCCTTTCGTCTTCGGAGATGCAAGACGAGCCTGCATTCAAGTCACTGCAGGGATATCCGGCCTTATTTCGAGTCAGGGCATCGCGGTGTCCATTCCACTTGAGGCCGCAAACTCTGGGTCCCTCTCACATAGCTAGAGCTGAGAGAAGCCTCCTCTTGAGGTGTTTGTGGTAAGGTGGTATTTCTCTGGAGTCGAAGTCAGGGACTAACATCTCATCTCGAGTTGATTTTTGGTCGACGGAGCTCTTTCTTGTTGCTACAGTGACCTCAGGATCCCTCTAGCCTTGAAACAGTGTTCTTGGGGTTTCTCTGGAGTGCCATCAAGGAAATCAAGGCTCCTTCATGTGTGATGTGCAACACGGAATTGCTCTGCACGCAGTGCAGGGGAATCGGGCCTCATCTCGCGGCGAGGGGGAAGTCTCATGGTTTTTCTCGAGTTGCGGCGGGAACCTGGGGTATATTCTCAAGTTACGACGGGGATGGCCCTTCCACACACGTGTTTGTTCAGCGACGTCAGGACTCCTGCCTAGTTGCGAGGGATAACTCGGGATTCTCCTCGAGGCTTGGCAGGGCAATTGGGACGCCTCTCCAGCTCAGGCGGGAGACCTAGGGTCCCTTTCCACGTGCCACAGGAATCCTGGGACTCCTATCAAGTTTCACGAGGAGTCAGGCATCGTCTCCTTTGGAGGCACTGATCTCCGCGTACCTCTGGAGTTTTCAAAGGATGTGAGGCCTCCGGTCGCGATGAGGTGGGGAACTAGGTCTTTCTCTGTGGTCTCCACAGGGGATTCAGACAACCTTTCGTCTTGGGAGATGCAAGACGAGCCTGCATTCAAGTCACTGCAGGGATATCCGGCCTTATTTCGAGTCAGGGCGTCGCAGTGTCCATTTCACTTGAGGCCACAAACTCAGGGTCCGTCTCACATAGCTAGAGCTGAGAGAAGCCTCCTCTTGAGGTGCTTGTGGTAAGGTGGTATTCCTCTTGAGTCGAAGCCAGGGACTACCCTCTCATCTCGAGTTGATTTATAGTCCACGGAGCTCCTTCGTGTTGCTACAGTGACCTCAGGATCCCTCTAGCCTTGAAACAGTGTTCTTGGGGTTTCTCTGGAGTGCCATCAAGGAAATCAAGGCTCCTTTCATGTGTGATGTGCAGCACGGAATTGCTCTGCACGCACTGTAGGGGAATCTGGCCTCATCTCGCGGCGAGGGGGAAGTCTCATGGTTTTTCTCGAGTTGCGGCGGGAACCTGGGGTATATTCTCAAGTTACGACGGGGATGGCCCTTCCACCCACGTGTTTGTTCAGCGACGTCAGGACTCCTGCCTAGTTGCGAGGGACAACTCGGGATTCTCCTCGAGGCTTGGCAGGGCAATTGGGACGCCTGTCCAGCTGAGGCGGGAGACCAAGGGTCCCTTTCCACGTGCCACAGGAATCCTGGGACTCCTATCAAGTTTCACGAAGAGTCAGGCATCGTCTCCTTTGGAGGCACTGATCTCCGCGTACCTCTGGAGTTTTCAAAGGATTTGAGGCCTCCGGTCGCGATGAGGTGGGGAACTAGGTCTTTCTCTGTGGTCTCCACAGGGGATTCAGACATCCTTTCGTCTTGGGAGATGCAAGACGAGCCTGCATTCAAGTCACTGCAGGGATATCCGGCCTTATTTCGAGTCAGGGCATCGCGGTGCCCATTCCACTTGAGGCCGCAGACTCAGCGTCCCTCTCACATAGATAGAGCTGAGAGAAGCCTCCTCTTGAGGTGCTTGTGGTAAGGTGGTATTCCTCTGGAGTCGAAGCCAGGGACTAACCTCTCATCTCGACTTGATTTTTGGTCCACGGAGCTCTTTCGTGTTGCTACAGTGACCTCAAGATCCCTCTAGCCTTGAAACAGTGTTCTTGGGGTTTTTCTGGAGTGCCATCAAGGAAATCAAGCCTCCTTTCATGTGTGATGTGCAACACGGAATTGCTCTGCACGCAGTGCAGGGGAATCGGGCCTCATCTCGCGGCGAGGGGGATGTCTCATGGTTTTTCTCGAGTTGCGGCGGGAACCTGGGGTATATTCTCGAGTTACGACGGGGATGGCCCTTCCACACACGTGTTTGTTCAGCGACATCAGGACTCCTGCCTAGTTGCGAGGGACAACTCGGGATTCTCCTCGAGGCTTGGCAGGGCAATTGGGACGCCTCTCCAGCTGAGGCGGGAGACCAAGGCTCCCTTTCCACGTGCCACAGGAATCCTGGGACTCGTATCAAGTTTCACGAGGAGTCAGGCATCATCTCCTTTGGAGGCACTGACCTCCGCGTACCTCTGGAGTTTTCAAAGGATGTGAGGCCTCCGGTCGCCATGAGGTGGGGAACTAGGTCTTTCTCTGTGGTCTCCACAGGGGATTCAGACATCCTTTCATCTTGGGAGATGCAAGACGAGCCTGCATTCAAGTCACTGCAGGGATATCAGGCGTTATTTCGCGTCAGGGCATCGCAGTGTCCATTCCACTTGAGGCCGCAAACTCTGGGTCCCTCTCACATATCTAAGGCTGAGAGAAGCCTCCTCTTGAGGTGCTTGTGGTAAGGTGGTATTCCTCTGGAGTCGAAGCCAGGGACTAACCTCTCATCTCGAGTTGATTTTTGGTCCACGGAGCTCTTTCGTGTTGCTACAGTGACCTCAGGATCCCTCTAGCCTTGAAACAGTGTTCTTGAGGTTTCTCTGGAGTGCCATCAAGGAAATCAAGGCTCCTTTCATGTGTGATGTGCAACACGGAATTGCTCTGCACGCAGTGCAGGGGAATCGGACCTCATCTTGAAGCGAGGGGGAAGTCTCATGGTTTTTCTCGAGTTGCGGCGGGAACCTGGGGTATATTCTCGAGTTACGACGGGGATGGCCCTTCCACACACGTGTTTGTTCAGCGACGTCAGGACTCCTGCCTAGTTGCGAGGGACAACTCGAGATTCTCCTCGAGGCTTGGCAGGGCAATTGGGACGCCTCTCCAGCTGAGGCGGGAGACCAAGGGTCCCTTTCCACGTGCCACAGGAATCCTGGGACTCCTATCAAGTTTCACGAGGAGTCAGGCATTGTCTCCTTTGGAGGCACTGATCTCAGTGTACCTCTGGAGTTTTCAAAGGATGTGAGTCCTCCGGTCACGATGAGGTGGGGAACTAGGTCTTTCTCTGTGGTCTCCACAGGGGATTCAGACATCCTTTCGTCTTGGGAGATGCAAGACCTGCCTGCATTCAAGTCACTGCAGGGATATCCGGCCTTATTTCGAGTCAGGGCATCGCAGTGTCCATTCCACTTGAGGCCGCAAACTCAGGGTCCCTCTCACATACCTAGAGCTGAGAGAAGCCTCCTCTTGAGGGGCTTGTTGTAAGCTGGTATTCCTCTGGAGTCGAAGCCAGGGACTACCCTCTCATCTCGAGTTGATTTTTGGTCCACAGAGCTGTTTCGTGTTGCTACAGTGATCTCAGGATCTCTCTAGCCTTGAAAGAGTGTTCTTGGGGTTTCTCTGGAGTGCCATCAAGGAAATCAAGGCTCCTTTCATGTGTGATGTGCAACACGGAATTGCTCTGCACGCAGTGCAGGGGAATCGGGCCTCATCTTGCGGCGAGGGGGAAGTCTCGTGGTTTTTCTCGAGTTGCGGCGGGAACCTGGGGTATATTCTCGAGTTACGACGGGGATGGCCCTTCCACACACGTGTTTGTTCAGCGACGTCAGGACTCCTGCCTAGTTGCGAGGGAAAACTCGGTATTCTCCTCGAGGCTTGGCAGGGCAATTGGGATGCCTCTCCAGCTGAGGGGGGAGACCAAGGGTCCCTTTCCACGTGCCAGAGGAATCCTGGGACTCGTATTAAGTTTCACGAGGAGTCAGGCATCGTCTCCTTTGGAGGCACTGATCTCCGCGTACCTCTGGAGTTTTCAAAGGATGTGAGGCCTCCGGTCGCGATGAGGTGGGGAACTAGGTCTTTCTCTGTGGTCTCCACAGGGGATTCAGACATCCTTTCGTCTTGGGAGATGCAAGACGAGCCTGCATTCAAGTCACTGCAGGGATATCAGGCGTTATTTTGCGTCAGGGCATCGCAGTGTCCATTCCACTTGAGGCCGCAAACTCAGGGTCCCTCTCACATACCTAGAGCTGAGAGAAGCCTCCCCTTGAGGTGCTTGTGGTAAGGTGGTATTCCTCTGGAGTCGAAGAGAGGGAATAACCTCTCATCTCGTGTTGATTTTTGGTCCACGGAGCTCTTTCTTGTTGCTACAGTGACTTCAGGATCCCTCTAGCCTTGAAACAGTGTTCTTGGGGTTTCTCTGGAGTGCAATCAAGGAAATCAAGGCTCCTTTCATGTTTGATGTGCAATACGGAATTGCTTTGAATGCAGTGCAGGGGAATCGGGCCTCATCTTGCGGCGATGGGGAAGTCTCATGGTTTTTCTCGAGTTGCGGCGGGAACCTGGGGTATATTCTCGAGTTACGACGGGGATGGCCCTTCCACCCACGTGTTTGTTCAGCGACGGCAGGACTCCTGCCTAGTTGCGAGGGACAACTCGGGATTCTCCTCGAGGCTTGGCAGGGCAATTGGGACGCCTCTCCAGCTGAGGCGGGAGACCAAGGGTCCCTTTCCACGTGCCACAGGAATCCTGGGACTCCTATCAAGTTTCACGAGGAGTCAGGCATCGTCTCCTTTGGAGGCACTGATCTCAGTGTACCTCTGGAGTTTTCAAAGTATGTGAGGCCTCCGGTCGCGATGAGGTGGGGAACTAGGTCTTTCTCTGTGGTTTCCACAGGGGATTCAGACATCCTTTCATCTTGGGAGATGCAAGACGAGCCTGCATTCAAGTCACTGCAGGGATATCCGGCCTTATTTCGAGTCAGGGCATCGCGGTGTCCATTCCACTTGAGGCCGCAAACTCAGGGTCCCTCTCACATACCTAGAGCTGAGAGAAGCCTCCTCTTGAGGTGCTTGTGGTAAGGTGGTATTCCTCTGGAGTCGAAGCCAGGGACTAACCTCTCATCTCGAGTTGATTTTTGGTCCACGGAGCTCTTTCGTGTTGCTACAGTGACCTCAGGATCCCTCTAGCCTTGAAACAGTGTTCTTGGGGTTTCTCTGGAGTGCCACCAAGGAAATCAAGGCTCCTTTCATGTGTGATGTGCAACACGGAATTGCTCTGCACGCAGTGCAGGGGAATCGGGCCTCATCTCGCGGCGAGGGGGAAGTCTCATGGTTTTTCTCGAGTTGCGGCGGGAACCTGGGGTACATTCTCGAGTTATGACGGGGATGGCCCTTCCACCCACGTGTTTGTTCAGCGACGTCAGGACTCCTACCTAGTTGCGAGGGACAACTCGGGATTCTCCTCGAGGCTTGACAGGGCAATTGGGACGCCTCTCCAGCTGAGGCGGGAGACCAAGGGTCCCTTTCCATGTGCCAAAGGAATCCTGGGACTCCTATCAAGTTTCACGAGGAGTCAGGCATCGTCTCCTTTGGAGGCACTGATCTCCGTGTACCTCTGGAATTTTCAAAGGATGTGAGGCCTCCGGTCGCGAAGAGGTGGGGAACAAGGTGTTTCTCTGTGGTTTCCACAGGGGATTCAGACATCCTTTCATCTTGGGAGATGCAAGACGAGCCTGCATTCAAGTCACTGCAGGGATATCCGGCCTTATTTCACGTCAGGGCATCGCGGTGTCCATTCCACTTGAGGCCACACTCAGGGTCCCTCTCACATACCTAGAGCTGAGAGAATCCTCCTCTTGAGGTGCTTGTGGTAAGGTGGTATTCCTCTGGAGTCGAAGCCAGGCACTAACCTCTCATCTCGAGTTGATTTTTGGTCCACGGAGATTTTTCGTGTTGTTACAGTGACCTCAGGATCCCTCTAGCATTGAAGCAATGTTCTTGGGGTTTCTCTGGAGTGCCATCAAGGAAATCAAGGCTCCTTTCATGTGTGATGTGCAACACGGAATTGCTCTGCACGCAGTGCAGGGGAATCGGGCCTCATCTCGCGGCGAGGGGGAAGTCTCATTGTTTTTCTCGAGTTGCGGCATGAATCTGGGGTATATTCTCGAGTTACGATGGGGATGGCCCTTCCATCCACGTGTTTGTTCAGCGACGTCAGGACTCCTGCCTAGTTGCGAGGGACCACTCTGGATTCTCCTCGAGGCTTGGCAGGGCAATTGGGACGCCTCTCCAGCTGAGGCGGGAGACCAAGGGTCCCTTTCCACGTGCCACAGGAATCCTGGGACTCCTATCAAGTTTCAAGAGGAGTCAGGCATCGTCTCCTTTGGAGGCACTGATCTCCGCGTACCTCTGGAGTTTTCAAAGGATGTGAGGCCTCCGGTCGCGATGAGGTGGGGAACTAGGTCTTTCTCTGTGGTCTCCACAGGGGATTCAGACATCCTTTTATCTTGGGAGATGCAAGACGAGCCTGCATTCAAGTCACTGCAGGGATATCCGGCCTTATTTCCCGCCAGGGCATCGCGGTGTCCATTCCCCTTGAGGCCGCAAACTCAGCGTTCCTCTCACATACCTAGAGCTGAGAGAAGCCTCCTCTTGAGGTGCTTGTGGTAAGGTGGTATTCCTCTGGAGTCGAAGCCAGGGACTAACCTATCATCTCGAGTTGTTTTTTGGTCCACGGAGCTCTTTCGTGTGGCTACAGTGACCTCAGGATCTCTCTAGCCTTGAAACAGTGTTCTTGGGGTTTCTCTGGAGTGCCATCAAGGAAATCAAGTCTCCTTTCATGTGTGATGTGCAACACGGAATTGCTCTACACGCAGTGCAGGAGAATCGGGCCTCATCTCGCAGCGAGGGGGAATTCTCATGGTTTTTCTCGAGTGGAGGCGGGAACCTCGGGTATATTCTCGAGTTACGACGGGGATGGCCCTTCCACACACGTGTTTGTTCAGCGACGTCAGGACTCCTGCCTAGTTGCGAGGGACAACTCGGGATTCTCCTCGAGGGTTGGCAGGGCAACTGGGACACTTCTCCAGCTGAGGCGGGAGACCTAGGGTCCCTTTCCACGTGCCACAGGAATCCTGGGACTCCTATCAAGTTTCACAAGGAGTCAGGCATCGTCTCCTTTGGAGGCACTGATCTCCGGGTACCTCTGGAGTTTTCAAAGGATGTGAGGTCACCGGTCGCGATGAGGTGGGGAACTAGGTCCTTCTCTGTGGTCTCCACAGGGGATTCAGACATCCTTTCGTCTTGGGAGATGCAAGACGAGCCTGCATTCAAGTCACTGCAGGGATATCCGGCCTTATTTCGAGTCAGGGCATCGCGGTGTCCATTCCACTTGAGGCCGCAATCTCAGGGTCCCTCTCACATAGCTAGAGCTGAGAGAAGCCTCCTCTTGAGGTGCTTGTGGTAAGGTGGTATTCCTCTGGAGTCGAAGCCAGGGACTACCCTCTTAGCTCGAGTTAATTTTTGGTCCACAGAGCTCTTTCGTGTTGCTACAGTGACCTCAGGATCCCTCTAGCCTTGAAAGAGTGTTCTTGGGGTTTCTCTGGAGTGCCATCAAGGAAATCAAGGCTCCTTTCATGTGTGATGTGCAACACGGAATTGCTCTGCACGCAGTGCAGGGGAATCGGCCCTCATCTCGCGGCGAGGGGGAAGTCTCATGGTTTTTCTCGAGTTGCGGCGGGAACCTGGGGTATATTCTCGAGTTACGACGGGGATGGCCCTTCCACACACGTGTTTGTTCAGCGACGGCAGGACTCCTGCCTAGTTGCGAGGGACAACTCGGGATTCTCCTCGAGGCTTGGCAGGGCAATTGGTACGCCTCTCCAGCTGAGGCGGGAGACCAAGGGTCCCTTTCCACGTGCCACAGGAATCCTGGGACTCGTATTAAGTTTCACGAGGAGTCAGGCATCGTCTCCTTTGGAGGCACTGATCTCCGCGTACCTCTGGAGTTTTCAAAGGATGTGAGGCCTCCGGTCGCCGTGAAGTGGGGAACTAGGTCTTTCTCTGTGGTCTCCACAGGGGATTCAGACATCCTTTCATCTTGGGAGATGCAAGTGGAGCCTGCATTCAAGTCATTGCAGGGATATCCGGCCTTATTTCGAGTCAGGGCGTCGCGGTGTCCATTCCACTTGAGGCCGCAAACTCAGGGTCCCTCTCACATATCTAGAGCTGAGAAAAGCCTCCTCTTGAGGTGCTTGTGGTAAGGTGGTATTTCTCTGGAGTCGAAGCCAGGGACTAACCTCTCATCTCGAGTTGATTTTTGGTCCACGGAGCTCTTTCGTGTGGCTACAGTGACCTCAGGATCCCTCTAGCCTTGAAACAGTGTTCTTGGGGTTTCTCTGGAGTGCCATCAAGGAAATCAAGGCTCCTTTCATGTGTGATGTGCAACACGGAATTGCTCTGCACGCAGTGCAGGGGAATCGGGCCTCATCTCGCGGCGAGGGGGAAGTCTCATGGTTTTTCTCGAGTTGCTGCGGGAACCTGGGGTATATTCTCAAGTTACGACGGGGATGGCCCTTCCATACACGTGTTTGTTCAGCGACGTGAGGACTCCTGCCTAGTTGCAAGGGATAACTCGGGATTCTCCTCGAGGCTTGGCAGGGCAATTGGGACGCCTCTCCAGCTGAGTCGGGAGACCAAGGGTCCCTTTCCACGTGCAACAGGAATCCTGGGACTTCTATCAAGTTTCACGAGGAGTCAGGCATCGTCTCCTTTGAAGGCACTGATCTCCGCGTACCACTGGAGTTTTCAAAGGATGTGAGGCCTCCGGTCACGATAAGGTGGGGATCTAGGTCTTTCTCTCTGGTCTCCACAGGGGATTCAGACATCATTTCATCTTGGGAGATGCAAGACGAGCCTGCATTCAAGTCACTTTAGGGATATCTGGCCTTATTTCGAGTCAGGGCATCCCGGTGTCCATTCCACTTGAGGCCGCAAACTCAGGGTCCCTCTCACATACCTAGAGCTGAGAGAAGCCTCCTCTTGAGGTGCTTGTGGTAAGGTGGTATTCCTCTGGAGTCGAAGCCAGGGACTAACCTCTCATCTCGAGTTGATTTTTGGTCCACGGAGGTCTTTCGTGTTGCTACAGTGACCTCAGGATCCCTCTAGCCTTGAAACAGTGTCCTTGGGGTTTCTCTGGAGTGCCATCAAGGAAATCAAGGCTCCTTTCATGTGTGATGTGCAACACGGCACTGCTCTGCACGCAGTGCAGGGGAATCGGGCCTCATCTCGCGGCGAGGGGGAAGTCTCATGGTTTTTCTCGAGTTGCGGCGGGAACCTGGGGTATATTCTCGAGTTACGACGGGGATGGTACTTCCACCCACGTGTTTGTTCAGCGACGTCAGGACTCCTGCTTAGTTGCGAGGGACAACTCGGGATTCTCCTCGAGGCTTGGCAGGGCAATTGGGACGCCTCTCCAGCTGAGGCGGGAAACAAAGGGTCCCTTTCCACGGGCCACAGGAATCCTGGGACTCGTATCAAGTTTCACGAGGAGTCAGGCATCGTCTCCTTTGGAGGCACTGATCTCCGCGTACCTCTGGAGTTTTCAAAGGATGTGAGGCCTCCGGTCGCCATGAGGTGGGGAACTAGGTCTTTCTCTGTGGTCTCCACAGGGGATTCAGACATGCTTTCATCTTGGGAGATGCGAGACGAGCCTGCATTCAAGTCACTGCAGGGATATCCAGCCTTATTTCGCGACAGGGCATCTCAGTGTCCATTCCACTTGAGGCCGCAAACTCAGGGTCCCTCTCACATACCTACAGCTGAGAGAAGCCTCCTCTTGAGGTGCTTGTGGTAAAGTGGTATTCCTCTGGAGTTGAAGCCAGGGACTAACCTATCATCTCGAGTTGTTTTTTGGTCCACGGAGCTCTTTCGTGTGGCTACAGTGACCTCAGGATCTCTCTAGCCTTGAAACAGTGTTCTTGGGGTTTCTCTGGAGTGCCATCAAGGAAATCAAGTCTCCTTTCATGTGTGATGTGCAACACGGAATTGCTCTACACGCAGTGCAGGAGAATCGGGCCTCATCTCGCGGCGAGGGGGAATTCTCATGGTTTTTCTCGAGTGGAGGCGGGAACCTCGGGTATATTCTCGAGTTACGACGGGGATGGCCCTTCCACACACGTGTTTGTTCAGCGACGTCAGGACTCCTGCCTAGTTGCGAGGGACAACTCGGGATTCTCCTCGAGGGTTGGCAGGGCAACTGGGACACTTCTCCAGCTGAGGCGGGAGACCTAGGGTCCCTTTCCACGTGCCACAGGAATCCTGGGACTCCTATCAAGTTTCACAAGGAGTCAGGCATCGTCTCCTTTGGAGGCACTGATCTCCGGGTACCTCTGGAGTTTTCAAAGGATGTGAGGTCACCGGTCGCGATGAGGTGGGGAACTAGGTCCTTCTCTGTGGTCTCCACAGGGGATTCAGACATCCTTTCGTCTTGGGAGATGCAAGACGAGCCTGCATTCAAGTCACTGCAGGGATATCCGGCCTTATTTCGAGTCAGGGCATCGCGGTGTCCATTCCACTTGAGGCCGCAATCTCAGGGTCCCTCTCACATAGCTAGAGCTGAGAGAAGCCTCCTCTTGAGGTGCTTGTGGTAAGGTGGTATTCCTCTGGAGTCGAAGCCAGGGACTACCCTCTTAGCTCGAGTTAATTTTTGGTCCACAGAGCTCTTTCGTGTTGCTACAGTGACCTCAGGATCCCTCTAGCCTTGAAAGAGTGTTCTTGGGGTTTCTCTGGAGTGCCATCAAGGAAATCAAGGCTCCTTTCATGTGTGATGTGCAACACGGAATTGCTCTGCACGCAGTGCAGGGGAATCGGCCCTCATCTCGCGGCGAGGGGGAAGTCTCATGGTTTTTCTCGAGTTGCGGCGGGAACCTGGGGTATATTCTCGAGTTACGACGGGGATGGCCCTTCCACACACGTGTTTGTTCAGCGACGTCAGGACTCCTGCATAGTTGCGAGGGACAACTCGGGATTCTCCTCGAGGCTTGGCAGGGCAATTGGTACGCCTCTCCAGCTGAGGCGGGAGACCAAGGGTCCCTTTCCACGTGCCACAGGAATCCTGGGACTCGTATTAAGTTTCACGAGGAGTCAGGCATCGTCTCCTTTGGAGGCACTGATCTCCGCGTACCTCTGGAGTTTTCAAAGGATGTGAGGCCTCCGGTCGCCGTGAAGTGGGGAACTAGGTCTTTCTCTGTGGTCTCCACAGGGGATTCAGACATCCTTTCATCTTGGGAGATGCAAGTGGAGCCTGCATTCAAGTCATTGCAGGGATATCCGGCCTTATTTCGAGTCAGGGCGTCGCGGTGTCCATTCCACTTGAGGCCGCAAACTCAGGGTCCCTCTCACATATCTAGAGCTGAGAAAAGCCTCCTCTTGAGGTGCTTGTGGTAAGGTGGTATTCCTCTGGAGTCGAAGCCAGGGACTAACCTCTCATCTCGAGTTGATTTTTGGTCCACGGAGCTCTTTCGTGTTGCTACAGTGACCTCAGGATCCCTCTAGCCTTGAAACAGTGTCCTTGGGGTTTCTCTGGAGTGCCATCAAGGAAATCAAGGCTCCTTTCATGTGTGATGTGCAACACGGCACTGCTCTGCACGCAGTGCAGGGGAATCGGGCCTCATCTCGCGGCGAGGGGGAAGTCTCATGGTTTTTCTCGAGTTGCGGCGGGAACCTGGGGTATATTCTCGAGTTACGACGGGGATGGTACTTCCACCCACGTGTTTGTTCAGCGACGTCAGGACTCCTGCTTAGTTGCGAGGGACAACTCGGGATTCTCCTCGAGGCTTGGCAGGGCAATTGGGACGCCTCTCCAGCTGAGGCGGGAAACAAAGGGTCCCTTTCCACGGGCCACAGGAATCCTGGGACTCGTATCAAGTTTCACGAGGAGTCAGGCATCGTCTCCTTTGGAGGCACTGATCTCCGCGTACCTCTGGAGTTTTCAAAGGATGTGAGGCCTCCGGTCGCCATGAGGTGGGGAACTAGGTCTTTCTCTGTGGTCTCCACAGGGGATTCAGACATGCTTTCATCTTGGGAGATGCGAGACGAGCCTGCATTCAAGTCACTGCAGGGATATCCAGCCTTATTTCGCGACAGGGCATCTCAGTGTCCATTCCACTTGAGGCCGCAAACTCAGGGTCCCTCTCACATACCTACAGCTGAGAGAAGCCTCCTCTTGAGGTGCTTGTGGTAAAGTGGTATTCCTCTGGAGTTGAAGCCAGGGACTAACCTCTCATCTGGAGTTGATTTTTGGTCCACGGAGTTCTTTCGTGTTGCTACAGTGACCTCAGGATCCCTCTAGCCTTGAAAGAGTGTTCTTGGGGTTTCTCTGGAGTGCCATCAAGGAAATCAAGGCTCCTTTCATGTTTGATGTGCAACACGGAATTGCTCTGCATGTAGTGCAGGAGAATCGAGCCTCATCTCGCAGCGAGGGGGAAGTCTCATGGTTTTTCTCGAGTTGCGGCGGGAACCTGGGGTATATTCCCGAGTTATGACGGGGATGGCCCTTCCACCCACGTGTTTATTCAGCGACGTCAGGACTCCTGCCTAGTTGCGAGGGACAACTCGGGATTCTCCTGGAGGCTTGGCAGGGCAATTGGGACGCCTCTCCAGCTGAGGCGGGAGACCAAGGGTCCCTTTCCACGTGCCACAGGAATCCTGGGACTCCTATCAAGTTTCACGAGGAGTCAGGCATTGTCTCCTTTGGAGGCACTGATCTCCGCGTACCTCTGGAGTTTTCAAAGGATGTGAGGCCTCCGGTCGCGATGTGGTGGGGAACTAGGTCTTTCTCTGTGGTCTCCACAGGGGATTCAGACATCCTTTCGTCTTGGGAGATGCAAGACGAGCCTGCATTCAAGTCACTGCAGGGATATGCGGCCTTATTTCGAGTCAGGGCATCTCGGTGTCCATTCCACTTGAGGCCGCAAACTCAGGGTCCCTCTCACATACCTAGAGCTGAGAGAAGCCTCCTCTTGAGGTGCTTGTGGTTAAGTGGTATTCCTCTGGAGTCGAAGCCAGGGACTAACCTCTCATCTCGAGTTGATTTTTGGTCCACGGAGCTCTTTCGTGTTGCTACAGTGACCTCAGGATCCCTCTAGCCTTGAAACAGTGTTCTTGGGGTTTCTCTGGAGTGCCACCAAGGAAATCAAGGCTCCTTTCATGTGTGATGTGCAACACGGAATTGCTCTGCACGCAGTGCAGGGGAATCGGGCCTCATCTCGCGGCGAGGGGGAAGTCTCATGGTTTTTCTCGAGTTGCGGCGGGAACCTGGAGGATATTCTCGAGTTACGACGGGGATGGCCCTTCCACCCACGTGTTTGTTCAGCGACGTCAGGACTCCTACCTAGTTGCGAGGGACAACTCGGGATTCTCCTCGAGGCTTGGCAGGGCAATTGGGACGCCTCTCCAGCTGAGGCGGGAGACCAAGGGTCCCTTTCCATGTGCCACAGGAATCCTGGGACTCCTATCAAGTTTCACGAGGAGTCAGGCATCGTCTCCTTTGGAGGCACTGATCTCCGTGTACCTCTGGAATTTTCAAAGGATGTGAGGCCTCCGGTCGCGAAGAGGTGGGGAACAAGTTGTTTCTCTGTGGTTTCCACAGGGGATTCAGACATCCTTTCATCTTGGGAGATGCAAGACGAGCCTGCATTCAAGTCCCTGCAGGGATATCCGGCCTTATTTCACGTCAGGGCATCGCGGTGTCCATTCCACTTGAGGCCACACTCAGGGTCCCTCTCACATACCTAGAGCTGAGAGAAGCCTCCTCTTGAGGTGCTTGTGGTAAGGTGGTATTCCTCTGGAGTCGAAGCCAGGCACTAACCTCTCATCTCGAGTTGATTTTTGGTCCACGGAGATTTTTCGTGTTGCTACAGTGACCTCAGGATCCCTCTAGCATTGAAGCAATGTTCTTGGGGTTTCTCTCGAGTGCCATCAAGGAAATCAAGGCTCCTTTCATGTGTGATGTGCAACACGGAATTGCTCTGCACGCAGTGCAGGGGAATCGGGCCTCATCTCGCGGCGAGGGGGAAGTCTCATGGTTTTTCTCGAGTTGCGGCATGAATCTGGGGTATATTCTCGAGTTACGATGGGGACGGCCCTTCAATCCACGTGTTTGTTCAGCGACGTCAGGACTCCTGCCTAGTTGCGAGGGACAACTCGGGATTCTCCTCGAGGCTTGGCAGGGCAATTGGGACGCCTCTCCAGCTGAGGCGGGAGACCAGGGTCCCTTTCCACGTGCCACAGGAATCCTGGTACTCCTATCAAGATTCAAGAGGAGTCAGGCATCGTCTCCTTTGGAGGCACTGATCTCCGCGTACCTCTGGAGTTTTCAAAGGATGTGAGGCCTCCGGTCGCGATGAGGTGGGGAACTAGGTCTTTCTCTGTGGTCTCCACAGGGGATTCAGACATCCTTTCGTCTTGGGAGATGCAAGACGAGCCTATATTCAAGTCACTGCAGGGATATCCGGCCTTATTTCGAGTCAGGGCATCGCGGTGTCCATTCCACTTGAGGCCGCAAACTCAGGGTCCCTCTCACATACCTAGAGCTGAGAGAAGCCTCCTCTTGAGGTGCTTGTGGTAAGGTGGTATTCCTCTGGAGTCGAAGCCAGGGACTAACCTCTCATCTCGAGTTGATTTTTGGTCCACGGAGCTCTTTCGTGTTGCTACAGTGACCTCAGGATCCCTCGAGGCTTGAAACAGTGTTCTTGGGGTTTCTCTGGAGTGCCATCAAGGAAATCAAGGCGCCTTTCATGTGTGATGTGCAACACGGAATTGCTCTGCACGCAGTGCAGGGGAATCGGGCCTCATCTCACGACGAGGGGGAAGTCTCATGGTTTTTCTCGAGTTGCGGCGGGAACATGGGGTATATTCTCGAGTTACGACGGGGATGGCCCTTCCACCCACGTGTTTGTTCAGCGACGTCAGGACTCCTGCCTAGTTGCGAGGGACAACTCGGGATTCTCCTCGAGGCTTGGCAGGGCAATTGGGACGCCTCTTCAGCTGAGACGGGAGACCAAGTGTCCCTTACCACGTGCCACAGGAATCCTGGGACTCCTATCAAGTTTCACGAGGAGTCAGGCATCGTCTCCTTTGGAGGCACTGATCTCCGCGTACCTTTGGAGTTTTCAAAGGATGTGAGGCCTCCGGTCGCGATGAGGTGGGGAACTAGGTCTTTCTCTGTGGTCTCCACAGGGGATTCAGACATCCTTTCGTCTTGGGAGATGCAAGACGAGCCTGCATTCAAGTCACTGCAGGGATATCCGGCCTTATTTCGAGTCAGGGAATCGCGGTGTCCATTCCACTTGAGGCCGCAAACTCAGGGTCCCTCTCACATACCTAGAGCTGAGAGAAGCCTCCTCTTGAGGTGCTTGTGGTAAGGTGGTATTCCTCTGGAGTCTAAGCCAGGGACTAACCTCTCATCTCGAGTTGATTTTTGGTCCACGGAGCTCTTTCGTGTTGCTACAGTAACCTCAGGATCCCTCTAGCATTGAAACAGTGTTCTTGGGGTTTCTCTGAAGTGCCATCAAGGAAATCAAGGCTCCTTTCATGTTTGATGTGAAACACGGAATTGCTCTGCATGTAGTGCAGGAGAATCGAGCATCATCTCGCGGCGAGGGGGAAGTCTCGTGGTTTTTCTCGAGTTGCGGCGGGAACCTGGGGTATATTCCCGAGTTATGACGGGGATGGACCTTCCACCCACGTGTTTGTTCAGCGACGTCAGGACTCCTGCCTAGTTGCGAGGGACAACTCGGGATTCTCCTGGAGGCTTGGCAGGGCAATTGGGACGCCTCTCCAGCTGAGGCGGGAGACCAAGGGTCCCTTTCCACGTGCCACAGGAATCCTGGGACTCCTATCAAGTTTCACGAGGAGTCAGGCATCGTCTCCTTTGGAGGCACTGATCTCCGCGTACCTCTGGAGTTTTCAAAGGATGTGAGGCCTCCGGTCGCGATGTGGTGGGGAACTAGGTCTTTCTCTGTGGTCTCCACAGGGGATTCAGACATCCTTTCGTCTTGGGAGATGCAAGACGAGCCTGCATTCAAGTCACTGCAGGGATATGCGGCCTTATTTCGAGTCAGGGCATCGCGGTGTCCATTCCACTTGAGGCCGCAAACTCAGGGTCCCTCTCACATACCTAGAGCTGAGAGAAGCCTCCTCTTGAGGTGCTTGTGGTAAGGTGGTATTCCTCTGGAGTCGAAGCCAGGGACTAACCTCTCATCTCGAGTTGATTTTTGGTCCACGGAGCTCTTTCGTGTTGCTACAGTGACCTCAGGATCCCTCTAGCCTTGAAACAGTGTTCTTGGGGTTTCTCTGGAGTGCCACCAAGGAAATCAAGGCTCCTTTCATGTGTGATGTGCAACACGGAATTGCTCTGCACGCAGTGCAGGGGAATCGGGCCTCATCTCGCGGCGAGGGGGAAGTCTCATGGTTTTTATCGAGTTGCGGCATGAATCTGGGGTATATTCTCGAGTTACGATGGGGATGGCCCTTCCATCCACGTGTTTGTTCAGCGACGTCAGGACTCCTGCCTAGTTGCGAGGGACAACTCTGGATTCTCCTCGAGGCTTGCCAGGGCAATTGGGACGCCTCTCCAGCTGAGGCGGGAGACCAAGGGTCCCTTTCCACGTGCCACAGGAATCCTGGGACTCCTATCAAGTTTCAAGAGGAGTCAGGCATCGTCTCCTTTGGAGGCACTGATCTCCGCGTACCTCTGGAGTTTTCAAAGGATGTGAGGCCTCCGGTCGCGATGAGGTGGGGAACTAGGTCTTTCTCTGTGGTCTCCACAGGGGATTCAGACATCCTTTCGTCTTGGGAGATGCAAGACGAGCCTATATTCAAGTCACTGCAGGGATATCCGGCCTTATTTCGAGTCAGGGCATCGCGGTGTCCATTCCACTTGAGGCCGCAAACTCAGGGTCCCTCTCACATACCTAGAGCTGAGAGAAGCCTCCTCTTGAGGTGCTTGTGGTAAGGTGGTATTCCTCTGGAGTCGAAGCCAGGGACTAACCTCTCATCTCGAGTTGATTTTTGGTCCACGGAGCTCTTTCGTGTTGCTACAGTGACCTCAGGATCCCTCGAGGCTTGAAACAGTGTTCTTGGGGTTTCTCTGGAGTGCCATCAAGGAAATCAAGGCGCCTTTCATGTGTGATGTGCAACACGGAATTGCTCTGCACGCAGTGCAGGGGAATCGGGCCTCATCTCACGGAGAGGGGGAAGTCTCATGGTTTTTCTCGAGTTGCGGCGGGAACCTGGGGTATATTCTCGAGTTACGACGGGGATGGCCCTTCCACCCACGTGTTTGTTCAGCGACGTCAGGACTCCTGCCTAGTTGCGAGGGACAACTCGGGATTCTCCACGAGGCTTGGCAGGGCAATTGGGACGCCTCTTCAGCTGAGACGGGAGACCAAGTGTCCCTTTCCACGTGCCACAGGAATCCTGGGACTCCTATCAAGTTTCACGAGGAGTCAGGCATCGTCTCCTTTGGAGGCACTGATCTCCGCGTACCTTTGGAGTTTTCAAAGGATGTGAGGCCTCCGGTCGCGATGAGGTGGGGAACTAGGTCTTTCTCTGTGGTCTCCACAGGGGATTCAGACATCCTTTCGTCTTGGGAGATGAAAGACGAGCCTGCATTCAAGTCACTGCAGGGATATGCGGCCTTTTTTCGAGTCAGGGCATCGCGGTGTCCATTCCACTTGAGGCCGCAAACTCAGGGTCCCTCTCACATACCTAGAGCTGAGAGAAGCCTCCTCTTGAGGTGCTTGTGGTAAGGTGGTATTCCTCTGGAGTCGAAGCCAGGGACTAACCTCTCATCTCGAGTTGATTTTTGGTCCACGGAGCTCTTTCGTGTTGCTACAGTAACCTCAGGATCCCTCTAGCATTGAAACAGTGTTCTTGGGGTTTCTCTGAAGTGCCATCAAGGAAATCAAGGCTCCTTTCATGTTTGATGTGAAACACGGAATTGCTCTGCATGTAGTGCAGGAGAATCGAGCATCATCTCGCGGCGAGGGGGAAGTCTCATTGTTTTTCTCGAGTTGCGGCGGGAACATTTAGTATATTCTCGAGTTAAGCCGGGGATGGCCCTTCCACACACGTGTTTGTTAAGCGACGTCAGGACTCCTACCTAGTTGCGAGGGACAACTCGGGATTCTCCTTGAGGCTTGGCAGGGCAATTGGGACGCCTCTCCAGCTGAGGCGGGAGACCAAGGGTCCCTTTCCACGTGCCACAGGAATCCTGGGACTCCTATCAAGTTTCACGAGGAGTCAGGCATCGTCTCCTTTGGAGGCACTGATCTCCGCGTACCTCTGGAGTTTGCAAAGGATGTGAGGAATCCAGTCGCGATGAGGTGGGGAACTAGGTCTTTCTCTGTGGTCTCCACAGGGGATTCAGACATCCTTTCGTCTTGGGAGATGCAAGACGAGCCTGCATTCAAGTCACTGCAGGGATATCCGGCCTTATTTCGAGTCAGGGCATCGCGTTGTCCATTCCACTTGAGGCCGCAAACTTAGGGTCCCTCTCACATACCTAGAGCTGAGAGAAGCCTCCTCTTGAGGTGCATGTGGTAAGGTGGTATTCCTCTGGAGTCGAAGCCAGGGACTAACCTCTCATCTCGAGTTGCTTTTTGGTCCACGGAGCTCTTTCGTGTTGCTACAGTGACCTCAGGATCCCTCTAGCCTTGAAACAGTGTTCTTGGGGTTTCTCTGGAGTGCCACCAAGGAAATCAAGGCTCCTTCCATGTTTGATGTGCAACACGGAATTGCTCTGCACGCAGTGCAGGGGAATCGGGCCTCATCTCGCGGCGAGGGGGAAGTCTCATGGTTTTTCTCGAGTTGCGGCGGAAACCTGGAGTATATTCTCGAGTAACGACGGGGATGGCCCTTCCACCCACGTGTTTGTTAAGCGACGTCAGGACTCCTACCTAGTTGCGAGGGACAACTCGGGATTCTCCTCGAGGCTTGGCAGGGCAATTGGGACGCCTCTCCAGCTGAGGCGGGAGACCAAGGGTCCCTTTCCATGTGCCACAGGAATCCTGGGACTCCTATAAATTTTCACGAGGAGTCAGGCATCGTCTCCTTTGGAGGCACTGATCTCCACGTACCTCTGGAGTTTTCAAAGGATGTGAGGCCTCCGGTCGCGATGAGGTGGGGAACAAGGTGTTTCTCTGTGGTCCCCACAGGGGATTCAGACATCCTTTCGTCTTGGGAGATGCAAGACGAGCCTGCATTCAAGTCACTGCAGGGATATCCGGCTTTATTTCGCGTCAGGGCATCGCAGTGTCCATTCCACTTGAGACCGCAAACTCAGCGTCCCTCTCACATACCTAGAGCTGAGAGAAGCCTCCTCTTGAGGTGCTTGTGGTAAGGTGGTATTCCTCTGGAGTCGAAGCCAGGGACTATCCTCTCATCTCGAGTTGATTTTTGGTCCACGGAGCTCTTTCGTGTTGCTACAGTGACCTCAGGATCCCTCTAGCCTAGAAACAGTGTTCTTGGGATTTCTCTGGAGTGCCATCAAGGAAATCAAGGCTCCTTTCATGTTTGATGTGTAACACGGAATTGCTTTGAATGCAGTGCTGGGGAATCGGGCCTCATCTTGCGGCGAGGGGGAAGTCTCACGGTTTTTCTCGAGTTGCGGCGGGAACCTGGGGTATATTCTCGAGTTAAGCCGGGGATGGCCCTTCCTCCCACGTGTTTGTTCAGCGACGTCAGGACTCCTGCCTAGCTGCGAGGGACAACTCGGGATTCTCCTCGAGGCTTGGCAGGGCAATTGGGACGCCTCTCAAGCTGAGGCGGGAGACCAAGGGTCCCTTTCCACGTGCCACAGGAATCCTGGGACTCCTAAGAAGTTTCACGAGGAGTCAGGCATCGTCTCCTTTGGAGGCACTGATCTCCGCGTACCTCTGGAGTCTTCAAAGGATGTGAGGCCTCCGGTCGCGTGAGGTGGGGAACTAGGTCTTTCTCTGAGGTCTCCACAGGGGATTCAGACATCCTTTCGTCTTGGGAGATGCAAGACGAGCCTGCATTCAAGTCACTGCAGGGATATGCGGCCTTATTTCGAGTCAGGGCATCGCGGTGTCCTTTCCATTTGAGGCGGCAAACTCAGGGTCCCTCTCACATACCTAGAACTGAGAGAAGCCTCCTCTTGAGGTGCTTGTGGTAAGGTGATATTCCTCTGGAGTCGAAGCCAGGGACTAACCTCTCATCTGGAGTTGATTTTTGGTCCACGGAGCTCTTTCGTTTTGCTACAGTGACCTCAGGATCCCTCTAGCCTTGAAACAGTGTTCTTGGGGTTTCTCTGGAGTGCCATCAAGGAAATCAAGGCTCCTTTCATGTTTGATGTGCAACACGGAATTGCTCTGCATGCAGTGCAGGAGAATCGAGGCTCATCTCGCGGCGAGGGGGAAGTCTCATGGTTTTTCTCGAGTTGCGGCGGGAATCTGGGGTATATTCTCGAGTTATGACGGGGATGGCCCTTCCACCCACGTGTTTGTTCAGTGACGTCAGGACTCTTTCCTAGTTGCGAGGGACAATTCGGGATTCTCCTCGAGGCTTGGCAGAGCAATTGGGATGCCTCTCCAGCTGAGGCGGGATTCCAAGGGTCCCTTTCCACATGCCACAGGAATCCTGGGACTCCTATCAAGTTTCACGAGGAGTCAGGCATCGTCTCCTTTGGAGGCACTGATCTCTGTGTACCTCTGGAGTTTTCAAAGAATGTGAGGCCTCCGGTCGCGATGAGGTGGGGAACTAGGTCTTTCTCTGTGGTCTCCACAGGGGATTCAGACATCCTTTCGTCTTGGGAGATGAAAGACGAGCCTGCATTCAAGTCACTGCAGGGATATGCGGCCTTTTTTCGAGTCAGGGCATCGCGGTGTCCATTCCACTTGAGGCCGCAAACTCAGGGTCCCTCTCACATACCTAGAGCTGAGAGAAGCCTCCTCTTGAGGTGCTTGTGGTAAGGTGGTATTCCTCTGGAGTCGAAGCCAGGGACTAACCTCTCATCTCGAGTTGATTTTTGGTCCACGGAGCTCTTTCGTGTTGCTACAGTGACCTCAGGATCCCTCTAGCCTTGAAACAGTGTTCTTGGGGTTTCTCTGGAGTGCCACCAAGGAAATCAAGGCTCCTTCCATGTTTGATGTGCAACACGGAATTGCTCTGCACGCAGTGCAGGGGAATCGGGCCTCATCTCGCGGCGAGGGGGAAGTCTCATGGTTTTTCTCGAGTTGCGGCGGAAACCTGGAGTATATTCTCGAGTTACGACGGGGATGGCCCTTCCACCCACGTGTTTGTTAAGCGACGTCAGGACTCCTACCTAGTTGCGAGGGACAACTCGGGATTCTCCTCGAGGCTTGGCAGGGCAATTGGGACGCCTCTCCAGCTGAGGCGGGAGACCAAGGGTCCCTTTCCATGTGCCACAGGAATCCTGGGACTCCTATAAATTTTCACGAGGAGTCAGGCATCGTCTCCTTTGGAGGCACTGATCTCCACGTACCTCTGGAGTTTTCAAAGGATGTGAGGCCTCCGGTCGCGATGAGGTGGGGAACAAGGTGTTTCTCTGTGGTCCCCACAGGGGATTCAGACATCCTTTCGTCTTGGGAGATGCAAGACGAGCCTGCATTCAAGTCACTGCAGGGATATCCGGCTTTATTTCGCGTCAGGGCATCGCAGTGTCCATTCCACTTGAGACCGCAAACTCAGCGTCCCTCTCACATACCTAGAGCTGAGAGAAGCCTCCTCTTGAGGTGCTTGTGGTAAGGTGGTATTCCTCTGGAGTCGAAGCCAGGGACTATCCTCTCATCTCGAGTTGATTTTTGGTCCATGGAGCTCTTTCGTGTTGCTACAGTGACCTCAGGATCCCTCTAGCCTTGAAACAGTGTTCTTGGGATTTCTCTGGAGTGCCATCAAGGAAATCAAGGCTCCTTTCATGTTTGATGTGTAACACGGAATTGCTTTGAATGCAGTGCTGGGGAATCGGGCCTCATCTTGCGGCGAGGGGGAAGTCTCACGGTTTTTCTCGAGTTGCGGCGGGAACCTGGGGTATATTCTCGAGTTACGACGGGGATGGCCCTTCCTCCCACGTGTTTGTTCAGCGACGTCAGGACTCCTGCCTAGCTGCGAGGGACAACTCGGGATTCTCCTCGAGGCTTGGCAGGGCAATTGGGACGCCTCTCAAGCTGAGGCGGGAGACCAAGGGTCCCTTTCCACGTGCCACAGGAATCCTGGGACTCCTAAGAAGTTTCACGAGGAGTCAGGCATCGTCTCCTTTGGAGGCACTGATCTCCGCGTACCTCTGGAGTCTTCAAAGGATGTGAGGCCTCCGGTCGCGTGAGGTGGGGAACTAGGTCTTTCTCTGAGGTCTCCACAGGGGATTCAGACATCCTTTCGTCTTGGGAGATGCAAGACGAGCCTGCATTCAAGTCACTGCAGGGATATGCGGCCTTATTTCGAGTCAGGGCATCGCGGTGTCCTTTCCACTTGAGGCTGCAAACTCAGGGTCCCTCTCACATACCTAGAACTGAGAGAAGCCTCCTCTTGAGGTGCTTGTGGTAAGGTGATATTCCTCTGGAGTCGAAGCCAGGGACTAACCTCTCATCTGGAGTTGATTTTTGGTCCACGGAGCTCTTTCGTTTTGCTACAGTGACCTCAGGATCCCTCTAGCCTTGAAACAGTGTTCTTGGGGTTTCTCTGGAGTGCCATCAAGGAAATCAAGGCTCCTTTCATGTTTGATGTGCAACACGGAATTGCTCTGCATGCAGTGCAGGAGAATCGAGGCTCATCTCGCGGCGAGGGGGAAGTCTCATGGTTTTTCTCGAGTTGCGGCGGGAATCTGGGGTATATTCTCGAGTTATGACGGGGATGGCCCTTCCACCCACGTGTTTGTTCAGTGACGTCAGGACTCTTTCCTAGTTGCGAGGGACAATTCGGGATTCTCCTCGAGGCTTGGCAGAGCAATTGGGATGCCTCTCCAGCTGAGGCGGGATTCCAAGGGTCCCTTTCCACATGCCACAGGAATCCTGGGACTCCTATCAAGTTTCACGAGGAGTCAGGCATCGTCTCCTTTGGAGGCACTGATCTCTGTGTACCTCTGGAGTTTTCAAAGAATGTGAGGCCTCCGGTCGCGATGAGGTGGGGAACTAGGTCTTTCTCTGTGGTCTCCACAGGGGATTCAGACATCCTTTCATCTTGGGAAATGCAGGATGAGCCTGCATTCAAGTCACTGCATGGATATCCGGCCTTATTTCGAGTCAGGGCATCGCGGTGTCCATTCCACTTGAGGCCGCAAACTCAGGGTCCCTCTCACATACATAGAGCTGAGAGAAGCCTCCTCTTGAGGTGCTTGTGGTAAGGTGGTATTCCTCTGGAGTCGAAGCCAGGGACTAACCTGCATCTCGAGTTGATTTTTGGGCCACGGAGCTCTTTCGTGTTGCTACAGTAACCTCAGGATCCCTCTAGCATTGAAACAGTGTTCTTGGGGTTTCTCGGGAGTACCATCAAGGAAATCAAGGCTCCTTTCATGTTTGATGTGCAACACGGAATTGCGCTGCATGCAGTGCAGGAGAATCGAGCGTCATCTCGCGGCGAGGGGGAAGTCTCATAATTTTTCTCGAGCTGCGGCGGGAATCTGGGGTATATTCTCGAGTTACGACGGGGATGGCCATTCCACCCACGTGTTTGTTCAGTGACGTCAGGACTCCTGCCTAGTTGCGAGGGACAACTCGGGATTCTCCTCGAGGATTGGCAGGGCAATTGGGATGCCTCTCCAGCTGAGGCGGGAGACCAAGGGTCCCTTTCGACGTGCCGCAGGAATCCTGGGACTCCTATCAAGCTTCACGAGGAGTCAGGCATCGTCTCCTTTGGAGGCACTGATCTCTGCGTACCTCTGGAGTTTTCAAAGGATGTGAGGCCTCCGGTCGCGATGAGGTGGGGAACTAGGTCTTTCTCTGTGGTCTCCACAGGGGATTCAGACATCCTTTCGTCTTGGGAGATGCAAGACGAGCCTACATTCAAGTCACTGCAGGGATATTCGGCCTTATTTCGAGTCAGGGCATCGCGGTGTCCACTCCACTTGAGGCCGCAAACTCAGGGTCCCTCTCACATACCTAGAGCTGAGAGAAGCCTCCTCTTGAGGTGCTTGTGGTAAGGTGGTATTCCTCTGGAGTCGAAGCCAGGGACTAACTTCTCATCTCGAGTTGATTTTTGGTTAACGGAGTTTTTCTTGTTGCTACAGTGACCTCAGGATCCCTCTAGCCTTGAAGCAGTGTTCTTGGGGTTTCTCTGGAGTGCCATCAAGGAAATCAAGGCTCCTTTCATGTGTGATGTGCAACACGGAATTGCTCTGCACGCAGTGCAGGGGAATCGGGCCACATCTCGCGGCGAGGGGGAAGTCTCATTGTTTTTCTCGAATTGCGGCAGGAATCTGGGGTATATTCTCGAGTTACGTTGGGGATGGCCCTTCCATCCACGTGTTTGTTCAGCGACGTCAGGACTCCTGCCTAGTTGCGAGGAACAAATCTGGATTCACCTCGAGGCTTGCCAGGGCATTTGGGACGCCTCTCCAGCTGAGGCGGGAGACCAAGGGTCCCTTTCCACGTGCCACAGGAATCCTGGGACTCCTATCAAGTTTCACGAGGAGTCAGGCATCGTCTCCTTTGGAGGCACTGATCTCCGCGTACCCCTGGAGTTTTCAAAGGATGTGAGGCCTCCGGTCGCGATGAGGTGGGGAACTAGCTCTTTCTCTGTGGTTTTCACAGGGGATTCAGACATCCTTTCATCTTGGGAGATGCAAGACGAGCCTGCATTCAAGTCACTGCAGGGATATCCGGCCTTATTTCGCATCAGGGCATCGCGGTGTCCATTCCACTTGAGGCCGCAAACTCAGGGTCCCTCTCACATACCTAGAGCTGAGAGAAGCCTCCTCTTGAGGTGCTTGTGGTAAGGTGGTATTCCTCTGGAGTCGAAGCCAGGGACTAACCTCTCATCTCGAGTTGATTTTTGGTCCACGGAGCTCCTTCTCGTTGCTACAGTGACCTCAGGATTCCTCTATCCTTGAAACAGTGTTCTTGGGGTTTCTCTGGAGTGCCATCAAGGAAATCAAGGCTCCTTTCATCTGTGAAGTGCAACACGGAATTGCTCTGCACGCACTGCAGGGGAATCGGGCCTCATCTCGCGGCGAGGGGGAAGTCTCATGGTTTTTCTCCAGTTACGGCGGGAACCTGGGGTATATTCTCGAGTTACGACGGGGATGGCCCTTCCACCCACGTGTTTGTTCAGCGACGTCAGGACTCCTGCCTAGTTGCGAGGGACAACTCGGGATTCTCCTCGAGGCTTGGCAGGGCAATTGGGACGCCTCTCCAGCTGAGGCAGGAGACCAAGTGTCCCTTTCCACTTGCCACAGGAATCCTGGGACTGCTATCAAGGTTCACGAGGAGTCAGGCATCGTCTCCTTTGGAGACACTGATCTCCGCGTACCTCTGTAGTTTTCAAAGGATGTGAGGCATCCGGTCGCGATGAGGTGGGGAACTAGGTCTTTCTCTGTGGTCTCCACAGGGGATTCAGACATCCTTTCGTCTTGGGAGATGCAAGACGAGCCTGCATTCAAGTCACTGCAGGGATATCCGGCCTTATTTCGCATCAGGGCATCGCGGTGTCCATTACACTTGAGGCCGCAAACTCAGGGTCCCTCTCACATACCTAGAGCTGAGAGAAGGCTCCTCTTGAGGTGCTTGTGGTAAGGTGGTATTCCTCTGGAGTCGATGCCAGGGACTAACCTCTCATCTCGAGTTGATTTTTGGTCCACGGAGCTCTTTCGTGTGGCTACAGTGACCTCAGGATCCCTCTAGCCTTGAAACAGTGTTCTTGGGGTTTCTCTGGAATGCCATCAAGGAAATCAAGGCTCCTTTCATGTTTGATGTACAACAGGGAATTGCTCTGCACGCAGTGCAGGGGAATCGGGCCTCATCTCGCGGCGAGGGGGAAGTCTCATGGTTTTCCTCGAGTTGCGGCGGGAACCTGGGGTATATTCTCGAGTTACGACGGGGATGGCCCTTCCACCCACGTGTTTGTTCAGTGACGTCACGACTCCTGCCTAGTTGCGAGGGACAACTCGGGATTCTCCTCGAGGCTTGGCAGGGCAATTGGGACGCCTCTCCAACTGAGGCAGGAGACCAAGTGTCCCTTTCCACGTGCCACAGGAATCCTGGGACTGCTATCAAGGTTCACGAGGAGTCAGGCATCGTCTCCTTTGGAGGCACTGATCTCCGCGTACCTCTGGAGTTTTCAAAGGATGTGAGGCCTCCGGTCGCGATGAGGTGGGGAACTAGGTCTTTCTCTGTGGTCTCCACAGGGGATTCAGACATCCTTTCATCTTGGGAGATGCAAGACGAGCCTGCATTCAAGTCACTTCAGAGATATCTGGCCTTATACCGTGTCAGGGCATCGCGGTGTCCATTCCATTTGAGGCCGCAAACTCAGGTTCCCTCTCACATACCTAGAGCTGAGAGAAGCCTCCTCTTGAGGTGCTTGTGGTAAGGTGGTATTCCTCTGCAATCGAAGCCAGGGACTAACCTCTCATCTCGAGTTGTTTTTTGGTCCACGGAGCTCTTTCGTGTTGCTACAGTGACCTCAGGATCCCTCTAGCCTTGAAACAGTGTTCTTGTGGGTTCTCTGGAGTGCCATCAAGGAAATCAAGGCTCCTTTCGTGTTTGATGTGCAACACGGAATTGCTCTGCATGCAGTGCAGGGGAATCGAGCCTCATCTCGCGGCGAGGAGGAAGTCTCATGGTTTTTCTCGAGTTGCGGCGGGAACCTGGGTTATATTCTCGAGTTATGACGGGGATGGCCCATCCACCCACGTGTTTGTTCAGCGACGTCAGGACTCCTGCCTAGTTGCGAGGGACAACTCGGGATTCTCCTCGAGGCTTGGCAGGGCAATTGGGACGCCTCTCCAGCTGAGGCAGGAGACCAAGTGTCCCTTTCCACGTGCCACAGGAATCCTGGGACTGCTATCAAGGTTCACGAGGAGTCAGGCATCGTCTCCTTTGGAGGCACTGATCTCCGCGTACCTCTGGAGTTTTCAAAGGATGTGAGGCATCCGGTCGCGATGAGGTGCGGAACTAGGTCTTTCTCTGTGGTCTCCACAGGGGATTCAGACATCCTTTCGTCTTTGGAGATGCAAGACGAGCCTGCATTCAAGTCACTGCATGGATATCCGGCCTTATTTCGAGTCAGGGCATCGCGGTGTCCATTCCACTTGAGACCGCAAAATCAGGGTCCCTCTCACATACCTAGAGCTGAGAGAAGCCTCCTCTTGAGGTGCTTGTGGTAAGGTGGTATTCCTCTGGAGTCGAAGCCAAGGACTAACCTCACATCTCGAGTTGATTTGTCGTCCACGGAGCTCTTTCGTGTTGCTACAGTGACCTCAGGATCCCTCTAGCCTTGAAACAGTGTTCTTGGGGTTTCTCTGGAGTGCCATCAAGGAAATCAAGGCTCCTTTCATGTTTGATGTGCAACACGGAATTGCTCTGCATGCAGTGCAGGAGAATCGAGTCTCATCTCGCGGCGAGGGGGAAGTCTCATCGTTTTTCTCGAGTTGCAGCAGGAACCTGGGGTATATTCTCGAGTTACGATGGGGATGGCCCTTCCAACCACGTGTTTGTTCAGCGACGTGAGGACTCCTGCCTAGTTGCGAGGGACAACTCGGGATTCTCCTCGAGGCTTGGCAGGGCAATTGGGACGCCTCTCCAGCTGAGGCGGGAGACCAAGGGTCCCTTTCCACGTGCACAGGGATCCTGGGACTCCTATCAAGTTTCACGAGGAGTCAGGCATCGTCTCCTTTGGAGGCACTGATCTCCGCGTACCTCTGAAGTTTTCAAAGAATTTGAGGCCTCTGGTCGCAATGAGGTGGGGAACTAAGTCTTTCTCTGTGGTCTCCACAGGGGATTCAGACATCCTTTCGTCTTGGGAGATGCAAGACGAGCCTGCATTCAAGTCACTGCAGGGATATCTGGCCTTATTTCGAGTCAGGGCATCGCGGTGTCCATTCTACTTGAGGCCGCAAACTCAGGGTCCCTCTCACATACCTAGAGCTGCGAGAAGCCTCCTCTTGAGGTGCTTGTGGTAAGGTGGTATACCTCTGGAGTCGAAGCCAGGGACTAACCTCTCATCTCGAGTTGATTTTTGGTCCATGGAGCTCTTTTGTGTTGCTACAGTGACCTCAGGATCCCTCTAGCCTTGAAACAGTGTTCTTGGGGTTTCTCTGCAGTGCCATCAAGGAAATCAAGGCTCCTTTCATGTGTGATGTGCAACACGGAATTGCTCTGCACGCAGTGCAGGGGAATCGGGCCTCATCTCGCGGCGAGGGGGAAGTCTCATGGTTTTTCTCGAGTTGTGGCGGGAACCTGGGGTATATTCTCGACTTACGACGGGGATGGCCCTTCCAGCCACATGTTTGTTCAGCGACGTCAGGACTCCTGCCTAGTTGCGAGGGACAACTCGGGATTCTCCTCGAGGCTTGGCAGGGCAATTGGGACGCCTCTCCAGCTGAGGCGGGAGACCAAGAGTCCCTTTCCACGTGCCACAGGAATCCTGGGACTCCTATCAAGTTTCACGAGGAGTCAGGCATCGTCTCCTTTGGAGGCACTGATCTCCGCATACCTCTGAAGTTTTCAAAGGATGTGAGGCCTCCGGTCGCGATGAGGTGGGGAACTAGGTCTTTCTCTGTGGTCTCCACAGGGGATTCAGACATCCTTTCATCTTGGGAGATGCAAGACGAGCCTGCATTCAAGTCACTGCAGGGATATCCGGCCTTATTTCGCATCAGGGCATCGCGGTGTCCATTCCACTTGAGGCCGCAAACTCAGGGTCCCTCTCACATACCTAGAGCTGCGAGAAGCCTCCTCTTGAGGTGCTTGTGGTAAGGTGGTATTCCTCTGGAGTCGATGCCAGGGACTAACCTCTCATCTCGAGTTGATTTTTGGTCCACGGAGCTCTTTCGTGTGGCTACAGTGACCTCAGGATCCCTCTAGCCTTGAAACAGTGTTCTTGGGGTTTCTCTGGAATGCCATCAAGGAAATCAAGGCTCCTTTCATGTTTGATGTACAACAGGGAATTGCTCTGCACGCAGTGCAGGGGAATCGGGCCTCATCTCGCGGCGAGGGGGAAGTCTCATGGTTTTCCTCGAGTTGCGGCGGGAACCTGGGGTATATTCTCGAGTTACGACGGGGATGGCCCTTCCACCCACGTGTTTGTTCAGCGACGTCAGGACTCCTGCCTAGTTGCGAGGGACAACTCGGGATTCTCCTCGAGGCTTGGCAGGGCAATTGGGACGCCTCTCCAACTGAGGCAGGAGACCAAGTGTCCCTTTCCACGTGCCACAGGAATCCTGGGACTGCTATCAAGGTTCACGAGGAGTCAGGCATCGTCTCCTTTGGAGGCACTGATCTCCGCGTACCTCTGGAGTTTTCAAAGGATGTGAGGCCTCCGGTCGCGATGAGGTGGGGAACTAGGTCTTTCTCTGTGGTCTCCACAGGGGATTCAGACATCCTTTCGTCTTGGGAGATGCAAGACGAGCCTGCATTCAAGTCACTGCATGGATATCCGGCCTTATTTCGAGTCAGGGCATCGCGGTGTCCATTCCACTTGAGACCGCAAAATCAGGGTCCCTCTCACATACCTAGAGCTGAGAGAAGCCTCCTCTTGAGGTGCTTGTGGTAAGGTGGTATTCCTCTGGAGTCGAAGCCAAGGACTAACGTCACATCTCGAGTTGATTTGTGGTCCACGGAGCTCTTTCGTGTTGCTACAGTGACCTCAGGATCCCTCTAGCCTTGAAACAGTGTTCTTGGGGTTTCTCTGCAGTGCCATCAAGGAAATCAAGGCTCCTTTCATGTTTGATGTGCAACACGGAATTGCTCTGCATGCAGTGCAGGAGAATCGGGCCTCATCTCGCGGCGAGGGGGAAGTCTCATGGTTTTTCTCGAGTTGCGGCGGGAACCTGGGGTATATTCTCGACTTACGGCGGGGATGGCCCTTCCAGCCACATGTTTGTTCAGCGACGTCAGGACTCCTGCCTAGTTGCGAGGGACAACTCGGGATTCTCCTCGAGGCTTGGCAGGGCAATTGGGACGCCTCTCCAGCTGAGGCGGGGGACCAAGGGTCCCTTTCCACTTGCCACAGGAATCCTGGGACTCCTATCAAGTTTCACGAGGAGTCAGGCATCGTCTCCTTTGGAGGCACTGATCTCCGCGTACTTCTGGAGTTTTCAAAGGATTTGAAGCCTCCGGTCGCGATGAGGTGGGGAACTAGGTCTTTCTCTGTGGTCTCCACAGGGGATTCAAACATCCTTTCATCTTGGGAGATGCAAGACGAGCCTGCATTCAAGTCACTTCAGAGATATCTGGCCTTATACCGTGTCAGGGCATCGCGGTGTCCATTCCATTTGAGGCCGCAAACTCAGGTTCCCTCTCACATACCTAGAGCTGAGAGAAGCCTCCTCTTGAGGTGCTTGTGGTAAGGTGGTATTCCTCTGGAATCGAAGCCAGGGACTAACCTCTCATCTCGAGTTGATTTTTGGTCCACGGAGCTCTTTCGTGTTGCTACAGTGACCTCAGGATCCCTCTAGCCTTGAAACAGTGTTCTTGTGGGTTCTCTGGAGTGCCATCAAGGAAATCAAGGCTCCTTTCGTGTTTGATGTGCAACACGGAATTGCTCTGCATGCAGTGCAGGGGAATCGAGCCTCATCTCGCGGCGAGGAGGAAGTCTCATGGTTTTTCTCGAGTTGCGGCGGGAACCTGGGTTATATTCTCGAGTTATGACGGGGATGGCCCATCCACCCACGTGTTTGTTCAGCGACGTCAGGACTCCTGCCTAGTTGCGAGGGACAACTCGGGATTCTCCTCGAGGCTTGGCAGGGCAATTGGGACGCCTCTCCAGCTGAGGCGGGAGACCAAGGGTCCCTTTCCACGTGCACAGGAATCCTGGGACTCCTATCAAGTTTCACGAGGAGTCAGGCATCGTCTCCTTTGGAGGCACTGATCTCCGCGTACCTCTGAAGTTTTCAAAGAATTTGAGGCCTCTGGTCGCAATGAGGTGGGGAACTAAGTCTTTCTCTGTGGTCTCCACAGGGGATTCAGACATCCTTTTGAAAGGTTGTTGCTGAACGATAAGACGCGGGATTCTTGGCCTCCGGAGGAGACGAATTCAATCCGGGGCCAGGGACGAGGCTGGATCGCTCAGAGCTTTTGTGTAATAAAGTTTTATTAAAGTATAAAGGAGATAGGGAAAGCTTCTGACATAGGCATCAGAAGGGGGCAAAAGAGTACCCCCCTCCTAGTCTTTAGCTGTATGTTATATAGTCACTCACAGTCTGTTAATGAAATGAAAGGAATGTCATAAAATTTAGAATGGCATCAGATAATTCATCCCAGGCCATAAAACGATTGACTTGAATCTTGTAGAAGGGCAGAATACCAACAAATAGTTCCGTTTACATAGATTAGGGGAACAATACCTGAGTAAGTAAGTTAGGCCGTTTGGCGGAACCAACTTGAAGATAGAGTCTGGGGTTCATTAACATAGCTTAAGACAACATTTCCATACGAAAAAGGAATGTATTGGTTAACTCAAAGTTTGAGAGTAGTTAGCTTTAGGTGAGACCAGGTGTCATGGCAACACAGAATGTTAGGAGAAACCTCCTTTTAAATTTGTATAGAGAAGGAAAAACAGATCGCTGGTTTGTTTCTTCTTGCCATTTAAGAGAGATAAAAATGTCTGGCACTTACAGCCTCTTTCCTCCATTTGGAGACCCCTGGCCTTCCTGCCTGTTACCCTCTCACTTTCGTCTTGGGAGATGCAAGACGAGCCTGCATTCAAGTCACTGCAGGGATATCTGGCCTTATTTCGAGTCAGGGCATCGCGGTGTCCATTCTACTTGAGGCCGCAAACTCAGGGTCCCTCTCACATACCTAGAGCTGCGAGAAGCCTCCTCTTGAGGTGCTTGTGGTAAGGTGGTATGCCTCTGGAGTCGAAGCCAGGGACTAACCTCTCATCTCGAGTTGATTTTTGGTCCATGGAGCTCTTTTGTGTTGCTACAGTGACCTCAGGATCCCTCTAGCCTTGAAACAGTGTTCTTGGGGTTTCTCTGCAGTGCCATCAAGGAAATCAAGGCTCCTTTCATGTGTGATGTGCAACACGGAATTGCTCTGCACGCAGTGCAGGGGAATCGGGCCTCATCTCGCGGCGAGGGGGAAGTCTCATGGTTTTTCTCGAGTTGTGGCGGGAACCTGGGGTATATTCTCGACTTACGACGGGGATGGCCCTTCCAGCCACATGTTTGTTCAGCGACGTCAGGACTCCTGCCTAGTTGCGAGGGACAACTCGGGATTCTCCTCGAGGCTTGGCAGGGCAATTGGGACGCCTCTCCAGCTGAGGCGGGAGACCAAGAGTCCCTTTCCACGTGCCACAGGAATCCTGGGACTCCTATCAAGTTTCAAGAGGAGTCAGGCATCGTCTCCTTTGGAGGCACTGATCTCCGCATACCTCTGAAGTTTTCAAAGGATGTGAGGCCTCCGGTCGCGATGAGGTGGGGAACTAGGTCTTTCTCTGTGGTCTCCACAGGGGATTCAGACATCCTTTCATCTTGGGAGATGCAAGACGAGCCTGCATTCAAGTCACTGCAGGGATATCCGGCCTTATTTCGCATCAGGGCATCGCGGTGTCCATTCCACTTGAGGCCGCAAACTCAGGGTCCCTCTCACATACCTAGAGCTGAGAGAAGCCTCCTCTTGAGGTGCTTGTGGTAAGGTGGTATTCCTCTGGAGTCGATGCCAGGGACTAACCTCTCATCTCGAGTTGATTTTTGGTCCACGGAGCTCTTTCGTGTGGCTACAGTGACCTCAGGATCCCTCTAGCCTTGAAACAGTGTTCTTGGGGTTTCTCTGGAGTGCCATCAAGGAAATCAAGGCTCCTTTCATGTTTGATGTGCAACACGGAATTGCTCTGCACGCAGTGCAGGGAATCGGGCCTCATCTCGCGGCGAGGGGGAAGTCTCATGGTTTTCCTCGAGTTGCGGCGGGAACCTGGGGTATATTCTCGAGTTACGACGGGGATGGCCCTTCCACCCACGTGTTTGTTCAGTGCAGTCAGGACTCCTGCCTAGTTGCGAGGGACAATTCGGGATTCTCCTCGAGGCTTGGCAGGGCAATTGGGACGCCTCTCCAGCTGAGGAGGGAGACCAAGTGTCCCTTTCCACGTGCCACAGGAATCCTGGGACTCCTATCAAGTTTCACGAGGAGTCAGGCATCGTCTCCTTTGGAGGCACTGATCTCCGCGTACCTCTGGAGTTTTCAAAGGATGTGAGGCCTCCGGTCGCGATGAGGTGGGGAACTAGGTCTTTCTCTGTGGTCTCCACAGGGGATTCAGACATCCTTTCGTCTTGGGAGATGCAAGACGAGCCTGCATTCAAGTCACTGCAGGGATATCCGGCCTTATTTCGCGTCAGGGCATCGCAGTGTCCATTCCAATTGAGGCCGCAAACTCAGGGTCCCTCTCACATACCTAGAGCTGAGAGAAGCCTCCTCTTGAGGGGCTTGTGGTAAGCTGGTATTCCTCTGGAGTCGAAGCCAGGGACTAACCTCTCATCTCGAGTTGATTTATGGTCCACGGAGCTCTTTTGTGTTGCTACAGTGACATCAGGATCCCTCTAGCCTTGAAACAGTGTTCTTGGGGTTTCTCTGGAGTGCCATCAAGGAAATCAAGGCTCCTTTCATGTTTGATGTGCAATACGGAATTGCTTTGAATGCAGTGCAGGGGAATCGGGCCTCATCTCGCGGCGAGGGGGAAGTCTCATGGTTTTTCTCGAGTTGCGGCGGGAACCTGGGGTATATTCTCGAGTTACGACGGGGATGGCCCTTCCACACACGTGTTTGTTCAGCGACGGCAGGACTCCTGCCTAGTTGCGCGGGACAACTCGGGATTCTCCTCGAGGCTTCGCAGGGCAATTGGGACGCCTCTCCAGCTGAGGCGGGAGACCAAGGGTCCCTTTCCACGTGCCACAGGAATCCTGGGACTCCTATCAAGTTTCACGAGGGGTCAGGCATCGTCTCCTTTGGAGGCACTGATCTCCGCGTACCTCTGGAGTTTTCAAAAGATGTGAGGCCTCCGGTCGCGATGAAGTGGGGAACTAGGTCTTTCGCTGTGGTCTCCACAGGGGATTCAGACATCCTTTCGTCTTGGGAGATGCAAGACGAGCCTGCATTCAAGTCACTGCAGGGATATCCGGCCTTATTTCGAGTCAGGGCATCGCGGTGTCCATTCCACTTGAGGCCGCAAACTCAGGGTCCCTCTCACATACCTAGAGCTGAGAGAAGCCTCCTCTTGAGGTGCTTGTGGTAAGGTGGTATTCCTCTGGAGAAGAAGCCAGGGACTAATCTCTCATCTCGAGTTGATTTTTGGTCCACGGAGCTCTTTCGTGTTGCTACAGTGACCTCAGGATCCCTCTAGCCTTGAAACAGTGTTCTTGGGGTTTCTCTGGAGTGCCATCAAGGAAATCAAGGCTCCTTTCATGTGTGATGTGCAACACGGAATTGCTCTGCACGCAGTGCAGGGGAATCGGGCCTCTTCTCGCGGCGAGGGGGAAGTCTCATGGTTTTTCTCGAGTTGCCCCGGGAACCTGGGGTATATTCTCGAGTTACGACGGGATGGACCTTCCACCCACGTGTTTGTTCAGTGACGTCAGGACTCCTGCCTAGTTTCGAGGGACAACTCGGGATTCTCCTCGAGGCTTGGCAGGGCAATTGGAACGCCTCTCCAGCTGAGGCCGGAGACCAAGGGTCCCTTTCCACGTGCCACAGGAATCCTGGGACTCCTATCAAGTTTCATGAGGAGTCAGGCATCGTCTCCTTTGGAGGCACTGATCTCCGCGTACCTTTGGAGTTTTCAAAGGATGTGAGGCCTCCGGTCGCGATGAGGTGGGGAACTAGGTCTTTCTCTGTGGTCTCCACAGGGGATTCAGACATCCTTTCGTCTTGGGAGATGCAAGACGAGCCTGCATTCAAGTCACTGCAGGGATATCCGGCCTTATTTCGAGTCAGGGCATCACGGTGTCCATTCCACTTGAGGCCGCAAACTCAGGGTCCCTCTCACATACCTAGAGCCGACAGAAGCCTCCTCTTGAGGTGCTTGTTGTAAGGTGGTATTCCTCTGGAGTCGACGCCAGGGACTAACCTCTCATCTCGAGTTGATTCTTGCTCCACGGAGCTCTTTCGTGTTGCTACAGTGACTTCAGGATCCCTCTAGCCTTGAAACAGTGTTCTTGGGGTTTCTCTGGAGTGCCATCAAGGAAATCAAATCTCCTTTCATGTGTGATGTGCAATACGGAATTGCTCTGCACGCAGTGCAGGGGAATCGGGCCTCATCTTGCGGCGAGGGGGAAGTCTCATTGTTTTTCTTGAGTTGCGGCGGGAACCTGGGTTATATTCTCGAGTTACGACGGGGATGGCCCTTCCACACACCTGTTTGTTCAGCGACTTAAGGACTCCTGCCTAGTTGCGAGGGAGAATTCGGGAATCTCCTCGAAGCTTGGCAGGGCAATTGGGATGCCTCTCCAATGAGGCGGGAGACCAAGTGTCCCTTTCCACGTGCCACAGGAATCCTGGGACTCTTATCAAATATCTCGAGGAGTCAGGCATCGTCTCCTTTGGAGGCACTGTTCTCCGCGTACCTCTGGAGTTTTCAAAGGATGTGAGGCCTCCGATCGCGATGAGGTGGGGAACTAGGTCTTTCTCTGTGGTCTCCACAGGGGATTCAGACATCCTTTCGTCTTGGGAGATGCAAGACGAGCCTGCATTCAAGTCACTGCAGCGATATCCGGCCTTATTTCGAGTTAGGGCATCGCGGTGTCCATTCCACTTGAGGCTGCAAACTCAGGGTCCCTCTCACATACCTAGAACTGAGAGAACCCTCCTCTTGAGGTGCTTGTGGTAAGGTGGTATTCCTCTGGAGTCGATGCCAGGGACTAACCCCTCATCTCGAGTTGATTTTTTGGTCCACGGAGCTCTTTCGTGTTGCTACAGTGACCTTAGGATCCCTCTAGCCTTGAAACAGTGTTCTTGGGGTTTCTCTGGAGTGCCATCAAGGAAATCAAGGCTCCTTTCAAGTGTGATGTGCAACATGGAATTGCTCTGCACGCAGTGCAGGGGAATCAGGCCTCATTTTGCTTCGAGGGGGAAGTCTCATGGTTTTTCTCGAGTTGCGGCGGGAACCTGGGGTATATTCTCGAGTTACGACGGGGATGGCCCTTCCACACAAGTATTTGTTCAGCGACGTCAGGACTTCTGCCTAGTTGCGAGGGACAACTCGGGATTCTCCTCGAGGCTTGGCAGGGCAATTTGGATGCCTCTCCAGCTGAGGCGGGAGACCAAGGGTCCCTTTCCACGTGCCACAGGAATCCTGGGACTCCTATCAAGTCTCTCGAAGAGTCAGGTATCGTCTCCTTTGGAGGCACTGATCTCTGCATACCTCTGGAGCTATCAAAGGATGTGAGGCGTCCGGTCGCGATGAGGTGGGGAACTAGGTCTTTCTCTGTCGTGTCCGCAGGGGATTCAGACATCCTTTCATCTTGGGAGAGGCAAGACGAGCCTGCATTCAAGTCACTGCAGGGATATCCTGCCTTATTTCGAGTCAGGGCATCGCGGTGTCCATTCGACTTGAGGCTGCAAACCAAGGGTCCCTCTCACATACCTAGAGCTGAGAGAATCCTCCTCTTGAGGTGCTTTTGGTAAGGTGGTATTCCTCTGGAGTCGAAGCCAGGGACTAACCTCTCATCTTGAGTTGATTCTTGCTCCACGGAGCTCTTTCATGTTGCTACAGTGACTTCAGGATCCCTCTAGCCTTGAAACAGTGTTCTTGGGTTTTCTCTGGAGTGCCATGTAGGAAATTAATGCTCCTTTCAAGTGTGATGTGCAACACGGAATTGCTCTGCACGCAGTGCAGGGGAATCGGGCCTCATCTCGCGGCGAGGGGGAAGTCTCATGGTTTTTCTCGAGTTGCGGCGGGAACCTGGGGTATATTCTCGAGTTACGACGGGAATGGCCCTTCCACACACCTGTTTGTTCAGCGACGTCAGGACTCCTGCCTAGTTGCAAGGGACAACTCGGGATTCTCCTCGAGGCTTGGCAGGGCAATTGGGATGCCTCTCCAGATGAGGCGGGAGACCAAGGGTCCTTTTCCACGTGCCACAGGAATCCTGGGACTCCTATCAAGTTTGATGAGGAGTCAGCCATCGTTTCCTTTGGAGGCACTGACCTCCGGGTACCTCTGGAGTTTTCAAAGGATGTGAGGCCTCCGGTCGCGATGAGGTGGGTAACTAGGTCTTTCTGTGTGGTCTCCACAGGGGATTCAGACATCCTTTCATCTTGGGAGATGCAAGAAGAGCCTGCATTCAAGTCACTGCAGGGATATCCGGCCTTATTTCGAGTCAGGGCATCGCGGTGTCCATTCCACTTGAGGCTGCAAACTCAGGGTCCCTCTCACATACCATGAGCTGAGAGAAGCCTCCTCTTAAGGTGCTTGTGGTAAGGTGGTATTCCTCTGGAGTCGAAGCCAGGAACTAATTTCTCATCTCGAGTTGATTTTTGGGCCACGGAGCTCTTTCGTGTTGCTACAGTGACCTCAGGATGCCTCTAGCCTTGAGACAGTGTTCCTGGGGTTTCTCTGGAGTGCCATCAAGGAAATCAAGGCTCCTTTCAGGTGTGATGTCCAACACGGAATTGCTCTGCACGCAGTGCAGGGGAATCGGGCCTCATCTCGCGGCGAGGGGGAAGTTTCATGGTTTTTCTCGAGTTGCGGCCGGAACCTGCGGTATATTCTCGAGTTACGACGGGGATGGCCCATCCACCCACATGTTTGTTCAGCCACGTCAGGACTCGAGTCTAGTTGCGAGGGACAACTCGGGATTCTCCTCGAGGCTTGGCAGGGCAATTGGGACGCCTCTCCAGCTGAGGCGGGAGACCAAGGGTCCCTTTCCACGTGCCACAGGAATCCTGGGACTCCTATCAAGTGTCACGAGGAGTCAGGCATCGTCTTCTTTGGAGGCACTGTTCTCCGCGTACCTCTGAAGTTTTCAAAGGATGTGAGGCCTCCGTTCGTGATGAGGTGTGGAACTAGGTCTTTCTCTGTGGTCTCCACAGGGGAATCAGACATCCTTTCGTCTTGGGAGATGCAAGACGAGCCTGCATTCAAGTCACTGCAATGATATCCGGCCTTATTTCGAGTCAGGGCATCGCGGTGTCCATTCCACTTGAGGCCGCAAACTCAGGGTCCCTCTCACATACCTAGAGCTGAGAGAAGCCTCCTCTTGAGGTGCTTGTGGTAAGGTGGTGTTCTTCTGGAGTCGAAGTCAGGGACTAACCTCTCATCTCGAGTTGATTTTTGGCCCACGGAGCTCCTTTGTGTTGCTACAGTGACCTCAGGATCCCTCTAGCCTTGAAACAGTGTTCTTGGGGTTTCTCTGGAGTGCCATCAAGGAAATCAAGGCTCCTTTCCTGTGTGATGTGCAACACGGAATTGCTCTACAGTTAGTGCAGAGGAATCGGTCCTGATCTCGCGGCGAGGGGGAAGTCTCATGGTTTTTCTCTAGTTGCGGCGGGAACCTGGGGTATATTCTCGAGTTACGACGGGGATGGCCCTTCCACCCACGTGTTTGTTCAGCGATGGCAGGACTCCTGCCTAGTTGCGAGGGACAACTCGGGATTCTTCTCGAGGCTTGGCAGGGCAATTGGGACGCCTCTCCAGCTGAGGCGGGAGACCAAGGGTCCCTTTCCACGTGCCACAGGAATCCTGGGACTCCTATCAAGTTTCACGAGGAGTCAGGCATCGTTTCCTTTGGAGGCACTGATCTCCGCGTACCTCTGAAGTTTTCAAAGAATGTGAGGTCTCCGGTTGCGATGAGGTGGGGAACTAGGTCTTTCTCTGTGGTCTCCAAGGGGATTCAGACCACATTTTGTCTTGGGAGATGCAAGACAAGCCTGCATTCAAGTGACTGCAGGGATATCCGGCCTTATTTCGAGTCAGGGCGTAGCGGTGTCCATTCCATTTGAGGCCGCAAACTCAGATTCCCTCTCACATCCCGAGAGCTGAGAGAAGCCTCCTCTTGAGGTACTTGTGGTAAGGTGGTGTTCTTCTGGGGTTGAAGCCAGGGACTAACCTCTCATCTCGAGTTGATTTTTGGCCCACGGAGCTGTTCCGTGTTGCTACATTGACCTCAGGATCCCTCTAGCCTTGAAACAGTGTTCTTGGGTTTTCTCTGGAGTGCCATCAAGGAAATCAGGGCTCCTTTCATGTGTGATGTGCAACACGGAATTGCTCTGCACGCAGTGTAGAGGAATCGGGCCTCATCTCGCGGCGAGGGGGAAGTCTCATGGTTTTTCTCGAGTTGCGGTGGGAACCTGGGGTATATTCTCGAGTTACGATGGGGATGGCCCTTTCACACACGTGTTTCTTCAGCGACGGCAGGACTCCTGCCTAGTTGGGAGGGACAACTCGGGATTCTCCTCGAGGCTTGGCAGGGCAATTGGGACGCCTCTCCAGCTGACGCGGGTGTCCAAGTGTCCCTTTCCACGTGCCACAGGAATCCTGGGACTCCTATTAAGTTTCACGAGGAGTCAGGCATCGTCTCCTTTGGAGGCACTGATCTCCGCGTACCTCTGGAGTTTTCAAAGGATGTGAGGCCTCCGGTCGCGATGAGGTGGGGAACTAGGTCTTTCTCTGTGGTCTCCACAGGGGATTCAGACATCCTTTCGTCTTGGGAGATGCAACACGAGCCTGCATTCAAGTCACTGCAGGAATATCTGGCCTTATTTCGAGTCAGGGCATCCCGGTGTCCATTCGACTAGAAGCTGCAAACTCAGGGTCCCTCTCACATACCTAGAGCTGAGAGAAGCCTCCTCTTGAGGTGCTTGTGGTAAGGTGGTATTCCTGTGGAGTTGAAGCCAGGGACTAACCCCTCATCTCGAGTTGATTTTTGGGCCACGGAGCTCTTTCGTGTTGCTACAGTGACCTCAGGATCCCTCTAGCCTTGAAACAGTGTTCTTGGGGTTTCTCTGGAGTGCCATCAAGGAAATCAAGGCTCCTTTCATGTGTGATGTGCAACACGGAATTGCTCTGCACGCAGTGCAGGGGAATCGGGCCTCAGCTCGAGGCGAGGGGGAAATCTCATGGTTTTTCTCGAGTTGAGGCGGGAACCTGGGGTATATTCTCGAGTTACGATGGGGATGGCCCTTCCACCCACGTGTTTGTTCAGCGACGTCAGGACTCCTGCCTAGTTGCAAGGGACAACTCGGGATTCTCCTCGAGGATTGGCAGGGCAATTGGGACGCCTCTCCAGCTGAGGTGTGAGACCAAGGGTCCCTTTCCACGTGCCGCAGGAATCCTGGGACTCCTATCAAGTTTCACGAGGAGTCAGGCATCGTCTCCTTTGGAGGCACTGATCTCCGCGTACCTCTGAAGTTTTCAAAGGATGTGAGGCCTCCGGTTGCGATGAGGTGGGGAACTAGGTCTTTCTCTGTGGTCTCCAAGGGGATTCAGACACCCTTTTGTCTTGGGAGATGCAAGACGAGCCTGCATTCAAGTCACTGCAGGGATATCCGGCCTTATTTCGAGTCAGGGCATCACGGTGTCCATTCCACTTGAGGCCGCTAACTCAGGTTCCCTCTCACATACCTAGAGCTGAGAGAAGCCTCCTCTTGAGGTGCTTGTGGTAAGGTGGTATTCCTGTGGAGTCGAAGTTAGGGACTAACCTCTCATCTCGAGTTGATTTTTGGTCCACGGAGCTCTTTCGTGTTGCTACAGTGACCTCAGGATCCCTCTAGCCTGGAAACAGTGTTCTTGGGGTTTCTCTGGAGTGCCATCAAGGAAATCAAGGCTCCTTTCATGTGTGATGTGCAACACGGAATTGCTCTGCACGCAGTGCAGGGGAATCGGGCCTCATCTCGCGGCGAGGGGAAGTCTCATGGTTTTTCTCGAGTTGCGGCGGGGACCTGGGGTATATTCTCGAGTTACGACGGGGATGGCCCTTCCACCCACGTGTTTGTTCAGCGACGTCAAGACTCCTGCCTAGTTGCGAGGGACAACTCGGGATTCTCCTCGAGGTTTGGCAGGGCAATTGGGACGCCTCTCCAGCTGAGGCGGGAGACCAAGGGTCCCTTTCCACGTGCCACAGGAATCCTGGGACTCCTATCAAGTTTCACGAGGGGTCAGGCATCGTCTCCTTTGGAGGCACTGATCTCCGCGTACCTCTGAAGTTTTCAAAGGATGTGAGGCCTCCGGTCGCGATGAGGTGGGGAACTAGGTCTTTCTCTGTGGTCTCCACAGGGGATTCAGACATCCTATCTTCTTGGGAGATGCAAGACGAGCCTGTATTCAAGTCACTGCAGTTATATCCGGCCTTATTTCGAGTCAGGGCATCGCGGTGTCCATTCCACTTGAGGCCGCAAACTCAGGGTCCGTCTCACATACCTAGAGCTGAGAGAAGCCTCCTCTTGAGGTGCTTGTGGTAAGGTGGTATTTCTCTGGAGTCGAATCCAGGGACTAACCTCTCATTTCGAGTTGATTTTTGGTCCACGGAGCTCTTTCGTGTTGCTACAGTGACCTCAGGATCCCTCTAGCCTTGAAACAGTGTTCTTGGGGTTTCTCTGGAGTGCCATCAAGGAAATCAAGGCTCCTTTCATGTTTGATGTGCAACACGGAATTGCTCTGCATGCAGTGCAGGAGAATCGAGCCTCATCTCGCGGCGAGGGGGAAGTCTCATGGTTTTTCTCAAGTTGCGGCGGGACCCTGGGGTATATTCTCGAGTTATGACGGGGATGGCCCTTCCAGGCACGTGTTTGTTCAACGACGTCAGGACTCCTGCCTAGTTGCTAGGGAGAACTCGGGAATCATCTCGAGGCTTGGCAGGGCAATTGGGACGCCTTTCCAGCTGAGGCGGGAGACCAAGTGTCCCTTTTCACGTGCCACAGGAATCCTGGGACTCCTATCAAGTTTCACGAGGGGTCAGGCATCGTCTCCTTTGGAGGCACTGATCTCCACGTACCTCTGAAGTTTACAAAGGATGTGAGGCCTCCGGTCGCGATGAGGTGGGGAACTAGGTCTTTCTCTGTGGTCTCCACAGGGGATTCAGACATCCTTTCATCTTGGGAGATGCAAGACGAGCCTGCATTCAAGTCACTGCAGGGATATCCGGCCTTATTTCGAGTCAGGGCATCGCGGTGTCCATTCCACTTGAGGCCGTAAACTCAGGGTTCCTCTCACATACCTAGAGCTGAGAGAAATTTCCTCTTGAGGTGCTTGTGGTAAGGTGGTATTCCTCTGGAGTCGAAGCCAGGAACTAACCTCTTATCTCGAGTTGATTTTTGGTCCATGGAACTCTTTCGTGTTGCTACAGTGACCTCAGTTTTCCTCTAGCCTTGAAACAGTGTTCTTGGGGTTTCTCTGGAGTGACATCAAGGAAATCAAGGCTCCTTTCATGTGTGATGTGCAACACGGAATTGCTCTGCACGCAGTGCAGGGTTTCGGGCCTCATTTTGCGGCGAGGGGGAAGTCTCATGGTTTTTCTCGAGTTGCGGTGGGAACCTGGGGTATATTCTCGAGTTACAACGGGGATGGCCCTACCACCCACGTGTTTGTTCAGTCACGTCAGGACTCCTGCATAGTTGCGAGGGACAACTCGGGATTCTCCTCGAGGCTTGGCAGAGCAATTGGGACGCCTCTGCAGCTGAGGCGGGAGACCAAGGGTTCCTTTCCAGGTGCCACAGGAATCCTGGGACTCCTATCAAGTTTCACGAGGAGTCAGGCATCGTCTCCTTTGGAGGCACTGATCTCCGCGTACCTCTGGAGTTTTCAAAGGATGTGAGGCCTCCGGTCGCGATGAGGTGGGGACTAGGTCTTTCTCTGTGGTCTCCACAGGGGATTCAGACATCCTTTCGTCTTGGGAGATGCAGGACAAGCCTGCATTCATGTCACTGCAGGGATATCTGGCCTTATTTCGAGTAAGGGCATCGCGGTGTCCATTCCACTTGAGGCCGCAAACTCAGGGTCCCTCTCACATACCTAGAGCTGAGAGAAGCCTCCTCTTGAGGTGCTTGTGGTAAGGTGGTATTCCTCTGGAGTCGAAGCCAGGGACTAACCTCTCATCTCGAGTTGATTTTTGGTCCACGGAGCTCTTTCGTGTGGCTACAGTGATCTCAGGATCCCTCTAGCCTTGAAACAGTGTTCTTGTGGGTTCTCTGGAGTGCCATCAAGGAAATCAAGGCTCCTTTCGTGTTTGATGTGTAACACGGAATTGCTCTGCATGCAGTGCAGGGGAATCGGGCCTCATCTCGCGGAGAGGGGGAAGTCTCATGGTTTTTCTCGAGTTGCGGCGGGAACCTGGGTAATATTCTCGAGTTACGACAGGGATTGCCCATCCACCCACGTGTTTGTTCAGCGACGTCAGGACTCCTGCCTAGTTGCGAGGGACAACTCGGGATTCTCCTCGAGGCTTGGCAGGGCAATTGGGACGCCTCTCCAGCTGAGGCAGGAGACCAAGGGTCCCTTTCCACGTGCCACAGGAATCCTGGGTCTGCTATCAAGGTTCACGAGGAGTCAGGCATCGTCTCCTTTGGAGGCACTGATCTCCGCGTACCTCTGGAGTTTTCAAAGGATGTGAGGCATCCGGTCGCGATGAGGTGGGGAACTAGGTCTTTCTCTGTGGTCTCCACAGGGGATTCAGACATCCTTTCGTCTTGGGAGATGCAAGATGAGCCTGCATTCAATTCACTGCAGGGATTTCCGGCCTTATTTCACGTCAGGGCATCGCAGTGTCCATTCCACTTAAGTCCGCAAACTCAGGGTCCCTCTCACATACCTAGAGCTGAGAGAAGCCTCCTCTTGAGGTGCTTGTGGTAAGGTGGTATTCCTCTGGAGTCGAAGCCAGGGACTAACCTCTCATCTCGAGTTGATTTTTGGTCCACGGACCTCTTTCGTGTTGCTGCAGTAACCTCAGGATCCCTCTAGCCTTGAAACAGTGTTCTTGGGGTTTCTCTGGAGTGCCATCAAGGAAATCAAGGCTCCTTTCATGTTTGGTGAGCAACACGGAATTGCTCTGCATGCAGTGCTGGAGAATCGAGCCTCATCTCGCGGCGAGGGGGAAGTCTCATGGTTTTTCTCAAGTTGCGGCGGGACCCTGGGGTATATTCTCGAGTTATGACGGGGATGGCCCTTCCAACCACGTGTTTGTTCAACGACGTCAGGACTCCTGCATAGTTGCGAGGGAGAACTCGGGATTCACCTCGAGGCTTGGCAGGGCAATTGGGACGCCTCTCCAGCTGAGGCGGGAGACCAAGTGTCCCTTTTCACGCGCCACAGGAATCCTGGGACTCCTATAAAGTTTCACGAGGAGTCAGGCATCCTCTTCTTTAAAGGAACTGATCTCCGCGCACCTCTGGAGTTTTCATAGGATGTGAGGCCTCCGGTCGCGATGAGGTGGGGAACTAGATCTTTCTCTGAGGTTTCCACGGGGATTCAGACATCCTTTCATCTTAGGAGATGCAAGACGAGCCTGTATTCAAGTCACTGCAGGGATATCCGGCCTTATTTCGAGTCAGGGCATCGCGGTGTCCATTCCACTTGAGGGCGCAAACTCAGGGTCCCTCTCACATACCTAGAGCAGAGAGAAGCCTATTCTTGATGTGCTTGTGGTAAGGTGGTATTCCTCTGGAGTCGAAGCCAGGGACTAACCTCTCATCTCGAGTTGATTTTTGGTCCACGGAGCTCTTTCGTGTTGCTACAGTGACCTCAGGATCCCTCTAGCCTTGAAACAGTGTTCTTGGGGTTTCTCTGGAGTGCCATCAAGGAAATCAAGGCGCCTTTCATGTGTGATGTGCAACACGGAATTGCTCTGCACGCAGTGCAGGGAATCGGGCCTCATCTCGCGGCGAGGGGGAAGTCTCATGGTTTTTCTCGAGTTGCGGCGGGAACCTGGGGTATATTCTCGTGTTACGACGGGGATGGACCTTCCACACACGTGTTTGTTCAGCGACGTCAGGACTCCTGTCTAGTTGCGAGGGACAACTCGGGATTCTCCTCGAGGTTTGGCAGGGCAATTGCGACGCCTCTCCAGCTGAGGCGGGAGACCAAGGGTCCCTTTCCACGTGCCACAGGAATCCTGGGACTCCTATCAAGTTTCACGAGGAGTCAGGCATCGTCTCCTTTGGAGGCACTGATCTCCGCGTACCTCTGGACTTTTCAAAGGATGTGAGGCCTCCGGTCGCAATGAGGTGGGGAACTTGGTGTTTCTCTGTGGTCTCCACAGGGGATTCAGACATTCTTTCGTCTTGGGAGATGCAAGACGAGCCTGCATTCAAGTCACTGCAGGGATATCCGGCCTTATTTCGAGTCAGGGCATCGCGGTGACCATTCCACTTGAGGCCGCAAACTCAGGGTCCCTTTCAGATAGCTAGAGCTGAGAGAAGCCTCCTCTTGAGGTGCTTGTGGTAAGGTGGTATTCCTCTGGAGTCGAAGCCAGGGACTAACCTCTCATCTCGAGTTGATTTTTGGCCGACGGAGGTCTTTCGTGTTGCTACAGTGACCTCAGGATCCCTCTAGCCTTGAAACAATGTTCTTGGGGTTGCTCTGGAATGCCATCAAGGAAACCAAGGCTCCTTTCATGTGTGATGTGCAACACGTAATTGCTCTGCATACAGTGCAGGGGAATCGGGCCTCATCTCACGGCGAGGGGGAAGTCTCATGGTTTTTCTCGAGTTGCGGCGGGAACCTGGGGTATATTCTCGAGTTACGACGGGGTTGGACCTTCCACAGACGTGTTTCTTCAGCGACGTCAGGACTCCTGTCTAGTTGCGAGGGACAACTCGGGATTCTCCTCGAGGCTTGGCAGGGCAATTGGGACGCCTCTCCAGCTGAGGCGGGAGACCAAGGGTCCCTTTCCATGTGCCACAGGAATCCTGGGACTCCTATCAAGTTTCACGAGGAGTCAGGCATCGTCTCCTTTGGAGGCACTGATCTCCGCGTACCTCTGGAGTTTTCAAAGGATGTAAGGCCTCCGGTCGCGATGAGCTGGGGAACTAGGTCTTTCTCTATGGTCTTCACAGAGGATTCAGACATCCTTTCATCTTGGGAGATGCTAGACGAGCCTGCATTCAAGTCACTGCAGGGATATCCGGCCTTATTTTGAGCCAGGTCATCGCAGTGTCCATTCCACTTGAGGCCGCAAACTCAGGGTCCCTCTCACATACCTAGAGCTGAGAGAAGCCTCCTCTTGAGGTGCTTGTGGTAAGGTGGTATTCCTCTGGAGTCGAAGCCAGGGACTAACCTCTCATCTCAAGTTGATTTTTGGTCCACGGAGCTCTTTCGTGTTGCTACATTGACATCAGGATCCCTCTAGCCTTGAAACAGTGTTCTTGGGGTTTCTCTGGAGTGCCATCAAGGAAATCAAGGCTCCTTTCATGTGTGATGTGCAACACGGAATTGCTCTGCACGCAGTGCAGGGGAATCGGGCCTCAGCTCGCGGCGAGGGGGAAGTCTCATGGTTTTTCTCGAGTTCCGGCGGAAACCTGGGGTATATTCTCGAGTTACGACGGGGATGGCCCTTCCACACTCGTGTTTCTTCAGCGACGGAAGGACTCCTGCCTAGTTGCGAGGGACAACTCGGGATTCTCCTGGAGGCTTGGCAGGGCAATTGGGACGCCTCTCCAGCTGAGGCGGGAGACCAAGCGTCCCTTTCCACGTGCCACAGGAATCCTGGAACTCCTATCAAGTTTCACGAGGAGTCAGGCATCGTCTCCTTTGGAGGCACTGATCTCCGCGTACCTCTGGAGTTTTCAAAGGATGTGAGGCCTCCGGTCGCGATGAGGTGGGGAACTAGGTCTTTCTCTGTGGTCTACACAGGGGATTCAGACATCCTTTCGTCTTGGGAGATGCAAGACGAGCCTGCATTCAAGTCACTGCAGGGAAATCCAGCCTTATTTCGAGTCAGGGCATCGCGGTGTCCATTCCACTTGAGGCCGCAAACTCAGAGTCCCTCTCACATACCTAGAGCTGAGAGAAGCCTCCTCTTGAGGTGCTTGTGGTAAGGTGGTATTCCTGTGGAGTTGAAGCCAGGGACTAACCTCTCATCTCGAGTTGATTTTTGGTCCACGGAGCTCTTTCGTGTTGCTACAGGGACCTCAGGATCCCTCTAGCCTTGAAACAGTGTTCTTGGGTTTTCTCTGGAGTGCCACCAAGGAAATCAAGGCTACTTTCATGTGTGATGTGCAACACGGAATTGCTCTGCACGCAGTGCAGGGGAATCGGGCCTCATCTCGCGGCGAGGGGGAAGTCTCATGGTTTTTCTCGAGTTGCGGCGGGAACCTGGGGTATATTCTCGAGTTACGACGGGGATGGCCCTTCCACCCACGTGTTTGTTCAGCGACGTCAGGACTCCTGCCTAGTTGCGAGGGACAACTCGGGATTCTCCTCGAGGCTTGGCAGGGCAATTGGGACGCCTCTCCAGCTGAGGCGGGAGACCAAGGGTCCCTTTCCTCGTGTCACAGGAATCCTGGGACTCCTATCAAGTCTCACGAGGAGTCAGGCATCGTCTCCTTTGGAGGCACTGATCTCCGCGTACCTCTGGAGTTTTCAAAGGATGTGAGGCCTCTGGTCGCGATGAGGTGGGGAACTAGGTCTTTCTCTGTGGTCTCCACAGGGGAGTCAGACATCCTTTCATCTTGGGAGATGCAAGACGAGCCTGCATTCAAGTCACTGCAGGGATATCCGGCCTTATTTCGAGTCAGGGCATCGCGATGTCCATTCCACTTGAGGCCGCAAACTCAGGGTCCCTCACACACACCTAGAGCTGAGAGAAGCCTCCTCTTGAAGTGCTTGTGGTAAGGTGGTATTCCTCTGGAGTCGAAGCCAGGGACTAACCTCTCATCTCGGGTTGATTTTTGGTCCATGGAGCTCTTTTGTGCTGCTTCAGTGACCTCAGGATCCCTCTAGCCTTGAAACAGTGTTCTTGGGGTTTCTCTGGAGTGCCATCAAGGAAATCAAGGCTCCTTTCATGTGTGATGTGCAGCACGGAATTGCTCTGCATGCACTGCAGGGGAATCTGTCCTCATCTCGCGGCGAGGGGGACGTCTCATGGTTTTTCTCGAGTTGCGGCGGGAACCTGGGGTATATTCTCGAGTTACGACGGCGATGGCCCTTCCACCCACGTGTTTGTTCAGCGACGTCAGGACTCCTGCCTAGTTGCGAGGGACAACTCGGGATTCTCCTCGAGGCTTGGCAGGGCAATTGGGACGCCTCTCCAGCTGAGTCGGGAGACCAAGTTTCCCTTTCCACGTGCCACAGGAATCCTGGGACTCCTATCAAGTTTCACGAGGAGTCAGGCATCGTCTCCTTTGGAGGCACTGATCTCCGCGTACCTCTGGAGTTTTCAAAGGATGTAAGGCCTCCGGTCCCGAAGAGGTGGGGAACTAGGTCTTTCTCTATGGTCTTCGCAGGGGATTCAGACATCCTTTCATCTTGGGAGATGCAAGACGAGCCTGCATTGAAGTCACTGCAGGGATATCCGGCCTTATTTTGAGCCAGGTCATCGCAGATTCCATTCCACTTGAGGCCGCAAACTCAGGGTCCCTCTCACATACCTAGAGCTGAGAGAAGCCTCCTCTTGAGGTGCTTGTGGTAAGGTGGTATTCCTCTGGAGTCGAAGCCAGGGACTAACCTCTCATCTCGAGTTGATTTTTGGTCCACGGAGCTCTTTCGTGTTGCTACAGTGACCTCAGGATCCCTCTAGCCTTGAAACAGTGTTCTTGGGGTTTCTCTGGAATGCCATCAAGGAAATCAAGGCTCCTTTCATGTGTGATGTGCAACACGGAATTGGCTGCACGCAGTGCAGGGGAATCGGGCCTCATCTCGCGGCGACGGGGAAGTCTCATGGTTTTTCTCGAGTTGCGGCGGGAACCTGGGGTATATTCTCGAGTTCCGACGGGAATGGCCCTTCCAACCAAGTGTTTGTTCAGCGACGTCAGGACTCCTGCCTAGTTGCGAGGGACAACTCGGGATTCTCCTCGAGGCTTGGCAGGGCAATTGGGACGCCTCTCCAGCTGAGGCGGGAGACCAAGGGTCCCTTTCCACGTGCACAGGAATCCTGGGACTCCTATCAAGTTTCACGAGGAGTCAGGCATCGTCTCCTTTGGAGGCACTGATCTCCGCGTACCTCTGAAGTTTTCAAAGGATGTGAGACCTCCGGTCGCGATGAGGTGGGGAACTAGGTCTTTCTCTGTGGTCTCCACAGGGGATTCAGACATCCTTTCATCTTGGGAGATGCAAGACGAGCCTGCATTCAAGTCACTGCAGGGATATCCGGTCTTATTTCGAGTCAGGGCATCGCGGTGTCCATTCCACTTGAGGCCGCAAAGTCAGGGTCCCTCTCACATACCTAGAGCTGAGAGAAGCCTCCTCTTGAGGTGCTTGTGGTAAGGTGGTATTCCTCTGGAGTTGAAGCCAGGGACTAACCTCTCATCTCGAGTTGATTTTTGGTCCATGGAGCTCCTTCGTGTAGCTACAGTGACCTCAGGATCTCTCTCGCCTTGAAACAGTGTTCTTGCGGTTTCTCTGGAGTGCCACCAAGGAAATCAAGGCTCCTTTCATGTGTGATGTGCAGCACGGAATTGCTCTGCATGCACTGCAGGGGAATCTGTCCTCATCTCGCGGCGAGGGGGACGTCTCATGGTTTTTCTCGAGTTGCGGCGGGAACCTGGGGTATATTCTCGAGTTACGACGGCGATGGCCCTTCCACCCACGTGTTTGTTCAGCGACGTCAGGACTCCTGCCTAGTTGCGAGGGACAACTCGGGATTCTCCTCGAGGCTTGGCAGGGCAATTGGGACGCCTCTCCAGCTGAGGCGGGAGACCAAGGGTCCCTATCCAAGTGCCACAGGAATCCTGGGACTCCTATCAAGTTTCACGAGGAGTCAGGCATCGTCTCCTTTGGAGGCACTGATCTCAGTGTACCTCTGGAATTTTCAAAGTATGTGAGGCCTCCGGTCGAAATGAAGTGGGGAACTAGGTCTTTCTCTGTGGTCTCCACAGGGGATTCAGACATCCTTTTGTCTTGGGAGATGCAAGACGAGCCTGCATTCAAGTCACTGCAGGGATATCCGGCCTTATTTCGAGTCAGGGCATCGCGGTGTCCATTCCACTTGAGGTCGCAAACTCAGGGTCCCTCTCACATACCTAGAGCTGAGAGAAGCCTCCTCTTGAGGTGCTTGTGGTAAGGTGGTTTCCTCTGGAGTCGAAGCCAGGGACTAACCTCTCATCTCGAGTTGATTTTTGGTCCACGGAGGTCTTTCGTGTAGCTACACTGACCTCAGGATCCCTCTAGCCTTGAAACAGTGTTCTTGGGGATTCTCTGGAGTGCCATCAAGGAAATCAGGGCTCTTTTCATGTGTGATGTGCAACACGGAATTGCTCTGCACGCAGTGCAGGGGAATCGGACCTCATCTCGCGGCGAGGGGGATGTCTCATGGTTTTTCTCGAGTTGCGGCGGGAACCGGGGGTATATTCTCGAGTTACGACGGGGATGGCCCTTCCACACACGTGTTTGTTCAGCGACGGCAGGACTCCTGCCTAGTTGCGAGGGACAACTCGGGATTCTCCTCGAGGCTTGGCAGGGCAATTGGGACGCCTCTCCAGCTAAGGCGGGAGACCAAGGGTCCCTTTCCACGTGCCACAGGAATCCTGGGACTCCTATCAAATTTCAGGAGGAGTCAGGCATCGTCTCCTTTGGAGGCACTGATCTCTGCGTACCTCTGGAGTTTTCAAAGGATGTGAGGCCTCCGGTCGCGATGAGGTGGGGATCTAGGCTTTCTCTGTGGTCTCCACAGGGGATTCAGACATCCTTTCGTCTTGGGAGATGCAAGACGAGCCTGCATTCAAGTCACTGCAGGGATATCCGGCCTTATTTCGAGTCAGGGCATCGCGGTGTCCATTCCACTTGAGGCCGCAAACTCAGGGTCCCTCTCACATACCTAGAGCTGAGAGAAGCCTCCTCTTGAGGTGCTTGTGGTAAGGTCGTATTCCTCTGGAGTCGAAGCCAGGGACTAACCTCTCATCTCGAGTTGATTTTTGGTCCACAGAGCTCTTTTGTGTTGCTACAGTGACCTCAGGATCCCTCTAGCCTTGAAACAGTGTTCTTGGGGTTTCTCTGGAGTGCCATCAAGGAAATCAAGGCTCCTTTCATGTGTGATGTGCAACACGGAATTGCTCTGCACACAGTGCAGGGGAATCGGACCTCATCTCGCGGCCAGGGGGATGTCTCATGGTTTTTATCGAGTTGGGGCGGGAACCGGGGTTATATTCTCGAGTTACGACGGGGATGGCCCTTCCACACACGTGTTTGTTCAGCGAAGTCAGGACTCCTGCCTAGTTGCGAGGGACAACTCGGGATTCTCCTCGAGGCTTGGCAGGGCAATTGGGATGCCTCTCCAGCTGAGGCGGGAGACCAAGGGTCCCTTTCCACGTGCCACAGGAATCCTGGGACTCCTATCAAGTTTCACAACGAGTCAGGCATCGTCTCCTTTGGAGGCACTTATCTCCGCGTACCTCTGTAATTTTCAAAGGATGTGAGGCCTCCGGTCGCGATGAGGTGGGGATCTAGGCTTTCTCTGTGGTCTCCACAGGGGATTCAGACATCCTTTCATCTTGGGAGATGCAAGACGAGCTGGCATTCAAGTCACTGCAGAGATATCTGGCCTTATTTCGAGTCAGGGCATCGCGGTGTCCATTCCACTTGAGGCCGCAAACTCAGGGTCCCTCTCACATACCTAGAGCTGAGAGAAGCCTCCTCTTGAGGTGCTTGTGGTAAGGTGGTATTCCTGTGGAGTTGAAGCCAGGGACTAACCTCTCATCTCGAGTTGATTTTTGGTCCACGGAGCTCTTTCGTGTTGCTACAGGGACCTCAGGATCCCTCTAGCCTTGAAACAGTGTTCTTGGGTTTTCTCTGGAATGCCACCAAGGAAATCAAGGCTCCTTTCATGTGTGATGTGCAACACGGAATTGCTCTGCACGCAGTGCAGGGGAATCGGGCCTCATCTCGCGGCGAGGGGGAAGTCTCATGGTTTTTCTCGAGTTGCGGCGGGACCCTGGGGTATATTCTCGAGTTATGACGGGGATGTCCCTTCCAGGCACGTGTTTGTTCAACGACGTCAGGACTCCTGCCTAGTTGCGAGGGAGAACTCGGGATTCACCTCGAGGCTTGGCAGGGCAATTGGGACGCCTCTCCAGCTGAGGCGGGAGACCAAGTGTCCCTTTTCACGCGCCACAGGAATCCTGGGACTCCTATCAAGTTTCACGAGGAGTCAGGCATCCTCTTCTTTAAAGGAACTGATCTCCGCGCACCTCTGGAGTTTTCATAGGATGTGAGGCCTCCGGTCGCGATGAGGTGGGGAACTAGATCTTTCTCTGAGGTCTCCACAGGGATTCAGACATCCTTTCATCTTGGGAGATGCAAAACGAGCCTGTATTCAAGTCACTGCAGGGATATCCGGCCTTATTTCGAGTCAGGGCATCGCGGTGTCCATTCCACTTGAGGGCGCAAACTCAGGGTCCCTCTCACATACCTAGAGCAGAGAGAAGCCTATTCTTGAGGTGCTTGTGGTAAGGTGGTATTCCTCTGAAGTCGAAGCCAGGGACTAACCTCTCATCTCGAGTTGATTTTTGGTCCATGGAGCTCTTTCGTGTTGCTACAGTGACCTCAGGATCCCTCTAGCCTTGAAACAGTGTTCTTGGGGTTTCTCTGGAGTGCCATCAAGGAAATAAAGGCTCCTTTAATGTGTGATGTGCAACACGGAATTGCTCTGCACGCAGTGCAGGGAATCGGGCCTCATCTCGCGGCGAGGGGGAAGTCTCATGGTTTTTCTCGAGTTGCGGCGGGAACCTGGGGTATATTCTCGAGTTACGACGGGCATGGCCCTTCCACCCACGTGTTTGTTCAGCGACGTCAGGACTCCTGTCTAGTTGCAAGGGACAACTCGGGATTCTCCTCGAGGCTTGTCAGGGCAATTGCGACGCCTCTCCAGCTGAGGCGGGAGACCAAGGGTCCCTTTCCACGTGCCACAGGAATCCTGGGACTCCTATCAAGTTTCACGAGGAGTCAGGCATCGTCTCCTTTGGAGGCACTGATCTCCGCGTACCTCTGGAGTTTTCAAAGGATGTAAGGCCTCCGGTCGCGATGAGCTGGGGAACTAGGTCTTTCTCTATGGTCTTCACAGAGGATTCAGACATCCTTTCATCTTGAGAGATGCTAGACGAGCCTGCATTCAAGTCACTGCAGGGATATCCGGCCTTATTTTGAGCCAGGTCATCGCAGTGTCCATTACACTTGAGGCCGCAAACTCAGGGTCCCTCTCACATACCTAGAGCTGAGAGAAGCCTCCTCTTGAGGTGCTTGTGGTAAGGTGGTATTCCTCTGGAGTCGAAGCCAGGGACTAACCTCTCATCTCAAGTTGATTTTTGGTCCACGGAGCTCTTTCGTGTTGCTACATTGACCTCAGGATCCCTCTAGCCTTGAAACAGTGTTCTTGGGGTTTCTCTGGAGTGCCATCAAGGAAATCAAGGCTCCTTTCATGTGTGATGTGCAACACGGAATTGCTCTGCACGCAGTGCAGGGGAATCGGGCCTCAGCTCGCGCGAGGGGGAAGTCTCATGGTTTTTCTCGAGTTCCGGCGGAAACCTGGGGTATATTCTCGAGTTACGACGGGGATGGCCCTTCCACACTCGTGTTTCTTCAGCGACGGCAGGACTCCTGCCTAGTTGCGAGGGACAACTCGGGATTCTCCTGGAGGCTTGGCAGGGCAATTGGGACGCCTCTCCAGCTGAGGCGGGAGACCAAGGGTCCCTTTCCACGTGCCACAGGAATCCTGGGACTCCTATCAAGTTTCACGAGGAGTCAGGCATCGTCTCCTTTGGAGGCACTGATCTCCGCGTACCTCTGGAGTTTTCAAAGGATGTGAGGCCTCCGGTCGCGATGAGGTGGGGAACTAGGTCTTTCTCTGTGGTCTACACAGGGGATTCAGACATCCTTTCGTCTTGGGAGATGCAAGACGAGCCTGCATTCAAGTCACTGCAGGGAAATCCAGCCTTATTTCGAGTCAGGGCATCGCGGTGTCCATTCCACTTGAGGCCGCAAACTCAGAGTCCCTCTCACAAACCTAGAGCTGAGAGAAGCCTACTCTTGAGGTGCTTGTGGTAAGGTGGTATTCCTGTGGAGTTGAAGCCAGGGACTAACCTCTCATCTCGAGTTGATTTTTGGTCGACAGAGCTCTTTCGTGTTGCTACAGGGACCTCAGGATCCCTCTAGCCTTGAAACAGTGTTCTTGGGTTTTCTCTGGAGTGCCACCAAGGAAATCAAGGCTACTTTCATGTGTGATGTGCAACACGGAATTGCTCTGCACGCAGTGCAGGGGAATCGGGCCTCATCTCGCGGCGAGGGGGAAGTCTCATGGTTTTTCTCGAGTTGCGGCGGGAACCTGGGGTATATTCTCGAGTTACGACGGGGATGGCCCTTCCACCCACGTGTTTGTTCAGCGACGTCAGGACTCCTGCCTAGTTGCGAGGGACAACTCGGGATTCTCCTCGAGGCTTGGCAGGGCAATTGGGACGCCTCTCCAGCTGAGGCGGGAGACCAAGGGTCCCTTTCCACGTGCCACAGGAATCCTGGGACTCCTATCAAGTCTCACGAGGAGTCAGGCATCGTCTCCTTTGGAGGCACTGATCTCCGCGTACCTCTGGAGTTTTCAAAGGATGTGAGGCCTCCGGTCGCGATGAGGTGGGGAACTAGGTCTTTCTCTGTGGTCTCCACAGGGGATTCAGACATCCTTTCATCTTGGGAGATGCAAGACGAGCCTGCATTCAAGTCACTGCAGGGATATCCGGCCTTATTTCGAGTCAGGGCATCGCGGTGTCCATTCCACTTGAGGCCGCAAACTCAGGGTCCCTCTCACATACCTAGAGCTGAGAGAAGCCTCCTCTTGAGGTGCTTGTGGTAAGGTGGTATTCCTCTGGAGTTGAAGCCAGGGACTAACCTCTCATCTCGAGTTGATTTTTGGTCCATGGAGCTCCTTCGTGTAGCTACAGTGACCTCAGGATCTCTCTAGCCTTGAAACAGTGTTCTTGGGGTTTCTCTGGAGTGCCATCAAGGAAATCAAGGCTCCTTTCATGTGTGATGTGCAGCACGGAATTGCTCTGCATGCACTGCAGGGGAATCGGGCCTCATCTCGCGGCGAGGGGGACGTCTCATGGTTTTTCTCGAGTTGCGGCGGGAACCTGGGGTATATTCTCGAGTTCCGACGGGAATGGCCCTTCCACCCACGTGTTTGTTCAGCGACGTCAGGACTCCTGCCTAGTTGCGAGGGACAACTCGGGATTCTCCTCAAGGCTTGGCAGGGCAATTGGGACGCCTCTCCAGCTGAGGCGGGAGACCAAGGGTCCCTATCCAAGTGCCACAGGAATCCTGGGACTCCTATCAAGTTTCACGAGGAGTCAGGCATCGTCTCCTTTGGAGGCACTGATCTCAGTGTACCTCTGGAATTTTCAAAGTATGTGAGGCCTCCGGTCGCAATGAAGTGGGGAACTAGGTCTTTCTCTGTGGTCTCCACAGGGGATTCAGACATCCTTTTGTCTTGGGAGATGCAAGACGAGCCTGCATTCAAGTCACTGCAGGGATATCCGGCCTTATTTCGAGTCAGGGCATCGCGGTGTCCATTCCACTTGAGGCCGCAAACTCAGGGTCCCTCTCACATACCTAGAGCTGAGAGAAGCCTCCTCTTGAGGTGCTTGTGGTAAGGTGGTTTCCTCTGGAGTCGAAGCCAGGGACTAACCTCTCATCTCGAGTTGATTTTTGGTCCACGGAGGTCTTTCGTGTAGCTACACTGACCTCAGGATCCCTCTAGCCTTGAAACAGTGTTTTTGGGGATTCTCTGGAGTGCCATCAAGGAAATCAGGGCTCTTTTCATGTGTGGTGTGCAACACGGAATTGCTCTGCACGCAGTGCAGGGGAATCGGACCTCATCTCGCGGCGAGGGGGATGTCTCATGGTTTTTCTCGAGTTGCGGCGGGAACCGGGGGTATATTCTCGAGTTACGACGGGGATGGCCCTTCCACACACGTGTTTGTTCAACGACGGCAGGACTCCTGCCTAGTTGCGAGGGACAACTCGGGATTCTCCTCGAGGCTTGGCAGGGCAATTGGGACGCCTCTCCAGCTGAGGCGGGAGACCAAGGGTCCCTTTCCACGTGCCACAGGAATCCTGGGACTCCTATCAAGTTTCACGAGGAGTCAGGCATCGTCTCCTTTGGAGGCACTGATCTCTGCGTACCTCTGGAGTTTTCAAAGGATGTGAGGCCTCCGGTCGCGATGAGGTGGGGATCTAGGCTTTCTCTGTGGTCTCCACAGGGGATTCAGACATCCTTTCGTCTTGGGAGATGCAAGACGAGCCTGCATTCAAGTCACTGCAGGGATATCCGGCCTTATTTCGAGTCAGGGCATCGCGGTGTCCATTCCACTTGAGGCCGCAAACTCAGGGTCCCTCTCACATACCTAGAGCTGAGAGAAGCCTCCTCTTGAGGTGCTTGTGGTAAGGTGGTATTCCTGTGGAGTTGAAGCCAGGGATTAACCTCTCATCTCGAGTTGATTTTTGGTCCACGGAGCTCTTTCGTGTTGCTACAGTGACCTCAGGATCCCTCTAGCCTTGAAACAGTGCTCTTGGGTTTTCTCTGGAGTGCCACCAGGAAATCAAGGCTACTTTCATGTGTGATGTGCAACACGGAATTGCTCTGCACGCAGTGCCGGGGAATGGGGCCTCATCTCGCGGCGAGGGGGAAGTCTCATGGTTTTTCTCGAGTTGCGGCGGGAACCTGGGGTATATTCTCGAGTTACGACGGGGATGGCCCTTCCACCCACGTGTTTGTTCAGCGACGTCAGGACTCCTGCCTAGTTGCGAGGGACAACTCGGGATTCTCCTCGAGGCTTGGCAGGGCAATTGGGACGCCTCTCCAGCTGAGTCGGGAGACCAAGGTTCCCTTTCCACGTGCCACAGGAATCCTGGGACTCCTATCAAGTCTCACGAGGAGTCAGGCATCGTCTCCTTTGGAGGCACTGATCTCCGCGTACCTCTGGAGTTTTCAAAGGATGTGAGGCCTTTGGTCGCGATGAGGTGGGGAACTAGGTCTTTCTCTGTGGTCTCCACAGGGGATTCAGACATCCTTTCATCTTGTGAGATGCAAGACGAGCCTGCATTCAAGTCACTGCAGGGATATCCGGCCTTATTTCGAGTCAGGGCATCGCGATGTCCATTCCACTTGAGGCCGCAAACTCAGGGTCCCTCACACACACCTAGAGCTGAGAGAAGCCTCCTCTTGAGGTGCTTGTGGTAAGGTGGTATTCCTCTGGAGTCGAAGCCAGGGACTAACCTCTCATCTCGAGTTGATTTTTGGTCCATGGAGCTCTTTCGTGCTGCTACAGTGACCTCAGGATCCCTCTAGCCTTGAAACAGTGTTCTTGGGATTTCTCTGGAGTGCCATCAAGGAAATCAAGGCTCCTTTCATGTGTGATGTGCAACACGGAATTGCTCTGCACGCAGTGCAGGAGAATCGGGCCTCATCTCGCGGCGTGGGGGAAGTCTCATGGTTTTTCTCGAGTTGCGGCGGGAACCTGGGGTATATTTTCGAGTTACGACGGGGATGGCCCTTCCACCCACGTGTTTGTTCAGCGACGTCAGGACTCCTGCCTAGTTGCGAGGGACAACTCGGGATTCTCCTTGAGGCTTGGCAGAGCAATTGGGACGCCTCTCCAGCTGAGGCGGGAGACCAAGTTTCCCTTTCCACGTGCCACAGGAATCCTGGGACTCCTATCAAGTTTCACGAGGAGTCAGGCATCGTCTCCTTTGGAGGCACTGATCTCCGCGTACCTCTGGAGTTTTCAAAGGATGTAAGGCCTCCGGTCGCGATGAGGTGGGGAACTAGGTCTTTCTCTATGGCCTTCACAGGGGATTCAGACATCCTTTCATCTTGTGAGATGCAAGACGAGCCTGCATTCAAGTCACTGCAGGGATATCCGGCCTTATTTTGAGCCAGGTCATCGCAGTGTCCATTCCACTTGAGGCCGCAAACTCAGGGTCCCTCTCACATACCTAGAGCTGAGAGAAGCCTCCTCTTGAGGTGCTTGTGGTAAGGTGGTATTCCTCTGGAGTCGAAGCCAGGGACTAACCTCTCATCTCGAGTTGATTTTTGGTCCACGGAGCTCTTTCGTGTTGCTACAGTGACCTCACGTTCCCTCTAGCCTTGAAACAGTGTTCTTGGGGTTTCTCTGGAGTGCCATCAAGGAAATCAAGGCTCCTTTCATGTGTGATGTGCAACACGGAATTGCTCTGCACGCAGTGCCGGGGAATCGGGCCTCATCTCGCGGCGACGGGGAAGTCTCATGGTTTTTCTCGAGTTGCGGCGGGAACCTGGGGTATATTCTCGAGTTCTGACGGGAATGGCCCTTCCAACCAAGTGTTTGTTCAGCGACGTCAGGACTCCTGCCTAGTTGCGAGGGACAACTCGGGATTCTCCTCGAGGCTTGGCAGGGCAATTGGGACGCCTCTCCAGCTGAGGCGGGAGACCAAGGGTCCCTTTCCACGTGCCACAGGAATCCTGGGACTCCTATCAAGTTTCACGAGGAGTCAGGCATCGTCTCCTTTGGAGGCACTGATCTCCGCGTACCTCTGAAGTTTTCAAAGGATGTGAGACCTCCGGTCGCGATGAGGTGGGGAACTAGGTCTTTCTCTGTGGTCTCCACAGGGGATTCAGACATCCTTTCATCTTGGGAGATGCAAGACGAGCCTGCATTCAAGTCACTGCAGGGATATCCGGCCTTATTTCGCGTCAGGGCATCGCGGTGTCCATTCCACTTGAGGCCGCAAACTCAGGGTCCGTCTCACATAACTAGAGCTGAGAGAAGCCTCCTCTTGAGGTGCTTGTGGTAAGGTGGTATTCCTCTGGAGTCGAAGCCAGGGACTAACCTCTTATCTCGAGTTGATTTTTGGTCCATGGAGATCTTTCGTGTTGCTACAGTGACCTCAGGATCCCTCTAGCCTTGAAACAGTGTTCTTGGGCTTTCTCTGGAGTGCCATCAAGGAAATCAAGGCTCCTTTCATGTGTGATGTGCAACACGGAATTGCTCTGAACGCAGTGCAGGAGAATCGGGCCTCATCTCGCGGCGAGGGGGAAGTCTCATGATTTTTCTCGAGTTGCGGCGGGAACCTGGGGTATATTCTCGTGTTACGACGGGGATGGACCTTCCACACACGTGTTTGTTCAGCGACGTCAGGACTCCTGCCTAGTTGCGAGGGACAACTCGGGATTCTCCTCGAAGCTTGGCAGGGCAATTGGGACGCCTCTCCAGCTGAAGCGGGAGACCAAGGGTCCCTTTCCACGTGCCACAGGAATCCTGGGACTCCTATCAAGTTTCACGAGGAGTCAGGCATCGTCTCCTTTGGAGGCACTGTTCTCCGCGTACCTCTGGAGTTTTCAAAGGATGTGAGGCCTTCGGTCACGATGACGTGGGGAACTAGGTCTTTCTCTGTGGTCTCCACAGGGGATTCAGACATCCTTTCGTCTTGGGAGATGCAAGACGAGCCTGCATTCAAGTCACTGCAGGGATATCCGGCCTTATTTCGAGTCAGGGAATCGCGGTGTCCATTCCACGTGTGGCCGCAAACTCTGGGTCCCTCTCACATACCTAGAGCTGAGAGAAGCCTCCTCTTGAGGTGCTTGTGGTAAGGTGGTATTCCTCTGGAGTTGAAGCCAGGGACTAACCTCTCATCTCGAGTTGATTTTTGGTCCACGGAGCTCCTTCGTGTAGCTACAGTGACCTCAGGATCTCTCTAGCCTTGAAACAGTGTTCTTGCGGTTTCTCTGGAGTGCCATCAAGGAAATCAAGGCTCCTTTCATATGTGATGTGCAGCACGGAATTGGTCTGCACGCACTTCAGGGGAATCTGGCCTCATCTCGCGGCGAGGGGGACGTCTCATGGTTTTTCTCGAGTTGCGGCGGGAACCTGGGGTATATTCTCGAGTTACGACGGCGATGGCCCTTCCACCCACGTGTTTGTTCAGCGACGTCAGGACTCCTGCCTAGTTGCGAGGGACAACTCGGGATTCTCCTCGAGGCTTGGCAGGGCAATTGGGATGCCTCTCCAGCTGAGGCGGGAGACCAAGGTTCCCTTTCCACGTGCCACAGGAATCCTGGGACTCCTATCAAGTTTCACGAGGAGTCAGGCATCATCTCCTTTGGAGGCACTGATCTCCGCTTACCTCTGGAGTTTTCAAAGGATGTGAGGCCTCCGGTCGCGATGATTTGGGGAACTAGGTCTTTCTCTGTGGTCTTCACAGGGGATTCAGACATCCTTTCGTCTTGGGAGATGCAAGACGAGCCTGCATTCAAGTCACTGCAGGGATATCCGGCCTTATTTCGCGTCAGGGCATCGCGGTGTCCATTCCACTTGAGGCCGCAAACTCAGCGTCCCTCTCACATACCTAGAGCTGAGAGAAGGCTCCTCTTGAGGTGCTTGTGGTAAGGTGGTATTCCTCTGGAGTCGAAGCCTGGGACTAACCTCTCATCTCGAGTTGATTTTTGGTCCACGGAGCTCTTTCGTGTGGCTACAGTTACCTCAGGATCCCTCTAGCCTTGAAACAGTGTTCTTGGGGTTTCTCTGGAGTGCCATCAAGGAAATCAAGGCTCCTTTCATGTTTGATGTGCAATACGGAATTGCTTTGAATGCAGTGCAGGGGAATCGGGCCTCATCTCGCGGCGAGGGGGAAGTCTCATGGTTTTTCTCGAGTTGCGGCGGGAACCAGGGGTATATTTTCAGGTTACGACGGGGATGGCCCTTCCACCCACGTGTTTGTTCAGCGACGTCAGGACTCCTGCCTAGTTGGGAGGGACAACTCGGGATTCTCCTCGAGGCTTGGCAGGGCAATTGGGACGCCTCTCCAGCTGAGGCGGGACACCAAGGGTCCCTATCCAAGTGCCACAGGAATCCTGGGACTCCTATCAAGTTTCACGAGGAGTCAGGCATCGTCTCCTTTGGAGGCACTGATCTCCGCGTACCTCTGGAGTTTTCAAAGGATGATGAGGCCTCCGGTCGCCATGAGGTGGGGAATTAGGGCTTTCTCTATGGTCTCCACAGGGGATTCAGACATCCTTTCGTCTTGGGAGATGCAAGACGAGCCTGCATTCAAGTCACTGTAGGGATATCCGGCCTTATTTCGAGTCAGGGCATCGCGATGTCCATTCCACTTGAGGCCGCAAATTCAGGGTGCCTCTCACATAGCTAGAGCTGAGAGAAGCCTCCTCTTGAGGTGCTTGTGGTAAGGTGGTATTCCTCTGGAGTCGAAGCCAGGGACTAACCTCTCATCTCGAGTTGATTTTTCGTCCACGGAGCTCTTTCGTGTTGCTACAGTGACCTCAGGATCCCTCTAGCCTTGAAACAGTGTTCTTGGGGTTTCTCTGGAGTGCCATCAAGGAAATCAAGGCTCCTTTCATGTGTGATGTGCAACACGGAATTGCTCTGCACGCAGTGCAGGGGAATCAGGTCTCATCTCGCGGTGAGGGGGAAGTCTCATGGTTTTTCTGGAGTTGCGGCGGGAACATGGGGTATATTCTCGAGTTACGGCGGGAATGGCCCTTCCACACACGTGTTTGTTCAGCGACGTCAGGACTCCTTCCTAGTTGCCAGGGACAACTCGGGATTCTCCTCGAGGCTTGGCAGGGCAATTGGGACGCCTCTCCAGCTGAGGCGGGAGACCAAGGGTCCCTTTCCATGTGCCACAGGAATCCTGGGACTCCTATCAAGTTTCACGAGGAGTCAGGCATCGTCTCCTTTGGAGGCACTGATCTCCGCGTACCTCTGGAGTTTTCAAAGGATGTGAGGCCTCCGGTCGCGATGAGGTGGGGAACTAGGTGTTTCTCTGTGGTCTCCATAGGGGATTCAGACATCCTTTCCTCTTGGGAGATGCAAGACGAGCCTGCATTCAAGTCACTTCAGGGATATTCCGCCTTATTTCGAGTCAGGGCATCACGGTGTCCATTCCACTTGAGGCCGCAAACTCAGGGTCTCTCTCACATACCTAGAGCTGAGAGAAGCATCCTCTTGAGGTGCTTGTGGTAAGGTGGTTTCCTCTGGAGTCGAAGCCAGGGACTAACCTCTCATCTCGAGTTGATTTGTGGTCCACGGAGCTCTTTCGTGTAGCTACAGTGACCTCAGGTTCCCTCTAGCCTTGAAACAGTGTTCTTGGGGTTTCTCTGGAGTGCCATTAAGGAAATCAAGGCTCCTTTCATGTGTGATGTGCAGCACGGAATGGCTCTGCACGCACTGCAGGGGAATCTGGCCTCATCTCGCGGCGAGGGGGAAGTCTCATGGTTTATCTCGAGTTGCGGCGGGAACCTGGGGTATATTCTAGAGTTACGACAGGGATGGCCCTTCCACACACGTGTTTGTTCAGCGACGTCAGGACTCCTGCCTAGTTGCGAGGGAAAACTCGGGATTCTCCTCGAGGCTTGCCAGGGCAATTGGGACGCCTCTCCAGCTGAGGCGGGAGACCAAGGGTCCCTTTCCACGTGCCCCAGGAATCCTGGGACTCCTATCAAGTTTCACGAGGAGTCAGGCATCGTCTCCTTTGGAGGCACTGATCTCCGCGTACCTCTGGAGTTTTCAAAGGATGTGAGGCCTCCGGTCGCGATGAGGTGGGAAACTAGGTCTTTCTCTGTGGTCTCCACAGGGGATTCAGACATCCTTTCGTCTTCGGAGATGCAAGACGAGCCTGCATTCAAGTCACTGCAGGGATATCCGGCCTTATTTCGAGTCAGGGCATCGCGGTGTCCATTCCACTTGAGACCGCAATCTCAGGGTCCCTCTCACATAGCTAGAGCTGAGAGAAGCCTCCTCTTGAGGTGCTTGTGGTAAGGTGGTATTCCTCTGGAGTCGAAGCCAGGGACTAACCTCTCATCTCGAGTTGATTTTTGGTCCACGGAGCTCTTTCGTGTTGCTACAGTGACCTCAGGATCCCTCTAGCCTTGAAACAGTGTTCTTGGGGTTTTCTCTGGAGTGCCATCAAGGAAATCAAGGCTCCTTTCATGTGTGATGTGCAACACGGAATTGCTCTGCACGCAGTGCAGGGGAATCGGGCCTCATCTCGCGGCGAGGGGGAAGTCTCATGGTTTTCCTGGAGTTGCGGAGGGAACATGGGGTATATTCTCGAGTTACGGCGGGAATGGCCCTTCCACACACGTGTTTGTTCAGCGACGTCAGGACTCCTGCCTAGTTGCGAGGGTCAACTCGGGATTCTCCTCGAGGCTTGGCAGGGCAATTGGGACGCCTCTCTAGCTGAGGCAGGAGACCAAGGGTCCCTTTCCACGTGCCACAGGAATCCTGGGACTCCTATCAAGTTTCACGAGGAGTCAGGCATCGTCTCCTTTGGAGGCACTGATCTCTGCGTACCTCTGGAGTGTTCAAAGGATGTGAGGCCTCCGGTCGCGATGAGCTGGGGAACTAGGTCTTTGTCTGTGGTCTCCACAGGGGATTCAGACATCCTTTCATCTTGGGAGATGCAAGACGAGCCTGCATTCAAGTCACTGCAGGGATATCCGGCCTTATTTCGAGTCAGGGCATCGCGGTGTCCATTCCACTTGAGGCCGCAAACTCAGGGTCCCTCTCACATACCTAGAGCTGAGAGAAGCCTCCTCTTGAGGTGCTTGTGGTAAGGTGGTATTCCTCTGGAGTCGAAGTCAGGGACTAACCTCTCATCTCGAGTTGATTTTTGGTCCACGGAGCTCTTTCGTGTTGCTACTGTGACCTCAGTTTCCCTCTAGCCTTGAAACAGTTTTCTTGGGTTTTCTCTGGAGTGCCATCAAGGAAATCAAGGCTCCTTTCATGTGTGATGTGCAACACGGAATTACTCTGCACGCAGTGAAGGGGAATCAGGCCTCATCTCGCGGCGAGGGGGAAGTCTCATGGTTTTTCTCGAGTTGCGACGGGAACCTGGGGTATATTCTCGAGTTACGACGGGGATGGCCCTTCCACACACGTGTTTCTTCAGCGACTTCACGACTCCTGCCTAGTTGCGAGGGACAACTGGGGATTCTCCTCGAGGCTTGGCAGGGCAATTGGGACGCCTCTCCAGCTGAGGCGGGAGACCAAGGGTCACTTTCCACGTGCCACAGGAATCCTGGGACTCCTATCAAGTTTCACGAGGAGTCAGGCATCGTCTCCTTTGGAGGCACTGATCTCCGCATACCTCTGGAGTTTTCAAAGGATGATGAGGCCTCCGGTCGCCATGAGGTGGGGAACTAGGTCTTTCTCTGTGGTCTCCACAGGGGATTCAGACATCCTTTCGTCTTGGGAGATGCAAGACGAGCCTGCATTCAAGTCACTGCAGGGATATCCGGCCTTATTTCGAGTCAGGGCATCGCGGTGTCCATTTCATTTGAGGCCGTAAACTCAGGGTCCCTCTCACATAGCTAGAGCTGAGAGAAGCCTCCTCTTGAGGTGCTTGTGGTAAGGTGGTATTCCTCTGGAGTCGAAGTCAGGGACTAACCTCTCATCTCGAGTTGATTTTTGGTCCACAGAGCTCTTTCGTGTTGCTACAGTGACCTCAGTTTCCCTCTAGCCTTGAAACAGTGTTCTTGGGGTTTCTCTGGAGTGCCATCAAGGAAATCAAGGCTCCTTTCATGTGTGATGTGCAACACGGAATTGCTCTGCACGCAGTGCAGGGGAATCGGGCCTCATCTCGCGACGAGGGGGAAGTCTCATGGTTTTTCTCGAGTTGCGGCGGGAACCTGGGATATATTGTCAAGTTACGAAGGGGATGGCCCGTCCACCCACGTGTTTCTTCAGCGACGTCAGGACTCCTGCATAGTTGCGAGGGACAACTCGGGATTCTCCTCGAGGCTTGGCAGGGCAATTGGGACGCCTCTCCAGCTGAGGCAGGAGACCAAGGGTCCCTTTCCACGTGCCACAGGATTCCTGGGACTCCTATCAAGTTTCATGAGGAGTCAGGCATCGTCTCCTTTGGAGGAACTGATCTCCGCGTCCTCTGGAGTTTTCAAAGGATGTGAGGCCTCCGGTCGCCATGAGGTGGGGAACTAGGTCTTTCTCTGTGGTCTCCACATGGGATTCAGACATCCTTTCGTCTTGGGAGATGCAAGACGAGCCTGCATTCAAGTAACTGCAGGAATATCCGGCCTTATTTCGAGTCAGGGCATCGCGGTGTCCATTCCACTTGAGGCCGCAAACTCAGGGTCCCTCTCACATACCTAGAGCTGAGAGAAGCCTCCTCTTGAGGTGCTTGTGGTAAGGTGGTATTCCTCTGGAGTCGAAGCCAGGGACTAACATCTCATCTCGCGCGGATTTTTGGTCCACGGAGTTCTTTCGTGTTGCTACAGTAACCTCAGGATCCCTCTAGCCTTGAAACAGTGTTCTTGGGTTTTCTCTGGAGTGCCATCAAGGAAATCAAGGCTCCTTTCATGTTTGATGTGCAACACGAAATTGCTCTGCATGCAGTGCAGGAGAATCGAGCCTCATCTCGCGGCGAGGGGGAAGTCTCATGGTTTTTCTCGAGTTGCGGCAGGAACCTGGGGTATATTCTCGAGTTATGACGGGGATGGCCCTTTCATACACGTGTTTGTTCAGCGACATCAGGACTCCTGCCTAGTTGCGAGGGACAACTCGGGATTCTCCTCGAGGCTTGCCAGGGCAATTGGGACGCCTCTCCAGCTGAGCGGGAGACCAAGAGTCCCTTTCCACGTGCCACAGGAATCCTGGGACTCCTATCAAGTTTCACGAGGAGTCAGGCATCGTCTCCTTTGGAGGCACTGATCTCCGCGTACCTCTGGAGTTTTCAAAGGATGTGAGGCCTCCGGTCGCGATGAAGTGGGGAACTAGGTCTTTCTCTGTGGTCTCCACAGGGGATTCAGACATCCTTTCGTCTTGGGAGATGCAAGACCAGCCTGCATTCAAGTCACTGAAGGGATATCCGGCCTTATTTCAAGTCAGGGCATCGCGGTGTCCATTCCACTTGAGGCCGCAAACTCAGGGTCCCTCTCACATACCTAGAGCTGAGAGAAGCCTCCTCTTGAGGTGCTTGTGGTAAGGTGGTATTCCTCTGGAGTCGAAGCCAGGGACTAACCTCTCATTTCGAGTTGATTTTTGGTCCACGGAGCCCTTTCGTGTTCCTACAGTGACCTCAGGATCCCTCTATCCTTGAAACAGTGTTCTTGGGGTTTCTCTGGAGTGCCATCAAGGAAATCAAGGCTCCTTTCATGTGTGATGTGCAACACGGAATTGCTCTGCACGCAGTGCAGGGGAATCGGGCCACATTTCTCGGCGAGTGGGAAGTGTCATGGTTTTTCTCGAGTTGCGGCGGGAACCTGGGGTATATTCTCGAGTTATGACGGGGATGGCCCTTCGACACACGTGTTTGTTCAGCGACGTCAGGACTCCTGCCTAGTTGCGAGGGACAACTCGGGATTCTCCTCGAGACTTGGCAGGGCAATTGGGACGCCTCTCCACCTGAGGCGGGAGACCAAGTGTCCCTTTCCACGTGCCACAGGAATCCTGGGACTCCTATCAAGTTTCACGAGGAGTCAGGCATCGTCTCCTTTGGAGGCACTGATCTCCGCGTACCTCTGGAGTTTTCAAAGGATGTGAGGCCTCTGGTCACGATGAGGTGGGGAACTAGGTCTTTCTCTGTGGTCTCCACAGGGGATTCAGACATCCTTTCGTCTTCGGAGATGCAAGACGAGCCTGCATTCAAGTCACTGCAGGGATATCCGCCCTTATTTCGAGTCAGGGCTTCGCGGTGTCCTTTCCACTTGAGGCTGCAAACTCAGGGTCCCTCTCACATAGCTAGAGCTGAGAGAAGCCTCTTCTTGAGGTGCTTGTGGTAAGGTGGTATTCCTCTGGAGTCGAAGCCAGGGACTAACCTCTCATCTCCAGTTGATTTTTGGTCCACGGAGCTCTTTCGTGTTGCTACAGTGACCTCAGGATCCCTCTAGCCTTGAAACAGTGTTCTTGGGGTTTCTCTGGAGTGCCATCAAGGAAATCAAGGCTCCTTTCATGTGTGATGTGCAACACGGAATTGCTCTGCACGCAGTGCAGGGGAATCGGGCCTCATCTCGCGGCGAGGGGGAAGTCTCATGGTTTTTCTCGAGTTGCGGCGGGAACCTGGGGTATATTCTCGAGTTACGATGGGGATGGCCCTTTCACCCACGTGTATGTTCAGTGACTTCAGGACTCCTGCCTAGTTGCGAGGGACAACTCGGGATTCTCCTCGAGGCTTGGCAGGGCAATTGGGACGCCTCTCCAGCTGAGGCGGGAGACCAAGGGTCCCTTTCCACGTGCCACAGGAATCCTGGGACTCCTATCAAGTTTCACGAGGAGTCAGGCATCGTCTCCTTTGGAGGCACTGATGTCCGCGTACCTCTGGAGTTTTCAAAGGATGTGAGGCCTCTTGTCGCCATGAAGTGGGGAACTAGGTCTTTCTCTGTGGTATACACAGGGGATTCAGACATCCTTTCATCTTGGGAGATGCAAGACGAGCCTGCATTCAAGTCACTGCAGGGATATCCGGCCATATTTTGCCTCAGGGCATCGCAGTGTCCATTCCATTTGAGGCCGCAAAATCAGGGTCCCTCTCACATAGCTAGAGCTGAGAGAAGCCTCCTCTTGAGGTGCTTGTGGTAAGGTGGTATTGCTCTGGAGTCGAAGCCAGGGACTAACCTCTCATCTCCAGTTGATTTGTGGTCCACGGAGATCTTTCATGTTGCTACAGTGACCTCAGGATCCCTCTAGCCTTGAAACAGTGTTCTTGGGGTTTCTCTGGAGTGCCATCAAGGAAATCAAGGCTCCTTTCAAGTGTGATGTGCAACACGGAATTGCTCTGCATGCAGTGCAGGGGAATGGGGCCACATCTCTCGGCGAGGGGGAAGTCTCATGGTTTTTCTCGAGTTGCGACGGGAACCTGGGGTATATTCTCGAGTTATGACGGGGATGGCCCTTCCATACACGTTTTTGTTCAGCAACAGCAGGACTCCTGCCTAGTTGCGAGGGACAACTCGGGATTCTCCTCGAGGCTTGGCAGGGCATTTGGGACGCCTCTCCAGCTGAGGCGGGAGACCAAGGGTCCCTTTCCACGTGCCACAGTAATCCTGGGACTCCTATCAAGTTTCCCAAGGAGTCAGGCATCGTCTCCTTTGGAGGCACTGATCTCCGCGTACCTCTGGAGTTTTCAAAGGATGTGAGGCCTCCGGTCGCCATGAGGTGGGGAACTAGGTCTTTCTCTGTGGTCTCCACAGGGGATTCAGACATCCTTTCATCTTGGGAGATGCAAGACGAGCCTGCATTCAAGTCACTGCAGGGATTTCCGGCGTTATTTCTCGTCAGGGCATCGCAGTGTTCATTCCACTTGAGGCCGCAAAATCAGAGTCCCTCTCACATAGCTAGAGCTGAGAGAAGCCTCCTCTTGAGGTGCTTGTGGTAAGGTGGTATTCCTCTGGAGTCGAATCCAGGGACTAACCTCTCATCTCGAGTTGATTTTTGGTCCACGGAGCTCTTTCGTGTTGCTACAGTGACCTCAGGATCCCTCTAGCCTTGAAGGAGTGTTCTTGGGGTTTCTCTGGAGTGCCACCAAGGAAATCAAGGCTCTTTTCATGTGTGCTGTGCAACACGGAATTGCTCTGCACGCAGTGTAGGTGAATCGGGCCTCATCTCGGGGTGAGAGGGAAGTCTCATGGTTTTTCTCGAGTTGCGACGGGAACCTGGGGTATATTCTCGAGTTACGACGGGGATGGCCCTTCCACACACGTGTTTGTTCAGCGACGTCAGGACTCCTGCCTAGCTGCGAGGGACAACTCGGGATTCTCCTCGAGGCTTGGCAGGGCAATTGGGACGCCTCTCCAGCTGAGGCGGGAGACCAAGGGTCCCTTTCCACGTGCCACAGGAATCCTGGGACTCCTATCAAGTTTCACGAGGAGTCAGGCATCGTCTCCTTTGGAGGCACTGATCTCCGCGTACCTCTGGAGTTTTCAAAGGATGTGAGGCCTCCGGTCGCGATGAGGTGGGAAACTAGGTCTTTCTCTGTGGTCTCCACAGGGGATTCAGACATCCTTTCGTCTTCGGAGATGCAAGACGAGCCTGCATTCAAGTCACTGCAGGGATATCCGGCCTTATTTCGAGCCAGGACATCGCGGTGTCCATTCCACTTGAGGCCGCAAACTCAGGGTCCCTCTCACATACCCAGAGCTGAGAGAAGCCTCCTCTTGAGGTGCTTGTGGTAAGGTGCTATTCCTCTGGAGTCGAAGCCAGGGACTAACCTCTCATCTCGAGTTGATTTTTGGTCCAAGGAGCTCTTTCGTGTTGCTCCAGTGACGTCAGGATCCCTCTAGCCTTGAAACAGTGTTCTTGGGGTTTCTCTGGAGTGCCATCAAGGAAATCAAGGCTCCTTTCATGTGTGATGTGCAACTCGGAATTGCTCTGCACGCAGTGCAGGGGAATCGGGCCTCATCTCGCGGCGAGGGGGAAGTCTCATGGTTTTTCTCGAGTTGCAGCGGGAACCTGGGGTATATTCTCGAGTTACGACGGGGATGGCCCTTCCACACACGTGTTTCTTCAGCGACGTCAGGACTCTTGCCTAGTTGCGAGGGACAACTCGGGATTCTCCTCGAGGCTTGGCAGGGCAATTGGACGCCTCTCCAGCTGAGGCGGGAGACCAAGGGTCCCTTTCCACTTGCCACAGGAATCCTGGGACTCCTATCAAGTCTCACGAGGAGTCAGGCATCCTCTCCTTTGGAGGCACTGATCTCCGCGTACCTCTGGAGTTTTCAAAGGATGTGAGGCCTCCGATCGCGATGAGCTGGGGAACTAGGTCTTTCTCTGTGTTCTCCACAGGGGATTCAGACATCCTTTCGTCTTGGGAGATGCAAGACGAGCCTGCATTCAAGTCACTGCAGGGATATCCAGCCTTATTTCGAGTCAGGGCATCGCGGTGTCCATTCCACTTGAGACCGCAATCTCAGGGTCCCTCTCACATAGCTAGAGCTGAGAGAAGCCTCCTCTTGAGGTGCTTGTGGTAAGGTGGTATTCCTCTGGAGTCGAAGCCAGGGACTAACCTCTCATCTCGAGTTGATTTTTGGTCCACGGAGCTCTTTCGTGTTGCTCCAGTGACGTCAGGATCCCTCTAGCCTCGAAACAGTGTACTTGGGGTTTCTCTGGAGTGCCATCAAGGAAATCAAGGCTCCTTCCATGTGTGATGTGCAACTCGGAATTGCTCTGCACGCAGTGCAGGGGAATCGGGCCTCATCTCGCGGCGAGGGGGAAGTCTCATGGTTTTTCTCGAGTTGCAGCGGGAACCTGGGGTATATTCTCGAGTTACGACGGGAATGGCCCTTCCACACACGTGTTTGTTCAGCGACGTCAGGACTCCTGCCTAGTTGCGAGGGACAACTCGGGATTCTCCTGGAGGCTTGGCAGGGCAATTGGGACGCCTCTCCAGCTGAGGCGGGAGACCAAGGGTCCCTTTCCACGTGCCATAGGAATCCTGGGACTCCTATCAAGTTTCACGAGGAGTCAGGCATCGTCTCCTTTGGAGGCACTGATCTCCGCGTACCTCTGGAGTTTTCAAAGGATGTGAGGCCTCCGGTCGCCATGAGGTGGGGAACTAGGTCTTTCTCTGTGGTCTCCACATGGGATTCAGACATCCTTTCGTCTTGGGAGATGCAAGACGAGCCTGCATTCAAGTCACTGCAGGGATATCCGGCCTTATTTCGAGTCAGGGCATCGCGGTATCCATTCCATTTGAGGCCGCAAACTCAGGGTCCCTCTCACATACCTAGAGCTGAGAGAAGCCTCCTCTGGAGGTGCTTGTGGTAAGGTGGTATTCCTCTGGAGTCGAAGCCAGGGACTAACCTCTCATCTCGAGTTGATTTTTGGTCCACGGAGCTCTTTCGTGTTGCTACAGTGACCTCAGGATCCCTCTAGCCTTGAAACAGTGTTCTTGGGGTTTTCTCTGGAGTGCCATCAAGGAAATCAAGGCTCCTTTCATGTGTGATGTGCAACACGGAATTGCTCTGCACGCAGTGCAGGGGAATCGGGCCTCATCTCGCGGCGAGGGGGAAGTCTCATGGTTTTTCTGGAGTTGCGGAGGGAACATGGGGTATATTCTCGAGTTACGGCGGGAATGGCCCTTCCACACACGTGTTTGTTCAGCGACGTCAGGACTCCTGCCTAGTTGCGAGGGTCAACTCGGGATTCTCCTCGAGGCTTGGCAGGGCAATTGGGACGCCTCTCTAGCTGAGGCAGGAGACCAAGGGTCCCTTTCCACGTGCCACAGGAATCCTGGGACTCCTATCAAGTTTCACGAGGAGTCAGGCATCGTCTCCTTTGGAGGCACTGATCTCTGCGTACCTCTGGAGTGTTCAAAGGATGTGAGGCCTCCGGTCGCGATGAGCTGGGGAACTAGGTCTTTCTCTGTGGTCTCCACAGGGGATTCAGACATCCTTTCATCTTGGGAGATGCAAGACGAGCCTGCATTCAAGTCACTGCAGGGATATCCGGCCTTATTTCGAGTCAGGGCATCGCGGTGTCCATTCCACTTGAGGCCGCAAACTCAGGGTCCCTCTCACATACCTAGAGCTGAGAGAAGCCTCCTCTTGAGGTGCTTGTGGTAAGGTGGTATTCCTCTGGAGTCGAAGTCAGGGACTAACCTCTCATCTCGAGTTGATTTTTGGTCCACGGAGCTCTTTCGTGTTGCTACTGTGACCTCAGTTTCCCTCTAGCCTTGAAACAGTGTTCTTGGGTTTTCTCTGGAGTGCCATCAAGGAAATCAAGGCTCCTTTCATGTGTGATGTGCAACACGGAATTACTCTGCACGCAGTGAAGGGGAATCAGGCCTCATCTCGCGGCGAGGGGGAAGTCTCATGGTTTTTCTCGAGTTGCGACGGGAACCTGGGGTATATTCTCGAGTTACGACGGGGATGGCCCTTCCACACACGTGTTTCTTCAGCGACTTCACGACTCCTGCCTAGTTGCGAGGGACAACTGGGGATTCTCCTCGAGGCTTGGCAGGGCAATTGGGACGCCTCTCCAGCTGAGGCGGGAGACCAAGGGTCACTTTCCACGTGCCACAGGAATCCTGGGACTCCTATCAAGTTTCACGAGGAGTCAGGCATCGTCTCCTTTGGAGGCACTGATCTCCGCATACCTCTGGAGTTTTCAAAGGATGATGAGGCCTCCGGTCGCCATGAGGTGGGGAACTAGGTCTTTCTCTGTGGTCTCCACAGGGGATTCAGACATCCTTTCGTCTTGGGAGATGCAAGACGAGCCTGCATTCAAGTCACTGCAGGGATATCCGGCCTTATTTCGAGTCAGGGCATCGCGGTGTCCATTCCATTTGAGGCCGTAAACTCAGGGTCCCTCTCACATAGCTAGATCTGAGAGAAGCCTCCTCTTGAGGTGCTTGTGGTAAGGTGGTATTCCTCTGGAGTCGAAGTCAGGGACTAACCTCTCATCTCGAGTTGATTTTTGGTCCACAGAGCTCTTTCGTGTTGCTACAGTGACCTCAGTTTCCCTCTAGCCTTGAAACAGTGTTCTTGGGGTTTCTCTGGAGTGCCATCAAGGAAATCAAGGCTCCTTTCATGTGTGATGTGCAACACGGAATTGCTCTGCACGCAGTGCAGGGGAATCGGGCCTCATCTCGCGACGAGGGGGAAGTCTCATGTTTTTTCTCGAGTTGCGGCGGGAACCTGGGATATATTGTCAAGTTACGAAGGGGATGGGCCGTCCACCCACGTGTTTCTTCAGCGACGTCAGGACTCCTGCATAGTTGCGAGGGACAACTCGGGATTCTCCTCGAGGCTTGGCAGGGCAATTGGGACGCCTCTCCAGCTGAGGCGGGAGACCAAGGGTCCCTTTCCACGTGCCACAGGAATCCTGGGACTCCTATCAAGTTTCACGAGGAGTCAGGCATCGTCTCCTTTGGAGGCACTGATCTCCGCGTACCTCTGGAGTTTTCAAAGGATGTGAGGCCTCCGGTCGCGATGAGGTGGGAAACTAGGTCTTTCTCTGTGGTCTCCACAGGGGATTCAGACATCCTTTCGTCTTCGGAGATGCAAGACGAGCCTGCATTCAAGTCACTGCAGGAATATCCGGCCTTATTTCGATCCAGGACATCGCGGTGTCCATTCCACTTGAGGCCGCAAACTCAGGGTCCCTCTCACATACCCAGAGCTGAGAGAAGCCTCCTCTTGAGGTGCTTGTGGTAAGGTGCTATTCCTCTGGAGTCGAAGCCAGGGACTAACCTCTCATCTCGAGTTGATTTTTGGTCCAAGGAGCTCTTTCGTGTTGCTCCAGTGACGTCAGGATCCCTCTAGCCTTGAAACAGTGTTCTTGGGGTTTCTCTGGAGTGCCATCAAGGAAATCAAGGCTCCTTTCATGTGTGATGTGCAACTCGGAATTGCTCTGCACGCAGTGCAGGGGAATCGGGCCTCATCTCGCGGCGAGGGGGAAGTCTCATGGTTTTTCTCGAGTTGCAGCGGGAACCTGGGGTATATTCTCGAGTTACGACGGGAATGTCCCTTTCACACACGTGTTTGTTCAGCGACGGCAGGACTCCTGCCTAGTTGCGAGGGACAACTCGGGATTCTCCTGGAGGCTTGGCAGGGCAATTGGGACGCCTCTCCAGCTGAGGCGGGAGACCAAGGGTCCCTTTCCACGTGCCACAGGAATCCTGGGACTCCTATCAAGTTTCACGAGGAGTCAGGCATCGTCTCCTTTGGAGGCACTGATCTCCGCGTACCTCTGGAGTTTTCAAAGGATGTGAGGCCTCCGGTCGCCATGAGGTGGGGAACTAGGTCTTTCTCTGTGGTCTCCACATGGGATTCAGACATCCTTTCGTCTTGGGAGATGCAAGACGAGCCTGCATTCAAGTCACTGCAGGGATATCCGGCCTTATTTCGAGTCAGGGTATCGCGGTATCCATTCCATTTGAGGCCGTAAACTCAGGGTCCCTCTCACATACCTAGAGCTGAGAGAAGCCTCCTCTTGAGGTGCTTGTGGTAAGGTGGTATTCCTCCTTAGTCGAAGCCAGGGACTAACCTCTCATCTCGAGTTGATTTTTGGTCCACGGAGCTCTTTCGTGTTGCTACAGTGACCTCAGGATCCCTCTAGCCTTGAAACAGTGTTCTTGGGGTTTCTCTGGAGTGCCATCAAGGAAATCAAGGCTCCTTTCATGTGTGATGTGCAACACGGAATTGCTCTGCACGCAGTGCAGGGGAATCGGGCCTCATCTCGCGGCGAGGGGGAAGTCTCATGTTTTTCCTGGAGTTGCGGAGGGAACATGGGGTATATTCTCGAGTTACGGCGGGAATGGCCCTTCCACACACGTGTTTGTTCAGCGACGTCAGGACTCCTGCCTAGTTGCGAGGGTCAACTCGGGATTCTCCTCGAGGCTTGGCAGGGCAATTGGGACGCCTCTCTAGCTGAGGCAGGAGACCAAGGGTCCCTTTCCACGTGCCACAGGAATCCTGGGACTCCTATCAAGTTTCACGAGGAGTCAGGCATCGTCTCCTTTGGAGGCACTGATCTCTGCGTACCTCTGGAGTGTTCAAAGGATGTGAGGCCTCCGGTCGCGATGAGCTGGGGAACTAGGTCTTTCTCTGTGGTCTCCACAGGGGATTCAGACATCCTTTCATCTTTGGAGATGCAAGACGAGCCTGCATTCAAGTCACTGCAGGGATATCCGGCCTTATTTCGAGTCAGGGCATCGCGGTGTCCATTCCACTTGAGGCCGCAAAATCAGGGTCCCTCTCACATACCTAGAGCTGAGAGAAGCCTCCTCTTGAGGTGCTTGTGGTAAGGTGGTATTCCTCTGGAGTCGAAGTCAGGGACTAACCTCTCATCTCGAGTTGATTTTTGGTCCAAGGAGCTCTTTCGTGTTGCTCCAGTGACGTCAGGATCCCTCTAGCCTTGAAACAGTGTTCTTGGGGTTTCTCTGGAGTGCCATCAAGGAAATCAAGGCTCCTTTCATGTGTGATGTGCAACTCGGAATTGCTCTGCACGCAGTGCAGGGGAATCGGGCCTCATCTCGCGGCGAGGGGAAAGTCTCATGGTTTTTCTCGAGTTGCAGCGGGAACCTGGGGTATATTCTCGAGTTACGACGGGGATGGCCCTTCCACACACGTGTTTGTTCAGCGACGTCAGGACTCCTGCCTAGTTGCGAGGGACAACTCGGGATTCTCCTCGAGGCTTGGCAGGGCAATTGGGACGCCTCTCCAGCTGAGGCGGGAGACCAAGGGTCCCTTTCCACGTGCCACAGGAATCCTGGGACTCCTATCAAGTTTCACGAGGAGTCAGGCATCGTCTCCTTTGGAGGCACTGATCTCCGCGTACCTCTGGAGTTTTCAAAGGATGTGAGGCCTCCGGTCGCCATGAGGTGGGGAACTAGGTCTTTCTCTGTGGTCTCCACATGGGATTCAGACATCCTTTCGTCTTGGGAGATGCAAGACGAGCCTGCATTCAAATCACTGCAGGGATATCCGGCCTTATTTCGAGTCAGGGCATCGCGGTGTCCATTCCATTTGAGGCCGTAAACTCAGGGTCCCTCTCACATAGCTAGAGCTGAGAGAAGCCTCCTCTTGAGGTGCTTGTGGTAAGGTGGTATTCCTCTGGAGTCGAAGTCAGGGACTAACCTCTCATCTCGAGTTGATTTTTGGTCCACAGAGCTCTTTCGTGTTGCTACAGTGACCTCAGTTTCCCTCTAGCCTTGAAACAGTGTTCTTGGGGTTTCTCTGGAGTGCCATCAAGGAAATCAAGGCTCCTTTCATGTGTGATGTGCAACACGGAATTGCTCTGCACGCAGTGCAGGGGAATCGGGCCTCATCTCGCGACGAGGGGGAAGTCTCATGGTTTTTCTCGAGTTGCGGCGGGAACCTGGGATATATTGTCAAGTTACGAAGGGGATGGCCCGTCCACCCACGTGTTTCTTCAGCGACGTCAGGACTCCTGCATAGTTGCGAGGGACAACTCGGGATTCTCCTCGAGGCTTGGCAGGGCAATTGGGACGCCTCTCCAGCTGAGGCGGGAGACCAAGGGTCCCTTTCCACGTGCCACAGGAATCCTGGGACTCCTATCAAGTTTCACGAGGAGTCAGGCATCGTCTCCTTTGGAGGCACTGATCTCCGCGTACCTCTGGAGTTTTCAAAGGATGTGAGGCCTCCGGTCGCGATGAGGTGGGAAACTAGGTCTTTCTCTGTGGTCTCCACAGGGGATTCAGACATCCTTTCGTCTTCGGAGATGCAAGACGAGCCTGCATTCAAGTCACTGCAGGAATATCCGGCCTTATTTCGATCCAGGACATCGCGGTGTCCATTCCACTTGAGGCCGCAAACTCAGGGTCCCTCTCACATACCCAGAGCTGAGAGAAGCCTCCTCTTGAGGTGCTTGTGGTAAGGTGGTATTCCTCCTTAGTCGAAGCCAGGGACTAACCTCTCATCTCGAGTTGATTTTTGGTCCAAGGAGCTCTTTCGTGTTGCTCCAGTGACGTCAGGATCCCTCTAGCCTTGAAACAGTGTTCTTGGGGTTTCTCTGGAGTGCCATCAAGGAAATCAAGGCTCCTTTCATGTGTGATGTGCAACTCGGAATTGCTCTGCACGCAGTGCAGGGGAATCGGGCCTCATCTCGCGGCGAGGGGGAAGTCTCATGGTTTTTCTCTAGTTGCAGCGGGAACCTGGGGTATATTCTCGAGTTACGACGGGAATGGCCCTTTCACACACGTGTTTGTTCAGCGACGGCAGGACTCCTGCCTAGTTGCGAGGGACAACTCGGGATTCTCCTGGAGGCTTGGCAGGGCAATTGGGACGCCTCTCCAGCTGAGGCGGGAGACCAAGGGTCCCTTTCCACGTGCCACAGGAATCCTGGGACTCCTATCAAGTTTCACGAGGAGTCAGGCATCGTCTCCTTTGGAGGCACTGATCTCCGCGTACCTCTGGAGTTTTCAAAGGATGTGAGGCCTCCGGTCGCCATGAGGTGGGGAACTAGGTCTTTCTCTGTGGTCTCCACATGGGATTCAGACATCCTTTCGTCTTGGGAGATGCAAGACGAGCCTGCATTCAAGTCACTGCAGGGATATCCGGCCTTATTTCGAGTCAGGGCATCGCGGTATCCATTCCATTTGAGGCCGTAAACTCAGGGTCCCTCTCACATACCTAGAGCTGAGAGAAGCCTCCTCTTGAGGTGCTTGTGGTAAGGTGGTATTCCTCCTTAGTCGAAGCCAGGGACTAACCTCTCATCTCGAGTTGATTTTTGGTCCACGGAGCTCTTTCGTGTTGCTACAGTGACCTCAGGATCCCTCTAGCCTTGAAACAGTGTTCTTGGGGTTTCTCTGGAGTGCCATCAAGGAAATCAAGGCTCCTTTCATGTGTGATGTGCAACACGGAATTGCTCTGCACGCAGTGCAGGGGAATCGGGCCTCATCTCGCGGCGAGGGGGAAGTCTCATGTTTTTCCTGGAGTTGCGGAGGGAACATGGGGTATATTCTCGAGTTACGGCGGGAATGGCCCTTCCACACACGTGTTTGTTCAGCGACGTCAGGACTCCTGCCTAGTTGCGAGGGTCAACTCGGGATTCTCCTCGAGGCTTGGCAGGGCAATTGGGACGCCTCTCTAGCTGAGGCAGGAGACCAAGGGTCCCTTTCCACGTGCCACAGGAATCCTGGGACTCCTATCAAGTTTCACGAGGAGTCAGGCATCGTCTCCTTTGGAGGCACTGATCTCTGCGTACCTCTGGAGTGTTCAAAGGATGTGAGGCCTCCGGTCGCGATGAGCTGGGGAACTAGGTCTTTCTCTGTGGTCTCCACAGGGGATTCAGACATCCTTTCATCTTTGGAGATGCAAGACGAGCCTGCATTCAAGTCACTGCAGGGATATCCGGCCTTATTTCGAGTCAGGGCATCGCGGTGTCCATTCCACTTTAGGCCGCAAAATCAGGGTCCCTCTCACATACCTAGAGCTGAGAGAAGCCTCCTCTTGAGGTGCTTGTGGTAAGGTGGTATTCCTCTGGAGTCGAAGTCAGGGACTAACCTCTCATCTCGAGTTGATTTTTGGTCCAAGGAGCTCTTTCGTGTTGCTCCAGTGACGTCAGGATCCCTCTAGCCTTGAAACAGTGTTCTTGGGGTTTCTCTGGAGTGCCATCAAGGAAATCAAGGCTCCTTTCATGTGTGATGTGCAACTCGGAATTGCTCTGCACGCAGTGCAGGGGAATCGGGCCTCATCTCGCGGCGAGGGGGAAGTCTCATGGTTTTTCTCGAGTTGCAGCGGGAACCTGGGGTATATTCTCGAGTTACGACGGGGATGGCCCTTCCACACACGTGTTTGTTCAGCGACGTCAGGACTCCTGCCTAGTTGCGAGGGACAACTCGGGATTCTCCTCGAGGCTTGGCAGGGCAATTGGGACGCCTCTCCAGCTGAGGCGGGAGACCAAGGGTCCCTTTCCACGTGCCACAGGAATCCTGGGACTCCTATCAAGTTTCACGAGGAGTCAGGCATCGTCTCCTTTGGAGGCACTGATCTCCGCGTACCTCTGGAGTTTTCAAAGGATGTGAGGCCTCCGGTCGCCATGAGGTGGGGAACTAGGTCTTTCTCTGTGGTCTCCACATGGGATTCAGACATCCTTTCGTCTTGGGAGATGCAAGACGAGCCTGCATTCAAGTCACTGCAGGGATATCCGGCCTTATTTCGAGTCAGGGCATCGCGGTATCCATTCCATTTGAGGCCGCAAACTCAGGGTCCCTCTCACATACCTAGAGCTGAGAGAAGCCTCCTCTTGAGGTGCTTGTGGTAAGGTGGTATTCCTCCTTAGTCGAAGCCAGGGACTAACCTCTCATCTCGAGTTGATTTTTGATCCACGGAGCTCTTTCGTGTTGCTACAGTGACCTCAGGATCCCTCTAGCCTTGAAACAGTGTTCTTGGGGTTTCTCTGGAGTGCCATCAAGGAAATCAAGGCTCCTTTCATGTGTGATGTGCAACACGGAATTGCTCTGCACGCAGTGCAGGGGAATCGGGCCTCATCTCGCGGCGAGGGGGAAGTCTCATGGTTTTTCTGGAGTTGCGGCGGGAACATGGGGTATATTCTCGAGTTACGACGGGAATGGCCCTTCCACACACGTGTTTGTTCAGCGACGTCAGGACTCCTGCCTAGTTGCGAGGGACAACTCGGGATTCTCCTCGAGGCTTGGCAGGGCAATTGGGACGCCTCTCTAGCTGAGGCAGGAGACCAAGGGTCCCTTTCCACGTGCCACAGGAATCCTGGGACTCCTATCAAGTTTCACGAGGAGTCAGGCATTGTCTCCTTTGGAGGCACTGATCTCTGCGTACCTCTGGAGTGTTCAAAGGATGTGAGGCCTCCGGTCGCGATGAGCTGGGGAACTAGGTCTTTCTCTGTGGTCTCCACAGGGGATTCAGACATCCTTTCATCTTTGGAGATGCAAGACGAGCCTGCATTCAAGTCACTGCAGGGATATCCGGCCGTATTTCGAGTCAGGGCATCGCGGTGTCCATTCCACTTGAGGCCGCAAACTCAGGGTCCCTCTCACATACCTAGAGCTGAGAGAAGCCTCCTCTTGAGGTGCTTGTGGTAAGGTGGTATTCCTCTGGAGTCGAAGTCAGGGACTAACCTCTCATCTCGAGTTGATTTTTGGTCCACGGAGCTCTTTCGTGTTGCTACTGTGACCTCAGTTTCCCTCTAGCCTTGAAACAGTGTTCTTGGGTTTTCTCTGGAGTGCCATCAAGGAAATCAAGGCTCCTTTCATGTGTGATGTGCAACACGGAATTGCTCTGCACGCAGTGCAGGGGAATCAGGCCTCATCTCGCGGCGAGGGGGAAGTCTCATGGTTTTTCTCGAGTTGCGACGGGAACCTGGGGTATATTCTCGAGTTACGACGGGGATGGCCCTTCCACACACATGTTTCTTCAGCGACTTCACGACTCCTGCCTAGTTGCGAGGGACAACTGGGGATTCTCCTCGAGGCTTGGCAGGGCAATTGGGACGCCTCTCCAGCTGAGGCGGGAGACCAAGGGTCACTTTCCACGTGCCACAGGAATCCTGGGACTCCTATCAAGTTTCACGAGGAGTCAGGCATCGTCTCCTTTGGAGGCACTGATCTCCGCATACCTCTGGAGTTTTCAAAGGATGATGAGGCCTCCGGTCGCCATGAGGTGGGGAACTAGGTCTTTCTCTGTGGTCTCCACAGGGGATTCAGACATCCTTTCGTCTTGGGAGATGCAAGACGAGCCTGCATTCAAGTCACTGCAGGGATATCCGGCCTTATTTCGAGTCAGGGCATCGCGGTGTCCATTCCATTTGAGGCCGCAAACTCAGGGTCCCTCTCACATAGCTAGAGCTGAGAGAAGCCTCCTCTTGAGGTGCTTGTGGTAAGGTGGTATTCCTCTGGAGTCGAAGTCAGGGACTAACCTCTCATCTCGAGTTGATTTTTGGTCCACAGAGCTCTTTCGTGTTGCTACAGTGACCTCAGTTTCCCTCTAGCCTTGAAACAGTGTTCTTGGGGTTTCTCTGGAGTGCCATCAAGGAAATCAAGGCTCCTTTCATGTGTGATGTGCAACACGGAATTGCTCTGCACGCAGTGCAGGGGAATCGGGCCTCATCTCGCGGCGAGGGGGAAGTCTCATGGTTTTTCTGGAGTTGCGGAGGGAACATGGGGTATATTCTCGAGTTACGGCGGGAATGGCCCTTCCACACACGTGTTTGTTCAGCGACGTCAGGACTCCTGCCTAGTTGCGAGGGTCAACTCGGGATTCTCCTCGAGGCTTGGCAGGGCAATTGGGACGCCTCTCTAGCTGAGGCAGGAGACCAAGGGTCCCTTTCCACGTGCCACAGGAATCCTGGGACTCCTATCAAGTTTCACGAGGAGTCAGGCATCGTCTCCTTTGGAGGCACTGATCTCTGCGTACCTCTGGAGTGTTCAAAGGATGTGAGGCCTCCGGTCGCGATGAGCTGGGGAACTAGGTCTTTCTCTGTGGTCTCCACAGGGGATTCAGACATCCTTTCATCTTGGGAGATGCAAGACGAGCCTGCATTCAAGTCACTGCAGGGATATCCTGCCTTATTTCGAGTCAGGGCATCGCGGTGTCCATTCCACTTGAGGCCGCAAACTCAGGGTCCCTCTCACATACCTAGAGCTGAGAGAAGCCTCCTCTTGAGGTGCTTGTGGTAAGGTGGTATTCCTCTGGAGTCGAAGTCAGGGACTAACCTCTCATCTCGAGTTGATTTTTGGTCCACGGAGCTCTTTCGTGTTGCTACTGTGACCTCAGTTTCCCTCTAGCCTTGAAACAGTGTTCTTGGGTTTTCTCTGGAGTGCCATCAAGGAAATCAAGGCTCCTTTCATGTGTGATGTGCAACACGGAATTACTCTGCACGCAGTGAAGGGGAATCAGGCCTCATCTCGCGGCGAGGGGGAAGTCTCATGGTTTTTCTCGAGTTGCGACGGGAACCTGGGGTATATTCTCGAGTTACGACGGGGATGGCCCTTCCACACACGTGTTTCTTCAGCGACTTCACGACTCCTGCCTAGTTGCGAGGGACAACTGGGGATTCTCCTCGAGGCTTGGCAGGGCAATTGGGACGCCTCTCCAGCTGAGGCGGGAGACCAAGGGTCACTTTCCACGTGCCACAGGAATCCTGGGACTCCTATCAAGTTTCACGAGGAGTCAGGCATCGTCTCCTTTGGAGGCACTGATCTCCGCATACCTCTGGAGTTTTCAAAGGATGATGAGGCCTCCGGTCGCCATGAGGTGGGGAACTAGGTCTTTCTCTGTGGTCTCCACAGGGGATTCAGACATCCTTTCGTCTTGGGAGATGCAAGACGAGCCTGCATTCAAGTCACTGCAGGGATATCCGGTCTTATTTCGAGTCAGGGCATCGCGGTGTCCATTCCATTTGAGGCCGTAAACTCAGGGTCCCTCTCACATAGCTAGAGCTGAGAGAAGCCTCCTCTTGAGGTGCTTGTGGTAAGGTGGTATTCCTCTGGAGTCGAAGTCAGGGACTAACCTCTCATCTCGAGTTGATTTTTGGTCCACAGAGCTCTTTCGTGTTGCTACAGTGACCTCAGTTTCCCTCTAGCCTTGAAACAGTGTTCTTGGGGTTTCTCTGGAGTGCCATCAAGGAAATCAAGGCTCCTTTCATGTGTGATGTGCAACACGGAATTGCTCTGCACGCAGTGCAGGGGAATCGGGCCTCATCTCGCGACGAGGGGGAAGTCTCATGGTTTTTCTCGAGTTGCGGCGGGAACCTGGGATATATTGTCAAGTTACGAAGGGGATGGCCCGTCCACCCACGTGTTTCTTCAGCGACGTCAGGACTCCTGCATAGTTGCGAGGGACAACTCGGGATTCTCCTCGAGGCTTGGCAGGGCAATTGGGACGCCTCTCCAGCTGAGGCGGGAGACCAAGGGTCCCTTTCCACGTGCCACAGGAATCCTGGGACTCCTATCAAGTTTCACGAGGAGTCAGGCATCGTCTCCTTTGGAGGCACTGATCTCCGCGTACCTCTGGAGTTTTCAAAGGATGTGAGGCCTCCGGTCGCGATGAGGTGGGAAACTAGGTCTTTCTCTGTGGTCTCCACAGGGGATTCAGACATCCTTTCGTCTTCGGAGATGCAAGACGAGCCTGCATTCAAGTCACTGCAGGAATATCCGGCCTTATTTCGAGCCAGGACATCGCGGTGTCCATTCCACTTGAGGCCGCAAACTCAGGGTCCCTCTCACATACCCAGAGCTGAGAGAAGCCTCCTCTTGAGGTGCTTGTGGTAAGGTGCTATTCCTCTGGAGTCGAAGCCAGGGACTAACCTCTCATCTCGAGTTGATTTTTGGTCCAAGGAGCTCTTTCGTGTTGCTCCAGTGACGTCAGGATCCCTCTAGCCTTGAAACAGTGTTCTTGCGGTTTCTCTGGAGTGCCATCAAGGAAATCAAGGCTCCTTTCATGTGTGATGTGCAACTCGGAATTGCTCTGCACGCAGTGCAGGGGAATCGGGCCTCATCTCGCGGCGAGGGGGAAGTCTCATGGTTTTTCTCGAGTTGCAGCGGGAACCTGGGGTATATTCTCGAGTTACGACGGGAATGGCCCTTTCACACACGTGTTTGTTCAGCGACGTCAGGACTCCTGCCTAGTTGCGAGGGACAACTCGGGATTCTCCTGGAGGCTTGGCAGGGCAATTGGGACGCCTCTCCAGCTGAGGCGGGAGACCAAGGGTCCCTTTCCACGTGCCACAGGAATCCTGGGACTCCTATCAAGTTTCACGAGGAGTCAGGCATCGTCTCCTTTGGAGGCACTGATCTCCGCGTACCTCTGGAGTTTTCAAAGGATGTGAGGCCTCCGGTCGCCATGAGGTGGGGAACTAGGTCTTTCTCTGTGGTCTCCACATGGGATTCAGACATCCTTTCGTCTTGGGAGATGCAAGACGAGCCTGCATTCAAGTCACTGCAGGGATATCCGGCCTTATTTCGAGTCAGGGCATCGCGGTATCCATTCCATTTGAGGCCGTAAACTCAGGGTCCCTCTCACATACCTAGAGCTGAGAGAAGCCTCCTCTTGAGGTGCTTGTGGTAAGGTGGTATTCCTCCTTAGTCGAAGCCAGGGACTAACCTCTCATCTCGAGTTGATTTTTGGTCCACGGAGCTCTTTCGTGTTGCTACAGTGACCTCAGGATCCCTCTAGCCTTGAAACAGTGTTCTTGGGGTTTCTCTGGAGTGCCATCAAGGAAATCAAGGCTCCTTTCATGTGTGATGTGCAACACGGAATTGCTCTGCACGCAGTGCAGGGGAATCGGGCCTCATCTCGCGGCGAGGGGGAAGTCTCATGTTTTTCCTGGAGTTGCGGAGGGAACATGGGGTATATTCTCGAGTTACGGCGGGAATGGCCCTTCCACACACGTGTTTGTTCAGCGACGTCAGGACTCCTGCCTAGTTGCGAGGGTCAACTCGGGATTCTCCTCGAGGCTTGGCAGGGCAATTGGGACGCCTCTCTAGCTGAGGCAGGAGACCAAGGGTCCCTTTCCACGTGCCACAGGAATCCTGGGACTCCTATCAAGTTTCACAAGGAGTCAGGCATCGTCTCCTTTGGAGGCACTGATCTCTGCGTACCTCTGGAGTGTTCAAAGGATGTGAGGCCTCCGGTCGCGATGAGCTGGGGAACTAGGTCTTTCTCTGTGGTCTCCACAGGGGATTCAGACATCCTTTCATCTTTGGAGATGCAAGACGAGCCTGCATTCAAGTCACTGCAGGGATATCCGGCCTTATTTCGAGTCAGGGCATCGCGGTGTCCATTCCACTTGAGGCCGCAAAATCAGGGTCCCTCTCACATACCTAGAGCTGAGAGAAGCCTCCTCTTGAGGTGCTTGTGGTAAGGTGGTATTCCTCTGGAGTCGAAGTCAGGGACTAACCTCTCATCTCGAGTTGATTTTTGGTCCAAGGAGCTCTTTCGTGTTGCTCCAGTGACGTCAGGATCCCTCTAGCCTTGAAACAGTGTTCTTGGGGTTTCTCTGGAGTGCCATCAAGGAAATCAAGGCTCCTTTCATGTGTGATGTGCAACTCGGAATTGCTCTGCACGCAGTGCAGGGGAATCGGGCCTCATCTCGCGGCGAGGGGGAAGTCTCATGGTTTTTCTCGAGTTGCAGCGGGAACCTGGGGTATATTCTCGAGTTACGACGGGGATGGCCCTTCCACACACGTGTTTGTTCAGCGACGTCAGGACTCCTGCCTAGTTGCGAGGGACAACTCGGGATTCTCCTCGAGGCTTGGCAGGGCAATTGGGACGCCTCTCCAGCTGAGGCGGGAGACCAAGGGTCCCTTTCCACGTGCCACAGGAATCCTGGGACTCCTATCAAGTTTCACGAGGAGTCAGGCATCGTCTCCTTTGGAGGCACTGATCTCCGCGTACCTCTGGAGTTTTCAAAGGATGTGAGGCCTCCGGTCGCCATGAGGTGGGGAACTAGGTCTTTCTCTGTGGTCTCCACATGGGATTCAGACATCCTTTCGTCTTGGGAGATGCAAGACGAGCCTGCATTCAAGTCACTGCAGGGATATCCGGCCTTATTTCGAGTCAGGGCATCGCGGTATCCATTCCATTTGAGGCCGCAAACTCAGGGTCCCTCTCACATACCTACAGCTGAGAGAAGCCTCCTCTTGAGGTGCTTGTGGTAAGGTGGTATTCCTCCTTAGTCGAAGCCAGGGACTAACCTCTCATCTCGAGTTGATTTTTGTTCCACGGAGCTCTTTCGTGTTGCTACAGTGACCTCAGGATCCCTCTAGCCTTGAAACAGTGTTCTTGGGGTTTCTCTGGAGTGCCATCAAGGAAATCAAGGCTCCTTTCATGTGTGATGTGCAACACGGAATTGCTCTGCACGCAGTGCAGGGGAATCGGGCCTCATCTCGCGGCGAGGGGGAAGTCTCATGGTTTTTCTGGAGTTGCGGCGGGAACATGGGGTATATTCTCGAGTTACGACGGGAATGGCCCTTCCACACACGTGTTTGTTCAGCGACGTCAGGACTCCTGCCTAGTTGCGAGGGACAACTCGGGATTCTCCTCGAGGCTTGGCAGGGCAATTGGGACGCCTCTCTAGCTGAGGCAGGAGACCAAGGGTCCCTTTCCACGTGCCACAGGAATCCTGGGACTCCTATCAAGTTTCACGAGGAGTCAGGCATTGTCTCCTTTGGAGGCACTGATCTCTGCGTACCTCTGGAGTGTTCAAAGGATGTGAGGCCTCCGGTCGCGATGAGCTGGGGAACTAGGTCTTTCTCTGTGGTCTCCACAGGGGATTCAGACATCCTTTCATCTTTGGAGATGCAAGACGAGCCTGCATTCAAGTCACTGCAGGGATATCCGGCCGTATTTCGAGTCAGGGCATCGCGGTGTCCATTCCACTTGAGGCCGCAAACTCAGGGTCCCTCTCACATACCTAGAGCTGAGAGAAGCCTCCTCTTGAGGTGCTTGTGGTAAGGTGGTATTCCTCTGGAGTCGAAGTCAGGGACTAACCTCTCATCTCGAGTTGATTTTTGGTCCACGGAGCTCTTTCGTGTTGCTACTGTGACCTCAGTTTCCCTCTAGCCTTGAAACAGTGTTCTTGGGTTTTCTCTGGAGTGCCATCAAGGAAATCAAGGCTCCTTTCATGTGTGATGTGCAACACGGAATTGCTCTGCACGCAGTGCAGGGGAATCAGGCCTCATCTCGCGGCGAGGGGGAAGTCTCATGGTTTTTCTCGAGTTGCGACGGGAACCTGGGGTATATTCTCGAGTTACGACGGGGATGGCCCTTCCACACACATGTTTCTTCAGCGACTTCACGACTCCTGCCTAGTTGCGAGGGACAACTGGGGATTCTCCTCGAGGCTTGGCAGGGCAATTGGGACGCCTCTCCAGCTGAGGCGGGAGACCAAGGGTCACTTTCCACGTGCCACAGGAATCCTGGGACTCCTATCAAGTTTCACGAGGAGTCAGGCATCGTCTCCTTTGGAGGCACTGATCTCCGCATACCTCTGGAGTTTTCAAAGGATGATGAGGCCTCCGGTCGCCATGAGGTGGGGAACTAGGTCTTTCTCTGTGGTCTCCACAGGGGATTCAGACATCCTTTCGTCTTGGGAGATGCAAGACGAGCCTGCATTCAAGTCACTGCAGGGATATCCGGCCTTATTTCGAGTCAGGGCATCGCGGTGTCCATTCCATTTGAGGCCGCAAACTCAGGGTCCCTCTCACATAGCTAGAGCTGAGAGAAGCCTCCTCTTGAGGTGCTTGTGGTAAGGTGGTATTCCTCTGGAGTCGAAGTCAGGGACTAACCTCTCATCTCGAGTTGATTTTTGGTCCACAGAGCTCTTTCGTGTTGCTACAGTGACCTCAGTTTCCCTCTAGCCTTGAAACAGTGTTCTTGGGGTTTCTCTGGAGTGCCATCAAGGAAATCAAGGCTCCTTTCATGTGTGATGTGCAACACGGAATTGCTCTGCACGCAGTGCAGGGGAATCGGGCCTCATCTCGCGACGAGGGGGAAGTCTCATGGTTTTTCTCGAGTTGCGGCGGGAACGTGGGATATATTGTCAAGTTACGAAGGGGATGGTCCGTCCACCCACGTGTTTCTTAGCGACGTCAGGACTCCTGCATAGTTGCGAGGGACAACTCGGGATTCTCCTCGAGGCTTGGCAGGCCAATTGGGACGCCTCTCCAGCTGAGGCAGGAGACCAAGGGTCCCTTTCCACGTGCCACAGGATTCCTGGGACTCCTATCAAGTTTCATGAGGAGTCAGGCATCGTCTCCTTTGGAGGCACTGATCTCCGCGTACCTCTGGAGTTTTCAAAGGATGTGAGGCCTCCGGTCGCAATGAGGTGGGGAACTAGGTCTTTCTCTGTGGTCTCCACAGGGAATTCAGACATCCTTTCGTCTTGGGAGAGGCAAGACGAGCCTGCATTCAAGTAACTGCAGGAATATCCGGCCTTATTTCGAGTCAGGGCATCGCGGTGTCCATTCCACTTGAGGCCGCAAACTCAGGGTCCCTCTCACATACCTAGAGCTGAGAGAAGCCTCCTCTTGAGGTGTTTGTGGTAAGGTGGTATTCCTCTGGAGTCGAAGCCAGGGACTAACATCTCATCTCGCGTGGATTTTTGGTCCACGGAGTTCTTTCGTGTTGCTACAGTAACCTCAGGATCCCTCTAGCCTTGAAACAGTGTTCTTGGGGTTTCTCTGGAGTGCCACCAAGGAAATCAAGGCTCTTTTCATGTGTGCTGTGCAACACGGAATTGCTCTGCACGCAGTGTAGGTGAATCGGGCCTCATCTCGGGGTGAGAGGGAAGTCTCATGGTTTTTCTCGAGTTGCGGCGGGAACCTGGGGTATATTCTCGAGTTACGACGGGGATGGCCCTTCCACCCACGTGTTTGTTCAGCGACGTCAGGACTCCTGCCTAGCTGCGAGGGACAACTCGGGATTCTCCTCGAGGCTTGGCAGGGCAATTGGGACGCCTCTCCAGCTGAGGCGGGAGACCAATGGTCCCTTTCCACGTGCCACAGGAATCCTGGGACTCCTATCAAGTTTCACGAGGAGTCAGGCATCGTCTCCTTTGGAGGCACTGATCTCCGCGTACCTCTGGAGTTTTCAAAGGATGTGAGGCCTCCGGTCGCGATGAGCTGGGGAACTAGGTCTTTCTCTGTGGTCTCCACAGGGGATTCAGACATCCTTTCATCTTTGGAGATGCAAGACGAGCCTGCATTCAAGTCACTGCAGGGATATCCGGCCTTATTTCGAGTCAGGGCATCGCGGTGTCCATTCCACTTGAGGCCGCAAACTCAGGGTCCCTCTCACATACCTAGAGCTGAGAGAAGCCTCCTCTTGAGGTGCTTGTGGTAAGGTGGTATTCCTCTGGAGTCGAAGTCAGGGACTAACCTCTCATCTCGAGTTGATTTTTGGTCCACGGAGCTCTTTCGTGTTGCTACTGTGACCTCAGTTTCCCTCTAGCCTTGAAACAGTGTTCTTGGGTTTTCTCTGGAGTGCCATCAAGGAAATCAAGGCTCCTTTCATGTGTGATGTGCAACACGGAATTGCTCTGCACGCAGTGCAGGGGAATCAGGCCTCATCTCGCGGCGAGGGGGAAGTCTCATGGTTTTTCTCGAGTTGCGACGGGAACCTGGGGTATATTCTCGAGTTACGACGGGGATGGCCCTTCCACACACATGTTTCTTCAGCGACTTCACGACTCCTGCCTAGTTGCGAGGGACAACTGGGGATTCTCCTCGAGGCTTGGCAGGGCAATTGGGACGCCTCTTCAGCTGAGGCGGGAGACCAAGGGTCACTTTCCACGTGCCACAGGAATCCTGGGACTCCTATCAAGTTTCACGAGGAGTCAGGCATCGTCTCCTTTGGAGGCACTGATCTCCGCATACCTCTGGAGTTTTCAAAGGATGATGAGGCCTCCGGTCGCCATGAGGTGGGGAACTAGGTCTTTCTCTGTGGTCTCCACAGGGGATTCAGACATCCTTTCGTCTTGGGAGATGCAAGACGAGCCTGCATTCAAGTCACTGCAGGGATATCCGGCCTTATTTCGAGTCAGGGCATCGCGGTGTCCATTCCATTTGAGGCCGCAAACTCAGGGTCCCTCTCACATAGCTAGAGCTGACAGAAGCCTCCTCTTGAGGTGCTTGTGGTAAGGTGGTATTCCTCTGGAGTCGAAGTCAGGGACTAACCTCTCATCTCGAGTTGATTTTTGGTCCACAGAGCTCTTTCGTGTTGCTACAGTGACCTCAGTTTCCCTCTAGCCTTGAAACAGTGTTCTTGGGGTTTCTCTGGAGTGCCATCAAGGAAATCAAGGCTCCTTTCATGTGTGATGTGCAACACGGAATTGCTCTGCACGCAGTGCAGGGGAATCGGGCCTCATCTCGCGACGAGGGGGAAGTCTCATGGTTTTTCTCGAGTTGCGGCGGGAACCTGGGATATATTGTCAAGTTACGAAGGGGATGGTCCGTCCACCCACGTGTTTCTTAGCGACGTCAGGACTCCTGCATAGTTGCGAGGGACAACTCGGGATTCTCCTCGAGGCTTGGCAGGCCAATTGGGACGCCTCTCCAGCTGAGGCAGGAGACCAAGGGTCCCTTTCCACGTGCCACAGGATTCCTGGGACTCCTATCAAGTTTCATGAGGAGTCAGGCATCGTCTCCTTTGGAGGAACTGATCTCCGCGTACCTCTGGAGTTTTCAAAGGATGTGAGGCCTCCGGTCGCAATGAGGTGGGGAACTAGGTCTTTCTCTGTGGTCTCCACAGGGGATTCAGATATCCTTTCGTCTTGGGAGAGGCAAGACGAGCCTGCATTCAAGTAACTGCAGGAATATCCGGCCTTATTTCGAGTCAGGGCATCGCGGTGTCCATTCCACTTGAGGCCGCAAACTCAGGGTCCCTCTCACATACCTAGAGCTGAGAGAAGCCTCCTCTTGAGGTGTTTGTGGTAAGGTGGTATTCCTCTGGAGTCGAAGCCAGGGACTAACATCTCATCTCGCGTGGATTTTTGGTCCACGGAGTTCTTTCGTGTTGCTACAGTAACCTCAGGATCCCTCTAGCCTTGAAACAGTGTTCTTGGGGTTTCTCTGGAGTGCCATCAAGGAAATCAAGGCTCCTTTCATGTTTGATGTGCAACACGAAATTGCTCTGCATGCAGTGCAGGAGAATCGAGCCTCATCTCGCGGCGAGGGGGAAGTCTCATGGTTTTTCTCGAGTTGCGGCAGGAACCTGGGGTATATTCTCGAGTTATGACGGGGATGGCCCTTTCATACACGTGTTTGTTCAGCGACATCAGGACTCCTGCCTAGTTGCGAGGGACAACTCGGGATTCTCCTCGAGGCTTGGCAGGGCAATTGGGACGCCTCTCCAGCTGAGGCGGGAGACCAAGGGTCCCTTTCCACGTGCCACAGGAATCATGGGACTCCTATCAAGTTTCACGAGGAGTCAGGCATCGTCTCCTTTGGAGGCACTGATCTCCGCGTACCTCTGGAGTTTTCAAATGATGTGAGGCCTCCGGTCGCGATGAGGTGGGGAACTAGGTCTTTCTCTGTGGTCTCCACAGGGGATTCAGACATCCTTTCATCTTGGGAGATGCAAGACGAGCCTGCATTCAAGTCACTGCAGGGATATCCGGCTTTATTTCGCGTCAGGGCATCGCAGTGTCCATTCCACTTGAGGCCGCAAACTCAGAGTCCCTCTCACATACCTAGAGCTGAGAGAAGCCTCCTCTTGAGGTGCTTGTGGTAAGGTGGTATTCCTCTGGAGTCGAAGCCAGGGACTAACCTCTCATCTCGAGTTGATTTTTCGTCCACGGAGCTCTTTCGTGTTGCTACAGTGACCTCAGGATCCCTCTAGCCTTGAAACAGTGTTCTTGGGGTTTCTCTGGAGTGCCATCAAGGAAATCAAGGCTCCTTTCATGTGTGATGTGCAACACGGAATTGTTCTGCACGCAGTGCAGGGGAATCGGGCCTCATCTCGCGGCGAGGGGGAAGTCTCATAGTTTTTCTCGAGTTGCGGCGGGAACCTGGGGTATGTTCTCTAGTTACGACGGGGATGGCCCTTCCACCCACGTGTTTGTTCAGCGACGTCAGGACTCCTGCCTAGTTGCGAGGGACAACTCGGGATTCTCCTCGAGGCTTGGCAGGGCATTTGGGACGCCTCTCCAGCTGAGGTGGGAGACCAAGGGTCCCTTTCCACGTGCCACAGTAATCCTGGGACTCCTATCAAGTTTCCCAAGGAGTCAGGCATCGTCTCCTTTGGAGGCACTGATCTCCGCGTACCTCTGGAGTTTCAAAGGATGTGAGGCCTCCGGTCGCCATGAGGTGGGGAACTAGGTCTTTCTCTGTGGTCTCCACAGGGGATTCAGACATCCTTTCATCTTGGGAGATGCAAGACGAGCCTGCATTCAAGTCACTGCAGGGATTTCCGGCGTTATTTCTCGTCAGGGCATCGCAGTGTTCATTCCACTTGAGGCCGCAAAATCAGAGTCCCTCTCACATAGCTAGAGCTGAGAGAAGCCTCCTCTTGAGGTGCTTGTGGTAAGGTGGTATTCCTCTGGAGTCGAAGCCAGGGACTAACCTCTCATCTCGAGTTGATTTTTGGTCCACGGAGCCCTTTCGTGTTGCTACAGTGACCTCAGGATCCCTCTAGCCTTGAAACAGTGTTCTTGGGGTTTCTCTGGAGTGCCATCAAGGAAATCAAGGCTCCTTTCATGTGTGATGTGCAACACGGAATTGCTCTGCACGCAGTGCAGGGGAATCAGGCCACATATCTCGGCGAGTGGGAAGTGTCATGGTTTTTCTCAAGTTGCGGCGGGAACCTGGGGTATATTCTCGAGTTACGACGGGGATGGCCCTTCCACACACGTGTTTGTTCAGCGACGTCAGGACTCCTGCCTAGTTGCGAGGGACAACTCGGGATTCTCCTTGAGACTTGGCAGGGCAATTGGGACGCCTCTCCAGCTGAGGCGGGAGACCAAGGGTCCCTTTCCACGTGCCACAGGAATCCTGGGACTCCTATCAAGTTTCACGAGGAGTCAGGCATCGTCTCCTTTGGAGGCACTGATCTCCGCGTACCTCTGGAGTTTTCAAAGGATGTTAGGCCTCCGGTCACGATGAGGTGGGGAACTAGTTCTTTCTCTGTGGTCTCCACAGGGGATTCAGACATCCTTTCGTCTTCGGAGATGCAAGACGAGCCTTCATTCAAGTCACTGCAGGGATATCCGCCCTTATTTCGAGTCAGGGCTTCGCGGTGTCCATTCCACTTGAGGCTGCAAACTCAGGGTCCCTCTCACATAGCTAGAGCTGAGAGAAGCCTCCTCTTGAGGTGCTTGTGGTAAGGTGGTATTCCTCTGGAGTCGAAGCCAGGGACTAACCTCTCATCTCCAGTTGATTTTTGGTCCACGGAGCTCTTTCGTGTTGCTACAGTGACCTCAGGATCCCTCTAGCCTGGAAACAGTGTTCTTGGGGTTCCTCTGGAGTGCCATCAAGGAAATCAAGGCTCCTTTCATGTGTCATGTGCAACACGGAATTGCTCTGCACGCAGTGCAGGGGAATTGGGCCTCATCTCGCGGCGAGGGGGATGTCTCATGGTTTTTCTCGAGTTGCGGCGGGAACCTGGGGTATATTCTCGAGTTACGACGGGGATGGCCCTTCCACCCACGTGTTTGTTCAGCCACGTCAGGACTCCTGCCTAGTTTCGAGGGACAACTCGGGATTCTCCTCGAGGCTTGGCAGGGCAATTGGGACGCCTCTCCAGCTGAGGCGGGAGACCAAGGGTCCCTTTCCACGTGCCACAGGAATCCTGGGACTCCTATCAAGTTTCACGAGGAGTCAGGCATCGTCTCCTTTGGAGGCACTGATCTCCGCGTACCTCTGGAGTTTTCAAATGATGTGAGGCCCCCCGTCGCGATGAGGTGGGGAACTAGGTCTTTCTCTGTGGTCTCCACAGGGGATTCAGACATCCTTTCATCTTGGGAGATGCAAGACGAGCCTGCATTCAAGTCACTGCAGGGATATCCGGCCTTATTTCGCGTCAGGGCATCGCAGTGTCCATTCCACTTGAGGCCGCAAACTCAGGGTCCCTCTCACATACCTAGAGCTGAGAGAAGCCTCCTCTTGAGGTGCTTGTGGTAAGGTGGTATTCCTCTGGAGTCGAAGCCAGGGACTAACCTCTCATCTCGAGTTGATTTTTGGTCCATGGAGCTCTTTCGTGTTGCTACAGTGACCTCAAGATCCCTCTAGCTTTGAAACAGTGTTCTTGGGGTTTCTCTGGAGTGCCATCAAGGAAATCAAGGCTCCTTTCATGTGTGATGTGCAACACGGAATTGCTCTGCACGCAGTGCAGGGGAATCAGGCCTCATCTTGCGGCGAGGGGGAAGTCTCATGGTTTTTCTCGAGTTGCGACGGGAACCTGGGGTATATTCTCGAGTTACGACGGGGATGGCCCTTCCACCCACGTGTTTGTTCAGCGACGGCAGGACTTCTGCCTAGTTGCGAGGGACAACTGGGGATTCTCCTCGAGGGTTGGCAGAGCAATTGGGACGCCTCTCCAGCTGAGGCGGGAGACCAAGGGTCCCTTTCCACGTGCCACAGGAATCCTGGGACTCCTATCAAGTTTCACGAGGAGTCAGGCATCGTCTCCTTTGGAGGCACTGATCTCCGCGTACCTCTGGAGTTTTCAAAGGATGATGAGGCCTCCGGTTGCCATGAGGTATGGAACTAGGTCTTTCTCTGTGGTCTCCACAGGGGATTCAGACAGCCTTTCGTCTTGGGAGATGCAAGACGAGCCTGCATTCAAGTCACTGCAGGGATATCCGGCCTTATTTCGAGTCAGGGCATTGTGGTGTCCATTCCACTTGAGGCCGCAAATTCAGGGTCCCTCTCACATAGCTAGAGCTGAGAGAAGCCTCCTCTTGAGGTGCTTGTGGTAAGGTGGTATTCCTCTGGAGTCGAAGCCAGGGACTAACCTCTCATCTCAAGTTGATTTTTCGTCCACGGAGCTCTTTCCTGTTGCTACAGTGACCTCAGGATCCCTCTAGCGTTGAAACAGTGTTCTTGGGGTTTCTCTGGAGTGCCATCAAGGAAATCAAGGCTCCTTTCATGTTTGATGTGCAACACGGAATTGCTCTGCACGCAGTGCAGGGGAATCGGGCCTCATCTCAAGACGAGGGGGAAGTCTCATGGTTTTTCTCGAGTTGCGGCGGGAGCCTGGGGTATATTCTCAGGTTACGACGGGGATGGACCTTCCACACACATGTTTCTTCAGCGACGTCAGGACTCCTGCATAGTTGCGAGGGACAACTCGGGATTCTCCTCGAGGCTTGGCAGGGCAATTGCGACGCCTCTCCAGCTGAGGCGGGAGACCAAGGGTCCCTTTCCACGTGCCACAGGAATCCTGGGACTCCTATCAAGTTTCACGAGGAGTCAGGCATCGTCTCCTTTGGAGGCACTGATCTCCGCGTACCTCTGGAGTTTTTGAAGGATGTGAGGCCTCCGGTCGCGATGAGCTGGGGAACTAGGTCTTTATCTGTGCTCTCCACAGGGGATTCAGACATCCTTTTGTCTTCGGAGATGCAAGACGAGCCTGCATTCAAGTAACTGCAGGAATATCCGGGCTTATTTCGAGTCAGGGCATCGCGGTGTCCATTCCACTTGAGGCCGCAAACTCAGGGTCCCTCTCACATACCTAGAGCTGAGAGAAGCCTCCTCTTTAGGTGCTTGTCGTAAGGTGGTATTCCTCTGGAGTCGAAGCCAGGGACTAACGTTTCATCTCGAGTTGATTTTTGGCCCACGGAGCTCTTTTGTGTTGCTACAGTGACCTCAGGATCCCTCTAGCCTTGAAACAGTGTTCTTGGGGTTTCTCTGGAGTGCCATCAAGGAAATCAAGGCTCCTTTCATGTGTGATCTGCAACACGGAATTGCTCTGCACGCAGTGCAGGGGAATCAGGCCTCATCTCGCGGCGAGGGGGAAGTCTCATGGTTTTTCTCGAGTTGCGACGGGAACCTGGGGTATATTCTCGAGTTACGACGGGGATGGCCCTTCCACCCACGTGTTTGTTCAGCGACGGCAGGACTTCTGCCTAATTGCGAGGGACAACTGGGGATTCTCCTCGAGGCTTGGCAGAGCAATTGGGACGCCTCTCCAGCTGAGGCGGGAGACCAAGGGTCCCTTTCCACGTGCCACAGGAATCCTGGGACTCCTATCAAGTTTCACGAGGAGTCAGGCATCGTCTCCTTTGGAGGCACTGATCTCCGCGTACCTCTGGAGTTTTCAAATGATGTGAGGCCCCCCGTCGCGATGAGGTGGGGAACTAGGTCTTTCTCTGTGGTCTCCACAGGGGATTCAGACATCCTTTCATCTTGGGAGATGCAAGACGAGCCTGCATTCAAGTCACTGCAGGGATATCCGGCCTTATTTCGCGTCAGGGCATCGCAGTGTCCATTCCACTTGAGGCCGCAAACTCAGGGTCCCTCTCACATACCTAGAGCTGAGAGAAGCCTCCTCTTGAGGTGCTTGTGGTAAGGTGGTATTCCTCTGGAGTCGAAGCCAGGGACTAACCTCTCATCTCGAGTTGATTTTTGGTCCATGGAGCTCTTTCGTGTTGCTACAGTGACCTCAAGATCCCTCTAGCTTTGAAACAGTGTTCTTGGGGTTTCTCTGGAGTGCCATCAAGGAAATCAAGGCTCCTTTCATGTGTGATGTGCAACACGGAATTGCTCTGCACGCAGTGCAGGGGAATCAGGCCTCATCTTGCGGCGAGGGGGAAGTCTCATGGTTTTTCTCGAGTTGCGACGGGAACCTGGGGTATATTCTCGAGTTACGACGGGGATGGCCCTTGCACACACGTGTTTGTTCAGCGACTTCACGACTCCTGCCTAGTTGCGAGGGACAACTGGGGATTCTCCTCGAGGCTTGGCAGGGCAATTGGGACGCCTCTCCAGCTGAGGCGGGAGACCAAGGGTCCCTTTTCACGTGCCACAGGAATCCTGGGACTCCTATCAAGTTTCACGAGGAGTCAGGCATCGTCTCCTTTGGAGGCACTGATCTCCGCGTACCTCTGGAGTTTTCAAATGATGTGAGGCCTCCGGTCGCGATGAGGTGGGGAACTAGGTCTTTCTCTGTGGTCTCCACAGGGGATTCAGACATCCTTTCATCTTGGGAGATGCAAGACGAGCCTGCATTCAAGTCACTGCAGGGATATCCGGCCTTATTTCGCGTCAGGGCATCGCAGTGTCCATTCCACTTGAGGCCGCAAACTCAGTGTCCCTCTCACATACCTAGAGCTGAGAGAAGCCTCCTCTTGAGGTGCTTGTGGTAAGGTGGTATTCCTCTGGAGTCGAAGCCAGGGACTAACCTCTCATCTCGAGTTGATTTTTGGTCCATGGAGCTCTTTCGTGTTGCTACAGTGACCTCAAGATCCCTCTAGCTTTGAAACAGTGTTCTTGGGGTTTCTCTGGAGTGCCATCAAGGAAATCAAGGCTCCTTTCATGTGTGATGTGCAACACGGAATTGCTCTGCACGCAGTGCAGGGGAATCAGGCCTCATCTTGCGGCCAGGGGGAAGTCTCATGGTTTTTCTCGAGTTGCGACGGGAACCTGGGGTATATTCTCGAGTTACGACGGGGATGGCCCTTGCACACACGTGTTTCTTCAGCGACTTCACGACTCCTGCCTAGTTGCTAGGGACAACTGGGGATTCTCCTCGAGGATTGGCAGGGCAATTGGGACGCCTCTCCAGCTGAGGCGGGAGACCAAGGGTCACTTTCCACGTGCCACAGGAATCCTGGGACTCCTATCAAGTTTCACGAGGAGTCAGGCATCGTCTCCTTTGGAGGCACTGATCTCCGCGTACCTCTGGAGTTTTCAAAGGATGATGAGGCCTCCGGTTGCCATGAGGTATGGAACTAGGTCTTTCTCTGTGGTCTCCACAGGGGATTCAGACAGCCTTTCGTCTTGGGAGATGCAAGACGAGCCTGCATTCAAGTCACTGCAGGGATATCCGGCCTTATTTCGAGTCAGGGCATTGTGGTGTCCATTCCACTTGAGGCCGCAAATTCAGGGTCCCTCTCACATAGCTAGAGCTGAGAGAAGCCTCCTCTTGAGGTGCTTGTGGTAAGGTGGTATTCCTCTGGAGTCGAAGCCAGGGACTAACCTCTCATCTCGAGTTGATTTTTCGTCCACGGAGCTCTTTCCTGTTGCTACAGTGACCTCAGGATCCCTCTAGCGTTGAAACAGTGTTCTTGGGGTTTCTCTGGAGTGCCATCAAGGAAATCAAGGCTCCTTTCATGTTTGATGTGCAACACGGAATTGCTCTGCACGCAGTGCAGGGGAATCGGGCCTCATCTCAAGACGAGGGGGAAGTCTCATGGTTTTTCTCGAGTTGCGGCGGGAACCTGGGGTATATTCTCAGGTTACGACGGGGATGGACCTTCCACACACATGTTTCTTCTGCGACGTCAGGACTCCTGCATAGTTGCGAGGGACAACTCGGGATTCTCCTCGAGGCTTGGCAGGGCAATTGCGACGCCTCTCCAGCTGAGGCGGGAGACCAAGGGTCCCTTTCCACGTGCCACAGGAATCCTGGGACTCCTATCAAGTTTCACGAGGAGTCAGGCATCGTCTCCTTTGGAGGCACTGATCTCCGCGTACCTCTGGAGTTTTTGAAGGATGTGAGGCCTCCGGTCGCGATGAGCTGGGGAACTAGGTCTTTATCTGTGCTCTCCACAGGGGATTCAGACATCCTTTTGTCTTCGGAGATGCAAGACGAGCCTGCATTCAAGTAACTGCAGGAATATCCGGGCTTATTTCGAGTCAGGGCATCGCGGTGTCCATTCCACTTGAGGCCGCAAACTCAGGGTCCCTCTCACATACCTAGAGCTGAGAGAAGCCTCCTCTTTAGGTGCTTGTCGTAAGGTGGTATTCCTCTGGAGTCGAAGCCAGGGACTAACGTTTCATCTCGAGTTGATTTTTGGCCCACGGAGCTCTTTTGTGTTGCTACAGTGACCTCAGGATCCCTCTAGCCTTGAAACAGTGTTCTTGGGGTTTCTCTGGAGTGCCATCAAGGAAATCAAGGCTCCTTTCATGTGTGATCTGCAACACGGAATTGCTCTGCACGCAGTGCAGGGGAATCGGGCCTCATCTCGCGGCGAGGGGGAAGTCTCATGGTTTTTCTCGAGTTGCGACGGGAACCTGGGGTATATTCTCGAGTTACGACGGGGATGGCCCTTCCACCCACGTGTTTGTTCAGCGACGGCAGGACTTCTGCCTAATTGCGAGGGACAACTGGGGATTCTCCTCGAGGCTTGGCAGAGCAATTGGGACGCCTCTCCAGCTGAGGCGGGAGACCAAGGGTCCCTTTCCACGTGCCACAGGAATCCTGGGACTCCTATCAAGTTTCACGAGGAGTCAGGCATCGTCTCCTTTGGAGGCACTGATCTCCGCGTACCTCTGGAGTTTTCAAATGATGTGAGGCCCCCCGTCGCGATGAGGTGGGGAACTAGGTCTTTCTCTGTGGTCTCCACAGGGGATTCAGACATCCTTTCATCTTGGGAGATGCAAGACGAGCCTGCATTCAAGTCACTGCAGGGATATCCGGCCTTATTTCGCGTCAGGGCATCGCAGTGTCCATTCCACTTGAGGCCGCAAACTCAGGGTCCCTCTCACATACCTAGAGCTGAGAGAAGCCTCCTCTTGAGGTGCTTGTGGTAAGGTGGTATTCCTCTGGAGTCGAAGCCAGGGAATAACCTCTCATCTCGAGTTGATTTTTGGTCCATGGAGCTCTTTCGTGTTGCTACAGTGACCTCAAGATCCCTCTAGCTTTGAAACAGTGTTCTTGGGGTTTCTCTGGAGTGCCATCAAGGAAATCAAGGCTCCTTTCATGTGTGATGTGCAACACGGAATTGCTCTGCACGCAGTGCAGGGGAATCAGGCCTCATCTTGCGGCGAGGGGGAAGTCTCATGGTTTTTCTCGAGTTGCGACGGGAACCTGGGGTATATTCTCGAGTTACGACGGGGATGGCCCTTGCACACACGTGTTTGTTCAGCGACTTCACGACTCCTGCCTAGTTGCGAGGGACAACTGGGGATTCTCCTCGAGGCTTGGCAGGGCAATTGGGACGCCTCTCCAGCTGAGGCGGGACACCAAGGGTCCCTTTCCACGTGCCACAGGAATCCTGGGACTCCTATCAAGTTTCACGAGGAGTCAGGCATCGTCTCCTTTGGAGGCACTGATCTCCGCGTACCTCTGGAGTTTTCAAATGATGTGAGGCCTCCGGTCGCGATGAGGTGGGGAACTAGGTCTTTCTCTGTGGTCTCCACAGGGGATTCAGACATCCTTTCATCTTGGGAGATGCAAGACGAGCCTGCATTCAAGTCACTGCAGGGATATCCGGCCTTATTTCGCGTCAGGGCATCGCAGTGTCCATTCCACTTGAGGCCGCAAACTCAGTGTCCCTCTCACATACCTAGAGCTGAGAGAAGCCTCCTCTTGAGGTGCTTGTGGTAAGGTGGTATTCCTCTGGAGTCGAAGCCAGGGACTAACCTCTCATCTCGAGTTGATTTTTGGTCCATGGAGCTCTTTCGTGTTGCTACAGTGACCTCAAGATCCCTCTAGCTTTGAAACAGTGTTCTTGGGGTTTCTCTGGAGTGCCATCAAGGAAATCAAGGCTCCTTTCATGTGTGATGTGCAACATGGAATTGCTCTGCACGCAGTGCAGGGGAATCAGGCCTCATCTTGCGGCCAGGGGGAAGTCTCATGGTTTTTCTCGAGTTGCGACGGGAACCTGGGGTATATTCTCGAGTTACGACGGGGATGGCCCTTGCACACACGTGTTTCTTCAGCGACTTCACGACTCCTGCCTAGTTGCTAGGGACAACTGGGGATTCTCCTCGAGGCTTGGCAGGGCAATTGGGACGCCTCTCCAGCTGAGGCGGGAGACCAAGGGTCACTTTCCACGTGCCACAGGAATCCTGGGACTCCTATCAAGTTTCACGAGGAGTCAGGCATCGTCTCCTTTGGAGGCACTGATCTCCGCGTACCTCTGGAGTTTTCAAAGGATGATGAGGCCTCCGGTTGCCATGAGGTATGGAACTAGGTCTTTCTCTGTGGTCTCCACAGGGGATTCAGACAGCCTTTCATCTTGGGAGATGCAAGACGAGCCTGCATTCAAGTCACTGCAGGGATATCCGGCCTTATTTCGAGTCAGGGCATTGTGGTGTCCATTCCACTTGAGGCCGCAAATTCAGGGTCCCTCTCACATAGCTAGAGCTGAGAGAAGCCTCCTCTTGAGGTGCTTGTGGTAAGGTGGTATTCCTCTGGAGTCGAAGCCAGGGACTAACCTCTAATCTCGAGTTGATTTTTCGTCCACGGAGCTCTTTCCTGTTGCTACAGTGACCTCAGGATCCCTCTAGCGTTGAAACAGTGTTCTTGGGGTTTCTCTGGAGTGCCATCAAGGAAATCAAGGCTCCTTTCATGTTTGATGTGCAACACGGAATTGCTCTGCACGCAGTGCAGGGGAATCGGGCCTCATCTCAAGACGAGGGGGAAGTCTCATGGTTTTTCTCGAGTTGCGGCGGGAACCTGGGGTATATTCTCAGGTTACGACGGGGATGGACCTTCCACACACATGTTTCTTCAGCGACGTCAGGACTCCTGCATAGTTGCGAGGGACAACTCGGGATTCTCCTCGAGGCTTGGCAGGGCAATTGCGACGCCTCTCCAGCTGAGGCGGGAGACCAAGGGTCCCTTTCCACGTGCCACAGGAATCCTGGGACTCCTATCAAGTTTCACGAGGAGTCAGGCATCGTCTCCTTTGGAGGCACTGATCTCCGCGTACCTCTGGAGTTTTTGAAGGATGTGAGGCCTCCGGTCGCGATGAGCTGGGGAACTAGGTCTTTATCTGTGCTCTCCACAGGGGATTCAGACATCCTTTTGTCTTCGGAGATGCAAGACGAGCCTGCATTCAAGTAACTGCAGGAATATCCGGCCTTATTTCGAGTCAGGGCATCGCGGTGTCCATTCCACTTGAGGCCGCAAACTCAGGGTCCCTCTCACATACCTAGAGCTGAGAGAAGCCTCCTCTTGAGGTGCTTGTGGTAAGGTGGTATTCCTCTGGAGTCGAAGCCAGGGACTAACCTCTCATCTCGAGTTGATTTTTGGTCCACGGAGCTCTTTCGTGTTGCTCCAGTGACCTCAGGATCCCTCTAGCCTTGAAACAGTGTTGTTGGGGTTTCTCTGGAGTGCCATCAAGGAAATCAAGGCTCCTTTCATGTGTGATGTGCAACTCGGAATTGCTCTGCACGCAGTGCAGGGGAATCGGGCCTCATCTCGCGGCGAGGGGGAAGTCTCATGGTTTTTCTCGAGTTGCAGCGGGAACCTGGGGTATATTCTCGAGTTAAGACGGGAATGTCCCTTCCACACACGTGTTTGTTCAGTGACGTCAGGACTCCTGCCTAGTTGCGAGGGACAATTCGGGATTCTCCTCGAGGCTTGGCAGGGCAATTGGGACGCCTCTCCAGCTGAGGCGGGAGACCAAGGGTCCCTTTCCACGTGCCACAGGAATCCTGGGACTCCTATCAAGTTTCAAAAAGAGTCAGGCATCGTCTCCTTTGGAGGCACTGATCTCCGCGTACCTCTGGAGTTTTCAAAGGATGTGAGGCCTCCGGTCGCGATGAGGTGGGGAACTAGGTCTTTCTCTGTGGTCTCCACATGGGATTCAGACATCCTTTCGTCTTGGGAGATGCAAGACGAGCCTGCATTCAAGTCACTGCAGGGATATCCGGCCTTATTTCGAGTCAGGGCATCGCGATGTCCATTCCATTTGAGGCCGCAAACTCAGGGTCCCTCTCACATACCTAGAGCTGAGAGAAGCCTCCTCTTGAGGTGCTTGTGGTAAGGTGGTATTCCTCCTTAGTCGAAGCCAGGGACTAACCTCTCATCTCGAGTTGATTTTTGTTCCACGGAGCTCTTTCGTGTTGCTACAGTGACCTCAGGATCCCTCTAGCCTTGAAACAGTGTTCTTGGGGTTTCTCTGGAGTGCCATCAAGGAAATCAAGGCTCCTTTCATGTGTCATGTGCAACACGGAATTGCTCTGCATGCAGTGCAGGGGAATCGGGCCTCATCTCGCGGCGAGGGGGAAGTCTCATGGTTTTTCTGGAGTTGCGGCGGGAACATGGGGTATATTCTCGAGTTACGACGGGGATGGCCCTTCCACACACGTGTTTGTTCAGCGACGTCAGGACTCCTGCCTAGTTGCGAGGGACAACTCGGGATTCTCCTCGAGGCTTGGCAGGGCAATTGGGACGCCTCTCCAGCTGAGGCGGGAGACCAAGGGTCCCTTTCCACGTGCCACAGGAAACCTGGGATTCCTATCAAGTTTCAAGAGGAGTCAGGCATCGTCTCCTTTGGAGGCACTGATCTCCGCGTACCTCTGGAGTTTTCAAAGGATGTGAGGCCTCCGGTCGCGATGAGGTGGGGAACTAGGTCTTTCTCTGTGTTCTCCACAGGGGATTCAGACATCCTTTCGTCTTGGGAGATGCAATACGAGCCTGCATTCAAGTCACTGCAGGGATATCCGGCCTTATTTCGAGTCAGGGCATCGCGGTGTCCATTCCACTTGAGACCGCAATCTCAGGGTCCCTCTCACATAGCTAGAGCTGAGAGAAGCCTCCTCTTGAGGTGCTTGTGGTAAGGTGGTATACCTCTGGAGTCGAAGCCAGGGACTAACCTCTCATCTCGAGTTGATTTTTGGTCCACGGAGCTCTTTCGTGTTGCTCCAGTGACCTCAGGATCCCTCTAGCCTTGAAACAGTGTTGTTGGGCTTTCTCTGGAGTGCCATCAAGGAAATCAAGGCTCCTTTCATGTGTGATGTGCAACTCGGAATTGCTCTGCACGCAGTGCAGGGGAATCGGGCCTCATCTCGCGGCGAGGGGGAAGTCTCATGGTTTTTCTCGAGTTGCAGCGGGAACCTGGGGTATATTCTCGAGTTACGACGGGAATGGCCCTTCCACACACGTGTTTGTTCAGCGACGGCAGGACTCCTGCCTAGTTGCGAGGGACAATTCGGGATTCTCCTCGAGGCTTGGCAGGGCAATTGGGACGCCTCTCCAGCTGAGGCGGGAGACCAAGGGTCCCTTTCCACGTGCCACAGGAATCCTGGGACTCCTATCAAGTTTCACGAGGAGTCAGGCATGGTCTCCTTTGGAGGCACTGATCTCCGCGTACCTCTGGAGTTTTCAAAGGATGTGAGGCCTCCGGTCGCGATGAGGTGGGGAACTAGGTCTTTCTCTGTGGTCTCCACATGGGATTCAGACATCCTTTCGTCTTGGGAGATGCAAGACGAGCCTGCATTCAAGTCACTGCAGGGATATCCGGCCTTATTTCGAGTCAGGGCATCGCGGTGTCCATTCCATTTGAGGCCGCAAACTCAGGGTCCCTCTCACATACCTAGAGCTGAGAGAAGCCTCCTCTTGAGGTGCTTGTGGTAAAGTGGTATTCCTCCTTAGTCGAAGCCAGGGACTAACCTCTCATCTCGAGTTGATTTTTGGTCCACGGAGCTCTTTCGTGTTGCTACAGTGACCTCAGGATCCCTCTAGCCTTGAAACATTGTTCTTGGGGTTTCTCTGGAGTGCCATCAAGGAAATCAAGGCTCCTTTCATGTGTGATGTGCAACACGGAATTGCTCTGCACGCTGTGCAGGGAAATCGGGCCTCATCTCGCGGCGAGGGGGAAGTCTCATGGTTTTTCTGGAGTTGCGGCGGGAACATGGGGTATAATCTCGAGTTACGGCGGGAATGGCCCTTCCACACACGTGTTTGTTCAGCGACGTCAGGACTCCTGCCTAGTTGCGAGGGACAACTCGGGATTCTCCTCGAGGCTTGGCAGGGCAATTGGGACGCCTCTCCAGCTGAGGCGGGAGACCAAGGGTCCCTTTCCACGTGCCACAGGAATCCTGGGACTCCTATCAAGTTTCACGAGGAGTCAGGCATCGTCTCCTTTGGAGGCACTGATCTCCGCGTACCTCTGGAGTTTTTGAAGGATGTGAGGCCTCCGGTCGCGATGAGCTGGGGAACTTAGGTCTTTATCTGTGGTCTCCACAGGGGATTCAGACATCCTTTTGTCTTCGGAGATGCAAGACGAGCCTGCATTCAAGTAACTGCAGGAATATCCGGCCTTATTTCGAGTCAGGGCATGGCGGTGTCCATTCCACTTGAGGCCGCAAACTCAGGGTCCCTCTCACATACCTAGAGCTGAGAGAAGCCTCCTCTTGAGGTGCTTGTGGTAAAGTGGTATTCCTCTGGAATCGAAGCCTGGGACTAACCTCTCATCTCCAGTTGATTTTTGGTCCACGGAGCTCTTTCGTGTTACTACAGTGACTCAGGATCCCTCTAGCCTTGAAACAGTGTTCTTGGGGTTTCTCTGGAGTGCCCCCAAGGAAATCAAGGCTCCTTTCATGTGTGATGTGCAACACGGAATTGCTCTGCACGCAGTGCAGGGGAATCGGGCCTCATCTCGCGGCGAGGGGGAAGTCTCATGGTTTTTCTCAAGTTGCGGCGGGAACCTGGGGTATATTCTCGAGTTACGACGGGGATGGCCCTTCCACACACGTGTTTGTTCAGCGACGTCAGGACTCCTGCCTAGTTGCGAGGGACAACTCGGGATTCTCCTCGAGGCTTGGCAGGGCAATTGGGACGCCTCTCCAGCTGAGGCGGGAGACCAAGGGTCCCTTTCCACGTGCCACAGGAATCCTGGGACTCCTATCAAGTTTCAAGAGGAGTCAGGCATCGTCTCCTTTGGAGGCACTGATCTCCGCGTACCTCTGAAGTTTTCAAAGGATGTGAGGCCTCCGGTCGCGATGAGGTGGGGATCTAGGCTTTCTCTGTGGTCTCCACATGGGATTCAGACATCCTTTCGTCTTGGGAGATGCAAGACGAGCCTGCATTCAAGTCACTGCAGGGATATCCGGCCTTATTTCGAGTCAGGGCATCACGGTGTCCATTCCATTTGAGGCCGCAAACTCAGGGTCCCTCTCACAGACCTAGAGCTGAGAGAAGCCTCCTCTTGGGGTGCTTGTGGTAAGGTGGTATTCCTCCTTAGTCGAAGCCAGGGACTAACCTCTCATCTCGAGTTGATTTTTGGTCCACGGAGCTCTTTCGTGTTGCTACAGTGACCTCAGGATCCCTCTAGCCTTGAAACAGTGTTCTTGGGGTTTCTCTGGAGTGCCATCAAGGAAATCAAGGCTCCTTTCATGTGTGATGTGCAACACGGAATTGCTCTGCATGCAGTGCAGGGGAATCGGGCCTCATCTCGCGGCGAGGGGGAAGTCTCATGGTTTTTCTGGAGTTGCGGCGGGAACATGGGGTATATTCTCGAGTTACGACGGGGATGGCCCTTCCACACACGTGTTTGTTCAGCGACGTCAGGACTCCTGCCTAGTTGCGAGGGACAACTCGGGATTCTCCTCGAGGCTTGGCAGGGCAATTGGGACGCCTCTCCAGCTGAGGCGGGAGACCAAGGGTCCCTTTCCACGTGCCACAGGAATCCTGGGATTCCTATCAAGTTTCAAGAGGAGTCAGGCATCGTCTCCTTTGGAGGCACTGATCTCCGCGTACCTCTGGAGTTTTCAAAGGATGTGAGGCCTCCGGTCGCGATGAGGTGGGGAACTAGGTCTTTCTCTGTGTTCTCCACAGGGTATTCAGACATCCTTTCATCTTGGGAGATGCAAGACGAGCCTGCATTCAAGTCACTGCAGGGATATCCGGCCTTATTTCGAGTCAGGGCATCGCAGTGTCCATTCCACTTGAGACCGCAATCTCAGGGTCCCTCTCACATAGCTAGAGCTGAGAGAAGCCTCCTCTTGAGGTGCTTGTGGTAAGGTGGTATTCCTCTGGAGTCGAAGCCAGGGACTAACCTCTCATCTCAAGTTGATTTTTGGTCCACGGAGCTCTTTCGTGTTGCTCCAGTGACCTCAGGATCCCTCTAGCCTTGAAACAGTGTTGTTGGGGTTTCTCTGGAGTGCCATCAAGGAAATCAAGGCTCCTTTCATGTGTGATGTGCAACTCGGAATTGCTCTGCACGCAGTGCAGGGGAATCGGGCCTCATCTCGCTGCGAGGGGGAAGTCTCATGGTTTTTCTCGAGTTGCAGCGGGAACCTGGGGTATATTCTCGAGTTACGATGGGGATGGCCCTTCCACACACGTGTTCGCTCAGCGAAGTCAGGACTCCTGCCTAGTTGCGAGGGACAACTCGTGATTCTCCTCGAGGCTTGGCAGGGCAATTGGGACGCCTCTCCAGCTGAGGCGGGAGACCAAGGTTCCCTTTCCACGTGCCACAGGAATCCTGGGACTCCTATCAAGTTTCACGAGGAGTCAGGCATCGTCTCCTTTGAAGGCACTGATCTCCGTGTACCTCTGGAGTTTTCAAAGGATGTGAGGCCTCCGGTCGCGATGAGGTGGGGAACTAGGTCTTTCTCTGTGGTCTCCACATGGGATTCAGACATCCTTTCGTCTTGGGAGATGCAAGACGAGCCTGCATTCAAGTCACTGCAGGGATATCCGGCCTTATTTCGAGTCAGGGCATCACGGTGTCCATTCCATTTGAGGCCGCAAACTCAGGGTCCCTCTCACATACCTAGAGCTGAGAGAAGCCTCCTCTTGAGGTGCTTGTGGTAAGGTGGTATTCCTCTGGAGTCGAAGCCAGGGACTAACCTCTCATCTCGAGTTGATTTTTGGTCCACGGAGCTCTTTCGTGTTGCTCCAGTGACCTCAGGATCCCTCTAGCCTTGAAACAGTGTTGTTGGGGTTTCTCTGGAGTGCCATCAAGGAAATCAAGGCTCTTTTCATGTGTGATGTGCAACTCGGAATTGCTCTGCACGCAGTGCAGGGGAATCGGGGCTCATCTCGCCGCGAGGGGGAAGTCTCATGGTTTTTCTCGAGTTGCAGCGGGAACCTGGGGTATATTCTCGAGTTACGATGGGGATGGCCCGTCCACACACGTGTTTGTTCAGCGACGTCAGGACTCCTGCCTAGTTGCGAGGGACAACTCGGGATTCTCCTCGAGGCTTGGCAGGGCAATTGGGACGCCTCTCCAGCTGAGGCGGGAGACCAAGGGTCCCTTTCCACGTGCCACAGGAATCCTGGGACTCCTATCAAGTTTCACGAGGAGTCAGGCATCGTCTCCTTTGGAGGCACTGATCTCCGCGTACCTCTGGAGTTTTCAAAGGATGTGAGGCCTCCGGTCGCGATGAGGTGGGGAACTAGGTCTTTCTCTGTGGTCTCCACATGGGATTCAGACATCCTTTCGTCTTGGGAGATGCAAGACGAGCCTGCATTCAAGTCACTGCAGGGATATCCGGCCTTATTTCGAGTCAGGGCATCGCGGTGTCCATTCCATTTGAGGCCGCAAACTCAGGGTCCCTCTCACATACCTAGAGCTGAGAGAAGCCTCCTCTTGAGGTGCTTGTGGTAAAGTGGTATTCCTCCTTAGTCGAAGCCAGGGACTAACCTCTCATCTCGAGTTGATTTTTGGTCCACGGAGCTCTTTCGTGTTGCTACAGTGACCTCAGGATCCTTCTAGCCTTGAAACATTGTTCTTGGGGTTTCTCTGGAGTGCCATCAAGGAAATCAAGGCTCCTTTCATGTGTGATGTGCAACACGGAATTGCTCTGCACGCTGTGCAGGGAAATCGGGCCTCATCTCGCGGCGAGGGGGAAGTCTCATGGTTTTTCTGGAGTTGCGGCGGGAACATGGGGTATAATCTCGAGTTACGGCGGGAATGGCCCTTCCACACACGTGTTTGTTCAGCGACGTCAGGACTCCTGCCTAGTTGCGAGGGACAACTCGGGATTCTCCTCGAGGCTTGGCAGGGCAATTGGGACGCCTCTCCAGCTGAGGCGGGAGACCAAGGGTCCCTTTCCACGTGCCACAGGAATCCTGGGACTCCTATCAAGTTTCACGAGGAGTCAGGCATCGTCTCCTTTGGAGGCACTGATCTCCGCGTACCTCTGGAGTTTTTGAAGGATGTGAGGCCTCCGGTCGCGATGAGCTGGGGAACTTAGGTCTTTATCTGTGGTCTCCACAGGGGATTCAGACATCCTTTTGTCTTCGGAGATGCAAGACGAGCCTGCATTCAAGTAACTGCAGGAATATCCGGCCTTATTTCGAGTCAGGGCATGGCGGTGTCCATTCCACTTGAGGCCGCAAACTCAGGGTCCCTCTCACATACCTAGAGCTGAGAGAAGCCTCCTCTTGAGGTGCTTGTGGTAAAGTGGTATTCCTCTGGAGTCGAAGCCTGGGACTAACCTCTCATCTCCAGTTGATTTTTGGTCCACGGAGCTCTTTCGTGTTGCTACAGTGACTCAGGATCCCTCTAGCCTTGAAACAGTGTTCTTGGGGTTTCTCTGGAGTGCCACCAAGGAAATCAAGGCTCCTTTCATGTGTGATGTGCAACACGGAATTGCTCTGCACGCAGTGCAGGGGAATCGGGCCTCATCTCGCGGCGAGGGGGAAGTCTCATGGTTTTTCTCGAGTTGCGGCGGGAACCTGGGGTACATTCTCGAGTTACGACGGGTATGGCCCTTCCACACACGTGTTTGTTCAGCGACGTCAGGACTCCTGCCTAGTTGCGAGGGACAACTCGGGATTCTCCTCGAGGCTTGGCAGGGCAATTGGGACGCCTCTCCACCTGAGGCGGGAGACCAAGGGTCCCTTTCCACGTGCCACAGGAATCCTGGGACTCCTATCAAGTTTCAAGAGGAGTCAGGCATCGTCTCCTTTGGAGGCACTGATCTCCGCGTACCTCTGGAGTTTTCAAAGGATGTGAGGCCTCCGGTCGCGATGAGGTGGGGATCTAGGCTTTCTCTGTGGTCTCCACATGGGATTCAGACATCCTTTCGTCTTGTGAGATGCAAGACGAGCCTGCATTCAAGTCACTGCAGGGATATCCGGCCTTATTTCGAGTCAGGGCATCGCGGTGTCCATTCCATTTGAGGCCGCAAACTCAGGGTCCCTCTCACAGACCTAGAGCTGAGAGAAGCCTCCTCTTGAGGTGCTTGTGGTAAGGTGGTATTCCTCCTTAGTCGAAGCCAGGGACTAACCTCTCATCTCGAGTTGATTTTTGGTCCACGGAGCTCTTTCATGTTGCTACAGTGACCTCAGGATCCCTCTAGCCTTGAAACAGTGTTCTTGGGGTTTCTCTGGAGTGCCATCAAGGAAATCAAGGCTCCTTTCATGTGTGATGTGCAACACGGAATTGCTCTGCATGCAGTGCAGGGGAATCGGGCCTCATCTCGCGGCGAGGGGGAAGTCTCATGGTTTTTCTGGAGTTGCGGCGGGAACATGGGGTATATTCTCGAGTTACGACGGGGATGGCCCTTCCACACATGTGTTTGTTCAGCGACGTCAGGACTCCTGCCTAGTTGCGAGGGACAACTCGGGATTCTCCTCGAGGCTTGGCAGGGCAATTGGGACGCCTCTCCAGCTGAGGCGGGAGACCAAGGGTCCCTTTCCACGTGCCACAGGAATCCTGGGATTCCTATTAAGTTTCAAGAGGAGTCAGGCATCGTCTCCTTTGGAGGCACTGATCTCCGCGTACCTCTGGAGTTTTCAAAGGATGTGAGGCCTCCGGTCGCGATGAGGTGGGGAACTAGGTCTTTCTCTGTGTTCTCCACAGGGTATTCAGACATCCTTTCATCTTGGGAGATGCAAGACGAGCCTGCATTCAAGTCACTGCAGGGATATCCGGCCTTATTTCGAGTCAGGGCATCGCAGTGTCCATTCCACTTGAGACCGCAAACTCAGGGTCCCTCTCACATAGCTAGAGCTGAGAGAAGCCTCCTCTTGAGGTGCTTGTGGTAAGGTGGTATTCCTCTGGAGTCGAAGCCAGGGACTAACCTCTCATCTCGAGTTGATTTTTGGTCCACGGAGCTCTTTCGTGTTGCTCCAGTGACCTCAGGATCCCTCTAGCCTTGAAACAGTGTTCTTGGGGTTTCTCTGGAGTGCCATCAAGGAAATCAAGGCTCCTTTCATGTGTGATGTGCAACTCGGAATTGCTCTGCACGCAGTGCAGGAGAATCGGGCCTCATCTCGCTGCGAGGGGGAAGTCTCATGGTTTTTCTCGAGTTGCAGCGGGAACCTGGGGTATATTCTCGAGTTACGATGGGGATGGCCCTTCCACACACGTGTTTGTTCAGCGACGTCAGGACTCCTGCCTAGTTGCGAGGGACAACTCGTGATTCTCCTCGAGGCTTGGCAGGGCAATTGGGACGCCTCTCCAGCTGAGGCGGGAGACCAAGGTTCCCTTTCCACGTGCCACAGGAATCCTGGGACTCCTATCAAGTTTCACGAGGAGTCAGGCATCGTCTCCTTTGGAGGCACTGATCTCCGCGTACCTCTGGAGTTTTCAAAGGATGTGAGGCCTCCGGTCGCGATGAGGTGGGGAACTAGGTCTTTCTCTGTGGTCTCCACATGGGATTCAGACATCCTTTCGTCTTGGGAGATGCAAGACGAGCCTGCATTCAAGTCACTGCAGGGATATCCGGCCTTATTTCGAGTCAGGGCATCGCGGTGTCCATTCCATTTGAGGCCGCAAACTCAGGGTCCCTCTCACATACCTAGAGCTGAGAGAAGCCTCCTCTTGAGGTGCTTGTGGTAAGGTGGTATTCCTCTGGAGTCGAAGCCAGGGACTAACCTCTCATCTCGAGTTGATTTTTGGTCCACGGAGCTCTTTCGTGTTGCTCCAGTGACCTCAGGATCCCTCTAGCCTTGAAACAGTGTTGTTGGGGTTTCTCTGGAGTGCCATCAAGGAAATCAAGGCTCCTTTCATGTGTGATGTGCAATTCGGAATTGCTCTGCACGCAGTGCAGGGGAATCGGGCCTCATCTCGCGGCGAGGGGGAAGTCTCATGGTTTTTCTCGAGTTGCAGCGGGAACCTGGGGTATATTCTCGAGTTACGACGGGAATGGCCCTTCCACACACGTGTTTGTTCAGCGACATCAGGACTCCTGCCTAGTTGCGAGGGACAATTCGGGATTCTCCTCGAGGCTTGGCAGGGCAATTGGGACGCCTCTCCAGCTGAGGCGGGAGACCAAGGGTCCCTTTCCACGTGCCACAGGAATCCTGGGACTCCTATCAAGTTTCAAGAGGAGTCAGGCATCGTCTCCTTTGGAGGCACTGATCTCCGCGTACCTCTGGAGTTTTCAAAGGATGTGAGGCCTCCGGTCGCGATGAGGTGGGGAACTAGGTCTTTCTCTGTGGTCTCCACATGGGATTCAGACATCCTTTCGTCTTGGGAGATGCAAGACGAGCCTGCATTCAAGTCACTGCAGGGATATCCGGCCTTATTTCGAGTCAGGGCATCGCGGTGTCCATTCCATTTGAGGCCGCAAACTCAGGGTCCCTCTCACATACTTAGAGCTGAGAGAAGCCTCCTCTTGAGGTGCTTGTGGTAAGGTGGTATTCCTCTGGAGTCGAAGCCAGGGACTAACCTCTCATCTCGAGTTGATTTTTGTTCCACGGAGCTCTTTCGTATTGCTACAGTGACCTCAGGATCCCTCTAGCCTTGAAACAGTGTTCTTGGGGTTTCTCTGGAGTGCCATCAACGAAATCAAGGCTCCTTTCATGTGTGATGTGCAACACGGAATTGCTCTGCACGCAGTGCAGGGGAATCGGGCCTCATCTCGCGGCGAGGGGGAAGTCTCATGGTTTTTCTGGAGTTGCGGCGGGAACATGGGGTATATTCTCGAGTTACGACGGGGATGGCCCTTCCACACACGTGCTTGTTCAGCGACGTCAGGACTCCTGCCTAGTTGCGAGGGACAACTCGGGATTCTCCTCGAGGCTTGGCAGGGCAATTGGGACGCCTCTCCAGCTGAGGCGGGAGACCAAGGGTCCCTTTCCACGTGCCACAGGAATCCTGGGATTCCTATCAAGTTTCAAGAGGAGTCAGGCATCGTCTCCTTTGGAGGCACTGATCTCCGCGTACCTCTGGAGTTTTCAAAGGATGTGAGGCCTCCGGTCGCGATGAGGTGGGGAACTAGGTCTTTCTCTGTGTTCTCCACAGGGGATTCAGACATCCTTTCGTCTTGGGAGATGCAAGACGAGCCTGCATTCAAGTCACTGCAGGGATATCCGGCCTTATTTCGAGTCAGGGCATGGCGGTGTCCATTCCACTTGAGGCCGCAAACTCAGGGTCCCTCTCACATACCTAGAGCTGAGAGAAGCCTCCTCTTGAGGTGCTTGTGGTAAAGTGGTATTCCTCTGGAGTCGAAGCTTGGGACTAACCTCTCATCTCGAGTTGATTTTTGGTCCACGGAGCTCTTTCGTGTTGCTACAGTGACCTCAGGATCCCTCTAGCCTTGAAACAGTGTTCTTGGGGTTTCTCTGGAGTGCCACCAAGGAAATCAAGGCTCCTTTCATGTGTGATGTGCAACACGGAATTGCTCTGCACGCAGTGCAGGGGAATCGGGCCTCATCTCGCGGCGAGGGGGAAGTCTCATGGTTTTTCTCGAGTTGCGGCGGGAACCTGGGGTATATTCTCGAGTTACGACGGGGATGGCCCTTCCACACACGTGTTTGTTCAGCGACGTCAGGACTCCTGCCTAGTTGCGAGGGACAACTCGGGATTCTCCTCGAGGCTTGGCAGGGCAATTGGGACGCCTCTCCAGCTGAGGCGGGAGACCAAGGGTCCCTTTCCACGTGCCACAGGAATCCTGGGACTCCTATCAAGTTTCAAGAGGAGTCAGGCATCGTCTCCTTTGGAGGCACTGATCTCCGCGTACCTCTGGAGTTTTCAAAGGATGTGAGGCCTCCGGTCGCGATGAGGTGGGGAACTAGGTCTTTCTCTGTGGTCTCCACTTGGGATTCAGACATCCTTTCGTCTTGGGAGATGCAAGACGAGCCTGCATTCAAGTCACTGCAGGGATATCCGGCCTTATTTCGAGTCAGGGCATCGCGGTGTCCATTCCATTTGAGGCCGCAAACTCAGGGTCCCTCTCACAGACCTAGAGCTGAGAGAAGCCTCCTCTTGAGGTGCTTGTGGTAAGGTGGTATTCCTCCTTAGTCGAAGCCAGGGACTAACCTCTCATCTCGAGTTGATTTTTGGTCCACGGAGCTCTTTCGTGTTGCTACAGTGACCTCAGGATCCCTCTAGCCTTGAAACAGTGTTCTTGGGGTTTCTCTGGAGTGCCATCAAGGAAATCAAGGCTCCTTTCATGTGTGATGTGCAACACGGAATTGCTCTGCATGCAGTGCAGGGGAATCGGGCCTCATCTCGCGGCGAGGGGGAAGTCTCATGGTTTTTCTGGAGTTGCGGCGGGAACATGGGGTATATTCTCGAGTTACGACGGGGATGGCCCTTCCACACACGTGTTTGTTCAGCGACGTCAGGACTCCTGCCTAGTTGCGAGGGACAACTCGGGATTCTCCTCGAGGCTTGGCAGGGCAATTGGGACGCCTCTCCAGCTGAGGCGGGAGACCAAGGGTCCCTTTCCACGTGCCACAGGAATCCTGGGACTCCTATCAAGTTTCAAGAGGAGTCAGGCATCGTCTCCTTTGGAGGCACTGATCTCCGCGTACCTCTGGAGTTTTCAAAGGATGTGAGGCCTCCGGTCGCGATGAGGTGGGGAACTAGGTCTTTCTCTGTGTTCTCCACAGGGTATTCAGACATCCTTTCATCTTGGGAGATGCAAGACGAGCCTGCATTCAAGTCACTGCAGGGATATCCGGCCTTATTTCGAGTCAGGGCATCGCAGTGTCCATTCCACTTGAGACCGCAATCTCAGGGTCCCTCTCACATAGCTAGAGCTGAGAGAAGCCTCCTCTTGAGGTGCTTGTGGTAAGGTGGTATTCCTCTGGAGTCGAAGCCAGGGACTAACCTCTCATCTCGAGTTGATTTTTGGTCCACGGAGCTCTTTCGTGTTGCTCCAGTGACCTCAGGATCCCTCTAGCCTTGAAACAGTGTTGTTGGGGTTTCTCTGGAGTGCCATCAAGGAAATCAAGGCTCCTTTCATGTGTGATGTGCAACTCGGAATTGCTCTGCACGCAGTGCAGGGGAATCGGGCCTCATCTCGCTGCGAGGGGGAAGTCTCATGGTTTTTCTCGAGTTGCAGCGGGAACCTGGGGTATATTCTCGAGTTACGATGGGGATGGCCCTTCCACACACGTGTTTGTTCAGCGACGTCAGGACTCCTGCCTAGTTGCGAGGGACAACTTGTGATTCTCCTCGAGGCTTGGCAGGGCAATTGGGACGCCTCTCCAGCTGAGGCGGGAGACCAAGGTTCCCTTTCCACGTGCCACAGGAATCCTGGGACTCCTATCAAGTTTCACGAGGAGTCAGGCATCGTCTCCTTTGGAGGCACTGATCTCCGCGTACCTCTGGAGTTTTCAAAGGATGTGAGGCCTCCGGTCGCGATGAGGTGGGGAACTAGGTCTTTCTCTGTGGTCTCCACATGGGATTCAGACATCCTTTCGTCTTGGGAGATGCAAGACGAGCCTGCATTCAAGTCACTGCAGGGATATCCGGCCTTATTTCGAGTCAGGGCATCGCGGTGTCCATTCCATTTGAGGCCGCAAACTCAGGGTCCCTCTCACATACCTAGAGCTGAGAGAAGCCTCCTCTTGAGGTGCTTGTGGTAAGGTGGTATTCCTCTGGAGTCGAAGCCAGGGACTAACCTCTCATCTCGAGTTGATTTTTGGTCCAAGGAGCTCTTTCGTGTTGCTACAGTGACCTCAGGATCCCTCTAGCCTTGAAACAGTGTTGTTGGGGTTTCTCTGGAGTGCCATCAAGGAAATCAAGGCTCCTTTCATGTGTGATGTGCAACTCGGAATTGCTCTGCACGCAGTGCAGGGGAATCGGGCCTCATCTCGCGGCGAGGGGGAAGTCTCATGGTTTTTCTCGAGTTGCAGCGGGAACCTGGGGTATATTCTCGAGTTACGACGGGAATGGCCCTTCCACACACGTGTTTGTTCAGCGACGTCAGGACTCCTGCCTAGTTGCGAGGGACAATTCGGGATTCTCCTCGAGGCTTGGCAGGGCAATTGGGACGCCTCTCCAGCTGAGGCGGGAGACCAAGGGTCCCTTTCCACGTGCCACAGGAATCCTGGGACTCCTATCAAGTTTCAAGAGGAGTCAGGCATCGTCTCCTTTGGAGGCACTGATCTCCGCGTACCTCTGGAATTTTCAAAGGATGTGAGGCCTCCGGTCGCGATGAGGTGGGGAACTAGGTCTTTCTCTGTGGTCTCCACATGGGATTCAGACATCCTTTCGTCTTGGGAGATGCAAGACGAGCCTGCATTCAAGTCACTGCAGGGATATCCGGCCTTATTTCGAGTCAGGGCATCGCGGTGTCCATTCCATTTGAGGCCGCAAACTCAGGGTCCCTCTCACATACCTAGAGCTGAGAGAAGCCTCCTCTTGAGGTGCTTGTGGTATGGTGGTATTCCTCCTTAGTCGAAGCCAGGGACTAACGTCTCATCTCGAGTTGATTTTTGGTCCACGGAGCTCTTTCGTGTTGCTACAGTGACCTCAGGATCCCTCTAGCCTTGAAACAGTGTTCTTGGGGTTTCTCTGGAGTGCCATCAAGGAAATCAAGGCTCCTTTCATGTGTGATGTGCAACACGGAATTGCTCTGCATGCAGTGCAGGGGAATCGGGCCTCATCTCGCGGCGAGGGGGAAGTCTCATGGTTTTTCTGGAGTTGCGGCGGGAACATGGGGTATATTCTCGAGTTACGGCGGGAATGGCCCTTCCACACACGTGTTTGTTCAGCGACGTCAGGACTCCTGCCTAGTTGCGAGGGACAACTCGGGATTCTCCTCGAGGCTTGGCAGGGCAATTGGGACGCCTCTCCAGCTGAGGCGGGAGACCAAGGGTCCCTTTCCACGTGCCACAGGAATCCTGGGATTCCTATCAAGTTTCAAGAGGAGTCAGGCATCGTCTCCTTTGGAGGCACTGATCTCCGCGTACCTCTGGAGTTTTCAAAGGATGTGAGGCCTCCGGTCGCGATGAGCTGGGGAACTTAGGTCTTTATCTGTGGTCTCCACAGGTGATTCAGACATCCTTTTGTCTTCGGAGATGTAAGACGAGCCTGCATTCAAGTAACTGCAGGAATATCCGGCCTTATTTCGAGTCAGGGCATGGCGGTGTCCATTCCACTTGAGGCCGCAAACTCAGGGTCCCTCTCACATACCTAGAGCTGAGAGAACCCTCCTCTTGAGGTGCTTGTGTTAAAGTGGTATTCCTCTGGAGTCGAAGCCTGGGACTAACATCTCATCTCGAGTTGATTTTGGTCCACGGAGCTCTTTCGTGTTGCTACAGTGACCTCAGGATCCCTCTAGCCTTGAAACAGTGTTCTTGGGGTTTCTCTGGAGTGCCACCAAGGAAATCAAGGCTCCTTTCATGTGTGATGTGCAACACGGAACTGCTCTGCACGCAGTGCAGGGGAATCGGGCCTCATCTCGCGGCGAGGGGGAAGTCTCATGGTTTTTCTCGAGTTGCGGCGGGAACCTGGGGTATATTCTCGAGTTACGACGGGGATGGCCCTTCCACACACGTGTTTGTTCAGCGACGTCAGGACTCCTGCCTAGTTGCGAGGGACAACTCGGGATTCTCCTCGAGGCTTGGCAGGGCAATTGGGACGCCTCTCCAGCTGAGGCGGGAGACCAAGGGTCCCTTTCCACGTGCCACAGGAATCCTGGGACTCCTATCAAGTTTCAAGAGGAGTCAAGCATCGTCTCCTTTGGAGGCACTGATCTCCGCGTACCTCTGGAGTTTTCAAAGAATGTGAGGCCTCCGGTCGCGATGAGGTGGGGAACTAGGTCTTTCTCTGTGGTCTCCACATGGGATTCAGACATCCTTTCGTCTTGGGAGATGCAAGACGAGCCTGCATTCAAGTCACTGCAGGGATATCCGGCCTTATTTCGAGTCAGGGCATCGCGGTGTCCATTCCATTTGAGGCCGCAAACTCAGGGTCCCTCTCACATACCTAGAGCTGAGAGAAGCCTCCTCTTGAGGTGCTTGTGGTAAGGTGGTATTCCTCCTTAGTCGAAGCCAGGGACTAACCTCTCATCTCGAGTTGATTTTTGGTCCACGGAGCTCTTTCGTGTTGCTACAGTGACCTCAGGATCCCTCTAGCCTTGAAACAGTGTTCTTGGGGTTTCTCTGGAGTGCCATCAAGGAAATCAAGGCTCCTGTCATGTGTGATGTGCAACACGGAATTGCTCTGCATGCAGTGCCGGGGAATCGGGCCTCATCTCGCGGCGAGGGGGAAGTCTCATGGTTTTTCTGGAGTTGCGGCGGGAACATGGGGTATATTCTCGAGTTACGACGGGGATGGCCCTTCCACACACGTGTTTGTTCAGCGACGTCAGGACTCCTGCCTAGTTGCGAGGGACAACTCGGGATTCTCCTCGAGGCTTGGCAGGGCAATTGGGACGCCTCTCCAGCTGAGGCGGGAGACCAAGGGTCCCTTTCCACGTGCCACAGGAATCCTGGGACTCCTATCAAGTTTCACGAGGAGTCAGGCATCGTCTCCTTTGGAGGCACTGATCTCTGCGTACCTCTGGAGTTTTCAAAGGATGTGAGGCCTCCGGTCGCGATGAGGTGGGGAACTAGGTCTTTCTCTGTGGTCTCCAAAGGGGATTCAGACATCCTTTCGTCTTGGGAGATGCAAGACGAGCCTGCATTCAAGTCACTGCAGGGATATCCGGCCTTATTTCGAGTCAGGGCATCGCGGTGTCCATTCCATTTGAGGCCGCAAACTCAGGGTCCCTCTCACATACCTAGAACTGAGAGAAGCCTCCTCTTGAGGTGCTTGTGGTAAGGTGGTATTCCTCCTTAGTCGAAGCCAGGGACTAACCTCTCATCCCGAGTTGATTTTTGGTCCACGGAGCTCTTTCGTGTTGCTACAGTGACCTCAGGATCCCTCTAGCCTTGAAACAGTGTTCTTGGGGTTTCTTTGGAGTGCCATCAAGGAAATCAAGGCTCCTTTCATGTGTGATGTGCAACACGGAATTGCTCTGCACGCAGTGCAGGGGAATCGGGCCTCATCTCGCGGCGAGGGGGAAGTCTCATGGTTTTTCTGGAGTTGCGGCGGGAACATGGGGTATATTCTCGAGTTACGACGGGAATGGCCCTTCCACACACGTGTTTGTTCAGCGACGTCAGGACTCCTGCCTAGTTGCGAGGGACAACTCGGGATTCTCCTCGAGGCTTGGCAGGGCAATTGGGACGCCTCTCCAGCTGAGGCGGGAGACCAAGGGTCCCTTTCCACGTGCCTCAGGAATCCTGGGACTCCTATCAAGTTTCACGAGGAGTCAGGCATCGTCTCCTTTGGAGGCACTGATCTCCGCGTACCTCTGGAGTGTTCAAAGGATGTGAGGCCTCCGGTCGCGATGAGCTGGGGAACTAGGTCTTTCTCTGTGGTCTCCACAGGGGATTCAGACATCCTTTCATCTTTGGAGATGCAAGACGAGCCTGCATTCAAGTCACTGCAGGGATATCCGGCCTTAATTCGAGTCAAGGCATCGCGGTGTCCATTCCACTTGAGGCCGCAAACTCAGGGTCCCTCTCACATACCTAGAGCTGAGAGAAGCCTCCTCTTGAGGTGCTTGTCGTAAGGTGGTATACCTCTGGAGTCGAAGTCAGGGACTAACCTCTCATCTCGAGTTGATTTTTGGTCCACGGAGCTCTTTTGTGTTGCTACAGTGACCTCAGTTTCCCTCTAGCCTTGAAACAGTGTTCTTGGGTTTTCTCTGGAGTGCCATCAAGGAAATCAAGGCTCCTTTCATGTGTGATGTGCAACACGGAATTGCTCTGCACGCAGTGCAGGGGAATCAGGCCTCATCTCGCGGCGAGGGGGAAGTCTCATGGTTTTTCTCGAGTTGCGACGGGAACCTGGGGTATATTCTCGAGTTACGACGGGGATGGCCCTTCCACACACGTGTTTGTTCAGCGACGTCAGGACTCCTGCCTAGTTGCGAGGGACAAATGGGGATTCTCCTCGAGGCTTGGCAGGGCAATTGGGACGCCTCTCCAGCTGAGCGGGAGACCAAGAGTCCCTTTCCACGTGCCACAGGAATCCTGGGACTCCTATCAAGTTTCACGAGGAGTCAGGCATCGTCTCCTTTGGAGGCACTGATCTCCGCGTCCCTCTGGAGTTTTCAAAGGATGTGAGGCCTCCGGTCGCGATGAAGTGGGGAACTAGGTCTTTCTCTGTGGTCTCCACAGGGATTCAGACATCCTTTCGTCTTGGGAGATGCAAGACGAGCCTGCATTCAAGTCACTGCACCGATATCCGGCCTTATTTCAAGTCAGGGCATCGCGGTGTCCATTCCACTTGAGGCCGCAAACTCAGGGTCCCTCTCACATACCTAGAGCTGAGAGAAGCCTCCTCTTGAGGTGCTTGTGGTAAGGTGGTATTCCTCTGGAGTCGAAGCCAGGGACTAACCTCTCATCTCGAGTTGATTTTTGGTCCACGGAGCTCTTTCGTGTTGCTACAGTGACCTCAGGATCCCTCTAGCCTTGAAACAGTGTTCTTGGGGTTTCTCTGGAGTGCCATCAAGGAAATCAAGGATCCTTTCATGTGTGATGTGCAATACGGAATTGCTCTGCACGCAGTGCAGGGGAATCGGGCCACATTTCTCGGCGAGTGGGAAGTGTCATGGTTTTTCTCGAGTTTCGGCGGGAAACTGGGGTATATTCTCGAGTTACGACGGGCATGGCCCTTCCACACACGTGTTTGTTCAGCGACGTCAGGACTCCTGCCTAGTTGCGAGGGACAACTCGGGATTCTCCTCGAGGCTTGGCAGGGCAATTGGGACGCCTCTCCAGCTGAGGCGGGAGACCAAGGGTCCCTTTCCACGTGCCACAGGAATCCTGGGACTCCTATTAAGTTTCACGAGGAGTCAGGCATCGTCTCCTTTGGAGGCACTGATGTCCGCGTACCTCTGGAGTTTTCAAAGGATGTGAGGCCTCTTGTCGCCATGAAGTGGGGAACTAGGTCTTTCTCTGTGGTATACACAGGGGATTCAGACATCCTTTCATCTTGGGAGATGCAAGACGAGCCTGCATTCAAGTCACTGCAGGGATATCCGGCCTTATTTTGCCTCAGGGCATCGCAGTGTCCATTCCACTTGAGGCCGCAAAATCAGGGTCCCTCTCACATACCTAGAGCTGAGAGAAGCCTCCTCTTTAGGTGCTTGTCGTAAGGTGGTATTCCTCTGGAGTCGAAGCCAGGGACTAAAGTTTCATCTCGAGTTGATTTTTGGTCCACGGAGCTCTTTTGTGTTGCTACAGTGACCTCAGGATCCCTCGAGCCTTGAAACAGTGTTCTTGGGGTTTCTCTGGAGTGCCATCAAGGAAATCAAGGCTCCTTTCATGTGTGATGTGCAACACGGAATTGCTCTGCACGCAGTGCAGGGGAATCGGGCCTCATCTCGCGGCGAGGGGGAAGTCTCATGGTTTTTCTCGAGTTGCGGCGGGAACCTGGGGTATATTCTCGAGTTACGACGGGGATGTCCCTTCCACACACGTGTTTGTTCAGCGACGGCAGGACTTCTGCCTAGTTGCGAGGGACAACTCGGGATTCTCCTCGAGGCTTGGCAGGGCAATTGGGACGCCTCTCCAGCTGAGGCGGGAGACCAAGGGTCCCTTTCCACGTGCCACAGGAATCCTGGGACTCCTATCAAGTTTCACGAGGAGTCAGGCATCGTCTCCTTTGGAGGCACTGATCTCCGCGTACCTCTGGAGTTTTCAAATGATGTGAGGCCTCCGGTCGCGATGAGGTGGGGAACTAGGTCTTTCTCTGTGGTCTCCACAGGGGATTCAGACATCCTTTCATCTTGGGAGATGCAAGACGAGCCTGCATTCAAGTCACTGCAGGGATATCCGGCCTTATTTCGCGTCAGGGCATCGCAGTGTCCATTCCACTTGAGGCCGCAAACTCAGGGTCCCTCTCACATACCTAGAGCTGAGAGAAGCCTCCTCTTGAGGTGCTTGTGGTAAGGTGGTATTCCTCTGGAGTCGAAGCCAGGGACTAACCTCTCATCTCGAGTTGATTTTTGGTCCACGGAGCTCTTTCGTGTTGCTACAGTGACCTCAGGATCCCTCTAGCCTTGAAACAGTGTTCTTGAGGTTTCTCTGGAGTGCCATCAAGGAAATCAAGGCTCCTTTCATGTGTGATGTGCAACACGGAATTGCTCTGCACGCAGTGCAGGGGAATCGGGCCTCATCTCGCGGCAAGGGGGAAGTGTCATGGTTTTTCTCGAGTTGCGGCGGGAACCTGGGGTATATTCTCGAGTTACGACGGGGATGGCCCTTCCACCCACGTGTTTGTTCAGCGACGGCAGGACTTCTGCCTAGTTGCGAGGGACAACTCGGGATTCTCCTCGAGGCTTGGCAGGGCAATTGGGACGCCTCTCCAGCTGAGGCGGGAGACCAAGGGTCCCTTTCCACGTGCCACAGGAATCCTGGGACTCCTATCAAGTTTCACGAGGAGTCAGGCATCATCTCCTTTGGAGGCACTGATCTCCGCGTACCTCTGGAGTTTTCAAATGATGTGAGGCCTCCGGTCGCGATGAGGTGGGGAACTAGGTCTTTCTCTGTGGTCTCCACAGGGGATTCAGACATCCTTTCATCTTGGGAGATGCAAGACGAGCCTGCATTCAAGTCACTGCAGGGATATCCGGCCTTATTTCGCGTCAGGGCATCGCAGTGTCCATTCCACTTGAGGCCGCAAACTCAGGGTCCCTCTCACATACCTAGAGCTGAGAGAAGCCTCCTCTTGAGGTGCTTGTGGTAAGGTGGTATTCCTCTGGAGTCGAAGCCAGGGACTAACCTCTCATCTCGAGTTGATTTTTCGTCCACGGAGCTCTTTCGTGTTGCTACAGTGACCTCAGGATCCCTCTAGCCTTGAAACAGTGTTCTTGGGTTTTCTCTGGAGTGCCATCAAGGAAATCAAGGCTACTTTCATGTCTGATGTGCAACACGGAATTGCTCTGCACGTAGTGCAGGGGAATCGGTCCTCATCTCGCGGTGAGGGGGAAGTCTCATGGTTTTTCTCGAGTTGCGGCGGGAACCTGGGGTATATTCTCGAGTTACGACGGGGATGGCCCTTCCACACACGTGTTTGTTCAGCGACGGCAGGACTCCTGCCTAGTTGCGAGGGACAACTCGGGATTCTCCTCGAGGCTTGGCAGGGCAATTGGGACGCCTCTCCAGCTGAGGTGGGAGACCAAGGGTCCCTTTCCACGTGCCACAGGAATCCTGGGACTCCTATCAAGTTTCACGAGGAGACAGGCATCGTCTCCTTTGGAGGCACTGATCTCCGCGTACGTCTGGAGTTTTTAAAGGATGTGAGGCCTCCGGTCGCGATGAGGTGGGGAACTAGGTCTTTCTCTGTGGTCTCCACAGGGGATTCAGACATCCTTTCGTCTTGGGAGATACAAGACGAGCCTGCATTCAAGTCACTGCAGGGATATCCGGCCTTATTTCGAGTCAGGGCATCGCGGTGTCCATTCCACTTGAGGCCGAAAACTCAGGGTCCCTCTCACATAGCTAGAGCTGAGAGAAGCCTCCTCTTGAGGTGCTTGTGGTAAGGTGGTATTCCTCTGGAGTCGAAGCCAGGGACTAACCTCTCATCTCGAGTTGATTCTTGGTGCACGGAGCTGTTTCGTGTTGCTACAGTGACCTCAGGATCCCTCTAGCCTTGAAACAGTATTCTTGGGGTTTCTCTGGAGTGCCATCAAGGAAATCAAGGCTCCTTTCATGTGTGATGTGCAACACGGAACTGCTCTGCACGCAGTGCAGGGGAATCGGGCCTCATCTCGCGGCGAGGGGGAAGTCTCATGGTTTTTCTCGAGTTGCGGCGGGAACCTGGGGTATATTCTCGAGTTACGACGGGGATGGCCCTTCCACCCACGTGTTTGTTCAGCGACGGCAGGACTCCTGCCTAGTTGCGAGGGACAACTCGGGATTCTCCTCGAGGCTTGGCAGGGCAATTGGGACGCCTCTCCAGCTTAGGCGGCAGACCAAGGGTCCCTTTCCACGTGCCACAGGAATCCTGGGACTCCTATCAAGTTTCACGAGGAGTCAGGCATCGTCTCCTTTGGAGGCACTGATCTCCGCGTACCTCTGGAGTTTTCAAAGGATGTGAGGCCTCCGGTCGCAATGAGGTGGGGAACAAGGTCTTTCTCTGTGGTCTGCACAGGGGATTCAGACATCTTTTCGTCTTGGGAGATGCAAGACGAGCCTGCATTCAAGTCACTGCAGGGATATCCGGCCTTATTTCGCGTCAGGGCATCGCAGTGTTCATTCCACTTGAGGCCGCAAACTCAGGGTCCCTCTCACATAGCTAGAGCTGAGTGAAGCCTCCTCTTGAGGTGCTTGTGGTAAGGTGGTATTCCTCTGGAGTCGAAGCCAGGGACTAACCTCTCATCTCGAGTTGATTTTTGTTCCACGGAGCTCTTTCGTGTTGCTACAGTGACCTCAGGATCCCTCTAGCCTTGAAACAGTGTTCTTGGGGTTTCTCTGGAGTGCCATCAAGGAAATCAAGGCTCTTTTCATGTCTGATGTGCAACACGGAATTGCTCTGCACGCAGTGCAGGATATCGGGCCTCATTTTGCGGCGAGGGGGAAGTCTCATGGTTTTTCTCGAGTTGCGGCGGGAACCTGGGGTATATTCTCGAGTTATGATGGGGATGGCCCTTCCACCCACGTGTTTGTTCAGCGACGTCAGGACTCCTGCCTAGTTGCGAGGGACAACTCGGGATTCTCCTCGAGGCTTGGCAGGGCAATTGGGACGCCTCTCCAGCTGAGGCGGGAGACCAAGGGTCCCTTTCCACGTGCCACAGGAATCCTGGGACTCCTATCAAGTTTCACGAGGAGTCAGGCATTGGCTCCTTTGGAGGCACTGATCTCCGCGTACCTCTGGAGTTTTCAAAGGATGTGAGGCCTCCGGTCGCGATGAGGTGGGGAACTAGGTCTTTCTCTGTGGTCTCCACAGGGAATTCAGACATCCTTTCGTCTTGGAAGATGCAAGACGAGCCTGCATTCAAGTCACTGCAGGGATATCCGGCCTTATTTCGAGTCAGGGCATCGCAGTGTCCATTCCACTTGAGGCCGCAAACTTAGGGTCCCTCTCACATACCTAGAGCTGAGAGAAGCCTCCTCTTGAGGTGCTTGTGGTAAGGTGGTATTCCTCTGGAGTCGAAGCCAGGGACTAACCTCTCATCTCGAGTTGATTCTTGGTCCACGGAGCTCTTTCGTGTTGCTACAGTGACCTCAGGATCCCTCTAGCCTTGAAACAGTGTTCTTGGGGTTTCTCTGTAGTGCCATCAAGGAAATCAAGGCTCCTTTCATGTGTGATGTGCAACACGGAATTGCTCTGCACGCAGTGCAGGGGAATCGGGCCTCATCTCGCGGCGAGGGGGAAGTCTCATGGTTTTTCTCGAGTTGCGGCGGGAACCTGGGGTATACTCTCGAGTTACGACGGGGATGGCCCTTCCACACACGTGTTTGTTCAGCGACGTCTGGACTCCTGCCTAGTTGCGAGGGACAACTCGGGATTCTCCTCGAGGCTTGGCAAGGCAATTGTGACGCCTCTCCAGTTGAGGCGGGAGACCAAGGGTCCCTTTCCACGTGCACAGGAATCCTGGGACTCCTATCAAGTTTCACGAGGAGTCAGGCATCGTCTCCTTTGGAGGCACTGATCTCCGCGTACCTCTGGAGTTTTCAAAGGATGTGAGGCCTCTGGTCGCGATGAGGTGGGGAACTAGGTCTTTCTCTGTGGTCTCTACAGGGGATTCAGACATCCTTTCATCTTGGGAGATGCAAGACGAGCCGGCATTCAAGTCACTGCAGGGATATCCGGCCTTATTTCGAGTCAGGGCATCGCGATGTCCATTCGACTTGAGGCCGCAAACTCAGGGTCCCTCTCACATACCTAGGGCTGAGAGAAGCCTCCTCTTGAAGTGCTTGTGGTAAGGTGGTATTCCTCTGGGGTCGACGCCAGGGACTAACCTCTCATCTCGACTTGATTTTTGGTCCATGGAGCACTTTCGTGCTGCTACAGTGACCTCAGGATCCCTCTAGCCTTGAAACAGTGTTCTTGGGATTTCTCTGGAGTGCCATCAAGGAAATCAAGGCTCCTTTCATGTCTGATATGCAACACGGAATTGCTCTGCACGCAGTGCAGGGGAATCGGGCCTCATCTCGCGGCGAGGGGGAAGTCTCATGGTTTTTCTCGAGTTGCGGCGGGAACCTGGGGTATATTCTCGAGTTACGACGGGGATGGCCCTTCCATACACGTGTTTGTTCAGCGACGGCAGGACTTCTGCCTAGTTGCGAGGGACAACTCGGGATTCTCCTCGAGGCTTGGCAGGGCAATTGGGACGCCTCTCCAGCTGAGGCGGGAGACCAAGGGTCCCTTTCCACGTGCCACAGGAATCCTGGGACTCCTATCAAGTTTCACGAGGAGTCAGGCATCGTCTCCTTTGGAGGCACTGATCTCCGCGTACCTCTGGAGTTTTCAAAGGATGTAAGGCCTCCGGTCGCGATGAGGTGGGGAACTAGGTCTTTCTCTATTGTCTTCACAGGGGATTCAGACATCCTTTCATCTTGGGAGATGAAAGACGAGCCTGCATTCAAGTCACTGCAGGGATATCCGGCCTTATTTTGAGCCAGGTCATCGCAGTGTCCATTCCACTTGAGGCCGCAAACTCAGGGTCCCTCTCACATACCTAGAGCTGAGAGAAGCCTCCTCTTGAGGTGCTTGTGGTAAGGTGGTATTCCTCTGGAGTCGAAGCCAGGGACTAACCTCTCATCTCGAGTTGATTTTTGGTCCACGGAGCTCTTTCGTGTTGCTACAGTGACCTCAGGATCCCGCAAGCCTTGAAACAGTGTTCTTGGGGTTTCTCTGGAGTGCCATCAAGGAAATCAAGGCTCCTTTCCTGTGTGATGTGCAACACGGAATTGCTCTGCACGCAGTGCAGGGGAATCGGGCCTCATCTCGCGGCGAGGGGGAAGTCTCATGGTTTTTCTCGAGTTGCGGCGGGAACCTGGGGTATATTCTCGAGTTACGACGGGAATGGCCCTTCCACACACGTGTTTGTTCAGCGACGTCAGGACTCCTGCCTAGTTGCGAGGGACAACTCGGGATTCTCCTCGAGGCTTGGCAGGGCAATTGGGACGCCTCTCCAGCTGAGGCGGGAGACCAAGGGTCCCTTTCCACGTGCCACAGGAATCCTGGGACTCCTATCAAGTTTCACGAGGAGTCAGGCATCGTCTCCTTTGGAGGCACTGATCTCCGCGTACATCTGAAGTTTTCAAAGGATGTGAGGCATCCGATCGCGATGAGGTGGGGAACTAGGTCTTTCTCTGTGGTCTCCAAAGGGGATTCAGACATCCTTTCGTCTTGGGAGATGCAAGACGAGCCTGCATTCAAGTCACTGCAGGGATATCCGGCCTTATTTCGAGTCAGGGAATCGCAGTGTCCATTCCACTTGAGGCCGCAAACTCAGGGTCCCTCTCACATACCTAGAGCTGAGAGAAGCCTCCTCTTGAGGTGCTTGTGGTAAGGTGGTATTCCTCTGGAGTCGAAGCCAGGGACTAACCTCTCATCTCGAGTTGATTTTTGGTCCATGGAGGTCTTTCGTGTTGCTACAGTGACCTCAGGATCCCTCTAGCCTTGAAACAGTGTTCTTGGGGTTTCTCTGGAGTGCCATCAAGGAAATCAAGGCTCCTTTTATGTGTGATGTGCAACACGGAATTGCTCTGCACGCAGTGCAGGGGAATCGGGCCTCATCTCGCGGCGACGGGGAAGTCTCATGGTTTTTCTCGAGTTGCGGCGGGAACCTGGGGTATATTCTCGAGTTACGACGGGAATGGCCCTTCCACACACGTGTTTGTTCAGCGACGGCAGGACTCCTGCCTAGTTGCGAGGGACAACTCGGGATTCTCCTCGAGGCTTGGCAGGGCAATTGGGACGCCTCTCCAGCTGACGCGGGAGACCAAGGGTCCCTTTCCACGTGCCACAGGAATCCTGGGACTCCTATCAAGTTTCACGAGGAGTCAGGCATCGTCTCCTTTGGAGGCACTGATCTACGCGTACCTCTGGAGTTTTCAAAGGATGTGAGGCCTCCGGTCGCCATGAGGTGGGGAACTAGGTCTTTCTCTGTGGTCTCCACAGGGGATTCAGACATCCTTTCATCTTGGGAGATGCAAGACGAGCCTGCATTCAAGTCACTGCAGGGTTATCCAGCCTTATTTTGAGCCAGGTCATCGCAGTATCCATTCCATTTGAGGCCGCAAACTCAGGGTCCCTCTCACATAGCTAGAGCTGAGAGAAGCCTCCTCTTTAGGTGCTTGTGGTAAGGTGGTATTCCTCTGGAGTCGAAGAAAGGGACAAAACTCTCATCTCGAGTTGATTTTTGGTCCACAGAGCGCTTTCGTGTTGCTACAGTGACCTCAGGATCCCGCTAGCCTTGAAACAGTGTTCTTGGGGTTTCTCTGGAGTGCCATCAAGGAAATCAAGGCTCCTTTCATGTGTGATGTGCAACACGGAATTGCTCTGCATGCAGTGCAGGGGAATCAGGCCTCATCTCGCGGCGACGGGGAAGTCTCATGGTTTTTCTCGAGTTGCGGCGGGAACCTGGGGTATATTCTCGAGTTACGACGGGAATGGACCTTCCACACACGTGTTTCTTCAGCGACGTCAGGCCTCCTGCCTAGTTGCGAGGGACAACTCGGGATTCTCCTCGAGGCTTGGCAGAGCAATTGGGACGCCTCTCCAGCTGAGGCGGCAGACCAAGGATCCCTTTCCACGTGCCACAGGAATCTTGGGACTCCTATCAAGTTTCACGAGGAGTCAGGCATCGTCTCCTTTGGAGGCACTGATCTCCGCGTACCTCTGGAGTTTTCAAAGGATGTGAGGCCTCTGGTCGCAATGAGTTGGGGAACTAGGTCTTTGTCTGTGGTCTCCACAGGGGATTCAGACATCCTTTCATCTTGGGAGATGCAAGACGAGCCTGCATTCAAGTCACTGCAGGGATATCCGGCCTTATTTCGCGTCAGGGCATCGCAGTGTCCATTCCACTTGAGGCCGCAAACTCAGGGTCCCTCTCACATACCTAGAGCTGAGAGAAGCCTCCTCTTGAGGTGCTTGTGGTAAGGTGGTATTCCTCTGGAGTCGAAGCCAGGGACTAACCTCTCATCTCGAGTTGATTTTTCGTCCACGGAGCTCTTTCGTGTTGCTACAGTGACCTCAGGATCCCTCTAGCCTTGAAACAGTGTTCTTGGGTTTTCTCTGGAGTGCCATCAAGGAAATCAAGGCTACTTTCATGTGTGATGTGCAACACGGAATTGCTCTGCACGTAGTGCAGGGGAATCGGTCCTCATCTCGCGGTGAGGGGGAAGTCTCATGGTTTTTCTCGAGTTGCGGCGGGAACCTGGGGTATATTCTCGAGTTACGACGGGGATGGCCCTTCCACACACGTGTTTGTTCAGCGACGGCAGGACTCCTGCCTAGTTGCGAGGGACAACTCGGGATTCTCCTCGAGGCTTGGCAGGGCAATTGGGACGCCTCTCCAGCTGAGGTGGGAGACCAAGGGTCCCTTTCCACGTGCCACAGGAATCCTGGGACTCCTATCAAGTTTCACGAGGAGACAGGCATCGTCTCCTTTGGAGGCACTGATCTCCGCGTACGTCTGGAGTTTTTAAAGGATGTGAGGCCTCCGGTCGCGATGAGGTGGGGAACTAGGTCTTTCTCTGTGGTCTCCACAGGGGATTCAGACATCCTTTCGTCTTGGGAGATACAAGACGAGCCTGCATTCAAGTCACTGCAGGGATATCCGGCCTTATTTCGAGTCAGGGCATCGCGGTGTCCATTCCACTTGAGGCCGAAAACTCAGGGTCCCTCTCACATAGCTAGAGCTGAGAGAAGCCTCCTCTTGAGGTGCTTGTGGTAAGGTGGTATTCCTCTGGAGTCGAAGCCAGGGACTAACCTCTCATCTCGAGTTGATTCTTGGTGCACGGAGCTGTTTCGTGTTGCTACAGTGACCTCAGGATCCCTCTAGCCTTGAAACAGTATTCTTGGGGTTTCTCTGGAGTGCCATCAAGGAAATCAAGGCTCCTTTCATGTGTGATGTGCAACACGGAACTGCTCTGCACGCAGTGCAGGGGAATCGGGCCTCATCTCGCGGCGAGGGGGAAGTCTCATGGTTTTTCTCGAGTTGCGGCGGGAACCTGGGGTATATTCTCGAGTTACGACGGGGATGGCCCTTCCACCCACGTGTTTGTTCAGCGACGGCAGGACTCCTGCCTAGTTGCGAGGGACAACTCGGGATTCTCCTCGAGGCTTGGCAGGGCAATTGGGACGCCTCTCCAGCTGAGGCGGCAGACCAAGGGTCCCTTTCCACGTGCCACAGGAATCCTGGGACTCCTATCAAGTTTCACGAGGAGTCAGGCATCGTCTCCTTTGGAGGCACTGATCTCCACGTACCTCTGGAGTTTTCAAAGGATGTGAGGCCTCCGGTCGCAATGAGGTGGGGAACAAGGTCTTTCTCTGTGGTCTGCACAGGGGATTCAGACATCTTTTCGTCTTGGGAGATGCAAGACGAGCCTGCATTCAAGTCACTGCAGGGATATCCGGCCTTATTTCGCGTCAGGGCATCGCAGTGTCCATTCCACTTGAGGCCGCAAACTCAGGGTCCCTCTCACATAGCTAGAGCTGAGTGAAGCCTCCTCTTGAGGTGCTTGTGGTAAGGTGGTATTCCTCTGGAGTCGAAGCCAGGGACTAACCTCTCATCTCGAGTTGATTTTTGTTCCACGGAGCTCTTTCGTGTTGCTACAGTGACCTCAGGATCCCTCTAGCCTTGAAACAGTGTTCTTGGGGTTTCTCTGGAGTGCCATCAAGGAAATCAAGGCTCTTTTCATGTCTGATGTGCAACACGGAATTGCTCTGCACGCAGTGCAGGATATCGGGCCTCATTTTGCGGCGAGGGGGAAGTCTCATGGTTTTTCTCGAGTTGCGGCGGGAACCTGGGGTATATTCTCGAGTTATGATGGGGATGGCCCTTCCACCCACGTGTTTGTTCAGCGACGTCAGGACTCCTGCCTAGTTGCGAGGGACAACTCGGGATTCTCCTCGAGGCTTGGCAGGGCAATTGGGACGCCTCTCCAGCTGAGGCGGGAGACCAAGGGTCCCTTTCCACGTGCCACAGGAATCCTGGGACTCCTATCAAGTTTCACGAGGAGTCAGGCATTGGCTCCTTTGGAGGCACTGATCTCCCCGTACCTCTGGAGTTTTCAAAGGATGTGAGGCCTCCGGTCGCGATGAGGTGGGGAACTAGGTCTTTCTCTGTGGTCTCCACAGGGAATTCAGACATCCTTTCGTCTTGGAAGATGCAAGACGAGCCTGCATTCAAGTCACTGCAGGGATATCCGGCCTTATTTCGAGTCAGGGCATCGCAGTGTCCATTCCACTTGAGGCCGCAAACTTAGGGTCCCTCTCACATACCTAGAGCTGAGAGAAGCCTCCTCTTGAGGTGCTTGTGGTAAGGTGGTATTCCTCTGGAGTCGAAGCCAGGGACTAACCTCTCATCTCGAGTTGATTCTTGGTCCACGGAGCTCTTTCGTGCTGCTACAGTGACCTCAGGATCCCTCTAGCCTTGAAACAGTGTTCTTGGGATTTCTCTGGAGTGCCATCAAGGAAATCAAGGCTCCTTTCATGTCTGATATGCAACACGGAATTGCTCTGCACGCAGTGCAGGGGAATCGGGCCTCATCTCGCGGCGAGGGGGAAGTCTCATGGTTTTTCTCGAGTTGCGGCGGGAACCTGGGGTATATTCTCGAGTTACGACGGGGATGGCCCTTCCATACACGTGTTTGTTCAGCGACGGCAGGACTTCTGCCTAGTTGCGAGGGACAACTCGGGATTCTCCTCGAGGCTTGGCAGGGCAATTGGGACGCCTCTCCAGCTGAGGCGGGAGACCAAGGGTCCCTTTCCACGTGCCACAGGAATCCTGGGACTCCTATCAAGTTTCACGAGGAGTCAGGCATCGTCTCCTTTGGAGGCACTGATCTCCGCGTACCTCTGGAGTTTTCAAAGGATGTAAGGCCTCCGGTCGCGATGAGGTGGGGAACTAGGTCTTTCTCTATTGTCTTCACAGGGGATTCAGACATCCTTTCATCTTGGGAGATGAAAGACGAGCCTGCATTCAAGTCACTGCAGGGATATCCGGCCTTATTTTGAGCCAGGTCATCGCAGTGTCCATTCCACTTGAGGCCGCAAACTCAGGGTCCCTCTCACATACCTAGAGCTGAGAGAAGCCTCCTCTTGAGGTGCTTGTGGTAAGGTGGTATTCCTCTGGAGTCGAAGCCAGGGACTAACCTCTCATCTCGAGTTGATTTTTGGTCCACGGAGCTCTTTCGTGTTGCTACAGTGACCTCAGGATCCCGCAAGCCTTGAAACAGTGTTCTTGGGGTTTCTCTGGAGTGCCATCAAGGAAATCAAGGCTCCTTTCCTGTGTGATGTGCAACACGGAATTGCTCTGCACGCAGTGCAGGGGAATCGGGCCTCATCTCGCGGTGAGGGGGAAGTCTCATGGTTTTTCTCGAGTTGCGGCGGGAACCTGGGGTATATTCTCGAGTTACGACGGGAATGGCCCTTCCACACACGTGTTTGTTCAGCGACGTCAGGACTCCTGCCTAGTTGCGAGGGACAACTCGGGATTCTCCTCGAGGCTTGGCAGGGCAATTGGGACGCCTCTCCAGCTGAGGCGGGAGACCAAGGGTCCCTTTCCACGTGCCACAGGAATCCTGGGACTCCTATCAAGTTTCACGAGGAGTCAGGCATCGTCTCCTTTGGAGGCACTGATCTCCGCGTACATCTGAAGTTTTCAAAGGATGTGAGGCATCCGATCGCGATGAGGTGGGGAACTAGGTCTTTCTCTGTGGTCTCCAAAGGGGATTCAGACATCCTTTCGTCTTGGGAGATGCAAGACGAGCCTGCATTCAAGTCACTGCAGGGATATCCGGCCTTATTTCGAGTCAGGGAATCGCAGTGTCCATTCCACTTGAGGCCGCAAACTCAGGGTCCCTCTCACATACCTAGAGCTGAGAGAAGCCTCCTCTTGAGGTGCTTGTGGTAAGGTGGTATTCCTCTGGAGTCGAAGCCAGGGACTAACCTCTCATCTCGAGTTGATTTTTGGTCCATGGAGGTCTTTCGTGTTGCTACAGTGACCTCAGGATCCCTCTAGCCTTGAAACAGTGTTCTTGGGGTTTCTCTGGAGTGCCATCAAGGAAATCAAGGCTCCTTTCATGTGTGATGTGCAACACGGAATTGCTCTGCACGCAGTGCAGGGGAATCGGGCCTCATCTCGCGGCGACGGGGAAGTCTCATGGTTTTTCTCGAGTTGCGGCGGGAACCTGGGGTATATTCTCGAGTTACGACGGGAATGGCCCTTCCACACACGTGTTTGTTCAGCGACGGCAGGACTCCTGCCTAGTTGCGAGGGACAACTCGGGATTCTCCTCGAGGCTTGGCAGGGCAATTGGGACGCCTCTCCAGCTGACGCGGGAGACCAAGGGTCCCTTTCCACGTGCCACAGGAATCCTGGGACTCCTATCAAGTTTCACGAGGAGTCAGGCATCGTCTCCTTTGGAGGCACTGATCTACGCGTACCTCTGGAGTTTTCAAAGGATGTGAGGCCTCCGGTCGCCATGAGGTGGGGAACTAGGTCTTTCTCTGTGGTCTCCACAGGGGATTCAGACATCCTTTCATCTTGGGAGATGCAAGACGAGCCTGCATTCAAGTCACTGCAGGGTTATCCAGCCTTATTTTGAGCCAGGTCATCGCAGTATCCATTCCATTTGAGGCCGCAAACTCAGGGTCCCTCTCACATAGCTAGAGCTGAGAGAAGCCTCCTCTTTAGGTGCTTGTGGTAAGGTGGTATTCCTCTGGAGTCGAAGAAAGGGACAAAACTCTCATCTCGAGTTGATTTTTGGTCCACAGAGCGCTTTCGTGTTGCTACAGTGACCTCAGGATCCCGCTAGCCTTGAAACAGTGTTCTTGGGGTTTCTCTGGAGTGCCATCAAGGAAATCAAGGCTCCTTTCATGTGTGATGTGCAACACGGAATTGCTCTGCATGCAGTGCAGGGGAATCAGGCCTCATCTCGCGGCGACGGGGAAGTCTCATGGTTTTTCTCGAGTTGCGGCGGGAACCTGGGGTATATTCTCGAGTTACGACGGGAATGGACCTTCCACACACGTGTTTCTTCAGCGACGTCAGGCCTCCTGCCTAGTTGCGAGGGACAACTCGGGATTCTCCTCGAGGCTTGGCAGAGCAATTGGGACGCCTCTCCAGCTGAGGCGGCAGACCAAGGATCCCTTTCCACGTGCCACAGGAATCTTGGGACTCCTATCAAGTTTCACGAGGAGTCAGGCATCGTCTCCTTTGGAGGCACTGATCTCCGCGTACCTCTGGAGTTTTCAAAGGATGTGAGGCCTCTGGTCGCAATGAGTTGGGGAACTAGGTCTTTGTCTGTGGTCTCCACAGGGGATTCAGACATCCTTTCATCTTGGGAGATGCAAGACGAGCCTGCATTCAAGTCACTGCAGGGATATCCGGGCTTATTTTGAGCCAGGTCATCGCAGTGTCCATTCCACTTGAGGCCGCAAACTCAGGGTCCCTCTCACATAGCTGAGAGAAGCCTCCTCTTGAGGTGCTTGTGGTAAGGTGGTATTCCTCTGGAGTCGAAGCCAGGGACTAACCTCTCATCTCGAGTTGATTTTTGGTCCACGGAGCTCTTTCGTGTTGCTACAGTGACCTCAGGATCCCGCTAGCCTTGAAACAGTGTTCTTGGGGTTTCTCTGGAGTGCCATCAAGGAAATCAAGGCTCCTTTCATGTGTGATGTGCAACACGGAATTGCTCTGCACGCAGTGCAGGGGAATCGGGCCTCATCTCGCGGCGACGGGGAAGTCTCATGGTTTTTCTCGAGTTGCGGTGGGAACCTGGGGTATATTCTCGAGTTCCGACGGGAATGGCCTTTCCAACCACGTGTTTGTTCAGCGACGTCAGGACTCCTGCCTAGTTGCGAGGGACAACTCGGGATTCTCCTCGAGGCTTGGCAGGGCATTTGGGACGCCTCTCCAGCTGAGGCGGGAGACCAAGGGTCCCTTTCCACGTGCACAGGAATCCTGGGACTCCTATGAAGTTTCACGAGGAGTCAGGCATCGTCTCCTTTGGAGGCACTGATCTCCGCGTACCTCTGAAATTTTCAAAGGATGTGAGGCATCCGGTCGCGATGAGCTGGGGAACTAGGTCTTTCTCTGTGGTCTCCACAGGGGATTCAGACATCCTTTCATCTTGGGAGATGCAAGACGAGCCTGCATTCAAGTCACTGCAGGGATATCCGGCCTTATTTCGAGTCAGGGCATCGCGGTGTCCATTCCACTTGAGACCGCAAACTCAGGGTCCCTCTCACATACCTAGAGCTGAGAGAAGCCTCCTCTTGAGGTGCTTGTGGTAAGGTGGTATTCCTCTGGAGTCGAAGCCAGGGACTAACCTCTCATCTCGAGTTGATTTTTGGTCCATGGAGGTCTTTCGTGTTGCTACAGTGAATTCAGGATCCTTCTAGCCTTGAAACAGTGTTCTTGGGGTTTCTCTGGAGTGCCATCAAGGAAATCAAGGCTCCTTTCATGTGTGATGTGCAACAAGGAATTGCTCTGCACGCAGTGCAGGGGAATCTCGCCTCATCTCGCGGCGAGGGGGAAGTCTCATGGTTTTTCTCGAGTTGCGGCGGGAACCTGGGGTATATTCTCGAGTTACGACGGGAATGGCCCTTCCACACACGTGTTTGTTCAGCGACGGCAGGACACCTGCCTAGTTGCGAGGGACAACTCGGGATTCTCCTCGAGGCTTGGCAGGGCAATTGGGACGCCTTTCCAGCAGAGGCGGGAGACCAAGGGTCCCTTTCCACGTGCCACAGGAATCCTGGGACTCCTATCAAGTTTCACGAGGAGTCAGGCATCGTCTCCTCTGGAGGCACTGATCTCCGCGTACCTCTGGAGTTTTCAAAGGATGTGAGGCCTCCGGTCGCCATGAGGTGGGGAACTAGGTCTTTCTCTGTGGTCTCCACAGGGGATTCAGACATCCTTTCGTCTTGGGAGATGCAAGACGAGCCTGCATTCAAGTCACTGCAGGGATATCCGGCCTTATTTCGAGTCAGGGCATCGCGGTGTCCATTCCACTTGAGGCCGCAAACTCAGGGTCCCTCTCACATACCTAGAGCTGAGAGAAGCCTCCTCTTGAGGTGCTTGTGGTAAGGTGGTATTCCTCTGGAGTCGAAGCCAGGGACTAACCTCTCATCTCGAGTTGATTTTGGTCCATGGAGGTCTTTCGTGTTGCTACAGTGACCTCAGGATCCTTCTAGCCTTGAAACAGTGTTCTTGGGGTTTCTCTGGAGTGCCATCAAGGAAATCAAGGCTCCTTTCATGTGTGATGTGCAACAAGGAATTGCTCTGCACGCAGTGCAGGGGAATCTCGCCTCATCTCGCGGCGAGGGGGAAGTCTCATGGTTTTTCTCGAGTTGCGGCGGGAACCTGGGGTATATTCTCGAGTTACGACGGGAATGGCCCTTCCACACACGTGTTTGTTCAGCGACGGCAGGACACCTGCCTAGTTGCGAGGGACAACTCGGGATTCTCCTCGAGGCTTGGCAGGGCAATTGGGACGCCTTTCCAGCAGAGGCGGGAGACCAAGGGTCCCTTTCCACGTGCCACAGGAATCCTGGGACTCCTATCAAGTTTCACGAGGAGTCAGGCATCGTCTCCTCTGGAGGCACTGATCTCCGCGTACCTCTGGAGTTTTCAAAGGATGTGAGGCCTCCGGTCGCCATGAGGTGGGGAACTAGGTCTTTCTCTGTGGTCTCCACAGGGGATTCAGACATCCTTTCGTCTTGGGAGATGCAAGACGAGCCTGCATTCAAGTCACTGCAGGGATATCCGGCCTTATTTCGAGTCAGGGCATCGCGGTGTCCATTCCACTTGAGGCCGCAAACTCAGGGTCCCTCTCACATACCTAGAGCTGAGAGAAGCCTCCTCTTGAGGTGCTTGTGGTAAGGTGGTATTCCTCTGGAGTCGAAGCCAGGGACTAACCTCTCATCTCGAGTTGATTTTTGGTCCACGGAGCTCTTTCGTGTGGCTACAGTGACCTCAGGATCCCTCTAGCCTTGAAACAGTGTTCTTGGGGATTCTCTGGAGTGCCATCAAGGAAATCAAGGCTCCTTTCATGTGTGATGTGCAACACGGAATTGCTCTGAACGCAGTGCAGGGGAATCGGGCCTCATCTCCCGGCGAGGGGGAAGTCTCATGGTTTTTCTCGAGTTGCGGCGGGAACCTGGGGCATATTCTCGAGTTACGACGGGGATGGAACTTCCACACACGTGTTTCTTCAGCGACGTCAGGCCTCCTGCCTAGTTGCGAGGGACAACTCGCGATTCTCCTCGAGGCTTGGCAGAGCAATTGGGACGCCTCTCCAGCTGAGGCGGCAGACCAAGTGTCCCTTTCCACGTGCCACAGGAATCCTGGGACTCCTATCAAGTTTCACGAGGAGTCAGGCATCGTCTCCTTTGGTGGCACTGATCTCCGCGTACCTCTGGAGTTTTCAAAGCATGTGAGGCCTCTGGTCGCAATGAGGTGGGGAACTAGGTCTTTCTCTGTGGTCTCCACAGGGGATTCAGACATCCTTTCATCTTGGGAGATGCAAGACGAGCCTGCATTCAAGTCACTGCAGGGATATCCGCCTTATTTTGAGCCAGGTCATCGCAGTGTCCATTCCACTTGAGGCCGTAAAATCAGGGTCCCTCTCACATACCTAGAGCTGAGAGAAGCCTCCTCTTGAGGTGCTTGTGGTAAGGTGGTATTCCTCTGGAGTCGAAGCCAGGGACTAACCTCTCATCTCGAGTTGATTTTTGGTCCACGGAGCTCTTTCGTGTTGCTACAGTGACCTCAGGATCCCGCTAGCCTTGAAACAGTGTTCTTGGAGTTTCTCTGGAGTGCCATCAAGGAAATCAAGGCTCCTTTCATGTGTGATGTGCAACACGGAATTGCTCTGAACGCAGTGCAGGAGAATCGACCCTCATCTCGCGGCGACGGGGAAGTCTCATGGTTTTTCTCGAGTTGCGGCGGGAACCTGGGGTATATTCTCGAGTTCCGACGGGAATGGCCTTTCCAACCACGTGTTTGTTCAGCGACGTCAGGACTCCTGCCTAGTTGCGAGGGACAACTCGGGATTCTCCTCGAGGCTTGGCAGGGCAATTGGGATGCCTCTCCAGCTGAGGCGGGAGACCAAGGGTCCCTTTGCACGTGCACAGGAATCCTGGGACTCCTATCAAGTTTCACGAGGAGTCAGGCATCGTCTCCTTTGGAGGCACTGATCTCCGCGTACCTCTAAAGTTTTCAAAGGATGTGAGGCATCCGGTCGCGATGAGGTGGGGAACTAGGTCTTTCTCTGTGGTCTCCAAAGGGGATTCAGACATCCTTTCGTCTTGGGAGATGCAAGACGAGCCTGCATTCAAGTCACTGCAGGGATATCCGGCCTTATTTCGAGTCAGGGAATCGCGGTGTCCATTCCACTTGAGGCCGCAAACTCAGGGTCCCTCTCACATAGCTAGAGCTGAGAGAAGCCTCTTCTTGAGGTGCTTGTGGTAAGGTGGTATTCCTCTGGAGTCGAAGCCAGGGACTAACCTCTCATCTCGAGTTGATTTTTGGTCCATGGAGGTCTTTCGTGTTGCTACAGTGACCTCAGGATACTTCTAGCCTTGAAACAGTGTTCTTGGGGTTTCTCTGGAGTGCCATCAAGGAAATCAAGGCTCCTTTCATGTGTGATGTGCAACACGGAATTGCTCTGCACGCAGTGCAGGGGAATCGGGCCTCATCTCGCGGCGAGGGGGAAGTCTCATGGTTTTTCTCGAGTTGCGGCGGGAACCTGGGGTATATTCTCGAGTTACGACGGGAATGGCCCTTCCACACACGTGTTTATTTAGCGACGGCAGGACACCTGCTTAGTTGCGAGGGACAACTCGGGATTCTCCTCGAGGCTTGGCAGGGCAATTGGGACGCCTCTCCAGCTGAGGCGGCAGACCAAGGGTCCCTTTCCACGTGCCTCAGGAATCCTGGGACTCCTATCAAGTTTCACGAGGAGTCAGGCATCGTCTCCTTTGGAGGCACTGATCTCCACGTACCTCTGGATTTTTCAAAGGATGTGAGGCCACCGGTCGCGATGAGGTGGGGAACTAGGTCTTTCTCTGTGGTCTCCACAGGGGATTCAGACATCCTTTCGTCTTGGGAGATGAAAGACGAGCCTGCATTCAAGTCACTGCAGGGATATCCGGCCTTATTTCGAGTCAGGGCTTCGCGGTGTCCATTCCACTTGAGGCCGCAAAGTCAGGGTCCCTCTCACATACCTAGAGCTGAGAGAAGCCTCCTCTTGAGGTGCTTGTGGTAAGGTGGTATCCCTCTGGAGTCGAAGCCAGGGACTAACCTCTCATCTCGAGTTGATTTTTGGTCCACGGAGCTCTTTCGTGTTGCTACAGTGACCTCAAGATCCCTCTAGCCTTGAAACAGTGTTCTTGGGGTTTCTCTGGAGTGCCATCAAGGAAATCAAGGCTCCTTTCATGTGTGATTTGCAACACGGAATTGCTCTGCACGCAGTGCAGGGGAATCGGGCCTCATCTCGCGGCGAGGGGGAAGTCTCATGGTTTTTCTCGAGTTGCGGCGGGAACCTGGAGTATATTCTCGAGTTACGACGGGGATGGCCCTTCCACACACGTCTTTGTTCAGTGACGTCAGGACTCCTGCCTAGTTGCGAGGGACAACTCGGGATTCTCCTCGAGGCTTGGCAGGGCAATTGGGACGCTTCTCCAGCTGAGGCGGGAGACCAAGGGTCCCTTTCCACGTGCCACAGGAATCCTGGGACTCCTAAGAAGTTTCACGAGGAGTCAGGCATCGTCTCCTTTGGAGGCACTGATCTCCGCGTACCTCTGGAGTTTTCAAAGTATGTGAGGCCTCCGGTCGCGATGAGTTGGGGAACTAGGTGTTTCTCTGTGGTCTCCCCGGGGGATTCAGACATCCTTTCATCTTGGGAGATGCAAGACGAGCCTGCATTCAAGTCACTGCAGGGATATCCAGCGTTATTTCGCGTCAGGGCATCGCAGTGTCCATTCCACTTGGGGCCGCAAAATTAGGGTCCCTTTCACATACCTAGAGCTGAGAGAAGCCTCCTCTTGAGGTGCTTGTGGTAAGGTTGTATTCCTCTGGAGTCGAAGCCAGGGACAAACCTCTCATCTCGAGTTGATTTTTGGTCCACGGAGCTCTTTCATGTTGCTACAGTGACCTCAGGATCCCTCTAGCCTTGAAACAGTGTTCTTGGGGTTTCTCTGGAGTGCCATCAAGGAAATCAAGGCTCCTTTCATGTGTGATGTGCAACACGGAATTGCTCCGCACGCAGTGCAGGGGAATCGGGCCTCATCTCGCGGTGAGGCGGAAGTCTCATGGTTTTTCTCGAGTTGCGGCGGGAACCTGGGGTATATTTTCGAGTTACGACGAGAATGGCCCTTTCACCCACGTGTTTGTTCAGTGACGTCAGGACTGCTTCCTAGTTGCGAAGGACAACTCGGGATTCTCCTCGAGGCTTGGCAGGGCAATTGGGACGCCTCTCCAGCTGAGGCGGGAGACCAAGCGTCCCTTTCCTCGTGCCACAGGAATCCTGGGACTCCTATCAAGTTTCACGAGGAGTCAGGCATCGTCTCCTTTGCAGGCACTGATCTCCGCGTACCTCTGGAGTTTTCAAAGGATGTGAGGCCTCCGGTCGCAATGAGGTGGGGAACTAGGTGTTTCTCTGTGGTCTCCACAGGGGATTCAGACATCCTTTCGTCTTGGGAGATGCAAGACCAGCCTGCATTCAAGTCACTGCAGGGATATCCTGCCTTATTTCGAGTCAGGGAGTCACGGTGTCCATTTCACTTGAGGCCACAAACTCAGGGTCCCTCTCACATAGCTAGAGCTGAGAGAAGCCTCCTCTTGAGGTGCTTGTGGTAAGGTGGTATTCCTCTGGAGTCGAAGCCGGGGACTAACCTGTCATCTCGAGTTGATTTTTGGTCCATGGAGCTCTTTCGTGTTGCTACAGTGACCTCAGGATCCCTCTAGCCTTGAAACAGTCTTCTTGGGGTTTCTCTGGAGTGCCATTAAGGAAATCAAGGCTCCTTTCATGTGTGATGTGCAACACGGAATTGCTCTGCACGCAGTGCAGGGGAATCGGGCCTCATCTCGCGGCGAGGGGGAAGTCTCATGGTTTTTCTCGAGTTGCGGCGGGAACCTGGGGTATATTCTCGAGTTACGACGGGGATGGCCCTTCCACCCACGTGTTTGTTCAGCGACGTCAGGACTCCTGCCTAGTTGCGAGGGACAACTCGGGATTCTCCTCGAGGCTTGGCAGGGAAATTGGGACGCCTCTCCAGCTGAAGCGGGAGACCAAGGGTCCCTTTCCACGTGCCACAGGAATCCTGGGACTCCTATCAAGTTTCACGAGGGGTCAGGCATCGTCTCCTTTAGAGGCACTGATCTCAGTGTACCTCTGGAATTTTCAAAGTATGTGAGGCCTCCGGTCGCGATGAAGTGGGGAACTAGGTCTTTCTCTGTGGTCTCCACAGGGGATTCAGACATCCTTTCGTCTTGGGAGATGCAAGACGAGCCTGCATTCAAGTAACTGCAGGGATATCCGGCCTTATTTCGAGTCAGGGCATCGCGGTGTCCATTCCACTTGAGGCCGCAAACTCAGGGTCCCTCTCACATACCTAGAGCTGAGAGAAGCCTCTTCTTGAGGTGCTTGTGGTAAGGTGGTTTCCTCTGGAGTCGAAGCCAGGGAATAACCTGTCATCTCGAGTTGATTTTTGGTCCACGGAGCTCTTTCGTGTAGCTACAGTGACCTCAGGATCCCTCTAGCCTTGAAAGAGTGTTCTTGGGATTTCTCTGGAGTGCCATCAAGGAAATCAAGGCTCCTTTCATGTGTGATGTGCAGCACGGAATTGCTCTGCACGCACTGCAGGGGAATCTGGCCTCATCACGCGGCGAGTGGGACGTCTCATGGTTTTTCTCGAGTTGTGGCGGGAACCTGGGGTATATTCTCGAGGTACGACGGGGATGGCCCTTCCACACACGTGTTTGTTCAGCGACGTCAGGACTCCTGCCTAGTTGTGAGGGACAACTCAGGATTCTCCTCGAGGCTTGGGAGGGCAATTGGGATGCCTCTCCAGCTGAGGCGGGAGACCAAGTGTCCCTTTCCACGTGCCACAGGAATCCTGGGACTCCTATCAAGTTTCACGAGGAGTCAGGCATCGTCTCCTTTGGAGGCACTGATCTCCGTGTACCTCTGGAGTTTTCAAAGGATGTGAGGCCTCCGGTCGCGATGAGGTGGGGAACTAGGTCTTTCTCTGTGGTCTCCACAGGGGATTCAGACATCCTTTCGTCTTGGGAGATGCAAGACGGGCCTGCATTCAAGTAACTGCAGGGATATCCGGCGTTATTTCGCGTCAGGGCAACGCAGTGTCCATTCCACTTGAGGCCGCAAACTCAGGGTCCCTCTCACATAGCTAGAACTGTGAGAAGCCTCCTCTTGAGGTGCTTGTGGTAAGGTGGTATTCCTCTGGAGTCGAAGCCAGGGACTAACCTCTCATCTCGAGTTGATTTTTGGTCCACGGAGCTCTTTCGTATTGCTACAGTGACCTCAGGATCCCTCTAGCCTTGAAACAGTGTTCTTGGGGTTTCTCTGGAGTGCCATCAAGGAAATCAAGGCTCCTTTCATGTGTGATGTGCAACACGGAATTGCTCTGCACGCAGTGCAGGGGAATCGGGCCTCATCTCGCGGTGAGGGGGAAGTCTCATGGTTTTTCTCGAGTTGCGGCGGGAACCTGGGGTATATTCTCGAGTTACGACGGGAATGGCCTTTCCACACACGTGTTTGTTCAGCGACGGCAGGACTCCTGCCTAGTTGCGAGGGACAACTCGGGATTCTCCTCGAGGCTTGGCAGGGCAATTGGGACGCCTCTCCAGCTGAGGCGGGAGACCAAGGATTCCTTTCCACGTGCCACAGGAATCCTGGGACTCCTATCAAGTTTCACGAGGAGTCAGGCATCGTCTCCTTTGGAGGCACTGATCTCCGCGTACCTCTGGAGTTTTCAAAGGATGTGAGGCCTCCGGTCGCGATGAGGTGGGGAACCAGGTCTTTCTCTGTTGTCTCCACAGGGGATTCAGACATCCGTTCTTCTTGGAAGATGCAAGACGAGCCTGCATTCAAGTCACTGCAGGGATATCCGGCCTTATTTCGAGTCAGGGCATCGAGGTGCCATTTCCACTTGAGGCCGCAATCTCAGGGTCCCTCTCACATAGCTAGAGCTGAGAGAAGCCTCCTCTTGAGGTGCTTGTGGTAAGGTGGTATTCCTCTGGAGTCGAAGCCAGGGACTAACCTCTCATCTCGAGTTGATTCTTGGTCCACAGAGCTCTTTCCTGTTGCTACAGTGACCTCAGGATCCCTCTAGACTTGAAACAGTGTTCTTGGGGTTTCTCTGGAGTGCCGTCAAGGAAATCATGGCTCCTTTCATGTGTGATTTGCAACACGGAATTGCTCTGCACGCAGTGCAGGGGAATCGGGCCTCATCTCGCGGCGAGGGGGAAGTCTCATGGTTTTTCTCGAGTTGCGGCGGGAACCTGGGGTATATTCTCGAGTTACGACGGGGATGGCCCTTCCACCCACGTGTTTGTTCAGCGACGTCAGGACTCCTGCCTAGTTGCGAGGGACAACTCGGGATTCTCCTCGAGGCTTGGCAGGGCAATTGGGACGCCTCTCCAGCTGAGGCGGAAGACCAAGGGTCCCTTTCCACGTGCCACAGGAATCCTGGGACTCCTATCAAGTTTCACGAGGAGTCAGGCATCGTCTCCTTTGGAGGCACTGATCTCAGTGTACCTCTGGAGTTTTCAAAGGATGTGAGGCCTCCGGTCGCGATGAGGTGGGGAACTAGGTCTTTCTCTGTGGTCTCCACAGGGGATTCAGACATCCTTTCCTCTTGGGAAATGCAAGACGAGCCTGCATTTAAGTCACTGCAGGGATATCCGGCCTTATTTCGAGTCAGAGCATGGCGGTGTCCATTCCACCTGAGGCCGCAAACTCAGGGTCCCTCTCACATACCTAGAGCTGAGAGAAGCCTCCTCTTGAGGTGCTTGTGGTAAGGTGGTTTCCTCTGGAGTCGAAGCCAGGGACTAACCTCTCATCTCGAGTTGATTTTTGGTCCACGGAGCTCTTTCGTGTTGCTACAGTGACCTCAGGATCCCTCTAGCCTTGAAACAGTGTTCTTGGGGTTTCTCTGGAGTGCCATCAAGGAAATCAAGGCTCCTTTCATGTTTGATGTGCAATACGGAATTGCTTTGAATGCAGTGCAGGGGAATCGGGCCTCATCTTGCGGCGAGGGGGAAGTCTCATGGTTTTTCTCGAGTTGCAGCGGGATCCTGGGGGATATTCTCGAGTTACGACGGGGATGGCCTTCCACACACCTGTTTGTTCAGCGACGTCAAGACTCCTGCCTAGTTGCGAGGGACAACTCGGGATTCTCCTCGAGGCTTGGCAGGGCAATTGGGACGCCTCTCCAGCTGAGGCGGGAGACCAAGGGTCCCTTTCCACGTGCCACAGGAATCCTGGGACTCCTATCAAGTTTCACGAGGAGTCAGGCATCGTCTCCTTTGGAGGCACTGATCTCAGTGTACCTCTGGAGTTTTCAAAGGATGTGAGGCCTCCGGTCGCGATGAGGTGGGGAACTAGGTCTTTCTCTGTGGTCTCCACAGGGGATTCAGACATCCTTTCCTCTTGGGAAATGCAAGACGAGCCTGCATTCAAGTCACTGCAGGGATATCCGGCCTTATTTCGTGTCAGGGCATGGCGGTGTCCATTCCACTTGAGGCCGCAAACTCAGGGTCCCTCTCACATACCTAGAGCTGAGAGAAGCCTCCTCTTGAGGTGCTTGTGGTAAGGTGGTTTCCTCTGGAGTGGAAGCCAGGGACTAACCGCTCATCTCGAGTTGATTTTTGGTCCACGGAGCTCTTTCGTGTGGCTACAGTGACCTCAGGATCCCTCTAGACTTGAAACAGTGTTCTTGGGGTTTCTCTGGAGTGCCATCAAGGAAATCAAGGCTTCTTTCATGTGTGATGTGCAACACGGAATTTCTCTGCACGCAGTGCAGGGGAATCGGGCCTCATCTCGCGGCGAGGGGGAAGTCTCATGGTTTTTCTCGAGTTGCGGCGGGAACCTAGGGTACATTCTCGAGTTACGACGGGGATGGGCCTTCCACACATGTGTTTGTTCAGCGACATCAGGACTCCTGCCTAGTTGCGAGGGACAACTCGGGATTCTCCTCCAGGTTTGGCAGGGCAACTGGGACGCCTCTCCAGCTGAGGCGGGAGACCAAGGGTCCCTTTCCACGTGCCACAGGAATCCTGGGACTCCTATCAAGTTTCACGAGGAGTCAGGCATCGTATCCTTTGGAGGCACTGATCTCAGTGTACCTCTGGAGTTTTCAAAGGATGTGAGGCCTCCGGTCGCGATGAGGTGGGGAACTAGGTCTTTCTCTGTGGTCTCCACAGGGGATTCAGACATCCTTTCCTCTTGGGAAATGCAAGACGAGCCTGCATTTAAGTCACTGCAGGGATATCCGGCCTTATTTCGAGTCAGAGCATGGCGGTGTCCATTCCACCTGAGGCCGCAAACTCAGGGTCCCTCTCACATACCTAGAGCTGAGAGAAGCCTCCTCTTGAGGTGCTTGTGGTAAGGTGGTTTCCTCTGGAGTCGAAGCCAGGGACTAACCTCTCATCTCGAGTTGATTTTTGGTCCACGGAGCTCTTTCGTGTTGCTACAGTGACCTCAGGATCCCTCTAGCCTTGAAACAGTGTTCTTGGGGTTTCTCTGGAGGGCCATCAAGGAAATCAAGGCTCCTTTCATGTGTGATGTGCAACACGGAATTGCTCTGCACGCAGTGCAGGGGAATCGGGCCTCATCTCGCGGTGAGGGGGAAGTCTCATGGTTTTTCTCGAGTTGCGGCGGGAACCTGGGGTATATTCTCGAGTTACGACGGGGATGGCCCTTCCACACACGTGTTTGTTCAGCGACGTCAGGACTCCTGCCTAGTTGCGAGGGACAACTCGGGATTCTCCTCGAGGCTTGGCAGGGCAATTGGGACGCCTCTCCAGCTGAGGCGGGAGACCAAGTTTCCCTTTCCACGTGCCACAGGAATCCTGGGACTCCTATCAAGTTTCACGAGGAGTCAGGCATCGTCTCCTTTGGAGGCACTGATCTCAGTGTACCTCTGGAGTTTTCAAAGGATGTGAGGCCTCCGGTCGCGATGAGGTGGGGAACTAGGTCTTTCTCTGTGGTCTCCACAGGGGATTCAGACATCCTTTCCTCTTGGGAAATGCAAGACGAGCCTGCATTTAAGTCACTGCAGGGATATCCGGCCTTATTTCGAGTCAGAGCATGGCGGTGTCCATTCCACTTGAGGCCGCAAACTCAGGGTCCCTCTCACATACCTAGAGCTGAGAGAAGCCTCCTCTTGAGGTGCTTGTGGTAAGGTGGTTTCCTCTGGAGTCGAAGCCAGGGACTAACCTCTCATCTCGAGTTGATTTTTGGTCCACGGAGCTCTTTCGTGTGGCTACAGTGACCTCAGGATCCCTGTAGACTTGAAACAGTGTTCTTGGGGTTTCTCTGGTGTGCCATCAAGGAAATCAAGGCTTCTTTCATGTGTGATGTGCAACACGGAATTAATCTGCACGCAGTGCAGGGGAATCGGGCCTCATCTCGCGGCGAGGGGGAAGTCTAATGGTTTTTCTCGATTTTCGGCGGGAACCTGGGGTACATTCTCGAGTTACGACGGGGATGGCCCTTCCACACACGTGTTTGTTCAGCGACGTCAGGACTCCTGCCTAGTTGCGAGGGACAACTCGCGATTCTCCTCCAGGTTTGGCAGGGCAACTGGGACGCCTCTCCAGCTGAGGCGGGAGACCAACTGTCCCTTTCCATGTGCCATAGGAATCCTGGGACTCCTATCAAGTTTCACGAGGAGGCAGGCATCGTCTCCTTTGGAGGCACTGATCTCCGCGTACCTCTGGAGTTTTCAAAGGATGTGAGGACTCCGGTCGCGATGAGCTGGGGAACTAGGTCTTTCTCTGTGCTTTCCACAGGGGATTCAGACATCCTTTCATCTTGGGAGATGCAATACGAGCCTGCATTCAAGTCACTGCAGGGATATCCGGCCTTATTTCGCGTCAGGGCATCGCGGTGTCCATTCAACTTGAGGCCGCAAACTCAGCGTCCCTCTCACATACCTAGAGCTGAGAAAAGCCTCCTCCTGAGGTGCTTGTGGTAAGGTGGTTTCCTCTGGAGTCGAAGCCAGGGACTAACCTCTCATCTCGAGTTGATTTTTGGTCCACGGAGCTCTTTCGTGTGGCTACAGTGACCTCAGGATCCCTCTAGACTTGAAACAGTGTTCTTGGGGTTTCTCTGGAGTGCCATCAAGGAAATCAAGGCTTCTTTCATGTGTGATGTGCAACACGGAATTGCTCTGCACGCAGTGCAGGGGAATCGGGCCTCATCTCGCGACGAGCGGGAAGTCTCATGGTTTTTCTCGAGTTGCGGCGGGAACCTGGGGTACATTCTCGAGTTAAGACGGGGATGGCCCTTCCACACACGTGTTTGTTCAGCGACGTCAGGACTCCTGCCTAGTTGCGAGGGACAACTCGGGATTCTCCTCCAGGTTTGGCAGGGCAACTGGGACGCCTCTCCAGCTGAGGCGGGAGACCAAGGGTCCCTTTCCACGTGCCACAGGAATCCTGGGACTCCTATCAAGTTTCACGAGGAGTCAGGCATCGTCTCCTTTGGAGGCACTGTTCTCCGCGTACCTCTGGAGTTTTCAAAGGATGTGAGGCCTCCGGTCGCGATGAGGTGGGGAACTAGGTCTTTCTCTGTGGTCTCCACAGGGGATTCAGACATCCTTTCGTCTTGGGAGATGCAAGACGAGCCTGCATTCAAGTCACTGCAGGGATATCCGGCCTTATTTCGAGTCAGAGCATGGCGGTGTCCATTCCACCTGAGGCCGCAAACTCAGGGTCCCTCTCACATACCTAGAGCTGAGAGAAGCCTCCTCTTGAGGTGCTTGTGGTAAGGTGGTTTCCTCTGGAGTCGAAGCCAGGGACTAACCTCTCATCTCGAGTTGATTTTTGGTCCACGGAGCTCTTTCGTGTTGCTACAGTGACCTCAGGATCCCTCTAGCCTTGAAACAGTGTTCTTGGGGTTTCTCTGGAGTGCCATCAAGGAAATCAAGGCTCCTTTCATGTTTGATGTGCAATACGGAATTGCTTTGAATGCAGTGCAGGGGAATCGGGCCTCATCTTGCGGCGAGGGGGAAGTCTCATGGTTTTTCTCGAGTTGCAGCGGGATCCTGGGGGATATTCTCGAGTTACGACGGGGATGGCCTTCCACACACCTGTTTGTTCAGCGACGTCAAGACTCCTGCCTAGTTGGGAGGGACAACTCGGGATTCTCCTCGAGGCTTGGCAGGGCAATTGGGACGCCTCTCCAGCTGAGGCGGGAGACCAAGGGTCCCTTTCCACGTGCCACAGGAATCCTGGGACTCCTATCAAGTTTCACGAGGAGTCAGGCATCGTCTCCTTTGGAGGCACTGATCTCAGTGTACCTCTGGAGTTTTCAAAGGATGTGAGGCCTCCGGTCGCGATGAGGTGGGGAACTAGGTCTTTCTCTGTGGTCTCCACAGGGGATTCAGACATCCTTTCCTCTTGGGAAATGCAAGACGAGCCTGCATTCAAGTCACTGCAGGGATATCCGGCCTTATTTCGTGTCAGGGCATGGCGGTGTCCATTCCACTTGAGGCCGCAAACTCAGGGTCCCTCTCACATACCTAGAGCTGAGAGAAGCCTCCTCTTGAGGTGCTTGTGGTAAGGTGGTTTCCTCTGGAGTGGAAGCCAGGGACTAACCGCTCATCTCGAGTTGATTTTTGGTCCACGGAGCTCTTTCGTGTGGCTACAGTGACCTCAGGATCCCTCTAGACTTGAAACAGTGTTCTTGGGGTTTCTCTGGAGTGCCATCAAGGAAATCAAGGCTTCTTTCATGTGTGATGTGCAACACGGAATTTCTCTGCACGCAGTGCAGGGGAATCGGGCCTCATCTCGCGGCGAGGGGGAAGTCTCATGGTTTTTCTCGAGTTGCGGCGGGAACCTAGGGTACATTCTCGAGTTACGACGGGGATGGGCCTTCCACACATGTGTTTGTTCAGCGACATCAGGACTCCTGCCTAGTTGCGAGGGACAACTCGGGATTCTCCTCCAGGTTTGGCAGGGCAACTGGGACGCCTCTCCAGCTGAGGCGGGAGACCAAGGGTCCCTTTCCACGTGCCACAGGAATCCTGGGACTCCTATCAAGTTTCACGAGGAGTCATGCATCGTCTCCTTTGGAGGCACTGATCTCCGCGTACCTCTGGAGTTTTCAAAGGATGTGAGGCCTCCGGTCGCGATCAGGTGGGGAACTAGGTCTTTCTCTGTGGTCTCCACAGGGGATTCAGACATCCTTTCGTCTTGGGAGATGCAAGACGAGACTGCATTCAAGTCACTGCAGGGATATCCGGCCTTATTTCGAGTCAGGGCGTCGCGGTGTCCATTCCACTTGAGGCCACAAACTCAGGGTCCCTCTCACATACCTAGAGCTGAGAGAAGCCTCCTCTTGAGGTGCTTGTGGTAAGGTGGTTTCCTCTGGAGTCAAAGCCAGGGACTAACCTCTCATCTCGAGTTGATTTTTGGTCCACGGAGCTCTTTCGTGTAGCTACAGTGACCTCAGGATCCCTCTAGCCTTGAAACAGTGTTCTTGGGATTTCTCTGGAGTGCCATCAAGGAAATCAAGGCTCCTTTCATGTGTGATGTGCAGCACGGAATTGCTCTGCACGCACTGCAGGGGAATCTGGCCTCATCTCGCGGCGAGGGGGAAGTCTCATGGTTTTTCTCGAGTTGCGGCGGGAACCTGGGGTATATTCTCGAGTTAAGACGGGGATGGACCTTCCACACACGTGTTTGTTCAGCGACGGCAGGACTCCTGCCTAGTTGCGAGGAACAACTCGGGATTCTCCTCGAGGCTTGGCAGGGCAATTGGGATGCCACTCCAGCTGAGGCGGGAGACCAAGGGTCCCTTTCCACGTGCCACAGGAATCCTGGGACTCCTATCAAGTTTCACGAGGAGTCAGGCATCGTCTCCTTTGGAGGCACTGATCTCCGTGTACCTCTGGAGTTTTCAAAGAATGTGAGGCCTCCGGTCGCGATGAGGTGGGGAACTAGGTTTTTCTCTGTGGTCTCCACAGGGGATTCAGACATCCTTTCATCTTGGGAGATGCAAGACGAGCCTGCATTCAAGTCACTGCAGGGATATCCGGCCTTATTTCGCGTCAGGGCATCGCAGTGTCCATTCCATTTGAGGCCGAAAAATTAGGGTCCCTCTCACATACCTAGAGCTGAGAGAAGCCTCCTCTTGAGGTGCTTGTGGTAAGGTGGTATTCCTCTGGAGTCGAAGCCAGGGACAAACCTCTCATCTCGAGTTGATTTTTGGTCCACGGAGCTCTTTCGTGTTGCTACAGTGACCTCAGGATCCCTCTAGCCTTGAAACAGTGTTCTTGGGGTTTCTCTGGAGGGCCATCAAGGAAATCAAGGCTCCTTTCATGTGTGATGTGCAACACGGAATTGCTCTGCACGCAGTGCAGGGGAATCGGGCCTCATCTCGCGGTGAGGGGGAAGTCTCATGGTTTTTCTCGAGTTGCGGCGGGAACCTGGGGTATATTCTCGAGTTACGACGGGGATGGCCCTTCCACACACGTGTTTGTTCAGCGACGTCAGGACTCCTGCCTAGTTGCGAGGGACAACTCGGGATTCTCCTCGAGGCTTGGCAGGGCAATTGGGACGCCTCTCCAGCTGAGGCGGGAGACCAAGTTTCCCTTTCCACGTGCCACAGGAATCCTGGGACTCCTATCAAGTTTCACGAGGAGTCAGGCATCGTCTCCTTTGGAGGCACTGATCTCAGTGTACCTCTGGAGTTTTCAAAGGATGTGAGGCCTCCGGTCGCGATGAGGTGGGGAACTAGGTCTTTCTCTGTGGTCTCCACAGGGGATTCAGACATCCTTTCCTCTTGGGAAATGCAAGACGAGCCTGCATTTAAGTCACTGCAGGGATATCCGGCCTTATTTCGAGTCAGAGCATGGCGGTGTCCATTCCACTTGAGGCCGCAAACTCAGGGTCCCTCTCACATACCTAGAGCTGAGAGAAGCCTCCTCTTGAGGTGCTTGTGGTAAGGTGGTTTCCTCTGGAGTCGAAGCCAGGGACTAACCTCTCATCTCGAGTTGATTTTTGGTCCACGGAGCTCTTTCGTGTGGCTACAGTGACCTCAGGATCCCTGTAGACTTGAAACAGTGTTCTTGGGGTTTCTCTGGTGTGCCATCAAGGAAATCAAGGCTTCTTTCATGTGTGATGTGCAACACGGAATTAATCTGCACGCAGTGCAGGGGAATCGGGCCTCATCTCGCGGCGAGGGGGAAGTCTAATGGTTTTTCTCGATTTTCGGCGGGAACCTGGGGTACATTCTCGAGTTACGACGGGGATGGCCCTTCCACACACGTGTTTGTTCAGCGACGTCAGGACTCCTGCCTAGTTGCGAGGGACAACTCGCGATTCTCCTCCAGGTTTGGCAGGGCAACTGGGACGCCTCTCCAGCTGAGGCGGGAGACCAACTGTCCCTTTCCATGTGCCATAGGAATCCTGGGACTCCTATCAAGTTTCACGAGGAGGCAGGCATCGTCTCCTTTGGAGGCACTGATCTCCGCGTACCTCTGGAGTTTTCAAAGGATGTGAGGACTCCGGTCGCGATGAGCTGGGGAACTAGGTCTTTCTCTGTGCTTTCCACAGGGGATTCAGACATCCTTTCATCTTGGGAGATGCAATACGAGCCTGCATTCAAGTCACTGCAGGGATATCCGGCCTTATTTCGCGTCAGGGCATCGCGGTGTCCATTCAACTTGAGGCCGCAAACTCAGCGTCCCTCTCACATACCTAGAGCTGAGAAAAGCCTCCTCCTGAGGTGCTTGTGGTAAGGTGGTTTCCTCTGGAGTCGAAGCCAGGGACTAACCTCTCATCTCGAGTTGATTTTTGGTCCACGGAGCTCTTTCGTGTGGCTACAGTGACCTCAGGATCCCTCTAGACTTGAAACAGTGTTCTTGGGGTTTCTCTGGAGTGCCATCAAGGAAATCAAGGCTTCTTTCATGTGTGATGTGCAACACGGAATTGCTCTGCACGCAGTGCAGGGGAATCGGGCCTCATCTCGCGACGAGCGGGAAGTCTCATGGTTTTTCTCGAGTTGCGGCGGGAACCTGGGGTACATTCTCGAGTTAAGACGGGGATGGCCCTTCCACACACGTGTTTGTTCAGCGACGTCAGGACTCCTGCCTAGTTGCGAGGGACAACTCGGGATTCTCCTCCAGGTTTGGCAGGGCAACTGGGACGCCTCTCCAGCTGAGGCGGGAGACCAAGGGTCCCTTTCCACGTGCCACAGGAATCCTGGGACTCCTATCAAGTTTCACGAGGAGTCAGGCATCGTCTCCTTTGGAGGCACTGTTCTCCGCGTACCTCTGGAGTTTTCAAAGGATGTGAGGCCTCCGGTCGCGATGAGGTGGGGAACTAGGTCTTTCTCTGTGGTCTCCACAGGGGATTCAGACATCCTTTCGTCTTGGGAGATGCAAGACGAGCCTGCATTCAAGTCACTGCAGGGATATCCGGCCTTATTTCGAGTCAGGGCGTCGCGGTGTCCATTCCACTTGAGGCCACAAACTCAGGGTCCCTATCACATACCTAGAGCTGAGAGAAGCCTCCTCTTGAGGTGCTTGTGGAAAGGTGGTTTCCTCTGGAGTCGAAGCCAGGGACTAACCTCTCATCTCGAGTTGATTTTTGGTCCAGGGAGCTCTTTCGTGTAGCTACAGTGACCTCAGGATCCCTCTAGCCATGAAACAGTGTTTTTGGGATTTCTCTGGAGTGCCATCAAGGAAATCAAGGCTCCTTTCATGTGTGATGGGCAGCACGGAATTGCTCTGCACGCACTGCAGGGGAATCTGGCCTCATCTCGAGGCGAGGGGGAAGTCTCATGGTTTTTCTCGAGTTGCGGCGGGAACCTGGGGTATATTCTCGAGTTACGACGGGGATGGACCTTCCACACACGTGTTTGTTCAGCGACGGCAGGACTCCTGCCTAGTTGTGAGGAACAACTCGGGATTCTCCTCGAGGCTTGGCAGGGCAATTGGGATGCCACTCCAGCAGAGGCGGGAGACCAAGGTTCCCTTTCCACGTGCCACAGGAATCCTGGGACTCCTATCAAGTTTCACGAGGAGTCAGGCATCGTCTCCTTTGGAGGCACTGATCTCCGTGTACCTCTGGAGTTTTCAAAGAATGTGAGGCCTCCGGTCGCGATGAGGTGGGGAACTAGGTCTTTCTCTGTGGTCTCCACAGGGGATTCAGACATCCTTTCATCTTGGGAGATGCAAGACGAGCCTGCATTCAAGTCACTGCAGGGATATCCGGCCTTATTTCGCGTCAGGGCATCGCAGTGTCCATTCCATTTGAGGCCGAAAAATTAGGGTCCCTCTCACATACCTAGAGCTGAGAGAAGCCTCCTCTTGAGGTGCTTGTGGTAAGGTGGTATTCCTCTGGAGTCGAAGCCAGGGACTAACCTCTCATCTCGAGTTGATTTTTGGTCCATGGAGGTCTTTCGTGTTGCTACAGTGACCTCAGGATCCCTCTAGCCTTGAAACAGTGTTCTTGGGGTTTCTTTGGAGTGCCATCAAGGAAATCAAGGCTCCTTTCATGTGTGATGTGCAACACGGAATTGCTCTGCACGCAGTGCAGGGGAATCGGGCCTCATCTCGCGGCGAGGGGAAGTCTCATGGTTTTTCTCGAGTTGCGGCGGGAACCTGGGGTATATTCTCGAGTTACGACGGGGATGGCCCTTCCACACACGTGTTTGTTCAGCGACGTCAGGACTCCTGCCTAGTTGTGAGGGACAACTCAGGATTCTCCTCGAGGCTTGGGAGGGCAATTGGGATGCCTCTCCAGCTGAGGCGGGAGACCAAGTGTCCCTTTCCACGTGCCACAGGAATCCTGGGACTCCTATCAAGTTTCACGAGGAGTCAGGCATCGTCTCCTTTGGAGACACTGATCTCCGTGTACCTCTGGAGATTTCAAAGGATGTGAGGCCTCCGGTCGCGATGAGGTGGGGAACTAGGTCTTTCTCTGTGGTCTCCACAGGGGATTCAGACATCCTTTCGTCTTGGGAGATGCAAGACGGGCCTGCATTCAAGTAACTGCAGGGATATCCGGCGTTATTTCGCGTCAGGGCAACGCAGTGTCCATTCCACTTGAGGCCGCAAACTCAGGGTCCCTCTCACATAGCTAGAGCTGAGAGAAGCCTCCTCTTGAGGTGCTTGTGGTAAGGTGGTATTCCTCTGCAGTCGAAGCCAGGGACTAACCTCTCATCTCGAGTTGATTTTTGGTCCACGGAGCTCTTTCGTGTTGCTACAGTGATCTCAGGATCCCTCTAGCCTTGAAACAGTGTTCTTGGGGTTTCTCTGGAGTGCCATCAAGGAAATCAAGGCTCCTTTCATGTTTGATGTGCAATACGGAATTGCTTTGAATGCAGTGCAGGGGGTCCGGGCCTCAACTTGCGGCGAGGGGGAAGTCTCATGGTTTTTCTCGAGTTGCAGCGGGAACCTGGGGTATATTCTCGAGTTACGACGGGGATGGCCCTTCCACCCACGTGTTTGTTCAGCGACGTCAGGACTCCTGCCTAGTTGCGAGGGACAACTCGGGATTCTCCTCGAGGCTTGGCAGGGCAATTGGGACGCGTCTCCAGCTGAGGCGGGAGACCAAGGGTCCCTTTCCACGTGCCACAGGAATCCTGGGACTCCTATCAAGTTTCACGAGGAGTCAGGCATCGTCTCCTTTGGAGGCACTGATCTCCGCGTACCTCTGGAGTTTTCAAAGGATGTGAGGCCTCCGGTCGCGATGAGGTGGGGAACTAGGTCTTTCTCTGTGGTCTCCACAGGGGATTCAGACATCCTTTCCTCTTGGGAAATGCAAGACGAGCCTGCATTCAAGTCACTGCAGGGATATCCGGCCTTATTTCGAGTCAGGGCATCACGGTGTCCATTCCACTTGAGGCCGCTAACTCAGGGTCCCTCTCACATACCTAGAGCTGAGAGAAGCCTCCTCTTGAGGTGCTTGTGGTAAGGTGGTTTCCTCTGGAGTCGAAGCCAGGGACTAACCTCTCATCTCGAGTTGATTTTTGGTCCACGGAGCTCTTTTGTGTGGCTACAGTGACCTCAGGATCCCTCTAGACTTGAAACAGTGTTCTTGGGGTTTCTCTGGAGTGCCATCAAGGAAATCAAGGCTTCTTTCATGTGTGATGTGCAACACGGAATTGCTCTGCATGCAGTGCAGGGGAATCGGGCCTCATCTCGCGGCGAGGGGGAAGTCTCATGGTTTTTCTCGAATTGCGGCGGGAACCTGGGGTACATTCTCGAGTTACGGCGGGGATGGCCTTTCCACACACGTGTTTGTTCAGCGACATCAGGACTCCTGCCTAGTTGCGAGGGACAACTCGGGATTCTCCTCGAGGCTTGGCACGGCAACTGGGACGCCTCTCCAGCTGAGGCGGGAGACCAAGGGTCCCTTTCCACGTGCCACAGGAATCCTGGGACTCCTATCAAGTTTCACGAGGAGTCAGGCATCGTCTCCTTTGGAGGCACTGATCTCCGCGTACCTCTGGAGTTTTCAAAGGATGTGAGGACTCCGGCCGCGATGAGGTGGGGAACTAGGTCTTTCTCTGTGGTCTCCACAGGGGATTCAGACATCCTTTCGTCTTGGGAGATGCAAGACGAGACTGCATTCAAGTCACTGCAGGGATATCCGGCCTTATTTCGAGTCAGGGCGTCGCGGTGTCCATTCCACTTGAGGCCACAAACTCAGGGTCCCTCTCACATACCTAGAGCTGAGAGAAGCCTCCTTTTGAGGTGCTTGTGGTAAGGTGGTATTCCTCTGGAGTCGAATCCAGGGACTACCCTCTTATCTCGAGTTGATTTTTGGTCCACAGAGCTCTTTCGTGTTGCTACAGTGACCTCAGGATCCCTCTAGCCTTGAAAGAGTGTTCTTGGGGTTTTTCTGGAGTGCCATCAAGGAAATCAAGGCTTCTTTCATGTTTGATGTGCAACACGGAATTGCTGTGCATGCAGTGCAGGGGAATCGGGCCTCATCTCGCGGCGAGGGGGAAGTCTCATGGTTTTCTCGAGTTGCGGCGAGAACCTGGGGTATATTCTTGAGTTACGACGGGGATGGCCCTTCCACCCACGTGTTTGTTCAGCGACGTCAGGACTTCTTCCTAGTTGCGAGGGACAACTCGGGATTCTCCTCGAGGCTTGGCAGGGCAATTGGAACGCCTCTCCAGCTGAGGCGGGAGACCAAGGGTCCATTTCCACGTGCCACAGGAATCCTGGGACTCCTATCAAGTTTCACGAGGAGTCAGGCATCGTCTCCTTTGGAGGCACTGATCTCCGCGTACCTCTGGAGTTTTCAAAGGATGTGAGGCCTCCGGTCGCGATGAGGTGGGGAACTAGGTCTTTCTCTGTGGTCTCCACAGGGGATTCAGACATCCTTTCGTATTGGGAGATGCAAGACGAGCCTGCATTCAAGTCACTGTAGGGATATCCGGCCTTATTTCGAGTCAGGGCATCGCGGTGTCCATTCGACTTGAGGCCGCAAACTCAGGGTCCCTCTCACATTTCTAGAGCTGAGAGAAGCCTCCTCTTGAGGTGCTTGTGGTAAGGTGGTTTCCTCTGGAGTCGAAGCCAGGGACTAACCTCTCATCTCGAGTTGATTTTTGGTCCACGGAGCTCTTTCGTGTAGCTACAGTGACCTCAGGATCCCTCTAGCCTTGAAACAGTGTTCTTGGGGTTTCTCTGGAGTGCCATCAAGGAAATCAAGGCTCCTTTCATGTGTGATGTGCAGCACGGAATTGCTCTGCACGCACTGCAGGGGAATCTGGCCTCATCACGCGGCGAGGGGGACGTCTCATGGTTTTTCTCGAGTTGTGGCGGGAACCTGGGGTATATTCTCGAGTTACGACGGGGATGGCCATTCCACACACGTGTATGTTCAGCGACGTCAGGACTCCTGCCTAGTTGTGAGGGACAACTCAGGATTCTCCTCGAGGCTTGGGAGGGTAATTGGGTTGCCTCTCCAGCTGAGGCGGGAGACCAAGGGTCCCTTTCCACGTGCCACAGGAATCCTGGGACTCCTATCAAGTTTCACGAGGAGTCAGGCATCGTCTCCTTTGGAGGCACTGATCTCCGTGTACCTCTGGAGTTTTCAAAGGATGTGAGGCCTCCGGTCGCCATGAGGTGGGGAACTAGGTCTTTATCTGTGGTCTCCACAGGGGATTCAGACATCCTTTCGTCTTGGGAGATGCAAGACGAGGCTGCATTCAAGTCACTGCAGGGATATCCGGCCTTATTTCGCGTCAGGGCATCGCAGTGTCCATTCCACTTGAGGCCGCAAACTCAGGGTCCCTGTCACATACCTAGAGCTGAGAGAAGCCTCCTCTTGAGGTGCTTGTGGTAAGGTGGTATGCCTCTGGAGTCGAAGCCAGGGACTAACCTCTCATCTCGAGTTGATTTTTGGTCCACGGAGCTCTTTCGTGTTGCTACAGTGACCTCAGGATCCCTCTAGCCTTGAAACAGTGTTCTTGGGGTTTCTCTGGAGTGCCATCAAGGAAATCAAGGCTCCTTTCTTGTTTGATGTGCAATACGGAATTGCTTTGAATGCAGTGCAGGGGAATCGGGCCTCATCTTGCGGCGAGGGGGAAGTCTCATGGTTTTTCTCGAGTTGCAGCGGGAACCTTGGGTATATTCTCGAGTTACGACGGGGATGGCCCTTCCACCCACGTGTTTGTTCAGCGACGTCAGGACTCCTGCCTAGTTGCGAGGGACAACTCGGGATTCTCCTCGAGGCTTGGCAGGGCAATTGGGACGCCTCTCCAGCTGAGGCGGGAGACCAAGGGACCCTTTCCACGTGCCACAGGAATCCTGGGACTCCTATCAAGTTTCACGAGGAGTCAGGCATCGTCTCCTTTGGAGGCACTGATCTCAGTGTACCTCTGGAGTTTTCAAAGGATGTGAGGCCTCCGGTCGCGATGAGGTGGGGAAGTAGGTCTTTCTCTGTGGTCTCCACAGGGGATTCAGACATCCTTCCCTCTTGGGAAATGCAAGACGAGCCTGCATTCAAGTCACTGCAGGGATATCCGGCCTTATTTCGAGTCAGGGCATGGCGGTGTCCATTCCACTTGAGGCCGCAAACTCAGGGTCCCTCTCACATACCTAGAGCTGAGAGAAGCCTCCTCTTGAGGTGCTTGTGGTAAGGTGGTTTCCTCTAGAGTCGAAGCCAGGGACTAACCTCTCATCTCGAGTTGATTTTTGGTCCACGGAATTCTTTCTTGTGGCTACAGTGGCCTCAGGATCCCTCTAGACTTGAAACAGTGTTCTTGGGGTTTCTCTGGAGTGCCATCAAGGAAATCAAGGCTTCTTTCATGTGTGATGTGCAACACGGAATTGCTCTGCACGCAGTGCAGGGGAATCGGGCCTCATCTCGCGGCGAGGGTGAAGTCTCATGGTATTTCTCGAGTTGCGGCGGGAAACTGGGGTACATTCTCGAGTTACGACGGGGATGGCCCTTCCACCCACGTGTTTGTTCAGCGACGTCAGGACTCCTTCCTAGTTGCGAGGGACAACTCGGGATTCTCCTCCAGGTTTGGCAGGGCAACTGGGACGCCTCTCTAGCTGACGCGGGAGACCAAGGGTCCCTTTCCACGTGCCACAGGAATCCTGGGACTCCTTTCAAGTTTCACGAGGAGTCAGGCATCGGCTCCTTTGGAGGCACTGATCTCCGAGTACCTCTGGAGTTTTCAAAGGATGTGAGGACTCCGGTCGCGATGAGGTGGGGAACTAGGTCTTTCTCTGTGGTCTCCACAGGGGATTCAGACATCCTTTCGTCTTGGGAGATGCAAGACGAGACTGCATTCAAGTCACTGCAGGGATATCCGGCCTTATTTCGAGTCAGGGCGTCGCGGTGTCCATTCCACTTGAGGCCACAAACTCAGGGTCCCTATCACATACCTAGAGCTGAGAGAAGCCTCCTCTTGAGGTGCTTGTGGTAAGGTGGTATTCCTCTGGATTCGAAGCCAGGGACTACCCTCTTATCTCGAGTTGATTTTTGGTCCACAGAGCTCTTTCGTGTTCCTACAGTGACCTCAGGATCCCTCTAGCCTTGAAAGAGTGTTCTTGGGGTTTCTCTGGAGTGCCATCAAGGAAATCAAGGCTCCTTTCATGTGTGATGTGCAACACGGAATTGCTCTGCACGCAGTGCAGGGGAATCGGACCTCATCTCGCGGCGAGGGGGAAGTCTCATGGTTTTTCTCGAGTTGCGGCGAGAACCTGGGGTATATTCTCGAGTTCCGAGGAGGATGGCCCTTCCACCCACGTGTTTGTTCAGCGACGTCAGGACTCCTGCCTAGTTGCGAGGGACAACTCGGGATTCTCCTCGAGGCTTGGCAGGGCAATTGGAACGCCTCTCCAGCTGAGGCGGGAGACCAAGGGTCCCTTTCCACGTGCCACAGGAATCCTGGGACTCCTATCAAGTTTCACGAGGAGTCAGGCATCGTCTCCTTTGGAGGCACTGATCTCCGCGTACCTCTGGAGTTTTCAAAGGATGTGAGGCATCCGGTCGCGATGAGGTGGGGAACTAGGTCTTTCTCTGTGGTCTCCACAGGGGATTCAGACATCCTTTCCTCTTGGGAAATGCAAGATGAGCCTGCATTCAAGTCACTGCAGGGATATCCGGCCTTATTTCGAGTCAGGGCATGGCGGTGTCCATTCCAATTGAGGCCACAAACTCAGTGTCCCTCTCACATACCTAGAGCTGAGAGAAGCCTCCTCTTGAGGTGCTTGTGGTAAGGTGGTTTCCTCTGGAGTCAAAGCCAGGGACTAACCTCTCATCTCGAGTTGATTTTTGGTCCACGGAGCTCTTTCGTGTGGCTACAGTGACCTCAGGATCCCTCTAGACTTGAAACAGTGTTCTTGGGGTTTCTCTGGAGTGCCATCAAGGAAATCAAGGCTCCTTTCATGTGTGATGTGCAACACGGAATTGCTCTGCACGCAGTGCAGGGGAATCGGGCCTCATCTCGCGGCGAGGGGGAAGTCTCATGGTTTTTCTCGATTTGCGGCGGGAACCTGGGGTACATTCTCGAGTTACGACGGGGATGGCCCTTCCACACACGTGTTTGTTCAGCGACGTCAGGACTCCTGCCTAGTTGCGAGGGACAACTCGGGATTCTCCTCGAGGTTTGGCAGGGCAACTGGGAAGCCTCTCCAGCTGAGGCGGGAGACCAAGGGTCCCTTTCCACGTGCCACAGGAATCCTGGGACTCCTATCAATTTTCACGAGGAGTCAGGCATCGTTTCCTTTGGAGGCACTGATCTCCGCGTACCTCTGGAGTTTTCAAAGGATGTGAGGCCTCCGGTCGCCATGAGGTGGGGAACTAGGTCTTTCTCTGTGGTCTCCACAGGGGATTCAGACATCCTTTCGTATTGGGAGATGCAAGACGAGCTTGCATTCAAGTCACTGCAGGGATGTCCGGCCTTATTTCGAGTCAGAGCATCGCGGTGTCCATTCGACTTGAGGCCGCAAACTCAGGGTCCCTCTCACATACCTAGAGCTGAGAGAAGCCTCCTCTTGAGGTGCTTGTGGTAAGGTGGTATTCATCTGGAGTTGAAACCAGGGACTAATCTCTCATCTCCAGTTGATTTGTGGTCCACGGAGCTCTTTCGTGTTGCTACAGTGACCTCAGGATCTCTCTAGCCTTGAAACAGTGTTCTTGGGGATTCTCTGGAGTGCCATCAAGGAAATCAAGGCTTCTTTCATGTGTGATGTGCAACACGGAATTGCTCTGCATGCAGTGCAGGGGAATCGGGCCTCATCTCACGGCGAGGGGGAAGTCTCATGGTTTTTCTCGAGTTGCGGCGGGAACCTGGGGTATATTCTCGAGTTACGACGGGGATGGCCCTTCCACCCACGTGTTTGTTCAGCGACGGCAGGACTCCTGCCTAGTTGCGAGGGAAAACTCGGGATTCTCCTCGAGGCTTGGCAGGGCAATTGGGACGCCTCTCCAGCTGAGGCGGGAGACCAAGGGTCCCTTTCCACGTGCCACAGGAATGCTGGGACTCGTATCAAGTTTCATGAGGAGTCAGGCATCGTCTCCTTTGGAGGCACTGATCTCCGCGTACCTCTGGAGTTTTCAAAGGATGTGAGGCCTCCGGTCGCGATGAGGTGGGGAACTAGGTCTTTCTCTGTGGTCTCCACAGGGGATTCAGACATTCTTTCGTCTTGGGAGATGCAAGACGAGCCTGCATTCAAGTCACTGCAGGGATATCCGGCCTTATTTCGAGTCAGGGCATCGCGGTGTCCATTCGACTTGAGGCCGCAAACTCAGGGTCCCTCTCACATACCTAGAGCTGAGAGAAGCCTCCTCTTGAGGTGCTTGTGGTAAGGTGGTATTCATCTGGAGTTGAAGCCAGGGACTAATCTCTCATCTCCAGTTGATTTGTGGTCCACGGAGCTCTTTCGTGTTGCTACAGTGACCTCAGGATCTCTCTAGCCTTGAAACAGTGTTCTTGGGGATTCTCTGGAGTGCCATCAAGGAAATCAAGGCTTCTTTCATGTGTGATGTGCAACACGGAATTGCTCTGCATGCAGTGCAGGGGAATCGGGCCTCATCTTGCGGCAAGGGGGAAGTCTCATGGTTTTTCTCGAGTTGCAGCGGGATCCTGGGGTATATTCTCGAGTTACGACGGGGATGGCCCTTCCACACACGTGTTTGTTCAGCGACGTTAGGACTCCTGCCTAGTTGCGAGGGACAAATCGGGATTCTCCTCGAGGCTTGGCAGGGCAATTGGGACGCCTCTCCAGCTGAGGCGTGAGACCAAGGGTCCCTTTCCACGTGCCACAGGAATCCTGGGACTCCTATCAAGTTTCACGAGGAGTCAGGCATCGTCTCCTTTGGAGGCACTGATCTCAGTGTATCTCTGGAGTTTTCAAAGGATGTGAGGCCTCCGGTCGCGATGAGGTGGGGAACTAGGTCTTTCTCTGTGGTCTCCACAGGGGATTCAGACATCCTTCCCTCTTGGGAAATGCAAGACGAGCCTGCATTCAAGTCACTGCAGGGATATCCGGCCTTATTTCGAGTCAGGGCATGGCGGTGTCCATTCCACTTGAGGCCGCAAACTCAGGGTCCCTCTCACATACCTAGAGCTGAGAGAAGCCTCCTCTTGAGGTGCTTGTGGTAAGGTGGTTTCCTCTGGAGTCGAAGCCAGGGACTAACCTCTCATCTCGAGTTGATTTTTGGTCCACGGAGCTCTTTCGTGTGGCTACAGTGGCCTCAGGATCCCTCTAGCCTTGAAACAGTGTTCTTGGGGTTTCTCTGGAGTGCCATCAAGGAAATCAAGGCTCCTTTCATGTGTGATGTGCAACACGGAATTGCTCTGCACGCAGTGCAGGGGAATCGGGCCTCATCTCGCGGCGAGGGGGAAGTCTCATGGTTTTTCTCGAGTTGCGGCGGGAACCTGGGGTACATTCTCGAGTTACGACGGGGATGGCCCTTCCACACACGTGTTTGTTCAGCGACGTCAGGACTCCTGCCTAGTTGCGAGGGACAACTCGGGATTCTCCTCGAGGTTTGGCAGGGCAACTGGGAAGCCTCTCCAGCTGAGGCGGGAGACCAAGGGTCCCTTTCCACGTGCCACAGGAATCCTGGGACTCCTATCAAGTTTCACGAGGAGTCAGGCATCGTCTCCTTTGGAGGCACTGATCTCCGCGTACCTCTGGAGTTTTTAAAGGATGTGAGGCCTCCGGTCGCGATGAGGTGGGGAACTAGGTCTTTCTCTGTGGTCTCCACAGGGGATTCAGACATCCTTTCATCTTGGGAGATGCAAGACGAGCCTGCATTCAAGTCAGTGCAGGGATATCCGGCCTTATTTCGAGTCATGGCATCGCAGTGTCCATTCCACTTGTGGCCGAAAAATTAGGGTCCCTCTCACATACCTAGAGCTGAGAGAAGCCTCCTCTTGAGGTGCTTGTCGTAAGGTGGTATTCCTCTGGAGTCGAAGCCAGGGACAAACCTCTCATCTCGAGTTGATTTTTGGTCCACGGAGCTCTTTCGTGTTGCTACAGTGACCTCAGGATCCCTCTAGCCTTGAAACAGTGTTCTTGGGGTTTCTCTGGAGTGCCATCAAGGAAATCAAGGCTCCTTTCATGTGTGATGTGCAACACGGAATTGCTCTGCACGAAGTGCAGGGGAATCGGGCCTCATCTCGCGGTGAGGGGGAAGTCTCATGGTTTTTCTCGAGTTGCGGCGGGAACCTGGGGTATATTCTCCAGTTACGACGGGAATGGCCCTTTCACCCACGTGTTTGTTCAGTGACGTCAGGACTCCTGCCTAGCTGCGAAGGACAACTCTGGATTCTCTTCGTGGCTTGGCAGGGCAATTGGGATGCCTCTCCAGCTGAGGCGGGAGACCAAGCGTCCCTTTCCACGTGCCACAGGAATCCTGGGACTCCTATCAAGTTTCACGAGGAGTCAGGCATCGTCTCCTTTGGAGGCACTGATCTCCGCGTACCTCTGGAGTTTTCAAAGGATGTGAGGCCTCCGGTCGCAATGAGGTGGGGAACTAGGTGTTTCTCTGTGGTCTCGAAAGGGGATTCAGACATCCTTTCGTCTTGGGAGATGCAAGACCAGCCTGCATTCAAGTCACTGCAGGGATATCCTGCCTTATTTCGAGTCAGGGCGTCACGGTGTCAATTTCACTTGAGGCCACAAACTCAGGGTCCCTCTCACATAGCTAGAGCTGAGAGAAGCCTCCTCTTGAGGTGCTTGTGGTAAGGTGGTATTCCTCTGGAGTCGAAGCCAGGGACTACCCTCTCATCTCGAGTTGATTTTTGGTCCACGAAGCTCTTTCGTGTTGCTACAGTGACCTCAGGATCCCTCTAGCCTTGAAACAGTATTCTTGGGGTTTCTTTGGAGTGCCATCAAGGAAATCAAGGCTCCTTACATGTGTGATGTGCAACACGGAATTGCTCTGCTCGCAGTGCAGGGGAATCGGGCCTCATCTCTCGGCGAGGGGGAAGTCTCATGGTTTTTCTCGAGTTGCGGCGGGAACCTGGGGTATATTCTCGAGTTATGACGGGGATGGCCCTTCCACACACGTGTTTGTTCAGCGACGTCAGGACTCCTTCCTAGTTGCGAGGGACAACTCGGGATTCTCCTCGAGGCTTGGCAGGGCAATTGGAACGCCTCTCCAGCTGAGGCGGGAGACCAAGGGTCCCTTTCCACGTGCCACAGGAATCCTGGGATTCCTATCAAGATTCACGAGGAGTCAGGCATCGTCTCCTTTGGAGGCACTGATCTCCGCATACCTCTGGAGTTTTCAAAGTATGTGAGGCCTCCGGTCGCGATGAAGTGGTGAACTAGGTCTTTCTCTGTGGTCTCCACAGGGGATTCAGACATCCTTTCATCTTGGGAGATGCAAGACGAGCCTGCATTCAAGTCACTGCAGGGATATCCGGCCTTATTTCGAGTCAGGGCATCGCGGTGTCCATTCGACTTGAGGCCGCAAACTCAGGGTCCCTCTCACATAGCTAGAGCTGAGAGAAGCCTCCTCTTGAGGTGCTTGTGGTAAGGTGGTATTCCTCTGCAGTCGAAGCTAGGGACTAACCTCTCATCTCCAGTTGATTTTTGGTCCACGGAGCTCTTTCGTGTTGCTACAGTGACCTTAGGATCCCTCTAGCCTTGAAACAGTGTTCTTGGGGTTTCTCTGGAGTGCCATCAAGGAAATCAAGGCTTCTTTCATGTTTGATGTGCAACACGGAATTGCTCTGCATGCAGTGCAGGGGAATCGGGCCTCATCTCACGGCGAGGGGGAAGTCTCATGGTTTTTCTCGAGTTGCGGCGGGAACCTGGGGTATATTCTCGAGTTACGACGGGGATGGCCCTTCCACCCACGTGTTTGTTCAGCGACGTCAGGACTCCTGCCTAGTTGCGAGGGACAACTCGGGATTCTCCTCGAGGCTGGCAGGGCAATTGGGACGCCTCTCCAGCTGAAGCGGGAGACCAAGGGTCCCTTTCCACGTGCCACAGGAATCCTGGGACTCCTATCAAGTTTCACGAGGAGTCAGGCATCGTCTCCTTTGGAGGCACTGATCTCAGTGTACCTCTGGAATTTTCAAAGTATGTGAGGCCTCCGGTCGCGATGAAGTGGGGAACTAGGTCTTTCTCTGTGGTCTCCACAGGGGATTCAGACATCCTTTCGTCTTGGGAGATGCAAGACGAGCCTGCATTCAAGTCACTGCAGGGATATCCGGCCTTATTTCGAGTCAGGGCATCGCGGTGTACTTTCCACTTGAGGCCGCAAACTCAGGGTCCCTCTCACATACCTAGAGCTGAGAGAAGCCTCTTCTTGAGGTGCTTGTGGTAAGGTGGTTTCCTCTGGAGTCGAAGCCAGGGACTAACCTCTCATCTCGAGTTGATTTTTGGTCCACGGAGCTCTTTCGTGTTGCCTCAGTGACCTCAGGATCCCTCTAGCCTTGAAACAGTGTTCTTGGGTTTTCTCTGGAGTGCCATCAAGGAAATCAAGGCTCCTTTCATGTGTGATGTGCAGCACGGAATTGTTCTGCACGCACTGCAGGGGAATCTGGCCTCATCTCGCGGCGAGGGGGACGTCTCATGGTTTTTCTCGAGTTGCGGCGGGAACCTGGGGTATATTCTCGAGTTACAACGGGGATGGACCTTCCACCCACGTGTTTGTTCAGCGACGGCAGGACTCCTGCCTAGTTGCGAGGGACAACTCGGGATTCTCCTCGGGGCTTGGCAGGGCAATTGGGACGCCTCTCCAGCTGAGGCGGGAGACCAAGGGTCCCTTTCCACGTGCCACAGGAATCCTGGGACTCCTATCAAGTTTCACGAGGAGTCAGGAATCATCTCCTTTGGAGGCACTGATCTCCGTGTACCTCTGGAGTTTTCAAAGGATGTGAAGCCTCCGGTCGCGATGAGGTGGGGAACGAGGTCTTTCTCTGTGGTCTCCACAGGGGATTCAGACATCCTTTCGTCTTGGGAGACGCAAGGCGAGCCTGCATTCAAGTCACTGCAGGGATATCCGGCCTTATTTCGAGTCAGGGCATGGCGGTGTCCATTCCACTTGAGGCCGCAAACTCAGGGTCCCTCTCACATACCTAGAGCTGAGAGAAGCCTCCTCTTGAGGTGCTTGTGGTAAGGTGGTTTCCTCTGGAGTCGAAGCCAGGGACTAACCTCTCATCTCGAGTTGATTTTTGGTCCACGGAGCTCTTTCGTGTGGCTACAGTGGCCTCAGGATCCCTCTAGCCTTGAAACAGTGTTCTTGGGGTTTCTCTGGAGTGCCATCAAGGAAATCAAGGCTCCTTTCATGTGTGATGTGCAACACGGAATTGCTCTGCACGCAGTGCAGGGGAATCGGGCCTCATCTCGCGGCGAGGGGGAAGTCTCATGGTTTTTCTCGAGTTGCGGCAGGAACCTGGGGTACATTCTCGAGTTACGACGGGGATGGCCCTTCCACACACGTGTTTGTTCAGCGACGTCAGGACTCCTGCCTAGTTGCGAGGGACAACTCGGGATTCTCCTCGAGGTTTGGCAGGGCAACTGGGAAGCCTCTCCAGCTGAGGCGGGAGACCAAGGGTCCCTTTCCACGTGCCACAGGAATCCTGGGACTCCTATCAAGTTTCACGAGGAGTCAGGCATCGTCTCCTTTGGAGGCACTGATCTCCGCGTACCTCTGGAGTTTTTAAAGGATGTGAGGCCTCCGGTCGCGATGAGGTGGGGAACTAGGTCTTTCTCTGTGGTCTCCACAGGGGATTCAGACATCCTTTCATCTTGGGAGATGCAAGACGAGCCTGCATTCAAGTCAGTGCAGGGATATCCGGCCTTATTTCGAGTCATGGCATCGCAGTGTCCATTCCACTTGTGGCCGAAAAATTAGGGTCCCTCTCACATACCTAGAGCTGAGAGAAGCCTCCTCTTGAGGTGCTTGTCGTAAGGTGGTATTCCTCTGGAGTCGAAGCCAGGGACAAACCTCTCATCTCGAGTTGATTTTTGGTCCACGGAGCTCTTTCGTGTTGCTACAGTGACCTCAGGATCCCTCTAGCCTTGAAACAGTGTTCTTGGGGTTTCTCTGGAGTGCCATCAAGGAAATCAAGGCTCCTTTCATGTGTGATGTGCAACACGGAATTGCTCTGCACGAAGTGCAGGGGAATCGGGCCTCATCTCGCGGTGAGGGGGAAGTCTCATGGTTTTTCTCGAGTTGCGGCGGGAACCTGGGGTATATTCTCCAGTTACGACGGGAATGGCCCTTTCACCCACGTGTTTGTTCAGTGACGTCAGGACTCCTGCCTAGCTGCGAAGGACAACTCTGGATTCTCTTCGTGGCTTGGCAGGGCAATTGGGATGCCTCTCCAGCTGAGGCGGGAGACCAAGCGTCCCTTTCCACGTGCCACAGGAATCCTGGGACTCCTATCAAGTTTCACGAGGAGTCAGGCATCGTCTCCTTTGGAAGCACTGATCTCCGCGTACCTCTGGAGTTTTCAAAGGATGTGAGGCCTTCGGTCGCAATGAGGTGGGGAACTAGGTGTTTCTCTGTGGTCTCGACAGGGGATTCAGACATCCTTTCGTCTTGGGAGATGCAAGACCAGCCTGCATTCAAGTCACTGCAGGGATATCCTGCCTTATTTCGAGTCAGGGCGTCACGGTGTCAATTTCACTTGAGGCCACAAAATCAGGGTCCCTCTCACATAGCTAGAGCTGAGAGAAGCCTCCTCTTGAGGTGCTTGTGGTAAGGTGGTATTCCTCTGGAGTCGAAGCCAGGGACTACCCTCTCATCTCGAGTTGATTTTTGGTCCACGAAGCTCTTTCGTGTTGCTACAGTGACCTCAGGATCCCTCTAGCCTTGAAACAGTATTCTTGGGGTTTCTTTGGAGTGCCATCAAGGAAATCAAGGCTCCTTACATGTGTGATGTGCAACACGGAATTGCTCTGCTCGCAGTGCAGGGGAATCGGGCCTCATCTCTCGGCGAGGGGGAAGTCTCATGGTTTTTCTCGAGTTGCGGCGGGAACCTGGGGTATATTCTCGAGTTATGACGGGGATGGCCCTTCCACACACGTGTTTGTTCAGCGACGTCAGGACTCCTTCCTAGTTGCGAGGGACAACTCGGGATTCTCCTCGAGGCTTGGCAGGGCAATTGGAACGCCTCTCCAGCTGAGGCGGGAGACCAAGGGTCCCTTTCCACGTGCCACAGGAATCCTGGGATTCCTATCAAGATTCACGAGGAGTCAGGCATCGTCTCCTTTGGAGGCACTGATCTCCGCATACCTCTGGAGTTTTCAAAGTATGTGAGGCCTCCGGTCGCGATGAAGTGGTGAACTAGGTCTTTCTCTGTGGTCTCTACAGGGGATTCAGACATCCTTTCATCTTGGGAGATGCAAGACGAGCCTGCATTCAAGTCACTGCAGGGATATCCGGCCTTATTTCGAGTCAGGGCATCGCGGTGTCCATTCGACTTGAGGCCGCAAACTCAGGGTCCCTCTCACATAGCTAGAGCTGAGAGAAGCCTCCTCTTGAGGTGCTTGTGGTAAGGTGGTATTCCTCTGCAGTCGAAGCTAGGGACTAACCTCTCATCTCCAGTTGATTTTTGGTCCACGGAGCTCTTTCGTGTTGCTACAGTGACCTTAGGATCCCTCTAGCCTTGAAACAGTGTTCTTGGGGTTTCTCTGGAGTGCCATCAAGGAAATCAAGGCTTCTTTCATGTTTGATGTGCAACACGGAATTGCTCTGCATGCAGTGCAGGGGAATCGGGCCTCATCTCACGGCGAGGGGGAAGTCTCATGGTTTTTCTCGAGTTGCGGCGGGAACCTGGGGTATATTCTCGAGTTACGACGGGGATGGCCCTTCCACCCACGTGTTTGTTCAGCGACGTCAGGACTCCTGCCTAGTTGCGAGGGACAACTCGGGATTCTCCTCGAGGCTGGCAGGGCAATTGGGACGCCTCTCCAGCTGAAGCGGGAGACCAAGGGTCCCTTTCCACGTGCCACAGGAATCCTGGGACTCCTATCAAGTTTCACGAGGAGTCAGGCATCGTCTCCTTTGGAGGCACTGATCTCAGTGTACCTCTGGAATTTTCAAAGTATGTGAGGCCTCCGGTCGCGATGAAGTGGGGAACTAGGTCTTTCTCTGTGGTCTCCACAGGGGATTCAGACATCCTTTCGTCTTGGGAGATGCAAGACGAGCCTGCATTCAAGTCACTGCAGGGATATCCGGCCTTATTTCGAGTCAGGGCATCGCGGTGTCCATTCCACTTGAGGCCGCAAACTCAGGGTCCCTCTCACATACCTAGAGCTGAGAGAAGCCTCTTCTTGAGGTGCTTGTGGTAAGGTGGTTTCCTCTGGAGTCGAAGCCAGGGACTAACCTCTCATCTCGAGTTGATTTTTGGTCCACGGAGCTCTTTCGTGTTGCCTCAGTGACCTCAGGATCCCTCTAGCCTTGAAACAGTGTTCTTGGGTTTTCTCTGGAGTGCCATCAAGGAAATCAAGGCTCCTTTCATGTGTGATGTGCAGCACGGAATTGTTCTGCACGCACTGCAGGGGAATCTGGCCTCATCTCGCGGCGAGGGGGACGTCTCATGGTTTTTCTCGAGTTGCGGCGGGAACCTGGGGTATATTCTCGAGTTACAACGGGGATGGACCTTCCACCCACGTGTTTGTTCAGCGACGGCAGGACTCCTGCCTAGTTGCGAGGGACAACTCGGGATTCTCCTCGGGGCTTGGCAGGGCAATTGGGACGCCTCTCCAGCTGAGGCGGGAGACCAAGGGTCCCTTTCCACGTGCCACAGGAATCCTGGGACTCCTATCAAGTTTCACGAGGAGTCAGGAATCATCTCCTTTGGAGGCACTGATCTCCGTGTACCTCTGGAGTTTTCAAAGGATGTGAAGCCTCCGGTCGCGATGAGGTGGGGAACGAGGTCTTTCTCTGTGGTCTCCACAGGGGATTCAGACATCCTTTCGTCTTGGGAGATGCAAGGCGAGCCTGCATTCAAGTCACTGCAGGGATATCCGGCCTTATTTCGAGTCAGGGCATGGCGGTGTCCATTCCACTTGAGGCCGCAAACTCAGGGTCCCTCTCACATACCTAGAGCTGAGAGAAGCCTCCTCTTGAGGTGCTTGTGGTAAGGTGGTTTCCTCTGGAGTCGAAGCCAGGGACTAACCTCTCATCTCGAGTTGATTTTTGGTCCACGGAGCTCTTTCGTGTGGCTACAGTGGCCTCAGGATCCCTCTAGCCTTGAAACAGTGTTCTTGGGGTTTCTCTGGAGTGCCATCAAGGAAATCAAGGCTCCTTTCATGTGTGATGTGCAACACGGAATTGCTCTGCACGCAGTGCAGGGGAATCGGGCCTCATCTCGCGGCGAGGGGGAAGTCTCATGGTTTTTCTCGAGTTGCGGCGGGAACCTGGGGTACATTCTCGAGTTACGACGGGGATGGCCCTTCCACACACGTGTTTGTTCAGCGACGTCAGGACTCCTGCCTAGTTGCGAGGGACAACTCGGGATTCTCCTCGAGGTTTGGCAGGGCAACTGGGAAGCCTCTCCAGCTGAGGCGGGAGACCAAGGGTCCCTTTCCACGTGCCACAGGAATCCTGGGACTCCTATCAAGTTTCACGAGGAGTCAGGCATCGTCTCCTTTGGAGGCACTGATCTCCGCGTACCTCTGGAGTTTTTAAAGGATGTGAGGCCTCCGGTCGCGATGAGGTGGGGAACTAGGTCTTTCTCTGTGGTCTCCACAGGGGATTCAGACATCCTTTCATCTTGGGAGATGCAAGACGAGCCTGCATTCAAGTCAGTGCAGGGATATCCGGCCTTATTTCGAGTCATGGCATCGCAGTGTCCATTCCACTTGTGGCCGAAAAATTAGGGTCCCTCTCACATACCTAGAGCTGAGAGAAGCCTCCTCTTGAGGTGCTTGTCGTAAGGTGGTATTCCTCTGGAGTCGAAGCCAGGGACAAACCTCTCATCTCGAGTTGATTTTTGGTCCACGGAGCTCTTTCGTGTTGCTACAGTGACCTCAGGATCCCTCTAGCCTTGAAACAGTGTTCTTGGGGTTTCTCTGGAGTGCCATCAAGGAAATCAAGGCTCCTTTCATGTGTGATGTGCAACACGGAATTGCTCTGCACGAAGTGCAGGGGAATCGGGCCTCATCTCGCGGTGAGGGGGAAGTCTCATGGTTTTTCTCGAGTTGCGGCGGGAACCTGGGGTATATTCTCCAGTTACGACGGGAATGGCCCTTTCACCCACGTGTTTGTTCAGTGACGTCAGGACTCCTGCCTAGCTGTGAAGGACAACTCTGGATTCTCTTCGTGGCTTGGCAGGGCAATTGGGATGCCTCTCCAGCTGAGGCGGGAGACCAAGCGTCCCTTTCCACGTGCCACAGGAATCCTGGGACTCCTATCAAGTTTCACGAGGAGTCAGGCATCGTCTCCTTTGGAAGCACTGATCTCCGCGTACCTCTGGAGTTTTCAAAGGATGTGAGGCCTCCGGTCGCAATGAGGTGGGGAACTAGGTGTTTCTCTGTGGTCTCGACAGGGGATTCAGACATCCTTTCGTCTTGGGAGATGCAAGACCAGCCTGCATTCAAGTCACTGCAGGGATATCCTGCCTTATTTCGAGTCAGGGCGTCACGGTGTCAATTTCACTTGAGGCCACAAACTCAGGGTCCCTCTCACATAGCTAGAGCTGAGAGAAGCCTCCTCTTGAGGTGCTTGTGGTAAGGTGGTATTCCTCTGGAGTCGAAGCCAGGGACTACCCTCTCATCTCGAGTTGATTTTTGGTCCACGAAGCTCTTTCGTGTTGCTACAGTGACCTCAGGATCCCTCTAGCCTTGAAACAGTATTCTTGGGGTTTCTTTGGAGTGCCATCAAGGAAATCAAGGCTCCTTACATGTGTGATGTGCAACACGGAATTGCTCTGCTCGCAGTGCAGGGGAATCGGGCCTCATCTCTCGGCGAGGGGGAAGTCTCATGGTTTTTCTCGAGTTGCGGCGGGAACCTGGGGTATATTCTCGAGTTATGACGGGGATGGCCCTTCCACACACGTGTTTGTTCAGCGACGTCAGGACTCCTTCCTAGTTGCGAGGGACAACTCGGGATTCTCCTCGAGGCTTGGCAGGGCAATTGGAACGCCTCTCCAGCTGAGGCGGGAGACCAAGGGTCCCTTTCCACGTGCCACAGGAATCCTGGGATTCCTATCAAGATTCACGAGGAGTCAGGCATCGTCTCCTTTGGAGGCACTGATCTCCGCATACCTCTGGAGTTTTCAAAGTATTTGAGGCCTCCGGTCGCGATGAAGTGGTGAACTAGGTCTTTCTCTGTGGTCTCCACAGGGGATTCAGACATCCTTTCATCTTGGGAGATGCAAGACGAGCCTGCATTCAAGTCACTGCAGGGATATCCGGCCTTATTTCGAGTCAGGGCATCGCGGTGTCCATTCGACTTGAGGCCGCAAACTCAGGGTCCCTCTCACATAGCTAGAGCTGAGAGAAGCCTCCTCTTGAGGTGCTTGTGGTAAGGTGGTATTCCTCTGCAGTCGAAGCTAGGGACTAACCTCTCATCTCCAGTTGATTTTTGGTCCACGGAGCTCTTTCGTGTTGCTACAGTGACCTTAGGATCCCTCTAGCCTTGAAACAGTGTTCTTGGGGTTTCTCTGGAGTGCCATCAAGGAAATCAAGGCTTCTTTCATGTTTGATGTGCAACACGGAATTGCTCTGCATGCAGTGCAGGGGAATCGGGCCTCATCTCACGGCGAGGGGGAAGTCTCATGGTTTTTCTCGAGTTGCGGCGGGAACCTGGGGTATATTCTCGAGTTACGACGGGGATGGCCCTTCCACCCACGTGTTTGTTCAGCGACGTCAGGACTCCTGCCTAGTTGCGAGGGACAACTCGGGATTCTCCTCGAGGCTGGCAGGGCAATTGGGACGCCTCTCCAGCTGAAGCGGGAGACCAAGGGTCCCTTTCCACGTGCCACAGGAATCCTGGGACTCCTATCAAGTTTCACGAGGAGTCAGGCATCGTCTCCTTTGGAGGCACTGATCTCAGTGTACCTCTGGAATTTTCAAAGTATGTGAGGCCTCCGGTCGCGATGAAGTGGGGAACTAGGTCTTTCTCTGTGGTCTCCACAGGGGATTCAGACATCCTTTCGTCTTGGGAGATGCAAGACGAGCCTGCATTCAAGTCACTGCAGGGATATCCGGCCTTATTTCGAGTCAGGGCATCGCGGTGTCCATTCCACTTGAGGCCGCAAACTCAGGGTCCCTCTCACATACCTAGAGCTGAGAGAAGCCTCTTCTTGAGGTGCTTGTGGTAAGGTGGTTTCCTCTGGAGTCGAAGCCAGGGACTAACCTCTCATCTCGAGTTGATTTTTGGTCCACGGAGCTCTTTCGTGTTGCCTCAGTGACCTCAGGATCCCTCTAGCCTTGAAACAGTGTTCTTGGGTTTTCTCTGGAGTGCCATCAAGGAAATCAAGGCTCCTTTCATGTGTGATGTGCAGCACGGAATTGTTCTGCACGCACTGCAGGGGAATCTGGCCTCATCTCGCGGCGAGGGGGACGTCTCATGGTTTTTCTCGAGTTGCGGCGGGAACCTGGGGTATATTCTCGAGTTACAACGGGGATGGACCTTCCACCCACGTGTTTGTTCAGCGACGGCAGGACTCCTGCCTAGTTGCGAGGGACAACTCGGGATTCTCCTCGGGGCTTGGCAGGGCAATTGGGACGCCTCTCCAGCTGAGGCGGGAGACCAAGGGTCCCTTTCCACGTGCCACAGGAATCCTGGGACTCCTATCAAGTTTCACGAGGAGTCAGGAATCATCTCCTTTGGAGGCACTGATCTCCGTGTACCTCTGGAGTTTTCAAAGGATGTGAAGCCTCCGGTCGCGATGAGGTGGGGAACGAGGTCTTTCTCTGTGGTCTCCACAGGGGATTCAGACATCCTTTCGTCTTGGGAGATGCAAGGCGAGCCTGCATTCAAGTCACTGCAGGGATATCCGGCCTTATTTCGAGTCAGGGCATCGCGGTGTCCATTGAACTTGAGGCCGCAAACTCAGGGTCCCTCTCACATATCTAGAGCTGAGAGAAGCCTCCTCTTGAGGTGCTTGTGGTAAGGTGGTATTCCTCTGGAGTGGAAGCCAGGGACTAACCTCTCATCTCGAGTTGATTTTTGGTCCACGGAGCTCTTTCTTGTTGCTACAGTGACCTCAGGATCCCTCTAGCCTTGAAACAGTCTTCTTGGGGTTTCTCTGGAGTGCCATTAAGGAAATCAAGGCTCCTTTCCTTTGTGATGTGCAACACGGAATTGCTCTGCACGCAGTGCAGGGGAATCGGGCCTCATCTCGCGGCGAGGGGGAAGTCTCATGGTTTTTCTCGAGTTGCGGCGGGAACCTGGGGTATATTCTCGAGTTACGACGGGGATGACCCTTCCACCCACGTGTTTGTTCAGCGACGTCAGGACTCCTGCCTAGTTGCGAGGGACAACTCGGGATTCTCCTCGAGGCTTGGCAGGGCAATTGGGACGCCTTTCCAGCTGAGGCGGGAGACCAAGGGTCTCTTTCCACGTGCCACAGGAATCCTGGGACTCCTATCAAGTTTCACGAGGAGTCAGGCATCGTCTCCTTTGGAGGCACTGATCTCCGCGTACCTCTGGAGTTTTCAAAGGATGTGAGGCCTCCGGTCGCGATGAGGTGGGGAACTAGGTCTTTCTCTGTGGTCTCCACAGGGGATTCAGACATCCTTTCGTCTTGGGAGATGCAAGACGAGCCTGCATTCAAGTCACTGCAGGGATATCCGGCCTTATTTCGAGTCAGGGCATCGCGGTGTCCATTCGACTTGAGGCCGCAAACTCAGGGTCCCTCTCACATAGCTAGAGCTGAGAGAAGCCTCCTCTTGAGGTGCTTGTGGTAAGGTGGTATTCCTCTGCAGTCGAAGCCAGGGACTAACCTCTCATCTCCAGTTGATTTTTGGTCCACGGAGCTCTTTCGTGTTGCTACAGTGACCTCAGGATCCCTCTAGCCTTGAAACAGTGTTCTTGGGGTTTCTCTGGAGTGCCATCAAGGAAATCAAGGTTTCTTTCATGTGTGATGTGCAACACGGAATTGCTCTGCATGCAGTGCAGGGGAATCGGGCCTCATCTCAAGGCGAGGGGGAAGTCTCATGGTTTTTCTCGAGATGCGGCGGGAACCTGGGGTATATTCTCGAGTTACGACGGGGATGGCCCTTCCACCCACGTGTTTCTTCAGCGACGTCAGGACTCCTGCCTAGTTGCGAGGGACAACTCGGGATTCTCCTCGAGGCTGGCAGGGCAATTGGGACGCCTCTCCAGCTGAAGCGGGAGACCAAGGGTCCCTTTCCACGTGCCACAGGAATCCTGGGACTCCTATCAAGTTTCACGAGGAGTCAGGCATCGTCTCCTTTGGAGGCACTGATCTCAGTGTACCTCTGGAATTTTCAAAGTATGTGAGGCCTCCGGTCGCGATGAAGTGGGGAACTAGGTCTTTCTCTGTGGTCTCCACAGGGGATTCAGATATCCTTTCATCTTGGGAGATGCAAGACGAGCCTGCATTCAAGTCACTGCAGGGATATCCGGCCTTATTTCGAGTCAGGGCATCGCGGTGTCCATTCCACTTGAGGCCGCAAACTCAGGGTCCCTCTCACATACCTAGAGCTGAGAGAAGCCTCTTCTTGAGGTGCTTGTGGTAAGGTGGTTTCCTCTGGAGTCGAAGCCAGGGACTAACCTCTCATCTCGAGTTGATTTTTGGTCCACGGAGCTCTTTCGTGTAGCTACAGTGACCTCAGGATCCCTCTAGCCTTGAAACAGTGTTCTTGGGTTTTCTCTGGAGTGCCATCAAGGAAATCAAGGCTCCTTTCATGTGTGATGTGCAGCACGGAATTGTTCTACACGCACTGCAGGGGAATCTGGCCTCATCTCGCGGCGAGGGGGACGTCTCATGGTTTTTCTCGAGGTGCGGCCGGAACCTGGGGTATATTCTCGAGTTACGACGGGGATGGACCTTCCACCCACGTGTTTGTTCAGTGACGTCAGGACTCCTGCCTAGCTGCGAAGGACAACTCGGGATTCTCCTCGTGGCTTGGCAGGGCAATTGGGATGCCTCTCCAGCTGAGGCGGGAGACCAAGCGTCCCTTTCCACGTGCCACAGGAATCCTGGGACTCCTTTCAAGTTTCACGAGGAGTCAGGCATCGTCTCCTTTGGAGGCACTGATCTCCGCGTACCTCTGGAGTTTTCAAAGGATGTGAGGCCTCCGGTCGCAATGAGGTGGGGAACTAGGTGTTTCTCTGTGGTCTCCACAGGGAATTCAGACATCCTTTCGTCTTGGGAGATGCAAGACCAGCCTGCATTCAAGTCACTGCAGGGATATCCTGCCTTATTTCGAGTCAGGGCGTCACGGTGTCCATTTCACTTGAGGCCACAAACTCAGGGTCCCTCTCACATAGCTAGAGCTGAGAGAAGCCTCCTCTTGAGGTGCTTGTGGTAAGGTGGTATTCCTCTGGAGTCGAAGCCAGGGACTACCCTCTCATCTCGAGTTGATTTTTGGTCCACGGAGCTCTTTCGTGTTGCTACAGGGACCTCAGGATCCCTCTAGCCTTGAAACAGTGTTCTTGGGGTTTCTCTGGAGTGCCATCAAGGAAATCAAGGCTCCTTTCATGTTTGATGTGCAATACGGAATTGCTTTGAATGCAGTGCAGGGGAATCGGGCCTCATCTCGCGGCGAGGGGGCAGTCTCATGGTTTTTCTCGAGTTGCGGCGGGAACCTGGGGTATATTCTCGAGTTACGACGGGGATGACCCTTCCACCCACGTGTTTGTTCAGCGACGTCAGGACTCCTGCCTAGTTGCGAGGGACAACTCGGGATTCTCCTCGAGGCTTGGCAGGGCAATTGGGACGCCTCTCCAGCTGAGGCGGGAGACCAAGGGTCCCTTTCCACGTGCCACAGGAATCCTGGGACTCCTATGAAGTTTCACGAGGAGTCAGGCATCGTCTCCTTTGGAGGCACTGATCTCCGCGTACCTCTGGAGTTTTCAAAGGATGTGAGGCCTCCGGTCGCGATGAGGTGGGGAACTAGGTCTTTCTCTGTGGTCTCCACAGGGGATTCAGACATCCTTTCGTCTTGGGAGATGCAAGACGAGCCTGCATTCAAGTCACTACAGGGATATCCGGCCGTATTTCGCGTCAGGGCGTCGCGGTGTCCATTCCACTTGAGGTCGCAAACTCAGGTTCCCTCTCACATAGCTAGAGCTGAGAGAAGCCTCCTCTTGAGGTGCTTGTGGTAAGGTGGTATTCCTCTGGAGTCGAAGCCAGGGACTAACCTCTCATCTCGAGTTGATTTTTGGTCCACGGAGCTCTTTCGTTTTGCTACAGTGACCTCAGGATCCCTCTAGCCTTGAAACAGTGTTCTTGGGTTTTCTCTGGAGTGCCATCAAGGAAATCAAGGCTCCTTTCATGTGTGATGTGCAACACGGAATTGCTCTGCACGCAGTGCACGGGAATCGGGCCTCATCTCGCGGTGAGGGGGAAGTCTCATGGTTTTTCTCGAGTTGCGGCGGGAACCTGGGGTATATTCTCGAGTTACGACGGGGATGGCCCTTCCACCCACGTGTTTGTTCAGCGACGTCAGGACTCCTGCCTAGTTGCGAGGGACAACTCGGGATTCTCCTCGAGGCTTGGCAGGGCAATTGGGACGCCTCTCAAGCTGAGGCGGGAGATCAAGGGTCCCTTTCCACGTGCCACAGGAATCCTGGGACTCCTATCAAGTTTCACGAGGAGTCAGGCATCGTCTCCTTTGGAGGCACTGATCTCCGCATACCTCTGGAGTTTTCAAAGGATGTGAGGCCTCCGGTCGCGATGAAGTAGTGAACTAGCTCTTTCACTGTGGTCTCCACAGGGGATTCAGACATCCTTTCATCTTGGGAGATGCAAGACGAGCCTGCATTCAAGTCACTGCAGGGATATCCGGCCTTATTTCGAGTCAGGGCATCGCGGTGTCCATTCCACTTGAGGCCGCAAACTCAGGGTCCCTCTCACATAGCTAGAGCTGAGAGAAGCCTCCTCTTGAGGTGCTTGTGGTAAGGTGGTATTCCTCTGCAGTCGAAGCCAGGGACTAACCTCTCATCTCGAGTTGAATTTTGGTCCACGGAGTTCTTTCGTTTTGCTACAGTGACCTCAGGATCCCTCTAGCCTTGAAACAGTGTTCTTGGGGTTTCTCTGGAGTGCCATCAAGGAAATCAAGGCTCCTTTCATGTGTGATGTGCAACACGGAATTGCTCTGCATGCAGTGCAGGGGAATCGGGCCTCATCTCACGACGAGGGGGAAGTCTCATGGTTTTTCTCGAGTTGCGGCGGGAACCTGGGGTATATTCTCGAGTTACGACGGGGATGGCCCTTCCACCCACGTGTTTCTTCAACGACGCCAGGACTCCTGCCTAGTTGCGAGGGACAACTCGAGATTCTCCTCGAGGCTTGGCAGGGCAATTGGGACGCCTCTCCAGCTGAGGCGGGAGACCAAGGGTCCCTTTCCACGTGCCACAGGAATCCTGGAACTCCTATCAAGTTTCACGAGGAGTCAGGCATCGTCTCCTTTGGAGGCACTGATCTCCGCGTACCTCTGGAGTTTTCAAAGGATGTGAGGCCTCCGGTCGCCATGAGGTGGGGAACTAGGTCTTTCTCTGTGGTCTCCACAGGGGATTCAGACATCCGTTCGTCTTGGGAGATGCAAGACGAGCCTGCATTCAAGTCACTGCAGGGATATCCGGCCTTATTTCAGGTCAGGGCATCGCGGTGTCCATTCCAGTTGAGGCCGCAAACTCAGGGTCCCTCTCACATACCTAGAGCTGAGAGAAGCCTCTTCTTGAGGTGCGTGTGGTAAGGTGGTTTCCTCTGGAGTCGAAGCCAGGGACTAACCTCTCATCTCGAGTTGATTTTTGGTCCACGGAGCTCTTTCGTGTAGCTACAGTGACCTCAGGATCCCTCTAACCTTGAAACAGTGTTCTTGGGTTTTCTCTGGAGTGCCATCAAGGAAATCAAGGCTCCTTTCATGTGTGATGTGCAGCACGGAATTGTTCTACACGCACTGCAGGGGAATCTGGCCTCATCTCGCGGCGAGGGGGACGTCTCATGGTTTTTCTCGAGGTGCGGCCGGAACCTGGGGTATATTCTCGAGTTACGACGGGGATGGACCTTCCACCCACGTGTTTGTTCAGTGACGTCAGGACTCCTGCCTAGCTGCGAAGGACAACTCGGGATTCTCCTCGTGGCTTGGCAGGGCAATTGGGATGCCTCTCCAGCTGAGGCGGGAGACCAAGCGTCCCTTTCCACGTGCCACAGGAATCCTGGGACTCCTTTCAAGTTTCACGAGGAGTCAGGCATCGTCTCCTTTGGAGGCACTGATCTCCGCGTACCTCTGGAGTTTTCAAAGGATGTGAGGCCTCCGGTCGCAATGAGGTGGGGAACTAGGTGTTTCTCTGTGGTCTCCACAGGGAATTCAGACATCCTTTCGTCTTGGGAGATGCAAGACCAGCCTGCATTCAAGTCACTGCAGGGATATCCTGCCTTATTTCGAGTCAGGGCGTCACGGTGTCCATTTCACTTGAGGCCACAAACTCAGGGTCCCTCTCACATAGCTAGAGCTGAGAGAAGCCTCCTCTTGAGGTGCTTGTGGTAAGGTGGTATTCCTCTGGAGTCGAAGCCAGGGACTACCCTCTCATCTCGAGTTGATTTTTGGTCCACGGAGCTCTTTCGTGTTGCTACAGGGACCTCAGGATCCCTCTAGCCTTGAAACAGTGTTCTTGGGGTTTCTCTGGAGTGCCATCAAGGAAATCAAGGCTCCTTTCATGTTTGATGTGCAATACGGAATTGCTTTGAATGCAGTGCAGGGGAATCGGGCCTCATCTCGCGGCGAGGGGGAAGTCTCATGGTTTTTCTCGAGTTGCGGCGGGAACCTGGGGTATATTCTCGAGTTACGACGGGGATGACCCTTCCACCCACGTGTTTGTTCAGCGACGTCAGGACTCCTGCCTAGTTGCGAGGGACAACTCGGGATTCTCCTCGAGGCTTGGCAGGGCAATTGGGACGCCTCTCCAGCTGAGGCGGGAGACCAAGGGTCCCTTTCCACGTGCCACAGGAATCCTGGGACTCCTATGAAGTTTCACGAGGAGTCAGGCATCGTCTCCTTTGGAGGCACTGATCTCCGCGTACCTCTGGAGTTTTCAAAGGATGTGAGGCCTCCGGTCGCGATGAGGTGGGGAACTAGGTCTTTCTCTGTGGTCTCCACAGGGGATTCAGACATCCTTTCGTCTTGGGAGATGCAAGACGAGCCTGCATTCAAGTCACTACAGGGATATCCGGCCGTATTTCGCGTCAGGGCGTCGCGGTGTCCATTCCACTTGAGGTCGCAAACTCAGGTTCCCTCTCACATAGCTAGAGCTGAGAGAAGCCTCCTCTTGAGGTGCTTGTGGTAAGGTGGTATTCCTCTGGAGTCGAAGCCAGGGACTAACCTCTCATCTCGAGTTGATTTTTGGTCCACGGAGCTCTTTCGTTTTGCTACAGTGACCTCAGGATCCCTCTAGCCTTGAAACAGTGTTCTTGGGTTTTCTCTGGAGTGCCATCAAGGAAATCAAGGCTCCTTTCATGTGTGATGTGCAACACGGAATTGCTCTGCACGCAGTGCACGGGAATCGGGCCTCATCTCGCGGTGAGGGGGAAGTCTCATGGTTTTTCTCGAGTTGCGGCGGGAACCTGGGGTATATTCTCGAGTTACGACGGGGATGGCCCTTCCACCCACGTGTTTGTTCAGCGACGTCAGGACTCCTGCCTAGTTGCGAGGGACAACTCGGGATTCTCCTCGAGGCTTGGCAGGGCAATTGGGACGCCTCTCAAGCTGAGGCGGGAGATCAAGGGTCCCTTTCCACGTGCCACAGGAATCCTGGGACTCCTATCAAGTTTCACGAGGAGTCAGGCATCGTCTCCTTTGGAGGCACTGATCTCCGCATACCTCTGGAGTTTTCAAAGGATGTGAGGCCTCCGGTCGCGATGAAGTAGTGAACTAGCTCTTTCACTGTGGTCTCCACAGGGGATTCAGACATCCTTTCATCTTGGGAGATGCAAGACGAGCCTGCATTCAAGTCACTGCAGGGATATCCGGCCTTATTTCGAGTCAGGGCATCGCGGTGTCCATTCCACTTGAGGCCGCAAACTCAGGGTCCCTCTCACATAGCTAGAGCTGAGAGAAGCCTCCTCTTGAGGTGCTTGTGGTAAGGTGGTATTCCTCTGCAGTCGAAGCCAGGGACTAACCTCTCATCTCGAGTTGAATTTTGGTCCACGGAGTTCTTTCGTGTTGCTACAGTGACCTCAGGATCCCTCTAGCCTTGAAACAGTGTTCTTGGGGTTTCTCTGGAGTGCCATCAAGGAAATCAAGGCTCCTTTCATGTGTGATGTGCAACACGGAATTGCTCTGCATGCAGTGCAGGGGAATCGGGCCTCATCTCACGACGAGGGGGAAGTCTCATGGTTTTTCTCGAGTTGCGGCGGGAACCTGGGGTATATTCTCGAGTTACGACGGGGATGGCCCTTCCACCCACGTGTTTCTTCAACGACGCCAGGACTCCTGCCTAGTTGCGAGGGACAACTCGAGATTCTCCTCGAGGCTTGGCAGGGCAATTGGGACGCCTCTCCAGCTGAGGCGGGAGACCAAGGGTCCCTTTCCACGTGCCACAGGAATCCTGGAACTCCTATCAAGTTTCACGAGGAGTCAGGCATCGTCTCCTTTGGAGGCACTGATCTCCGCGTACCTCTGGAGTTTTCAAAGGATGTGAGGCCTCCGGTCGCCATGAGGTGGGGAACTAGGTCTTTCTCTGTGGTCTCCACAGGGGATTCAGACATCCGTTCGTCTTGGGAGATGCAAGACGAGCCTGCATTCAAGTCACTGCAGGGATATCCGGCCTTATTTCGAGTCAGGGCATCGCGGTGTCCATTCCAGTTGAGGCCGCAAACTCAGGGTCCCTCTCACATACCTAGAGCTGAGAGAAGCCTCCTCTTGAGGTGCTTGTTGTAAGGTGGTATTCCTCTGGAGTCGAAGCCAGGGACTAACCTCTCATCTCGAGTTGATATTTGGTCCACGGAGCTCTTTCGTGTTGCTACAGTGACGTCAGGATCCCTCTAGCCTTGAAACAGTGTTCTTGGGGTTTCTCTGGAGTGCCATCAAGGAAATCAAGGCTCCTTTCATGTGTGATGTGCAACACGGAATTGCTCTGCACGGAGTGCAGGGGAATCGGGCCTCATGTCGTGGCGAGGGGGAAGTCTGATGGTTTTTCTCGAGTTGCGGTGGGAACCTGGGGTATATTCTCGAGTTACGATGGGGATGGCCCTTCCACCCACATGTTTGTTCAGTGACGGAAGGACTCCTGTCTAGTTGCGAGGGACAACTCGGGATTCTCCTCGAGGCTTGGCAGGGCAATTGGGACGCTTCTCCAGCTGAGGCGGGTGACCAAGGGTCCCTTTCCACGTGCCACAGGAATCCTGGGACTCCTAACAAGTTTCACGAGGAGTCAGGCATCGTCTCCTTTGGAGGCACTGATCTCCGCGTACCTCTGGAGTTTTCAAAGGATGTGAGGCCTCCGGTCGCGATGAGGTGGGGAACTAGGTCTTTCTCTGTGGTCTCCACAGGGGATTCAGACATCCTTTCGTCTTGGGAGATGCAAGACGAGCCTGCATTCAAGTCACTGCAGGGATATCCGGCTGTATTTCGCGTCAGGGCGTCGCGGTGTCCATTCCACTTGAGGTCGCAAACTCAGGGTCCCTCTCACATAGCTAGAGCTGAGAGAAGCCTCCTCTTGAGGTGCTTGTGGTAAGGTGGTATTCCTCTGGAGTCGAAGCCAGGGACAAACCTCTCATCTGGAGTTGATTTTTGGTCCACGGAGCTCTTTCGTGTTGCTACAGTGACCTCAGGATCCCTCTAGCCTTGAAACAGTCTTCTTGGGCTTTCTCTGGAGTGCCATTAAGGAAATCAAGGCTCCTTTCATGTGTGATGTGCAACACAGAATTGCTCTGCATGCAGTGCAGGGGAATCGGGCCTCATCTCGCCGTGAGGGGGAAGTCTCATGGTTTTTCTCGAGTTGCGGCGGGAACCTGGGGTATATTCTCGAGTTACGAAGGGAATGGCCCTTTCACCCACGTGTTTGTTCAGTGACGTCAGGACTCCTGCCTAGTTGTGAAGGACAACTCGGGATTCTCCTCATGGCTTGGCAGGGCAATTGGGACGCCTCTCCAGCTGAGGCGGGAGACCAAGGGTCCCTTTCCACGTGCCACAGGAATCCTGGGACTCCTATCAAGTTTCACGAGGAGTCAGGCATCGTCTCCTTTGGAGGCACTGATCTCCGCGTACCTCTGGAGTTTTCAAAGGATGTGAGGCCTCCGGTCGCGATGAGGTTGGGAACTAGGTGTTTCTCTGTGGTCTCCACAGGGGATTCAGACATCCTTTCGTCTTGGGAGATGCAAGACCAGCCTGCATTCAAGTCACTGCAGGGATATCCTGCCTTATTTCGAGTCAGGGCGTCACGGTGTACATTTCACTTGAGGCCACAAACTCAGGGTCCCTCTCACATAGCTAGAGCTGAGAGAAGCCTCCTCTTGAGGTGCTTGTGGTAAGGTGGTATTCCTCTGGAGTCGAAGCCAGGGACTACCCTCTCATCTCGAGTTGATTTTTGGTCCACGGAGCTCTTTTGTGTTGCTACAGTGACCTCAGGATCCCTCTAGCCTTGAAACAGTCTTCTTGGGGTTTCTTTGGAGTGCCATCAAGGAAATCAAGGCTCCTTTCATGTGTGATGTGCAACACGGAATTGCTCTGAACGCAGTGCAGGGGAATCGGGCCTCATCTCGCGGCGAGGGGGAAGTCTTATGGTTTTTCTCGAGTTGCGGCGGGAACCTGGGGTATATTCTCGAGTTACGACGGAGATGGCCCTTTCACCCACGTGTTTGTTCAGCGACGTCAGGACTCCTTCCTAGTTGCGAGGGACAACTCGGGATTCTCCTCGAGGCTTGGCAGGGCAATTGGAACGCCTCTCCAGCTGAGGCGGGAGACCAAGGGTCCCTTTCCACGTGCCACAGGAATCCTGGGACTCCTATCAAGTTTCAGGAGGAGTCAGGAATCGTCTCCTTTGGAGGCACTGATCTCCGTGTACCTCTGGAGTTTTCAAAGGATGTGAGGCCTCCGGTCGAGATGAGGTGGGGAATGAGGTCTTTCTCTGTGTTCTCCACAGGGGATTCAGACATCCTTTCGTCTTGGGAGATGCAAGACGAGCCTGCATTCAAGTCACTGCAGTTATATCCGGCCTTATTTCGAGTCAGGGCATCGCGGTGTCCATTCCACTTGAGGTCGCAAACTCAGGGTCCCTCTCACATACCTAGAGTTGAGAGAAGCCTCATTTTGAGGTGCTTGTGGTAAGGTGGTATTCCTCTGGAGTTGAAGCCAGGGACTAACCTCTCATCTCCAGTTGATTTGTGGTCCACGGAGCTCTTTCATGTTGCTACAGTGACCTCAGGATCCCTCTAGCCTTGAAACAGTGTTCTTGGGGTTTCTCTGGAGTGCCATCAAGGAAATCAAGGCTCCTTTCATGTTTGATGTGCAATACGGAATTGCTTTGAATGCAGTGCAGGGGAATCGGGCCTCATCTCGCGGCGAGGGGGAAGTCTCATGGTTTTTCTCGAGTTGCGGCGCGAACCTGGGGTATATTCTCGAGTTACGACGGGGATGGCCCTTCCACCCACGTGTTTGTTCAGCGACGTCAGGACTCCTGCCTAGTTTCGAGGGACAACTCGTGATTCTCCTCGAGGATTGGCAGGGCAATTGGGACGCCTCTCCAGCTGAGGCGGGAGACAAAGGGTCCCTTTCCACGTGCCACAGGAATCCTGGGACTCCTATCATGTTTCACGAGGAGTCAGGCATCGTCTCCTTTGGAGGCACTGATCTCAGAGTACCTCTGGAATTTTCAAAGAATGTGAACCCTCCAGTCGCGATGTGGTGGGGAACTAGGTCTTTCTCTGTGGTCTCCACAGGGGATTCAGACATCCTTTCGTCTTGGGAAATGCAAGACGAGCCTGCATTCAAGTAACTGCTGGGATATCCAGCCTTATTTCGAGTCAGGGCATGGCGGTGTCCATTCCACTTGAGGCCGCAAACTCAGGGTCCCTCTCACATACCTAGAGCTGAGAGAAGCCTCCTCTTGAGGTGCTTGTGGTAAGGTGGTTTCCTCTGGAGTCGAAGCCAGGGACTAACCTCTCATCTCGAGTTGATTTTTGGTCCACGGAGCTCTTTTGTGTAGCTACAGTGACCTCAGGATCCCTCTAGCCTTGAAACAGTGTTCTTGGGGTTTCTCTGGAGTGCCATCAAGGAAATCAAGGCTCCTTTCATGTTAGATGTGCAACACGGAATTGCTCTGCACGCAGTGCAGGGGAATCGGGCCTCATCTCGCGGCGAGGGGGAAGTCTCATGGTTTTTCTCGAGTAGCGTCGGGAACCTGGGGTACATTCTCGAGTTACGACGGGGATGGCCCTTCCACACACGTGTTTGTTCAGCGACGTCAGGACTCCTGCCTAGTTGCGAGGGACAACTCGGGATTCTCCTCCAGGTTTGGCAGGGCAACTGGGACGCCTCTCCAGCTGAGGCGTGAGACCAAGGGTCCCTTTCCACGTGCCACAGGAATCCTGGGACTCCTATCAAGTTTCACGAGGAGTCAGGCATCGTCTTCTTTCGAGGCACTGATCTCCGCGTACCTCTGGAGTTTTCAAAGGATGTGAGGACTCCGGTCGCGATGAGGTGGGGAACTAGGTCTTTCTCTGTGGTCTCCACAGGGGATTCAGACATCCTTTCGTCTTGGGAGATGCAAGACGAGACTGCATTCAAGTCACTGCAGGGATATCCGGCCTTATTTCGAGTCAGGGCGTCGCGGTGTCCATTCCACTTGAGGCCACAAACTCAGGGTCCCTATCACATACCTAGAGCTGAGAGAAGCCTCCTCTTGAGGTGCTTGTGGTAAGGTGGTATTCCTCTGGAGTCGAATCCAGGGACTACCCTCTTATCTCGAGTTGATTTTTGGTCCACAGAGCTCTTTCGTGTTGCTACAGTGACCTCAGGATCCCTCTAGCCTTGAAAGAGTGTTCTTGGGGTTTCTCTGGAGTGCCATCAAGAAAATCAAGGCTCCTTTCATGTGTGATGTGCAACACGGAATTGCTCTGCACGCAGTGCAGGGGAATCGGGCCTCATCTCGCGGCGAGGGGGAAGTCTCATGGTTTTTCTCGAGTTGCGGCGGGAACCTGGCGTATATTCTCAAGTTACGACGGGGATGGCCCTTCCACCCACGTGTTTGTTCAGCGACGTCAGGACTCCTGCCTAGTTCCGAGGGATAACTCGGGATTCTCCTCGAGGATTGGCAGGGCAATTGGGACGCCTCTCCAGCTGAGGCGGGAGACCAAGGGTCCCTTTCCACGTGCCACAGGAATCCTGGGACTCCTATCAAGTTTCACGAGGAGTCAGGCATCGTCTCCTTTGGAGGCACTGATCTCCGCGTACGTCTGGAATTTTCAAAGGATGTGAGACCTCCGGTCGCCATGAGGTGTGGAACTAGGTCTTTCTCTGTGGTCTCCACAGGGGATTCAGACATCCTTTCGTCTTGTGAGATGCAAGACGAGCCTGCATTCAAGTCACTGCAGGGATATCCGGCCTTAATTCGAGCCAGAGCATCGCGGTGTCCATTCCACTTGAGGCCGCAAACTCAGGGTCCCTCCCACATACCCAGAGCTGAGAGAAGCCTCCTCTTGAGGTGCTTGTGGTAAGGTGGTATTCCTCTGGAGTCAAAGCCAGAGACTAACCTCTCATCTCGAGTTGATTTTTGGTCCACGGAGCTCTTTCGTGGTGCTACAGTGAACTCAGGATCCCTCTAGCCTTGAATCAGTGTTCTTGGGGTTTCTCTGGAGTGACATCAAGGAAATCAAGGCTCCTTTTATGTGTGATGTTCAACACGGAATTGCTCTGCACGCAGGGCAGGGGAATCAGGCCTCATCTCGCGGCGAGGGGGAAGTCTCATGGTTTTTCTCGAGTTGCGGCGGAAACCTGGGGTATATTCTCGAGTTACGACGGGGATGGCCCTTCCACACACGTGTTTGTTCAGCGACGTCAGGACTCCTGCCTAGTTGCGAGGGACAACTCAGGATTCACCTCGAGGCTTGGCAGGGCAATTGGGACGCCTCTCCAGCTGAGGCGGGAGACCAAGGGACCCTTTCCACGTGCCACAGGAATCCTGGGACTCCTATCAAGTTTCACGAGGAGTCAGGCATCGTCTCCTTTGGAGGCACTGATCTCAGTGTACCTCTGGAATTTTCAAAGTATGTGAGGCCTCCGGTCGCGATGAAGTGGGGAACTAGGTCTTTCTCTGTGGTCTCCACAGGGGATTCAGACATCCTTTTGTCTTGGGAGATGCAAGACGAGCCTGCATTCAAGTCACTGCAGGGATATCCGGCGTTATTTCGAGTCAGGGCATCGCGGTGTCCATTCCACTTGAGGCCTCAAACTCAGGGTCCCTCTCACATACCTAGAGCTGAGAGAAGCCTCTTCTTGAGGTGCTTGTGGTAAGGTGGTTTCCTCTGGAGTCGAAGCCAGGGACTAACCACTCATCTCGAGTTGATTTTTGGTCCACGGAGCTCTTTCGTGTAGCTACAGTGACCTCAGGATCCCTCTAGCCTTGAAACAGTGTTCTTGGGTTTTCTCTGGAGTGCCATCAAGGAAATCAAGGCTCCTTTCATGTGTGATGTGCAACACGGAATTGCTCTGCACGCAGTGCAGGGGAATCGGGACTCATCTCGCGGCGAGGGGGAAGTCTCATGGTTTTTCTCGAGTTGCGGCGGGAACCTGGGGTATATTCTCGAGTTACGACGGGGATGACCCTTCCACCCACAAGTTTGTTCAGCGACTTCAGGACTCCTGCCTAGTTGCGAGGGACAACTCGGGATTCTCCTCGAGGCTTGGCAGGGCAGTTGGGACGCCTCTCCAGCTGAGGCGGGAGACCAAGGGTCCCTTTCCACGTGCCACAGGAATCCTGGGACTCCTATCATGTTTCACGAGGAGTCAGGCATCGTCTCCTTTGGAGGCACTGATCTCAGTGTACCTCTGGAATTTTCAAAGAATGTGAAGCCTCCGGTCGCGATGAGGTGGGGAAATAGGTCTTTCTCTGTGGTCTCCACAGGGGATTCAGACATCCTTTCGTCTTGGAAATGCAAGACGAGCCTGCATTCAAGTCACTGCTGGGATATCCGGCCTTATTTCGAGTCAGGGCATGGCGGTGTCCATTCCACTTGAGGCCGCAAACTCAGGGTCCCTCTCACATACCTAGAGGTGAGAGAAGCCTCCTCTTGAGGTGCTTGTGGTAAGGTGGTATTCCTCTGGAGTCGAAGCCAGGGACTAACCTCTCATCTCGAGTTGATTTTTGGTCCACGGAGCTCTTTCGTGTAGCTACAGTGACCTCAGGATCCCTCTAGCCTTGAAACAGTGTTCTTGGGGTTTCTCTGGAGTGCCATCAAGGAAATCAAGGCTCCTTTCATGTGTGATGTGCAGCACGGAATTGCTCTGCACGCACTGCAGGGGAATCTGGCCTCATCTCGCGGCGAGGGGGAAGTCTCATGGTTTTTCTCGAGTTGTGGCGGGAACCTGGGGTATATTCTCGAGTTACGACGGGGATGGCCCTTCCACACACGTGTTTGTTCAGCGACGTCAGGACTCCTGCCTAGTTGTGAGGGACAACTCAGGATTCTCCTCGAGTCTTGGGAGGGAAATTGGGATGCCTCTCCAGCTGAGGCGGGAGACCAAGTGTCCCTTTCCACGTGCCACAGGAATCCTGGGACTCCTATCAAGTTTCACGAGGAGTCAGGCATCGTCTCCTTTGGAGGCACTGATCTCCGTGTACCTCTGAAGTTTTGAAAGGATGTGAGGCCTCCGGTCGCGATGAGGTGGGGAACTAGGTCTTTCTCTGTGGTCTCCACAGGGGATTCAGACATCCTTTCGTCTTGGGAGATGCAAGACGGGCCTGCATTCAAGTAACTGCAGGGATATCCGGCGTTATTTCGCGTCAGGGCAACGCAGTGTCAATTCCACTTGAGGCCGCAAACTCAGGGTCCCTCTCACATACCTAGAGTTGAGAGAAGCCTCATCTTGAGGTGCTTGTGGTAAGGTGGTATTCCTCTGGAGTTGAAGCCAGGGACTAACCTCTCATCTCCAGGTGATTTGTGGCCCACGGAGCTCTTTCGTGTTGCTACAGTGACCTCAGGATCCCTCTAGCCTTGAAACAGTGTTCTTGGGGTTTCTCTGGAGTGCCATCAAGGAAATCAAGGCTCCTTTCATGTTTGATGTGCAATACGGAATTGCTTTGAATGCAGTGCAGGGGAATCGGGCCTCATCTTGCGGCGAGGGGGAAGTCTCATGGTTTTTCTCGAGTTGCGGCGGGAACCTGGGGTATATTCACGAGTTACGACGGGGATGGCCCTTCCACACACGTGTTTGTTCAGCGACGTCAGGACTCCTGCCTAGTTGCGAGGGACAACTCGGGATTCTCCTCGAGGCTTGGCAGGGCAATTGGGACAACTCTCCAGCTGAGGCGGGAGACCAAGGGACCCTTTCCACGTGCCACAGGAATCCTGGGACTCCTATCAAGTTTCACGAGGAGTCATGCATCATCTCCCTTGGAGGCACTGATCTCCGCGTACCTCTGGAATTTTCAAAGGATGTGAGGCCTCCGGTCGCGATGAGGTGGGGAACTAGGTCTTTCTCTGTCGTCTCCACAGGGGATTCAGACATCCTTTCGTCTTCGGAGATGCAAGACGAGCCTGCATTCAAGGCACTGCAGGGATATCCGGCGTTATTTCGAGTCAGGGCATGGCGGTGCCCATTCCAATTGAGGCCGCCAACTCAGGGTCCCTCTCACATACCTAGAGCTGAGAGAAGCCTCCTCTTGAGGTGCTTGTGGTAAGGTGGTTTCCTCTGGAATCGAAGCCAGGGACTAACCTCTCATCTCGAGTTGATTTTTGGTCCACGGAGCTCTTTCGTGTGGCTACAGTGACCTCAGGATCCCTCTAGACTTGAAACAGTGTTCTTGGGGTTTCTCTGGAGTGCCATCAAGGAAATCCAGGCTTCTTTCATGTGTGATGTGCAACACGGAATTGCTCTGCACGCAGTGCAGGGGAATCGGGCCTCATCTCGTGGCGAGGGGGAAGTCTCATGGTTTTTCTCGATTTGCGGCGGGAACCTGGGGTACATTCTCGAGTTACGACGGGGATGGCCCTTCCACACACGTGTTTGTTCAGCGACGTCAGGACTCCTGCCTAGTTGCGAGGGACAACTCGGGATTCTCCTCGAGGTTTGGCAGGGCAACTGGGACGCCTCTCCAGCTGAGGCGGGAGACCAAGGGTCCCTTTCCACGAGCCACAGGAATCCTGGGACTCCTATCATGTTTCACGAGGAGTCAGGCATCGTCTCCTTTAGAGGCACTGATCTCCGCGTACCTCTGGAGTTTTCAAAGGATGTGAGGACTCCGGTCGCGGTGAGCTGGGGAACTAGGTCTTTCTCTGTGCTTTCCACAGGGGATTCAGACATCCTTTCATCTTGGGAGATGCAAGACGAGCCTGCATTCAAGTCACTGCAGGGATATCCAGCATTATTTCGCGTCAGGGCATTGCGGTGTCCATTGAACTTGAGGCCGCAAACTCAGGGTCCCTCTCACATAGCTAGAGCTGAGAGAAGCATCCTCTTGAGGTGCTTGTGGTAAGGTGGTATTCCTCTGGAGTCGAAGCCAGGGACTAACCTGTCATCTCGAGTTGATTTTTGGTCCATGGAGCTCTTTCGTGTTGCTACAGTGACCTCAGGATCCCTCTAGCCTTGAAACAGTCTTCTTGGTGTTTCTCTGGAGTGCCATTAAGGAAATCAAGGCTCCTTTCATGTGTGATGTGCAACACGGAATTGCTCTGCACGCAGTGCAGGGGAATCGGGCCTCATCTCGCGGCGAGGGGGAAGTCTCATGGTTTTTCTCGAGTTGCGGCGGGAACCTGGCGTATATTCTCAAGTTACGACGGGGATGGCCCTTCCACCCACGTGTTTGTTCAGCGACGTCAGGACTCCTGCCTAGTTCCGAGGGACAACTCGGGATTCTCCTCGAGGATTGGCAGGGCAATTGGGACGCCTCTCCAGCTGAGGCGGGAGACAAAGGGTCCCTTTCCACGTGCCACAGGAATCCTGGGACTCCTATCAAGTTTCACGAGGAGTCAGGCATCGTCTCCTTTGGAGGCACTGATCTCCGCGTACCTCTGGAGTTTTCAAAGGATGTGAGACCTCCGGTCGCCATGAGGTGGGGAACTAGGTCTTTCTCTGTGGTCTCCACAGGGGATTCAGACATCCTTTCCTCTTGTGAGATGCAAGACGAGCCTGCATTCAAGTCACTGCAGGGATATCCGGCCTTAATTCGAGCCAGAGCATCGCGGTGTCCATTCCACTTGAGGCCGCAAACTCAGGGTCCCTCTCACATACCCAGAGCTGAGAGAAGCCTCCTCTTGAGGTGCTTGTGGTAAGGTGGTTTCCTCTGGAGTCGAAGCCAGGGTCTAACCACTCATCTCGAGTTGATTTTTGGTCCACGGAGCTCTTTCGTGTAGCTACAGTGACCTCAGGATCCCTCTAGCCTTGAAACAGTGTTCTTGGGTTTTCTCTGGAGTGCCATCAAGGAAATCAAGGCTCCTTTCATGTGTGATGTTCAACACGGAATTGCTCTGCATGCAGTGCAGGGGAATCGGGACTCATCTCGCGGCGAGGGGGAAGTCTCATGGTTTTTCTCGAGTTGCGGCGGGAACCTGGGGTATATTCTCGAGTTACGACGGGGATGACCCTTCCACCCACGTGTTTGTTCAGCGACGTCAGGACTCCTGCCTAGTTGCGAGGGACAACTCGGGATTCTCCTCGAGGCTTGGCAGGGCAATTGGGACGCCTCTCCAGCTGAGGCGGGAGACCAAGGGTCCCTTTCCACGTGCCACAGGAATCCTGGGACTCCTATCATGTTTCACGAGGAGTCAGGCATCATCTCCTTTGGAGGCACTGATCTCAGTGTACCTCTGGAATTTTCAAAGAATGTGAAGCCTCCGGTGGCGATGAGGTGGGGAACTAGTTCTTTCTCTGTGGTCTCCACAGGGGATTCAGACATCCTTTCGTCTTGGGAGATGCAAGACGAGCCTGCATTCAAGGCACTGCAGGGATATCCGGCGTTATTTTGCGTCAGGGCATCGCAGTGTCCATTCCACTTGAGGCCGCAAACTCAGGGTCCCTCTCACATACCTAGAGCTGAGAGAAGCCTCCTCTTGAGGTGCTTGTGGTAAGGTGGTGTTCCCCTGGAGTCGAAGCCAGGGACTAACCTCTCATCTCGAGTTGATTTTTGGTCCACGGAGCTCTTTTGTGTTGCTACAGTGACCTCAGGATCCCTCTAGCCTTGAAACAGTGTTCTTGGGGTTTCTCTGGAGTGCCATCAAGGAAATCAAGGCTCCTTTCATGTTTGATGTGCAATACGGAATTGCTTTGAATGCAGTGCAGGGGAATCGGGCCTCATCTTGCGGCGAGGGGAAGTCTCATGGTTTTTCTCGAGTTGCGGCAGGAACCTGGGGTATATTCTCGAGTTACGACGGGGATGGCCCTTCCACACACGTGTTTGTTCAGCGACGTCAGGACTCCTGCCTAGTTGCGAGGGACAACTCGGGATTATCCTCGTGGCTTGGCAGGGCAATTGGGACGCCTCTCCAGCTGAGGCGGGAGACCAAGGGTCCCTGTCCACGTGCCACAGGAATCCTGGGACTCCTATCAAGTTTCACGAGGAGTCAGGCATCGTCTCCTTTGGAGGGACTGATCTCAGTGTACCTCTGGAATTTTCAAAGTATGTGAGGCTTCCAGTCGCGATGAGGTGGGGAACTAGGTGTTTCTCTGTGGTCTCCACAGGGGATTCAGACATCCTTTCGTCTTGGGAGATGCAAGACGAGCCTGCATTCAAGTCACGGCAGGGATATCCGGCCTTATTTCGAGTCAGGGCATCGCGGTGTCCTTTCCACTTGAGGCCGCAAACTCAGGGTCCCTCTCACATACCTAGAGCTGAGAGAAGCCTCCTCTTGAGGTGCTTGTGGTAAGGTGGTTTCCTCTGGAGTCGAAGCCAGGGACTAACCTCTCATCTCGAGTTGATTTTTGGTCCACGTAGATGTTTCGTGTAGCTACAGTGACCTCAGGATCCCTCTAGCCTTGAAACAGTGTTCCTGGGGTTTCTCTGGAGTGCAATCAAGGAAATCAAGGCTCCTTTCATGTGTGATGTGCAGCACGGAATTGCTCTGCACGCACTGCAGGGGAATCTGGCCTCATCTCGCGGCGAGGGTTAAGTCTCATGGTTTTTCTCGAGTTGCGGCGGGAACCTGGGGTATATTCTCGAGTTACGATGGGGATGGCCCTTCCACCCACATGTTTATTCAGTGACGTCAGGACTCCTGCCTAGTTGCAAGGGACAACTCGGGATTCTCCTTGAGGCTTGGCAGGGCAATTGGGACACCTCTCCAGCTGAGGCGGGAGACCAAGGGTCCCTTTCCACGTGCCACAGGAATCCTGGGACTCCTGTCAAGTTTCACGAGGAGTCAGGCATCGTCCCTTTTGGAGGCACTGATCTCCGCGTACCTCTGGAGTTTTCAAAGGATGTGAGGCCTCCGGTCGCGATGAGACGGGGAACTAGGTCTTTCTCTGTGGTCTCCACAGGGGATTCAGACAACCTTTCGTCTTGGGAGATGCAAGCCGAGCCTGCATTCAAGTCACTGCAGGGATATCCGGCCTTATATCGAGTCAGGGCATCGCGGTGTCCATTCCACTTGAGGCCGCAAACTCAGGGTCCCTCTCACATACCTAGAGCTGAGAGAAGCCTCCTCTTGAGGTGCTTGTGGTAAGGTGGTATTCCTCTGGAGTCGAATCCAGGGACTAACCTCTCATCTCGAGTTGATTTGTGGTCCACGGAGCTCTTTCGTGTTGCTACAGTGACCTCAGGATCCCTCTAGCCTTGAAAGAGTGTTCTTGGGGTTTCTCTGGAGTGCCATCAAGGAAATCAAGGCTCCTTTCATGTGTGATGTGCAGCACGGAATTGCTCTGCACGCACTGCAGGTGAATCTGGCCTCATCTCGCGGCGAGGGGGACGTCTCATGGTTTTTCTCGAGTTGCGGCGAGAACCTGGGGTATATTCTCGAGTTACGACAGGGATGGCCCTTCCACACACGTGTTTATTCAGCGACGTCAGGACTCCTTCCTAGTTGCGAGGGACAACTCGGGATTCTCCTCGAGGCTTGGCAGGGCAATTGGGACGCCTCTCCAGCTGAGGCGGGAGACCAAGGGTCCCTTTCCACGTGCCACAGGAATCCTGGGACTCCTATCAAGTTTCACGAGGAGTCAGGCATCTTCCCTTTTGGAGGCACTGATCTCCGCGTACCTCTGGAGTTTTCAAAGGATGTGAGTCCTCAGGTCGCGATGAGGTGGGGAACTAGGTCTTTCTCTGTGGTCTCCACAGGGGATTCAAACATCCTTTCATCTTGGGAGATGCAAGACGAGCCGGCATTCAAGTCACTGCAGAGATATCTGGCCTTATTTCGAGTCAGGGCATCGCGATGTCCATTGCACTTGAGGCCGCAAACTCAGGGTCCCTCTCACATACCTAGAGCTGAGAGAAGCCTCCTCTTGAGGTGCTTGTGGTAAGGTGGTATTCCTCTGGAGTCGAAGCCAGGGACTAACCTCTCATCTCGAGTTGATTTTTGGTCCACGGAGCTCTTTCGTGTTGGTACAGTGACCTCAGGATCCCTCTAGCCTTGAAACAGTGTTCTTGGGGTTTCTCTGGAGTGCCATCAAGGAAATCAAGGCTCCTTTCATGTTTGATGTGCAATACGGAATTGCTTTGAATGCAGTGCAGGGGAATCGGGCCTCATCTTGCGGCGAGGGGGAAGTCTCATGGTTTTTCTCGAGTTGCGGCGGGAACCTGGGGTATATTTTCGAGTTACGACGGGGATGGCCCTTCCACCCACGTGTTTGTTCAGCGACGTCAGGACTCTTTCCTAGTTGCGTGGGACAACTCGGGATTCTCCTCGAGGCTTGGCAGCGCAATTAGGACGCCTCTCCAGCTGAGGCGGGAGACGAAGTGTCCCTTTCCACGTGCCACAGGAATCTTGGGACTCCTATCAATTTTCACGAGGAGTCAGGCATCGTCTCCTTTGGAGGCACTGATCTCAGTGTACCTCTGGAGTTTTCAAAGGATATGAGGCCTCCGGTCGCCATGAGGTGGGGAACTAGGTCTTTCTCTGTGGTCTCCACAGGGGATTCAGACATCCTTTCGTCTTGGGAGATGCAAGACGAGCCTGCATTCAAGTCACTGCAGGGATATCCGGCCTTATTTCGAGTCAGGGCATCGCGGTGTACTTTCCACTTGAGGCCGCAAACTCAGGGTCCCTCTCACATACCTAGAGCTGAGAGAAGCCTCCTCTTGAGGTGCTTGTGGTAAGGTGGTTTCCTCTGGAGTCGAAGCCAGGGACTAACCTCTCATCTCGAGTTGATTTGTGGTCCACGAAGCTCTTTCGTGTAGCTACAGTGACCTCAGGATCCCTCTAGCCTTGAAAGAGTGTTCTTGGGGTTTCTCTGGAGTGCCATCAAGGAAATCAAGGCTCCTTTCATGTTTGATGTGCAGCACGGAATTGCTTTGAATGCAGTGCAGGGGAATCGGGCCTCATCTTGCGGCTAGGGGGAAGTCTCATGGTTTTTCTCGAGTTGCGGCGGGAACCTGGGGTATATTGTCGAGTTACGACGGGGATGGCCCTTCCACACACGTGTTTGTTCAGCGACGGCAGGACTCCTGCCTAGTTGCGAGGGACAACTCGGGATTCTCCTCGAGGCTTGGCAGGGCAATTGGGACGCCTCTCCAGCTGAGGCGGGAGACCAAGGGTCCCTTTCCACGTGCCAAGGGAATCCTGGGACTCCTATCAAGTTTCACGAGGAGTCAGGCATCGTCTCCTTTGGAGGGACTGATCTCCGCGTACCTCTGGAGTTTTCAAAGGATGTGAGGCCTCCGGTCGCGATGAGGTGGGGAACTAGGTCTTTCTCTGTGGTCTCCACAGGGGATTCAAACATCCTTTCATCTTTGCAGATTCAAAACGAGGCGGCATTCAAGTCACTGCAAAGATATCTGGCCTTATTTCGAGTCAGGGCATCGCGGTGTCCATTCCACTTGAGGCCGCAAACTCAGGGTCCCTCTCACATACCTAGAGCTGAGAGAAGCCTCCTCTTGAGGTGCTTCTGGTAAGGTGGTATTCCTCTGGAGTCGAAGCCAGGGACTAACCTCTCATCTCGAGTTGATTCTTGGTCCACGGAGCTCTTTCGTGTTGCTACAGTGACCTCAGGATCCCTCTAGCCTTGAAACAGTGTCCTTGGGGTTTCTCTGGGGTGCCATCAAGGAAATCAAGGCTCCTTTCATGTGTGATGTGCCACACGGAATTGCTCTGCACGCAGGACAGGGGAATCGGGCCTCATCTCGCGACGAGGGGGATCTCTCATGATTTTTCTCGAGTTGCGACGGGAACCTGGGGTATATTCTCGAGTTACGATGGGTATGGCCCTTCCACCCACGTGTTTTTTCAGCGACGTCAGGACTCCTGCCTAGTTGCGAGGGACAACTCGGAATTCTCCTCGATGCTTGGCAGAGCAATTGGGACGCCTCTCCAGCTGAGGCGGGAGACCAAGGGTCCCTTTCCACGTGCCACAGGAATCCTGGTACTCCTATCAAGTTTCACGAGGATTCAGGTATCGTCTCCTTTGGATGCGCGGATCTCTGCGTACCTCTGGAGTTTTCAAAGGATGTGAGGCCTCCGGTCACGATGAGGTGGGGAACTAGGGCTTTCTCTGTGGTCTCCACAGGGGATTCAGACATCCTTTCGTCTTGGGAGATGCAAGACGAGCCTGCACTCAAGTCACTGCAGGGATATCCGGCCTTATTTCGAGTCAGGGCATCGTGGTGTCCATTCCACTTGAGGCCGCAAACTCAGGGTTCCTCTCACATACCTAGAGCTGAGAGAAGCCTCCTCTTGAGGGGCTTGTGGTAAGGTGGTATTCCTCTGGAGTCGAAGCCAGGGACTACCCTCTCATCTCCAGTTGATTTTTGGTCCACGGAGCCCTTTCGTGTTGCTACAGTGATCTCAGGATCTCTCTAGCCTTGAAAGAGTGTTCTTGGGGTTTCTCTGGAGTGCCATCAAGGAAATCAAGGCTCCTTTCATGTGTGATGTGCAACACGGAATTGCTCTGCACGCAGTGCAGTGGAATCGGGCCTCATCTCGCGGCGAGGGGGAAGTCTCATGGTTTTTCTCGAGTTGCGGCGGGAACCTGGGGTATATTCTCGAGTTACGACGGGGATGGCCCTTCCACACACGTGTTTGTTCAGCGACGGCAGGACTCCTGCCTAGTTGCGAGGGAAAACTCGGGATTCTCCTCGAGGCTTGGCAGGGCAATTGGGACGCCTCTCCAGCTGAGGCGGGAGACCAAGGCTCCCTTTCCACGTGCCACAGGAATCCTGGGACTCGTATCAAGTTTCACGAGGTGTCAGGCATCGTCTCCTTTGGAGGCACTGATCTCAGTGTACCTCTGGAGTTTTCAAAGGATGTGAGTCCTCCGGTCGCGATGAGGTGGGGAACTAGGTCTTTCTCTGTGGTCTCCACAGGGGATTCAGACATCCTTTCGTCTTGGGAGATGCAAGACCACCCTGCATTCAAGTCACTGCAGGGATATCCGGCCTTATTTCGAGTCAGGGCATCGCAGTGTCCATTCCACTTGAGGCCGCAAACTCAGGGTCCCTCTCACATACCTAGAGCTGAGAGAAGCCTCCTCTTGAGGTGCTTGTGGTAAGGTGGTATTCCTCTGGAGTCGAAGCCAGGGACTAACCTCTCATCTCGAGTTGATTTTTGGTCCACGGAGCTCTTTCGTGTAGCTACAGTGACCTCAGGATCCCTCTAGGCTTGAAACAGTGTTCTTGGGGATTCTCTGAAGTGCCATCAAGGAAATCAAGGCTCCTTTCATGTGTGATGTGCAGCACGGAATTGCTCTGCACGCACTGCAGGGGAATCTGGCCTCATCTCGCGGCGAGGGGGACCTCTCATGGTTTTTCTCGAGTTGCGGCGGGAACCTGGGCTATATTCTCGAGGTACGACGGGGATGGCCCTTCCACCCACGTGTTTGTTCAGCGACGTCAGGACTCCTGCCTAGTTGCGAGGGACAACTCGGGATTCTCCTCGAGGCTTGGCAGGGCAATTGGGACGCCTGTCCAGCTGAGGCGGGAGACCAAGGGTCCCTTTCCACGTGCCACAGGAATCCTGGGACTCCTATCAAGTTTCACGAGGAGTCAGGCATCGTCTCCTTTGGAGGCACTGATCTCCGCGTACCTCTGGAATTTTCAAAGGATTTGAGGCCTCCGGTCGCGATGAGGTGGGGAACTAGGTCTTTCTCTGTGGTCTCCACAGGGGATTCAGACATCCTTTCATCTTGGGAGATGCAAGACGAGCCTGCATTCAAGTCACTGCAGGGATATCCGGCCTTATTTCCCGCCAGGGCATCGCGGTGTCCATTCCCCTTGAGGCCGCAAACTCAGCGTTCCTCTCACATACCTAGAGCTGAGAGAAGCCTCCTCTTGAGGTGCTTGTGGTAAGGTGGTATTCCTCTGGAGTCGAAGCCAGGGACTAACCTCTCATCTCGAGTTGTTTTTTGGTCCACGGAGCTATTTCGTGTGGCTACAGTGACCTCAGGATCTCTCTAGCCTTGAAACAGTGTTCTTGGGGTTTCTCTGGAGTGCCATCAAGGAAATCAAGTCTCCTTTCATGTGTGATGTGCAACACGGAATTGCTCTGCACGCAGTGCAGGGGAATCGGGCCTCATCTCGCGGCGAGAGGGAATTCTCATGGTTTTTCTCGAGTGGCGGCGGGAACCTCGGGTATATTCTCGAGTTACGACAGGGATGGCCCTTCCACACACGTGTTTGTTCAGCGACGTCAGGACTCCTGCCTAGTTGCGAGGGACAAATCGGGATTCTCCTCGAGGGTTGGCAGGGCAACTGGGACGCTTCTCCAGCTGAGGCGGGAGACCTAGGGTCCCTTTCCATGTGCCACAGGAATCCTGGGACTCCTATCAAGTTTCACAAGGAGTCAGGCATCGTCTCCTTTGGAGGCACTGATCTCCGCGTACCTCTGGAGTTTTCAAAGGATGTGAGGACTCCGGTCGCGATGAGGTGGGGAACTAGGTCCTTCTCTGTGGTCTCCACAGGGGATTCAGACATCCTTTCGTCTTGGGAGATGCAAGACGAGCCTGCATTCAAGTCACTGCAGGGATATCCGGCCTTATTTCGAGTCAGGCCATCGCGGTGTCCATTCCACTTGAGGTCGCAATTTCTGGGTCCCTCTCACATAGCTAGAGCTGAGAGAAGCCTCCTCTTGAGGTGCTTGTGGTAAGGTGGTATTCCTCTGGAGTCGAAGCCAGGGACTATCCTCTTATCTCGAGTTAATTTTTGGTCCACAGAGCTCTTTCGTGTTGCTACAGTGACCTCAGGATCCCTCTAACCTTGAAAGAGTGTTCTTGGGGTTTCTCTGGAGTGCCATCAAGGAAATCAAGGCTCCTTTCATGTGTGATGTGCAACACGGAATTGCTCTGCATGCAGTGCAGGGGAATCGGCCCTCATCTCGTGGCGAGGGGGAAGTCTCATGGTTTTTCTCGAGTTGCGGCGGGAACCTGGGGTATATTCTCGAGTTACGACGGGGATGGCCCTTCCACACACGTGTTTGTTCAGCGACGGCAGGACTCCTGCCTAGTTACGAGGGACAACTCGGGATTCTCCTCGAGGCTTGTCAGGGCAATTGGGACGCCTCTCCAGCTGAGGCGGGAGACCAAGGGTCCCTTTCCACGTGCCACAGGAATCCTGGGACTCGTATTAAGTTGCACTAGGAGTCAGGCATCGTCTCCTTTGGAGGCACTGATCTCCGCGTACCTCTGGAGTTTTCAAAGGATGTGAGGCCTCCGGTCGCCGTGAAGTGGGGAACTAGGTCTTTCTCTGTGGTCTCCACAGGGGATTCAGACATCCTTTCATCTTGGGAGATGCAAGACGAGCCTGCATTCAAGTCACTGCAGGGATATCCGGCCTTATTTCGAGACAGGCCATCGCGGTGTCCATTCCACTTGAGGCCGCAAACTCAGGGTCCCTCTCACATACCTAGAGCTGAGAGAAGCCTCCGCTTGAGGTGCTTGTGGTAAGGTGGTATTCCTCTGGAGTCGACGCCAGGGACTAACCTCTCATCTCGAGTTGATTTTTGGTCCACGGAGCTCTTTCGTGTGGCTACAGTGACCTCAGGATCCCTCTAGCCTTGAAACAGTGTTCTTGGGGTTTCTCTGGAGTGCCATCAAGGAAATTAAGGCTCCTTTCATGTGTGATGTGCAACACGGAATTGCTCTGCACGCAGTGCAGGTGAATCGGGCCTCATCTCGCGGCGAGGGGGAAGTCTCATTGTTTTTCTCGAGTTGCTGCGGGAACCTGGGGTATATTCTCAAGTTACGACGGGGATGGCCCTTCCATACACGTGTTCGTTCAGCGACGTCAGGACTCCTGCCTAGTTGCGAGGGATAACTCGGGATTCTCCTCGAGGCTTGGCAGGGCAATTGGGACGCCTCTCCAGCTGAGTCGGGAGACCAAGTGTCCCTTTCCACGTGCAACAGGAATCCTGGGACTCCTATCAAGTTTCACGAGGAGTCAGGCATCGTCTCCTTTGGAGGCACTGATCTCCGCGTACCTCTGGAGTTTTCAAAGGATGTGAGGCCTCCGGTCTCGATGAGGTGGGGAACTAGGTCTTTCTCTGTGGTCTCCACAGGGGATTCAGACATCCTTTCGTATTGGGAGATGCAAGACGAGCCTGCATTCAAGTCACTGCAGGGATATCTGGCCTTATTTCGAGTCAGGGCATCGCGGTGTCCATTCCACTTGAGGCCGCAAACTCAGGGTCCCTCTCACATACCTAGAGCTGAGAGAAGCCTCCTCTTGAGTTGCTTGTGGTAAGGTGGTATTCCTCTGGAGTCGAAGCCAGGGACTAACCTCTCATCTCGAGTTAATTTTTGGTCCACGGAGCACTTTCGTGTTTCTACAGTGACGTCAGGATCCCTCTAGCCTTGAAACAGTGTTCTTGGCGTTTCTCTGGAGTGCCATCAAGGAAATCAAGGCTCCTTTCATGTGTGATGTGCAACACGGAATTGCTCTGCACGCAGTGCAGGGGAATCGGGCCTCATCTCGCGGTGAGGGGGAAGTCTCATGATTTTTCTCGAGTTGCGGCCGGAACCTGGGCTATATTCTCGAGTTACGACGGGAATGGCCCTCCACACACATGTTTTTTCAGTGACGTCAGGACTCCTGCCTAGTTGCGAAGGACAACTCGGGGTTCTCCTCGAGGCTTGGCAGGGCAATTGGGACGCCTCTCCAGCTGACGCGGGAGACCAAGGGTCCCTTTCCACGTGCCACAGGAATCCTGGGACTCCTATCAAGTTTCACGAGGAGTCAGGCATCGTCTCCTTTGGAGGCACTGATCTCCGCGTACCTCTGGAGTTTTCAAAGGATATGAGACCTCCGGTCGCGATGAGATGGGGAACTAGGTCTTTCTCTGTGGTCTCCACAGGGAATTCAGACATCCTTTCGTCTTGGGAGATGCAAGACGAGCCTGCATTCAAGTCACTGCAGGGATATCCGGCCTTATTTCGAGTCAGGGCGTCGCGGTGTCCATTTCACTTGAGGCCACAAACTCAGGGTCCCTCTCACATAGATAGAGCTGAGAGAAGCCTCCTCTTGAGGTGCTTGTGGTAAGGTGGTATTCCTCTGGAGTCGAAGCCAGGGACTAACCTCTCATCTCGAGTTGATTTTTGGTCCACGGAGCTCTTTCGTGTTGCTACAGTGACCTCAGGATCCCTCTAGCCTTGAAACAGTGTCCTTGGGGTTTCTCTGGAGTGCCATCAAGGAAATCAAGGCTCCTTTCATGTGTGATGTGCAACACGGCATTGCTCTGCACGCAGTGCAGGGGAATCGGGCCTCATCTCGCGGCGAAGGGGAAGTCTCATGGTTTTTCTCGAGTTGCGGCGGGGACCTGGGGTATATTCTCGAGTTACGACGGGGATGGCCCTTCCACCCACGTGTTTGTTCAGCGACGTCAGGATTCCTGCCTAGTTGCGAGGGACAACTCGGGATTCTCCTCGAGGCTTGGCAGGGCAATTGGGACGCCTCTCCAGCTGAGGCGGGAAACCAAGTGTCCCTTTCCACGTGCCACAGGAATCCTGGGACTCGTATCAAGTTTCACGAGGAGTCAGGCATCGCTTCCTTTGGAGGCACTGATCTCCGCGTACCTCTGGAGTTTTCAAAGGATGTGAGGCCTCCGGTCGCCATGAGGTGGGGAACTAGGTCTTTCTCTGTGGTCTCCACAGGGGATTCAGACATGCTTTCATCTTGGGAGAGGTAAGACGAGCCTGCATTCAAGTCACTGCAGGGATATCCAGCCTTATATCGCATCAGGGCATCGCAGTGTCCATTCCACTTTAGGCCGCAAAATTAGGGTCCCTCTCACATACCTAGAGCTGAGAGAAGCCTCCTCTTGAGGTGCTTGTGGTAAGGTGGTATTCCTCTGGAGTCGAAGCCAGGGACTAACCTCTCATCTCGAGTTGATTTTTGGTCCACGGAGCTCTTTCGTGTTGCTACAGTGAACTCAGGATCCCTCTAGCCTTGAAACAGTGTTCTTGGGGTTTCTCTGGAGTGCCATCAAGGAAATCAAGGCGCCTTTCATGTGTGATGTGCAACACGGAATTGCTCTGCACGCAACGCAGGGGAATCGGGCCTCATCTCGCGGCAAGGGGGAAGTCTCATGGATTTTCTCGAGTTGCGGCGGGAACCTGGGGTATATTCTCGAGTTACGACGGGGATGGCCCTTCCACCCACGTGTTTGTTCAGCGACGTCAGGACTCCTGCCTAGTTGCGAGGGACAACTCGGGATTCTCCTCGAGGCTTGGCAGGGCAATTGGGACGCCTCTCCAGCTGAGGCGGGAGACCAAGGGTCCCTTTCCACGTGCCACAGGAATCCTGGGACTCCTATCAAGTTTCACGAGGAGTCAGGCATCGTCTCCTTTGGAGGCACTGATCTCCGCGTACCTCTGAAGTTTTCAAAGGATGTGAGGCCTGCGGTCGCCATGAGGTTTGGAACTAGGACTTTCTCTGTGGTCTCCACAGGGGATTCAGACATCCTGTCATCTTGGGAGATGCAAAACGAGCCTGCATTCAATTCACTGCAGGGATATCCGGCCTTATTTCGAGTCACGTCATCGCAGTGTCCATTCCACTTGAGGCCGCAAAATCAGGGTCCCTCTCACATACCTAGAGCTGAGAGAAGCTTCCTCCTGAGGTGCTTGTGGTAAGGTGGTATTCCTCTGGAGTCGAAGCCAGGGACTAACCTCTCATCTCGAGTTGATTTTTGGTCCACGGAGCTCTTTCGTGTTGCTACAGTGACCTCAGGATCCCTCTAGCCTTGAAACAGTGTTCTTGGGGTTTCTCTGGAGTGCCATCAAGGAAATCAAGGCTCCCTTCATGAGTGATGTGCAACACGGAATTGCTCTGCACGCAGTGCAGGGGAATCGGGCCTCATCTCGCGGCGAGGGGGAAGTCTCATGGTTTTTCTCGAGTTTCGACGGGAACCTTGGGTATATTCTCGAGTTACCTCGGGGATGGCCCTTCCACCCACGTGTTTGTTCAGGGACGTCAGGACTCCTGCCTAGTTGCGAGGGACAACTCGGGATTCTCCTCGAGGCTTGGCAGGGCAATTGGGACGCCTCTCCAGCTGAGGCGGGAGACAAAGGGTCCCTTTCCACGTGCCACAGGAATCCTGGGACTCCTATCAAGTTTCACGAGGAGTCAGGCATCGTCTCCTTTGGAGGCACTGATCTCCGCGTACCTCTGGAGTTTTCAAATTATGTGAGGCCTCCGGTCGCGATGAGGTGGGGAAATAGGTCTTTCTCTGTGGTCTCCACAGGGGATTCAGACATCCTTTCGTCTTGGGAGATGCAAGACGAGCCTGCATTCAAGTCACTGCAGGGATATTCGGCCTTATTTCGAGTCAGGGCATTGCGGTGTCCATTCCACTTGAGGCCGCAAACTCAGGGTCCCTCTCACATACCTAGAGCTGAGAGAAGCCTCCTCTTGAGGTGCTTGTGGTAAGGTGGTATTCCTCTGGAGTCGAAGCCAGGGACTAACCTCTCATCTCGAGTTGATTTTTGGTCCACGGAGCTATTTCGTGTGGCTACAGTGACCTCAGGATCCCTCTAGCCTTGAAAGAGTGTTCTTGGGGTTTCTCTGGGGTGCCACCAAGGAAATCAAGGCTCCTTTCATGTGTGATGTGCAACACGGAATTACTCTGCATGCAGTGCAGTGGAATCGGGCCTCATCTCGCGGCGAGGGGGAAGTCTCATGGTTTTTCTCGAGTTGCGGCGGGAATCTGGAGTATATTCTCGAGTTACGACGGGGATGGCCCTTCCACCCACGTGTTTGTTCAGCGACGTCAGGACTCCTACCTAGTTGCGAGGGACAACTCGGGATTCTCCTCGAGGCTTGGCAGGGCAATTGGGACGCCTCTCCAGCTGAGGCGGGAGACCAAGGGTCCCTTTCCATGTGCCACAGGAATCCTGGGACTCCTATCAAGTTTCACGAGGAGTCAGGCATCGTCTCCTTTGGAGGCACTGATCTCCGCATACCTCTGGAGTTTTCAAAGGATGTGAGGCCTCCGGTCGCGATGAGGTGGGGAACTAGGTCTTTCTCTGTGGTCTCCACAGGGGATTCAGACATCCTTTCGTCTTGGGAGATGCAAGACGAGCCTGCATTCAAGTCACTGCAGGGATATGCGGCCTTATTTCGAGTCAGGTCATCGCGGTGTCCATTCCACTTGAGGCCGCAAACTCAGGGTCCCTCTCACATACGTAGAGCTGAGAGAAGCCTCCTCTTGAGGCGCTTGTGGTAAGGTGGTATTCCTCTGGAGTCGAAGCCAGGGACTAACCTCTCATCTCGAGTTGATTTTTGGTCCACGGCGCTCTTTCGTGTTGCTACAGTGACCTCAGGATCCCTCTAGCATTGAAACAGTGTTCTTGGTGTTTCTCTGGAGTGCCATCAAGGAAATCAAGGCTCCTTTCATGTTTGATGTGCAACACGGAATTGCGCTGCATGCAGTGCAGGAGAATCGAGCCTCATCTCACGGCGAGGGGGAAGTCTCATGATTTTTCTCGAGCTGCGGCGGGAACCTGGGGTATATTCTCGAGTTACGACGGGGATGGCCATTCCACCCACGTGTTTGTTCAGTGACGTCAGGACTCCTGCCTAGTTGCGAGGGACAATTCGGGATTCTCCTCGATGCTTGGCAGGGCAATTTGGATGCCTCTCCAGCTGAGTCGGGAGACCAAGGGTCCCTTTCCACGTGCCACAGGAATCCTGGGACTCCTATCAAGCTTCAAGAGGAGTCAGGCATTGTCTCCATTGGAGGCACTGATCTCCGTGTACCTCTGGATTTTTCAAAGAATGTGAGGCCTCCGGTCGCGATGAGGTGGGAAACTAGGTCTTTCTCTGTGGTCTCCACAGGGGATTCAGACATCCTTTCGTCTTGGGAGATGCGAGACGAGCCTGCATTCAAGTCACTGCATGGATATCCAGCCTTATTTCGCGACAGGGCATCTCAGTGTCCATTCCACTTGAGGCCGCAAACTCAGGGTCCCTCTCACATACCTACAGCTGAGAGAAGCCTCCTCTTGAGGTGCTTGTGGTAAGGTGGTATTCCTCTGGAGTTGAAGCCAGGGACTAACCTCTCATCTCGAGTTGATTTTTGGTCCACGGAGTTCTTTCGTGTTGCTACAGTGACCTCAGGATCCCTCTAGCCTTGAAACAGTGTTCTTGGGGTTTCTCTGGAGTGCCATCAAGGAAATCAAGGCTCCTTTCATGTTTGATGTGCAACACGGAATTGCTCTGCATGTAGTGCAGGAGAATCGAGCCTCATCTCGCAGAGAGGGGAAAGTCTCATGGTTTTTTTCGAGTTGCGGCGGGAACCTGGGGTATATTCCCTAGTTATGCCGGGGATGGCCCTTCCACCCACGTGTTTATTCAGCGACGTCAGGACTCCTGCCTAGTTGCGAGGGACAACTCGGGATTCTCCTGGAGGCTTGGCAGGGCAATTGGGACGCCTCTCCAGCTGAGGCGGGAGACCAAGGGTCCCTTTCCAAGTTCCACAGGAATCCTGGGACTCCTATCAAGTTTCACGAGGAGTCAGGCATCGTCTCCTTTGGAGGCACTGATCTCCGCATGCCTCTGGAGTTTTCAAAGGATGTGAGGCCTCCGGTCGCGATGAGGTGGGGAACTAGGTCTTTCTCTGTGGTCTCCACAGGGGATTCAGACATCCTTTCGTCTTGGGAGATGCAAGACGAGCCTGCATTCAAGTCACTGCAGGGATATCCGGCCTTATTTCAAGTCAGGGCATCGCGGTGTCCATTCCACTTGAGGCCGCAAACTCAGGGTCCCTCTCACATACCTAGAGCTGAGAGAAGCCTCCTCTTGAGGTGCTTGTGGTAAGGTGGTTTCCTCTGGAGTCGAAGCCAGGGACTAACCTCTCATCTCGATTTGATTTTTGGTCCAGGGAGCTCTTTCGTGTTGCTACAGTGACCTCAGGATCCCTCTAGCCTTGAAACAGTGTTCTTGGGGTTTCTCTTGAGTGCCACCAAGGAAATCAAGGCTCCTTTCATGTGTGATGTGCAACACGGAATTGCTCTGCACGCAGTGCAGGGTAATCGGGCCTCATCTCGCGGCGAGTGGGAAGTCTCATGGTTTTTCTCGAGTTGCGGCGGGAACCTGGGGTATATTCTCGAGTTACGACGGGGATGGCCCTTCCACCCACGTGTTTGTTCAGCGACGTCAGGACTCCTGCCTAGTTGCGAGGGACAACTCGGGATTCTCCTCGAGGCTTGGCAGGGTAATTGGGACGCCTCTTCAGCTGAGGCGGGAGACCAAGTGTCCCTTTCCACGTGCCACAGGAATCCTGGGACTCCTATCAAGTTTCACGAGGAGTCAGGCATCGTCTCCTTTGGAGGCACTGATCTCCGCGTACCTTTGGAGTTTTCAAAGGATGTGAGGCCTCCGGTCGCGATGAGGTGGGGAACTAGGTCTTTCTCTGTGGTCTCCACAGGGGATTCAGACATCCTTTCGTCTTGGGAGATGCAAGACGAGCCTGCATTCAAGTCACTGCAGGGATATGCGGCCTTATTTCGAGTCAGGGCATCGCGGTGTCCATTCCACTTGAGGCCGCAAACTCAGGGTCCCTCTCACATACCTAGAGCTGAGAGAAGCCTCCTCTTGAGGCGCTTGTGGTAAGGTGGTTTTCCTCTGGAGTCGAAGCCAGGGAATAACCTCTCATCTCGAGTTGATTTTTGGTCCACGGAGCTCTTTCGTGTTGCTACAGTAACCTCAGGATCCCTCTAGCATTGAAACAATGTTCTTGGGGTTTCTCTGGAGTGCCATCTAGGAAATCAAGGCTCCTTTCATGTTTGATGTGAAACACGGAATTGCTCTGCATGTAGTGCAGGAGAATCGAGCCTCATCTCGCGGCGAGGGGGAAGTCTCGTGGTTTTTCTCGAGTTGCGGCGGGAACCTGGGGTATATTCCCGAGTTATGACGGGGATGGAATTTCCACCCAAGTGTTTGTTCAGCGACGTCAGGACTCCTGCCTAGTTGCGAGGGACAACTCGGGATTCTCCTCGAGGCTTGGCAGGGCAATTGGGACGCCTCTCCAGCTGAGGCGGGAGACCAAGTGTCCCTTTCCACGTTCCACAGGAATCCTGGGACTCGTATCAAGGTTCCCGAGAAGTCAGGCATCGTCTCCTTTGGAGGCACTGATCTCCGCGTACCTCTGGAGTTTTCAAAGGATGTGAGGCCTCCGGTCGCGATGAGGTGGGGAACTAGGTCTTTCTCTGTGGTCTCCACAGGGGATTCAGACATCCTTTCAATTTGGGAAATGCAAGATGAGCCTGCATTCAAGTCACTGCATGGATATCCGGCCTTATTTCGAGTCAGGGCATCGCGGTGTCCATTCCACTTGAGGCCGCAAACTCAGGGTCCCTCTCACATACCTAGAGCTGAGAGAAGCCTCCTCTTGAGGTGCTTGTGGTAAGGTGGTATTCCTCTGGAGTCGAAGCCAGCGACTAACCTCTCATCTCGAGTTGATTCTTGGTCCACGGAGCTCTTTCGAGTTGCTACAGTGACCTCAGGATCCCTCTAGCCTTTAAACAGTGTTCTTGGGGTTTCTCTGGAGTGCCATCAAGGAAATCAAGGCTCCTTTCATGTGTGATGTGCAAAACGGAATTGCTCTGCACGCAGTGCAGGGGAATCAGGCCTCATCTCACGGCGAGGGGGAAGTCTCATGTTTTTTCTCGAGTTGCGGCGGGAACCTGGGGTATATTCTCGAGTTACGACGGGGATGGCCCTTCCACACACGTGTTTGTTCAGCGACGGGAGGCCTCCTGCCTAGTTGCGAGGGACAACTCGGGATTCTCCTCGAGGCTTGGCAGGGCAATTGGGACGCCTCTGCAGCTGAGGCAGGAGACCAAGGGTCCCTTTCCACGTGCCACAGGAATCCTGGGACTCCTATCAAGTTTCACGAGGAGTCAGGCATCGTCTCCTTTGGAGGCACTGATCTCCGCGTACCTCTGGAGTTTTCAAAGGATGTGAGGCCTCCGGTCGCGATGAGGTGGGGAACTAGGTCTTTCTCTGTGGTCTCCACAGGGGATTCAGACATCCTTTCGTCTTGGGAGATGCAAGACGAGCCTGCATTCAAGTCACTTCAGGGATATGCGGCCTTATTTCGAGTCAGGGCATCGCGGTGTCCATTCCACTTGAGGCCGCAAACTCAGGGTCCCTCTCACATACCTAGAGCTGAGAGAAGCCTCCTCTTGAGGCACTTGTGGTAAGGTGGTATTCCTCTGGAGTCGAAGCCAGGGACTAACCTCTCATCTCGAGTTGATTTTTGGTCCACGGAGCTCTTTCGTGTTGCTACAGTAACCTCAGGATCCCTCTAGCCTTGAAACAGTGTTCTTGGGGTTTCTCGGGAGTACCATCAAGGAAATCAAGGTTCCTTTCATGTTTGATGTGCAACACGGAATTGCGCTGCATGCAGTGCAGGAGAATCGAGCGTCATCTCGCGGCGAGGGGGAAGTCTCATAATTTTTCTCGAGCTGCGGCGGGAATCTGGGGTATATTCTCGAGTTACGACGGGGATGGCCATTCCACCCACGTGTTTGTTCAGTGACGTCAGGACTCCTGCCTAGTTGCGAGGGACAACTCGGGATTCTCCTCGAGGCTTGGCAGGGCAATTGGGATGCCTCTCCAGCTGAGGCGGGAGACCAAGGGTCCCTTTCGACGTGCCACAGGAATCCTGGGACTCCTATCAAGCTTCACGAGGAGTCAGGCATCGTCTCCTTTGGAGGCACTGATCTCCGTGTACCTCTGGATTTTTCAAAGAATGTGAGGCCTCCGGTCGCGATGAGGTGGGGAACTAGGTCTTTCTTTGTGGTCTCCACAGGGGATTCAGACATCCTTTCGTCTTGGGAGATGCAAGACGAGCCTGCATTCAAGTCACTGCATGGATATCCAGCCTTATTTCGCGACAGGGCATCACAGTGTCCATTCCACTTTAGGCCGCAAACTCAGGGTCCCTCTCACATACCTACAGCTGAGAGAAGCCTCCTCTTGAGGTGCTTGTGGTAAGGTGGTATTCCTCTGGAGTTGAAGCCAGGGACTAACCTCTCATCTGGAGTTGATTTTTGGTCCACGGAGTTCTTTCGTGTTGCTACAGTGACCTGAGGATCCCTCTAGCCTTGAAACAGTGTTCTTGGGGTTTCTCTGGAGTGCCATCAAGGAAATCAAGGCTCCTTTCATGTGTGATGTGCAGCACGGAATTGCTCTGCACGCAGTGCAGGGAAATCGGGCCTCATCTCGCGGCGAGGGGGAAGTCTCATGGTTTTTCTCAAGTTGCGGCGGGAACCTGGGGTATATTCTCGAGTTACGACGGGGATGGCCCTTCCACACACGTGTTTGTTCAGCGACGTCAGGACTCCTGCCTAGTTGCGAGGGACAACTCGGGATTCTCCTCGAGGCTTGGCAGGGCAATTGGGACGCCTCTCCAGCTGAGGCGGGAGACCAAGGGTCCCTTTCCACGTGCCACAGGAATCCTGGGACTCCTATCAAGTTTCACGAGGAGTCAGGCATCGTCTCCTTTGGAGGCACTGATCTCAGCGTACCTCTGGAGTTTTCAAAGGATTTGAGGCGTCTGGTCGCGATGATGTGGGGAACTGGGTCTTTCTCTGTGGTCTCCACAGGGGATTCAAACATCCTTTCATCTTGGGAGATGCAAGACGAGCCTGCATTCAAGTCACTGCAGGGATATCCGGCATTATTTCGCGTCAGGGCATCGCAGTGTCCATTCCACTTGAGGCCGCAAACTCAGGGTCCCTCTCACATACCTAGAGCTGAGAGAAGCCTTCTCTTGAGGTGCTTGTGGTAAGGTGGTATTCCTCTGGAGTCGAAGCCAGGGACTAACCTCTCATCTCGAGTTGATTTTTGGTCCACGGAGCTCTTTCGTGTAGCTACAGTGACCTCAGGATCCCTCTTGCCTTGAAACAGTGTTCTTGGGGTTTCTCTGGAGTGCCATCAAGGAAATCAAGGCTCCTTTCATGTGTGATGTGCAACACGGAATTGTTCTGCACGCAGAGCAGGGGAATCGGGCCTCATCTCGCGGCGAGGGGGAAGTCTCATGGTTTTTCTCGAGTTGCGGCCGGAACCTGGGGTATATTCTCGAGTTACGACGGGGATGGCCCTTCCACACACGTGTTTGTTCAGCGACGTCAGGACTCCTGCCTAGTTGCGAGGGACAACTCGGGATTCTCCTTGAGGCTTGGCAGGGCAATTGGGACGCCTCTCCATCTGAGGCGGAAGACCAAGGGTCCCTTTCCACGTGCCACAGGAATCCTGGGACTCCTATCAAGTTTCATGAGGAGTCAGGCATCGTCCCTTTTGGAGGCACTGATCTCCGCGTACCTCTGGAGTTTTCAAAGAATTTGAGGCTTCCGGTCGCGATGAGGTGGGGAACTAGGTCTTTCTCTGTGGTCTCCACAGGGGATTCAAACATCCTTTCATCTTGGTAGATGCGAGACGAGCCGGCATTCAAGTCACTGCAGAGATATCTGGCCTTATTTCCAATCAGGGCATCGCGGTGTCCATTCCACTTGAGGCCGCAAACTCAGGGTCCCTCTCACATACCTAGAGCTGAGAGAAGCCTCCTCTTGAGGTGCTTGTGGTAAGGTGGTATTCCTCTGGAGTCGAAGCCAGGGACTAACCTCTCATCTCGAGTCGATTTTTGGTCCACGGAGCTCTTTCGTGCTGCTACAGTGACTTCAGGATCCCTCTAGCCTTGAAACAGTGTTCTTGGGGTTTCTCTTGAGTGCCATCAAGGAAATCAAGGCTCCTTTCATGTGTGATGTGCAACACGGAATTGCTCTGCACGCAGTGCAGCGGAATCGGGCCTCATCTCGCGGCGAGGGGGAAGTCTCATGGTTTTTCTCGAGTTGCGGCGGGAACCTGGGGTATATTCTCGAGTTACGACGGGGATGGCCCTTCCACCCACGTGTTTGTTCAGCGACGTCAGGACTCCTGCCTAGGTGCGAGGGAAAACTCGGGATTCTCCTCGAGGCTTGGCAGGGCAATTGGGACGCCTCTGCAGCTGAGGCAGGAGACCAAGGGTCCCTTTCCACGTGCCACAGGAATCCTGGGACCCCTATCAAGTTTCACGAGGAGTCAGGCATCGTCTCCTTTGGAGGCACTGATCTCCGCGTACCTCTGGAGTTTTCAAAGAATGTGAGGCCTCCGGTCGCGATGAGGTGGGGAACTAGGTCTTTCTCTGTGGTCTCCACAGGGGATTCAGACATCCTTTCGTCTTGGGAGATGCAAGACGAGCCTGCATTCAAGTCACTGCATGGATATCCAGCCTTATTTCGCGACAGGGCATCTCAGTGTCCATTCCACTTGAGGCCGCAAACTCAGGGTCCCTCTCACATACCTACAGCTGAGAGAAGCCTCCTCTTGAGGTGCTTGTGGTAAGGTGGTATTCCTCTGGAGTTGAAGCCAGGGACTAACCTCTCATCTGGAGTTGATTTTTGGTCCACGGAGTTCTTTCGTGTTGCTACAGTGACCTGAGGATCCCTCTAGCCTTGAAACAGTGTTCTTGGGGTTTCTCTGGAGTGCCATCAAGGAAATCAAGGCTCCTTTCATGTGTGATGTGCAGCACGGAATTGCTCTGCACGCAGTGCAGGGAAATCGGGCCTCATCTCGCGGCGAGGGGGAAGTCTCATGGTTTTTCTCAAGTTGCGGCGGGAACCTGGGGTATATTCTCGAGTTACGACGGGGATGGCCCTTCCACACACGTGTTTGTTCAGCGACGTCAGGACTCCTGCCTAGTTGCGAGGGACAACTCGGGATTCTCCTCGAGGCTTGGCAGGGCAATTGGGACGCCTCTCCAGCTGAGGCGGGAGACCAAGGGTCCCTTTCCACGTGCCACAGGAATCCTGGGACTCCTATCAAGTTTCACGAGGAGTCAGGCATCGTCTCCTTTGGAGGCACTGATCTCAGCGTACCTCTGGAGTTTTCAAAGGATGTGAGGCGTCTGGTCGCGATGATGTGGGGAACTGGGTCTTTCTCTGTGGTCTCCACAGGGGATTCAAACATCCTTTCATCTTGGGAGATGCAAGACGAGCCTGCATTCAAGTCACTGCAGGGATATCCGGCATTATTTCGCGTCAGGGCATCGCAGTGTCCATTCCACTTGAGGCCGCAAACTCAGGGTCCCTCTCACATACCTAGAGCTGAGAGAAGCCTCCTCTTGAGGTGCTTGTGGTAAGGTGGTATTCCTCTGGAGTCGAAGCCAGGGACTAACCTCTCATCTCGAGTTGATTTTTGGTCCACGGAGCTCTTTCGTGTAGCTACAGTGACCTCAGGATCCCTCTTGCCTTGAAACAGTGTTCTTGGGGTTTCTCTGGAGTGCCATCAAGGAAATCAAGGCTCCTTTCATGTGTGATGTGCAACACGAAATTGTTCTGCACGCAGAGCAGGGGAATCGGGCCTCATCTCGCGGCGAGGGGGAAGTCTCATGGTTTTTCTCAAGTTGCGGCCGGAACCTGGGGTATATTCTCGAGTTACGACGGGGATGGCCCTTCCACACACGTGTTTGTTCAGCGACGTCAGGACTCCTGCCTAGTTGCGAGGGACAACTCGGGATTCTCCTTGAGGCTTGGCAGGGCAATTGGGACGCCTCTCCAGCTGAGGCGGAAGACCAAGGGTCCCTTTCCACGTGCCACAGGAATCCTGGGACTCCTATCAAGTTTCATGAGGAGTCAGGCATCGTCCCTTTTGGAGGCACTGATCTCCGCGTACCTCTGGAGTTTTCAAAGAATTTGAGGCTTCCGGTCGCGATGAGGTGGGGAACTAGGTCTTTCTCTGTGGTCTCCACAGGGGATTCAAACATCCTTTCATCTTGGTAGATGCGAGACGAGCCGGCATTCAAGTCACTGCAGAGATATCTGGCCTTATTTCCAATCAGGGCATCGCGGTGTCCATTCCACTTGAGGCCGCAAACTCAGGGTCCCTCTCACATACCTAGAGCTGAGAGAAGCCTCCTCTTGAGGTGCTTGTGGTAAGGTGGTATTCCTCTGGAGTCGAAGCCAGGGACTAACCTCTCATCTCGAGTCGATTTTTGGTCCACGGAGCTCTTTCGTGCTGCTACAGTGACTTCAGGATCCCTCTAGCCTTGAAACAGTGTTCTTGGGGTTTCTCTTGAGTGCCATCAAGGAAATCAAGGCTCCTTTCATGTGTGATGTGCAACACGGAATTGCTCTGCACGCAGTGCAGGGGAATCGGGCCTCATCTCGCGGCGAGGGGGAAGTCTCATGGTTTTTCTCGAGTTGCGGCGGGAACCTGGGGTATATTCTCGAGTTACGACGGGGATGGCCCTTCCACCCACGTGTTTGTTCAGCGACGTCAGGACTCCTGCCTAGGTGCGAGGGAAAACTCGGGATTCTCCTCGAGGCTTGGCAGGGCAATTGGGACGCCTCTGCAGCTGAGGCAGGAGACCAAGGGTCCCTTTCCACGTGCCACAGGAATCCTGGGACTCCTATCAAGTTTCACGAGGAGTCAGGCATCGTCTCCTTTGGAGGCACTGATCTCCGCGTACCTCTGGAGTTTTCAAAGAATGTGAGGCCTCCGGTCGCGATGAGGTGGGGAACTAGGTCTTTCTCTGTGGTCTCCACAGGGGATTCAGACATCCTTTCGTCTTGGGAGATGCAAGACGAGCCTGCATTCAAGTCACTTCAGGGATATGCGGCCTTATTTCGAGTCAGGGCATCGCGGTGTCCATTCCACTTGAGGCCGCAAACTCAGGGTCCCTCTCACATACCTAGAGCTGAGAGAAGCCTCCTCTTGAGGCACTTGTGGTAAGGTGGTATTCCTCTGGAGTCGAAGCCAGGGACTAACCTCTCATCTCGAGTTGATTTTTGGTCCACGGAGCTCTTTCGTGTTGCTACAGCAACCTCAGGATCCCTCTAGCCTTGAAACAGTGTTCTTGGGGTTTCTCGGGAGTACCATCAAGGAAATCAAGGTTCCTTTCATGTTTGATGTGCAACACGGAATTGCGCTGCATGCAGTGCAGGAGAATCGAGCGTCATCTCGCGGCGAGGGGGAAGTCTCATAATTTTTCTCGAGCTGCGGCGGGAATCTGGGGTATATTCTCGAGTTACGACGGGGATGGCCATTCCACCCACGTGTTTGTTCAGTGACGTCAGGACTCCTGCCTAGTTGCGAGGGACAACTCGGGATTCTCCTCGAGGCTTGGCAGGGCAATTGGGATGCCTCTCCAGCTGAGGCGGGAGACCAAGGGTCCCTTTCGACGTGCCACAGGAATCCTGGGACTCCTATCAAGCTTCACGAGGAGTCAGGCATCGTCTCCTTTGGAGGCACTGATCTCCGTGTACCTCTGGATTTTTCAAAGAATGTGAGGCCTCCGGTCGCGATGAGGTGGGGAACTAGGTCTTTCTCTGTGGTCTCCAAAGGGGATTCAGACATCCTTTCGTCTTGGGAGATGCAAGACGAGCCTGCATTCAAGTCACTGCATGGATATCCAGCCTTATTTCGCGACAGGGCATCTCAGTGTCCATTCCACTTGAGACTGCAAACTCAGGGTCCCTCTCACATACCTACAGCTGAGAGAAGCCTCCTCTTGAGGTGCTTGTGGTAAGGTGGTATTCCTCTGGAGTTGAAGCCAGGGACTAACCTCTCATCTGGAGTTGATTTTTGGTCCACGGAGTTCTTTCGTGTTGCTACAGTGACCTGAGGATCCCTCTAGCCTTGAAACAGTGTTCTTGGGGTTTCTCTGGAGTGCCATCAAGGAAATCAAGGCTCCTTTCATGTTTGATGTGCAACACGGAATTGCTCTGCATGTAGTGCAGGAGAATCGAGCCTCATCTCGCGGCGAGGGGGAAGTCTCATGGTTTTTCTCGAGTTGCGGCGGGAACCTGGGGTATATTCCCGAGTTATGACGGGGATGGACCTTCCACCCAAGTGTTTGTTCAGCGACGGCAGGACTCCTGCCTAGTTGCGAGGGAAAACTCGGGATTCTCCTCGAGGCTTGGCAGGGCAATTGGGACGCCTCTCCAGCTGAGGCGGGAGACCAAGGGTCCCTTTCCACGTGCCACAGGAATCCTGGGACTCCTATCAAGTTTCACGGGGAGTCAGGCATCGTCTCCTTTGGAGGCACTGATCTCCGCGTACCTCTGGAGTTTTCAAAGGATGTGAGGCCTCCGGTCGCGATGAGGTGGGGAACTAGGTCTTTCTCTGTGGTCTCCACAGGGGATTCAGACATCCTTTCGTCTTGGGAGATGCAAGACGAGCCTGCATTCAAGTCACTGCAGGGATATCCGGCGTTATTTCGAGTCAGGGCATCGCGGTGTCCATTCCACTTGAGGCCGCAAACTCAGGGTCCCTCTCACATACCTAGAGCTGAGAGAAGCCTCCTCTTGAGGTGCTTGTGGTAAGGTGGTATTCCTCTGGAGTCGAAGCCAGGGACTAACCTCTCATCTCCAGTTGATTTGTGGTCCACGGAGCTCATTCGTGTTGCTACAGTGACCTCAGGATCCCTCTAGCCTTGAAACAGTGTTCTTGGGGTTTCTCTGGAGTGCCACCAAGGAAATCAAGGCTCCTTCAATTTTTGATGTGCAACACGGAATTGCTCTGCACGCAGTGCAGGGGAATCGGGCCTCATCTCGCGGCGAGGGGGAAGTCTCATGGTTTTTCTCGAGTTGCGGCGGGAACCTGGAGTATATTCTCGAGTTACGACGGGGATGGCCCTTCCACCACATGTTTGTTAAGCGACGTCAGGACTCCTACCTAGTTGCGAGGGACAACTCGGGATTCCCCTCGAGGCTTGGCAGGGCAATTGGGACGCCTCTCCAGCTGAGGCGGGAGACCAAGGGTCCCTTTCCATGTGCCTCAGGAATCCTGGGACTCCTATAAATTTTCACGAGGAGTCAGGCATCGTCTCCTTTGGAGGCACTGATCTCCGCGTACCTCTGGAGTTTTCAAAGGATGTGAGGCCTCAGGTCGCCATGAGGTGGGGAACAAGGTGTTTCTCTGTGGTCTCCACAGGGGATTCAGACATTCTTTCATCTTGGGAGATGCAAGACGAGCCTACATTCAAGTCACTGCAGGGATATTCGGCCTTATTTCGAGTCAGGGCATCGCGGTGTCCATTCCACTTGAGGCCGCAAACTCAGGGTCCCTCTCACATACCTAGAGCTGAGAGAAGCCTCCTCTTGAGGTGCTTGTGGTAAGGTGGTATTCCTCTGGAGTCGAAGCCAGGGACTAACTTCTCATCTCGAGTTGATTTTTGGTTAACGGAGTTTTTCTTGTTGCTACAGTGACCTCAGGATCCCTCTAGCCTTGAAGCAGTGTTCTTGGGGTTTCTCTGGAGTGCCATCAAGGAAATCAAGGCTCCTTTCATGTGTGATGTGCAACACGGAATTGCTCTGCACGCAGTGCAGGGGAATCGGGCCACATCTCGCGGCGAGGGGGAAGTCTCATTGTTTTTCTCGAATTGCGGCAGGAATCTGGGGTATATTCTCGAGTTACGTTGGGGATGGCCCTTCCATCCACGTGTTTGTTCAGCGACGTCAGGACTCCTGCCTAGTTGCGAGGAACAAATCTGGATTCACCTCGAGGCTTGCCAGGGCAATTGGGACGCCTCTCCAGTTGAGGCGGGAGACCAAGGGTCCCTTTCCACGTGCCACAGGAATCCTGGGACTCCTATCAAGTTTCACGAGGAGTCAGGCATCGTCTCCTTTGGAGGCACTGATCTCCGCGTACCCCTGGAGTTTTCAAAGGATGTGAGGCCTCCGGTCGCGATGAGGTGGGGAACTAGCTCTTTCTCTGTGGTTTTCACAGGGGATTCAGACATCCTTTCATCTTGGGAGATGCAAGACGAGCCTGTATTCAAGTCACTGCAGGGATATCCGGCGTTATTTCGAGTCAGGGCATCGCGGTGTCCATTCCACTTGAGGCCGCAAACTCAGGGTCCCTCTCACATACCTAGAGCTGAGAGAAGTCTCTTCTTGAGTTGCTTGTGGTAAGGTGGTATTCCTCTGGAGTCGAAGCCAGGGACTAACCTCTCATCTCCAGTTGATTTTTGGTCCACGGAGCTCATTCGTGTTGCTACAGTGACCTCAGGATCCCTCGAGCCTTGAAACAGTGTTCTTGGGCATTCTCTGGAGTGCCACCAGGGAAATCAAGGCTCCTTTCATGTGTGATGTGCAACACGGTTTTGCTCTGCACGCAGAGCAGGGGAATCGGGCCTCATCTCGCAGCGAGGGGGAAGTCTCATGGTTTTTCTCGATTTGCGGCGGGAACCTGGGGTATATTCTCGAGTTACGACGGGGATGGCCCTTCCACACACGTGTTTGTTCAGCGACGGCAGGACTACTGCCTAGTTGCGAGGGACAACTCGGGATTCTCCTCGAGGCTTGGCAGGGCAATTGGGACGCCTCTCCAGCTGAGGCGGGAGACCAAGGGTCCCTTTCCACGTGCCACAGGAATCCTGGGACTCCTATCAAGTTTCACGAGGAGTCAGGCATCGTCTCCTTTGGAGGCACTGATCTCCGCGTACCTCTGGAGTTTTCAAAGGATGTGAGGCCTCCGGTCGCGATGAGGTGGGGAACTAGGTCTTTCTCTGTGGTCTACACAGGGGATTCAGACATCCTTTCATCTTGGGAGATGCAAGACGAGCCTGCATTCAAGTCACTGCAGGGATATCCGGCGTTATTTCGCGTCAGGGCATCGCAGTGTCCATTCCACTTGAGGCCGCAAAATCATGGTCCCTCTCACATACCTAGAGCTGAGAGAAGCCTCCTCTTGAGGTGCTTGTGGTAAGGTGGTATTCCTCTGGAGTTGTAGCCAGGGACTAACTTCTCATCTCGAGTTGATTTTTGGTTAACGGAGTTTTTCGTGTTGCTACAGTGACCTCAGGATCCCTCTAGCCTTGAAGCAGTGTTCTTGGGGTTTCTCTGGAGTGCCATCAAGGAAATCAAGGCTCCTTTAATGTGTGATGTGCAACACGGAATTGCTCTGCACGCAGTGCAGGGGAATCGGGCCTCATCTTGCGGCGAGGGGGAAGTCTCATGGTTTTTCTCGAGTTGCGGCGGGAACCTGGGGTATATTCTCGAGTTACGACGGGGATGGCCCTTCCACACACGTGTTTGTTCAGCGACGTCAGGACTCTTGCCTAGTTGCGAGGGACAACTCGGGATTCTCCTCGAGGCTTGGCAGGGCAATTGGGACGCCTCTCCAGCTGAGGCGGGAGACCAAGGGGCACTTTCCACGTGCCACAGGAATCCTGGGACTCCTATCAAGTTTCACGAGGAGTCAGGCATCGTCTCCTTTGGAGGCACTGATCTCCGCGTACCTCTGGAGTTTTCAAAGGATGTGAGGCCTCCGGTCACGATGTGGTGGGGAACTAGGTCTTTCGCTGTGGTCCCCACAGGGGATTCAGACATCCTTTCGTCTTGGGTAATGCAAGACGAACCTGCATTCAAGTCACTGCAGGGATATCCGGCCTTATTTCGAGTCAGGGCATCCCGGTGTCCATTCCACTTGAGGCCGCAAACTCACGGTCCCTCTCACATACCTAGAGCTGAGAGAAGCCTCCTCTTGAGCTGCTTGTGGTAAGGTGGTATTCCTCTGGAGTCGAAGCCAGGGACTAGCCTCTTACCTCGAGTTGATTTTTGGTCCACAGAGCTCTTTCGTGTTGCTACAGTGACCTCAGGATCCCTCTAGCCTTGAAACAGTGTTCTTGGGGTTTCTCTGGAGTGCCATCAAGGAAATCAAGGCTCCTTTCATGTGTGATGTGCAACACGGAATTGCTCTGCATGCAGTGCAGGGGAATCGGGCCTCATCTTGCGGCGAGGGGGAAGTCTCATGGTTTTTCTCGAGTTGCGGCAAGAACCTGGGGTATATTCTCGAGTTACGACGGGGATGGCCCTTCCACACACGTGTTTGTTCAGCGACGGCAGGACTCCTGCCTAGTTGCGAGGGACAACTCGGGATTCTCCTTGAGGCTTGGCAGGGCAATTGGGACGCCTCTCCAGCTGAGGCGGGAGACCAAGGGTCCCTTTCCACGTGCCACAGGAATCCTGGGACTCCTATCAAGTTTCACGAGGAGTCAGGCATCGTCTCCTTTGGAGGCACTGATCTCCGCGTACCCCTGGAGTTTTCAAAGGATGTGAGGCCTCCGGTCGCGATGAGGTGGGGAACTAGGTCTTTCTCTGTGGTCTCCACAGGGGATTCAGACATCCTTTCATCTTGGGAGATGCAAGACGAGCCTGCATTCAAGTCACTGCAGGGATATTCGTCGTTATTTCGCGTTAGGGTATCGCAGTGTCCATTCCACTTGAGGCCGCAAACTGAGGGTCCCTCTCACATACCTAGAGCTGAGAGAAGCCTCTTCTTGAGGTGCTTGTGGTAAGGTGGTATTCCTCTGGAGTCGAACCCAGGGACTAACTTCTCATCTCGAGTTGATTGTTGGTCCACGGAGCTCTTTCGTGTTGCTACAGTGACCTCAGGATCCCTCTAGCCTTGAAACAGTGTTCTTGGGCATTCTCTGGAGTGCCATCAAGGAAATCAAGGCTCCTTTCATGTTTGATGTGCAACACGGAATTGCTTTGAATGCAGTGCAGGGGAATCGGGCCTCATCTTGCGGCGAGGGGGAAGTCTCATGGTTTTTCTCGAGTTGCGGCGGGAACCTGGGGTATATTTTCGAGTTACGATGGGGATGGCCCTTCCACTCACGTGTTTGTTCAGCGACGTCAGGACTCCTGCCTAGATGCGAGGGACAACTCGGGATTCTCCTCGAGGCTTGGCAGGGCAATTGGGACGCCTCTCCAGCTGAGGCGGGAGACCAAGGGTCCCTTTCCACGTGCCACAGGAATCCTGGGACTCCTATCAAGTTTCACGAGGAGTCAGGCATCGTCTCCTTTGGAGGCACTGATCTCAGTGTACCTCTGGAGTTTTCAAAGTATGTGAGGCCTCCGGTCGCGAAGAGGTGGGGAACTAGGTCTTTCTCTGTGGTCTCCACAGGGGATTCAGACATCCTTTCGTCTTGGGAGATGCAAGACGAGCCTGCATTCAAGTCACTGCAGGGATATCCTGCCTTATTTCAAGTCAGGGCATCGCGGTGTCCATTCCACTTGAGGCCGCAAACTCAGGGTCCCTCTCACATACCTAGAGCTGAGAGAAGACTCCTCTTGAGGTGCTTGTGGTAAGGTGGTTTCCTCTGGAGTCGAAGCCAGGGACTAACCTCTCATCTCGAGTTGATTTTTGGTCCACGGAGCTCTTTCATGTTGCTACAGTGACCTCAGGATCCCTCTAGCCTTGAAACAGTGTTCTTGGGGTTTCTCTGGAGTGCCATCAAGGAAATCAAGGCTCCTTTCATGTGTGATGTGCAGCACGGAATTGCTCTGCACGCAGTGCAGGGGAATCGGGCCTCATCTCGCGGCGAGGGGGAAGTCTCATGGTTTTTCTCGAGTTGCGGCGGGAACCTGGGGTATATTCTCGAGTTACGACGGGGATGGCCCTTCCACACACGTCTTTGTTCAGCGACGTCAGGACTCCTGCCTAGTTGCGAGGGACAACTCGGGATTCTCCTCGAGGCTTGGCAGGGCAATTGGGACGCCTCTCCAGCTGAGGCGGGAGACCAAGGGTCCCTTTCCACATGCCACAGGAATCCTGGGACTCCTATCAAGTTTCACGAGGAGTCAGGCATCGTCTCCTTTGGAGGCACTGATCTCCACGTACCTCTGGACTTTTCAAAGGATGTGAGGCCTCCGGTCGCGATGAGGTGGGGAACTAGGTCTTTCTCTGTGGTCTCCACAGGGGATTCAGACATCCTTTCATCTTGGGAGATGCAAGACGAGCCTGCATTCCAGTCACTGCAGGGATATACAGCCTTATTTCGAGTCAGGGCATCGCGGTGTCCATTCCACTTGAGGCCGCAAACTCAGGGTCCCTCTCACATACCTAGAGCTGAGAGAAGCCTCCTCTTGTGGTGCTTGTGGTAAGGTGGTATTCCTCTGGAGTCAAAGCCAGGTACTAACCTCTCATCTCGAGTTGATTTTTGGTCCACGGAGCTCTTTAGTGTTGCTACAGTGACATCAGGATCCCTCTAGCCTTGAAACTGTTCTTGGGGTTTCTCTGGAGTGCCATCAAGGAAATCAAGGCTCCTTTCATGTGTGATGTGCAGCACGGAATTGCTCTGCACGCAGTGCAGGGGAATCGGGCCTCATCTCGCGGCGAGGGGGAAGTCTCATGGTTTTTCTCAAGTTGCGGCGGGAACCTGGGGTATATTCTCGAGTTACGACGGGGATGGCCCTTCCACACACGTGTTTGTTCAGCGACGACAGGACTCCTGCCTAGTTGCGAGGGACAACTCGGGATTCTCCTCGAGGCTTGGCAGGGCAATTGGGACGCCTCTCCAGCTGAGGCGGGAGACCAAGGGTCCCTTTCCACGTGCCACAGGAATCCTGGGACTCCTATCAAGTTTCACGAGGAGTCAGGCTTCGTCTCCTTTGGAGGCACTGATCTCAGCGTACCTCTGGAGTTTTCAAAGGATTTGAGGTGTCTGGTCGCGATGATGTGGGGAACTGGGTCTTTCTCTGTGGTCTCCACAGGGGATTCAAACATCCTTTCATCTTGGGAGATGCAAGACGAGCCTGCATTCAAGTCACTGCAGGGATATCCGGCATTATTTCGCGTCAGGGCATCGCAGTGTCCATTCCACTTGAGGCCGCAAACTCAGGGTCCCTCTCACATACCTAGAGCTGAGAGAAGCCTCCTCTTGAGGTGCTTGTGGTAAGGTGGTTTTCCTCTGGAGTAGAAGCCAGGGACTAACCTCTCATCTCGAGTTGATTTTTGGTCCACGGAGCTCTTTCGTGTAGCTACAGTGACCTCAGGATCCCTCTTGCCTTGAAACAGTGTTCTTGGGGTTTCTCTGGAGTGCCATCAAGGAAATCAAGGCTACTTTCATGTGTGATGTGCAACACGGAATTGTTCTGCACGCAGAGCAGGGGAATCGGGCCTCATCTCGCGGAGAGGGGGAAGTCTCATGGTTTTTCTCAAGTTGCGGCCGGAACCTGGGGTATATTCTCGAGTTACGACGGGGATGGCCCTTCCACACACGTGTTTGTTCAGCGACGTCAGGACTCCTGCCTAGTTGCGAGGGACAACTCGGGATTCTCCTTGAGGCTTGGCAGGGCAATTGGGACGCCTCTCCAGCTGAGGCGGAAGACCAAGGGTCCCTTTCCACGTGCCACAGGAATCCTGGGACTCCTATCAAGTTTCATGAGGAGTCAGGCATCGTCCCTTTTAGAGGCACTGATCTCCGCGTACCTCTGGAGTTTTCAAAGAATTTGAGGCTTCCGGTCGCGATGAGGTGGGGAACTAGGTCTTTCTCTGTGGTCTCCACAGGGGATTCAAACATCCTTTCATCTTGGTAGATGCGAGACGAGCCAGCATTCAAGTCACTGCAGAGATATCTGGCCTTATTTCCAATCAGGGCATCGCGGTGTCCATTCCACTTGAGGCCGCAAACTCAGGGTCCCTCTCACATACCTAGAGCTGAGAGAAGCCTCCTCTTGAGGTGCTTGTGGTAAGGTGGTATTCCTCTGGAGTCGAAGCCAGGGACTAACCTCTCATCTCGAGTCGATTTTTGGTCCACGGAGCTCTTTCGTGCTGCTACAGTGACTTCAGGATCCCTCTAGCCTTGAAACAGTGTTCCTGGGGTTTCTCTGGAGTGCCATCAAGGAAATCAAGGCTCCTTTCATGTGTGATGTGCAACACGGAATTGCTCTGCACGCAGTGCAGGGGAATCGGGCCTCATCTCGCGGCGAGGGGGAAGTCTCATGGTTTTTCTCGAGTTGCGGCGGGAACCTGGGGTATATTCTCGAGTTACGACGGGGATGGCCCTTCCACCCACGTGTTTGTTCAGCGACGTCAGGACTCCTGCCTAGGTGCGAGGGAAAACTCGGGATTCTCCTCGAGGCTTGGCAGTGCAATTGGGACGCCTCTCCAGCTGAGGCGGGAGACCAAGGGTCCCTTTCCACGTGCCACAGGAATCCTGGGACTCCTATCAAGTTTCACGAGGAGTCAGGCATCGTCTCCTTTGGAGGCACTGATCTCCGCGTACCTCTGGAGTTTTCAAAGGATGTGAGGCCTCCGTTCGTCATGAAGTGGGGAACTAGGTCTTTCTCTGTGGTCTCCACAGGGGATTCAGACATCCTTTCATCTTGGGAGATGCAAGACGAGCCTGCATTCAAGTCACTTCAGGGATATCCGGCCTTGTTTCGCGTCAGGGCATCGCAGTGTCCATTCCACTTGAGGCCGCAAAATCAGGGTTCCTCTCACACACCTAGAGCTGAGAGAAGCCTCCTCTTGAGGAGCTTGTGGTAAGGTGGTATTCCTCTGGAGTTGAAGCCAGGGACTAACCTCTCATCTCGAGTTGATTTGTGGTCCACGGAGCTCTTTCGTGTTGCTACAGTGACCTCAGGATCCCTCTAGCCTTGAAACAGTGTTCTTGGGGTTTCTCTGGAGTGCCATCAAGGAAATCAAGGCTCCTTTCATGTGTGATGTGCAACACGGAATTGCTCTGGATGCAGTGCAGGGGAATCGGGCCTCATCTCACGGCGAGGGGGATGTCTCATGGTTTTTCTCGAGTTGCGGCGAGTACCTGGGGTATATTCTCGAGTTACGACGGGGATGGCCCTTCCACCCACGTGTTTATTCAGCGACGGCAGGACTCCTGCCTAGTTGCGAGGGACAACTCGGGATTTTCCTCGAGGCTTGCAAGGGCAATTGGAACGCCTCTCCAGCTGAGGAGGGAGACTAAGGGTCCCTTTCCACGTGCCACAGGAATCCTGGGACTCCTATCAAGGTTCACGAGGAGTCAGGCATCGTCTCCTTTGGAGGCACTGATCTCCGCGTACCTCTGGAGTTTTCAAAGGATGTGAGGCCTCCGGTCGCGATGAGGTGGGGAACTAAGTCTTTCTCTGTGGTCTCCACAGCGGATTCAGACATCCTTTCGTCTTGGGAGATGCAAGACGAGCCTGCATTCCAGTCACTGCAGGGATATACAGCCTTATTTCGAGTCAGGGCATCGCGGTGTCCATTCCACTTGAGGCCGCAAACTCAGGGTCCCTCTCACATACCTAGAGCTGAGAGAAGCCTCCTCTTGTGGTGCTTGTGGTAAGGTGGTATTCCTCTGGAGTCAAAGCCAGGGACTAACCTCTCATCTCGAGTTGATTTTTGGTCCACGGAGCTCTTTAGTGTTGCTACAGTGACATAAGTATCCCTCTAGCCTTGAAACTGTTCTTGGGGTTTCTCTGGAGTGCCATCAAGGAAATCAAGGCTCCTTTCATGTGTGATGTGCAGCACGGAATTGCTCTGCACGCAGTGCAGGGGAATCGGGCCCCATCTTGCGGCGAGGGGGAAGTCTCATGGTTTTTCTCGAGTTGCGGTGGGAACCTGGGGTATATTCTCGAGTTACGACGGGGATGGCCCTTCCACACACGTGTTTGTTCAGCGACGTCAGGACTCCTGCCTAGTTGCGAGGGACAACTCGGGATTCTCCTCGAGGCTTGGCAGGCCAATTGGGACGCCTCTCCAGCTGAGGCGGGAGACCAAGGGTCCCTTTCCACGTGCCACAGGAATCCTGGGACTCCTATCAAGTTTCACGAGGAGTCAGGCATCGTCTCCTTTGGAGGCACTGATCTCCGCGTACCTCTGGAGTTTTCAAAGGATGTGAGGCCTCCGGTCACGATGTGGTGGGGAACTAGGTCTTTCGCTGTGGTCCCCACAGGGGATTCAGACATCCTTTCGTCTTGGGAAATGCAAGACGAACCTGCATTCAAGTCACTGCAGGGATATACGGCCTTATTTCGAGTCAGGGCATCGCGGTTTCCTTTCCATTTGTGGCCACACACTCACGGTCCCTCTCACATACCTAGAGCTGAGAGAAGCCTCCTCTTGAGGTGCTTGTGGTAAGGTGGTATTCCTCTGGAGTCGAAGCCAGGGACTAACCTCTAATCTCCAGTTGATTTATGGTCCACGGAGCTCTTTCGTGTTGCTACAGTAACCTCAGGATCCCTCTAGCCTTGAAACAGTGTTCTTGGGGTTTCTCTGGAGTGCCACCAAGGAAATCAAGGCTCCTTCCATGTTTGATGTGCAACACGGAATTGCTCTGCACTCAGTGCAGGGGAATTGGGCCTCATCTCGCGGCGAGGGGGAAGTCTCATGGTTTTTCTCAAGTTGCGGCGGGAACCTGGGGTATATTCTCGAGTTACGACGGGGATGGCCCTTCCACACACGTGTTTGTTCAGCGACGTCAGGACTCCTGCCTAGTTGCGAGGGACAACTCGGGATTCTCTTCGAGGCTTGGCAGGGCAATTTGGAGGCCTCTCCAGCTGAGGCGGGAGACCAAGGGTCCCCTTCCACGTGCCACAGGAATCCTGGGACTCCTATCAAGTTTCACGAGGAGTCAGGCATCTTCTCCTTTGGAGGCACTGATTTCCGCGTACCTCTGGAGTTTTCAAAATATGTGAGGGCTCCGGTCGCGATGAGGTGGGGAACTAGGTCTTTCTCTGTGGTCTCCACAGGGGATTCAGACATCCTTTCGTCTTGGGAGATGCAAGACGAGCCTGCATTCAAGTCACTGCAGGGATATCCGGCGTTATTTCGAGTCAGGGCATCGCGGTGTCCATTCCACTTGAGGCCGCAAACTCAGGGTCCCTCTCACATACCTACAGCTGAGAGAAGCCTCCTCTTGAGGTGCTTGTGGTAAGGTGGTATTCCTCTGGAGTCGAAGCCAGGGACTAACCTCTCATCTCGAGTTGATTCTTGGTCCACGGAGCTCTTTCGTGTGGCTACAGTGACCTCAGGATCCCTCTAGCCTTGAAACAGTGTTCTTGGGGTTTCTCTGGAGTGCCATCAAGGAAATCAAGGCTCCTTTCATGTGTGATGTGCAACACGGAATTGCTCTGCACGCAGTGCAGGGGAATCGGGCCTCATCTCGCAGCGAGGGGGAAGTCTCATGGTTTTTCTCGAGTTGCGGTGGGAACCTGGGGTATATTCTCGAGTAACGACGGGGATGGCCCTTCCACACACGTGTTTGTTCAGCGACGTCAGGACTCCTGCCTAGTTGCGAGGGACAACTCGGGATTCTCCTCGAGGCTTGGCAGGGCAATTGGGACGCCTCTCCAGCTGAGGCGGGAGACCAAGTGTCCCTTTCCACGTGCCAGAGGAATCCTGGGACTCCTATCAAGTTTCACGAGGAGTCAGGCATCGTCTCCTTTGGAGGCACTGATCTCCGCGTACCTGTAGAGTTTTCAAAGGATGTGAGGCCTCCGGTCGCGATGAGGTGGGGAACTAGGTCTTTCTCTGTGGTCTCCACAGGGGATTCAGACATCCTTTCATCTTGGGAGATGCAAGACGAGCCTGCATTCAAGTCACTGCAGGGATATCCGTCGTTATTTCGCGTTAGGGCATCGCAGTGTCCATTCCACTTTAGGCCGCAAAATCAGGGTCCCTCTCACATACCTAGAGCTGAGAGAAGCCTCCTCTTGAGGTGCTTGTGGTAAGGTGGTATTCCTCTGGAGTCGAAACCAGGGACTAACTTCTCATCTCGAGTTGATTTTTGGTCCACTGAGCTCTTTCGTGTTGCTACAGTGACCTCAGGATCCCTCTAGCCTTGAAACAGTGTTCTTGGGCTTTCTCTGGAGTGCCATCAAGGAAATCAAGGCTCCTTTCATGTGTGATGTGCAACACGGAATTGCTTTGAATGCAGTGCAGGGGAATCGGGCCTCATCTTGCGGCGAGGGGGAAATCTCATGGTTTTTCTCGAGTTGCGGCGGGAACCTGGGGTATATTTTCGAGTTACGACGGGGATGGCCCTTCCACCTACGTGTTTGTTCAGCGACGTCAGGACTCCTGCCTAGATGCGAGGGACAACTCGGGATTCTCCTCGAGGCTTGGCAGGGCAATTGGGACGCCTCTCCAGCTGAGGCGGGAGACCAAGGGTCCCTTTCCACGTGCCACAGGAATCCTGGGACTCCTATCAAGTTTCACGAGGAGTCAGGCTTCGTCTCCTTTGGAGGCACTGATCTCAGTGTACCTCTGGAGTTTCCAAAGTATGTGAGGCCTCCGGTCGCGATGAGGTGGGGAACTAGGTCTTTCTCTGTGGTCTCCACAGGGGATTCAGACATCCTTTCGTCTTGGGAGATGCAAGACGAGCCTGCATTCAAGTCACTGCAGGGATATTCGGCCTTATTTCAAGTCAGGGCATCGCGGTGTCCATTCCACTTGAGGCCGCAAACTCAGGGTCCGTCTCACATACCTAGAGCTGAGAGAAGCCTCCTCTTGAGGTGCTTGTGGTAAGGTGGTTTCCTCTGGAGTCGAAGCCAGGGACTAACCTCTCATCTCGAGTTGATTTTTGGTCCACGGAGCTCTTTCATGTTGCTACAGTGACCTCAGGATCCCTCTAGCCTTGAAACAGTGTTCTTGGGGTTTCTCTGGAGTGCCATCAAGGAAATCAAGGCTCCTTTCATGTGTGATGTGCAACACGGAATTGCTCTGCACGCAGTGCAGGGGAATCGGGCCCCATCTTGCGGCGAGGGGGAAGTCTCATGGTTTTTCTCGAGTTGCGGTGGGAACCTGGGGTATATTCTCGAGTTACGACGGGGATGGCCCTTCCACACACGTGTTTGTTCAGCGACGTCAGGACTCCTGCCTAGTTGCGAGGGACAACTCGGGATTCTCCTCGAGGCTTGGCAGGCCAATTGGGACGCCTCTCCAGCTGAGGCGGGAGACCAAGGGTCCCTTTCCACGTGCCACAGGAATCCTGGGACTCCTATCAAGTTTCATGAGGAGTCAGGCATCGTCCCTTTTGGAGGCACTGATCTCCGCGTACCTCTGGAGTTTTCAAAGAATTTGAGGCTTCCGGTCGCGATGAGGTGGGGAACTAGGTCTTTCTCTGTGGTCTCCACAGGGGATTCAAACATCCTTTCATCTTGGTAGATGCGAGACGAGCCGGCATTCAAGTCACTGCAGAGATATCTGGCCTTATTTCCAATCATGGCATCGCGGTGTCCATTCCACTTGAGGCCGCAAACTCAGGGTCCCTCTCACATACCTAGAGCTGAGAGAAGCCTCCTCTTGAGGTGCTTGTGGTAAGGTGGTATTCCTCTGGAGTCGAAGCCAGGGACTAACCTCTCATCTCGAGTCGATTTTTGGTCCACGGAGCTCTTTCGTGCTGCTACAGTGACTTCAGGATCCCTCTAGCCTTGAAACAGTGTTTTTGGGGTTTCTCTGGAGTGCCATCAAGGAAATCAAGGCTCCTTTCATGTGTGATGTGCAACACGGAATTGCTCTGCACGCAGTGCAGCGGAATCGGGCCTCATCTCGCGGCGAGGGGGATGTCTCATGGTTTTTCTCGAGTTGGGGCGGGAACCTGGGGTATATTCTCGAGTTACGACGGGGATGGCCCTTCCACCCACGTGTTTCTTCAGCGAAGTCAGGACTCCTGCCTAGTTGCGAGGGACAACTCGGGATTCTCCTCGAGGCTTGGCAGGGCAATTGGGACGCCTCTCCAGCTGAGGCGGGAGACCAAGGGTCCCTTTCCACGTGCCACAGGAATCCTGGGACTCCTATCAAGTTTCACGAGGAGTCAGGCATCGTCTCCTTTGAAGGCACTGATCTCCGTGTACCTCTGGAGTTTTCAAAGGATGTGAGGCCTCCGGTCGCGATGAGGTGGGGAACTAGGTCTTTCTCTGTGGTCTCCACAGGGGATTCAGACATCCTTTCGTCTTGGGAGATGCAAGACGAGCCTGCATTCAAGTCACTGCAGGGATATCCTGCCTTATTTCGAGTCAGGGCATCGAGGTGCCCTTTCCACTTGAGGCCGCAATCTCAGGGTCCCTCTCTCATAGCTAGAGCTGAGAGAAGCCTCCTCTTGAGGTGCTTGTGGTAAGGTGGTATTCCTCTGGAGTCGAAGCCAGGGACTAACCTCTCATCTCGAGTTGATTCTTGGTCCACAGAGCTCTTTCGTGTTGCTACAGTGACCTCAGGATCCCTCTAGCCTTGAAACAGTGTTCTTGGGGTTTCTCTGGAGTGCCATCAAGGAAATCAAGGCTCCTTTCATGTGTGATGTGCAACACGGAATTGCTCTGCACGCAGTGCAGGGGAATCGGGCCTCATCTCGCGGCGAGGGGGAAGTCTCATGGTTTTTCTCAAGTTGTGGCGGGAACCTGGGGTATATTCTCGAGTTACGACGGGGATGGCCCTTCCACAAACGTGTTTGTTCAGCGACATCAGGACTCCTGCCTAGTTGCGAGGGACAACTCGGGATTCTCCTCGAGGCTTGGCAGGGCAATTGGGACGCCTGTCCAGCTGAGGCGGGAGACCAAGGGTCCCTTTCCACGTGCCACAGGAATCCTGGGACTCCTATCAAGTTTCACGAGGAGTCAGGCATCGTCACTTTTAGAGGCACTGATCTCAGCGTACCTCTGGAGTTTTCAAAGGATTTGAGGCGTCTGGTCGCGATGATGTGGGGAACTGGGTCTTTCTCTGTGGTCTCCACAGGGGATTCAAACATCCTTTCATCTTGGGAGATGCAAGACGAGCCTGCATTCAAGTCACTGCAGGGATATCCGGCATTATTTCGCGTAAGGGCATCGCAGTGTCCATTCCACTTGAGGCCGCAAACTCAGGGTCCCTCTCACATACCTAGAGCTGAGAGAAGCCTCCTCTTGAGGTGCTTGTGGTAAGGTGGTTTTCCTCTGGAGTAGAAGCCAGGGACTAACCTCTCATCTCGAGTTGATTTTTGGTCCACGGAGCTCTTTCGTGTAGCTACAGTGACCTCAGGATCCCTCTTGCCTTGAAACAGTGTTCTTGGGGTTTCTCTGGAGTGCCATCAAGGAAATCAAGGCTCCTTTCATGTGTGATGTGCAACACGGAATTGCTCTGCACGCAGTGCAGGGGAATCGGGCCTCATCTTGCGGCGAGGGGGAAGTCTCATGGTTTTTCTCGAGTTGCGGCGGGAACCTGGGGTATATTCTCGAGTTACGACGGGGATGGCCCTTCCACACACGTGTTTGTTCAGCGACGTCAGGACTCCTGCCTAGTTGCGAGGGACAACTCGGGATTCTCCTTGAGGCTTGGCAGGGCAATTGGGACGCCTCTCCAGCTGAGGCGGAAGACCAAGGGTCCCTTTCCACGTGCCACAGGAATCCTGGGACTCCTATCAAGTTTCATGAGGAGTCAGGCATCGTCCCTTTTGGAGGCACTGATCTCCGCGTACCTCTGGAGTTTTCAAAGAATTTGCGGCTTCCGGTCGCGATGAGGTGGGGAACTAGGTCTTTCTCTGTGGTCTCCACAGGGGATTCAAACATCCTTTCATCTTGGTAGATGCGAGACGAGCCGGCATTCAAGTCACTGAAGGGATATCCGGCCTTATTTCCAATCAGGGCATCGCGGTGTCCATTCCACTTGAGCCCGCAAACTCAGGGTCCCTCTCACATACCTAGAGCTGAGAGAAGCCTCCTCTTGAGGTGCTTGTGGTAAGGTGGTATTCCTCTGGAGTCGAAGCCAGGGACTAACCTCTCATCTTGAGTCGATTTTTGGTCCACGGAGCTCTTTCGTGCTGCTACAGTGACTTCAGGATCCCTCTAGCCTTGAAACAGTGTTCTTGGGGTTTCTCTGGAGTGCCATCAAGGAAATCAAGGCTCCTTTCATGTGTGATGTGCAACACGGAATTGATCTGCAAGCAGTGCAGGGTATCGGGCCTCATTTTGCGGCGAGGGGCAAGTCTCATGGTTTTCCTCGAGTTGCGATGGGAACCTGGGGTTTATTCTCGAGTTACGACGGGGATGGCCCTTCCACACACGTGTTTGTTCTGCGACGTCAGGAGTCCTGCCTAGTTGCGAGGGACAACTCGGGATTCTCCTCGAGGCTTGGCAGGGCAATTGGGACGCCTCTCCAGCTGAGGCGGGAGACCAAGGGTCCCTTTCCACGTGCCACAGGAATCCTGGGACTCCTATCGCTTTTCACGAGGAGTCAGGCATCGGCTCCTTTGGAGGCACTGATCTCCGAGTACCTCTGGAGTTTTCAAAGGATGTGAGGCCACCGGTCGCAATGAGGTGGGGAACTAGGTCTTTTTCTGTGGTCTCCACAGGGGATTCAGACATCCTTTCGTCTTGGGAAATGCAAGACGAGCCTGCATTCAAGTCACTGCAGGGATATCCGGCCTTATTTCGAGTCAGGGCATCGCAGTGTCCATTCCACTTGAGGCCGCAAACTCAGGGTCCCTCTCACATACCTAGAGCTGAGAGAAGCCTTCTCTTGAGGTGCTTGTCGTAAGGTGGTATTCCTCTGGAGTCGAAGCCAGGGACTAACCTCTCATCTCGAGTTGATTTTTGGTCCATGGAGCCCTTTCATGTTGCTACAGTGACCTCAGGATCCCTCTAGCCTTGAAACAGTGTTCTTGGGGTTTCTCTGGAGTGCCATCAAGGAAATCAAGGCTCCTTTCATGTGTGATGTGCAACACGTAATTGCTCTGCACGCAGTGCAGGGGAATCGGGCCTCATCTCGTGGCGAGGGGGAAGTCTCATGGTTTTTCTCGAGTTGCGGCGGGAATCTGGGGTATATTCTCGATTTACGACGGGGAAGGCCCTTCCACCCACGTGTTTGTTCAGCGACGTCAGGACTCCTGCCTAGCTGCGAGGGACAACTCGGGATTCTCCTCGAGGCTTGGCAGGGCAATTGGGACGCCTCTCCAGCTGAGGCGGGAGACCAAGGGTCCCTTTCCACGTGCCACAGGAATCCTGGGACTCCTAAGAAGTTTCACGAGGAGTCAGGCATCGTCTCCTTTGGAGGCACTGATCTCCGCGTACCTCTGGAGTTTTCAAAGGATGTGAGGCCTCCGGTCGCGTGAGGTGGGGAACTAGGTGTTTCTCTGTGGTCTCCACAGGGGATTCAGACATCCTTTCGTCTTGGGAGATGCAAGACGAGCCTGCATTCAAGTCACTGCAGGGATATCCGGCCTTATTTCGAGTCAGGGCATCGCGGTGTCCATTCCACTTGAGGCTGCAAACTCAGGGTCCCTCTCACATACCTAGAACTGTGAGAAGCTTCCTCTTGAGGTGCTTTTGGTAAGGTGATATTCCTCTGGAGTCGAAGCCAGGGACTAACCTCTCATCTCGAGTTGATTTTTGGTCCACGGAGCTCTTTCGTTTTGCTACAGTGACCTCAGGATCCCTCTAGCCTTGAAACAGTGTTCTTGGGGTATCTCTGGAGTGCCATCTAGGAAATCAAGGCTCCTTTCATGTGTGATGTGCAACACGGAATTGCTCTGCACGCAGTGCAGGGGAATCGGGCCTCATCTCGCGGCGAGGGGGAAGTCTCATGGTTTTTCTCGAGTTGCGGCGGGAACCTGGGGTATATTCTCGAGTTACGACGGGGATGGCTCTTCCACCCACGTGTTTGTTCAACGACGTCAGGACTCCTGCCTAGTTGCGAGGGACAACTCGGGATTCTCCTCGAGGCTTGGCAGGGCAATTGGGACGCCTCTCCAGCTGAGGCGGGAGACCAAGTGTCCCTTTCCACGTGCCACAGGAATCCTGGGACTCGTATCAAGTTTCCCGAGGAGTCAGGCATCGTCTCCTTTGGAGGCACTGATCTCCGCGTACCTCTGTAATTTTCAAAGGATGTGAGGCCTCCGGTCGCGATGAGGTGGGTAACTAGGTTTTTCTCTGTGGTCTCCACAGGGGATTCAGACATCCTTTCGTCTTGGGAGATGCAAGACGAGCCTGCATTCAAGTCACTGCAGGGATATCCGGCCTTATTTCGAGTCAGGGCGTCGCCGTGTCCATGCCACTTGAGACCACAAACTCAGGGTCCCTCTCACATAGCTAGAGCTGAGAGAAGCCTCCTCTTGAGGTGCTTGTGGTAAGATGGTATTCCTCTGGAGTCGAAGCCAGGGACTAACCTCTCATCTCGAGTTGATTTTTGGTCCAGGGAGCTCTTTCGTGTTGCTACAGTAACCTCAGGATCCCTCTAGCATTGAAACAGTGTTCTTGGGGTTTCTCTGGAGTGCCATCAAGGAAATCAAGGCTCCTTTCATGTTTGATGTGCAACACGGAATTGCTCTGCATGCAGTGCAGGAGAATCGAGCCTCATCTCGCGGCGAGGGGGAAGTCTCATGGTTTTTCTCGAGTTGCGGCGGGAATCTGGGGTATATTCTCGAGTTATGACGGGGATGGCCCTTCCACCCACGTGTTTGTTCAGTGACGTCAGGACTCTTTCCTAGTTGCGAGGGACAATTCGGGATTCTCCTAGAGGCTTGGCAGAGCAATTGGAATGCCTCTCCAGCTGAGGCGGGAGACCAAGGGTCCCTTTCCACGTGCCACAGGAATCCTGGGACTCCTATCAAGTTTCACGAGGAGTCAGGCATCGTCTCCTTTGGAGGCACTGATCTCCGTGTACCTCTGGAGTTTTCAAAGAATGTGAGGCCTCCGGTCGCGATGAGGTGGGGAACTAGGTCTTTCTCTGTGGTCTCCACAGGGGATTCAGAAATCCTTTCATCTTGGGAAATGAAAGATGAGCCTGCATTCAAGTCACTGCATGGATATCCGGCATTATTTCGAGTCAGGGCATCGCGGTGTCCATTCCACTTGAGGCCGCAAACTCAGGGTCCCTCTCACATACATAGAGCTGAGAGAAGCATTCTCTTGAGGTGCATGTGGTAAGGTGGTATTCCTCTGGAGTCGAAGCCAGGGACTAACCTCTCATCTCGAGTTGATTTTTGGGCCACGGAGCTCTTTCGTGTTGCTACAGTGACCTCAGGATCCCTCGAGCCTTGAAACAGTGTTCTTGGGGTTTCTCTGGAGTGCCACCAAGAAAATCAAGGCTCCTTTCATGTGTGATGTGCAAAACGGAATTGCTCTGCACGCAGTGCAGGGGAATCAGGCCTTATCTCACGGCGAGGGGAAAGTCTCATGGTTTTTCTCGAGTTGCGGCGGGAACCTGGGGTATATTCCCGAGTTACGACTGGGATGGCCCTTCCACCCACGTGTTTTTTCAGCGACGGCAGGACTCCTGCCTAGTTGCAAGGGACAACTCGGGATTCTCCTCGAGGCTTGGCAGGGCAATTGGGACGCCTCTCCAGCTGAGGCGGGAGACCAATGGTCCCTATCCACGTGCCACAGGAATCCTGGGACTCCTATCAAGTTTCACGAGGGGTCAGGCATCGTCTCCTTTGGAGGCACTGATCTCCGCGTACCTCTGAAGTTTTCAAAGGATGTGAGACCTCCAGTCGCCATGAGGTGGGGAACTAGGACTTTCTCTGTGGTCTCCACAGGGGATTCAGACATCCTTTCATCTTGGGAGATGCAAGACGAGCCTGCATTCAAGTCACTGCAGGGATATCCGGCGTTATTTCGAGTCAGGGCATCGCGGTGTCCATTCCACTTGAGGCCGCAAACTCAGGGTCCCTCTCACATACCTAGAGCTGAGAGAAGCCTCCTCTTGAGGTGCTTGTGGTAAGGTGGTATTCCTCTGGAGTCGAAGCCAGGGACTAACCTCTCATCTCGAGTTGATTTTTGGTCCACGGAGCTCTTTCGAGTTGCTACAGTGACCTCAGGATCCCTCTAGCCTTGAAACAGTGTTCTTGGGGTTTCTCTGGAGTGCCATCAAGGAAATCAAGGCTCCTTTCATGTGTGATGTGCAAAACGGAATTGCGCTGCATGCAGTGCAGGGGAATCGGGCCTCATCTCACGGCGAGGGGGAAGTCTCATGGTTTTTCTCGAGTTGCGGCGGGAACCTGGAGTATATTCTCGAGTTACGACGGGGTTGGCCCTTCCACCCACGTGTTTGTTCAGCGACGTCAGGACTCCTACCTAGTTGCGAGGGACAACTCGGGATTCTCCTCGAGGCTTGGCAGGGCAATTGGGACGCCTCTCCAGGTGAGGCGGGAGACCAAGGGTCCCTTTCCATGTGCCACAGGAATCCTGGGACTCCTATAAATTTTCACGAGGAGTCAGGCATCGTCTCCTTTGGAGGCACTGATCTCCGCGTACCTCTGGAGTTTTCAAAGGATGTGAGGCCTCCGGTCGCGATGAGGTGGGGAACAAGGTGTTTCTCTGTGGTCTCCACAGGGGATTCAGACATCCTTTCATCTTGGGAGATGCAAGACGAGCCTACATTCAAGTCACTGCAGGGATATTCGGCCTTATTTCGAGTCAGGGCATCGTGGTGTCCATTCCACTTGAGGCCGCAAACTCAGGGTCCCTCTCACATACCTAGAGCTGAGAGAAGCCTCCTCTTGAGGTGCTTGTGGTAAGGTGGTATTCCTCTGGAGTCGAAGCCAGGGACTAACTACTCATCTCGAGTTGATTTTTGGTTAACGGAGTTTTTCTTGTTACTACAGTGACCTCAGGATCCCTCTAGCCTTGAAGCAGTGTTCTTGGGGTTTCTCTGGAGTGCCATCAAGGAAATCAAGGCTCCTTTCATGTGTGATGTGCAACACGGAATTGCTCTGCACGCAGTGCAGGGGAATCGGGCCACATCTCGCGGCGAGGGGGAAGTCTCATTGTTTTTCTCGAATTGTGGCAGGAATCTAGGGTATATTCTCGAGTTACGTTGGGGATGGCCCTTGCATCCACGTGTTTGTTCAGCGACGTCAGGACTCCTGCCTAGTTGCGAGGAACAAATCTGGATTCACCTCGAGGCTTGGCAGGGCAATTGGGACGCCTCTCCAGCTGAGGCGGGAGACCAAGAGTCCCTATCCACGTGCCACAGGAATCCTGGGACTCCTATCAAGTTTCACGAGGAGTCAGGCATCGTCTCCTTTGGAGGCGCTGATCTCCGCATACCGCTGGAGTTTTCAAAGGATGTGAGGCCTCCGGTCAGGATGTGGTGGGGAACTAGGTCTTTCGCTGTGGTCCCCACAGGGGATTCAGACATCCTTTCGTCTTGGGAAATGCAAGACGAACCTGCATTCAAGTCACTGCAGGGATATCCGGCCTTATTTCGAGTCAGGGCATCGCGGTGTCCTTTCGATTTGTGGCCGCAAACTCACGGTCCCTCTCACATACCTAGAGCTGAGAGAAGCCTCCTCTTGAGGTGCTTGTGGTAAGGTGGTATTCCTCTGGAGTCGAAGCCAGGGACTAACCTTTCATCTCCAGTTGATTTATGGTCCACGGAGCTCTTTCTTGTTGCTACAGTGACCTCAGGATCCCTCTAGCCTTGAAACAGTGTTCTTGGGGTTTCTCTGGAGTGCCATCAAGGAAATCAAGGCTCCTTTCATGTGTGATGTGCAACACGGAATTGCTCTGCACGCAGTGCAGGGGAATCAGGCCTCATCTTGCGGCGAGGGGGAAGTCTCATGGTTTTTCTCGAGTTGCGGCAGGAACCTGGGGTATATTCTCGAGTTACGAGGGGGATGGCCCTTCCACACACGTGTTTGTTCAGCGACGTCAGGACTCCTGCCTAGTTGCGAGGGACAACTCGGGATTCTCCTCGAGGCTTGGCAGGGCAATTGGGACGCCTCTCCAGCTGAGGCGGGAGACCAAGTGTCCCTTTCCACGTGCCACAGGAATCCTGGGACTCCTAAGAAGTTTCACGAGGAGTCAGGCATCGTCTCCTTTGGAGGCACTGATCTCCGCGTACCTCTGGAGTTTTCAAAGGATGTGAGGCCTCCAGTCGCGATGAGGTGGGGAAGTAGGTCTTTCTCTGTGGTCTCCACAGGGGATTCAGACATCCTTTCATCTTGGGAGATGCAAGACGAGCCTGCATTCAAGTCACTGAAGGGATATCCGGCTTTATTTTGCGTCAGGGCATCGCAGTGTCCATTCCCCTTGAGGCCGCAAAATCAGGGTCCCTCTCACATACCTATAGCTGAGAGAAGCCTCCTCTTGACGTGCTTGTGGTAAGGTGGTATTCCTCTGGAGTCGAAGCCAGGGACTATCCTCTCATCTCGAGTTGATTTTTGGTCCACGGAGCTCTTTCGTGTTGATACAGTGACCTCAGGATCCCTCTAGCCTAGAAACAGTGTTCTTGGGGTTTCTCTGGAGTGCCATCAAGGAAATCAAGGCTCCTTTCATGTTTGATGTGCAACACGGAATTGCTTTGAATGCAGTGCAGAGGAATCGGGCCTCATCTTGCGGCGAGGGGGAAGTCTCACGGTTTTTCTCGAGTTGCGGCGGGAACCTGGGGTATATTCTCGAGTTACGACGGGGATGGCCCTTCCACGCACGTGTTTGTTCAGCGACGTCAGGACTCCTGCCTAGCTGCGAGGGACAACTCGGGATTCTCCTCGAGGCTTGGCAGGGCAATTGGGACGCCTCTCCAGCTGAGGCGGGAGACCAAGTGTCTCTTTCCACGTGCCACAGGAATCCTGGGACTCCTAAGAAGTTTCACGAGGAGTCAGGCATCGTCTCCTTTGGAGGCACTGATCTCCACGTACCTCTGGAGTTTTCAAAGGATGTGAGGCCTCCGGTCGCGATGAGGTGGGGAACTAGGTCTTTCTCTGTGGTCTCCACAGGGGATTCAGACATCCTTTCGTCTTGGGAGATGCAAGACGAGCCTGCATTCAAGTCACTGCAGGGATATCCGGCCTTATTTCGAGTCAGGGCATCGCGGTGTCCATTCCACTTGAGGCCGCAAACTCAGGGTCTCTCTCACATACCTAGAGCTGAGAAAAGCCTCCTCTTGAGGTGCTTGTGGTAAGGTGGTATTCCTCTGGAATCGAAGCCAGGGACTAACCTCTCATCTCGAGGTGATTTTTGGTTCACGGAGCTCTTTCGTTTTGCTACAGTGACCTCAGGATCCCTCTAGCCTTGAAACAGTGTTCTTGGGGTTTCTCTGGAGTTCCATCAAGGAAATCAAGGCTCCTTTCATGTGTGATGTGCAACACGGAATTGCTCTGCTCGCAGTGCAGGGGAATCGGGCCTCATCTTGCGGCGAGGGGGAAGTCTCATGGTTTTTCTCGATTTGCGGCGGGAACCTGGGTTATATTCTCGAGTTACGACGGAGATGGCCCTTCCACCCACGTGTTTGTTCAGCGACGTCAGGACTCCTGCCTAGTTGCGAGGGACAACTCGGGATTCTCCTCGAGGCTTGGCAGGGCAATTGGGACGCCTGTCCAGTTGAGGCGGGAGACCAAGGGTCCCTTTCCACGTGCCACAGGAATCCTGGGACTCCTATCAAGTTTCACGAGGAGTCAGGCATTGTCTCCTTTGGAGGCACTGATCTCCGCGTACCTCTGGACTTTTCAAAGGATGTGAGGCCTCCGGTCGCGATGAGGTGGGGAACTAGCTCTTTCTCTGTGGTCTCCACAGGGGATTCAGACATCCTTTCATCTTGGGAGATGCAAGACGAGCCTGCATTCAAGTCACTGCAGGGATATCCGGCGTTATTTCGCGACAGGGCATCGCAGTGTCCATTCCACTTGAGACCGCAAAATCAGGGTCCCTCTCACATACCTAGAGCTGAGAGAAGCCTCCTCTTGAGGTGCTTGTGGTAAGGTGGTATTCCTCTGGAGTCGAAGCCAGGGACTAACCTCTCATCTCGAGTTGATTTTTGGTCCTCGGAGTTCTTTTGTGTAGCTACAGTGACCTCAGGATCCCTCTAGCCTTGAAACAGTGTTCTTGGGGTTTCTCTGGAGGGCCATCAAGGATATCAAGGCTCCTTTCATGTATGATGTGCAACACGGAATTGCTCTGCACGCAGTGCAGGGGAATCGGGCCTCATCTTGCGGCGAGGGGGAAGTCTCATGGTTTTTCTCGAGTTGCGGTGGGAACCTGGGTTATATTCTCGAGTTACGACGGGGATGGCCCTTCCACACACGTGTTTGTTCAGCGACGTCAGGACTCCTCCCTAGTTGCGAGGGACAACTCGGGATTCTCCTCGAGGCTTGGCAGGGCAATTGGGACGCCTCTCCAGCTGAGGCGGGAGACCAAGGGTCCCTTTCCACGTGCCACAGGAATCCTGGGACTCCTATCAAGTTTCACGAGGAGTCAGGCATCGTCTCCTTTGGAGGCACTGATCTCCGCGTACCTCTGGAGTTTTCAAAGGATGTGAGGCCTCCGGTCACGATGTGGTGGGGAACTAGGTCTTTCGCTGTGGTCCCCACAGGGGATTCAGACATCCTTTCGTCTTGGGAAATGCAAGACGAACCTGCATTCAAGTCACTGCAGGGATATCCGGCCTTATTTCGAGTCAGGGCATCGCGGTGTCCTTTCCATTTGTGGACGCAAACTCACGGTCCCTCTCACATACCTAAAGCTGAGAGAAGCCTCCTCTTGAGGTGCTTGTGGTAAGGTGGTATTCCTCTGGAGTCGAAGCCAGGGACTAACCTCTCATCTCGAGTTGATTTTTGGTCCACGGAGCTCTTTAGTGTTGCTACAGTGACATCAGGATCCCTCTAGCCTTGAAACTGTTCTTGGGGTTTCTCTGGAGTGCCATCAAGGAAATCAAGGCTCCTTTCATGTGTGATGTGCAACACGGTATTGCTCTGCATGCAGTGCAGGGGAATCGGGCCTCATCTCGCGGCGAGGGGGAAGTCTCATGGTTTTCTCGAGTTGCAGCGGGAACCTGGGGTATATTCTCGATTTACGACGGGAATGGCCCTTCCACACACGTTTTTGTTCAGCGACGGCAGGACTCCTGCCTACTTGCGACGGACAACTCGGGATTCTCCTCGAGGCTTGGCAGGGCAATTGGGACGCCTCCCCAGCTTAGGCGGGAGACCAAGGGTCCCTTTCCACATGCCACAGGAATCCTGGAACTCCTATCAAGTTTCACGAGGAGTCAGGCATCGTCTCGTTTGGAGGCAATGATCTCCGCGTACCTCTGGAGTTTTCAAAGGATGTGAGGCCTCCGGTCGCGATGAGGTGGGGATCTAGGCTTTCTCTGTGGTCTCCACAGGGGATTCAGACATCCTTTCATCTTGGGAGATGCAAGACGAGCCTGCATTCAAGTCACTGCAGGGATATCCGGCCTTATTTCGAGTCAGGGCATCGCGGTGTCCTTTTCACTTGAGGCCGCAAACTCAGGGTCCCTCTCACATAGCTAGAGCTGAGAGAAGCCTCCTCTTGAGGTGCTTGTGGTAAGGTGGTATTCCTCTGGAGTCGAAGCCAGGGACTAACCTCTCATCTCGAGTTGATTTTTGGTCCACGGAGCTCTTTCGTGTTGCTACAGTGACCTCAGGATCCCTCTAGCCTTGAAACAGTGTTCTTTGGGTTTCTCTGGAGTGCCATCAAGGAAATCAAGGCTCCTTTCATATGTGATGTGCAACACGGAATTGCTCTGCATGCGGTGCAGGGGAATCGGGCCTCATCTCGCGGCGAGGGGGATGTCTCATGGTTTTTCTCGAGTTGCGGCGGGAACCTGGGGTATATTCTCGAGTTACGACGGGGATGGCCCTTCCACCCACGTGTTTATTCAGCGAAGTCAGGACTCCTGCCTAGTTGCGAGGGACAACTCGGGATTCTCCTCGAGGCTTGGCAGGGCAATTGGGACGCCTCTCCAGCTGAGGCGGGAGATCAAGAGTCCCTTTCCACGTGCCACAGGAATCCTGGGACTCCTATCAAGTTTCACGAGGAGTCAGGCATCGTTTCCTTTGAAGACACTGATCTCCGCGTACCTCTGGAGTTTTCAAAGGATTTGAGGCCTCTGGTCGCGATGATGTGGGGAACTGGGTCTTTCTCTGTGGTCTCCACAGGGGATTCAAACATCCTTTCATCTTGGTAGATGCGAGACGAGCCGGCATTCAAGTCACTGCAGAGATATCTGGCCTTATTTCCAATCAGGGCATCGCGGTGTCCATTCCACTTGAGGCCGCAAACTCAGGGTCCCTCTCACATACCTAGAGCTGAGAGAAGCCTCCTCTTGAGGTGCTTGTGGTAAGGTGGTATTCCTCTGGAGTCGAAGCCAGGGACTAACCTCTCATCTCGAGTCGATTTTTGGTCCATGGAACTCTTTCGTGCTGCTACAGTGACTTCAGGATCCCTCTAGCCATGAAACAGTGTTCTTGGGGTTTCTCTGGTGTGCCATCAAGGAAATCAAGGCTCCTTTCATGTGTGATGTGCAACACGGAATTGATCTGCAAGCAGTGCAGGGTATCGGGCCTCATTTTGCGGCGAGGGGCAAGTCTCATGGTTTTCCTTGTGTTGCGATGGGAACCTGGGGTTTATTCTCGAGTTACGAAGGGGATGGCCCTTCCACACACGTGTTTGTTCAGCGACGTCAGGACTCCTGCCTAGTTGCGAGGGACAACTCGGGATTCTCCTCGAGGCTTGGCAGGGCAATTGGGACGCCTCTCCAGCTGAGGCGGGAGACCAAGGGTCCCTTTCCATGTGCCACAGGAATCCTGGGACTCCTATCACGTTTCACGAGGAGTCAGGCATCGTCTCCTTTGGAGGCACTGATCTCCGCGTACCTCTGGAGTTTTCAAAGGATGTGAGGCCACCGGTCACAATGAGGTGGGGAACTAGGTCTTTTTCTGTGGTCTCCACAGGGGATTCAGACATCCTTTCGTCTTGGGAAATGCAAGACGAGCCTGCATTCAAGTCACTGCAGGGATATCCGGCCTTATTTCGAGTCAGGGCATCGCAGTGTCCATTCCACTTGAGGCCGCAAACTCAGGGTCCCTCTCACATAACTAGAGCTGAGAGAAGCCTTCTCTTGAGGTGCTTGTGGTAAGGTGGTATTCCTCTGGAGTCGGAGCCAGGGACTAACCTCTCATCTCGAGTTGATTTTTGGTCCATGGAGCCCTTTCATGTTGCTACAGTGACCTCAGGATCCCTCTAGCCTTCAAACAGTGTTCTTGGGGTTTCTCTAGAGTGCCATCAAGGAAATCAAGGCTCCTTTCATGTGTGATGTGCAACACGGAATTGCTCTGCACACAGTGCAGGGGAATCGGGCCTCATCTCGCGGCGAGGGGGAAGTCTCATGGTTTTTCTCGAGTTGCGGCGGGAACCTGGGGTATATTCTCGAGTTACGACGGGGATGGCCCTTCCACCCACGTGTTTGTTCAGCGACGTCAGGACTCCTGCCTAGTTGCGAGGGAAAACTCGGGATTCTCCTCGAGGCTTGGCAGTGCAATTGGGACGCCTCTCCAGCTGAGGCGGGAGACCAAGGGTCTCTTTCCACGTGCCACAGGAATCCTGGGACTCCTATCAAGTTTCACGAGGAGTCAGGCATCGTCTCCTTTGGAGGCACTGATCTCCGCGTACCTCTGGAGTTTTCAAAGGATGTGAGGCCTCCGTTCGTCATGAAGTGGGGAACTAGGTCTTTCTCTGTGGTCTCCACAGGGGATTCAGACATCCTTTCATCTTGGGAGATGCAAGACGAGCCTGCATTCAAGTCACTTCAGGGATATCCGGCATTATTTCGCGTCAGGGCATCGCAGTGTCCATTCCACTTGAGGCCGCAAAATCAGGGTCCCTCTCACATACCTAGAGCTGAGAGAAACCTCCTCTTGCGGTGCTTGTGGTAAGGTGGTATTCCTCTGGAGTTGAAGCCAGGGACTAACCTTTCATCATGAGTTGATTCTTGGACAACGGAGTTCTTTCATGTTGCTACAGTGACCTCAGGATCCCTCTAGCCTTGAAACAGTGTTCTTGGGGTTTCTCTGGAGTGCCATCAAGGAAATCAAGGCTCCTTTCATGTGTGATGTGCAACACGGAATTGCTCTGCACACAGTGCAGGGGAATCGGGCCTCATCTCGCGGCGAGGGGGAAGTCTCATGGTTTTCTCGAGTTGCAGCGGGAACCTGGGGTATATTCTCGATTTACGACGGGAATGGCCCTTCCACACACGTGTTTGTTCAGCGACGGCAGGACTCCTGCCTACTTGCGACGGACACCTCGGGATTCTCCTCGAGGCTTGGCAGGGCAATTGGGACGCCTCTCCAGCTGAGGCGGGAGACCAAGGGTCCCTATCCACGTGCCACAGGAATCCTGGGACTCCTATCAAGTTTCACGAGGAGTCAGGCATCGTCTCCTTTGGAGGCACTGATCTCCGCGTACCTCTGGAGTTTTCAAAGGATGTGAGGCCTCTGGTCGCGATGAGGTGGGGATCTAGGCTTTCTCTGTGGTCTCCACAGGGGACTCAGACATCCTTTCGTTTTGGGAGATGCAAGACGAGCCTGCATTCCAGTCACTGCAGGGATATCCGGCCTTATTTCGAGTCAGGGCATCGCGGTGTCCTTTCCACTTGAGGCCGCAACCTCAGGGTCCCTCTCACACAGCTATAGCTGAGAGAAGCCTCCTCTTGTGGTAAGGTGGTATTCCTCTGGAGTCGAAGCCAGGGACTAACCTCTCATCTCGAGTTGATTTTTGGTCCACGGAGCTCTTTTTTGTTGCTACAGTGACCTCAGGATCCCTCTAGCTTTGAAACAGTGTTCTTGGGGTTTCTCTGGAGTGCCATCAAGGAAATCAAGGCTCCTTTCCTGTGTGATGTGCAACACGGAATTGCTCTGCACACAGTGCAGGGGAATCGGGCCTCATCTCGCGGCGAGGGGGATGTCTCATGGTTTTTCTCGAGTTGCGGCGGGAACCTGGGGTATATTCTCGAGTTACGACGGGGATGGCCCTTCCACCCACGTGTTTATTCAGCGACGTAAGGACTCCTGCCTAGTTGCGAGGGACAACTCGGGAATCTCCTCGAGGCTTGTCAGGGCAATTGGGACGCCTCTCCAGCTGAGGCGGGAGACCAAGGGTCCCTTTCCACGTGCCACAGGAATCCTGGGACTCCTATCAAGTTTCACGAGGAGTCAGGCATCGTCTCCTTTGAAGGCACTGATCTCCGCGTACCTCTGGAGTTTTCAAAGGATGTGAGGCCTCCGGTCGCGATGAGGTGAGTAACTAGGTCTTTCTCTGTGGTCTCCACAGGGGATTCAGACATCCTTTCATCTTGGGAGATGCAAGACGAGCCTTCATTCAAGTCACTGCAGGGATATCCGGCCTTATTTCGAGTCAGGGCATCACGGTGTCCATTCCACTTGAGGCCGCAAACTCAGGGTCCCTCTCACATACCTAGAGCTGAGAGAAGCCTCCTCTTGAGGTGCTTGTGGTAAGGTGGTATTCCTCTGGAGTCGAAGCCACGGACTAACCTCTCATCTCGAGTTGATTCTTGGTCCACGGAGCTCTTTCCTGTGGCTACAGTGACCTCAGGATCCCTCTAGCCTTGAAACAGTATTCTTGGGGTTTCTCTGGAGTGCCATCAAGGAAATCAAGGCTCCTTTCATGTGTGATGTGCAACACGGAATTGCTCTGCACGCAGTGCAGGGGAATCGGGCCTCATCTCGTGGCGAGGGGGAAGTCTCATGGTTTTTCTCGAGTTGCGCGTGAACCTGGGGTATATTCTCGAGTTACGACGGGATGGCCCTTCCAACCACGTGTTTGTTCAGCGACTTCAGGACTCCTGCCTAGTTGCGAGGGACAACTTGGGATTCTCCTCGAGGCTTGGCAGGGCAATTGGGAAGCCTCTCCAGCTTAGGCGGAAGACCAAGGGTCCCTTTCCACGTGCCACAGGAATCCTGGGACTCCTATCAAGTTTCACGAGGAGTCAGGCATCGTCTCCTTTGGAGGCACTGATCTCCGCGTACTTCTGGACTTTTCAAAGAATGTGAGGCCTCCGGTTGCGATGAGGTGGGGAACTAGGTCTTTCTCTGTGGTCTCCACAGGGGATTCAGACATCCTTTCGTCTTGGGAGATGCAAGACGAGCCTGCATTCAAGTCACTGCAGGGATATCCGGCCTTATTTCGAGTCAGGGCATCGCGGTGTCCATTCCACTTGAGGCCGCAAACTCAGGGTCCCTCTCACATACCTAGAGCTGAGAGAAGCCTCCTCTTGAGGTGCTTGTGGTAAGGTGGTATTCCTCTGGAGTCCAAGCCAGGGACTAACCTTTCATCTCCAGTTGATTTATGGTCCACGGAGCTCTTTCTTGTTGCTACAGTGACCTCAGGATCCCTCTAGCCTTGAAACAGTGTTCTTGGGGTTTCTCTGGAGTGCCATCAAGGAAATCAAGGCTCCTTTCATGTGTGATGTGCAACACGGAATTGCTCTGCACGCAGTGCAGGGGAATCAGGCCTCATCTTGCGGCGAGGGGGAAGTCTCATGGTTTTTCTCGAGTTGCGGCAGGAACCTGGGGTATATTCTCGAGTTACGAGGGGGATGGCCCTTCCACACACGTGTTTGTTCAGCGACGTCAGGACTCCTGCCTAGTTGCGAGGGACAACTCGGGATTCTCCTCGAGGCTTGGCAGGGCAATTGGGACGCCTCTCCAGCTGAGGCGGGAGACCAAGTGTCCCTTTCCACGTGCCACAGGAATCCTGGGACTCCTAAGAAGTTTCACGAGGAGTCAGGCATCGTCTCCTTTGGAGGCACTGATCTCCGCGTACCTCTGGAGTTTTCAAAGGATGTGAGGCCTCCAGTCGCGATGAGGTGGGGAAGTAGGTCTTTCTCTGTGGTCTCCACAGGGGATTCAGACATCCTTTCATCTTGGGATATGCAAGACGAGCCTGCATTCAAGTCACTGAAGGGACATCCGGCTTTATTTTGCGTCAGGGCATCGCAGTGTCCATTCCCCTTGAGGCCGCAAAATCAGGGTCCCTCTCACATACCTATAGCTGAGAGAAGCCTCCTCTTGATGTGCTTGTGGTAAGGTGGTATTCCTCTGGAGTCGAAGCCAGGGACTATCCTCTCATCTCGAGTTGATTTTTGGTCCACGGAGCTCTTTCGTGTTGATACAGTGACCTCAGGATCCCTCTAGCCTAGAAACAGTGTTCTTGGGGTTTCTCTGGAGTGCCATCAAGGAAATCAAGGCTCCTTTCATGTTTGATGTGCAACACGGAATTGCTTTGAATGCAGTGCAGAGGAATCGGGCCTCATCTTGCGGCGAGGGGGAAGTCTCACGGTTTTTCTCGAGTTGCGGCGGGAACCTGGGGTATATTCTCGAGTTACGACGGGGATGGCCCTTCCACGCACGTGTTTGTTCAGCGACGTCAGGACTCCTGCCTAGCTGCGAGGGACAACTCGGGATTCTCCTCGAGGCTTGGCAGGGCAATTGGGACGCCTCTCCAGCTGAGGCGGGAGACCAAGTGTCTCTTTCCACGTGCCACAGGAATCCTGGGACTCCTAAGAAGTTTCACGAGGAGTCAGGCATCGTCTCCTTTGGAGGCACTGATCTCCACGTACCTCTGGAGTTTTCAAAGGATGTGAGGCCTCCGGTCGCGATGAGGTGGGGAACTAGGTCTTTCTCTGTGGTCTCCACAGGGGATTCAGACATCCTTTCGTCTTGGGAGATGCAAGACGAGCCTGCATTCAAGTCACTGCAGGGATATCCGGCCTTATTTCGAGTCAGGGCATCGCGGTGTCCATTCCACTTGAGGCCGCAAACTCAGGGTCTCTCTCACATACCTAGAGCTGAGAAAAGCCTCCTCTTGAGGTGCTTGTGGTAAGGTGGTATTCCTCTGGAATCGAAGCCAGGGACTAACCTCTCATCTCGAGGTGATTTTTGGTTCACGGAGCTCTTTCGTTTTGCTACAGTGACCTCAGGATCCCTCTAGCCTTGAAACAGTGTTCTTGGGGTTTCTCTGGAGTTCCATCAAGGAAATCAAGGCTCCTTTCATGTGTGATGTGCAACACGGAATTGCTCTGCTCGCAGTGCAGGGGAATCGGGCCTCATCTTGCGGCGAGGGGGAAGTCTCATGGTTTTTCTCGATTTGCGGCGGGAACCTGGGTTATATTCTCGAGTTACGACGGAGATGGCCCTTCCACCCACGTGTTTGTTCAGCGACGTCAGGACTCCTGCCTAGTTGCGAGGGACAACTCGGGATTCTCCTCGAGGCTTGGCAGGGCAATTGGGACGCCTGTCCAGTTGAGGCGGGAGACCAAGGGTCCCTTTCCACGTGCCACAGGAATCCTGGGACTCCTATCAAGTTTCACGAGGAGTCAGGCATTGTCTCCTTTGGAGGCACTGATCTCCGCGTACCTCTGGACTTTTCAAAGGATGTGAGGCCTCCGGTCGCGATGAGGTGGGGAACTAGCTCTTTCTCTGTGGTCTCCACAGGGGATTCAGACATCCTTTCATCTTGGGAGATGCAAGACGAGCCTGCATTCAAGTCACTGCAGGGATATCCGGCGTTATTTCGCGACAGGGCATCGCAGTGTCCATTCCACTTGAGACCGCAAAATCAGGGTCCCTCTCACATACCTAGAGCTGAGAGAAGCCTCCTCTTGAGGTGCTTGTGGTAAGGTGGTATTCCTCTGGAGTCGAAGCCAGGGACTAACCTCTCATCTCGAGTTGATTTTTGGTCCTCGGAGTTCTTTTGTGTAGCTACAGTGACCTCAGGATCCCTCTAGCCTTGAAACAGTGTTCTTGGGGTTTCTCTGGAGGGCCATCAAGGATATCAAGGCTCCTTTCATGTATGATGTGCAACACGGAATTGCTCTGCACGCAGTGCAGGGGAATCGGGCCTCATCTTGCGGCGAGGGGGAAGTCTCATGGTTTTTCTCGAGTTGCGGTGGGAACCTGGGTTATATTCTCGAGTTACGACGGGGATGGCCCTTCCACACACGTGTTTGTTCAGCGACGTCAGGACTCCTCCCTAGTTGCGAGGGACAACTCGGGATTCTCCTCGAGGCTTGGCAGGGCAATTGGGACGCCTCTCCAGCTGAGGCGGGAGACCAAGGGTCCCTTTCCACGTGCCACAGGAATCCTGGGACTCCTATCAAGTTTCACGAGGAGTCAGGCATCGTCTCCTTTGGAGGCACTGATCTCCGCGTACCTCTGGAGTTTTCAAAGGATGTGAGGCCTCCGGTCACGATGTGGTGGGGAACTAGGTCTTTCGCTGTGGTCCCCACAGGGGATTCAGACATCCTTTCGTCTTGGGAAATGCAAGACGAACCTGCATTCAAGTCACTGCAGGGATATCCGGCCTTATTTCGAGTCAGGGCATCGCGGTGTCCTTTCCATTTGTGGACGCAAACTCACGGTCCCTCTCACATACCTAAAGCTGAGAGAAGCCTCCTCTTGAGGTGCTTGTGGTAAGGTGGTATTCCTCTGGAGTCGAAGCCAGGGACTAACCTCTCATCTCGAGTTGATTTTTGGTCCACGGAGCTCTTTAGTGTTGCTACAGTGACATCAGGATCCCTCTAGCCTTGAAACTGTTCTTGGGGTTTCTCTGGAGTGCCATCAAGGAAATCAAGGCTCCTTTCATGTGTGATGTGCAACACGGTATTGCTCTGCATGCAGTGCAGGGGAATCGGGCCTCATCTCGCGGCGAGGGGGAAGTCTCATGGTTTTCTCGAGTTGCAGCGGGAACCTGGGGTATATTCTCGATTTACGACGGGAATGGCCCTTCCACACACGTTTTTGTTCAGCGACGGCAGGACTCCTGCCTACTTGCGACGGACAACTCGGGATTCTCCTCGAGGCTTGGCAGGGCAATTGGGACGCCTCCCCAGCTTAGGCGGGAGACCAAGGGTCCCTTTCCACATGCCACAGGAATCCTGGAACTCCTATCAAGTTTCACGAGGAGTCAGGCATCGTCTCCTTTGGAGGCAATGATCTCCGCGTACCTCTGGAGTTTTCAAAGGATGTGAGGCCTCCGGTCGCGATGAGGTGGGGATCTAGGCTTTCTCTGTGGTCTCCACAGGGGATTCAGACAACCTTTCATCTTGGGAGATGCAAGACGAGCCTGCATTCAAGTAACTGCAGGGATATCCGGCCTTATTTCGAGTCAGGGCATCGCGGTGTCCTTTTCACTTGAGGCCGCAAACTCAGGGTCCCTCTCACATAGCTAGAGCTGAGAGAAGCCTCCTCTTGAGGTGCTTGTGGTAAGGTGGTATTCCTCTGGAGTCGAAGCCAGGGACTAACCTCTCATCTCGAGTTGATTTTTGGTCCACGGAGCTCTTTCGTGTTGCTACAGTGACCTCAGGATCCCTCTAGCCTTGAAACAGTGTTCTTTGGGTTTCTCTGGAGTGCCATCAAGGAAATCAAGGCTCCTTTCATATGTGATGTGCAACACGGAATTGCTCTGCATGCGGTGCAGGGGAATCGGGCCTCATCTCGCGGCGAGGGGGATGTCTCATGGTTTTTCTCGAGTTGCGGCGGAACCTGGGGTATATTCTCGAGTTACGACGGGGATGGCCCTTCCACCCACGTGTTTATTCAGCGAAGTCAGGACTCCTGCCTAGTTGCGAGGGACAACTCGGGATTCTCCTCGAGGCTTGGCAGGGCAATTGGGACGCCTCTCCAGCTGAGGCGGGAGATCAAGAGTCCCTTTCCACGTGCCACAGGAATCCTGGGACTCCTATCAAGTTTCACGAGGAGTCAGGCATCGTTTCCTTTGAAGACACTGATCTCCGCGTACCTCTGGAGTTTTCAAAGGATTTGAGGCCTCTGGTCGCGATGATGTGGGGAACTGGGTCTTTCTCTGTGGTCTCCACAGGGGATTCAAACATCCTTTCATCTTGGTAGATGCGAGACGAGCCGGCATTCAAGTCACTGCAGAGATATCTGGCCTTATTTCCAATCAGGGCATCGCGGTGTCCATTCCACTTGAGGCCGCAAACTCAGGGTCCCTCTCACATACCTAGAGCTGAGAGAAGCCTCCTCTTGAGGTGCTTGTGGTAAGGTGGTATTCCTCTGGAGTCGAAGCCAGGGACTAACCTCTCATCTCGAGTCGATTTTTGGTCCATGGAACTCTTTCGTGCTGCTACAGTGACTTCAGGATCCCTCTAGCCATGAAACAGTGTTCTTGGGGTTTCTCTGGTGTGCCATCAAGGAAATCAAGGCTCCTTTCATGTGTGATGTGCAACACGGAATTGATCTGCAAGCAGTGCAGGGTATCGGGCCTCATTTTGCGGCGAGGGGCAAGTCTCATGGTTTTCCTTGAGTTGCGATGGGAACCTGGGGTTTATTCTCGAGTTACGAAGGGGATGGCCCTTCCACACACGTGTTTGTTCAGCGACGTCAGGACTCCTGCCTAGTTGCGAGGGACAACTCGGGATTCTCCTCGAGGCTTGGCAGGGCAATTGGGACGCCTCTCCAGCTGAGGCGGGAGACCAAGGGTCCCTTTCCATGTGCCACAGGAATCCTGGGACTCCTATCACGTTTCACGAGGAGTCAGGCATCGTCTCCTTTGGAGGCACTGATCTCCGCGTACCTCTGGAGTTTTCAAAGGATGTGAGGCCACCGGTCACAATGAGGTGGGGAACTAGGTCTTTTTCTGTGGTCTCCACAGGGGATTCAGACATCCTTTCGTCTTGGGAAATGCAAGACGAGCCTGCATTCAAGTCACTGCAGGGATATCCGGCCTTATTTCGAGTCAGGGCATCGCAGTGTCCATTCCACTTGAGGCCGCAAACTCAGGGTCCCTCTCACATAACTAGAGCTGAGAGAAGCCTTCTCTTGAGGTGCTTGTGGTAAGGTGGTATTCCTCTGGAGTCGGAGCCAGGGACTAACCTCTCATCTCGAGTTGATTTTTGGTCCATGGAGCCCTTTCATGTTGCTACAGTGACCTCAGGATCCCTCTAGCCTTCAAACAGTGTTCTTGGGGTTTCTCTAGAGTGCCATCAAGGAAATCAAGGCTCCTTTCATGTGTGATGTGCAACACGGAATTGCTCTGCACACAGTGCAGGGGAATCGGGCCTCATCTCGCGGCGAGGGGGAAGTCTCATGGTTTTTCTCGAGTTGCGGCGGGAACCTGGGGTATATTCTCGAGTTACGACGGGGATGGCCCTTCCACCCACGTGTTTGTTCAGCGACGTCAGGACTCCTGCCTAGTTGCGAGGGAAAACTCGGGATTCTCCTCGAGGCTTGGCAGTGCAATTGGGACGCCTCTCCAGCTGAGGCGGGAGACCAAGGGTCTCTTTCCACGTGCCACAGGAATCCTGGGACTCCTATCAAGTTTCACGAGGAGTCAGGCATCGTCTCCTTTGGAGGCACTGATCTCCGCGTACCTCTGGAGTTTTCAAAGGATGTGAGGCCTCCGTTCGTCATGAAGTGGGGAACTAGGTCTTTCTCTGTGGTCTCCACAGGGGATTCAGACATCCTTTCATCTTGGGAGATGCAAGACGAGCCTGCATTCAAGTCACTTCAGGGATATCCGGCATTATTTCGCGTCAGGGCATCGCAGTGTCCATTCCACTTGAGGCCGCAAAATCAGGGTCCCTCTCACATACCTAGAGCTGAGAGAAACCTCCTCTTGCGGTGCTTGTGGTAAGGTGGTATTCCTCTGGAGTTGAAGCCAGGGACTAACCTTTCATCATGAGTTGATTCTTGGACAACGGAGTTCTTTCATGTTGCTACAGTGACCTCAGGATCCCTCTAGCCTTGAAACAGTGTTCTTGGGGTTTCTCTGGAGTGCCATCAAGGAAATCAAGGCTCCTTTCATGTGTGATGTGCAACACGGAATTGCTCTGCACACAGTGCAGGGGAATCGGGCCTCTTCTCGCGGCGAGGGGGAAGTCTCATGGTTTTCTCGAGTTGCAGCGGGAACCTGGGGTATATTCTCGATTTATGACGGGAATGGCCCTTCCACACACGTGTTTGTTCAGCGACGGCAGGACTCCTGCCTACTTGCGACGGACAACTCGGGATTCTCCTCGAGGCTTGGCAGGGCAATTGGGACGCCTCTCCAGCTGAGGCGGGAGACCAAGGGTCCCTATCCACGTGCCACAGGAATCCTGGGACTCCTATCAAGTTTCACGAGGAGTCAGGCATCGTCTCCTTTGGAGGCACTGATCTCCGCGTACCTCTGGAGTTTTCAAAGGATGTGAGGCCTCTGGTCGCGATGAGGTGGGGATCTAGGCTTTCTCTGTGGTCTCCACAGGGGACTCAGACATCCTTTCGTTTTGGGAGATGCAAGACGAGCCTGCATTCCAGTCACTGCAGGGATATCCGGCCTTATTTCGAGTCAGGGCATCGCGGTGTCCTTTCCACTTGAGGCCGCAACCTCAGGGTCCCTCTCACACAGCTAGAGCTGAGAGAAGCCTCCTCTTGTGGTAAGGTGGTATTCCTCTGGAGTCGAAGCCAGGGACTAACCTCTCATCTCGAGTTGATTTTTGGTCCACGGAGCTCTTTTTTGTTGCTACAGTGACCTCAGGATCCCTCTAGCTTTGAAACAGTGTTCTTGGGGTTTCTCTGGAGTGCCATCAAGGAAATCAAGGCTCCTTTCCTGTGTGATGTGCAACACGGAATTGCTCTGCACACAGTGCAGGGGAATCGGGCCTCATCTCGCGGCGAGGGGGATGTCTCATGGTTTTTCTCGAGTTGCGGCGGGAACCTGGGGTATATTCTCGAGTTACGACGGGGATGGCCCTTCCACCCACGTGTTTATTCAGCGACGTAAGGACTCCTGCCTAGTTGCGAGGGACAACTCGGGAATCTCCTCGAGGCTTGTCAGGGCAATTGGGACGCCTCTCCAGCTGAGGCGGGAGACCAAGGGTCCCTTTCCACGTGCCACAGGAATCCTGGGACTCCTATCAAGTTTCACGAGGAGTCAGGCATCGTCTCCTTTGAAGGCACTGATCTCCGCGTACCTCTGGAGTTTTCAAAGGATGTGAGGCCTCCGGTCGCGATGAGGTGAGTAACTAGGTCTTTCTCTGTGGTCTCCACAGGGGATTCAGACATCCTTTCATCTTGGGAGATGCAAGACGAGCCTTCATTCAAGTCACTGCAGGGATATCCGGCCTTATTTCGAGTCAGGGCATCACGGTGTCCATTCCACTTGAGGCCGCAAACTCAGGGTCCCTCTCACATACCTAGAGCTGAGAGAAGCCTCCTCTTGAGGTGCTTGTGGTAAGGTGGTATTCCTCTGGAGTCGAAGCCACGGACTAACCTCTCATCTCGAGTTGATTCTTGGTCCACGGAGCTCTTTCCTGTGGCTACAGTGACCTCAGGATCCCTCTAGCCTTGAAACAGTATTCTTGGGGTTTCTCTGGAGTGCCATCAAGGAAATCAAGGCTCCTTTCATGTGTGATGTGCAACACGGAATTGCTCTGCACGCAGTGCAGGGGAATCGGGCCTCATCTCGTGGCGAGGGGGAAGTCTCATGGTTTTTCTCGAGTTGCGCGTGAACCTGGGGTATATTCTCGAGTTACGACGGGATGGCCCTTCCAACCACGTGTTTGTTCAGCGACTTCAGGACTCCTGCCTAGTTGCGAGGGACAACTTGGGATTCTCCTCGAGGCTTGGCAGGGCAATTGGGAAGCCTCTCCAGCTTAGGCGGAAGACCAAGGGTCCCTTTCCACGTGCCACAGGAATCCTGGGACTCCTATCAAGTTTCACGAGGAGTCAGGCATCGTCTCCTTTGGAGGCACTGATCTCCGCGTACTTCTGGACTTTTCAAAGGATGTGAGGCCTCCGGTTGCGATGAGGTGGGGAACTAGGTCTTTCGCTGTGGTCCCCACAGGGGATTCAGACATCCTTTCGTCTTGGGAGATGCAAGACGAACCTGCATTCAAGTCACTGCAGGGATATCCGGCCTTATTTCGAGTCAGGGCATCGCGGTGTCCTTTCCATTTGTGGACGCAAACTCACGGTCCCTCTCACATACCTAAAGCTGAGAGAAGCCTCCTCTTGAGGTGCTTGTGGTAAGGTGGTATTCCTCTGGAGTCGAAGCCAGGGACTAACCTCTCATCTCGAGTTGATTTTTGGTCCACGGAGCTCTTTAGTGTTGCTACAGTGACATCAGGATCCCTCTAGCCTTGAAACTGTTCTTGGGGTTTCTCTGGAGTGCCATCAAGGAAATCAAGGCTCCTTTCATGTGTGATGTGCAACACGGTATTGCTCTGCATGCAGTGCAGGGGAATCGGGCCTCATCTCGCGGCGAGGGGGAAGTCTCATGGTTTTCTCGAGTTGCAGCGGGAACCTGGGGTATATTCTCGATTTACGACGGGAATGGCCCTTCCACACACGTTTTTGTTCAGCGACGGCAGGACTCCTGCCTACTTGCGACGGACAACTCGGGATTCTCCTCGAGGCTTGGCAGGGCAATTGGGACGCCTCCCCAGCTTAGGCGGGAGACCAAGGGTCCCTTTCCACATGCCACAGGAATCCTGGAACTCCTATCAAGTTTCACGAGGAGTCAGGCATCGTCTCCTTTGGAGGCAATGATCTCCGCGTACCTCTGGAGTTTTCAAAGGATGTGAGGCCTCCGGTCGCGATGAGGTGGGGATCTAGGCTTTCTCTGTGGTCTCCACAGGGGATTCAGACAACCTTTCATCTTGGGAGATGCAAGACGAGCCTGCATTCAAGTAACTGCAGGGATATCCGGCCTTATTTCGAGTCAGGGCATCGCGGTGTCCTTTTCACTTGAGGCCGCAAACTCAGGGTCCCTCTCACATAGCTAGAGCTGAGAGAAGCCTCCTCTTGAGGTGCTTGTGGTAAGGTGGTATTCCTCTGGAGTCGAAGCCAGGGACTAACCTCTCATCTCGAGTTGATTTTTGGTCCACGGAGCTCTTTCGTGTTGCTACAGTGACCTCAGGATCCCTCTAGCCTTGAAACAGTGTTCTTTGGGTTTCTCTGGAGTGCCATCAAGGAAATCAAGGCTCCTTTCATATGTGATGTGCAACACGGAATTGCTCTGCATGCGGTGCAGGGGAATCGGGCCTCATCTCGCGGCGAGGGGGATGTCTCATGGTTTTTCTCGAGTTGCGGCGGAACCTGGGGTATATTCTCGAGTTACGACGGGGATGGCCCTTCCACCCACGTGTTTATTCAGCGAAGTCAGGACTCCTGCCTAGTTGCGAGGGACAACTCGGGATTCTCCTCGAGGCTTGGCAGGGCAATTGGGACGCCTCTCCAGCTGAGGCGGGAGATCAAGAGTCCCTTTCCACGTGCCACAGGAATCCTGGGACTCCTATCAAGTTTCACGAGGAGTCAGGCATCGTTTCCTTTGAAGACACTGATCTCCGCGTACCTCTGGAGTTTTCAAAGGATTTGAGGCCTCTGGTCGCGATGATGTGGGGAACTGGGTCTTTCTCTGTGGTCTCCACAGGGGATTCAAACATCCTTTCATCTTGGTAGATGCGAGACGAGCCGGCATTCAAGTCACTGCAGAGATATCTGGCCTTATTTCCAATCAGGGCATCGCGGTGTCCATTCCACTTGAGGCCGCAAACTCAGGGTCCCTCTCACATACCTAGAGCTGAGAGAAGCCTCCTCTTGAGGTGCTTGTGGTAAGGTGGTATTCCTCTGGAGTCGAAGCCAGGGACTAACCTCTCATCTCGAGTCGATTTTTGGTCCATGGAACTCTTTCGTGCTGCTACAGTGACTTCAGGATCCCTCTAGCCATGAAACAGTGTTCTTGGGGTTTCTCTGGTGTGCCATCAAGGAAATCAAGGCTCCTTTCATGTGTGATGTGCAACACGGAATTGATCTGCAAGCAGTGCAGGGTATCGGGCCTCATTTTGCGGCGAGGGGCAAGTCTCATGGTTTTCCTTGAGTTGCGATGGGAACCTGGGGTTTATTCTCGAGTTACGAAGGGGATGGCCCTTCCACACACGTGTTTGTTCAGCGACGTCAGGACTCCTGCCTAGTTGCGAGGGACAACTCGGGATTCTCCTCGAGGCTTGGCAGGGCAATTGGGACGCCTCTCCAGCTGAGGCGGGAGACCAAGGGTCCCTTTCCATGTGCCACAGGAATCCTGGGACTCCTATCACGTTTCACGAGGAGTCAGGCATCGTCTCCTTTGGAGGCACTGATCTCCGCGTACCTCTGGAGTTTTCAAAGGATGTGAGGCCACCGGTCACAATGAGGTGGGGAACTAGGTCTTTTTCTGTGGTCTCCACAGGGGATTCAGACATCCTTTCGTCTTGGGAAATGCAAGACGAGCCTGCATTCAAGTCACTGCAGGGATATCCGGCCTTATTTCGAGTCAGGGCATCGCAGTGTCCATTCCACTTGAGGCCGCAAACTCAGGGTCCCTCTCACATAACTAGAGCTGAGAGAAGCCTTCTCTTGAGGTGCTTGTGGTAAGGTGGTATTCCTCTGGAGTCGGAGCCAGGGACTAACCTCTCATCTCGAGTTGATTTTTGGTCCATGGAGCCCTTTCATGTTGCTACAGTGACCTCAGGATCCCTCTAGCCTTCAAACAGTGTTCTTGGGGTTTCTCTAGAGTGCCATCAAGGAAATCAAGGCTCCTTTCATGTGTGATGTGCAACACGGAATTGCTCTGCACACAGTGCAGGGGAATCGGGCCTCATCTCGCGGCGAGGGGGAAGTCTCATGGTTTTTCTCGAGTTGCGGCGGGAACCTGGGGTATATTCTCGAGTTACGACGGGGATGGCCCTTCCACCCACGTGTTTGTTCAGCGACGTCAGGACTCCTGCCTAGTTGCGAGGGAAAACTCGGGATTCTCCTCGAGGCTTGGCAGTGCAATTGGGACGCCTCTCCAGCTGAGGCGGGAGACCAAGGGTCTCTTTCCACGTGCCACAGGAATCCTGGGACTCCTATCAAGTTTCACGAGGAGTCAGGCATCGTCTCCTTTGGAGGCACTGATCTCCGCGTACCTCTGGAGTTTTCAAAGGATGTGAGGCCTCCGTTCGTCATGAAGTGGGGAACTAGGTCTTTCTCTGTGGTCTCCACAGGGGATTCAGACATCCTTTCATCTTGGGAGATGCAAGACGAGCCTGCATTCAAGTCACTTCAGGGATATCCGGCATTATTTCGCGTCAGGGCATCGCAGTGTCCATTCCACTTGAGGCCGCAAAATCAGGGTCCCTCTCACATACCTAGAGCTGAGAGAAACCTCCGCTTGCGGTGCTTGTGGTAAGGTGGTATTCCTCTGGAGTTGAAGCCAGGGACTAACCTTTCATCATGAGTTGATTCTTGGACAACGGAGTTCTTTCATGTTGCTACAGTGACCTCAGGATCCCTCTAGCCTTGAAACAGTGTTCTTGGGGTTTCTCTGGAGTGCCATCAAGGAAATCAAGGCTCCTTTCATGTGTGATGTGCAACACGGAATTGCTCTGCACACAGTGCAGGGGAATCGGGCCTCATCTCGCGGCGAGGGGGAAGTCTCATGGTTTTCTCCAGTTGCAGCGGGAACCTGGGGTATATTCTCGATTTATGACGGGAATGGCCCTTCCACACACGTGTTTGTTCAGCGACGGCAGGACTCCTGCCTACTTGCGACGGACAACTCGGGATTCTCCTCGAGGCTTGGCAGGGCAATTGGGACGCCTCTCCAGCTGAGGCGGGAGACCAAGGGTCCCTATCCACGTGCCACAGGAATCCTGGGACTCCTATCAAGTTTCACGAGGAGTCAGGCATCGTCTCCTTTGGAGGCACTGATCTCCGCGTACCTCTGGAGTTTTCAAAGGATGTGAGGCCTCTGGTCGCGATGAGGTGGGGATCTAGGCTTTCTCTGTGGTCTCCACAGGGGACTCAGACATCCTTTCGTTTTGGGAGATGCAAGACGAGCCTGCATTCCAGTCACTGCAGGGATATCCGGCCTTATTTCGAGTCAGGGCATCGCGGTGTCCTTTCCACTTGAGGCCGCAACCTCAGGGTCCCTCTCACATACCTAGAGCTGAGAGAAGCCTCCTCTTGAGGTGCTTGTGGTAAGGTGGTATTCCTCTGGAGTCGAAGCCACGGACTAACCTCTCATCTCGAGTTGATTCTTGGTCCACGGAGCTCTTTCCTGTGGCTACAGTGACCTCAGGATCCCTCTAGCCTTGAAACAGTATTCTTGGGGTTTCTCTGGAGTGCCATCAAGGAAATCAAGGCTCCTTTCATGTGTGATGTGCAACACGGAATTGCTCTGCACGCAGTGCAGGGGAATCGGGCCTCATCTCGTGGCGAGGGGGAAGTCTCATGGTTTTTCTCGAGTTGCGCGTGAACCTGGGGTATATTCTCGAGTTACGACGGGATGGCCCTTCCAACCACGTGTTTGTTCAGCGACTTCAGGACTCCTGCCTAGTTGCGAGGGACAACTTGGGATTCTCCTCGAGGCTTGGCAGGGCAATTGGGAAGCCTCTCCAGCTTAGGCGGAAGACCAAGGGTCCCTTTCCACGTGCCACAGGAATCCTGGGACTCCTATCAAGTTTCACGAGGAGTCAGGCATCGTCTCCTTTGGAGGCACTGATCTCCGCGTACTTCTGGACTTTTCAAAGAATGTGAGGCCTCCGGTTGCGATGAGGTGGGGAACTAGGTCTTTCTCTGTGGTCTCCACAGGGGATTCAGACATCCTTTCGTCTTGGGAGATGCAAGACGAGCCTGCATTCAAGTCACTGCAGGGATATCCGGCCTTATTTCGAGTCAGGGCATCGCGGTGTCCATTCCACTTGAGGCCGCAAACTCAGGGTCCCTCTCACATACCTAGAGCTGAGAGAAGCCTCCTCTTGAGGTGCTTGTGGGAAGGTGGTATTCCTCTGGAGTCGAAGCCAGGGACTATCCTCTTATCTCGAGTTGATTTTTGGTCCACGGAGCTCTTTCGTGTTGCTACAGTGACCTCAGGTTCACTCTAGCCTTGAAACATTGTTCTTGGGGTTTCTCTGGAGTGCCATCAAGGAAATCAAGTCTCCTTTCATGTGTGATGTGCAACACGGAATTGCTCTGCACGCAGTGCAGGGGAATCGGGCCTCATTACCGGCGAGGGGGAAGTCTCATGGTTTTTCTCGAGTTGCGGCGGACACCTGGGGTATATTCTCGAGTTACGACTGGGATGGCCCTTCGACACACGTGTTTGTTCAGCGACGTCGGGACTCCTGCCTAGTTGCGAGGGACAACTCGGGATTCTCCTCGAGGCTTGGCAGGGCAATTGGGATGCCTCTCCACCTGAGGCGGGAGACCAAGGGTCCCTTTCCACGTGCCACAGGAATTCTGGAACTCCTATCAAGTTTCACGAGGAGTCAGGCATCGTCTCCTTTGGAGGCACTGATCTCCGCGTACCTCTGGAGTTTTCAAAGGATGTGAGGCCTCCGGTCGCGATGAGGTGGGGAACTAGGTCTTTCTCTGTGGTCTCCACAGGGGATTCAGACATCCTTTCGTCTTGGCAGATGCAAGAGGAGCCTGCATTCAAGTCACTGCAGGGATATCCGGCCTTATTTCGAGTCAGGGCATCGCGGTGTCCATTCCACTTGAGGCCACAAACTCAGGGTCCCACTCACATACCTAGAGCTGAGAGAAGCCTCCTCTTGTGGTGCTTGTGGGAAGGTGGTATTCCTCTGGAGACGAAGCCAGGGACTAACCTCTCATCTCGAGTTGATTTTTGGTCCACGGAGCTCTTTCGTGTTGCTACAGTGACCTCAGGTTCACTCTAGCCTTGAAACAGTGTTCTTGGGGTTTCTCTGGAGTGCCATCAAGGAAATCAAGGCTCCTTTCATGTGTGATGTGCAACACGTATTGCTCTGCACGCAGTGTAGGGGAATCGGGCCTCATCTCGTTTCGAGGGGGAAGTCTCATGGTTTTTCTCGAGTTGCGCGTGAACCTGGGGTATATTCTCGAGTTACGACGGGATGGCCCTTCCAACCACGTGTTTGTTCAGCGACTTCAGGACTCCTGCCTAGTTGCGAGGGACAACTCGGGATTCTCCTCGAGGCTTGGCAGGGCAATTGGGACGCCTCTCCAGCTGAGGTGGGAGACCAAGGGTCCCTTTCCACGTGCCACAGAAATCCTGGGACTCCTATCAAGTTTCACGAGCAGTCAGGCATCGTCTCCTTTGGAGCCACTGATCTCCGCATACCTCTGGAGTTTTCAAAGGATGTGAGGCCTCCGGTGGCGATGAGGTGGGTAACCATGTCTTTTTCTGTGGTCTCCACAGGGGATTCAGACATCTTTTCGTCTTGGGAAATGCAAGACGAGCCTGCATTCAAGTCACTGCAGGGATATCCGGCCTTATTTCGCGTCAGGGCATCGCAGTGTCCATTCCACTTGAGGCCGCAAACTCAGGGTCCCACTCACATACCTAGAGCTGAGAGAAGCCTCCTCTTGAGCTGCTTGTGGTAAGGTGGTATTCCTCTGGAGTCGAAGCCAGGGACTAACCTCTCATCTCAAGTTGATTTTTGGTCAACGGAGCTCTTTCGTGTTGCTACAGTGACCTCAGGATCCCTCTAGCCTTGAAACAGTGTTCTTGGGGTTTCTCTGGAATGCCATCAAGGACATCAAGGCTTCTTTCATGTTTGAGGTGCAACACGGAATTGCTCTGCATGCAGTGCAGGGGAATCGGGCCTCATCCCACGGAGAGGGGGAAGTCTCATGGTTTTTCTCGAGTTGCGGCGAGAACCTGGGGTGTATTCTCGAGTTACGACGCGATGGCCTTTCCACCCACGTGTTTGTTCAGCGACGTCAGGACTCCTTTCTAGTTGCGAGGAACAACTCGGGATTCTCCTCGAGGCATGGCAGGGCAATTGGGAGGCCTCTCCAGCTGAGGCGGGAGACCAAGGGTCCCTTTCCACGTGCAACAGGAATCCTGGGGCTCCTATCAAGTTTCACGAGGAGTCAGGCATCGTCTCCTTTGGAGGCACTGATCTCCGCGTACCTCTGGAGTTTTCAAAGGATGTGAGGCCTCCGGTCGCGATGAGGTGGGGAACTAGGTCTTTCTCTGTGGTCTCCACAGGGGATTCAGACATCCTTTCGTCTTGGGAGATGCAAGACGAGCCTGCATTCAAGTCACTGCAGGGATATCCGGCTTTATTTCGCGTCAGGGCATCGCAGTGTCCATTCCACTTGAGGCCGCAAACTCAGGGTCCCTCTCACATACCTAGAGCTGAGAGAAGCCTCCTCTTGAGGTGCTTGTGGTAAGCTGGTATTCCTCTGGAGTCGAAGCCAGGGACTAACCTCTCATCTCGAGTTGATTTTTGGTCCATGGAGCTCTTTTGTGTTGCTACAGTGACATCAGGATCCCTCTAGCCTTGAAACAGTGTTCTTGGGGTTTCTCTGGAGTGCCATCAAGGAAATCAAGGCTCCTTTCATGTGTGATGTGCAACACGGAATTGCTCTGCACGCAGTGCAGGGGAATCGGGCCTCATCTCGCGGCGAGGGGGAAGTCTCATGGTTTTTCTCGAGTTGCGGCGGGAACCTGGGGTATATTCTCGAGTTACGACGGGGATGGCCCTTCCACACACGTGTTTGTTCAGCGACGGCAGGACTCCTGCCTAGTTGCAACGGAAAACTCGGGATTCTCCTCGAGGCTTCGCAGGGCAATTGGGACGCCTCTCCAGCTGAGGCGGGAGACCAAGGGTCCCTTTCCACGTGCCACAGGAATCCTGGGACTCGTATCAAGTTTCTCGAAGAGTCAGGTATCGTCTCCTTTGGAGGCACTGATCTCTGCGTACTTCTGGAGTTATCAAAGGATGTGAGGCGTCCGGTCGCGATGAGGTGGGGAACTAGGTCTTTCTCTGTCGTCTCCACAGGGGATTCAAACATCCTTTCATCTTGGGAGATGCAAGACGAGCCTGCATTCAAGTCACTGCAGGGATATCCTGCCTTATTTCGAGTCAGGGCATCGCGGTGTCCATTCGACTTGAGGCTGCAAACCAAGTGTCCCTCTCACATACATAGAGCTGAGAGAAGCCTCCTCTTGAGGTGCTTGTGGTAAGGTGGTATTCCTCTGGAGTCGAAGCCAGGGACTAACCTCTCATCTTGAGTTGATTCTTGCTCCACGGAGCTCTTTCGTGTTGCTACAGTGACCTCAGGATCCCTCTAGCCTTGAAACAGTGTTCTTGGGGTTTCTCTGGAGTGCCATGAAGGAAATCAATGCTCCTTTCATGTTTGATGTGCAACACGGAATTGCTCTGCACGCAGTGCAGGGGAATCGGGCCTCATCTCGCGGTGAGGGGGAAGTCTCATTGTTTTTCTCGAGTTGCGGTGGGAACCTGGGGTATATTCTCGAGTTACGACGGGAATGGCCCTTCCACACACCTGTTTGTTCAGCGACGTCAGGACTCCTGCCTAGTTGCGAGGGACAATTCGGGATTCTCCTCGAGGCTTGGCAGAGCAATTGGGATGCCTCTCCAGCTGAGGCGGGAGACCAAGGGTCCCTTTCCACGTGCCACAGGAATCCTTGGACTCCTATCAAGTTTGATGAGGAGTCAGCCATCGTTTCCTTTGGAGGCACTGTTCTCCGCGTACCTCTGAAGTTTTCAAAGGATGTGAGGCCTCCGTTCGTAATGAGGTGGGGAACTAGGTCTTTCTCTGTGCTCTCCACAGGGGAATCAGACATCCTTTCGTCTTGGGAGATGCAAGACGAGCCTGCATTCAAGTAACTGCAATGATATCCGGCCTTATTTCGAGTCAGGGCATCGCGGTGTCCATTCCACTTGAGGCCGCAAACTCAGGGTCCCTCTCACATACCTGGAGCTGAGAGAAGCCTCCTCTTGAGGTGCTTGTGGTAAGGTGGTATTCCTCTGGAGTCGAAGCCAGGGACTAACCTTTCATCATGAGTTGATTCTTGGACAACGGAGCTCTTTCATGTTGCTACAGTGACCTCAGGATCCCTCTAGCCTTGAAACAGTGTTCTTGGGGTTTCTCTGGAGTGCCATCAAGGAAATCAAGGCTCCTTTCATGTGTGATGTGCAACACGAAATTGCTCTGCACACAGTGCAGGGGAATCGGGCCTCATCTCGCGGCGAGGGGGAAGTCTCATGGTTTTCTCGAGTTGCAGCGGGAACCTGGGGTATATTCTCGATTTACGACGGGAATGGCCCTTCCACACACGTGTTTGTTCAGCGACGGCAGGACTCCTGCCTACTTGCGACGGACAACTCGGGATTCTCCTCGAGGCTTGGCAGGGCAATTGGGACGCCTCTCCAGCTGAGGCGGGAGACCAAGGGTCCCTATCCACGTGCCACAGGAATCCTGGGACTCCTATCAAGTTTCACGAGGAGTCAGGCATCGTCTCCTTTGGAGGCACTGATCTCCGCGTACCTCTGGAGTTTTCAAAGGATGTGAGGCCTCTGGTCGCGATGAGGTGGGGATCTAGGCTTTCTCTGTGGTCTCCACAGGGGACTCAGACATCCTTTCGTCTTGGGAGATGCAAGAGGAGCCTGCATTCCAGTCACTGCAGGGATATCCGGCCTTATTTCGAGTCAGGGCATCGCGGTGTCCTTTCCACTTGAGGCCGCAACCTCAGGGTCCCTCTCACATAGCTAGAGCTGAGAGAAGCCTCCTCTTGTGGTAAGGTGGTATTCCTCTGGAGTCGAAGCCAGGGACTAACCTCTCATCTCGAGTTGATTTTTGGTCCACGGAGCTCTTTTGTGTTGCTACAGTGACCTCAGGATCCCTCTAGCTTTGAAACAGTGTTCTTGGGGTTTCTCTGGAGTGCCATCAAGGAAATCAAGGCTCCTTTCATGTGTGATGTGCAACACGGAATTGCTCTGCACACAGTGCAGGGGAATCGGGCCTCATCTCGCGGCGAGGGGGATGTCTCATGGTTTTTCTCGAGTTGCGGCGGGAACCTGGGGTATATTCTCGAGTTACGACGGGGATGGCCCTTCCACCCAAGTGTTTATTCAGCGACGTAAGGACTCCTGCCTAGTTGCGAGGGACAACTCGGGAATCTCCTCGAGGCTTGGCAGGGCAATTGGGACGCCTCTCCAGCTGAGGCGGGAGACCAAGGGTCCCTTTCCACGTGCCACAGGAATCCTGGGACTCCTATCAAGTTTCACGAGGAGTCAGGCATCGTCTCCTTTGAAGGCACTGATCTCCGCGTACCTCTGGAGTTTTCAAAGGATGTGAGGCCTCCGGTCGCGATGAGGTGAGTAACTAGGTCTTTCTCTGTGGTCTCCACAGGGGATTCAGACATCCTTTCATCTTGGGAGATGCAAGACGAGCCTTCATTCAAGTCACTGCAGGGATATCCGGCCTTATTTCGAGTCAGGGCATCACGGTGTCCATTCCACTTGAGGCCGCAAACTCAGGGTCCCTCTCACATACCTAGAGCTGAGAGAAGCCTCCTCTTGAGGTGCTTGTGGTAAGGTGGTATTCCTCTGGAGTCGAAGCCAGGGACTAACCTCTCATCTCGAGTTGATTCTTGGTCCACGGAGCTCTTTCGTGTGGCTACAGTGACCTCAGGATCCCTCTAGCCTTGAAACAGTATTCTTGGGGTTTCTCTGGAGTGCCATCAAGGAAATCAAGGCTCCTTTCATGTGTGATGTGCAACACGGAATTGCTCTGCACGCAGTGCAGGGGAATCGGGCCTCATCTCGTGGCGAGGGGGAAGTCTCATGGTTTTTCTCGAGTTGCGCGTGAACCTGGGGTATATTCTCGAGTTACGACGGGATGGCCCTTCCAACCACGTGTTTGTTCAGCGACTTCAGGACTCCTGCCTAGTTGCGAGGGACAACTTGGGATTCTCCTCGAGGCTTGGCAGGGCAATGGGAAGCCTCTCCAGCTTAGGCGGAAGACCAAGGGTCCCTTTCCACGTGCCACAGGAATCCTGGGACTCCTATCAAGTTTCACGAGGAGTCAGGCATCGTCTCCTTTGGAGGCACTGATCTCCGCGTACTTCTGGACTTTTCAAAGAATGTGAGGCCTCCGGTTGCGATGAGGTGGGGAACTAGGTCTTTCTCTGTGGTCTCCACAGGGGATTCAGACATCCTTTCGTCTTGGGAGATGCAAGACGAGCCTGCATTCAAGTCACTGCAGGGATATCCGGCCTTATTTCGAGTCAGGGCATCGCGGTGTCCATTCCACTTGAGGCCGCAAACTCAGGGTCCCTCTCACATACCTAGAGCTGAGAGAAGCCTCCTCTTGAGGTGCTTGTGGGAAGGTGGTATTCCTCTGGAGTCGAAGCCAGGGACTATCCTCTTATCTCGAGTTGATTTTTGGTCCACGGAGCTCTTTCGTGTTGCTACAGTGACCTCAGGTTCACTCTAGCCTTGAAACATTGTTCTTGGGGTTTCTCTGGAGTGCCATCAAGGAAATCAAGTCTCCTTTCATGTGTGATGTGCAACACGGAATTGCTCTGCACGCAGTGCAGGGGAATCGGGCCTCATTACCGGCGAGGGGGAAGTCTCATGGTTTTTCTCGAGTTGCGGCGGACACCTGGGGTATATTCTCGAGTTACGACTGGGATGGCCCTTCGACACACGTGTTTGTTCAGCGACGTCGGGACTCCTGCCTAGTTGCGAGGGACAACTCGGGATTCTCCTCGAGGCTTGGCAGAGCAATTGGGATGCCTCTCCAGCTGAGGCGGGAGACCAAGGGTCCCTTTCCACGTGCCACAGGAATTCTGGAACTCCTATCAAGTTTCACGAGGAGTCAGGCATCGTCTCCTTTGGAGGCACTGATCTCCGCGTACCTCTGGAGTTTTCAAAGGATGTGAGGCCTCCGGTCGCGATGAGGTGGGGAACTAGGTCTTTCTCTGTGGTCTCCACAGGGGATTCAGACATCCTTTCGTCTTGGCAGATGCAAGAGGAGCCTGCATTCAAGTCACTGCAGGGATATCCGGCCTTATTTCGAGTCAGGGCATCGCGGTGTCCATTCCACTTGAGGCCGCAAACTCAGGGTCCCACTCACATACATAGAGCTGAGAGAAGCCTCCTCTTGAGGTGCTTGTGGGAAGGTGGTATTCCTCTGGAGACGAAGCCAGGGACTAACCTCTCATCTCGAGTTGATTTTTGGTCCACGGAGCTCTTTCGTGTTGCTACAGTGACCTCAGGTTCACTCTAGCCTTTAAACAGTGTTCTTGGGGTTTCTCTGGAGTGCCATCAAGGAAATCAAGGCTCCTTTCATGTGTGATGTGCAACACGTATTGCTCTGCACGCAGTGCAGGGGAATCGGGCCTCATCTCGTTTCGAGGGGGAAGTCTCATGGTTTTTCTCGAGTTGCGCGTGATCCTGGGGTATATTCTCGAGTTACGACGGGATGGCCCTTCCAACCACGTGTTTGTTCAGCGACTTCAGGACTCCTGCCTAGTTGCGAGGGACAACTCGGGATTCTCCTCGAGGCTTGGCAGGGCAATTGGGACGCCTCTCCAGCTGAGGTGGGAGACCAAGGGTCCCTTTCCACGTGCCACAGAAATCCTGGGACTCCTATCAAGTTTCACGAGCAGTCAGGCATCGTCTCCTTTGGAGCCACTGATCTCCGCATACCTCTGGAGTTTTCAAAGGATGTGAGGCCTCCGGTGGCGATGAGGTGGGTAACCATGTCTTTTTCTGTGGTCTCCACAGGGGATTCAGACATCTTTTCGTCTTGGGAAATGCAAGACGAGCCTGCATTCAAGTCACTGCAGGGATATCCGTCCTTATTTCGCGTCAGGGCATCGCAGTGTCCATTCCACTTGAGGCCGCAAACTCAGGGTCCCACTCACATACCTAGAGCTGAGAGAAGCCTCCTCTTGAGGTGCTTGTGGTAAGGTGGTATTCCTCTGGAGTCGAAGCCAGGGACTAACCTCTCATCTCAAGTTGATTTTTGGTCAACGGAGCTCTTTCGTGTTGCTACAGTGACCTCAGGATCCCTCTAGCCTTGAAACAGTGTTCTTGGGGCTTCTCTGGAATGCCATCAAGGACATCAAGGCTTCTTTCATGTTTGAGGTGCAACACGGAATTGCTCTGCATGCAGTGCAGGGGAATCGGGCCTCATCCCACGGAGAGGGGGAAGTCTCATGGTTTTTCTCGAGTTGCGGCGAGAACCTGGGGTATATTCTCGAGTTACGATGCGATGGCCTTTCAACCCACGTGTTTGTTCAGCGACGTCAGGACTCCTTCCTAGTTGCGAGGAACAACTCGGGATTCTCCTCGAGGCATGGCAGGGCAATTGGGAGGCCTCTCCAGCTGAGGTGGGAGACCAAGGGTCCCTTTCCACGTGCCACAGGAATCCTGGGGCTCCTATCAAGTTTCACGAGGAGTCAGGCATCGTCTCCATTGGAGGCACTGATCTCCGCGTACCTCTGGAGTTTTCAAAGGATGTGAGGCCTCCGGTCGAGATGAGGTGGGGAACTAGGTCTTTCTCTGTGGTCTCCACAGGGGATTCAGACATCCTTTCGTCTTGGGAGATGCAAGACGAGCCTGCATTCAAGTCACTGCAGGGATATCCGGCTTTATTTCGCGTCAGGGCATCGCAGTGTCCATTCCACTTGAGGCCGCAAACTCAGGGTCCCTCTCACATACCTAGAGCTGAGAGAAGCCTCCTCTTGAGGGGCTTGTGGTAAGCTGGTATTCCTCTGGAGTCGAAGCCAGGGACTAACCTCTCATCTCGAGTTGATTTTTGGTCCATGGAGCTCTTTTGTGTTGCTACAGTGACATCAGGATCCCTCTAGCCTTGAAACAGTGTTCTTGGGGTTTCTCTGGAGTGCCATCAAGGAAATCAAGGCTCCTTTCATGTGTGATGTGCAACACGGAATTGCTCTGCACGCAGTGCAGGGTTTCGGGCCTCATTTTGCGGTGAGGGGGAAGTCTCATGGTTTTTCTCAAGTTGCGGTGGGAACCTGGGGTATATTCTCGAGTTACAACGGGGATGGCCCTTCCACCCACGTGTTTGTTCAGTCACGTCAGGACTCCTGCATAGTTGCGAGGGACAACTCGGGATTCTCCTCGAGGCTTGGCAGAGCATTTGGGACGCCTCCCCAGCTGAGGCGGGAGACCAAGGGTCCCTTTACACGTGCCACAGGAATCCTGGGACTCCTATCAAGTTTCACGAGGAGTCAGGCATCGTCTCCTTTGGAGGCACTGATCTCCGCGTACCTCTGGAGTTTTCAAAGGATGTGAGGCCTCCGGTTGCGATGAGGTGGGGAACTAGGTCTTTCTCTGTGGTCTCCAACGGGATTCAGACACCCTTTTGTCTTGGGAGATGCAAGACGAGCCTGCATTCATGTCACTGCAGGGATATCTGGCCTTATTTCGAATCAGGGCATCGCGGTGTCCATTCTACTTGAGGCCGCAAACTCAGGGTCCCTCTCACATACCTAGAGCTGCGAGAAGCCTCCTCTTGAGGTGCTTGTGGTAAGGTGGTATACCTCTGGAGTCGAAGCCAGGGACTAACCTCTCATCTCGAGTTGATTTTTGGTCCACGGAGCTCTTTCGTGTTGCTACAGTGACCTCAGGATTCCTCTAGCCTTGAAACAGTGTTCTTGGGGTTTCTCTGCAGTGCCATCAAGGAAATCAAGGCTCCTTTCATGTGTGATGTGCAACACGGAATTGCTCTGCACGCAGTGCAGGGGAATCGGGCCTCATCTCGCGGCAAGGGGGAATCTCATGGTTTTTCTCGAGTTGCGGCGGGAACCTGGGTTATATTCTCGACTTACGACGGGGATAGCCCTTCCAGCCACATGTTTGTTCAGCGACGTCAAGACTCCTGCCTAGTTGCGAGGGACAACTCGGGATTCTCCTCGAGGCTTGGCAGGGCAATTGGGACGCCTCTCCAGCTGAGGCGGGAGACCAAGAGTCCCTTTCCACGTGCCACAGGAATCCTGGGACTCCTATCAAGTTTCACGAGGAGTCAGGCATCGTCTCCTTTGGAGGCACTGATCTCCGCATACCTCTGAAGTTTTCAAAGGATGTGAGGCCTCCGGTCGCGATGAGGTGGGGAACTAGGTCTTTCTTTGTGGTCTCCACAGGGGATTCAGACATCCTTTCATCTTGGGAGATGCAAGACGAGCCTGCATTCAAGTCACTGCAGGGATATCCGGCGTTATTTCGAGTCAGGGCATCGCGGTGTCCATTACACTTGAGGCCGCAAACTCAGGGTACCTCTCTCATACCTAGACCTGAGGGAAATTTCCTCTTGAGGTGCTTGTGGTAAGGTGGTATTCCTCTGGAGTCGAAGCCAGGAACTAACCTCTCATCTCGAGTTGATTTTTGGTCCATGGAACTCTTTCGTGTTGCTACAGTGACCTCAGTTTTCCTCTAGCCTTGAAACAGTGTTCTTGGTGTTTCTCTGGAGTGCCATCAAGGAAATCAAGGCTCCTTTCATGTGTGATGTGCAACACGGAATTGCTCTGCACGCAGTCCAGGGTTTCGGGCCTCATTTTGCGGCGAGGGGGAAGTCTCATGGTTTTTCTCGAGTTGCGGTGGGAACCTGGGGTATATTCTCGAGTTACAACGGGGATGGCCCTTCCACCCACGTGTTTGTTCAGCGACGTCAGGACTCCTGCATAGTTGCGAGGGACAACTCGGGATTCTCCTCGAGGCTTGGCAGGGCAATTGGGATGCCTCTCCAGCTGAGGCGGGAGACCAAGGGTTCCTTTCCACGTGCCACAGGAATCCTGGGACTCCTATCAAGTTTCACGAGCAGTCAGGCATCGTCTCCTTTGGAGGCACTGATCTCCGCGTACCTCTGGAGTTTTCAAAGGATGTGAGGCCTCCGGTCGCGATGAGGTGGGGAACTAGGTCTTTCTCTGTGATCTCCAAAGGGGATTCAGACATCCTTTCGTCTTGGGAGATGAAGGACAAGCCTGCATTCATGTCACTGCAGGGATATCTGGCCTTATTTCGAGTCAGGGCATCGCGGTGTCCATTCCACTTGTTGCCGCAAACTCAGGGTCCCTCTCACATATTTAGAGCTGAGAGAAACCTCCCCTTGAGGTGCTTGTGGTAAGGTGGTATTCCTCTGGAGTCGAAGCCAGGGACTAACCTCTCATCTCGAGTTGATTTTTGGTCCACGGAGCTCTTTCTCGTTGCTACAGTGACCTCAGGATTCCTCTAGCCTTGAAACAGTGTTCTTGGGGTTTCTCTGGAGTGCCATCAAGGAAATCAAGGCTCCTTTCATCTGTGAAGTGCAACACGGAATTGCTCTGCCCGCAGTGCAGGGGAATCGGGCCTCATCTCGCGGCGAGGGGGAAGTCTCATGGTTTTTCTTGAGTTGCGGCGGGAACCTGGGGTATATTCTCGAGTTACGACGGGGATGGCCCTTCCAACCACGTGTTTGTTCAGCGACGTCAGGACTCCTGCCTAGTTGCGAGGGACAACTCGGGATTCTCCTGGGGGCTTGGCAGGGCAATTGGGACGCCTCTCCAGCTGAGGCGGGGGACCAAGGGTCCCTTTCCACTTGCCACAGGAATCCTGGGACTCCTATCAAGTTTCACGAGGAGTCAGGCATCGTCTCCTTTGGAGGCACTGATCTCCGCGTACTTCTGGAGTTTTCAAAGGATTTGAAGCCTCCGGTCGCGATGAGGTGGGGAACTAGGTCTTTCTCTGTGGTCTCCACAGGGGATTCAAACATCCTTTCATCTTGGGAGATGCAAGACGAGCCTGCATTCAAGTCACTTCAGAGATATCTGGCCTTATATCGTGTCAGGGCATCGCGGTGTCCATTCCATTTGAGGCCGCAAACTCAGGGTCCCTCTCACATACCTAGAGCTGAGAGAAGCCTCCTCTTGAGGTGCTTGTGGTAAGGTGGTATTCCTCTGGAGTCGAAGCCAGGGACTAACCTCTCATCTCGAGTTGATTTTTGGTCCACGGAGCTCTTTCGTGTTGCTACAGTGACCTCAGGATCCCCCTAGCCTTGAAACAGTGTTCTTGTGGGTTCTCTGGAGTGCCATCAAGGAAATCAAGGCTCCTTTCGTGTTTGATGTGCAACACGGAATTGCTCTGCATGCAGTACAGGGGAATCGAGCCACATCTCGCGGCGAGGGGGAAGTCTCATGGTTTTTCTCGAGTTGCGGCGGGAACCTGGGTTATATTCTCGAGTTATGACGGGGATGGCCCATCCACCCACGTGTTTGTTCAGCGAAGTCAGGACTCCTGCCTAGTTGCGAGGGACAACTCGGGATTCTCCTCGAGGCTTGGCAGGGCAATTGGGACGCCTCTCCAGCTGAGGCAGGAGACCAAGGTTCCCTTTCCACGTGCCACAGGAATTCTGGAACTCCTATCAAGGTTCACGAGGAGTCAGGCACCGTCTCCTTTGGAGGCACTGATCTCCGCGTACCTCTGGAGTTTTCAAAGGATGTGAGGCATCCGGTCGAGATGAGGTGGGGAACTAGGTCTTTCTCTGTGGTCTCCACAGGGGATTCAGACATCCTTTCATCTTGGGAGATGCAAGACGAGCCTGCATTCAAGTCACTGCAGGGATATCCGGCCTTATTTCGCATCAGGGCATCGCGGTGTCCATTCCACTTGAGGCCGCAAACTCAGGGTCCCTCTCACATACCTAGAGCTGAGAGAAGCCTCCTCTTGAGGTGCTTGTGGTAAGGTGGTATTCCTCTGGAGTCGATGCCAGGGACTAACCTCTCATCTCGAGTTGATTTTTGGTCCACGGAGCTCTTTCGTGTTGCTACAGTGACCTCAGGATCCCTCTAGCCTTGAAACAGTGTTCTTGGGGTTTCTCTGGAGTGCCATGAAGGAAATCAAGGCTCCTTTCATGTTTGATGTGCAACACGGAATTGCTCTGCACGCAGTGCAGGGGAATCGGGCCTCATCTCGCGGCGAGGGGGAAGTCTCATGGTTTTCCTCGAGTTGCGGCGGGAACCTGGGGTATATTCTCGAGTTACGACGGGGATGGCCCTTCCACCCACATGTTTGTTCAGCGCAGTCAGGACTCCTGCCTAGTTGCGAGGGACAACTTGGGATTCTCCTCGAGGCTTGGCAGGGCAATTGGGACGCCTCTCCAGCTGAGGAGGGAGACCAAGGGTCCCTTTCCACGTGCCACAGGAATCCTGGGACTTGTATCAAATTTCAGGAGGAGTCAGGCATTGTCTCCTTTGGAGGCACTGATCTCCACGTAGCTCTGGAGTTTTCAAAGGATGTGAGACGTCCGGTCGCCATGAAGTGGGGAACTAGGTCTTCCTCTGTGGTCTCCACAGGGGATTCAGACATCCTTTCATCTTGGGAGATGCAAGACGAGCCTGCATTCAAGTCACTGCAGGGATATCTGGCCTTATTTCGCGTCAGGGCATCACAGTGTCCATTCCACTTGAGGCCGCAAACTCAGGGTCCCTCTCACATACCTAGAGCTGAGAGAAGCCTCCTCTTGAGGTGCTTGTGGTAAGGTGGTATTCCTCTGGAGTCGAAGCCAGGGACTAACCTCTCATCTCGAGTTGATTTTTGGTCCATGGAGCTCATTCGTGTTGCTATAGTGACCTCAGGATCCCTCTAGCCTTGAAACAGTGTTCTTGGGGTTTCTCTGGAGTGCCATCAAGGAAATTAAGGCTTCTTTCATGTTTGATGTGCAACACGGAATTGCTCTGCATGCAGTGCAGGGTAATCGAGCCTCATCTCACGGCGAGGGGGAAGTCTCATGGTTTTTCTCGAGTTGCGGCGGGAACCTGGGGTATATTCTCGAGTTACGAAGGGTATGGCCGTTCCACCCACGTGTTTATTCAGCGACGTCAGGACTGCTTCCTAGTTGCGAGGGACAATTCGGGATTCTCCTCGAGGCTTGGCAGGGCAATTGGGACGCCTCTCCAGCTGAGGCGGGAGACCAAGGGTCCCTTTCCACGTGCCACAGGAATCCTGGTACTCCTATCAAGTTTCACGAGGAGTCAGGTATCGTCTTCTTTGGAGGCACTGATCTCCGCGTACTTCTGGAGTTTTCAAAGGACTTGAAGCCTCCGGTCGGGATGAGGTGGGGAACTAGGTCTTTCTCTGTGGTCTCCACAGGGGATTCAGACATCCTTTCGTCTTGGAATATGCAAGACGAGCCTGCATTCAAGTCACTGCAGGGATATCCGTCCTTATTTCGAGTCAGGGCATCGCGGTGTCCATTCCACTTGAGGCCGCAAAGTCAGGGTCCCTCTCACATACCTAGAGCTGAGAGAAGCCTCCTCTTGAGGTGCTTGTGGTAAGGTGGTATTCCTCTGGAGTCGATGCCAGGGACTAACCGCTCATCTCGAGTTGATTCTTGGTCCACGGAGCTCTTTCGTGTTGCTACAGTGACCTCAGGATCCCTCTAGCCTTGAAACAGTGTTCTTGAGGTTTCTCTGGAGTGCCATCAAGGAAATCATGGCTCCTTTCATGTGTGATGTGCAACACGGAATTGCTCTGCACGCAGTGCAGGGGAATCGGGCCTCATCTCGCGGCGAGGGGGAATTCTCATGGTTTTTCTCGAGTTGCGGCGGGAACCTGGGGTATATTCTCGAGTTACGACGGGGATGGCCCTTCCACACACGTGTTTGTTCAGCGACGTCAGGACTCCTGCCTAGTTGCGAGGGACAACTCGGGATTCTCCTCGAGGCTTGGCAGGGCAATTGGGACGCCTCTCCAGCTGAGGCGGGAGACCAAGGGTCCCTTTCCACGTGCCACAGGAATCCTGGAACTCCTATCAAGTTTCACGAGGAGACAGGCATCGTCTCCTTTGGAGGCACTGATCTCCGCGTACCTCTGGAGTTTTCAAAGGATGTGAGGCCTCCGGTCGCGATGAGGTGGGGTACTAGGTCTTTCTCTGTGGTCTCCACAGGGGATTCAGACATCCTTTCGTCTTGGGAGATGCAAGACGAGCCTGCATTCAAGTCACTGCAGGGATATCCGGCCTTATTTCGAGTCAGGGCATCGCGGTGTCCATTCCACTTGAGGCCGCAAACTCAGGGTCCCTCTCACATACCTAGAGCTGAGAGAAGCCTCCTCTTGAGGTGCTTTTGGTAAGGTGGTATTCCTCTGGAGATGAAGCCAGGGACTAACCTCTCATCTCGAGTTGATTTTTGGTCCACGGAGCTCTTTCGTGTTGCTACTGTGACCTCAGGATCCCTCTAGCCTTGAAACAGTGTTCTTGGGGTTTCTCTGGAGTGTCACCAAGGAAATCAAGGCTCCTTTCATGTGTGATGTGCAACACGGAATTGCTCTGCACGCAGTGCAGGGTATCGGGCCTCATTTTGCGGCGAGGGGGAAGTCTCATGGTTTTTCTCGAGTTGCGACGGGAACCTGGGGTATATTCTCGAGTTACGACGGGGATGGCCCTTCCACCCACGTGTTTGTTCAGCGACGTCGGGACTCCTGCCTAGTTGGGAGGGACAACTCGGGATTCTCCTCGAGGCTTGGCAGGGCAATTGGGATGCCTCTCCAGCTGAGGCGGGAGACCAAGGGTCCCTTTCCACGTGCCACAGGAATTCTGGAACTCCTATCAAGTTTCACGAGGAGTCAGGCATCGTCTCCTTTGGAGGCACTGATCTCCGCGTACCTCTGGAGTTTCCAAAGGATGTGAGGCCTCCGGTAGCGATGAGGTGTGGAACTAGGTCTTTCTCTGTGGTCTCCACAGGGGATTCAGACATCCTTTCGTCTTGGCAGATGCAAGAGGAGCCTGCATTCATGTCACTACAGGGATATCCGGCCTTATTTCGAGTCAGGGCATCGCGGTGTCCATTCCACTTGAGGCCGCAAACTCAGGGTCCCACTCACATACATAGAGCTGAGAGAAGCCTCCTCTTGAGGTGCTTGTGGGAAGGTGGTATTCCTCTGGAGACGAAGCCAGGGACTAACCTCTCATCTCGAGTTGGTTTTTGGTCCACGGAGCTCTTTCGTGTTGCTACAGTGACCTCAGGTTCACTCTAGCCTTGAAACAGTGTTCTTGGGGTTTCTCTGGAGTGCCATCAAGGAAATCAAGGCTCCTTTCATGTGTGATGTGCAACACGTATTGCTCTGCACGCAGTGCAGGGGAATCGGTCCTCATCTCGTGGCGAGGGGGAAGTCGCATGGTTTTTCTCGAGTTGCGCGTGAACCTGGGGTATATTCTCGAGTTACGACGGGATGGCCCTTCCACTCACGTGTTTGTTCAGCGACTTCAGGACTCCTGCCTAGTTGCGAGGGACAACTTGGGATTCTCCTCGAGGCTTGGCAGGGCAATTGGGAAGCCTCTCCAGCTTAGGCGGGAGACCAAGGGACCCTTTCCACGTGCCACAGGAATCCTGGGACTCCTATCAAGTTTCACGAAGAGTCAGGCATCGTCTCCTTTGGAGGCACTGATCTCCGCGTACCTCTGGAGTTTTCAAAGGATTTGATGCCTCCGGTCGCGATGAGGTGGGAAGTAGGTCTTTCTCTGTGGTCTCCACAGGGGATTCAGACATCCTTTCGTCTTGGGAGATGCAAGACGAGCCTGCATTCAAGTCACTGCTGGGATATCCGGCCTTATTTCGAGTCAGGGCATCGCGGTGTCCATTCCACTTGAGGCCGCAAACCCAGGGTCCCTCTCACATACCTAGAGCTGAGAGAAGCCTCCTCTTGAGGTGCTTGTGGTAAGGTGGTTTTCCTCTGGAGTCGAAGCCAGGGACTAACCTCTCATCTCGAGTTGATTTTTGGTCCACGGAGCTCTTTCGTGTTGCTACAGTGACCTCAGGATCCCTCTAGCCTTGAAACACTGTTCTTGGGGTTTCTCTGGAGTGCCATCAAGGAAATCAAGGCTCCTTTCATGTGTGATGTGCAACACGGAATTGCTCTGCACGCAGTGCAGGGGAATCGGGCCTCATCTCGTGGCGAGGGGGAAGTCTCATGGTTTTTCTCGAGTTGCGGCGGGAACCTGGGGTATATTCTCGAGTTACGACGGGGATGGCCCTTCCACACACGTGTTTGTTCAGCGACGTCAGGACTCCTGCCTAGTTGCGAGGGACAACTCGGGATTCTCCTCGAGGCTTGGCAGGGCAATTGGGACGCCTGTCCAGCTGAGGCGGGAGACCAAGGGTCCCTTTCCACGTGCCACAGGAATCCTGGGACTCCTATCAAGTTTCACGAGGAGTCAGGCATCGTCCCTTTTGGAGGCACTGATCTCCGCGTACCTCTGGAGTTTTCAAAGGATGTGAGGCCTCCGGTCGCGATGAGGTGGGGAACTAGGTCTTTCTCTGTGGTCTCCACAGGGGATTCAGACATCCTTTCATCTTGGGAGATGCAAGACGAGCTGGCATTCAAGTCACTGCAGGGATATCCGGCCTTATTTCGAGTCAGGGCATCGCGGTGTCCATTCCACTTGAGGCCGCAAACTCAGGGTCCCTCTCCCATACCTAGAGCTGAGAGAAGCCTCCTCTTGAGGTGCTTGTGGTAAGGAGGTAGTTCTCTGCAGTCAAAGCCAGGGACTAACCTCTCATCTCGAGTTGATTTTTGGTCCATGGAGCTCATTCGTGTTGCTACAGTGACCTCAGGATCCCTCTAGCCTTGAAACAGTGTTCTTGGGGTTTCTCTGGAGTGCCATCAAGGAAATTAAGGCTTCTTTCATGTTTGATGTGCAACACGGAATTGCTCTGCATGCAGTGCAGGTTAATCGTGCCTCATCTCACGGCGAGGGGGAAGTCTCATGGTTTTTCTCGAGTTGCGGCGAGAACCTGGGGTATATTCTCGAGTTACGAAGGGTATGGCCGTTCCACCCACGTGTTTATTCAGCGACGTCAGGACTCCTTCCTAGTTGCGAGGGACAATTCGGGATTCTCCTCGAGGCTTGGCAGGGCAATTGGGACGCCTCTCCAGCTGAGGCGGGAGACCAAGGGTCCCTTTCCACGTGCCACAGGAATCCTGGTACTCCTATCAAGTTTCACGAGGAGTCAGGTATCGTCTTCTTTGGAGGCACTGATCTCCGCGTACTTCTGGAGTTTTCAAAGGACTTGAAGCCTCCGGTCGGGATGAGGTGGGGAACTAGGTCTTTCTCTGTGGTCTCCACAGGGGATTCAGACATCCTTTCGTCTTGGAATATGCAAGACGAGCCTGCATTCAAGTCACTGCAGGGATATCCGTCCTTATTTCGAGTCAGGGCATCGCGGTGTCCATTCCACTTGAGGCCGCAAAGTCAGGGTCCCTCTCACATACCTAGAGCTGAGAGAAGCCTCCTCTTGAGGTGCTTGTGGTAAGGTGGTATTCCTCTGGAGTCGATGCCAGGGACTAACCGCTCATCTCGAGTTGATTCTTGGTCCACGGAGCTCTTTCGTGTTGCTACAGTGACCTCAGGATCCCTCTAGCCTTGAAACAGTGTTCTTGAGGTTTCTCTGGAGTGCCATCAAGGAAATCATGGCTCCTTTCATGTGTGATGTGCAACACGGAATTGCTCTGCACGCAGTGCAGGGGAATCGGGCCTCATCTCGCGGCGAGGGGGAATTCTCATGGTTTTTCTCGAGTTGCGGCGGGAACCTGGGGTATATTCTCGAGTTACGACGGGGATGGCCCTTCCACACACGTGTTTGTTCAGCGACGTCAGGACTCCTGCCTAGTTGCGAGGGACAACTCGGGATTCTCCTCGAGGCTTGGCAGGGCAATTGGGACGCCTCTCCAGCTGAGGCGGGAGACCAAGGGTCCCTTTCCACGTGCCACAGGAATCCTGGAACTCCTATCAAGTTTCACGAGGAGACAGGCATCGTCTCCTTTGGAGGCACTGATCTCCGCGTACCTCTGGAGTTTTCAAAGGATGTGAGGCCTCCGGTCGCGATGAGGTGGGGTACTAGGTCTTTCTCTGTGGTCTCCACAGGGGATTCAGACATCCTTTCGTCTTGGGAGATGCAAGACGAGCCTGCATTCAAGTCACTGCAGGGATATCCGGCCTTATTTCGAGTCAGGGCATCGCGGTGTCCATTCCACTTGAGGCCGCAAACTCAGGGTCCCTCTCACATACCTAGAGCTGAGAGAAGCCTCCTCTTGAGGTGCTTTTGGTAAGGTGGTATTCCTCTGGAGATGAAGCCAGGGACTAACCTCTCATCTCGAGTTGATTTTTGGTCCACGGAGCTCTTTCGTGTTGCTACTGTGACCTCAGGATCCCTCTAGCCTTGAAACAGTGTTCTTGGGGTTTCTCTGGAGTGTCACCAAGGAAATCAAGGCTCCTTTCATGTGTGATGTGCAACACGGAATTGCTCTGCACGCAGTGCAGGGTATCGGGCCTCATTTTGCGGCGAGGGGGAAGTCTCATGGTTTTTCTCGAGTTGCGACGGGAACCTGGGGTATATTCTCGAGTTACGACGGGGATGGCCCTTCCACCCACGTGTTTGTTCAGCGACGTCGGGACTCCTGCCTAGTTGGGAGGGACAACTCGGGATTCTCCTCGAGGCTTGGCAGGGCAATTGGGATGCCTCTCCAGCTGAGGCGGGAGACCAAGGGTCCCTTTCCACGTGCCACAGGAATTCTGGAACTCCTATCAAGTTTCACGAGGAGTCAGGCATCGTCTCCTTTGGAGGCACTGATCTCCGCGTACCTCTGGAGTTTCCAAAGGATGTGAGGCCTCCGGTAGCGATGAGGTGTGGAACTAGGTCTTTCTCTGTGGTCTCCACAGGGGATTCAGACATCCTTTCGTCTTGGCAGATGCAAGAGGAGCCTGCATTCATGTCACTACAGGGATATCCGGCCTTATTTCGAGTCAGGGCATCGCGGTGTCCATTCCACTTGAGGCCGCAAACTCAGGGTCCCACTCACATACATAGAGCTGAGAGAAGCCTCCTCTTGAGGTGCTTGTGGGAAGGTGGTATTCCTCTGGAGACGAAGCCAGGGACTAACCTCTCATCTCGAGTTGGTTTTTGGTCCACGGAGCTCTTTCGTGTTGCTACAGTGACCTCAGGTTCACTCTAGCCTTGAAACAGTGTTCTTGGGGTTTCTCTGGAGTGCCATCAAGGAAATCAAGGCTCCTTTCATGTGTGATGTGCAACACGTATTGCTCTGCACGCAGTGCAGGGGAATCGGTCCTCATCTCGTGGCGAGGGGGAAGTCGCATGGTTTTTCTCGAGTTGCGCGTGAACCTGGGGTATATTCTCGAGTTACGACGGGATGGCCCTTCCACTCACGTGTTTGTTCAGCGACTTCAGGACTCCTGCCTAGTTGCGAGGGACAACTTGGGATTCTCCTCGAGGCTTGGCAGGGCAATTGGGAAGCCTCTCCAGCTTAGGCGGGAGACCAAGGGACCCTTTCCACGTGCCACAGGAATCCTGGCACTCCTATCAAGTTTCACGAAGAGTCAGGCATCGTCTCCTTTGGAGGCACTGATCTCCGCGTACCTCTGGAGTTTTCAAAGGATTTGATGCCTCCGGTCGCGATGAGGTGGGAAGTAGGTCTTTCTCTGTGGTCTCCACAGGGGATTCAGACATCCTTTCGTCTTGGGAGATGCAAGACGAGCCTGCATTCAAGTCACTGCTGGGATATCCGGCCTTATTTCGAGTCAGGGCATCGCGGTGTCCATTCCACTTGAGGCCGCAAACCCAGGGTCCCTCTCACATACCTAGAGCTGAGAGAAGCCTCCTCTTGAGGTGCTTGTGGTAAGGTGGTTTTCCTCTGGAGTCGAAGCCAGGGACTATCCTCTCATCTCGAGTTGATTTTTGGTCCACGGAGCTCTTTCGTGTTGCTACAGTGACCTCAGGATCCCTCTAGCCTTGAAACACTGTTCTTGGGGTTTCTCTGGAGTGCCATCAAGGAAATCAAGGCTCCTTTCATGTGTGATGTGCAACACGGAATTGCTCTGCACGCAGTGCAGGGGAATCGGGCCTCATCTCGTGGCGAGGGGGAAGTCTCATGGTTTTTCTCGAGTTGCGGCGGGAACCTGGGGTATATTCTCGAGTTACGACGGGGATGGCCCTTCCACACACGTGTTTGTTCAGCGACGTCAGGACTCCTGCCTAGTTGCGAGGGACAACTCGGGATTCTCCTCGAGGCTTGGCAGGGCAATTGGGACGCCTGTCCAGCTGAGGCGGGAGACCAAGGGTCCCTTTCCACGTGCCACAGGAATCCTGGGACTCCTATCAAGTTTCACGAGGAGTCAGGCATCGTCCCTTTTGGAGGCACTGATCTCCGCGTACCTCTGGAGTTTTCAAAGGATGTGAGGCCTCCGGTCGCGATGAGGTGGGGAACTAGGTCTTTCTCTGTGGTCTCCACAGGGGATTCAGACATCCTTTCATCTTGGGAGATGCAAGACGAGCTGGCATTCAAGTCACTGCAGGGATATCCGGCCTTATTTCGAGTCAGGGCATCGCGGTGTCCATTCCACTTGAGGCCGCAAACTCAGGGTCCCTCTCCCATACCTAGAGCTGAGAGAAGCCTCCTCTTGAGGTGCTTGTGGTAAGGAGGTAGTTCTCTGCAGTCAAAGCCAGGGACTAACCTCTCATCTCGAGTTGATTTTTGGTCCACGGAGCTCTTTCGTGTTGCTACAGTGACCTCAGGATCGCTCTTGCCTTGAAACAGCGTTCTTGGGGATTCTCTGGAGTGCCATAAAGGAAATCAAAGCTCCTTTCATGCGTGATGTGCAACAAGGAATTGCTCTGCATGCAGTGCAGGGGAATCGGACCTCATCTCGCGGCGAGGGGGAAGTCTCATGGTTTTTCTCGAGTTGCGGCGGGAACCTGGGGTACATTCTCGAGTTACGACGGGGATGGCCCTTCCACCCACGTGTTTGTTCAGCCTCGTCAGGATTCCACCCTAGTTTGGAGGGACAACTCGGGATTCTCCTCGAGGCTTGGCAGGGCAATTGGGACGCCTCTGCAGCTGAGGCGGGAGACCAAGGGTCCCTTTCCACGTGCCACAGGAATCCTGGTACTCCTATCAAGTTTCACGAGGAGTCAGATGTCGTCTTCTTTGGAGGCACTGATCTCCGCGTACTTCTGGAGTTTTCAAAGGACTTGAAGCCTCCGGTCGGGATGAGGTGGGGAACTAGGTCTTTCTCTGTGGTCTCCACAGGGGATTCAAACATCCTTTCATCTTGGGAGATGCAAGACGAGCCTGCATTCAAGTCACTTCAGAGATATCTGGCCTTATATCGTGTCAGGGCATCGCGGTGTCCATTCCATTTGAGGCCGCAAACTCAGGTTCCCTCCCACATACCTAGAGCTGAGAGAAGCCTCCTCTTGAGGTGCTTGTGGTAAGGTGGTATTCCTCTGGAGTCGAAGCCAGGGACTAACCTCTCATCTCGAGTTGATTTTTGGTCCATGGAGCTCTTTCGTGTTGCTACAGTGACCTCAGGATCCCTCTAGCCTTGAAACAGTGTTCTTGGGGTTTCTCTGGAGTGCCATCAAAGAAATCAAGGCTCCTTTCATGTTTGATGTGCAACACGGAATTGCTCTGCATGCAGTGCAGGAGAATCGAGTCTCATCTCGCGGCGAGGGGGAAGTCTCATCGTTTTTCTCGAGTTGCAGCGGGAACCTGGGGTATATTCTCGAGTTACGATGGGGATGGCCCTTCCAACCACGTGTTTGTTCAGCGACGTGAGGACTCCTGCCTAGTTGCGAAGGACAACTCGGGATTCTCCTCGAGGCTTGGCAGGGCAATTGGGACGCCTCTCCAGCTGAGGCGGGAGACCAAGGGTCCCTTTACACGTGCACAGGAATCCTGGGACTCCTATCAAGTTTCACGAGGAGTCAGGCATCGTCTCCTTTGGAGGCACAGATCTCCGCGTACCTCTGAAGTTTTCAAAGAATTTGAGTTCTCCGGTCGCAATGAGGTGGGGAACTAAGTCTTTCTCTCTGGTCTCCACAGGGGATTCAGACATCCTTTCGTCTTGGGAGATACAAGACGAGCCTGCATTCAAGTCACTGCAGGGATATCTGGCCTTATTTCGAGTCAGGGCATCGCGGTGTCCATTCTACTTGAGGCCGCAAACTCAGGGTCCCTCTCACATACCTAGAGCTGCGAGAAGCCTCCTCTTGAGGTGCTTGTGGTTAGGTGGTATACCTCTGGAGTCGAAGCCAGGGACTAACCTCTCATCTCGAGTTGATTTTTGGTCCATGGAGCTCTTTCGTGTTGCTACAGTGACCTCAGGATCCCTCTAGCCTTGAAACAGTGTTCTTGGGGTTTCTCTGGAGTGCCATCAAGGAAATCAAGGATCCTTTCATGTGTGATGTGCAACACGGAATTGCTCTTCATGTTGTGCAGGGGAATCGAGCCTCATCTCACGGCGAGGGGGAAGTCTCATGGTTTTTCTCGAGTTGCGGCGAGAACCTGGGGTATATTCTCGAGTTACGAAGGGTATGGCCGTTCCACCCACGTGTTTATTCAGCGACGTCAGGACTCCTTCCTAGTTGCGAGGGACAATTTGGGATTCTCCTCGAGGCTTGGCAGGGCAATTGGGACGCCTCTCCAGCTGAGGCGGGAGACCAAGGGTCCCTTTCCACGTGCCACAGGTATCCTGGTACTCCTATCAAGTTTCACGAGGAGTCAGGTATCGTCTCCTTTGGAGGCACTGATCTCCGCGTACTTCTGGAGTTTTCAAAGGACTTGAAGCCTCCGGTCGGGATGAGGTGGGGAACTAGGTCTTTCTCTGTGGTCTCCACAGGCGATTCAAACATCCTTTCATCTTGGGAGATGCAAGACGAGCCTGCATTCAAGTCACTTCAGAGATATCTGGCCTTATATCGTGTCAGGGCATCGCGGTGTCCATTCCATTTGAGGCCGCAAACTCAGGTTCCCTCTCACATACCTAGAGCTGAGAGAAGCCTCCTCTTGAGGTGCTTGTGGTAAGGTGGTATTCCTCTGGAGTTGAAGCCAGGGACTAACCTCTCATCTCGAGTTGATTTTTGGTCCACGGAGCTCTTTCGTGTTGCTACAGTGACCTCAGGATCCCTCTAGCCTTGAAACAGTGTTCTTGTGGGTTCTCTGGAGTGCCATCAAGGAAATCAAGGCTCCTTTCGTGTTTGATGTGCAACACGGAATTGCTCTGCATGCAGTGCAGGGGAATCGGGCCTCATTTTCCGGCGAGGGGGAAGTCTCATGGCTTTTCTCGAGTTGCGGTGGGAACCTGGGGTATATTCTCGAGTTACGACGGGGCTGGCCCTTCCAAGCACGTGTTTGTTCAGCGACGTCAGGACTCCTTTCTAGTTGCGAGGGACCACTCCGGATTCTCCTCGAGGCTTGGCAGGGCAATTGGGACGCCTCTCCAGCTGAGGCGGGAGACCAAGAGTCCCTTTCCACGTGCCACAGGAATCCTGGGACTCCTATCAAGTTTCACGAGGAGTCAGGCATCGTCTCCTTTGGAGGCACTGATCTCCGCGTACCTCTGGAGTTTTCAAAGGATGTGAGGCCTCCGGTCGCCATGAGGTGGGGAACTAGGTCTTTCTCTGTGGTCTCCACAGGGGATTCAGACATCCTTTCATCTTGGGAGATGCAAGACGAGCTGGCATTCAAGTCACTGCAGAGATATCCGGCCTTATTTCGAGTCAGGGCATCGCGGTGTCCATTCCACTTGAGGCCGCAAACTCAGGGTCCCTCTCCCATACCTAGAGCTGAGAGAAGCCTCCTCTTGAGGTGCTTGTGGTAAGGAGGTAGTTCTCTGCAGTCAAAGCCAGGGACTAACCTCTCATCTCGAGTTGATTTTTGGTCCACGGAGCTCTTTCGTGTTGCTACAGTGACCTCAGGATCGCTGTTGCCTTGAAACAGCGTTCCTGGGGTTTCTCTGGAGTGCCATCAAGGAAATCAAAGCTCCTTTCATGCGTGATGTGCAACACGGAATTGCTCTGCATGCAGTGCAGGGGAATCGGGCCTCATCTCGCGGCGAGGGGGAAGTCTCATTGTTTTTCTCGAGTTGCGGCGGGAACCTGGGGTACATTCTCGAGTTACGACGGGGATGGCCCTTCCACCCACGTGTTTGTTCAGCCTCGTCAGGATTCCAGCCTAGTTGGGAGGGACAACTCGGGATTCTCCTCGAGGCTTGGCAGGGCAATTGGGACTCCTCTCCAGCTGAGGCGGGAGACCAAGGGTCCCTTTCCACGTGCCACAGGAATCCTGGGACTCCTATCAAGTTTCACGAGGAGTCAGGCTTCGTCTCCTTTGGAGGCACTGATCTCCGAGTACCTCTGGAGTTTTCAAAGGATGTGAGGCCTCCGGTCGCGATGAGGTGGGGAACTAGGTCTTTCTCTGTGGTCTCCACAGGGGATTCAGACATCCTTTCGTCTTGGAATATGCAAGACGAGCCTGCATTCAAGTCACTGCAGGGATATCCGTCCTTATTTCGAGTCAGGGCATCGCGGTGCCCATTCCACTTGAGGCCGCAAACTCAGGGTCCCTCTCACATACCTAGAGCTGAGAGAAGCCTCCTCTTGAGGTGCTTGTGGTAAGGTGGTATTCCTCTGGAGTCGATGCCAGGGACTAACCGCTCATCTCGAGTTGATTCTTGGTCCACGGAGCTCTTTCGTGTTGCTACAGTGACCTCAGGATCCCTCTAGCCTTGAAACAGTGTTCTTGAGGTTTCTCTGGAGTGCCATCAAGGAAATCATGGCTCCTTTCATGTGTGATGTGCAACACGGAATTGCTCTGCACGCAGTGCAGGGGAATCGGGCCTCATCTCGCGGCGAGGGGGAAGTCTCATGGTTTTTCTCGAGTTGCGGCGGGAACCTGGGGTATATTCTCGAGTTACGACGGGGATGGCCCTTCCACACACGTGTTTGTTTAGCGACGTCGGGACTCCTGCCTAGTTGCGAGGGACAACTCGGGATTCTCCTCGAGGCTTGGCAGGGCAATTGGGACGCCTCTCCAGCTGAGGCGGGAGACCAAGGGTCCCTTTCCACGTGCCACAGGAATCCTGGAACTCCTATCAAGTTTCACGAGGAGACAGGCATCGTCTCCTTTGGAGGCACTGATCTCCGCGTACCTCTGGAGTTTTCAAAGGATGTGAGGCGTCCGGTCGTGATGAGGTGGGGAACTAGGTCTTTCTCTGTGGTCTCCACAGGGGATTCAGACATCCTTTCGTCTTGGGAGATGCAAGACGAGCCTGCATTCAAGTCACTGCAGGGATATCCGGCCTTATTTCGAGTCAGGGCATCGCGGTGTCCATTCCACTTGAGTCCGCAAAATAAGGGTCCCTCTCACATACCTAGAGCTGAGAGAAGCCTCCTCTTGAGGTGCTTTTGGTAAGGTGGTATTCCTCTGGAGACGAAGCCAGGGACTAACCTCTCATCTCGAGTTGATTTTTGGTCCACGGAGCTCTTTCGTGTTGCTACAGTGACCTCAGGATCCCTCTAGCCTTGAAACAGTGTTCTTGGGGTTTCTCTGGAGTGCCACCAAGGAAATCAAGGCTCCTTTCATGTGTGATGTGCAACACGGAATTGCTCTGCACGCAGTGCAGGGTATCGGGCCTCATTTTGCGGCGAGGGGGAAGTCTCATGGTTTTTCTCGAGTTGCGGCGGGAACCTGGGGTATATTCTCGAGTTACGACGGGGATGGCCCTTCCACACACGTGTTTGTTCAGCGACGTCGGGACTCCTGCCTAGTTGCGAGGGACAACTCGGGATTCTCCTCGAGGCTTGGCAGGGCAATTGGGAAGCCTCTCCAGCTTAGGCGGGAGACCAAGGGACCCTTTCCACGTGCCACAGGAATCCTGGGACTCCTATCAAGTTTCACGAGGAGTCAGGCATCGTCTCCTTTGGAGGCACTGATCTCCGCGTACCTCTGGAGTTTTCAAAGGATTTGATGCCTCCGGTCGCGATGAGGTGGGAAGTAGGTCTTTCTCTGTGGTCTCCACAGGGGATTCAGACATCCTTTCGTCTTGGGAGATGCAAGACGAGCCTGCATTCAAGTCACTGCTGGGATATCCGGCCTTATTTCGAGTCAGGGCATCGCGGTGTCCATTCCACTTGAGGCCGCAAACCCAGGGTCCCTCTCACATACCTAGAGCTGAGAGAAGCCTCCTCTTGAGGTGCTTGTGGTAAGGTGGTTTTCCTCTGGAGTCGAAGCCCGGGACTAACCTCTCATCTCGAGTTGATTTTTGGTCCACGGAGCTCTTTCGTGTTGCTACAGTGACCTCAGGATCCCTCTAGCCTTGAAACACTCTTCTTGGGGTTTCTCTGGAGTGCCATCAAGGAAATCAAGGCTCCTTTCATGTGTGATGTGCAACACGGAATTGCTCTGCACCCAGTGCAGGGGAATCGGGCCTCATCTCGTGGCGAGGGGGAAGTCTCATGGTTTTTCTCGAGTTGCGGCGGGAACCTGGGGTATATTCTCGAGTTACGACGGGGATGGCCCTTCCACCCACGTGTTTGTTCAGCGACGTCAGGACTCCTGCCTAGTTGCGAGGGACAACTCGGGATTCTCCTCGAGGCTTGGCAGGGCAATTGGGACGCCTGTCCAGCTGAGGCGGGAGACCAAGGGTCCCTTTCCACTTGCCACAGGAATCCTGGGACTCCTATCAAGTTTCACGAGGAGTCAGGCATCGTCCCTTTTGGAGGCACTGATCTCCGCGTACCTCTGGAGTTTTCAAAGGATGTGAGGCCTCCGGTCGCGATGAGGTGGGGAACTAGGTCTTTCTCTGTGGTCTCCACAGGGGATTCAGACATCCTTTCATCTTGGAAGATGCAAGACGAGCTGGCATTCAAGTCACTGCAGAGATATCCGGCCTTATTTCGAGTCAGGGCATCGCGGTGTCCATTCGACTTGAGGCCGCAAACTCAGGGTCCCTCTCCCATACCTAGAGCTGAGAGAAGCCTCCTCTTGAGGTGCTTGTGGTAAGGAGGTAGTTCTCTGCAGTCAAAGCCAGGAACTAACCTCTCATCTCGAGTTGATTTTTGGTCCACGGAGCTCTTTCGTGTTGCTACAGTGACCTCAGAATCGCTCTTGCCTTGAAACAGCGTTCTTGGGGTTTCTCTGCAGTGCCATCAAGGAAATCAAAGCTCCTTTCATGCGTGATGTGCAACACGGAATTGCTCTGCATGCAGTGCAGGGGAATCGGGCCTCATCTCGCGGCGAGGGGGAAGTCTCATGGTTTTTCTCGAGTTGCCCCGGGAACCTGGGGTATATTCTCGAGTTACGACGGGATGGACTTTCAACCCACGTGTTTGTTCAGTGACGTCAGGACTCCTGCCTAGTTTCGAGGGACAACTCGGGATTCTCCTCGAGGCTTGGCAGGGCAATTGGAACGCCTCTCCAGCTGAGGCGGGAGACCAAGGGTCCCTTTCCACGTGCCACAGGAATCCTGGGACTCCTATCAAGTTTCACGAGGAGTCAGGCATCGTCTCCTTTGGAGGCACTGATCTCCGCGTACCTTTGGAGTTTTCAAAGGATGTGAGGCCTGCGGTCGCGATGAGGTGGGGAACTAGGTTTTTCTCTGTGGTCTCCACAGGGGATTCAGACATCCTTTCGTCTTGGGAGATGCAAGACGAGCCTGCATTCAAGTCACTGCAGGGATATCCGGCCTTATTTCGAGTCAGGGCATCACGGTGTCCATTCCACTTGAGGCTGCAAACTCAGGGTCCCTCTCACATACCTAGAGCCGAGAGAAGCCTCCTCTTGAGGTGCTTGTGGTAAGGTGGTATTCCTCTGGAGTCGAAGCCAGGGACTAACCTCTCATCTCGAGTTGATTCTTGCTCCACGGAGCTCTTTCGTGTTGCTACAGTGACTTCAGGATCCCTCTAGCCTTGAAACAGTGTTCTTGGGGTTTCTCTGGAGTGCCATCAAGGAAATCAAGTCTCCTTTCATGTGTGATGTGCAACACGGAATTGCTCTGCACGCAGTGCAGGGGAATCGGGCCTCATCTCGCGGCGAGGGGGAAGTCTCATTGTTTTTCATGAGTTGCGGCGGGAACCTGGGTTATATTCACGAGTTACGACGGGGATGGCCCTTCCACACACGTGTTTGTTCAGCGACTTAAGGACTCCTGCCTAGTTGCGAGGGAGAAACCGGGAATCTCCTCGAGGCTTGGCAGGGCAATTGGGACGCCTCTCCAGCTGACGCGGGAGACCAAGGGTCCCTTTCCACGTGCCACAGGAATCCTGGGACTCTTATCAAATATCTCGAGGAGTCAGGCATCGTCTCCTTTGGAGGCACTGTTCTCCGCGTACCTCTGGAGTTTTCAAAGGATGTGAGGCCTCCGGTCGCGATGAGGTGGGGAACTAGGTCTTTCTGTGTGGTCTCCACAGGGGATTCAGACATTCTTTCGTCTTGGGAGATGCAAGACGAGCCTGCATTCAAGTCACTGCAGTGATATCCGGCCTTATTTCGAGTCAGGGCATCGCGGTGTCCATTCCACTTGAGGCTGCAAACTCAGGGTCCCACTCACATACCTAGAACTGAGAGAACCCTCCTCTTGAGGTGCTTGTGGTAAGGTGGTATTCCTCTGGAGTCGATGCCAGGGACTAACCCCTCATCTCGAGTTGATTTTTTGGTCCACGGAGCTCTTTCGTGTTGCTACAGTGACCTCAGGATCCCTCTAGCCTTGAAACAGTGTTCTTGGGGTTTCTCTGGAGTGCCATCAAGGAAATCAAGGCTCCTTTCAAGTGTGATGTGCAACATGGAATTGCTCTGCACGCAGTGCAGGGGAATCAGGCCTCATTTTGCATCGAGGGGGAAGTCTCATGGTTTTTCTCGAGTTGCGGCGGGAACCTGGGGTATATTCTCGAGTTACGACAGGGATGGCCCTTCCACACAGGTGTTTGTTCAGCGACGTCAGGACTTCTGCCTAGTTGCGAGGGACAACTCGGGATTCTCCTCGAGGCTTGGCAGGGCAATTTGGATGCCTCTCCAGCTGAGGCGGGAGACCAAGTGTCCCTTTCCACGTGTCACAGGAATCCTGGGACTCGTATCAAGTTTCTCGAAGAGTCAGGTATCGTCTCCTTTGGAGGCACTGATCTCTGCGTACCTCTGGAGTTATCAAAGGATGTGAGGCGTCCGGTGGCGATGAGGTGGGGAACTAGGTCTTTCTCTGTCGTCTCCGCAGGGGATTCAGACATCCTTTCATCTTGGGAGAGGCAAGACGAGCCTGCATTCAAGTCACTGCAGGGATATCCTGCCTTATTTCGAGTCAGGGCATCGCGGTGTCCATTCGACTTGAGGCTGCAAACTCAGGGTCCCTCTCACATACCTAGAGCTGAGAGAAGCCTCCTCTTGAGGTGCTTGTGGTAAGGTGGTATTCCTCTGGAGTCGAAGCCAGGGACTAACCTCTCATCTTGAGATGATTCTTGCTCCACGGAGCTCTTTCGTGTTGCTACAGTGACCTCAGGATCCCTCTAGCCTTGAAACAGTGTTCTTGGGTTTTCTCTGGAGTGCCATGTAGGAAATCAATGCTCCTTTCAAGTGTGATGTGCAACACGGAATTGCTCTGAACGCAGTGCAGGGGAATCGGGCCTCATCTCGCGGCGAGGGGGAAGTCTCATGGTTTTTCTCGAGTTGCGGCGGGAACCTGGGGTATATTCTCGAGTTACGACGGGAATGGCCCTTCCACACACCTGTTTGTTCAGCGACGTCAGGACTCCTGCCTAGTTGCAAGGGACAACTCGGGATTCTCCTCGAGGCTTGGCAGGGCAATTGGGATGCCTCTCCTGCTGAGGCGGGAGACCAAGGGTCCTTTTCCACGTGCCACAGGAATCCTGGGACTCCTATCAAGTTTGATGAGGAGTCAGCCATCGTTTCCTTTGGAGGCACTGACCTCCGGGTACCTCTGGAGTTTTCAAAGGATGTGAGGCCTCCGGTCGCGATGAGGTGGGTAACTAGGTCTTTCTGTGTGGTCTCCACAGGGGATTCAGACATCCTTTCATCTTGGGAGATGCAAGACGAGCCTGCATTCAAGTCACTGCAGGGATATAAGGCCTTATTTCTAGTCAGGGCATCGCGGTGTCCATTCCACTTGAGGGCGCAAACTCAGGGTCCCTCTCACATACCTAGAGCTGAGAGAAGCCTATTCTTGAGGTGCTTGTGGTAAGGTGGTATTCCTCTGGAGTCGAAGCCAGGGACTAACCTCTCATCTCGAGTTGATTTTTGGTCCACGGAGCTGTTTCGTGTTGCTACAGTGACCTCAGGATCCGTCTAGCCTTGAAACAGTGTTCTTGGGGTTTCTCTGGAGTGCCATCAAGGAAATCAAGGCTCCTTTTATGTGTGATGTGCAACACGGAATTGCTCTGCACGCAGTGCAGGGAATCGGGCCTCATCTCGCGGCGAGGGGGAAGTCTCATGGTTTTTCTCGAGTTGGGGCGGGAACCTGGGGTATATTCTCGACTTACGACGGGCATGGCCCTTCCACCCACGTGTTTCTTCAGCGACGTCAGGACTCCTGTCTAGTTGCGAGGGACAACTCGGGATTCTCCTCGAGGCTTGGCAGGGCAATTGGGACGCCTCTCCAGCTGAGGCGGGAGACCAAGGGTCCCTTTCCACGTGCCACAGGAATCCTGGGACTCCTATCAAGTTTCACGAGGAGTCAGGCATCGTCTCCTTTGGAGGCACTGATCTCCGCGTACGTCTGGAGTTTTCAAAGGATGTGAGGCCTCTGGTCGCGATGAGGTGGGGAACTAGGTCTTTCTGTGTGGTCTCCACAGGGGATTCAGACATCCTTTCATCTTGGGAGATGCAAGACGAGCCTGCATTCAAGTGACTGCAGGGATATCCGGCCTTATTTCGAGTCAGGGCATCGCGGTGTCCATTCCACTTGTGGCCGCAAACTCAGGGTCCCTCTCACATACCTAGAGCTGAGAGAAGCCTAACCTTGAGGTGCTTGTGGTAAGGTGGTATTCCTCTGGAGTCGAAGCCAGGGACTAACCTCTCATCTCGAGTTGATTTTTGGTCCACGGAGCTCTTTCTTGTTGCTACAGTGACCTCAGGATTCCTCTAGCCTTGAAACAGTGTTCTTGGGGTTTCTCTGGAGTGCCATCAAGGAAATCAAGGCTCCTTTCATCTGTGATGTGCAACACGGAATTGCTCTTCCCGCAGTGCAGGGTAATCGGTCCTCATCTCGCGGCGAGGGGGAAGTCTCATGGTTTTTCTCGAGTTGCGGCGGGAACCTGGGGTATATTCTCGAGTTACGACGGGGATGGCCCTTCCACCCACGTGTTTGTTCAGCGACGTCAGGACTCCTGCCTAGTTGCGAGGGACAACTCGGGATTCTCCTCGAGGCTTGGCAGGGCAATTGGGACGCCTCTCCAGCTGAGGCGGGAGACCAAGAGTCCCTTTCCACGTGCCACAGGAATCCTGGGACTCCTATCAAGTTTCACAAGGAGTCAGGCATCGTCTCCTTTGGAGGCACTGATCTCCGCGTACCTCTGAAGTTTTCAATGGATGTGAGGCCTCCGGTCGCGATGAGGTGGGGAACTAGGTCTTTCTCTGTGGTCTCCACAGGGGATTCAGACATCCTTTCATCTTGGGAGATGCAAGACGAGCCTGCATTCAAGTCACTGCAGGGATATCCGGCCTTATTTCACATCAGGGCATCGCGGTGTCCATTCCACTTGAGGCCGCAAACTCAGGGTCCCTCTCACATACCTAGAGCTGAGAGAAGCCTCCTCTTGAGGTGCTTGTGGTAAGGTGGTATTCCTCTGGAGTCGATGCCAGGGACTAACCTCTCATCTCGAGTTGATTTTTGGTCCACGGAGCTCTTTCGTGTGGCTACAGTGACCTCAGGATCCCTCTAGCCTTGAAACAGTGTTCTTGGGGTTTCTCTGGAGTGCCATCAGGGAAATCAAGGCTCCTTTCATGTTTGATGTGCAACACGGAATTGCTCTGCACGCAGTGCAGGGGAATCGGGCCTCATCTCGCGGCGAGGGGGAAGTCTCATGGTTTTCCTCGAGTTACGGCGGGAACCTGGGGTATATTCTCGAATTACGACGGGGATGGCCCTTCCACCCACGTGTTTGTTCAGCGCAGTCAGGACTCCTGCCTAGTTGCGAGGGAAAACTTGGGATTCTCCTCGAGGCTTGGCAGGGCAATTGGGACGCCTCTCCAGCTGAGGAGGGAGACCAAGGGTCCCTTTCCACGTGCCACAGGAATCCTGGGACTTGTATCAAATTTCAGGAGGAGTCAGGCATCGTCTCCTTTGGAGGCACTGATCTCCACGTAGCTCTGGAGTTTTCAAAGGATGTGAGGCCTCCGGTCGCCATGAAGTGGGGAACTAGGTCTTCCTCTGTGGTCTCCACAGGGGATTCAGACATCCTTTCATCTTGGGAGATGCAAGACGAGCCTGCATTCAAGTCACTGCAGGGATATCTGGCCTTATTTCTCGTCAGGGCATCGCAGTGTCCATTCCACTTGAGGCCGCAAACTCAGGGTCCCTCTCACATACCTAGAGCTGAGAGAAGCCTCCTCTTGAGGTGCTTGTGGTAAGGTGGTATTCCTCTGGAGTCGAAGCCAGGGACTAACCTCTCATCTCGAGTTGATTTTTGGTCCACGGAGCTCATTCGTGTTGCTACAGTGACCTCAGGATCTCTCTAGCATTGAAACAGTGTTCTTGGGGTTTCTCTGGAGTGCCATCAAGGAAATTAAGGCTTCTTTCATGTTTGATGTGCAACACGGAATTGCTCTGCATGCAGTGCACGGGAATCGAGCCTCATCTCACGGCGAGGGGGAAGTCTCATGGTTTTTCTCGAGTTGCGGCGAGAACCTGGGGTATATTCTCGAGTTACGAAGGGTATGGCCGTTCCACCCACGTGTTTATTCAGCGACGTCAGGACTCCTTCCTAGTTGCGAGGGACAATTCGGGATTCTCCTCGAGGCTTGGCAGGGCAATTGGGACGCCTCTCCAGCTGAGGCGGGAGACCAAGGGTCCCTTTCCACGTGCCACAGGAATCCTGGGACTCCTATCAAGTTTCACGAGGAGTCAGGTATCGTTTCTTTTGGAGGCATTGATCTCCGCGTATCTCTGGAGTTTTTATAGGATGTGAGGCCTCCGGTCGCGATGAGGTGGGGAACTAGGTCTTTCTCTGTGGTCTCCACAGGGGATTCAGACATCCTTTCGTCTTGGGAGATGCAAGACGAGCCTGTATTCAAGTCACTGCAGTTATATCCGGCCTTATTTCGAGTCAGGGCATCGCGGTGTCCATTCCACTTGAGGCCGCAAACTCAGGGTCCGTCTCACATACCTAGAGCTGAGAGAAGCCTCCTCTTGAGGTGCTTGTGGTAAGGTGGTATTTCTCTGGAGTCGAATCCAGGGACTAACCTCTCATCTCGAGTTGATTTATGGTCCACGGAGCTCTTTCGTGTAGCTACAGTGACCTCAGGATCCCTCTAGCCTTGAAACAGTGTTCTTGGGGTTTCTCTGGAGTGCCATCAAGGAAATCAAGGCTTCTTTCATGTGTGATGTGCAGCACGGAATTGCTCTGCACACAGTGCAGGGGAATCTGGCCTCATCTCGCGGCGAGGGGGACGTCTCATGGTTTTTCTCGAGTTGCGGCGGGAACCTGGGGTATATTCTCGAGTTACGACGGGGATGGCCATTCCACACACGTGTTTGTTCAGCGACGGCAGGACTCCTGCCTTGTTGCGAGGGACAACTCGGGATTCTCCTTGAGGCTTGGCAGGGCAATTGGGACGCCTCTCCAGCTGAGGCGGGAGACCAAGGGTCCCTTTCCACGTGCCACAGGAATCCTGTGACTCCTATCAAGGTTCTCGAGGAGTCAGGCATCGTCTCCTTTGGAGGCACTGATCTCCGCGTACCTCTGGAGTTTTCAAAGGATGTGAGGCCTCCGGTCGCGATGAGGTGGGGAACTAGGTCTTTCTCTGTGGTCTCCACAGGGGATTCAGACATCCTTTCATCTTGGGAGATGCAAGACGAACCTGCATTCAAGTCACTGCAGGGATATCTGGCCTTATTTCGCGTCAGGGCATCGCAGTGTCCATTCCACTTGAGGCCGCAAACTCAGGGTCCCTCTCACATACCTAGAGCTGAGAGAAGCCTCCTCTTGAGGTGCTTGTGGTAAGGTGCTATTCCTCTGGAGTCGAAGCCAGGGACTAACCGCTCATCTCGAGTTGATTCTTGGTCCACGGAGCTCTTTCTTGTTGCTACAGTGACCTCAGGATCCCTCTAGCCTTGAAACAGTGTTCTTGGGGTTTCTCTGGAGTGCCATCAAGGAAATTAAGGCTTCTTTCATGTTTGATGTGCAACACGGAATTGCTCTGCATGCAGTGCAGGGGAATCGGGCATCATCTCACGGCGAGGGCGAAGTCTCATGGTTTTTCTCGAGTTGCGGCGAGAACCTGGGGTATATTCTCGAGTTACGAAGGGTATGGCCGTTCCACCCACGTGTTTATTCAGCGACGTCAGGACTCCTTCCTAGTTGCGAGGGACAATTCGGTATTCTCCTCGAGGCTTGGCAGGGCAATTGGGACGCCTCTCCAGCTGAGGCGGGAGACCAAGTGTCCCTTTCCACGTGCCACAGGAATCCTGGGACTCCTATCAAGTTTCAAGAGGAGTCAGGTATCGTCTCCTTTGGAGGCATTGATCTCCGCGTACCTCTGGAATTTTCAAAGGATGTGAGGCCTCCGGTCGCGATGAGGTGGGGAACTAGGTCTTTCTCTGTGGTCTCCACAGGGGATTCAGACATCCTTTCGTCTTGGGAGATCCAAGACGAGCATGCATTCTAGTCACTGCAGTTATATCCGGCTTTATTTCGAGTCAGGGCATCGCGGGGTCCATTCCACTTGAGGCCGCAAATTCAGGGTCCCTCTCACATACCTAGAGCTGAGAGAAGCCTCCTCTTGAGGTGCTTGTGGTAAGGTGGTATTTCTCTGGAGTGGAATCCAGGGACTAACCTCTCATCTCGAGTTGATTTGTGGTCCACGGAGCTCTTTCGTGTTGCTACAGTGACCTCAGGATCCCTCTAGCCTTGAAACAGTGTTCTTGGGGTTTCTCTGGAGTGCCATCAAGGAAATCAAGGCTCCTTTCATGTTTGATGTGCAATACGGAATTGCTGTGAATGCAGTGCAGGGGAATCGGGCCTCATCTTGCGGCGAGGGGGAAGTCTCATGGTTTTTCTCGAGTTGCGGCGGAAACCTGGGGTATATTCTCGAGTTACGACGGGGATGGCCCTTCCACCCACGTGTTTGTTCAGCGACGTCAGGACTCCTGCCTAGTTGCGAGGGACAACTCGGGATTCTCCTCGAGGCTTGGCAGGGCAATTGGGACGCCTGTCCACCTGAGGCGGGAGACCAAGGGTCCCTTTCCACGTGCCACCGGAACCCTGGGACTCCTATAAATTTTCACGAGGAGTCAGGCATCGTCTCCTTTGGAGGCACTGATCTACGCGTACCTCTGGAGTTTTCAAAGGATGTGAGGCCTCCGGTCGCGATGAGGTGGGGAACTAGGTGTTTCTCTGTGGTCTCCACAGGGAATTCAGACATCCTTTCATCTTGGAGATGCAAGAGAAGCCTGCATTCAAGTCACTGCAGGGATATCCGGCCTTATTTCACGTCAGGGCATCGCGGTGTCCTTTCCACTTGAGGCCGCAACCTCAGGGTCCCTCTCACATACCTAGAGCTGAGAGAAGCCTCCTCTTGAGGTGCTTGTGGGAAGGTGGTTTCCTCTGGAGTCGAAGCCAGGGACTAACCTCTCATCTCGAGTTGATTTGTGGTCCACGGAGCTCTTTCTTGTAGCTACAGTGACCTCAGGATCCCTCTAGCCTTGAAACAGTGTTCTTGGGGTTTCTCTGGAGTGCCATCAAGGAAATCAAGGCTTCTTTCATGTGTGATGTGCAGCACGGAATTGCTCTGCACGCACTGCAGGGGAATCTGGCCTCATCTCGCGGCGAGGGGGACGTCTCATGGTTTTTCTCGAGTTGCAGCGGGAACCTGGGGTATATTCTCGAATTACGACGGGGATGGCCCTTCCACCCACGTGTTTGTTCAGCGACGTGAGGACTCCTGCCTAGTTGCGAGGGACAACTCGGGATTCTCCTTGAGGCTTAGCAGGGCAATTGGGACGCCTCTCCAGCTGAGGCAGGAGACCAAGGGTCCCTTTCCACGTGCACAGGAATCCTGGGACTCCTATCAAGTTTCAAGAGGAGTCAGGCATCGTCTCCTTTGGAGGCACTGATCTCCGCGTACCTCTGAAGTTTTCAAAGGATTTGAGGCCTCCGGTCGCAATGAGGTGGGGAACTAAGTCTTTCTCTGTGGTCTCCACAGGGGATTCAGACATCCTTTCTTCTTGGGAGATGGAAGACGAGCCTGCATTCAAGTCACTGCAGGGATATCTGGCCTTATTTCGAGTCAGGGCATTGCGGTGACCATTCTACTTGTGGCCGCAAACTCAGGGTCCCTCTCACATACCTAGAGCTGCGAGAAGCCTCCTCTTGAGGTGCTTGTGGTAAGGTGGTATACCTCTGGAGTCGAAGCCAGGGACTAACCTCTCATCTCGAGTTGATTTTTGGTCCATGGAGCTCTTTCGTGTTGCTACAGTGACCTCAGGATCCCTCTAGCCTTGAAACAGTGTTCTTGGGGTTTCTCTGCAGTGCCATCAAGGAAATCAAGGCTCCTTTCATGTGTGATGTGCAACACGGAATTGCTCTGCACGCAGTGCAGGGGAATCGGGCCTCATCTCGCGGCGAGGGGGAAGTCTCATGGTTTTTCTCGAGTTGCGGCGGGAACCTGGGGTATATTCTCGACTTACGACGGGGATGGCCCTTCCAGCCACATGTTTGTTCAGCGACGTCAGGACTCCTGCCTAGTTGCGAGGGACAACTCGGGATTCTCCTCGAGGCTTGGCAGGGCAATTGAGACGCCTGTCCAGCTGAGGCGGGAGACCAAGGGTCCCTTTCCACGTGCCACAGGAATCCTGGGACTCCTATCAAGTTTCACGAGGAGTCAGGCATCGTCTCCTTTGGAGGCACTGATCTCCGCGTACCTCTGAAGTTTTCAAAGGATGTGAGGCCTCCGGTCGCGATGAGGTGGGGAACTAGGTCTTTCTCTGTGGTCTCCAAAGGGGATTCAGACATCCTTTCATCTTGGGAGATGCAAGACGAGCCTGCATTCAAGTCACTGCACGGATATTCGGCCTTATTTCGCATCAGGGCATCGCGGTGTCCATTCCACTTGCGGCCGCAAACTCAGGGTCCCTCTCACATACCTAGAGCTGAGAGAAGCCTCCTCTTGAGGTGCTTGTGGTAAGGTGGTATTCCTCTGGAGTCGATGCCAGGGACTAACCTCTCATCTCGAGTTGATTTTTGGTCCACGGAGCTCTTTCGTGTGGCTACAGTGACCTCAGGATCCCTCTAGCCTTGAAACAGTGTTCTTGGGGTTTCTCTGGAGTGCCATCAAGGAAATCAAGGCTCCTTTCATGTGTGATGTGCAACACGGAATTGCTCTGCACGCAGTGCAGGGGAATCGGGCCTCATCTCGCGGCGAGGGGGAAGTCTCATGGTTTTCCTCTAGTTACGGCGGGAACCTGGGGTATATTCTCGAGTTACGACGGGGATGGCCCTTCCACCCACGTGTTTGTTCAGCGCAGTCAGGACTCCTGCCTAGTTTCGAGGGACAACTTGGGATTCTCCTCGAGGCTTGGCAGGGCAATTGGGACGCCTCTCCAGCTGAGGCGGGAGACCAAGGGTCCCTTTCCACGTGCCACAGGAATCCTGTGACTCCTATCAAGGTTCATGAGGAGTCAGGCATCATCTCCTTTGGAGGCACTGATCTCCGCGTACCTCTGGAGTTTTCAAAGGATGTGAGGCCTCCGGTCGCGATGAGGTGGGGAACTAGGTCTTTCTCTGTGGTCTCCACAGGGGATTCAGACATCCTTTCATCTTGGGAGATGCAAGACGAGCCTGCATTCAAGTCACTGCAGGGATATCCGGCGTTATTTCGAGTCAGGGCATCGCGGTGTCCATTCCACTTGAGGCCGCAAACTCAGGGTCCCTCTCACATACCTAGAGCTGAGAGAAGCCTCCTCTTGAGGTGCTTGTGGTAAGGTGGTATTCCTCTGGAGTCGAAGCCAGGGACTAACCGCTCATCTCGAGTTGATTCTTGGTCCACGGAGCTCTTTCGTGTTGCTACAGTGACCTCAGGATCCCTCTAGCCTTGAAACAGTGTTCTTGGGGTTTCTCTGGAGTGCCATCAAGGAAATTAAGGCTTCTTTCATGTTTGATGTGCAACACGGAATTGCTCTGCATGCAGTGCAGGAGAATCGAGCCTCATCTCACGGCGAGGGGGAAGTCTCATGGTTTTTCTCGAGTTGCGGCGAGAACCTGGGGTATATTCTCGAGTTACGAAGGGTATGGCCGTTCCACCCACGTGTTTATTCAGCGACGTCAGGACTCCTTCCTAGTTGCGAGGGACAATTCGGGATTCTCCTCGAGGCTTGGCAGGGCAATTGGGACGCCTCTCCAGCTGAGGCGGGAGACCAAGGGTCCCTTTCCACGTGCCACAGGTATCCTGGGACTCCTATCAAGTTTCACGAGGAGTCAGGCTTCGTCTCCTTTGGAGGCACTGATCTCCGCATACCTCTGGAATTTTCAAAGGATGTGAGGCCTCCGGTCGCGATGAGGTGGGGACCTAGGTCTTTCTCTGTGGTCTCCACAGGGGATTCAGACATCCTTTCGTCTTGGAATATGCAAGACGAGCCTGCATTCAAGTCACTGCAGGGAAATCCGTCCTTATTTCGAGTCAGGGCATCGCGGTGTCCATTCCACTTGAGGCCGCAAACTCAGGGTCCCTCTCACATACCTAGAGCTGAGAGAAGCCTCCTCTTGAGGTGCTTGTGGTAAGGTGGTATTCCTCTGGAGTCGATGACAGGGACTAACCGCTCATCTCGAGTTGATTCTTGGTCCACGGAGCTCTTTCGTGTTGCTACAGTGACCTCAGGATCCCTCTAGCCTTGAAACAGTGTTCTTGAGGTTTCTCTGGAGTGCCATCAAGGAAATCATGGCTCCTTTCATGTGTGATGTGCAACACGGAATTGCTCTGCACGCAGTGCAGGGGAATCGGGCCTCATCTCGCGGCGAGGGTGAATTCTCATGGTTTTTCTCGAGTTGCGGCGGGAACCTGGGGTATATTCTCGAGTTACGACGGGGATGGCCCTTCCACACAGGTGTTTGTTTAGCGACGTCGGGACTCCTGCCTAGTTGCGAGGGACAACTCGGGATTCTCCTCGAGGCTTGGCAGGGCAATTGGGACGCCTCTCCAGCTGAGGCGGGAGACCAAGGGTCCCTTTCCACGTGCCACAGGAATCCTGGAACTCCTATCAAGTTTCACGAGGAGACAGGCATCGTCTCCTTTGGAGGCACTGATCTCCGCGTACCTCTGGAGTTTTCAAAGGATGTGAGGCCTCCGGTCGCGATGAGGTGGGGAACTAGGTCTTTCTCTGTGGTCTCCACAGGGGACTCAGACATCCTTTCGTCTTGGGAGGTGCAAGACGAGCCTGCATTCAAGTCACTGCAGGGATATCCGGCCTTATTTCGCGTCAGGGCATCGCGGTGTCCTTTCCACTTGAGGCCGCAAACTCAGGGTCCCTCTCACATACCTAGAGCTGAGAGAAGCCTCCTCTTGAGGTGCTTGTGGTAAGGTGGTTTCCTCTGGAGTCGAAGCCAGGGACTAACCTCTCATCTCGTGTTGATTTGTGGTCCACGGAGCTCTTTCGTGTAGCTACATTGACCTCAGGATCCCTCTAGCCTTGAAACAGTGTTCTTGGGGTTTCTCTGGAGTGCCATCAAGGAAATCAAGGCTCCTTTCATGTGTGATGTGCAGCACGGAATTGCTCTGCACGCACTGCAGGTGAATCTCGCCTCATCTCGCGGCGAGGGGGACGTCTCATGGTTTTTCTCGAGTTGCGGTGGGAACCTGGGGTATATTCTCCAGTTACGACGGGGATGGCCCTTCCACACACGTGTTTGTTCAGCGACGTCAGGACTCCTGCCTAGTTGCGAGGGACAACTCGGGATTCTCCTCGAGGCTTGGGAGGGCAATTGGGACGCCTCTCCAGCTGAGGCGGGAGACCAAGGGTCCCTTTCCACGTGCCACAGGAATCCTGGGACTCCTATCAAGTTTCACGAGGAGTCAGGCATCGTCTCCTTTGGAGGCACTGATCTCCGCGTACCTCTGGAGTTTTCAAAGGATGTGAGGCCTCCGGTCGCGATGAGGTGGGGAACTAGGTCTTTCTCTGTGGTCTCCACAGGGGATTCAGACATCATTTCATCTTGGGAGATGCAAGACGAGCCTGCATTCAAGTCACTGCAGGGATATCCGGAATTATTTCGAGTCAAGGCATCGCGGTGTCCATTCCACTTGATGCCGCAAACTCAGGGTCCCTCTCACATACCTAGAGCTGAGAGAAGCCTCCTTTTGAGGTGCTTGTGGTAAGGTGGTATTCCTCTGGAGTCGAAGCCAGGGAATAACCTCTCATCTCGAGTTGACTTGTGGTCCACGGAGCTCTTTCGTGTTGCTACAGTGACCTCAGGATCCCTCTAGCCTTGAAACAGTGTTCTTGGGGTTTCTCTGGAGTGCCATCAAGGAAATTAAGGCTTCTTTCATGTTTGATGTGCAACACGGAATTGCTCTGCATGCAGTGCAGGGGAATCGGGATTCATCTCACGGCGAGGGGGAAGTCTCATGGTTTTTCCCGAGTTGCGGCGAGAACCTGGGGTATATTCTCGAGTTACGACGGGGATGGCCCTTCCACCCACGTGTTTGTTCAGCGACGTCTGGACTCCTGCCTAGTTGCGAGGGTCAATTCGGGATTCTCCTCGAGGCTTGGCAGGGCAATTGGGATGCCTCTCCAGCTGAGGCGGGAGACCAAGGGTCTCTTTCCACGTGCCACAGGAATCCTGGGACTCCTATCACGTTTCACGAGGAGTCAGGCATCGTCTCCTTTGGAGGCAGTGATCTCCGAGTACCTCTGGCGTTTTCAAAGGATGTGAGGCCTCCGGTCGTGATGAGGTGGGGAACTAGGGCTTTCTCTGTTGTCTCCACAGGGGATTCAGACATCCTTTCGTCTTGGAAGATGCAAGACGAGCCTGCATTCAAGTCACTGCAGGGATATCCGGCCTTATTTCGAGTCAGGGCATCGTGGTGTCCATTCCACTTAAGGCCGCAAACTCAGGGTCCCTCTCACATACCTAGAGCTGAGAGAAGCCTATTCTTGAGGTGCTTGTGGTAAGGTGGTATTCCTCTAGAGTCGAAGCCATGGACTAACCTCTCATCTCGAGTTGATTTTTGGTCCACGGAGCTCTTTCGTGTTGCTACAGTGACCTCAGGATCCCTCTGGCCTTGAAACAGTGTTCTTGGGGTTTCTCTGGAGTGCCACCAAGGAAATCAAGGCTCCTTTCATGTGTGATGTGCAACACGGAATTGCTCTGCACGCAGTGCAGGGGAATCGGGCCTCATCTCGCGGCGAGGGGGAAGTCTCATGGTTTTTCTCGAGTTGCGGCGGGAACCTGGGGTATATTCTCGAGTTACGACTGGGATGGCCCTTCCACACACGTGTTTCTTCAGCGACGTCAGGACTCCTGCCTAGTTGCGAGGGACAACTCGGTATTCTCCTCGAGGCTTGGCAGGGCAATTGGGACGCCTCTCCAGCTGAGGCGGGAGACCAAGGGTCCCTTTCCATGTGCCACAGGAATCCTGGGACTCCTATCAAGTTTCACGAGGAGTCAGGCATCGTCTCCTTTGGAGGCACTGATCTCCGCGTACCTCTGGAGTTTTCAAAGGATGTGAGGCCTCCGGTCGCCATGATGTGGGGAACTAGGTCTTTCTCTGTGGTCTCCACAGGGGATTCAGACATCCTTTCGTCTTGGGAGATGCAAGACGAGCCTGCATTCAAGTCACTGCAGGGATATCCGGCCTTATTTCGAGTCAGGGCATCGAGGTGTCCTTTCCACTTGAGGCCGCATAATCAGGGTCCCTCTCACATAGCTAGAGCTGAGAGAAGCCTCCTCTTGAGGTGCTTGTGGTAAGGTGGTATTCCTCTGGAGTCGAAGCCAGGGACTAACCTCTCATCTCGAGTTGATTTTTGGTCCACGGAGCTCTTTCGTGTTGCTACAGTGACCTCAGTTTCCCTCTAGCCTTGAAACAGTGTTCTTGGGGTTTCTCTGGAGTACCATCAAGGAAATCAAGGTTCCTTTCATGTGTGATGTGCAACACGGAATTGCTCTGCACGCAGTGCAGGGGAATCGGGCCTCATCTCGCGGCGAGGGGGAAGTCTCATGGTTTTTCTCGAGTTGCGGCGGGAACCTGGGGTATATTCTCGAGTTACGACGGGGATGGCCCTTCCACCCACGTGTTTGTTCAGCGACGTCAGGACTCCTGCCTAGTTGCGAGGGACAACTCGGGATTCTCCTCGAGGCTTGGCAGGGCAATTGGGACGCCTCTCCAGCTGAGGCGGGAGACCAAGGGTCCCTTTCCACGTGCCACAGGAATCCTGGGACTCCTATCAAGTTTCACGAGGAGTCAGGCATCGTCTCCTTTGGAGGCACTGATCTCCGCGTACCTCTGGAGTTTTCAAAGGATGTGAGGCCTCCGGTCGCCATGAGGTGGGGAACTAGGTCTTTCTCTGTGGTCTCCACAGGGGATTCAGACATCCTTTCATCTTGGGAGATGCAAGACGAGCCTGCATTCAAGTCACTGAAGGGATATCCGGCCTTATTTCGAGTCAGGGCATCGCGGTGTCCATTCCACTTGAGGCCGCAAACTCAGGGTCCCTCTCCATACCTAGAGCTGAGAGAAGCCTCCTCTTGAGGTGCTTGTGGTAAGGTGGTATTCCTCTGGAGTCGAAGCCAGGGACTAACCTCTCATCTCGAGTTGATTCTTGGTCCACGGAGCTCTTTCGTGTTGCTACAGTGACCTCAGGATTCCTCTAGCCTTGAAACAGTGTTCTTGGGGTTTCTCTGGAGTGCCATCAAGGAATTCAAGGCTCCTTTCATGTGTGATGTGCAAGACGGAATTGCTCTGCATGCAGTGCAGGGGAATCAGGCCTCATCTCGCAGCGAGGGGGAAGTCTCATGGTTTTTCTCGAGTTGCGGCGGGAACCTGGGGTATATTCTCGACTTACGACGCGGATGGCCCTTCCACCCACGTGTTTGTTCAGCGACGTCAGGACTCCTGCCTAGTTGCGAGGGACAACTCGGGATTCTCCTCGAGGCTTGGCAGGGCAATTGGGACGCCTCTCCAGCTGAGGCGGGACACCAAGGGTCCCTATCCACGTGCCACAGGAATCCTGGGACTCCTATCAAGTTTCACAAGGGGTCAGGCATCGTCTCCTTTGGAGGCACTGATCTCCGCGTACCTCTGGAGTTTTCAAAGGATGTGAGGCCTCCGGTCGCCATGAGGTGGGAAACTAGGTCTTTCTCTGTGGTCTCCACAGGGGATTCAGACATTCTTTCATCTTGGGAGATGCAAGACGAGCCTGCATTCAAGTCACTGCAGGGATATCCGGCCTTATTTCGCGTCAGGGCATTGCAGTGTCCATTCCACTTGAGGCCGCAAAATCAGGGTCCCTCTCACATACCTAGAGCTGAGAGAAGCCTCGTCTTTAGGTGCTTGTGGTAAGGTGGTATTCCTCTGGAGTCGAAGCCAGGGACTAACCTCTCATCTCGAGTTGATTTTTGGTCCACGGAGCTCTTTCGTGTTGCTACAGTGACCTCAGTTTCCCTCTAGCCTTGAAACAGTGTACTTGGGGTTTCTCTGGAGTGCCATCCAGGAAATCAAGGTTCCTTTCATGTGTGATGTGCAACACGGAATTGCTCTGCACGCAGTGCAGGGGAATCGGGCCTCATCTCGCGGCGAGGGGGAAGTCTCATGGTTTTTCTCGAGTTGCGGCGGGAACCTGGGGTATATGCTCGACTTACGACGGGGATGGCCCTTCCACCCACGTGTTTGTTCAGCGACGTCAGGACTCCTGCCTAGTTGCGAGGGAGAACTCGGGATTCTCCTCGAGGCTTGGCAGGGCAATTGGGACGCCTCTCCAGCTAAGGCGGGAGACCAAGGGTCCCTTTCCACGTGCCACAGGAATCCTGGGACTCCTATCAAGTTTCACGAGGAGTAAGGCATCGTCTCCTTTGGAGGCACTGATCTCCGCGTACCTCTGGAGTTTTCAAAGGATGTGAGGCCTCCGGTCGCCATGAGGTGGGGAACTAGGTCTTTCTCTGTGGTCTCCACAGGGGATTCAGACATCCTTTCATCTTGGGAGATGCAAGACGAGCCTGCATTCAAGTCACTGAAGGGATATCCGGCCTTATTTCGAGTCAGGGCATCGCGGTGTCCATTCCACTTGAGACCGCAAAATCAGGGTCCCTCTCACATACCTAGAGCTGAGAGAAGCCTCCTCTTGAGGTGCTTGTGGTAAGGTGGTATTCCTCTGGAGTCGAAGCCACGGACTAACCTCTCATCTCGAGTTGTTCTTGGTCCACGGAGCTCTTTCGTATTGCTACAGTGACCTCAGGATCCCTCTAGCCTTGAAACAGTGTTCTTGGGGTTTCTCTGGAGTGCCATCAAGGAAATTAAGGCTCCTTTCATGTGTGATGTGCAACACGGAATTGCTCTGCACGCAGTGCAGGGGAATCGGGCCTCATCTTGCGGCGAGGGGGAAGTCTCATGGTTTTTCTCGAGTTGCGGCGGGAACCTGGGGTATATTCTCGAGTTACGACGGGGATGGCCCTTCCACCCTCGTGTTTGTTCAGTGACGTCAGGACTCCTGCCTAGTTGCGAGGGACAACTCGGGATTCTCCTCGAGGCTTGGCAGGGCAATTGGGATGCCTCTCCAGCTTAGGCGGGAGACCAAGTGTCCCTTTCCACGTGCCACAGGAATCCTGGGACTCCTATCAAGTTTCACGAGGAGTCAGGCATCGTCTCCTTTGCAGGCACTGATCTCCGCGTACCTCTGGAGTTTTCAAAGGATGTGAGGCCTCCGGTCGCGATGAGGTGGGGAACTAGGTCTTTCTCTGTGGTCTCCACAGGGGATTCAGACATCCTTTCATCTTGGGAGATGCAAGACGACCCTGCATTCAAGTCACTGCAGGGATATTCGGCCTTTTTCGAGTCAGGGCATCGCGGTGTCCATTCCACTTGAGGCCGCAAATTCAGGGTCCCTCTCACATACCTAGAGCTGAGAGAAGCCTCCTCTTGAGGTGCTTGTGGTAAGGTGGTATTCCTCTGGAGTCGAAGCCAGGGACTAACCTCTCATCTCGAGTTGATTTTTGGTCCATGGAGCTCTTTCGTATTGCTACAGTGACCTCAGGATCCCTCTAGCCTTGAAACAGTGTTCTTGGGGTTTCTCTGGAGTGCCATCAAGGAAATCAAGGCTCCTTTCATGTGTGATGTGCAACACTGAATTGCTCTGCACGCAGTGCAGGGGAATCGGGCCTCGTCTCGCGGCGAGGGGGAAGTCTCATGGTTTTTCTCGAGTTGCGGCGGGAACCTTGGTTATATTCTCGAGTTACGACGGGGATGGACCTTCCACACACGTGTTTGTTCAGCGACGTCAGGACTCCTGCCTAGTTGTGAGGGACAACTCGGGATTCTCCTCGAGGCTTGGCAGGGCAATTGGGACGCCTGTCCAGCTGAGGCGGGAGACCAAGGGTCCCTTTCCACGTGCCGCAGGAATCCAGGGACTCCTATCAAGTTTCACGAGGAGTCAGGCATCGTCTCCTTTGGAGGCACTGATCTCCGCGTACCTCTGGGGTTTTCAAAGGATGTGAGGCCTCCGGTCGCCATGAGGTGGGGAACTAGGTCTTTCTCTGTGGAATCCACAGGGGATTCAGACATCCTTTCATCTTGGGAGATGTAAGACGACCCTGCATTCAAGTCACTGCAGGGATATCCGGCTTTATTTCGAGTCAGGTCATCGCTGTGTCCATTCCACTTGAGGCTGCAAAATCAGGGTCCCTCTCACATACTTGGAGCTGAGAGAAGCCTCCTCTTGAGGTGCTTGTGGTAAGGTGGTATTCCTCTGGAGTTGAAGGCAGGGACTAACCTCTCATCTCGAGTTGATTTTTGTGCCACGGAGCTCTTTCGTGTTGCTACAGTGACCTCAGGATCCCTCTAGCCTTGAAACAGTGTTCTTGGGGTTTCTCTGGAGTACCATCAAGGAAATCAAGGCTCCTTCCATGTTTGATGTGCTATACGGAATTGCTCTGCATGCAGTGCAGGGGAATCGGGCCTCATCTCGCGGCGAGGGGGAAGTCTCATGGTTTTTCTCGAGTTGCGGCGGGAACCTGGGGTATATTCTCGAGTTACGACGGGGATGGCCCTTCCACCCACGTGTTTGTTCAGCGACGTCAGGACTCCTGCCTAGTTGCGAGGGAGAACTCGGGATTCTCCTCGAGGCTTGGCAGGGCAATTGGGACGCCTCTCCAGCTGAGGCGGGAGACCAAGTGTCCCTTTACACGTGCCACAGGAATCCTGGAACTTCTATCAAGTTTCACGAGGAGTCAGGCATCGTCTCCTTTGGAGGCACTGATCTCCGCGTACCTCTGGAGTTTTCAAAGGATGTGAGGCCTCCGGTCGTGATGAGGTGGGGAACTAGGTCTTTTCTGTGGTCTCCACAGGGGATTCAGACATCCTTTCATCTTGGGAGATGCAAGACGAGCCTGCAATGAAGTTACTGCAGGGATATGCGGCCTTATTTTCAGTCAGGGCATCGCGGTGTCCATTCCACTTTAGGCCGCAAAATCAGGGTCCCTCTCACATACCTAGAGCTGAGAAAAGCCTCCTCTTGAGGTGCTTGTGGTAAGGTGGTATTCCTCTGGAGTCGAAGCCAGGGACTAACCTCTCATCTCGAGTTGATTTTTGGTCCATGGAGCTCTTTCGTGTTGCTACAGTGACCTCAGGATCCCTCTAGCATTGAAACAGTGTTCTTGGGGTTTCTCTGTTGTGCCATCAAGGAAATCAAGGCTCCTTTCATGTGTGATGTGCAACACGGAGTTGCTCTGCATGCAGTGCAGGGGAATCGAGTCTCATCTCGCGGCGAGGGGGAAGTCTCATGGTTTTTCTCGAGTTGCGGCGGGAACCTGGGGTATATTCTCGAGTTACGACGGGGATGGCCCTTCCATGCACGTGTTTGTTCAGCGACGTCAGGACTCCTGCCTAGTTGCGAGGGACAACTCGGGATTCTCCTCGAGGCTTGGCACGGCAATTGGGACGCCTCACCAGCTGAGGCGGGAGACCAAGGGTCCCTTTCCACGTGCCACAGGAATCCTGGGACTCCTATCAAGTTTCACGAGAAGTCAGGCATCGTCTCCTTTGGAGGCACTGATCTCCGCGTACCTCTGGAGTTTTCAAAGGGTGTGAGGCCTCCGGTCGCGATGAGGTGGGAAACTAGGTCTTTCTCTGTGGTCTCCATAGGGGATTCACACACCCTTTCATCTTGGGAGATGCAATACGAGCCTGCATTCAAGTCACTGCAGGGATATCCGGCCTTATTTCGAGTCAGGGCATCGCGGTGTCCATTCCACTTGTGGCCGCAAACTCAGGGTCCCTCTCGCATACCTAGAGCTGAGAGAAGCCTCCTCTTGAGGTGCTTGTGGTAAGGTGGTATTCCTCTGGAGTCGAAGCCAGGGACTAACCTCTCATCTCGAGTTGATTTTTGGTCCACGGAGTTCTTTCGTGTTGCTACAGTGACCTTAGTTTCCCTCTAGCCTTGAAACAGTGTTCTTGGGGTTTCTCTGGAGTGCCATCAAGGAAATCAAGGCTCCTTTCATGTGTGATGTGCAACACGGAATTGCTCTGCACGCAGTGCAGGGGAATCGGGCCTCATCTCGCGGCGAGGGGGAAGTCTCATGGTTTTTCTTAAGTTGCGGCGGGAACCTGGGGTATATTCTCGAATTACGACGGGGATGGCCCTTCCACCCACGTGTTTGTTCAGCGACGTCAGGACTCCTGCCTAGTTGCGAGGAACAACTCGGGATTCTCCTCGAGGCTTGGCAGGGCAATTGGGACGCCTCTCCAGCTGAGGCGGGAGACCAAGGGTCCCTTTCCACGTGCCACAGGCATCCTGGGTCTCCTATCACGTTTCACGAGGAGTCAGGCATCGTCTCCTTTAGAGGCACTGATCTCCGCGTACCTCTGGAGTTGTCAAAGGATATGAGGCCTCCGTTCGCGATGATGTGGGGAACTAGGTCTTTCTCTGTGGTCTACACAGGTGATTCAGACATCCTTTCGTCTTGGGAGATGCAAGACGAACCTACATTCAAGTCACTGCAGGGATATCCAGCATTATTTCGAGTCAGGGCATCGCGGTGTCCATTCCACTTGAGGCCGCAAACTCAGGGTCCCTCTCACATACCTAGAGCTGAGAGAAGCCTCCTCTTGAGGAGCCTGTGGTAAGGTGATGTTCCTCTGGAGTCGAAGCCAGGGACTAACCTCTCATCTCGAGTTGTTTCTTGGTCCACGGAGCTCTTTCGTGTTACTACAGTGAACTCAGGATCCCTCTAGCCTTGAAACAGTGTTCTTGGGGTTTCTCTGGAGTGCCATAAAGAAATTCCAGGCTCCTTTCATGTGTGATGTGCAAGACGGAATTGCTCTGCACGCAGTGCAGGGGAATCGGGCCTCATCTCGCGGCGAGGGGGAAGTCTCATGGTTTTTCTCGAGTTGCGGCGGGAACCTGGGGTATATTCTCGAGTTACGACGGGGATGGCCCTTCCACCCTCGTGTTTGTTCAGCGACGTCAGGACTCCTGCCTAGTTGCGAGGGACAACTCGGGATCTCCTCGAGGCTTGGCAGGGCAATTGGGACGCCTCTCCAGCTGAGGCGGAGACCAAGGGTCCCTATCCATGTGCCACAGGAATCCTGGGACTCCTATCAAGTTTCACGAGGAGTCAGGCATCGTCTCCTTTGGAGGCACTGATCTCCGCATACCTCTGGAGTTTTCAAAGGATGTGAGGCCTCCGGTCGCCATGAGGTGGGGAACTAGGTCTTTCTCTGTGGTCTCCACAGGGGATTCAGACATCCTTTCATCTTGGGAGATGCAAGACGAGCCTCCATTCAAGACACTGAAGGGATATCCGGCCTTATTTCGAGTCAGGGCATCGCGGTGTCCATTCCACTTGAGGCCGCAAACTCAGGGTCCCTCTCCATACCTAGAGCTGAGAGAAGCCTCCTCTTGAGGTGCTTGTGGTAAGGTGGTATTCCTCTGGAGTCGAAGCCAGGGACTAACTTCTCATCTCGAGCTGTTTCTTGGTCCACGGAGCTCTTTCGTGTTGCTACAGTGACCTCAGGATCCCTCTAGCCTTGAAACAGTGTTCTTGGGGTTTCTCTGGAGTGCCATCAAGGAAATCAAGGCTCCTTTCATGTGTGATGTGCAACACGGAATTGCTCTGCACGCAGTGCAGGCGAATCGGGCCTCATCTCGCGGCGAGGGGGAAGTCTCATGGTTTTTCTCGAGTTGCGGCGGGAACCTGGGGTATATTCTCGAGTTACGACGGGGATGGCCCTTCCACCCTCGTGTTTGTTCAGCGACGTCCGGACTCCTGCCTAGTTGTGAGGGACAACTCGGGATTCTCCTCGAGGCTTGGCAGGGCAATTGGGACGCCTCTCCAGCTGAGGCGGAGACCAAGGGTCCCTTTCCACGTGCCACAGGAATCCTGGGACTCCTATCAAGTTTCACGAGGAGTCAGGGATCGTCTCCTTTGGAGGCACTGATCTCCGCGTACCTCTGGAGTTTTCAAAGGATGTGAGGCCTCCGGTCGCCATGAGGTGGGGAACTAGGTCTTTCTCTGTGGTCTCCACAGGGGATTCAGACATCCTTTCATCTTGGGAGATGCAAGACGAGCCTGCATTCAAGTCACTGAAGGGATATCCGGCCTTATTTCGAGTCAGGGCATCGCGGTGTCCATTCCACTTGAGGCAGCAAACTCAGGGTCCCTCTCCATACCTAGAGCTGAGAGAAGCCTCCTCTTGAGGTGCTTGTGGTAAGGTGGTATTCCTCTGGAGTCGAAGCCAGGGACTAACCTCTCATCTCGAGTTGTTTCTTGGTCCACGGAGCTCTTTCGTGTTGCTACAGTGACCTCAGCATCCCTCTAGCCTTGAAACAGTGTTCTTGGGTTTTCTCTGGAGTGCCATCAAGGAAATCAAGGCTCCTTTCATGTGTGATGTGCAATACGGAGTTGCTCTGCACGCAGTGCAGGGGAATCAGGCCTCATCTCGCGGCAAGGGGGAATCTCATGGTTTTTCTCGAGTTGCGGCGGGAACCTGGGGTATATTCTCGAGTTACGACGGGGATGGCCCTTCCACTCTCGTGTTTGTTCAGCGACGTCAGGACTCCTGCCTAGTTGTGAGGGACTACTCGGGATTCTCCTCGAGGCATGGCAGGGCAATTGGGACGCCTCTCCAGCTGAGGCGGGAGACCAAGGGTCCCTATCCACGTGCCACAGAATCCTGGGACTCCTATCAAGTTTCATGACGAGTCAGGCATCGTCTCCTTTGGAGGCACTGATCTCCGCATACCTCTGGAGTTTTCAAAGGATGTGAGGCCTCCGGTCGCCATGAGGTGGGGAACTAGGTCTTTCTCTGTGGTCTCCACAGGGGATTCAGACATCCTTTCGTCTTGGGAGATGCAATACGAGCCTGCATTCAAGTCACTGCAGGGATATCCGGCCTTATTTCGAGTCAGGGCATCGCGGTGTACTTTCCACTTGAGGCCGCATAATCAGGGTCCCTCTCACATAGCTAGAGCTGAGAGAAGCCTCCTCTTGAGGTGCTTGTGGTAAGGTGGTATTCCTCTGGAGTCGAAGCCAGGGACTAACCTCTCATCTCGAGTTGATTTTTGGTCCACGGAGCTCTTTCGTGTTGCTACAGTGACCTCAGTTTCCCTCTAGCCTTGAAACAGTGTACTTGGGGTTTCTCTGGAGTGCCATCCAGGAAATCAAGGTTCCTTTCATGTGTGATGTGCAACACGGAATTGCTCTGCACGCAGTGCAGGGGAATCGGGCCTCATCTCGCGGCGAGGGGGAAGTCTCATGGTTTTTCTCGAGTTGCGGCGGGAACCTGGGGTATATGCTCGACTTACGACGGGGATGGCCCTTCCACCCACGTGTTTGTTCAGCGACGTCAGGACTCCTGCCTAGTTGCGAGGGAGAACTCGGGATTCTCCTCGAGGCTTGGCAGGGCAATTGGGACGCCTCTCCAGCTGAGGCGGGAGACCAAGGGTCCCTTTCCACGTGCCACAGGAATCCTGGGACTCCTATCAAGTTTCACGAGGAGTAAGGCATCGTCTCCTTTGGAGGCACTGATCTCCGCGTACCTCTGGAGTTTTCAAAGGATGTGAGGCCTCCGGTCGCCATGAGGTGGGGAACTAGGTCTTTCTCTGTGGTCTCCACAGGGGATTCAGACATCCTTTCATCTTGGGAGATGCAAGACGAGCCTGCATTCAAGTCACTGAAGGGATATCCGGCCTTATTTCGAGTCAGGGCATCGCGGTGTCCATTCCACTTGAGACCGCAAAATCAGGGTCCCTCTCACATACCTAGAGCTGAGAGAAGCCTCCTCTTGAGGTGCTTGTGGTAAGGTGGTATTCCTCTGGAGTCGAAGCCACGGACTAACCTCTCATCTCGAGTTGTTCTTGGTCCACGGAGCTCTTTCGTATTGCTACAGTGACCTCAGGATCCCTCTAGCCTTGAAACAGTGTTCTTGGGGTTTCTCTGGAGTGCCATCAAGGAAATTAAGGCTCCTTTCATGTGTGATGTGCAACACGGAATTGCTCTGCACGCAGTGCAGGGGAATCGGGCCTCATCTTGCGGCGAGGGGGAAGTCTCATGGTTTTTCTCGAGTTGCGGCGGGAACCTGGGGTATATTCTCGAGTTACGACGGGGATGGCCCTTCCACCCTCGTGTTTGTTCAGTGACGTCAGGACTCCTGCCTAGTTGCGAGGGACAACTCGGGATTCTCCTCGAGGCTTGGCAGGGCAATTGGGATGCCTCTCCAGCTTAGGCGGGAGACCAAGTGTCCCTTTCCACGTGCCACAGGAATCCTGGGACTCCTATCAAGTTTCACGAGGAGTCAGGCATCGTCTCCTTTGCAGGCACTGATCTCCGCGTACCTCTGGAGTTTTCAAAGGATGTGAGGCCTCCGGTCGCGATGAGGTGGGGAACTAGGTCTTTCTCTGTGGTCTCCACAGGGGATTCAGACATCCTTTCATCTTGGGAGATGCAAGACGACCCTGCATTCAAGTCACTGCAGGGATATTCGGCCTTTTTCGAGTCAGGGCATCGCGGTGTCCATTCCACTTGAGGCCGCAAACTCAGGGTCCCTCTCACAAACCTAGAGCTGAGAGAAGCCTCCTCTTGAGGTGCTTGTGGTAAGGTGGTATTCCTCTGGAGTCGAAGCCAGGGACTAACCTCTCATCTCGAGTTGATTTTTGGTCCATGGAGCTCTTTCGTATTGCTACAGTGACCTCAGGATCCCTCTAGCCTTGAAACAGTGTTCTTGGGGTTTCTCTGGAGTGCCATCAAGGAAATCAAGGCTCCTTTCATGTGTGATGTGCAACACTGAATTGCTCTGCACGCAGTGCAGGGGAATCGGGCCTCGTCTCGCGGCGAGGGGGAAGTCTCATGGTTTTTCTCGAGTTGCGGCGGGAACCTTGGGTATATTCTCGAGTTACGACGGGGATGGACCTTCCACACACGTGTTTGTTCAGCGACGTCAGGACTCCTGCCTAGTTGTGAGGGACAACTCGGGATTCTCCTCGAGGCTTGGCAGGGCAATTGGGACGCCTGTCCAGCTGAGGCGGGAGACCAAGGGTCCCTTTCCACGTGCCGCAGGAATCCAGGGACTCCTATCAAGTTTCACGAGGAGTCAGGCATCGTCTCCTTTGGAGGCACTGATCTCCGCGTACCTCTGGAGTTTTCAAAGGATGTGAGGCCTCCTGTCGCCATGAGGTGGGGAACTAGGTCTTTCTCTGTGGAATCCACAGGGGATTCAGACATCCTTTCATCTTGGGAGATGCAAGACGACCCTGCATTCAAGTCACTGCAGGGATATCCGGCTTTATTTCGAGTCAGGTCATCGCTGTGTCCATTCCACTTGAGGCTGCAAAATCAGGGTCCCTCTCACATATTTGGAGCTGAGAGAAGCCTCCTCTTGAGGTGCTTGTGGTAAGGTGGTATTCCTCTGGAGTCGAAGCCAGGGACTAACCTCTCATCTCGAGTTGATTTTTGTGCCACGGAGCTCTTTCGTGTTGCTACAGTGACCTCAGGATCCCTCTAGCCTTGAAACAGTGTTCTTGGGGTTTCTCTGGAGTACCATCAAGGAAATCAAGGCTCCTTCCATGTTTGATGTGCTATACGGAATTGCTCTGCATGCAGTGCAGGGGAATCGGGCCTCATCTCGCGGCGAGGGGAAAGTCTCATGGTTTTTCTCGAGTTGCGGCGGGAACCTGGGGTATATTCTCGAGTTACGACGGGGATGGCCCTTCCACCCACGTGTTTGTTCAGCGACGTCAGGACTCCTGCCTAGTTGCGAGGGACAACTCGGGATTCTCCTCGAGGCTTGGCAGGGCAATTGGGACGCCTCTCCAGCTGAGGCGGGAGACCAAGTGTCCCTTCACACGTGCCACAGGAATCCTGGAACTTCTATCAAGTTTCACGAGGAGTTAGGCATCGTCTCCTTTGGAGGCACTGATCTCCGCGTACCTCTGGAGTTTTCAAAGGATGTGAGGCCTCCGGTCGTGATGAGGTGGGGAACTAGGTCTTTTCTGTGGTCTCCACAGGGGATTCAGACATCCTTTCATCTTGGGAGATGCAAGACGAGCCTGCAATGAAGTTACTGCAGGGATATGCGGCCTTATTTTCAGTCAGGGCATCGCGGTGTCCATTCCACTTTAGGCCGCAAAATCAGGGTCCCTCTCACATACCTAGAGCTGAGAAAAGCCTCCTCTTGAGGTGCTTGTGGTAAGGTGGTATTCCTCTGGAGTCGAAGCCAGGGACTAACCTCTCATCTCGAGTTGATTTTTGGTCCACGGAGCTCTTTCGTGTTGCTACAGTGACCTCAGGATCCCTCTAGCATTGAAACAGTGTTCTTGGGGTTTCTCTGTTGTGCCATCAAGGAAATCAAGGCTTCTTTCATGTGTGATGTGCAACACGGAGTTGCTCTGCATGCAGTGCAGGAGAATCGAGTCTCATCTCGCGGCGAGGGGGAAGTCTCATGGTTTTTCTCGAGTTGCGGCGGGAACCTGGGGTATATTCTCGAGTTACGACGGGGATGGCCCTTCCACGCACGTGTTTGTTCAGCGACGTCAGGACTCCTGCCTAGTTGCGAGGGACAACTCGGGATTCTCCTCGAGGCTTGGCACGGCAATTGGGACGCCTCACCAGCTGAGGCGGGAGACCAAGGGTCCCTTTCCACGTGCCACAGGAATCCTGGGACTCCTATCAAGTTTCACGAGAAGTCAGGCATCGTCTCCTTTGGAGGCACTGATCTCCGCGTACCTCTGGAGTTTTCAAAGGGTGTGAGGCCTCCGGTCGCGATGAGGTGGGAAACTAGGTCTTTCTCTGTGGTCTCCATAGGGGATTCACACACCCTTTCATCTTGGGAGATGCAATACGAGCCTGCATTCAAGTCACTGCAGGGATATCCGGCCTTATTTCGAGTCAGGGCATCGCGGTGTCCATTCCACTTGTGGCCGCAAACTCAGGGTCCCTCTCGCATACCTAGAGCTGAGAGAAGCCTCCTCTTGAGGTGCTTGTGGTAAGGTGGTATTCCTCTGGAGTCGAAGCCAGGGACTAACCTCTCATCTCGAGTTGATTTTTGGTCCACGGAGTTCTTTCGTGTTGCTACAGTGACCTTAGTTTCCGTCTAGCCTTGAAACAGTGTTCTTGGGGTTTCTCTGGAGTGCCATCAAGGAAATCAAGGCTCCTTTCATGTGTGATGTGCAACACGGAATTGCTCTGCACGCAGTGCAGGGGAATCGGGCCTCATCTCGCGGCGAGGGGGAAGTCTCATGGTTTTTCTTAAGTTGCGGCGGGAACCTGGGGTATATTCTCGAATTACGACGGGGATGGCCCTTCCACCCACGTGTTTGTTCAGCGACGTCAGGACTCCTGCCTAGTTGCGAGGAACAACTCGGGATTCTCCTCGAGGCTTGGCAGGGCAATTGGGACGCCTCTCCAGCTGAGGCGGGAGACCAAGGGTCCCTTTCCACGTGCCACAGGCATCCTGGGTCTCCTATCACGTTTCACGAGGAGTCAGGCATCGTCTCCTTTAGAGGCACTGATCTCCGGGTACCTCTGGAGTTGTCAAAGGATATGAGGCCTCCGTTCGCAATGATGTGGTGAACTAGGTCTTCCTCTGTGGTCTCCACAGGTGATTCAGACATCCTTTCGTCTTGGGAGATGCAAGACGAACCTACATTCAAGTCACTGCAGGGATATCCAGCATTATTTCGAGTCAGGGCATCGCGGTGTCCATTCCACTTGAGGCCGCAAACTCAGGGTCCCTCTCACATACCTAGAGCTGAGAGAAGCCTCCTCTTGAGGAGCCTGTGGTAAGGTGATGTTCCTCTGGAGTCGAAGCCAGGGACTAACCTCTCATCTCGAGTTGTTTCTTGGTCCATGGAGCTCTTTCGTGTTACTACAGTGACCTCAGGATCCCTCTAGCCTTGAAACAGTGTTCTTGGGGTTTCTCTGGAGTGCCATAAAGAAATTCCAGGCTCCTTTCATGTGTGATGTGCAAGACGGAATTGCTCTGCACGCAGTGCAGGGGAATCAGGCCTCATCTCGTGGCGAGGGGGAAGTCTCATGGTTTTTCTCGAGTTGCGGCGGGAACCTGGGGTATATTCTCGACTTACGACGGGGATGGCCCTTCCACCCACGTGTTTCTTCAGCGACGTCAGGAATCCTGCCTAGTTGCGAGGGACAACTCGGGATTCTCCTCGAGGCTTGGCAGGGCAATTGGGACGCCTCTCCAGCTGAGGCGGGACACCAAGGGTCCCTATCCACGTGCCACAGGAATCCTGGGACTCCTATCAAGTTTCACGAGGAGTCAGGCATCGTCTCCTTTGGAGGCAATGATCTCCGCGTACCTCTGGAGTTTTCAAAGGATGTGAGGCCTTCGGTCGCCATGAGGTGGGAAACTAGGTCTTTCTCTGTGGTCTCCACAGGGGATTCAGACATTCTTTCATCTTGGGAGATGCAAGACGAACCTGCATTCAAGTCACTGCAGGGATATCCGGCCTTATTTCGGGTCAGGGCATTGCAGTGTCCATTCCACTTGAGGCCGCAAAATCAGGGTCCCTCTCACATACCTAGAGCTGAAAGAAGCCTCCTCTTGAGGTGCTTGTGGTAAGGTGGTATTCCTCTGGAGTCGAAGCCAGGGACTAACCTCTCATCTCGAGTTGTTTCTTGGTCCACGGAGCTCTTTCGTGTTGCTACAGTGACCTCAGGATCCCTCTAGCCTTGAAACAGTGTTCTTGGGGTTTCTCTGCAGTGCCATCAAGGAAATTAAGGCTCCTTTCATGTGTGATGTGCAACACGGAATTGCTCTGCACGCAGTGCAGGGGAATCGGGCCTCATCTCGCGGCGAGGGGGAAGTCTCATGGTTTTTCTCGAGTTGCGGCGGGAACCTGGGGTATATTCTCGAGTTACGACGGGGATGGCCCTTCCACCCTCGTGTTTGTTCAGCGACGTCAGGACTCCTGCCTAGTTGCGAGGGACAACTCGGGATCTCCTCGAGGCTTGGCAGGGCAATTGGGACGCCTCTCCAGCTGAGGCGGAGACCAAGGGTCCCTATCCACGTGCCATAGGAATCCTGGGACTCCTATCAAGTTTCACGAGGAGTCAGGCATCGTCTCCTTTGGAGGCACTGATCTCCGCATACCTCTGGAGTTTTCAAAGGATGTGAGGCCTCCGGTCGCCATGAGGTGGGGAACTAGGTCTTTCTCTGTGGTCTCCACAGGGGATTCAGACATCCTTTCATCTTGGGAGATGCAAGACGAGCCTCCATTCAAGACACTGAAGGGATATCCGGCCTTATTTCGAGTCAGGGAATCGCGGTGTCCATTCCACTTGAGGCCGCAAACTCAGGGTCCCTCTCCATACCTAGAGCTGAGAGAAGCCTCCTCTTGAGGTGCTTGTGGTAAGGTGGTATTCCTCTGGAGTCGAAGCCAGGGACTAACTTCTCATCTCGAGCTGTTTCTTGGTCCACGGAGCTCTTTCGTGTTGCTACAGTGACCTCAGGATCCCTCTAGCCTTGAAACAGTGTTCTTGGGGTTTCTCTGGAGTGCCATCAAGGAAATTAAGGCTCCTTTCATGTGTGATGTGCAACACGGAATTGCTCTGCACGCAGTGCAGGGGAATCGGGCCTCATCTCGCGGCGAGGGGGAAGTCTCATGGTTTTTCTCGAGTTGCGGCGGGAACCTGGGGTATATTCTCGAGTTACGACGGGGATGGCCCTTCCACCCTCGTGTTTGTTCAGCGACGTCCGGACTCCTGCCTAGTTGTGAGGGACAACTCGGGATTCTCCTCGAGGCTTGGCAGGGCAATTGGGACGCCTCTCCAGCTGAGGCGGAGACCAAGGGTCCCTTTCCACGTGCCACAGGAATCCTGGGACTCCTATCAAGTTTCACGAGGAGTCAGGGATCGTCTCCTTTGGAGGCACTGATCTCCGCGTACCTCTGGAGTTTTCAAAGGATGTGAGGCCTCCGGTCGCCATGAGGTGGGGAACTAGGTCTTTCTCTGTGGTCTCCACAGGGGATTCAGACATCCTTTCATCTTGGGAGATGCAAGACGAGCCTGCATTCAAGTCACTGAAGGGATATCCGGCCTTATTTCGAGTCAGGGCATCGCGGTGTCCATTCCACTTGAGGCCGCAAACTCAGGGTCCCTCTCCATACCTAGAGCTGAGAGAAGCCTCCTCTTGAGGTGCTTGTGGTAAGGTGGTATTCCTCTGGAGTCGAAGCCAGGGACTAACCTCTCATCTCGAGTTGATTTTTGTTCCACGGAGCTCTTTCGTGTTGCTACAGTGACCTCAGCATCCCTCTAGCCTTGAAACAGTGTTCTTGGGTTTTCTCTGGAGTGCCATCAAGGAAATCAAGGCTCCTTTCATGTGTGATGTGCAATACGGAGTTGCTCTGCACGCAGTGCAGGGGAATCAGGCCTCATCTCGCGGCAAGGGGGAATCTCATGGTTTTTCTCGAGTTGCGGCGGGAACCTGGGGTATATTCTCGAGTTACGACGGGGATGGCCTTTCCACTCTCGTGTTTGTTCAGCGACGTCAGGACTCCTGCCTAGTTGTGAGGGACTACTCGGGATTCTCCTCGAGGCATGGCAGGGCAATTGGGACGCCTCTCCAGCTGAGGCGGGAGACCAAGGGTCCCTATCCACGTGCCACAGAATCCTGGGACTCCTATCAAGTTTCATGACGAGTCAGGCATCGTCTCCTTTGGAGGCACTGATCTCCGCATACCTCTGGAGTTTTCAAAGGATGTGAGGCCTCCGGTCGCCATGAGGTGGGGAACTAGGTCTTTCTCTGTGGTCTCCACAGGGGATTCAGACATCCTTTCGTCTTGGGAGATGCAATACGAGCCTGCATTCAAGTCACTGCCGGGATATCCGGCCTTATTTCGAGTCAGGGCATCGCGGTGTCCTTTCCACTTGAGGCCGCATAATCAGGGTCCCTCTCACATAGCTAGAGCTGAGAGAAGCCTCCTCTTGAGGTGCTTGTGGTAAGGTGGTATTCCTCTGGAGTCGAAGCCAGGGACTAACCTCTCATCTCGAGTTGATTTTTGGTCCACGGAGCTCTTTCGTGTTGCTACAGTGACCTCAGTTTCCCTCTAGCCTTGAAACAGTGTACTTGGGGTTTCTCTGGAGTGCCATCCAGGAAATCAAGGTTCCTTTCATGTGTGATGTGCAACACGGAATTGCTCTGCACGCAGTGCAGGGGAATCGGGCCTCATCTCGCGGCGAGGGGGAAGTCTCATGGTTTTTCTCGAGTTGCGGCGGGAACCTGGGGTATATGCTCGACTTACGACGGGGATGGCCCTTCCACCCACGTGTTTGTTCAGCGACGTCAGGACTCCTGCCTAGTTGCGAGGGACAACTCGGGATTCTCCTCGAGGCTTGGCAGGGCAATTGGGACGCCTCTCCAGCTGAGGCGGGAGACCAAGGGTCCCTTTCCACGTGCCACAGGAATCCTGGGACTCCTATCAAGTTTCACGAGGAGTAAGGCATCGTCTCCTTTGGAGGCACTGATCTCCGCGTACCTCTGGAGTTTTCAAAGGATGTGAGGCCTCCGGTCGCCATGAGGTGGGGAACTAGGTCTTTCTCTGTGGTCTCCACAGGGGATTCAGACATCCTTTCATCTTGGGAGATGCAAGACGAGCCTGCATTCAAGTCACTGAAGGGATATCCGGCCTTATTTCGAGTCAGGGCATCGCGGTGTCCATTCCACTTGAGACCGCAAAATCAGGGTCCCTCTCACATACCTAGAGCTGAGAGAAGCCTCCTCTTGAGGTGCTTGTGGTAAGGTGGTATTCCTCTGGAGTCGAAGCCACGGACTAACCTCTCATCTCGAGTTGTTCTTGGTCCACGGAGCTCTTTCGTATTGCTACAGTGACCTCAGGATCCCTCTAGCCTTGAAACAGTGTTCTTGGGTTTTCTCTGGAGTGCCATCAAGGAAATTAAGGCTCCTTTCATGTGTGATGTGCAACACGGAATTGCTCTGCACGCAGTGCAGGGGAATCGGGCCTCATCTTGCGGCGAGGGGGAAGTCTCATGGTTTTTCTCGAGTTGCGGCGGGAACCTGGGGTATATTCTCGAGTTACGACGGGGATGGCCCTTCCACCCTCGTGTTTGTTCAGTGACGTCAGGACTCCTGCCTAGTTGCGAGGGACAACTCGGGATTCTCCTCGAGGCTTGGCAGGGCAATTGGGACGCCTGTCCAGCTGAGGTGGGAGACCAAGGGTCCCTTTCCACGTGCCGCAGGAATTCAGGGACTCCTATCAAGTTTCACGAGGAGTCAGGCATCGTCTCCTTTGGAGGCACTGATCTCCGCGTACCTCTGGAGTTTTCAAAGGATGTGAGGCCTCCGGTCGCCATGAGGTGGGGAACTAGGTCTTTCTCTGTGGAATCCACAGGGGATTCAGACATCCTTTCATCTTGGGAGATGCAAGACGACCCTGCATTCAAGTCACTGCAGGGATATCCGGCTTTATTTCGAGTCAGGTCATCGCTGTGTCCATTCCACTTGAGGCTGCAAAATCAGGGTCCCTCTCACATACTTGGAGCTGAGAGAAGCCTCCTCTTGAGGTGCTTGTGGTAAGGTGGTATTCCTCTGGAGTTGAAGGCAGGGACTAACCTCTCATCTCGAGTTGATTTTTGTGCCATGGAGCTCTTTCGTGTTGCTACAGTGACCTCAGGATCCCTCTAGCCTTGAAACAGTGTTCTTGGGGTTTCTCTGGAGTACCATCAAGGAAATCAAGGCTCCTTTCATGTGTGATGTGCAACACGGAATTGCTCTGCATGCAGTGCAGGGGAATCGGGCCTCATCTCGCGGCGAGGGGGAAGTCTCATGGTTTTTTTCGAGTTGCGGCGGGAACCTGGGGTATATTCTCGAGTTACGACGGGCATGGCCCTTCCACCCACGTGTTTGTTCAGCGATGGCAGGACTCCTGCCTAGTTGCGAGGGACAACTCGGGATTCTCCTCGAGGCTTGGCAGGGCAATTGGCACGCCTCTCCAGCTGAGGCGGGAGACCAAGGGTCCCTTTCCACGTGCCACAGGAATCCTGGAACTTCTATCAAGTTTCACGAGGAGTCAGGCATCGTCTCCTTTGGAGGCACTGATCTCCGCGTACCTCTGGAGTTTTCAAAGGATGTGAGGCCTCCGGTCGTGATGAGGTGGGGAACTAGGTCTTTTCTGTGGTCTCCACAGGGGATTCAGACATCCTTTCATCTTGGGAGATGCAAGACGAGCCTGCATTCAAGTCACTGCAGGGATATTCGGCCTTTTTCGAGTCAGGGCATCGCGGTGTCCATTCCACTTGAGGCCGCAAATTCAGGGTCCCTCTCACAAACCTAGAGCTGAGAGAAGCCTCCTCTTGAGGTGCTTGTGGTAATGTGGTATTCCTCTGGAGTCGAAGCCAGGGACTAACCTCTCATCTCGAGTTGATTTTTGGTCCATGGAGCTCTTTCGTATTGCTACAGTGACCTCAGGATCCCTCTAGCCTTGAAACAGTGTTCTTGGGGTTTCTCTGGAGTGCCATCAAGGAAATCAAGGCTCCTTTCATGTGTGATGTGCAACACTGAATTGCTCTGCACGCAGTGCAGGGGAGTCGGGCCTCATCTCGCGGCGAAGGGGAAGTCTCATGGTTTTTCTCGAGTTGCGGCGGGAACCTTGGGTATATTCTCGAGTTACAACGGGGATGGCCCTTCCACACACGTGTTTGTTCAGCGACGGCAGGACTCCTGCCTAGTTGCGAGGGATGACTCGGGATTCTCCTCGAGGCTTGGCAGGGCAATTGGGACGCCTCTCCAGCTGAGGCGGGAGACCAAGGGTCCCTTTCCACGTGCCACAGGAATCCTGGGACTCCTATAATGTTTCACGAGGAGTCAGGCATCGTCTCCTTTGGAGGCACTGATCTCCGCGTACCTCTGGAGTTTTCAAAGGATGTGAGGCCTCCGGTCGCGATGAGGTGGGGAACTAGGTCTTTCTCTGTGGTCTCCACAGGGGATTCAGACATCCTTTCACCTTGGGAGATGCAAGACGAGCCTGCATTCAAGTCACTGCAGGAATATCCGGCCTTATTTCGAGTCAGGGCATCGCAGTTTCCATTCCACTTTAGGCCGCAAAATCAGGGTCCCTCTCACATACTTAGAGCTGAGAGAAGCCTCCTCTTGAGGTGCTTGTGGTAAGGTGGTATTCCTCTGGAGTCGAAGCCAGGGACTAACCTCTCATCTCGAGTTGATTTTTGGTCCACGGAGCTCTTTCGTGTTGTTACAGTGACCTCAGGATCCCTCTAGCCTTGAAACAGTGTTCTTGGGGTTTCTCTGGAGTGCCATCAAGGAAATCAAGGCTCCTTTCATGTTTGATGTGCAATACGGAATTGCTCTGCATGCAGTGCAGGGGAATCGGGCCTCATCTCGCGGCGAGGGGGAAGTCTCATGGTTTTTCTCGAGTTGCGGCGGGAACCTGGGGTATATTTTCGAGTTACGACGGGGATGGCCCTTCCACCCACGTGTTTGTTCAGCGACGTCAGGACTCCTCCCTAGTTGCGAGGCACAACTCGGGATTCTCCTCGAAGCTTGGCAGGGAAATTGGGACTCCTCTCCAGCTGAAGTGGGAGACCAAGCGTCCCTTTCCACGAGCGACAGGAATCCTGGGACTCCTATCAAGTTTCACGAGGAGTCAGGCATCGTCTCCTTTGGAGGCACTGATCTCCGCATACCTCTGGAGTTTTCATAGGATGTGAGGCCTTCGGTCGTGATGAGGTGGGGAACTAGGTCTTTCTCTGTGGAATCCACAGGGGATTCAGACATCCTTTCATCTTGGGAGATACAAGACGACCTTGCATTCAAGTCACTGCAGGGATATCCGGCTTTATTTCGAGTCAGGTCATCGCAGTGTCCATTCCACTTGAGGCCGCAAACTCAGGGTCCCTCTCACATACCTAGAGCTGAGAGAAGCCTCCTCTTGAGGTGCTTGTGGTAAGGTGGTATTCCTCTGGAGTCGAAGCCAGGGACTAACCTCTCATCTCGAGTTGATTTTTGGTCCACGGAGCTCTTTCGTGTTGCTACAGTGACCTCAGGATCCCGCTAGCCTTGAAACAGTGTTCTTGGGGTTTCTCTGGAGTGCCATCAAGGAAATCAAGGCTCCTTTCATGTGTGATGTGAAACACGGAATTGCTCTGCACGCAGTGCAGGGGAGTCGGGCCTCATCTCGCGGCGAGGGCAAAGTCTCATGGTTTTTCTCGAGTTGCGGCGGGAACCTGGGGTATATTCTCGAGTTACGACGGGGATGGCCCTTCCACACACGTGTTTGTTCAGCGACGGCAGGACTCCTGCCTAGTTGCGAGGGACGACTCGGGATTCTCCTCGAGGCTTGGCAGGGCAATTGGGACGCCTCTCCAGCTGAGGCGGGAGACCAAGAGTCCCTTTCCACGTGCCACAGGAATCCTTGGACTCCTATCAAGTTTCACGAGGAGTCAGGCATCGTCTCCTTTGGAGGCACTGATCTCTGCGTACCTCTGGAGTTTTCAAAGAATGTGAGGCCTCCGGTCGCGATGAGGTGGTGAACTAGGTCTTCCTCTGTGGTCTCCACAGGGGATTCAGACATCCTTTCGTCTTGGTAGATGCAAGACGAGCCTGCATTCAAGTCACTGCAGGGATATCCGGCCTTATTTCGAGTCAGGGCATCGCGGTGTCCATTCCACTTGAGGCCGCAAACTCAGGGTCCCTCTCACATACCTAGAGCTGAGAGAAGCCTCCTCTTGAGGTGCTTGTGGTAAGCTGGTATTCCTCTGGTGTCGAAGCCAGGGACTAACCTCTCATCTCGAGTTGATTTTTGGTCCATGGAGGTCTTTCGTGTTGCTACAGTGACCTCAGGATCCCTCTAGCCTTGAAACAGTGTTCTTGGGGTTTCTCTGGAGTGCCATCAAGGAAATCAAGGCTCCTTTCATGTGTGATGTGCAACACGGAATTGCTCTGCACGCAGTGCAGGGGAATCGGGCCTCATCTCGCGGCGAGGGGCAAGTCTCATGGTTTTTCTCGAGTTGCGGCGAGAACCTGGGGTATATTCTCGAGTTACGACGGGCATGGCCCTTCCACTCACGTGTTTGTTCAGCGATGGCAGGACTCCTGCCTAGTTGCGAGGGACAACTCGGGATTCTCCTCGAGGCTTGGCAGGGCAATTGGGACGCCTCTCCAGCTGAGGCGGGAGACCAAGGGTCCCTTTCCACGTGCCACAGGAATCCTGGGACTCCTATCAAGTTTCATGAGGAGTCAGGCATCGTCTCCCTTGGAGGCACTGATCTCCGAGTACCTCTGGAGTTTTCAAAGGATGTGAGGCCTCCGGTCGCAATGAGGTGGGGAACTAGGTCTTTCTCTGTGGTCTCCACAGGGGATTCAGACATCCTTTCGTCTTGGGAGATGCAAGACGAGCCTGCATTCAAGTCACTGCAGGGAAATCCAGCCTTATTTCGAGTCAGGGCATCGCGGTGTCCATTCCACTTGAGGCCGCAAACTCAGGGTCCCTCTCACATACCTAGAGCTGAGAGAAGCCTCCTCTTGAGGTGCTTGTGGTAAGGTTGTATTCCTGTGGAATTGAAGCCAGGGACTAACCTCTCATCTCAAGTTGATTTTTGGTCCACGGAGCTCTTTCGTGTTGCTACAGTGACCTCAGGATCCCTCTAGCCTTGAAACAGTGTTCTTGGGTTTTCTCTGGAGTGCCACCAAGGAAATCAAGGCTCCTTTCATGTGTGATGTGCAACACGGAATTGCTCTGCACGCAGTGCAGGGGAATCGGGCCTCATCTCGCGGCGAGGGGGAAGTCTCATGGTTTTTCTCGAGTTGCGGCGGGAACCTGGGGTATATTCTCGAGTTACGACGGGGATGGCCCTTGCAACCACGTGTTTGTTCAGCGACGTCAGGACTCCTGCCTAGTTGCGAGGGACAACTCGGGATTCTCCTCGAGGCTTGGCAGGGCAATTGGGACGCCTCTCCAGCTGAGGCGGGAGACCAAGCGTCCCTTTCCACGTGCCACAGGAATCCTGGGACTCCTATCAAGTTTCACGAGGAGTCAGGCATCGTCTCCTTTGGAGGCACTGATCTCCGCGTACCTCTGGAGTTTTCAAAGGATGTAAGACCTAAGGTCGCGATGAGGTGGGGAACTAGGTCTTTCTCTATGGTCTTCACAGGGGATTCAGTCATCCTTTCATCTTGGGAGATGCAAGACGAGCCTGCATTCAAGTCACTGCAGGGATATCCGGCCTTATTTTGAGCCAGGTCATCGCAGTGTCCATTCCACTTGAGGCCGCAAATTCAGGGTCCCTCTCACATACCTAGAGCTGAGAGAAGCCTCCTCTTGAGGTGCTTGTGGTAAGGTGGTATTCCTCTGGAGTCGAAGCCAGGAACTAACCTCTCATCTCGAGTTGATTTTTGGTCCACGGAGCTCTTTCGTGTTGCTACAGTGACCTCAGGATCCCTCTAACCTTGAAACAGTGTTCTTGGGTTTTATCTGGAGTGCCACTAAGGAAATCAAGGCTCCTTTCATGTGTGATGTGCAACACGGAATTGCTCTGCACGCAGTGCAGGGGAATTGGGCCTCATCTCGCGGCGAGGGGGAATTCTCATGGTTTTTCTCGAGTTCCGGCGGAAACCTGGGGTATATTCTTGAGTTACGACGGGGATGGCCCTTCCACCCACGTGTTTGTTCAGCGAAGTCAGGACTCCTGCCTAGTTGCGAGGGACAACTCGGGATTCTCCTCGAGCCTTGGCAGGGCAATTGGGACGACTCTCCAGCTGAGGCGGGAGACCAAGGGTCCCTTTTCACGTGCCACAGGAATCCTGGGACTCCTATCAAGTTTCACGAGGAGTCAGGCATCGTCTCCTTTGGAGGCACTGATCTCCGCGTACCTCTGGAGTTTTCAAAGGATGTGAGGCCTCCGGTCGCCATGAGGTGGGAAACTAGGTCTTTCTCTGTGGTCTCCACAGGGGATTCAGACATTCTTTCATCTTGGGAGATGCAAGACGAGCCTGCATTCAAGTCACTGCAGGGATATCCGGCCTTATTTCGCGTCAGGGCATTGCAGTGTCCATTCCACTTGAGGCCGCAAAATCAGGGTCCCTCTCACATACCTAGAGCTGAGAGAAGCCTCCTCTTGAGGTGCTTGTGGTAAGGTGGTATTCCTCTGGAGTCGAAGCCACGGACTAACCTCTCATCTCGAGTTGTTTCTTGGTCCACGGAGCTCTTTCGTATTGCTACAGTGACCTCAGGATCCCTCTAGCCTTGAAACAGTGTTCTTGGGGTTTCTCTGGAGTGCCATCAAGGAAATTAAGGCTCCTTTCATGTGTGATGTGCAACACGGAATTGCTCTGCACGCAGTGCAGGGGAATCGGGCCTCATCTTGCGGCGAGGGGGAAGTCTCATGGTTTTTCTCGAGTTGCGGCGGGAACCTGGGGTATATTCTCAAGTTACGACGGGGATGGCCCTTCCACCCTCGTGTTTGTTCAGCGACGTCAGGACTCCTGCCTAGTTGCGAGGGACAACTCGGGATTCTCCTCGAGGCTTGGCAGGGCAATTGGGACGCCTCTCCAGCTGAGGCGGAGACCAAGGGTCCCTTTCCACGTGCCACAGGAATCCTGGGACTCCTATCAAGTTTCACGAGGAGTCAGGCATCGTCTCCTTTGGAGGCACTGATCTCCGCGTACCTCTGGAGTTTTCAAAGGATGTGAGGCCTCCGGTCGCGATGAGGTGGGGAACTAGGTCTTTCTCTGTGGTCTCCACAGGGGATTCAGACATCCTTTCGTCTTGGGAGATGCAAGACGAGCCTGCATTCAAGTCACTGCAGGGATATCCGGCCTTATTTCGAGTCAGGGCATCGCGGTGTCCATTCCACTTGAGGCCGCAAACTCAGGGTCCCTCTCCATACCTAGAGCTGAGAGAAGCCTCCTCTTGAGGTGCTTGTGGTAAGGTGGTATTCCTCTGGAGTCGAAGCCAGGGACTAACCTCTCATCTCGAGTTGTTTCTTGGTCCACGGAGCTCTTTCGTGTTGCTACAGTGACCTCAGGATCCCTCTAGCCTTGAAACAGTGTTCTTGGGGTTTCTCTGGAGTGCCATCAAGGAAATTACGGCTCCTTTCATGTGTGATGTGCAACACGGAATTGCTCTGCACGCAGTGCAGGGGAATCGGGCCTCATCTCGCGGCAAGGGGGAAGTCTCATGTTTTTTCTCGAGTTGCGGCGGGAACCTGGGGTATATTCTCGAGTTACGACGGGGATGGCCCTTCCACCCTCGTGTTTGTTCAGCGACGTCAGGACTCCTGCCTAGTTGCGAGGAACAACTCGGGATTCTCCTTGAGGCTTGGCAGGGCAATTGGGACGCCTCTCCAGCTGAGGCGGAGACCAAGGGTCCCTTTCCACGTGCCACAGGAATCCTGGGACTCCTATCAAGTTTCACGAGGAGTCAGGCATCGTCTCCTTTGGAGGCACTGATCTCCGCGTACCTCTGGAGTTTTCAAAGGATGTGAGGCCTCCGGTCGCCATGAGGTGGGGAACTAGGTCTTTCTCTGTGGTCTCCACAGGGGATTCAGACATCCTTTCATCTTGGGAGATGCAAGACGAGCCTGCATTCAAGTCACTGAAGGGATATCCGGCCTTATTTCGAGTCAGGGCATCGCGGTGTCCATTCCACTTGAGGCCGCAAACTCAGGGTCCCTCTCCATACCTAGAGCTGAGAGAAGCCTCCTCTTGAGGTGCTTGTGGTAAGGTGGTATTCCTCTGGAGTCGAAGCCAGGGACTGACCTCTCATCTCGAGTTGATTCTTGGTCCACGGAGCTCTTTCGTGTTGCTACAGTGACCTCAGGATTCCTCTAGCCTTGAAACAGTGTTCTTGGGGTTTCTCTGGAGTGCCATCAAGGAAATCAAGGCTCCTCTCATGTGTGATGTGCAAGACGGAATTGCTCTACATGCAGTGCAGGGGAATCAGGCCTCATCTCGCAGCGAGGGGGAAGTCTCATGGTTTTTCTCGAGTTGCGGCGGGAACCTGTGGTATATTCTCGACTTACGACGGGGATGGCCCTTCCACCCACGTGTTTGTTCAGCGACGTCAGGACTCCTGCCTAGTTGCGAGGGACAACTCGGGATTCTCCTCGAGGCTTGGCAGGGCAATTGGGACGCCTCTCCAGCTGAGGCGGAGACCAAGGGTCCCTTTCCACGTGCCACAGGAATCCTGGGACTCCTATCAAGTTTCACGAGGAGTCAGGCATCGTCTCCTTTGGAGGCACTGATCTCCGCGTACCTCTGGAGTTTTCAAAGGATGTGAGGCCTCCGGTCGCCATGAGGTGGGGAACTAGGTCTTTCTCTGTGGTCTCCACAGGGGATTCAGACATCCTTTCATCTTGGGAGATGCAAGACGAGCCTGCATTCAAGTCACTGAAGGGATATCCGGCCTTATTTCGAGTCAGGGCATCGCGGTGTCCATTCCACTTGAGGCCGCAAACTCAGGGTCCCTCTCCATACCTAGAGCTGAGAGAAGCCTCCTCTTGAGGTGCTTGTGGTAAGGTGGTATTCCTCTGGAGTCGAAGCCAGGGACTAACCTCTCATCTCGAGTTGATTCTTGGTCCACGGAGCTCTTTCGTGTTGCTACAGTGACCTCAGGATTCCTCTAGCCTTGAAACAGTGTTCTTGGGGTTTCTCTGGAGTGCCATCAAGGAATTCAAGGCTCCTTTCATGTGTGATGTGCAAGACGGAATTGCTCTGCATGCAGTGCAGGGGAATCAGGCCTCATCTCGCAGCGAGGGGGAAGTCTCATGGTTTTTCTCGAGTTGCGGCGGGAACCTGGGGTATATTCTCGACTTACGACGGGGATGGCCCTTCCACCCACGTGTTTGTTCAGCGACGTCAGGACTCCTGCCTAGTTGCGAGGGACAACTCGGGATTCTCCTCGAGGCTTGGCAGGGCAATTGGGACGCCTCTCCAGCTGAGGCGGAGACCAAGGGTCCCTTTCCACGTGCCACAGGAATCCTGGGACTCCTATCAAGTTTCACGAGGAGTCAGGCATCGTCTCCTTTGGAGGCACTGATCTCCGCGTACCTCTGGAGTTTTCAAAGGATGTGAGGCCTCCGGTCGCCATGAGGTGGGGAACTAGGTCTTTTTCTGTGGTCTCCACAGGTGATTCAGACATCCTTTCATCTTGGGAGATGCAAGACGAGCCTGCATTCAAGTCACTGAAGGGATATCCGGCCTTATTTCGAGTCAGGGCATCGCGGTGTCCATTCCACTTGAGGCCGCAAACTCAGGGTCCCTCTCCATACCTAGAGCTGAGAGAAGCCTCCTCTTGAGGTGCTTGTGGTAAGGTGGTATTCCTCTGGAGTCGAAGCCAGGGACTAACTTCTCATCTCGAGTTGTTTCTTGGTCCACGGAGCTCTTTCGTGTTGCTACAGTGACCTCAGGATCCCTCTAGCCTTGAAACAGTGTTCTTGGGGTTTCTCTGGAGTGCCATCAAGGAAATTAAGGCTCCTTTCATGTGTGATGTGCAACACGGAATTGTTCTGCACGCAGTGCAGTGGAATCGGGCCTCATCTCGCGGCAAGGGGGAAGTCTCATGTTTTTTCTCGAGTTGCGGCGGGAACCTGGGGTATATTCTCGAGTTACGACGGGGATGGCCCTTCCACCCTCGTGTTTGTTCAGCGACGTCAGGACTCCTGCCTAGTTGCGAGGGACAACTCGGGATTCTCCTTGAGGCTTGGCAGGGCAATTGGGACGCCTCTCCAGCTGAGGCGGAAACCAAGGGTCCCTTTCCACGTGCCACAGGAATCCTGGGACTCCTATCAAGATTCACGAGGAGTCAGGCATCGTCTCCTTTGGAGGCACTGATCTTCGCGTACCTCTGGAGTTTTCAAAGGATGTGAGGCCTCCGCTCGCCATGAGGTGGGGAACTAGGTCTTTCTCTGTGGTCTCCACAGGGGATTCAGACATCCTTTCATCTTGGGAGATGCAAGACGAGCCTGCATTCAAGTCACTGAAGGCATATCCGGCCTTATTTCGAGTCAGGGCATCGCGGTGTCCATTCCACTTGAGGCCGCAAACTCAGGGTCCCTCTCCATACCTAGAGCTGAGAGAAGCCTCCTCTTGAGATGCTTGTGGTAAGGTGGTATTCCTCTGGAGTCGAAGCCAGGGACTAACCTCTCATATCGAGTTGATTTTTGGTCCACGGAGCTCTTTCGTGTTGCTACAGTGACCTCAGGATCCCTCTAGCCTTGAAACAGTGTTCTTGGGGTTTCTCTGGAGTGCCATCTAGGAAATCAAGGCTCCTTTCATGTGTGATGTGCAATACGGAGTTGCTCTGCACGCAGTGCAGGGGAATCAGGCCTCATCTCCCGGCGAGGGGGAAGTCTCATGGTTTTTCTCGAGTTGCGGCGGGAACCTGGGGTATATTCTCGAGTTACGACGGGGATGGCCCTTCCACACACGTGTTTGTTCAGCGACCTCAGGACTCCTGCCTAGTTGCGAGGGACAACTCGGGATTCTCCTCGAGGCTTGACAGGGCAATTCGGACGCCTCTCCAGCTGAGGCGGGAGACCAAGGGTCCCTATCCACGTGCCACAGGAATCCTGGGACTCCTATCAAGTTTCAAGAGGAGTCAGGCATCGTCTCCTTTGGAGGCACTGATCTCCGCGTACCTCTGGAGTTTTCAAAGGATGTGAGGCCTCAGGTCGCCATGAGGTGGGGAACTAGGTCTTTCTCTGTGGTCTCCACAGGGGATTCAGACATCCTTTCGTCTTGGGAGATGCAAGACGAGCCTGCATTCAAGTCACTGCAGGGATATCCGGCCTTATTTCGAGTCAGGGCATCGTGGTGTCCATTCCACTTAAGGCCGCAAACTCAGGGTCCCTCTCACATACCTAGAGCTGAGAGAAGCCTCTTCTTGAGGTGCTTGTGGTAAGGTGGTATTCCTCTGGAGTCGAAGCCATGGACTAACCTCTCATCTCGAGTTGATTTTTGGTCCACGGAGCTCTTTCGTGTTGCTACAGTGACCTCAGGATCCCTCTAGCCTTGAAACAGTGTTCTTGGGGTTTCTCTGGAGTGCCACCAAGGAAATCAAGGCTCCTTTCATGTGTGATGTGCAACACGGAATTGCTCTGCACGCAGTGCAGGGGAATCGGGCCTCATCTCGCGGCGATGGGGAAGTCTCATGGTTTTTCTCGAGTTGCGGCGAGAACCTGGGGTATATTCTCGAGTTACGACGGGGATGGCCCTTCCACCCTCGTGTTTGTTCAGCGACGTCAGGACTCCAGCCTAGTTGCGAGGGACAACTCGGGATTCTCCTTGAGGCTTGGCAGGGCAATTGGGACGCCTCTCCAGCTGAGGCGGAGACCAAGGGTCCCTTTCCACGTGCCACAGGAATCCTGGGACTCCTATCAAGTTTCACGAGGAGTCAGGCATCGTCTCCTTTGGAGGCACTGATCTCCGCGTACCTCTGGAGTTTTCAAAGGATGTGAGGCCTCCGGTCGCCATGAGGTGGGGAACTAGGTCTTTCTCTGTGGTCTCCACAGGGGATTCAGACATCCTTTCATCTTGGGAGATGCAAGACGAGCCTGCATTCAAGTCACTGAAGGGATATCCGGCCTTATTTCGAGTCAGGGCATCGCGGTGTCCATTCCACTTGAGGCCGCAAACTCAGGGTCCCTCTCCATACCTAGAGCTGAGAGAAGCCTCCTCTTGAGGTGCTTGTGGTAAGGTGGTATTCCTCTGGAGTCGAAGCCAGGGACTAACCTCTCATTTCCAGTTGATTTTTGGTCCACGGAGCTCTTTCGTGTTGCTACAGTGACCTCAGGATCCCTCTAGCCTTGAAACAGTGTTCTTGGGTTTTCTCTGGAGTGCCATCAAGGAAATGAAGGCTCCTTTCATGTGTGATGTGCAATACGGAGTTGCTCTGCACGCAGGGCAGGGGAATCAGGGCTCATCTTGCGGCGAGGGGGAAGTCTCATGGTTTTTCTCGAGTTGCGGCGGGAACCTGCGGTATATTCTCGAGTTACGACAGGGATGGCCCTTCCACACACGTGTTTGTTCAGCGACGTCAGGACTCCTGCCTAGTTGTGAGGGACAACTCGGGATTCTCCTCGAGGCTTGGCAGGGCAATTCGGACGCCTCTCCAGCTGAGGCGGGAGACCAAGGGTCCCTATCCACGTGCCACAGGAATCCTGGGACTCCTATCAAGTTTCACGAGGAGTCAGGCATCGTCTCCTTTGGAGGCACTGATCTCCGCGTACCTCTGGAGTTTTCAAAGGATGTGAGGCCTCCGGTCGCCATGAGGTGGGGAACTAGGTCTTTCTCTGTGGTCTCCACAGGGGATTCAGACATTCTTTCATCTTGGGAGATGCAAGACGAGCCTGCATTCAAGTCACTGCAGTGATATCCGGCCTTATTTCGAGTCAGGGCATCGTGGTGTCCATTCCACTTAAGGCCGCAAACTCAGGGTCCCTCTCACATACCTAGAGCTGAGAGAAGCCTCTTCTTGAGGTGCTTGTGGTAAGGTGGTATTCCTCTGGAGTCGAAGCCATGGACTAACCTCTCATCTCGAGTTGATTTTTGGTCCACGGAGCTCTTTCGTGTTGCTACAGTGACCTCAGGATCCCTCTAGCCTTGAAACAGTGTTCTTGGGGTTTCTCTGGAGTGCCACCAAGGAAATCAAGGCTCCTTTCATGTGTGATGTGCAACACGGAATTGCTCTGCACGCAGTGCAGGGGAATCGGGCCTCATCTCGCGGCGAGGGGGAAGTCTCATGGTTTTTCTTAAGTTGCGGCGGGAACCTGGGGTATATTCTCGAGTTACGACTGGGATGGCCCTTCCACACACGTGTTTGTTCAGCGACGTCAGGACTCCTGCCTAGTTGCGAGGGACAACTCGGTATTCTCCTCGAGGCTTGGCAGGGCAATTGGGACGCCTCTCCAGCTGAGGCGGGAGACCAAGGGTCCCTTTCCATTTGCCACAGGAATCCTGGGACTCCTATCAAGTTTCACGAGGAGTCAGGCATCGTCTCCTTTGGAGGCACTGATCTCCGCGTACCTCTGGAGTTTTCAAAGGATGTGAGGCCTCCGGTCGCCATGAGGTGGGGAACTAGGTCTTTCTCTGTGGTCTCCACAGGGGGTTCAGACATCCTTTCTTCTTGGGAGATGCAAGACGACCCTGCATTCAAGTCACTGCAGGGATATCCGGCCTTATTTCAAGTCAGGGCATCGCGGTGTCCATTCCACTTTAGGCCGCAAACTCAGGGTCCCTCTCACATACCTAGAGCTGAGAGAAGCCTCCTCTTGAGGTGCTTGTGGTAAGGTGGTATTCCTCTGGAGTCGAAGCCAGGGACTAACCTCTCATCTCGAGTTGATTTTTGGTCCACGGAGCTCTTTCGTGTTGCTACAGTGACCTCAGGATCCCTCTAGCCTTGAAACAGTGTTCTTGGGGTTTCTCTGTTGTGCCATCAAGGAAATCAAGGCTTCTTTCATGTGTGATGTGCAACACGGAGTTGCTCTGCATGCAGTGCAGGAGAATCGAGTCTCATCTCGCGGCGAGGGGGAAGTCTCATGGTTTTTCTCGAGTTGCGGCGGGAACCTGGGGTATATTCTCGACTTACGACGGGGATGGCCCTTCCACCCACGTGTTTGTTCAGCGACGTCAGGACTCCTGCCTAGTTGCGAGGGACAACTCGGGATTCTCCTCGAGGCTTGGCAGGGCAATTGGGACGCCTCTCCAGCTGAGGCGGGAGACCAAGGGTCCCTTTCCACGTGCCACAGGAATCCTGGGACTCCTATCAAGTTTCACGAGGAGTCAGGCATCGTCTCCTTTGGAGGCACTGATCTCCGCGTACCTCTGGAGTTTTCAAAGGATGTGAGGCCTCCGGTCGCGATGAGGTGGGGAACTAGGTCTTTCTCTGTGGTCTCCACAGGGGATTCAGACATCCTTTCATCTTGGGAGATGCAAGACGAGCCTGCATTCAAGTCACTGAAGGGATATCCGGCCTTATTTCGAGTCAGGGCATCGCGGTGTCCATTCCACTTGAGGCCGCAAACTCAGGGTCCCTCTCCATACCTAGAGCTGAGAGAAGCCTCCTCTTGAGGTGCTTGTGGTAAGGTGGTATTCCTCTGGAGTCGAAGCCAGGGACTAACCTCTCATCTCGAGTTGATTCTTGGTCCACGGAGCTCTTTGGTGTTGCTACAGTGACCTCAGGATTCCTCTAGCCTTGAAACAGTGTTCTTGGGGTTTCTCTGGAGTGCCATCAAGGAATTCAAGGCTCCTTTCATGTGTGATGTGCAACACGGAATTGCTCTGCATGCAGTGCAGGGGAATCAGGCCTCATCTCGCAGCGAGGGGGAAGTCTCATGGTTTTTCTCGAGTTGCGGCGGGAACCTGGGGTATATTCTCGACTTACGACGGGGATGGCCCTTCTACCCACGTGTTTGTTCAGCGACGTCAGGACTCCTACCTAGTTGCGAGGGACAACTCGGGATTCTCCTCGAGGCTTGGCAGGGCAATTGGCACGCCTCTCCAGCTGAGGCGGGAGACCAAGGGTCCCTTTCCACGTGCCACAGGAATCCTGGGACTCCTATCAAGTTTCACGAGGAGTCAGGCATCGTCTCCTTTGGAGGCACTGATCTCCGCGTACCTCTGGAGTTTTCAAAGGATGTGAGGCCTCCGGTCGCCATGAGGTGGGGAACTAGGTCTTTCTCTGTGGTCTCCACAGGGGATTCAGACATCCTTTCGTCTTGGGAGATGCAAGACGAGCCTGCATTCAAGTCACTGCAGGGATATCCGGCCTTATTTCGAGCCAGAGCATCGCGGTGTCCATTCCACTTGAGGCCGCACACTCAGGGTCCCTCTCACATACCCAGAGCTGAGAGAAGCCTCCTCTTGAGGTGCTTGTGGTAAGGTGGTATTCCTCTGGAGTCGAAGCCAGGGACTAACCTCTCATCTCGAGTTGATTTTTGGTCCACGGAGCTCTTTCGTGTTGCTACAGTGACCTCAGGATCCCTCTAGCCTTGAAACAGTGTTCTTGGGGTTTCTCTGGAATGCCATCAAGGAAATCAAGGCTCCTTTCATGTGTGATGTGCAACACGGAATTGCTCTGCACGCAGTGCAGGGGAATCGGGCCTCATCTCGTGGCGAGGGGGAAGTCTCATGGTTTTTCTCGAGTTGCGGCGAGAACCTGGGGTATATTCTCGAGTTACGACGGGGATGGCCCTTCCACACAAGTGTTTGTTCAGCGACGGCAGGACTTCTGCCTAGTTGCGAGGGAAAACTCGGGATTCTCCTCGAGGCTTGGTAGGGCATTTGGGACGCCTCTCCAGCTGAGGCGGGAGACCAAGTGTCCCTTTCCACGTGCCACAGGAATCCTGGGACTCCTATCAAGTTTCACGAGGAGTCAAGCATCGTCTCCTTTGGAGGCACTGATCTCTTCGAACCTCTGGAATTTTCAACGGATGTGAGGCCTCCGGTCGCGATGAGGTGGGGAACTGGGTCTTTCTCTTTGGTCTCCACAGGGGATTCAGACATCCTTTCGTCTTGGGAGATGCAAGACGAGCCTGCATTCAAGTCACTGCAGGGATATCCGGCCTTATTTCAAGTCAGGGCATCGCGGTGTCCATTCCACTTGAGGCCACAACCTCAGGGTCCCTCTCACATAGCTAGAGCTGAGAGAAGCCTCCTCTTGAGGTGCTTGTGGTAAGGTGGTATTCCTCTGCAGTCGAAGCCAGGAACTAACCTCTCATCTCGAGTTGATTTTTGGTCCACGGAGCTCTTTGGTGTTGCTACCGTGACCTCAGGATCCCTCTAGCCTTGAAACAGTGTTCTTGGGGTTTCTCTGGAGTGCCATCAAGGAAATCAAGGCTCCTTTCATGTGTGATGTGCAACACGGAATTGCTCTGCATGCAGTGCAGGGGAATCGGGCCTCATCTCACGACGAGGGGGAAGTCTCATGGTTTTTATCGAGTTGCGGCGGGAACCTGGGGTATATTCTCGAGTTACGACGGGGATGGCCCTTCCACACACGTGTTTGTTCAGCGACGTCAGGACTCCTACCTAGTTGCGAGGGACAACTCGGGATTCTCCTCGAGGCTTGGCAGGGCAATTGGCACGCCTCTCCAGCTGAGGTGGGAGACCAAGGGTCCCTTTCCACGTGCCACAGGAATCCTGGGACTCCTATCAAGTTTCACGAGGAGTCAGGCATCGTCTCCTTTGGAGGCACTAATCTCCGCGTACCTCTGGAGTTTTCAAAGGATGTGAGGCCTCCGGTCGCGATGAGGTGGGGAACTAGGTCTTTCTCTGTGGTCTCCACAGGGGATTCAGACATCCTTTCGTCTTGGTAGATGCAAGACGAGCCTGCATTCAAGTCACTGCAGGGATATCCGGCCTTATTTCGAGCCAGAGCATCTCGGTGTCCATTCCACTTGAGGCCGCACACTCAGGGTCCCTCTCACATACCCAGAGCTGAGAGAAGCCTCCTCTTGAGGTGCTTGTGGTAAGGTGGTATTCCTCTGGAGTCGAAGCCAGGGACTAACATCTCATCTCGAGATGATTTTTGGTCCACGGAGCTCTGTCGTGTTGCTACAGTGACCTCAGGATCCCTTTACCCTTGAAACAGTGTTCTTGGGGTTTCTCTGGAGTGCCATCAAGGAAATCAAGGCTCCTTTCATGTGTGATGTGCAACACGGAATTGCTCTGCACGCAGTGCAGGGGAATCGGGCCTCATCTCGCGGCGAGGTGGAAATCTCATGGTTTTTCTCGAGTTGCGGCGGCAACCTGGGGTATATTCTCGAGTTACGACGGGGATGGCCCTTCCACCCACGTGTTTGTTCAGTGACGTCAGGACTCTTTCCTAGTTGCGAGGGACAATTCGGGATTCTCCTAGAGGCTTGGCAGAGCAATTGGAATGCCTCTCCAGCTGAGGCGGGAGACCAAGGGTCCCTTTCCACGTGCCACAGGAATCCTGGGACTCCTATCAAGTTTCACGAGGAGTCAGGCATCGTCTCCTTTGGAGGCACTGATCTCAGTGTACCTCTGGAGTTTTCAAAGTATGTGAGGCCTCCGGTCGCGATGAGGTGGGGAACTAGGTCTTTCTCTGTTGTCTCCACAGGGGATTCAGACATCCTTTCGTCTTGGGAGATGCAAGACGAGCCTGCATTCAAGTGTCTGCAGGGATATCCGGCCTTATTTCGAGTCACGGCATCGCGGTGTCCATTCCACTTGAGGCCGCAAACTCAGGGTCCCTCTCACATACCTAGAGCTGAGAGAAGCCTCCACTTGAGGTGCTTGTGGTAAGGTGGTATTCCTCTGGAGTCGAAGCCAGGGACTAACCTCTCATCTCGAGATGATTTTTGGTCCACGGAGCTCTTTCGTGTTGCTACAGTGACCTCAGGATCCCTTTACCCTTGAAACAGTGTTCTTGGGGTTTCTCTGGAGTGCCATCAAGGAAATCAAGGCTCCTTTCATGTGTGATGTGCAACACGGAATTGCTCTGCACGCAGTGCAGGGGAATCGGTCCTCATCTCGCGGCGAGGTGGAAATCTCATGGTTTTTCTCGAGTTGCGGCGGCAACCTGGGGTATATTCTCGAGTTACGACGGGGATGGCCCTTCCACTCTCGTGTTTGTTCAGCGACGTCAGGACTCCTGCCTAGTTGCGAGGGACAACTCGGGATTCTCCTCGAGGCTTGGCAGGGCAATTGGGACGCCTCTCCAGCTGAGGCGGGAGACAAAGTCTCCCTTTCCACGTGCCACAGGAATCCTGGGACTCCTAAGAAGTTTCACGAGGAGTCAGGCATCGTCTCCTTTGGAGGCACTGATCTCCGCGTACCTCTGGAGTATTCAAAGTATGTGAGGCCTCCGGTCGCGATGAGGTGGGGAACTAGGTCTTTCTCTGTGGTCTCCACAGGGGATTCAGACATCCTTTCATCTTGGGAGATGCAAGACGAGCCTGCATTCAAGTCACTGCAGAGATATTCGGCCTTATTTCGAGTCAGGGCATCGCGGTGTCCATTCCACTTGAGGCCGTAAACTCAGGGTCCCTCTCACATACCTAGAGCAGAGAGAAGCCTCTTCTTGACGTGCTTGTGGTAAGGTGGTATTCCTCTGGAGTCGAAGCCAGGGACTAACCTCTCATCTCGAGTTGATTTTTGGTCCACGGAGCTCTTTCGTGGTGCTACAGTGACCTCAGGATCCCTCTAGCCTTGAAACAGTGTTCTTGGGGTTTCTCTGGAGTGCCATCAAGGAAATCAAGGCTCCTTTCATGTGTGATGTGCAACACGGAATTACTCTGCACGCAGTGCAGGGGAATTGGGCCTCATCTCGCGGCGAGGGGGAAGTCTCATGGTTTTTCTCGAGTTGCGGCGGGAACCTGGGGTATATTCTCGAGTTACGACGGGGATGGCCCTTCCACCCACGTGTTTGTTCAGCGACGTCAGGACTCCTTCCTAGTTGCGAGGGACAACTCGGGATTCTGCTCGAGGCTTGGCAGGGCAATTGGAACAGCTCTCCAGCTGAGGCGGGAGACCAAGGGTCCCTTTCCACGTGCCACAGGAATCCTGGGACTCCTATCAAGTTTCACAAGGAGTCAGGCATCGTCTCCCTTGGAGGCACTGATCTCAGTGTACCTCTGAAGTTTTCAAAGGATGTGAGGCCTCCGGTCGCGATGAGGTGGGGAACTAGGTCTTTCTCTGTGGTCTCCACAGGGGATTCAGACATCCTTTCGTCTTGGGAGATGCAAGACGAGCCTGCATTCAAGTCACTGCAGGGATATCCGGCCTTATTTCGCGTCAGGGCATCGCAGTGTCCATTCCACTTGAGGCCGCAAACTCAGGGTCCCTCTCACATACCTAGAGCTGAGAGAAGCCTCCTCTTGAGGTGCTTGTGGTAAGGTGGTATGCCTCTGGAGTCGAAGCCAGGGACTAACCACTCATCTCGAGTTGATTTTTGGTCCACAGAGCTCCTTCGTGTTGCTACAGTGACCTCAGGATCCCTCTAGCCTTGAAACAGTGTTCTTGGGGTTTCTCTGGAGTGCCATCAAGGAAATCAAGGCTCCTTTCATGTGTGATGTGCAACACGGCATTGCTCTGCACGCAGTGCAGGGGAATCGGGTCTCATCTCGCGACGAGGGGGACGTCTCATGGTTTTTCTCGAGTTGCGGCGGGAACCTGGGGTATATTCTCGAGTTACGACGGGGATGGCCCTTCCACCCACGTGTTTGTTCAGCGACGTCAGGACTCCTGCCTAGTTGCGAGGGACAACTCGGGATTCTCCTCGACGCTTGGCAAGGCAATTTGGACGCCTCTCCAGCTGAGGCGGGAGACCAAGGGTCCCTTTCCACGTGTTACAGGAATCCTGGGACTCCTATCAAGTTTCAAGAGGAGTCAGGCATCGTCTCCTTTGGAGGCACTGATCTCCGCGTACGTCTGGAGTTTTCAAAGGATGTGAGGCCTCCGGTCGCGATGAGGTGGGGAACTAAGTCTTTCTCTGTGGTCTCCACAGAGGATTCAGACATCCTTTCGTCTTGGGAGATGCAAGACGAGCCTGCATTCAACTCACTTCAGGGATATCCTGCCTTATTTTGCGTCAGGGCATCGCAGTGTCCATTCCACTTGAGGCCGAAAAATTAGGGTCCGTCTCAAATACCTAGAGCTGAGAGAAGCCTCCTCTTGAGGTGCTTGTGGTAGGGTGGTATTCCTCTGGAGTCGAAGCCAGGGACTACCCTCTCATCTCGAGTTGATTGTTGGTCCACGGAGCTCTTTCGTGTTGCTACAGTGACCTCAGGATCCCTCTAGCCTTGAAAGAGTGTTCTTGGGGTTTCTCTGGAGTGCCATCAAGGAAATCAAGGCTCCTTTCATGTATGATGTGCAACACGGAATTGCTCTGCACGCAGTGCAGGGGAATCGGGCCTCATCTCACGGCGAGGGGTACGTCTCATGGTTTTTCTCGAGTTGCGGCGGGAACCTGGGTTATATTCTCGAGTTACGACGCGGATGGCCCTTCCACCCACGTGTTTGTTCAGCGACGTCAGGACTCCTGCCTAGTTGCCAGGGACAACTCGGGATTCTCCTCGAGGCTTGGCAGGGCAATTGGGATGCCTCTCCAGCTGAGGCGGGAGACCAAGGGTCCCTTTCCACATGCCACAGGAATCCTGGGACTCCTATCAAGTTTGACGAGGAGTCAGGCATCGTCTCCTTTGGAGGCACTGATCTCCGCGTACCTCTGGAGTTTTCAAGGGATGTGAGGCCTCCGGTCGCGATGAGGTGGGGAACTAGGTCTTTCTCTGTGGTCTCCACAGAGAATTCAGACATCCTTTCGTCTTGGGAGATGCAAGACGAGCCTGCATTCAAGGCACTGCAGGGATATCCGGCGTTATTTCGCGTCAGGGCATCGCAGTGTCCATTCCACTTGAGGCTGCAAACTCAGGGTCCCTCTCACATACCTAGAGCTGAGAGAAGCCTCCTCTTGAGGTGCTTGTGGTAAGGTGGTATTCCTCTGGAGTCGAAGCCAGGGACTAACCTCTCATCTCGAGTTGATTTTTGGTCCACGGAGCTCTTTCGTGTGGCTAGAGTGACCTCAGGATCCCTCTAGCCTTGAAACAGTGTTCTTGGGGTTTCTCTGGAGTGCCATCAAGGAAATCAAGGCTCCTTTCATGTGTGATGTGCAACACGGAATTGCTCTGCACGCAGTGCAGGGGAATCGGGCCTCATCTTGCGGCGAGGGGGAAGTCTCATGGTTTTTCTCGAGTTGCGGCGAGAACCTGGGGTATATTCTCGAGTTACGACGGGCATGGCCCTTCCACTCACGTGTTTGTTCAGCGATGGCAGGACTCCTGCCTAGTTGCGAGGGACAACTCGGGATTCTCCTCGAGGCTTGGCAGGGCAATTGGAACGCCTCTGCAGCTGAGGCGGGAGACCAAGGGTCCCTTTCCACGTGCCACAGGAATCCTGGGTCTCCTATCAAGTTTCACGAGGAGTCAGGCATCGTCTCCTTTGGAGGCAATAATCTCCGCGTACCTCTGGAGTTTTCAAAGGATGTGAGGCCTCCGGTCGCGATGAGGTGGGGAACTAGGTCTTTCTCTGTGGTCTCCACAGGGGATTCAGACATCCTTTCTCTATTGGGAGATGCAAGACGAGCCTGCATTCAAGGCACTGCAGGTATATCCGGCCTTATTTCGAGTCAGGGCATCGCGGTGTCCATTCGAATTGAGGCCGCAAACTCAGGGTCCCTCTCACATACCTAGAGCTGAGAGAAGCCTCCTCTTGAGGTGCTTGTGGTAAGGTGGTATTCCTCTGGAGTCGAAGCCAGGGACTAACCTCTCATCTCGAGTTGATTTTTGGACCACGGAGCTCTTTCGTGTAGCTACAGTGACCTCAGGATCCCTTTAGCCTTGAAACAGTGTTCTTGGGGTTTCTCTGGATTGCCATCAAGGAAATCAAGGCTCCTTTCATGTGTGATGTGCAGCACGGAATTGCTCTGCACGCACTGCAGGGGAATCTGGCCTCATCTCGCGGCGAGGGGGACGTCTCATGGTTTTTCTCGAGTTGCGGCGGGAACCTGGGGTATATTCTCGAGTTACGACGGGGATGGCCCTTCCACCCACGTGTTTGTTCAACGACGGCAGGACTCCTGCCTAGTTGCGAGGGAAAACTCGGGATTCTCCTCGAGGCTTGGCAGGGCAATTGGGACGCCTCTCCAGCTGAGGCGGGAGACCAAGGGTCCCTTTCCACGTGCCACAGGAATCCTGGGATTCCTATCAAATTTCACGAGGAGTCAGGCATCGTCTCCCTTGGAGGCACTGATCTCCGCGTACGTCTGGAATTTTCAAAGGATGTGAGGCCTCTGGTCGCGATGAGGTGGGGAACTAGGTCTTTCTCTGTGGTCTCCACAGGGGATTCAGACATCCTTTCGTCTTGGGAGATGCAAGGCGAGCCTGCATTCAAGTCACTGCAGGGATATCCGGCCTTATTTCGAGACAGGGCATCGCGGTGTCCATTCCACTTGAGGCCGCAAACTCAGCCTCCCTCTCACATACCTAGAGCTGAGAGAAGCCTCCTCTTGAGGTGCTTGTGGTAAGGTGGTGTTCCTCTGGATTCGAAGCCAGGGACTAACCTCTCATCTCGAGTTGATTTTTGGTTCACGGAGCTCTTTCGTGTGGCTACAGTGACCTCAGGATCCCTCTAGCCTTGAAACAGTGTTTTTGGGGTTTCTCTGGAGTGCCATCAAGGAAATCAAGGCTTCTTTCATGTTTGATGTGCAACACGGAATTGCTCTGCATGCAGTGCAGGGGAATCGGGCCTCATCTCGCGGCGAGGGGGAAGTCTCATGGTTTTTCTCGAGTTGCGGCGAGAACCTGGGGTATATTCTCGAGTTACGACGGGGATGGCCCTTCCACCCACGTGTTTGTCAGCGACGTCAGGACTTCTTCCTAGTTGCGAGGGACAACTCGGGATTCTCCTCGAGGCTTGGCAGGGCAATTGGAACGCCTCTCCAGCTGAGGCGGGAGACCAAGGGTCCCTTTCCACGTGCCACAGGAATCCTGGGTCTCCTATCAAGTTTCAAGAGGAGTCAGGCATCGTCTCCTTTGGAGGCACTAATCTCCGCGTACCTCTGGAGTTTTCAAAGGATGTGAGGCCTCCGGTCGCGATGAGGTGGGGAACTAGGTATTTCTCTGTGGTCTCCACAGGGGATTCAGACATCCTTTCGTATTGGGAGATGCAAGACGAGCCTGCATTCAAGTCACTGCAGGGATATCCGGCCTTATTTCGAGTCAGGGCATCGCGGTGTCCATTCGACTTGAGGCCGCAAACTCAGTTTCCCTCTCACATACCTAGAGCTGAGAGAAGCCTCCTCTTGAGGTGCTTGTGGTAAGGTGGTATTCCTCTGGAGTTGAAGCCAGGGACTAACCTCTCATCTCCAGTTGATTTGTGGTCCACGGAGCTCTTTCGTGTTGCTACAGTGACCTCAGGATCTCTCTAGCCTTGAAACATTATTCTTGGGGTTTCTCTGGAGTGCCATCAAGGAAATCAAGGCTCCTTTCATGTGTGATGTGCAACACGGAATTGCTCTGCAGGCAGTGCAGGGGAATCGGGCCTCATCTCACGGCGAGGGGGAAGTCTCATGGTTTTTCTCGAGTTGCGGCGGGAACCTGGGGTATATTCTCGAGTTACGACGGGGATGGCCCTTCCACCCACGTGTTTGTTCAGCGACGGCAGGACTCCTGCCTAGTTGCGAGGGACAACTCGGGATTCTCCTCGAGGCTTGGCAGGGCAATTGGGACGCCTCTCCAGCTGAGGCGGGAGACCAAGGGTCCCTTTCCACGTGCCACAGGCATCCTGGGACTCGTATCAAGTTTCACGAGGAGTCCGGCATCGTCTCCCTTGGATGCACTGATCTCCGCGTACGTCTGGAGTTTTCAAAGGATGTGAGGCCTCCGCTCGCCATGAGGTGGGGAACTAGGTCTTTCTCTGTGGTCTCCACAGGGGATTCAGACATCCTTTCGTCTTGGGAGATGCAAGACGAGCCTGCATTCAAGGCACTGCAGGGATATCCGGCGTTATTTCGCGTCAGGGCATCGCAGTGTCCATTCCACTTGAGGCTGCAAACTCAGGGTCCCTCTCACATACCTAGAGCTGAGAGAAGCCTCCTCTTGAGGTGCTTGTGGTAAGGTGGTATTCCTCTGGAGTCGAAGCCAGGGACTAACCTCTCATCTCGAGTTGATTTTTGGTCCACGGAGATCTTTCGTGTGGCTACAGGGACCTCAGGATCCCTCTAGCCTTGAAACAGTGTTCTTGGGGTTTCTCTGGAGTGCCATCAAGGAAATCAAGGCTCCTTTCATGTGTGATGTGCAACACGGAATTGCTCTGCACGCAGTGCAGGGGAATCGGGCCTCATCTTGCGGCGAGGGGGAAGTCTCATGGTTTTTCTCGAGTTGCGGCGAGAACCTGGGGTATATTCTCGAGTTACAACGGGGATGGCCCTTCCACCCACGTGTTTGTTCAGCGACGTCAGGACTTCTTCCTAGTTGCGAGGGACAACTCGGGATTCTCCTCGAGGCTTGGCAGGGCAATTGGAACGCCTCTGCAGCTGAGGCGGGAGACCAAGGGTCCCTTTCCACGTGCCACAGGAATCCTGGGTCTCCTATCAAGTTTCACGAGGAGTCAGGCATCGTCTCCTTTGGAGGCAATAATCTCCGCGTACCTCTGGAGTTTTCAAAGGATGTGAGGCCTCCGGTCGCGATGAGGTGGGGAACTAGGTCTTTCTCTGTGGTCTCCACAGGGGATTCAGACATCCTTTCGTATTGGGAGATGGAAGAAGAGCCTGCATTCAAGTCACTGCAGGTATATCCGGCCTTATTTCGAGTCAGGGCATCGCGGTGTCCATTCGACTTGAGGCCGCAAACTCAGGGTCCCTCTCACATACCTAGAGCTGAGAGAAGCCTCCTCTTGAGGTGCTTGTGGTAAGGTGGTTTCCTCTGGAGTCGAAGCCAGGGACTAACCTCTCATCTCCAGTTGATTTTTGGTCCACGGAGCTCTTTCGTGTAGCTACAGTGACCTCAGGATCCCTTTAGCCTTGAAACAGTGTTCTTGGGGTTTCTCTGGAGTGCCATCAAGGAAATCAAGGCTCCTTTCATGTGTGATGTGCAACACGGAATTGCTCTGCACGCAGTGCAGGGGAATCGGGCCTTATCTCACGGCGAGGGGGAAGTCTCATGGTTTTTCTCGAGTTGCGGCGGGAACCTGGGGTATATTCTCGAGTTACGACGGGGATGGCCCTTCCACCCACGGCTTTGTTCAGCGACGGCAGGACTCCTGCCTAGTTGCGAGGGACAACTCGGGATTCTCCTCGAGGCTTGGCAGGGCAATTGGGACGCCTCTCCAGCTGAGGCGGGAGACCAAGGGTCCCTTTCCACGTGCCACAGGCATCCTGGGACTCGTATCAAGTTTCACGAGGAGTCAGGCATCGTCTCCCTTGGAGGCACTGATCTCCGCGTACGTCTGGAGTTTTCAAAGGATGTGAGGCCTCCGGTCGCGATGAGGTGGGGAACTAGGTCTTTCTCTGTGGTCTCCACAGGGGATTCAGACATCCTTTCGTCTTGGGAGATGCAAGACGAGCCTGCATTCAAGGCACTGCAGGGATATCCAGCGTTATTTCGCGTCAGGGCATCGCAGTGTCCATTCCACTTGAGGCTGCAAACTCAGGGTCCCTCTCACATACCTAGAGCTGAGAGAAGCCTGCTCTTGAGGTGCTTGTGGTAAGGTGGTATTCCTCTGGAGTCGAAGCCAGGGACTAACCTTTCATCTCGAGTTGATTTTTGGTCCATGGAGCTCTTTTGTGTGGCTACAGTGACCTCAGGATCCCTCTAGCCTTGAAACAGTGTTCTTGGGGTTTCTCTGGAGTGCCATCAAGGAAATCAAGGCTCCTTTCATGTGTGATGTGCAACACGGAATTGCTCTGCACGCAGTGCAGGGGAATCGGGCCTCATCTTGCGGCGAAGGGGAAGTCTCATGGTTTTTCTCGAGTTGCGGCGAGAACCTGGGGTATATTCTCGAGTTACGACGGGGATGGCCCTTCCACCCACGTGTTTGTTCAGCGACGTCAGGACTTCTTCCTAGTTGCGAGGGACAACTCGGGATTCTCCTCGAGGCTTGGCAGGGCAATTGGAACGCCTCTGCAGCTGAGGCGGGAGACCAAGGGTCCCTTTCCACGTGCCACAGGAATCCTGGGTCTCCTATCAAGTTTCACGAGGAGTCAGGCATCGACTCCTTTGGAGGCAATAATCTCCGCGTACCTCTGGAGTTTTCAAAGGATGTGAGGCCTCCGGTCGCGATGAGGTGGGGAACTAGGTCTTTCTCTGTGGTCTCCACAGGGGATTCAGACATCCTTTCGTATTGGGAGATGGAAGAAGAGCCTGCATTCAAGTCACTGCAGGTATATCCGGCCTTATTTCGAGTCAGGGCATCGCGGTGTCCATTCGACTTGAGGCCGCAAACTCAGGGTCCCTCTCACATACCTAGAGCTCAGAGAAGCCGCCTCTTGAGGTGCTTGTGGTAAGGTGGTATTCCTCTGGAGTTGAAGCCAGGGACTAACCTCTCATCTCCAGTTGATTTGTGGTCCACGGAGCTCTTTCGTGTTGCTACAGTGACCTCAGGATCTCTCTAGCCTTGAAACAGTGTTCTTGCGGTTTCTCTGGAGTGCCATCACGGAAATCAAGGCTCCTTTCATGTGTGATGTTCAACACGGAATTGCTCTGCACGCAGTGCAGGGGAATCGGGCCTCATCTCACGGCGAGGGGGAAGTCTCATGGTTTTTCTCGAGTTGCGGCGGGAACCTGGGGTATATTCTGGAGTTACGTCGGGGATGGCCCTTCCACCCACGTGTTTGTTCAGCGACGGCAGGACTCCTGCCTAGTTGCGAGGGACAACTCGGGATTCTCCTCGAGGCTTGGCAGGGCAATTGGGACGCCTCTCCAGCTGAGGCGGGAGACCAAGGGTCCCTATCCACGTGCCACAGGCATCCTGGGACTCGTATCAAGTTTCACGAGGAGTCAGGCATCGTCTCCCTTGGAGGCACTGATCTCCGCGTACGTCTGGAGTTTTTCAAGGATGTGAGGCCTCCGGTCGCGATGAGGTGGGGAACTAGGTCTTTCTCTGTGGTCTCCACAGGGGATTCAGACATCCTTTCGTCTTGGGAGATGCAAGACGAGCCTGCATTCAAGGCACTGCAGGGATATCTGGCGTTATTTCGCGTCAGGGCATCGCAGTGTCCATTCCACTTGAGGCTGGAAACTCAGGGTCCCTCTCACATACCTAGAGCTGAGAGAAGCCTCCTCTTGAGGTGCTTGTGGTAAGGTGGTATTCCTCTGGATTCGAAGCCAGGGACTAACCTCTCATCTCGAGTTTATTTTTTTTCCCCGGAGTTCTTTCGTGTTGCTACAGTGACCTCAGGATCCCGCTAGCATTGAAACAGTGTTCTTGGGGTTTCTCTGGAGTGCCATCAAGGAAATCAAGGCTCCTTTCATGTTTGATGTGCAAGACGGAATTGCTTTGAATGCAGTGCAGGGGAATCGGGCCTCATCTTGCGGCGAGGGGTAAGTCTCATGGTTTTTCTCGAGTTGCGGCGAGAACCTGGGGTATGTTCTCGAGTTACGACGGGGATGGCCCTTCCACCCACGTGTTTGTTCAGCGACGTCAGGACTTTTTCCTAGTTGCGAGGGACAATGCGGGATTCTCCTCGAGGCTTAGCAGGGCAATTAGAACGCCTCTCCAGCTGAAGCGGGAGACCAAGGGTCCCTTTCCACGTGCCACAGGAATCCTGGGACTCCTATCAACTTTCACGAGGAGTCAGGCATCGTCTCCTTTGGAGGCACTAATCTCCGCGTACCTCTGGAGTTTTCAAAGGATGTGAGGCCTCCGGTCGCGATGAGGTGGGGAACTAGGTCTTTCTCTGTGGTCTCCACAGGGGATTCAGACATCCTTTCGTATTGGGAGATGCAAGACGAGCCTGCATTCAAGGCACTGCAGGGATATCCGGCGTTATTTCGCGTCAGGGCATCGCAGTGTCCATTCCACATGAGGCTGCAAAGTGAGGGTCCCTCTCACATACCTAGAGCTGAGAGAAGCCTCCTCTTGAGGTGCTTGTGGTAAGGTGGTATTCCTATGGAGTCGAAGCCAGGGACTAACCTCTCATCTCGAGTTGATTTTTGGTCCACGGAGCTCTTTCGTGTAGCTACAGTGACCTCAGGATCCCTCTAGCCTTAAAACAGTGTTCTTGGGGTTTCTCTGGAGTGCCATGAAGGAAATCAAGGCTCCTTGCATGTGTGATGTGCAGCACGGAATTGCTCTGCACGCACTGCAGGGGAATCTGGCCTCATCTCGCGGCAAGGGGGACGTCTCATTTTTTTTCTCGAGTTGCGGCGGGAACCTGGGGTATATTCTCGAGTTACGACGGGGATGGCCCTTCCACACACGTGTTTGTTCAGCGACGTCAGGACTCCTGCCTAGTTGCGAGGGACAACTCGAGATTCTCCTCGAGGCTTGGCAGGGCAATTGGGACGCCTCTCCAGCTTAGGCGGGAGACCAAGGGTCCCTTTCCACTTGCCACAGGAATCCTGGGACTCCTATCAAGTTTCACGAGGAGTCAGGCATCGTCTCCTTTGGAGGCACTGATCTCCGCATACCTCTGGAGTTTTCAAAGGATGTGAGGCCTCCGGTCGCGATGAGGTGGGGAACTAGGTCTTTCTCTGTGGTCTCCACAGGGGATTCAGACATCCTTTCATCTTGGGAGATGCAAGACGAGCCTGCATTCAAGTCACTGCAGGGATATCCGTCCTTATTTCGCGTCAGGGCATCGCGGTGTCCATTCCACTTGAGGCCGCAAACTCAGGGTCCCTCTCACATACCTAGAGCTGAGAAAAGCCTCCTCTTGAGGTGCTTGTGGTAAGGTGGTATTCCTCTGGAGTCGAAGCCAGGGACTAACCTCTCATCTCCAGTTGATTTGTGGTCCACGGAGCTCTTTCGTGTTGCTACAGTGACCTCAGGATCTCTCTAGCCTTGAAACAGTGTTCTTGGGGTTTCTCTGGAGTGCCATCAAGGAAATCAAGGCTCCTTTCATGAGTGATGTGCAACACGGAATTTCTCTGCAGGCAGTGCAGGGCAATCGGGCCTCATCTCACGGCGAGGGGGAAGTCTCATGGTTTTTCTCGAGTTGCGGCGGGAACCTGCGGTATATTCTCGAGTTACGACGGGGATGGCCCTTCCACCCACGTGTTTGTTCAGCGACGGCAGGACTCCTGCCTAGTTGCGAGGGACAACTCGGGATTCTCCTCGAGGCTTGGCAGGGCAATTGGGACGCCTCTCCAGCTGAGGCGGGAGACCAAGGGTCCCTTTCCACGTGCCACAGGCATCCTGGGACTCGTATCAAGTTTCACGAGGAGTCAGGCATCGTCCCCTTGGATGCACTGATCTCCGCGTACGTCTGGAGTTGTCAAAGGATGTGAGGCCTCCGGTCGCGATGAGGTGGGGAACTAGGTCTTTCTCTGTGGTCTCCACAGGGGATTCAGACATTCTTTCGTCTTGGGAGATGCAAGACGAGCCTGCATTCAAGGCACTGCAGGGATATCCGGCGTTATTTCGCGTCAGGGCATCGCAGTGTCCATTCCACTTGAGGCTGCAAACTCAGGGTCCCTCTCACATACCTAGAGCTGAGAGAAGCCTCCTCTTGAGGTGCTTGTGGTAAGGTGGTATTCCTCTGGAGTCGAAGCCAGGGACTAACCTCTCATCTCGAGTTGATTTTTGGTCCACGGAGCTCTTTCGTGTGGCTACAGGGACCTCAGGATCCCTCTAGCCTTGAAACAGTGTTCTTGGGGTTTCTCTGGAGTGCCATCAAGGAAATCAAGGCTCCTTTCATGTGTGATGTACAGCACGGAATTGCTCTGCACGCACTGCAGGGGAACCTGGCCTCATCTCGCGGCGAGGGGGACGTCTCATGGTTTTTCTCGAGTTGCGGCGGGAACCTGGGGTATATTCTCGAGTTACGACGGGGATGGCCGTTCCAACCACGTGTTTGTTCAGCCACGTCAGGACTCCTGCCTAGTTGCGAGGGAAAACTCGGGATTCTCCTCGAGGCTTGGCAGGGCAATTGGGATGCCTCTCCAGCTGAGGCGGGAGACCAAGGTTCCCTTTCCACGTGCCACAGGAATCCTGGGACAACTATCAAGTTTCACGAGGAGTCAGGCATCGTCTCCTTTGGAGGCACTAATCTCCGCGTACCTCTGGAGTTTTCAAAGGATGTGAGGCCTCCGGTCGCGATGAGGTGGGGAACTAGGTATTTCTCTGTGGTCTCCACAGGGGATTCAGACATCCTTTCGTATTGGGAGATGCAAGACGAGCCTGCATTCAAGTCACTGCAGGGATATCCGGCCTTATTTCGAGTCAGGGCATCGCGGTGTCCATTCGACTTGAGGCCGCACTCTGGGTCCCTCTCACATACCTAGAGCTGAGAGAAGCCTCCTCTTGAGGTGCTTGTGGTAAGGTGGTATTCCTCTGGAGTTGAAGCCAGGGACTAACCTCTCATCTCCAGTTGATTTGTGGTCCACGGAGCTCTTTCGTGTTGCTACAGTGACCTCAGGATCTCTCTAGCCTTGAAACAGTGTTCTTGGGGTTTCTCTGGAGTGCCATCAAGGAAATCAAGGCTCCTTTCATGTGTGATGTGCAACACGGAATTGCTCTGCACGCAGTGCAGGGGAATCGGGCCTTATCTCACGGCGAGGGGGAACTCTCATGGTTTTTCTCGAGTTGCGGCGGGAACCTGGGGTATATTCTCGAGTTACGACGGGGATGGCCCTTCCACCCACGGCTTTGTTCAGCGACGGCAGGACTCCTGCCTAGTTGCGAGGGACAACTCGGGATTCTCCTCGAGGCTTGGCAGGGCAATTGGGACGCCTCTCCAGCTGAGGCGGGAGACCAAGGGTCCCTTTCCACGTGCCACAGGCATCCTGGGACTCGTATCAAGTTTCACGAGGAGTTAGGCATCGTCTCCCTTGGAGGCACTGATCTCCGCGTACGTCTGGAGTTTTCAAAGGATGTGAGGCCTCCGGTCGCGATGAGGTGGGGAACTAGGTCTTTCTCTGTGGTCTCCACAGGGGATTCAGACATCCTTTCGTCTTGGGAGATCCAAGACGAGCCTGCATTCAAGGCACTGCAGGGATATCCGGCGTTATTTCGCGTCAGGGCATCGCAGTGTCCATTCCACATGAGGCTGCAAACTCAGGGTCCCTCTCACATACCTAGAGCTGAGAGAAGCCTCCTCTTGAGGTTCTTGTGGTAAGGTGGTATTCCTCTGGATTCGAAGCCAGGGACTAACCTTTCATCTCGAGTTGATTTTTGGTCCATGGAGCTCTTTCGTGTGGCTACAGTGACCTCAGGATCCCTCTAGCCTTGAAACAGTGTTCTTGGGGTTTCTCTGGAGTGCCATCAAGGAAATCAAGGCTCCTTTCATGTGTGATGTGCAACACGGAATTGCTCTGCACGCAGTGCAGGGGAATCGGGCCTCATCTTGCGGCGAGGGGGAAGTCTCATGGTTTTTCTCGAGTTGCGGCGAGAACCTGGGGTATATTCTCGAGTTACGACGGGGATGGCCCTTCCACCCACGTGTTTGTTCAGCGACGTCAGGACTTCTTCCTAGTTGCGAGGGACAACTCGGGATTCTCCTCGAGGCTTGGCAGGGCAATTGGAACGCCTCTGCAGCTGAGGCGGGAGACCAAGGGTCCCTTTCCACGTGCCACAGGAATCCTGGGTCTCCTATCAAGTTTCACGAGGAGTCAGGCATCGACTCCTTTGGAGGCAATAATCTCCGCGTACCTCTGGAGTTTTCAAAGGATGTGAGGCCTCCGGTCGCGATGAGGTGGGGAACTAGGTCTTTCTCTGTGGTCTCCACAGGGGATTCAGACAGCCTTTCGTATTGGGAGATGGAAGAAGAGCCTGCATTCAAGTCACTGCAGGTATATCCGGCCTTATTTCGAGTCAGGGCATCGCGGTGTCCATTCGACTTGAGGCCGCAAACTCAGGGTCCCTCTCACATACCTAGAGCTCAGAGAAGCCGCCTCTTGAGGTGCTTGTGGTAAGGTGGTATTCCTCTGGAGTTGAAGCCAGGGACTAACCTCTCATCTCCAGTTGATTTGTGGTCCACGGAGCTCTTTCGTGTTGCTACAGTGACCTCAGGATCTCTCTAGCCTTGAAACAGTGTTCTTGCGGTTTCTCTGGAGTGCCATCACGGAAATCAAGGCTCCTTTCATGTGTGATGTGCAACACGGAATTGCTCTGCACGCAGTGCAGGGGAATCGGGCCTCATCTCACGGCGAGGGGGAAGTCTCATGGTTTTTCTCGAGTTGCGGCGGGAACCTGGGGTATATTCTGGAGTTACGTCGGGGATGGCCCTTCCACCCACGTGTTTGTTCAGCGACGGCAGGACTCCTGCCTAGTTGCGAGGGACAACTCGGGATTCTCCTCGAGGCTGGGCAGGGCAATTGGGACGCCTCTCCAGCTGAGGCGGGAGACCAAGGGTCCCTATCCACGTGCCACAGGCATCCTCCGACTCGTATCAAGTTTCACGAGGAGTCAGGCATCGTCTCCCTTGGAGGCACTGATCTCCGCGTACGTCTGGAGTTTTTCAAGGATGTGAGGCCTCCGGTCGCGATGAGGTGGGGAACTAGGTATTTCTCTGTGGTCTCCACAGGGGATTCAGACATCCTTTCGTATTGGGAGATGCAAGACGAGCCTGCATTCAAGTCACTGCAGGGATATCCGGCCTTATTTCGAGTCAGGGCATCGCGGTGTCCATTCGACTTGAGGCCGCAAACTCAGGGTCCCTCTCACATACCTAGAGCTGAGAGAAGCCTCCTCTTGAGGTGCTTGTGGTAAGGTGGTATTCCTCTGGAGTTGAAGCCAGGGACTAACCTCTCATCTCCAGTTGATTTGTGGTCCACGGAGCTCTTTCGTGTTGCTACAGTGACCTCAGGATCTCTCTAGCCTTGAAACAGTGTTCTTGGGGTTTCTCTGGAGTGCCATCAAGGAAATCAAGACTTATTTCATGTGTGATGTGCAACACGGAATTGCTCTGCACGCAGTGCAGGGGAATCGGGCCTTATCTCACGGCGAGGGGGAAGTCTCATGGTTTTTCTCGAGTTGCGGCGGGAACCTGGGGTATATTCTCGAGTTACGACGGGGATGGCCCTTCCACCCACGGCTTTGTTCAGCGACGGCAGGACTCCTGCCTAGTTGCGAGGGACAACTCGGGATTCTCCTCGAGGTTTGGCAGGGCAATTGGGACGCCTCTCCAGCTGAGGCGGGAGACCAAGGGTTCCTTTCCACGTGGCACAGGCATCCTGGGACTCGTATCAAGTTTCACGAGGAGTCAGGCATCGTCTCCCTTGGAGGCACTGATCTCCGCGTACGTCTGGAGTTTTCAAAGGATGTGAGGCCTCCGGTCGCGATGAGGTGGGGAACTACGTCTTTCTCTGTGGTCTCCACAGGGGATTCAGACATCCTTTCGTCTTGGGAGATGCAAGACGAGCCTGCATTCAAGGCACTCCAGGAATATCCAGCGTTATTTCGCGTCAGGGCATCGCAGTGTCCATTCCACTTGAGGCCGCAAACTCAGGGTCCCTCTCACATACCTAGAGCTGAGAGAAGCCTCCTCTTGAGGTGCTTGTGGTAAGGTGGTATTCCTCTGGAGTCGAAGCCAGGGACTAACCTCTCATCTCGAGTTGATTTGTGGTGCACGGAGCTCTTTCGTGTTGCTACAGTGACCTCAGGATCCCTCTAGCCTTGAAACAGTGTTCTTGGGGTTTCTCTGGAGTGCCATCAAGGAAATCAAGGCTCCTTTCATGTGTGATGTGCAACACGGAATTGCTCTGCACGCAGTGCAGGGGAATCGGGCTTCATCTTGCGGCGAGGGGTTAAGTCTCATGGTTTTTCTCGAGTTGCGGCGGGAACCTGGGGTATATTCTCGAGTTACGACGGGGATGGCCCTTCCACACACGTGTTTGTTCAGCGACGGCAGGACTCCTGCCTAGTTGCGAGGGAAACTCGGGATTCTTCTCGAGGCTTGGCAGGGCAATTGGAACGCCTCTGCAGCTGAGGCGGGAGACCAAGGGTCCCTTTTCACGTGCCACAGGAATCCTGGGACTCCTATCAAGTTTCACGAGGAGTCAGGCATCATCTCCCTTGGAGGCCCTGTTCTCCGCGTACTTCTGGAGTTTTCAAAGGATGTGAGGACTCCGTTCGCGATGAGGTTTGGAACTACGTCTTTCTCTGTGGTGTCCACAGGGGATTCAGCCTTTCTTTCGTCTTGGGAGATGCAAGACGAGCCTGCATTCAAGTCACTGCAGGGATATCCGGCGTTATTTCGCGTTAGGGCATCGCAGTGTCCATTCCACTTGAGGCCGCAAACTCAGGGTCCCTCTCACATACCTAGAGCTGAGAGAAGCCTCCTCTTGAGGTGCTTTTGGTAAGGTGGTATGCCTCTGGAGTCGAAGCCAGGGACTAACTTCTCATCTCGAGTTGATTTTCGGTCCAAGGAGCTCTTTCGTGTTGCTACAGTGACCTCAGGATCCCTCTAGCCTTGAAGCAGGGTTCTTGGGGTTTCTCTGGAGTGCCATCAAGGAAATCAAGGCTCCTTTCATGTGTGATGTGCAGCACGGAATTGCTCTGCACGCACTGCAGGTGAATCTGGCCTCATCTCGCGGCGAGGGGGACGTCTCATGGTTTTTCTCGAGTTGCGGCGGGAACCTGGGGTATATTCTCGAGTTACGACGGGGATGGCCCTTCCACACACGTGTTTGTTCAGCGACGTCAGGACTCCTGCCTAGTTGCGAGGGTCAATTCGGGATTCTCCTCGAGGCTTGGCAGGGCAATTGGGACGCCTCTCCAGCTGAGGCGGGAGACCAAGTGTCCCTTTTCATGTGCCACAGGAATCCTGGGACTCGTATCAAGTTTGACGAGGAGTCAGGCATCGTCTCCTTTGGAGGCACTGATCTCCGCGTACCTCTGGAGTTTTCAAAGAATTTGAGGCCTCCGGTCGCGATGAGGTGGGGAACTAGGTCTTTCTCTGTTGTCTCCACAGGGGATTCAGACATCCTTTCATCTTGGGAGATGCAAGACGAGCCTGCATTCAAGTCACTGCAAGGATATCCGGCCTTATTTCGCGTCAGGGCATCGCAGTGTACATTCCACTTGAGGCCGCAAACTCAGGGTCCTTCTCACATACCTAGAGCTGAGAGAAGCCTCCTCTTGAGGTGCTTGTGGTAAGGTGGTATGCCTCTGGAGTCGAAGCCAGGGACTAACATCTCATCTCGAGTTGATTTTTGATCCACGGAGCTCTTTCGTGTGGCTAAAGTGACCTCAGGATCCCTCTAGCCTTGAAACAGTGTTCTTGGGGTTTCTCTGGAGTGCCATCAAGGAAATTAAGGCTCCTTTCATGTGTGATGTGCAACACGGAATTGCTCTGCACGCAGTGCAGGGGAATCGGGCCTCATATCGCGGCGAGGGGGAAGTCTCATGGTTTTTCTCGAGTTGCGGCGGGAACCTGGGGTATATTCTCCAGTTACGATGGGGATGGCCCTTCCACACACGTGTTTGTTCTGCGACGTCAGGACTCCTGCCTAGTTGCGAGGGACAACTCGGGATTCTCCTCGAGGCTTGGCAGGGCAATTGGGACGCCTCTCCAGCTGAGGCGGGAGACCAAGGGTCCCTTTCCACGTGCCACAGGAATCCTGGTACTCCTATCAAGTTTCACAAGGAGTCAGGCATCGTCTCCTTTGGAGGCACTGATCTCCACGTACCTCTGGAATTTTCAAAGGATGTGAGGCCTCCGGTCGCCATGAGGTGGGGAACTAGGTTTTTCTCTGTGGTCTCCACAGGGGTTTCAGACATCCTTTCGTCTTCGGAGATGCATGAAGAGCCTGCATTCAAGACACTGCAGGGATATCCGGCCTTATTTCGAGCCAGGGCATCGCGGTGTCCATTCCACTTGAGGCCGCAAACTCAGGGTCCCTCTCACATACCCAGAGCTGAGAGAAGCCTCCGCTTGAGGTGTTTGTGGTAAGGTGGTACTCCTCTGGAGTCGAAGCCAGGGACTAACCTCTCATCTCGGGTTGATTTTTGGTCCACGGAGCTCTTTCGTGTTGCTACAGTGAACTCAGGATCCCTCTAGCCTTGAAACAGTGTTCTTGGGGTTTCTTTGGAGTGCCATCAAGGAAATCAAGGCTCCTTTCATGTGTGATGTGCAACACGGAATTGCTCTGCACGCAGTGTAGGGGAATAGGGCCTCATCTCGCGGGGAGGGGGAAGTCTCATGGTTTTTCTCGAGTTGCGGCAGGAACCTGGGGTATATTCTCGAGTTACGACGGGGATGGCCCTTCCACCCACATGTTTGTTTAGCCACGTCAGGACTCCTACCTAGTTGCGAGGTACAACTCGGGATTCTCCTCGAGGCTTGGCAGGGCAATTGGAACGCCTCTCCAGCTGAGGCGGGAGACCAAGTGTCCCTTTCCACGTGCCACAGGAATCCTGGGGCTCCTACCACGTTTCACGAGGAGTCAGGCATCGTCTCCTTTGGAGGCACTGATCTCCGCGTACCTCTGGAGTTTTCAAAGGATTTGAGGCCTCTGGTCGCGATGAGGTGGGGAACTAGGTCTTTCTCTGTGGTCTCCACAGGGGATTCAGACATCCTTTCGTCTTGGGAGATGCAAGACGAGCCTGCATTCCAGTCACTGAAGGGATATCCGGCCTTATTTCGAGTCAGGGCATCGCGGTGTCCATTCCACTTGAAGCCGCAAACTCAGGGTCCCTCTCACATACCTAGAGCTGAGAGAAGCATCCTCTTGAGGTGCTTGTGGTAAGGTGGTATTCCTCTGCAGTCGATGCCTGGGACGAACCTCTCATCTCGAGTTGATTCTTGGTCCACGGAGCTCTTTTGTGTTGCTACAGTGACCTCAGGATCCCTCTAGCCTTGAAACAGTGTTCTTGGGGTTTCTCTGGAGTGCCATCAAGGAAATCCAGGCTCCTTTCATGTGTGATGTGCAACACGGAATTGCTCTGCACGCAGTGCAGGGGAATCGGGCCTCATCTCGCGGCGAGGGGGAAGTCTCGTGGTTTTTCTCGAGTTGCGGCGGGAACCTGGGGTATATTCTCGAGTTACGACGGGGATGGCCCTTCCACCGACGTGTTTGTTCAGCGACGTCAGGACTCCTGCCTGGTTGGGAGGGACAACTCGGGATTCTCCTCGAGGATTGGCAGGGCAATTGGGACGCCTCTCCAGCTGAGGCGGGAGACCAAGGGTCCCTTTCCACGTGCCACAGGAATCCTGGGAGTCCTATCAAGTTTCCCGAGGAGTCAGGCATCGTCTCCTTTGGAGGCACTGATTTCCGCGTACCTCTGGAGTTTTCAAAGGATGTGAGGCCTCCGGTCGCGATGAGGTGGGGAACTAGGTCTTTCTCTGTTGTCTCCACAGGGGATTCAGACATCCTTTCATCTTGGGAGATGCAAGACGAGCCTGCATTCAAGTCACTGCAGGGATATCCGGCCTTATTTCGCGTCAGGGCATCGCAGTGTCCATTCCACTTGAGGCCGCAAACTCAGGGTCCCTCTCACATACCTAGAGCTGAGAGAAGCCTCCTCTTGAGGTGCTTGTGGTAAGGTGGTATTCCTCTGGAGTCGAAGCCAGGGACTAACCTCTCATCTCGAGTTGATTTTTGGTCCACGGAGCTCTTTCGTGTTGCTACAGTGACCTCAGGATCCCTCTAGCCTTGAAACAGTGTTCTTGGGGTTTCTCTGGAGTGCCATCAAGGAAATCAAGGCTCCTTTCATGTGTGATGTGCAACACGGAATTGCTCTGCACGCAGTGCAGGGGAATCGGGTCTCATCTCGCGGCGAGGGGGACGTCTCATGGTTTTTCTCGAGTTGCGGCGGGAACCTGGGGTATATTCTCGAGTTACAACGGGGATGGCCCTTCCACCCACGTGTTTATTCAGCGACGTCAGGACTCCTGCCTAGTTGCGAGGGACAACTCGGGATTCTCCTCGAGGCTTGGCAAGGCAATTTGGACGCCTCTCCAGCTGAGGCGGGAGACCAAGGGTCCCTTTCCACGTGCCACAGGAATCCTGGGACTCCTATCAAGTTTCACGAGGAGTCAGGCATCGTCTCCTTTGGAAGCACTGATCTCCGCGTACTTCTGGAGTTTTCAAAGGATGTGAGGCCTCCGGTCGTGATGAGGTGGGGAACTAGGTCTTTCTCTGTGGTCTCCACAGGGGATTCAGACATCCTTTCGTCTTGGGAGATGCAAGACGAGACTGCATTCCAGTCACTGCAGGGATATCCGGCCTTATTTCGAGTCAGGGCGTCGCGGTGACCATTCCACTAGAGGCCACAAACTCAGGGTCCCTCTCACATACCTAGAGCTGAGAGAAGCCTCCTCTTGAGGTGCTTGTGGTAAGGTGGTATTCCTCTGGAATCGAAGCCAGGGACTAACCTCTCATCTCGAGTTGATTTTTGGTCCACGGAGCTCTTTTGTGTTGCTACAGTGACCTCAGGATCCCTCTAGCCTTGAAAGAGTGTTCTTGGGGTTTCTCTGGAGTGCCATCAAGGAAATCAAGGCTCCTTTCATGTATGATGTGCAACACGGAATTGCTCTGCAGGCAGTGTAGGGGAATCGGGCCTCATCTCACGGCGAGGGGTACGTCTCATGGTTTTTCTCGAGTTGCGGCGGGAACTTGGGGTATATTCTCGAGTTACGACGGGGATAGCCCTTCCACCCACGTGTTTGTTCAGCGACGTCAGGACTCCTGCCTAGTTGCGAGGGACAACTCGGGATTCTCCTCGAGGCTTGGCAGGGCAATTGGAACGCCTCTCCAGCTGAGGCGGGAGACCAAGGGTTCCTTTCCACGTGCCACAGGAATCCTGGGACTCCTATCAAGTTTCAGGAGGAGTCAGGCATCGTCTCCCTTGGAGGCACTGATCTCCGCGTACGTCTGGAGTTTTCAAAGGATGTGAGGCCTCCGGTCGCGATGAGGTGGGGAACTAGGTCTTTCTCTGTCGTCTCCACAGAGGATTCAGACATCCTTTCGTCTTGGGAGATGCAAGACGAGCCTGCATTCAAGTCACTGCAGGGATATCCTGCCTTATTTTGCGTCAGGGCATCGCAGTGTCCATTCCACTTGAGGCCGAAAAATTAGGGTCCCTCTCAAATACCTAGAGCTGAGAGAAGCCTCCTCTTGAGGTGCTTGTGGTAAGGTGGTATGCCTCTGGAGTCGAAGCCAGGGACTAACCTCTCATCTCGAGTTGATTTTTGGTCCACGGAGCACTTTCGTGTTGCTACAGTGACCTCAGGATCCCTCTAGCCTTGAAACAGTGTTCTTGGGGATTCTCTGGAGTGCCATCAAGGAAATCAAGGCTTCTTTCATGTTTGATGTTCAACACGGAATTGCTCTGCATGCAGTGCAGGGGAATAGGGCCTCATCTCACGGCGAGGGGGAAGTCTCATGGTTTTTCTCGAGTTGCCCCGAGAACCTGGGGTATATTCTCGAGTTACGACGGGGATGGCCCTTCCACCCACGTGTTTGTTCAGCGACGTCAGGACTCCTGCCTAGTTGCGAGGGACAACTCGGGATTCTCCTCGAGGCTTGGCAGGGCAATTGGAACGCCTCTCCAGCTGAGGCGGGAGACCAAGGGTCCCTTTCCACGTGCCACAGGAATCCTGGGACTCCTATCAAGTTTCAGGAGGAGTCAGGCATCGTCTCCTTTGGAGGCACTGATCTCCGCGTACTTCTGGAGTTTTCAAAGGATGTGAGGCCTCCGGTCGCGATGAGGTGGGGAATTAGGTCTTTCTCTGTGGTCTCCACAGGGGATTCAGACTTCCTTTCATCTTGGGAGATGCAAGACGAGCCTGCATTCAAGTCACTGCAGGGATATCCGGCCTTATTTCGAGTCAGGGCATCGCGGTGTCCATTCCACTTGAGGCCGCAAACTCAGGGTCCCTCTCACATACCTAGAGCTGAGAGAAGCCTCCTCTTGAGGTGCTTGTGGTAAGGTGGTTTCCTCTGGAGTCGAAGCCAGGGACTAACCTCTCATCTCGAGTTGATTTTTGGTCTACGGAGCTCTTTCGTGTAGCTACAGTGACCTCAGGATCCCTTTAGCCTTGAAACAGTGTTCTTGGGGTTGCTCTGGAGTGCCATCAAGGAAATCAAGGCTCCTTTCATGTGTGATATGCAGCACGGAATTGCTCTGCACGCACTGCAGGGGAATCTGGCCTCATCTCGCGGCGAGGGGGACGTCTCATGGTTTTTCTCGAGTTGCGGCGGGAACCTGGGGTATATTCTCGAGTTACGACGGGGATGGCCCTTCCACCCACGTGTTTGTTCAGCCACGTCAGGACTCCTGCCTAGTTGCGAGGGAAAACTCGGGATTCTCCTCGAGGCTTGGCAGGGCAATTGGGACGCCTCTCCAGCTGAGGCGGGAGACCAAGGGTCCCTTTCCACGTGCCACAGGAATACTGGGACTCCTATCAAATTTAACGAGGAGTCAGGCATCGTCTCCCTTGGAGGCACTGATCTCCGCGTACCTCTGGAGTTTTCAAAGGATGTGAGGCCTCTGGTCGCGATGAGGTGGGGAACTAGGTCTTTCTCTGTGGTCTCCACAGGGGATTCAGACATCCTTTCGTCTTGGGAGATGCAAGACGAGCCTACATTCAAGGCACTGCAGGGATATCCGGCCTTATTTCGAGACAGGGCATCGCGGTGTCCATTCCACTTGAGGCCGCAAACTCAGCCTCCCTCTCACATACCTAGAGCTGAGAGAAGCCTCCTCTTGAGGTGCTTGTGGTAAGGTGGTGTTCCTCTGGAGTCGAAGCCAGGGACTAACCTCTCATCTCGAGTTGATTTTTGGTTCACGGAGCTCTTTCGTGTGGCTACAGTGACCTCAGGATCCCTCTAGCCTTGAAACAGTGTTCTTGGGGTTTCTCTGGTGTGCCATCAAGGAAATCAAGGCTCCTTTCATGTTTGATGTGCAAGACGGAATTGCTTTGAATGCAGTGCAGGGGAATCGGGCCTCATCTTGCGGCGAGGGGGAAGTCTCATGGTTTTTCTCGAGTTGCGGCGAGAACCTGGGGTATGTTCTCGAGTTACGACGGGGATGGCCCTTCCACACACGTGTTTGTTCAGCGACGTCAGGACTTCTTCCTAGTTGCGAGGGACAACTCGGGATTCTCCTCGAGGCTTAGCAGGGCAATTAGAACGCCTCTCCAGCTGAGGCGGGAGAACAAGTGTCCCTTTCCACGTGCCACAGGAATCCTGGGACTTGTATCAAGTTTCACGAGGAGTCAGGTATCGTCTCCTTTGGAGGCACTGATCTCCGCGTAGCTCTGGAGTTTTCAAAGGATGTGAGGCCTCCGGTCGCGATGAGGTGGGGAACTAGGTCTTCCTCTGTGGTCTCCACAGGGGATTCAGACACCCTTTCATCTTGGGAGATGCAAGACGAGCCTGCATTCAAGTCACTGCAGGGATATCTGGCCTTATTTCACGTCAGGGCATCGCAGTGTCCATTCCACTTGAGGCCACAAACTCAGGGTCCCTCTCACATACCTAGAGCTGAGAGAAGCCTCCTCTTGAGGTGCTTGTGGTAAGGTGGTATTCCTCTGGAGTCGAAGCCAGGGACTAACTTCTCATCTCGAGTTGATTTTCGGTCCAAGGAGCTCTTTCGTGTTGCTACAGTGACCTCAGGATCCCTCTAGCCTTGAAACAGGGTTCTTGGGGTTTCTCTGGAGTGCCATCAAGGAAATCAAGGCTCCTTTCATGTGTGATGTGCAGCACGGAATTGCTCTGCACGCACTGCAGGTGAATCTGGCCTCATCTCGCGGCGAGGGGGACGTCTCATGGTTTTTCTCGAGTTGCGGCGGGAACCTGGAGTATATTCTCGAGTTACGACGTGGATGGCCCTTCCACACACGTGTTTGTTCAGCGACGTCAGGACTCTTGCCTAGTTGCGAGGGTCAATTCGGGATTCTCCTCGAGGCTTGGCAGGGCAATTGGGACGCCTCTCCAGCTGAGGCGGGAGACCAAGGGTCCCTTTTCATGTGCCACAGGAATCCTGGGACTCGTATCAAGTTTGACGAGGAGTCAGGCATCGTCTCCTTTGGAGGCACTGATCTCCGCGTACCTCTGGAGTTTTCAAAGAATTTTAGGCCTCCGGTCCCGATGAGGTGGGGAATTAGGTCTTTCTCTGTGGTCTCCACAGGGGATTCAGACATCCTTTCGTATTGCGAGACGCAAGAAGAGCCTGCATTCAAGTCACTGCAGGTATATCCGGCCTTATTTCGAGTCAGGGCATCGCGGTGTCCATTCGACTTGAGGCCGCAAACTCAGGGTCCCTCTCACATACCTAGAGCTGAGAGAAGCCTCCTCTTGAGGTGTTTGTGGTAAGGTGGTTTCCTCTGGAGTCGAAGCCAGGGACTAACCTCTCATCTCGAGTTGATTTTTGGTCCACGGAGCTCTTCCGTGTAGCTACAATGACCTCAGGATCCCTTTAGCCTTGAAACAGTGTTCTTGGGGTTTCTCTGGAGTGCCATCAAGGAAATCAAGGCTCCTTTCATGTTTGATGTGCAACACGGAATTGCTCTGCACGCAGTGCAGGGGAATTGGGCCTCATGTCGCGGCGAGGGGGAAGTCTCATGGTTTTCCTCGAGTTGCGGCGGGAAACTGGGGTATATTCTCGAGTTACAAAGGGGATGGCCCTTCCACCCACGTGTTTGTTCAGCGACGTCAGGACTTCTTCCTAGTTGCGAGGGACAACTCGGGATTCTCCTCGAGGCTTGGCAGGGCAATTGGAACGCCTCTGCAGCTGAGGCGGGAGACCAAGGGTCCCTTTCCACGTGCCACAGGAATCCTGGGTCTCCTATCAAGTTTCACGAGGAGTCAGGCATCGTCTCCTTTGGAGGCAATAATCTCTGCGTACCTCTGGAGTTTTCAAAGGATGTGAGGCCTCCGGTCGCGATGAGGTGGGGAACTAGGTCTTTCTCTGTGGTCTCCACAGGGGATTCAGACATCCTTTCATATTGGGAGATGGAAGAAGAGCCTGCATTCAAGTCACTGCAGGTATATCCGGCCTTATTTCGAGTCAGGGCATCGCGGTGTCCATTCGACTTGAGGCCGCAAACTCAGGGTCCCTCTCACATACCTAGAGCTCAGAGAAGCCGCCTCTTGAGGTGCTTGTGGTAAGGTGGTATTCCTCTGGAGTTGAAGCCAGGGACTAACCTCTCATCTCCAGTTGATTTGTGGTCCACGGAGCTCTTTCGTGTTGCTACAGTGACCTCAGGATCTCTCTAGCCTTGAAACAGTGTTCTTGCGGTTTCTCTGGAGTGCCATCAAGGAAATCATGGCTCCTTTCATGTGTGATGTGCAACACGGAATTGCTCTGCACGCAGTGCAGGGGAATCGGGCCTCAGCTCACGGCGAGGGGGAAGTCTCATGGTTTTTCTCGAGTTGCGGCGGGAACCTTGGGTATATTCTCGAGTTAAGACGGGGATGGCCCTTCCACCCACGTGTTTGTTCAGCGACGGCAGGACTCCTGCCTAGTTGCGAGGGAAAACTCGGGATTCTCCTCGAGGCTTGGCAGGGCAATTGGGACGCCTCTCCAGCTGAGGCGGGAGACCAAGGGTCCCTTTCCACGTGCCACAGGCATCCTGGGACTCGTATCAAGTTTCACGAGGAGTCAGGCATCGTCTCCCTTGGAGGCACTGATCTCCGCGAACGTCTGGAGTTTTCAAAGGATGTGAGGCCTCCGGTCGCGATGAGGTGGGGAACTAGGTCTTTCTCTGTGGTCTCCACAGGGGATTCAGACATCCTTTCGTCTTGGGAGATGCAAGACGAGCCTGCATTCAAGTCACTGCAGGGATATCCGGCGTTATTTCGCGTCAGGGCATCGCAGTGTCCATTCCACTTGAGGCTGCAAACTCAGGGTCCCTCTCACATACCTAGAGCTGAGAGAAGCCTCCTCTTGAGGTGCTTGTGGTAAGGTGGTATTCCTCTGGAGTCGAAGCCAGGGACTAACCTCTCATCTCGAGTTTATTTTTTTTCCCCGGAGCTCTTTCGTGTTGCTACAGGGACCTCAGGATCCCGCTAGCATTGAAACAGTGTTCTTGGGGTTTCTCTGGAGTGCCATCAAGGAAATCAAGGCTCCTTTCATGTTTGATGTGCAAGACGGAATTGCTTTGAATGCAGTGCAGGGGAATCGGGCCTCATCTTGCGGCGAGGGGGAAGTCTCATGGTTTTTCTCGAGTTGCGGCGAGAACCTGGGGTATGTTCTCGAGTTACGACGGGGATGGCCCTTCCACACACGTGTTTGTTCAGCGACGTCAGGACTTCTTCCTAGTTGCGAGGGACAACTCGGGATTCTCCTCGAGGCTTAGCAGGGCAATTAGAACGCCTCTCCAGCTGAGGCGGGAGAACAAGGGTCCCTTTCCACGTCCCACAGGAATCCTGGGACTTGTATCAAGTTTCACGAGGAGTCAGGTATCGTCTCCTTTGGAGGCACTGATCTCCGCGTAGCTCTGGAGTTTTCAAAGGATGTGAGGCCTCCGGTCGCGATGAGGTGGGGAACTAGGTCTTCCTCTGTGGTCTCCACAGGGGATTCAGACACCCTTTCATCTTGGGAGATGCAAGACGAGCCTGCATTCAAGTCACTGCAGGGATATCTGGCCTTATTTCACGTCAGGGCATCGCAGTGTCCATTCCACTTGAGGCCGCAAACTCAGGGTCCCTCTCACATACCTAGAGCTGAGAGAAGCCTCCTCTTGAGGTGCTTGTGGTAAGGTGGTATTCCTCTGGAGTCGAAGCCAGGGACTAACTTCTCATCTCGAGTTGATTTTCGGTCCAAGGAGCTCTTTCGTGTTGCTACAGTGACCTCAGGATCCCTCTAGCCTTGAAACAGGGTTCTTGGGGTTTCTCTGGAGTGCCATCAAGGAAATCAAGGCTCCTTTCATGTGTGATGTGCAGCACGGAATTGCTCTGCACGCACTGCAGGTGAATCTGGCCTCATCTCGCGGCGAGGGGGACGTCTCATGGTTTTTCTCGAGTTGCGGCGGGAACCTGGGGTATATTCTCGAGTTACGACGTGGATGGCCCTTCCACACACGTGTTTGTTCAGCGACGTCAGGACTCTTGCCTAGTTGCGAGGGTCAATTCGGGATTCTTCTCGAGGCTTGGCAGGGCAATTGGGACGCCTCTCCAGCTGAGGCGGGAGACCAAGGGTCCCTTTTCATGTGCCACAGGAATCCTGGGACTCGTATCAAGTTTGACGAGGAGTCAGGCATCGTCTCCTTTGGAGGCACTGATCTCCGCGTACCTCTGGAGTTTTCAAAGAATTTTAGGCCTCCGGTCGCGATGAGGTGGGGAACTAGGTCTTTCTCTGTTGTCTCCACAGGGGATTCAGACATCCTTTCATCTTGGGAGATGCAAGACGAGCCTGCATTCAAGTCACTGCAGGGATATCCGGCCTTATTTCGCGTCAGGGCATCGCAGTGTACATTCCACTTGAGGCCGCAAACTCAGGGTCCCTCTCACATACCTAGAGCTGAGAGAAGCCTCCTCTTGAGGTGCTTGTGGTAAGGTGGTATGCCTCTGGAGTCGAAGCCAGGGACTAACCTCTTATCTCCAGTTGATTTTTGGTCCACGGAGCTCTTTCATGTGGCTAAAGTGACCTCAGGATCCCTCTAGCCTTGAAACAGTGTTCTTGGGGTTTCTCTGGAGTGCCATCAAGGAAATCAAGGCTCCTTTCATGTGTGATGTGCAACACGGAATTGCTCTGCTCGCAGTGCCGGGGAATCGGGCCTCATCTCACGGCGAGGGGGTAGTCTCATGTTTTTTCTCGAGTTGCGGCGGAACCTGGGGTATATTCTCGAGTTACGACGGGGATGGCCCTTCCACCCACGTGTTTTTTCAGCGACGGCAGGACTCCTGCCTAGTTGCGAGGGAAAACTCGGGATTCTCCTTGAGGCTTGCTGGGCAATTGGGACGCCTCTCCAGCTGAGGCGGGAGACCAAGGGTCCCTTTCCACATGCCACAGAAATCCTGGGACTCCTATCAAGTTTCACGAGGAGTCAGGCATCTTCTCCTTTGGAGGGACTGATCTCAGTGTACCTCTGGAATTTTCAAAGTATGTGAGGCTTCCGGTCGCGATGAGGTGGGGAACTAGGTCTTTCTCTGTGGTCTCCACAGGGGATTCAGACATCCTTTCGTCTTGGGAGATGCAAGACGAGCCTGCATTCAAGTCACTGCAGGGATATCCGGCCTTATTTCGAGTCAGGGCATCGCGGTGTCCATTCCACTTGAGGCCGCAAACTCAGGGTCCCTCTCACATACCTAGAGCTGAGAGAAGCCTCCTCTTGAGGTGCTTGTGGTAAGGTGGTATTCCTCTGGAGTCGAAGCCAGGGACTAACCTCTCATCTCGAGTTGATTTTTGGTCTACGGAGCCCTTTCGTGTTGCTACAGTGACCTCAGGATCCCTCTAGCCTTGAAACAGTGTTCTTGGGGTTTCTCTGGAGTGCCATCAAGGAAATCAAGGCTCCTTTCATGTGTGATGTGCAACACGGAATTGCTCTGCACGCAGTGCAGGGGAATCAGGCCTCATCTCGCGGCGAGGGGGAAGTCTCATGGTTTTTCTCGAGTTGCGGCGGGAACCTGGGGTATATTCTCCAGTTACGACGGGGATGGCCCTTCCACACACGTGTTTCTTCAGCGACGTCAGGACTCCTGCCTAGTTGCGAGGGACAACTCGGGATTCTCCTCGAGGCTTGGCAGGGCAATTGGGACGCCTCTCCAGCTGAGGCGGGAGACCAAGGGTCCCTTTCCACGTGCCACAGGAATCCTGGGACTCCTATCAAGTTTCACGAGGAGTCAGGCATCGTCTCCTTTGGAGGCACTGATCTCCGCGTACCTCTGGAGTTTTCAAAGGATGTGAGGCCTCCGGTCGCGATGAGGTGGGGAACTCGGTCTTTTTCTGTGGTCTCCACAGGGGATTCAGACATCCTGTCGTCTTGGGAGATGCAAGACGAGCCTGCATTCAAGTCACTGCAGGGATATCCGGCCTTATTTCGAGTCAGGGCATCACGGTGTCCATTCCACTTGAGGCCGCAAACTCAGGGTCCCTCTCACATACCTAAAGCTGTGAGAAGCCTCCTCTTGAGGTGCTTGTGGTAAGGTGGTATTCCTCTGTAGTCGAAGTTAGGGACTAACCTCGCATCTCGAGTTGATTTTTGGTCCACGGAGCTCTTTCGTGTTGCTACAGTGACCTCAGGATCCCTCTAGCCTTGAAACAGTGTTCTTGGGGTTACTCTGGAGTGCCATCAAGGAAATCAAGGCTCCTTTCATGTGTGATATGCAACACGGAATTGCTCTGCACGCAGTGTAGGGGAATCGGGCCTCATCCCGTGGCGAGGGGGAAGTCTCATGGTTTTTCTCGAGTTGCGGCGGGAACCAGGGGTATATTCTCGAGTTACGATGGGGATGGCCCTTCCACACATGTGTTTGTTCAGCGACGTCAGGACTCCTGCCTAGTTGCGAGGGACAACTCGGGATTCTCCTCGAGGCTTGGCAGGGCAATTGGGACGCCTCTCCAGCTGAGGCGGGAGACCAAGTGTCCCTTTCCACGTGCCACAGGAATCCTGGTACTCCTATCAAGTTTCACAAGGAGTCAGGCATCGTCTCCTTTGGAGGCACTGATCTCCACGTACCTATGGAATTTTCAAAGGATGTGAGGCCTCCGGTCGCGATGAGGTGGGGAACTAGGTTTTTCTCTGTGGTCTCCACAGGGGTTTCAGACATCTTTTCGTCTTCGGAGATGCAAGAAGAGCCTGCATTCAAGTCACTGCAGGGATATCCGGCCTTATTTCGAGTCAGGGCATCGCGGTGTCCATTCCACTTGAGGCCGCAAACTCAGGGTCCCTCTCACATACCCAGAGCTGAGAGAAGCCTCCTCTTGAGGTGTTTGTGGTAAGGTGGTATTCCTCTGGAGTCGAAGCCAGGGACTAACCTCTCATCTCGAGTTGATTTTTGGTCCACGGAGCTCTTTCGTGTTGCTACAGTGAACTCAGGATCCCTCTAGCCTTGAAACAGTGTTCTTGGGGTTTCTCTGTAGTGCCATCAAGGAAATCAAGGCTCCTTTCATGTGTGATGTGCAACACGGAATTGCTCTGCACGCAGTGCAGGGGAATCGGGCCTCATCTCGCGGCGAGGGGGAAGTCTCATGGTTTTTCTCGAGTTGCGGCGGGAACCAGGGCTATATTCTCGAGTTACGATGGGGATGGCCCTTCCACACATGTGTTTGTTCAGCGACGTCAGGACTCCTGCCTAGTTGCGAGGGAAAACTCGGGATTCTCCTCGAGGCTTGGCAGGGCAATTGGGACGCCTCAACAGCTGAGGCGGGAGACCAAGGGTCCCTTTCCACGTGCCACAGGAATCCTGGTACTCCTATCAAGTTTCACAAGGAGTCAGGCATCGTCTCCTTTGGAGGCACTGATCTCCACGTACCTCTGGAATTTTCAAATGATGTGAGGCCTCCGGTCGCGATGAGGTGGGGAACTATGTCTTTCTCTGTGGTCTCCACAGGGAATTCAGACATCTTTTCGTCTTCGGAGATGCAAGACGAGCCTGCATTCAAGTCACTGCAGGGATATCCGGCCTTATTTCGAGTCAGGGTATCGCGGTGTCCATTCCACTTGACGCCGCAAACTCAGGGTCCCTCTCACATACCTAGAGCTGAGAGAAGCCTCGTCTTTAGGTGCTTGTGGTAAGGTGGTATTCCTCTGGAGTCGAAGCCAGGGACTAACCTCTCATCTCGAGTTGATTTTTGGTCCACGGAGCTCTTTCGTGTTGCTACAGTGACCTCAGGAAGCCTCTAGCCTTGAAACAGTGTTCTTGGGGTTTCTCTGTAGTGCCATCAAGGAAATCAAGGCTCCTTTCATGTGTGATGTGCAACACGGAATTGCTCTGCACGCAGTGTAGGGGAATCGGGCCTCATCTCGCGGGGAGGGGGAAGTCTCATGGTTTTTCTCGAGTTGCGGCAGGAACCTGGGGTATGTTCACGAGTTACGACGGGGATGGCCCTTCCACCCACATGTTTGTTTAGCCACGTCAGGACTCCTGCCTAGTTGCGAGGGACAACTCGGGATTCTCCTCGAGGCTTGGCAGGGCAATTGGGACGCCTCTCCAGCTGAGGCGGGAGACCAAGTGTCCCTTTCCACATGCCACAGGAATCCTGGGACTCCTATCAAGTTTCACGAGGAGTCAGGCATCGTCTCCTTTTGAGGCACTGTTCTCCGCGTACCTCTGGAGTTTTCAAAGGATGTGAGGCCTCCGGTCGTGATGAGGTGGGGAACGAAGTCTTTCTCTGTGGTCTCCACAGGGGATTCAGACATCCTTTCGTCTTGGGAGATGCAAGACGAGCCTGCATTCAAGTCACTGCAGGGATATCCGGCCTTATTTCGAGTCAGGGCATCGCGGTGTCCATTCCACTTGAGGCCGCTAACTCAGGTTCCCTCTCACATACCTAGAGCTGAGAGAAGCCTCCTCTTGAGGTACTTGTGGTAAGGTGGTGTTCTTCTGGAGTCGAAGCCAGGGACTAACCTCTCATCTCGAGTTGATTTTTGGCCCACGGAGCTCTTTTGTGTTGCTACAGTGACCTGAGGATGCCTCTAGCCTTTAAACAGTGTTCTTGGGGTTTCTCTGGAGTGCCATCAAGGAAATCAAGGATCCTTTCATGTGTGATGTGCAACACGGAATTGCTCTGCACGCAGTGCAGCGGAATCGGGACTGATCTCGCGGCGAGGGGGAAGTCTCATGGTTTTTCTCGAGTTGCGGCGGGAACCAGGGCTATATTCTCGAGTTACGATGGGGATGGCCCTTCCACATATGTGTTTGTTCAGCGACGTCAGGACTCCTGCTTAGTTGCGAGGGAAAACTCGGGATTCTCCTCGAGGCTTGGCAGGGCAATTGGGACGCCTCTACAGCTGAGGCGGGAGACCAAGGGTCCCTTTCCACGTGCCACAGGAATCCTGGTACTCCTATCAAGTTTCACAAGGAGTCAGGCATCGTCTCCTTTGGAGGCACTGATCTCCACGTACCTCTGGAATTTTCAAAGGATGTGAGGCCTCCGGTCGCCATGAGGTGGGGAACTAGGTCTTTCTCTGTGGTCTCCACAGGGGTTTCAGACATCCTTTCGTCTTCGGAGATGCAAGACGAGCCTGCATTCAAGTCACTGCAGGGATATCCGGCCTTATTTCGAGCCAGGGCATCGCGGTGTCCATTCCCCTTGAGGCCGCAAACTCAGGGTCCCTCTCACATACCCAGAGCTGAGAGAAGCCTCCTCTTGAGGTGCTTGTGGTAAGGTGGTATTCCTCTGGAGTCGAAGCCAGGGACTAACCTCTCATCTCGAGTTGATTTTTGGTCCACGGAGCTCTTTCGTGTTGCTACAGTGAACTCAGGATCCCTCTAGCCTTGAAACAGTGTTCTTGGGGTTTCTCTGGAGTGCCATCAAGGAAATCAAGGCTCCTTTCATGTGTGATGTGCAACACGGAATTGCTCTGCACGCAGTGCAGGGGAATCGGGCCTCATATCGCAGCGAGGGGGAAGTCTCATGGTTTTTTTCGAGTTGCGGCGGGAACCTGGGGTATATTCTCGAGTTACGACGGGGATGGCACTTCCACCCACATGTTTGTTTAGCCACCTCAGGACTCCTGCCTAGTTGCGAGGGACAACTCGGGATTCTCCTCGAGGCTTGGCAGGGCAATTGGAATGCCTCTCCAGCTGAGGCGGGTGACCAAGGGTCCCTTTCCACGTGCCACAGGAATCCTGGGACTCCTATCAAGTTTCACGAGGAGTCAGGCATCGTCTCCTTTGAAGGCACTGATCTCCGCGTACCTCTGGAGTTTTCAAAGGATGTGAGGCCTCCGGTCGCGATGAGGTGGGGAACTAGGTCTTTCTCTGTGGTCTCCACAGGGGATTCAGACATCCTTTCGTCTTGGGAGATGCAAGACGAGCCTGCATTCAAGTCACTGCAGGGATATCCGGCCTTATTTCGAGTCAGGGTATCGCGGTGTCCATTCCACTTGACGCCGCAAACTCAGGGTCCCTCTCACATACCTAGAGCTGAGAGAAGCCTCGTCTTTAGGTGCTTGTGGTAAGGTGGTATTCCTCTGGAGTCGAAGCCAGGGACTAACCTCTCATCTCGAGTTGATTTTTGGTCCACGGAGCTCTTTCGTGTTGCTACAGTGACGTCAGGAAGCCTCTAGCCTTGAAACAGTGTTCTTGGGGCTTCTCTGTAGTGCCATCAAGGAAATCAAGGCTCCTTTCATGTGTGATGTGCAACACGGAATTGCTCTGCACGCAGTGTAGGGGAATCGGGCCTCATCTCGCGGGGAGGGGGAAGTCTCATGGTTTTTCTCGAGTTGCGGCAGGAACCTGGGGTATATTCTCGAGTTACGACGGGGATGGCCGTTCCACACACATGTTTGTTCAGCCACGTCAGGACTCCTGCCTAGTTGCCAGGGACAACTCGGGATTCTCCTCGAGGCTTGGCAGGGCAATTGGGACGCCTCTCCAGCTGAGGCGGGAGACCAAGGGTCCCTTTCCACATGCCACAGGAATCCAGGGACTCCTATCAAGTTTCACGAGGAGTCAGGCATCGTCTCCTTTGGAGGCACTGATCTCCGCGTACCTCTGGAGTTTTCAAAGGATGTGAGGCCTCCGGTCGTGATGAGGTGGGGAACGAAGTCTTTCTCTGTGGTCTCCCCAGGGGATTCAGACATCCTTTCGTCTTGGGAGATGCAAGACGAGCCTGCATTCAAGTCACTGCAGGGATATCCGGCCTTATTTCGAGTCAGGGCATCGCGGTGTCCATTCCACTTGAGGCCGCTAACTCAGGTTCCCTCTCACATACCTAGAGCTGAGAGAAGCCTCCTCTTGAGGTACTTGTGGTAAGGTGGTGTTCTTCTGGAGTCGAAGCCAGGGACTAACCTCTCATCTCGAGTTGATTTTTGGCCCACGGAGCTCTTTTGTGTTGCTACAGTGACCTGAGGATGCGTCTAGCCTTTAAACAGTGTTCTTGGGGTTTCTCTGGAGTGCCATCAAGGAAATCAAGGCTCCTTTCATGTGTGATGTGCAACACGGAATTGCTCTGCAGGCAGTGCAGCGGAATCGGGCCTGATCTCGCGGCGAGGGGGAAGTCTCATGGTTTTTCTCGAGTTGCGGAGGGAACCTGGGGTATATTCTCGAGTTACGACGGGGATGGCCCTTCCACACACGTGTTTGTTCAGCGACGTCAGAACTTCTGCCTAGTTGCGAGGGACAACTCGGGATTCTCCTCGAGGCTTGGCAGGGCAATTGGGATGCCTCTCCAGCTGAGGCGTGAGACCAAGTGTCCCTTTCCACGTGCCACAGGAATCCTGGGACAACTATCAAGTTTCACAAGGAGTCAGGCATCGTCTCCTTTGGAGGCACTGATCTCCGCGTACCTCTGGAGTTTTCAAAGGATGTGAGGCCTCCGGTCGCGATGAGGTGGGGATCTAGGTCTTTCTCTGTGGTCTCCACAGGGGATTCAGACATCCTTTCGTCTTGGGAGATGCAAGACGAGCCTGCATTCAAGTCACTGCAGGGATATCCCGCCTTATTTCGAGTCAGGGCATCACGGTGTCTATTCCACTTGAGGCCGCAAACTCAGGGTCCCTCTCACATACCTAAAGTTGGGAGAAGCCTCCTCTTGAGGTGCTTGTGGTAAGGTGGTATTCCTCTGGAGTCGAAGTTAGGGACTAACCTCTCATCTCGAGTTGATTTTTGGTCCACGGAGCTCTTTCGTGTTGCTACAGTGACCTCAGGATCCCTCTAGCCTTGAAACAGTGTTCTTGGGGTTACTCTGGAGTGCCATCAAGGAAATCAAGGCTCCTTTCATGTGTGATGTGCAACACTGAATTGCTCTGCACGCAGTGTAGGGGAATCGGGCCTCATCTCGCGGCGAGGGGGAAGTCTCATGGTTTTTCTCGAGTTGCGGCGGGAACCAGGGCTATATTCTCGAGTTATGATGGGGATGGCCATTCCACACATGTGTTTGTTCAGCGACGTCAGGACTCCTGCCTAGTTGCGAGGGACAACTCGGGATTCTCCTCGAGGCTTGGCAGGGCAATTGGGACGCCTCTCCAGCTGAGGCGGGAAACCAAGCGTCCCTTTCCACGTGCCACAGGAATCCTGGGACTCCTATCAAGTTTCACAAGGAGTCAGGCATCGTCTCCTTTGGAGGCACTGATCTCCACGTACCTCTGGAATTTTCAAAGGATGTGAGGCCTCCGGTCGCGAAGAGGTGGGGAACTAGGTTTTTCTCTGTGGTCTCCACAGGGGTTTCAGACATCCTTTCGTCTTCGGAGATGCAAGAAGAGCCTGCATTCAAGTCACTGCAGGGATTTCCGGCCTTATTTCGAGTCAGGGCATCGCGGTGTCCATTCGACTTGAGGCCGCAAACTCAGGGTCCCTCTCACATACCTAGAGCTCAGAGAAGCCGCCTCTTGAGGTGCTTGTGGTAAGGTGGTATTCCTCTGGAGTTGAAGCCAGGGACTAACCTCTCATCTCCAGTTGATTTTTGGTCCACGGAGCTCTTTCGTGTTGCTACAGTGACCTCAGGATCTCTCTAGCCTTGAAACAGTGTTCTTGCGGATTCTCTGGAGTGCCATCAAGGAAATCATGGCTCCTTTCATGTGTGATGTGCAACACGGAATTGCTCTGCACGCAGTGCAGGGGAATCGGGCCTCAGCTCACGGCGAGGGGAAAGTCTCATGGTTTTTCTCGAGTTGCGGCGGGAACCTGGGGTATATTCTCGAGTTACGACGGGGATGGCCCTTCCACCCACGTGTTTGTTCAGCGACGGCAGGACTCCTGCCTAGTTGCGAGGGAAAACTCGGGATTCTCCTCGAGGCTTGGCAGGGCAATTGGGACGCCTCTCCAGCTGAGGCGGGAGACCAAGGGTCCCTTTCCACGTGCCACAGGCATCCTGGGACTCGTATCAAGTTTCACGAGGAGTCAGGCATCGTCTCCCTTGGAGGCACTGATCTCCGCGTACGTCTGGAGTTTTCAAAGGATGTGAGGCCTCCGGTCGCGATGAGGTGGGGAACTAGGTCTTTCTCTGTGGTCTCCACAGGGGATTCAGACATCCTTTCGTCTTGGGAGATGCAAGACGAGCCTGCATTCAAGTCACTGCAGGGATATCCGGCGTTATTTCGCGTCAGGGCATCGCAGTGTCCATTCCACTTGAGGCTGCAAACTCAGGGTCCCTCTCACATACCTAGAGCTGAGAGAAGCCTCCTCTTGAGGTGCTTGTGGTAAGGTGGTATTCCTCTGGAGTCGAAGCCAGGGACTAACCTCTCATCTCGAGTTTATTTTTTTTCCCCGGAGCTCTTTCGTGTTGCTACAGTGACCACAGGATCCCGCTAGCATTGAAACAGTGTTCTTGGGGTTTCTCTGGAGTGCCATCAAGGAAATCAACGCTCCTTTCATGTTTGATGTGCAAGACGGAAATGCTTTGAATGCAGTGCAGGGGAATCGGGCCTCATCTTGCGGCGAGGGGGAAGTCTCATGGTTTTTCTCGAGTTGCGGCGAGAACCTGGGGTATGTTCTCGAGTTACGACGGGGATGGCCCTTCCACCCACGTGTTTGTTCAGCGACGTCAGGACTTCTTCCTAGTTGGGAGGGACAACTCGGGATTCTCCTCGAGGCTTAGCAGGGCAATTAGAACGCCTCTCCAGCTGAGGCGGGAGACCAAGGGTCCCTTTCCACGTGCCACAGGAATCCTGGAACTTGTATCAAGTTTCACGAGGAGTCAGGTATCGTCTCCTTTGGAGGCACTGATCTCCGCGTAGCTCTGGAGTTTTCAAAGGATGTGAGGCCTCCGGTCGCGATGAGGTGGGGAACTAGGTCTTTCTCTGTTGTCTCCACAGGGGATTCAGACATCCTTTCATCTTGGGAGATGCAAGACGAGCCTGCATTCAAGTCACTGCAGGGATATCCGGCCTTATTTCGCGTCAGGGCATCGCAGTGTACATTCCACTTGAGGCCGCAAACTCAGGGTCCCTCTCACATACCTAGAGCTGAGAGAAGCCTCCTCTTGAGGTGCTTGTGTTAAGGTGGTATTCCTCTGGAGTCGAAGCCAGGGACTATCCTCTCATCTCGAGTTGATTTTTGGGCCACGGAGCTCTTTCGTGTGGGTACAGTGACCTCAGGATCCCTCTAGCCTTGAAACAGTGTTCTTGGGGTTTCTCTGGAGTGCCATCAAGGAAATCAAGGCTCCTTTCATGTGTGATGTGCAACACGGAATTGCTCTGCACGCAGTGCAGGGGAATCAGGCCTCATCTCGCGGCGAGGGGGAAGTCTCATGGTTTTTCTCGAGTTGCGGCGGGAACCTGGGGTATATTCTCGAGTTACGACGGGGATGGCCCTTCCACCCACGTGTTTGTTCAGCGACGTCAACACTCCTGCCTAGTTGCGAGGGACAACTCGGGATTCTCCTCGAGGCTTGGCAGGGCAATTGGGACGCCTCTCCAGCTGAGGCGGGAGACCAAGGGTCCCTTTCAACGTGCCACAGGAATCCTGGGACTCCTATCAAATTCCACGAGGAGTCAGGCATCGTCTCCTTTGGAGGCACTGATCTCCGCGTACCTCTGGAGTTTTCAAAGGATGTGAGGCCTCCGGTCGCGATGAGGTGGGGAACTAGGTCTTTTTCTGTGGTCTCCACAGGGGATTCAGACATCCTTTCGTCTTGGGAGATGCAAGACGAGCCTGCATTCAAGTCACTGCAGGGATATCCGGCCTTATTTCGAGTCAGGGCATTGCGGTGTCCATTCCACTTGAGGCCGCAAACTCAGCACATAGCTAGAGCTGAGAGAAGCCTCCTCTTGAGGTGCTTGTGGTAAGGTGGTATTCCTCTGGAGTCGAAGCCAGGGACTAACCTCTCATCTCGAGTTGATTTTTGGTCCACGGAGCTCTTTCGTGTGGCTACAGTGACCTCAGGATCCCTCTAGCCTTGAAACAGTGTTCTTGGGGTTTCTCTGGAGTGCCATCAAGGAAATCAAGGCTCCTTTCATGTGTGATGTGCAACACGGAGTTGCTCTGCATGCAGTGCAGGGGAAACGGGCCTCATCTCGCGGCGAGGGGGAAGTCTCATGGTTTTTCTCGAGTTGCGGCGGGAACCTGGGGTATATTCTCGAGTTACAACGGGGATGGCCGTTCCACACACGTGTTTGTTCAGCGACGTCAGGACTCCTGCCTAGTTGCGAGGGACAACTCGGGATTCTCCTCGAGGCTTGGCAGGGCAATTGGGACGCCTCTCCAGCTGAGGCGGGAGACCAAGGGTCCCTTTCCACATGCCACAGGAATCCTGGGACTCCTATCAAGTTTCACGAGGAGTCAGGCATCGTCTCCTTTGGAGGCACTGATCTCCGCGTACCTCTGAAGTTTTCAAAGGATGTGAGGCCTCCGGTCGCGATGAGGTGGGGAACTAGGTCTTTCTCTGTGGTCTCCACAGGGGATTCAGACATCCTTTCGTCTTGGGAGATGCAAGACGAGCCTGCATTCAAGTCACTGCAGGGATATCCGGCCTTATTTCGAGTCAGGGCATCGTGGTGTCCATTCCACTTGAGGCCGCAAACTCAGGGTCCGTCTCACATACCTAGAGCTGAGAGAAGCCTCCTCTTGAGGTGCTTGTGGTAAGGTGGTATTCCTCTGGAGTCGAAGTTAGGGACTAACCTCTCATCTCGAGTTGATTTTTGGTCCACGGAGCTCTTTCGTGTTGCTACAGTGACCTCAGGATCCCTCTAGCCTTGAAACAGTGTTCTTGGGATTTCTCTGGAGTGTCATCAAGGAAATCAAGGCGCCTTTCATGTGTGATGTGCAACACGGAATTGCTCTGCACGCAGTGCAGGGGAATCAGGCCTCATCTCGCGGCGAGGGGGAAGTCTCATGGTTTTTTTCGAGTTGCGGCGGGAACCTTGGGTATATTCTCGAGTTACGACGGGGATGGCCCTCCCACCCACGTATTTGTTCAGCGACGTCAGGACTCCTGCCTAGTTGCGAGGGACAACTCGGGATTCTCCTCGAGGCTTGGCAGGTCAATTGGGACCCCTCTCCAGCTGAGGCGGGAGACCAAGTGTCCCTTTCCACGTGCCACAGGAATCCTGGGACTCCTATCAAGTTTCACGAGGAGTCAGGCATCGTCTCCTTTGGAGGCACTGATCTCCGCGTACCTCTGAAGTTTTCAAAGGATGTGACGCCTCCGGTCGCGATGAGGTAGGGAACTAGGTCTTTCTCTGTGGTCTCCACAGGGGATTCAGACATCCTTTCGTCTTGGGAGATGCAAGACGAGCCTGCATTCAAGTCACTGCAGGGATATCCGGCCTGATTTCGAGTCAGGGCATCGCGGTGTCCATTCCACTTGAGGCCGCAAACTCAGGTTCCCTCTCACATACCTAGAGCTGAGAGAAGCCTCCTCTTGAGGTGCTTGTGGTTAGGTGGTATTCCTCTGGAGTTGAAGCCAGGGACTAACCTCTCATCTCGAGTTGATTTTTGGTCCACGGAGCTCTTTCATGTTGCTACAGTGAACAAAGGATCCCTCTAGCCTGGAAACAGTGTTCTTGGATTTTCTCTGGAGTGCCATGTGGGAAATCAAGGCTCCTTTCATGTGTGATGTGCAACACGGAATTGCTCTGCACGCAGTGTAGGGGAATCGGCCCTCATCTCGCGGCGAGGGGTAAGTCTCATGGTTTTTCTCGAGTTGCGGCGGGAACCTGGGGTATATTCTCGAGTTACGATTTGGATGGCCCTTCCACACACGTGTTTGTTCAGCGACGTCAGGACTCCTGCCTAGTTGCGAGGGAAAACTCGGGATTCTCCTCGAGGCTTGGCAGGGCATTTGGGACGCCTCTCCAGCTGAGGCGGGAGACCAAGGATCCCTTTCCACGTGCCACAGGAATCCTGGGACTCCTATCAAGTTTCACGAGGAGTCAGGCATCGTCTCCTTTGGAGGCACTGATCTCCGCGTACCTCTGGAGTTTTCAAAGGATGTGAGGGCTCCGGTCGCAATGAGGTGGGGAACTAGGTCTTTCTTTGTCGTCTCCACAGGGGATTCAGACATCCTTTCGTCTTGGGAGATGCAAGACGAGCCTGCATTCAAGTCACTGCAGGGATATCCGGCCTTATTTCGCGTCAGGGCAGCGCAGTGTCCATTCCACTTGAGGCCGCTAACTCAGGTTCCCTCTCACATACCTAGAGCTGAGAGAAGCCTCCTCTTGAGGTACTTGTGTTAAGGTGGTGTTCCTCTGGAGTCGAAGCCAGGGACTAACCTCTCATCTCGAGTTGATTTTTGGCCCACGGAGCTCTTTTGTGTTGCTACAGTGACCTGAGGATCCCTCTAGCCTTGAAACAGTGTTCTTGGGGTTTCTCTGGAGTGCCATCAAGGAAATCAAGGCTCCTTTCATGTGTGATGTGCAACACTGAATTGCTCTGCACGCAGTGCATCGGAATCGGGCCTGATCTTGCGGCGAGGGGGAAGTCTCATGGTTTTTCTCGAGTTGCGGCGGGAACCTGGAGTATATTCTCGAGTTACGACGGGGATGGCCCTTCCACACACTTGTTCGTTCAGCGACGATAGGACTCCTGCCTAGTTGTGCGGGACAACTCGGGATTCTCCTCGAGGCTTGGCAGGGCAATTGGGACGCCTCTCCAGCTGAGGCGGGAGACCAAGTGTCCCTTTCCACGTGCCACAGGAATCCTGGGACTCCTATCAAGTTTCATAAGGAGTCAGGCATCGTCTCCTTTGGAGGCGTGGATCTCTGCGTACCTCTGGAGTTATCAAAGGATGTGAGGCCTCCGGTCGCGATGAGGTGGGGAACTAGATCTTTCTCTGTGGTCTCCACTGGGGATTCAGGCATCCTTTCATCTTGGGAGATGCAAGACGAGCCTGCATTCAAGTCACTGCAGTGATATCCGGCCTTATTTCGAGTCAGGGCATCGCGGTGTCCATTCCACTTGAGGCCACAAACTCAGGGTCCCTCTCACATACCTAGAGCTGAGAGAAGCCTCCTCTTGAGGTGCTTGTGGTAAGGTGGTATTCCTCTGGAGTGGAAGCCAGGGACTAACCTCTCATCTCCAGTTGATTTTTGGTCCACGGAGCTGTTTTGTGTTGCTACAGTGACCTCAGGATCCCTCTAGCCTTGAAACAGTGTTCTTGGGGTTTCTCTGGAGTGCCATGTAGGAAATCAAGGCTCCTTTCATGTGTGATGTGCAACACGGAATTGCTCTGCACGCAGTGTAGGGGAATCGGGCCTCATCTCGCGGCGAGGGGTAAGTCTCATGGTTTTTCTCGAGTTGCGGCGGGAACCTGGGCTGTATTTTCGAGTTACGATGGGGATGACCCTTCCACACACGTGTTTGTTCAGCGACGGCAGGACTCCTGCCTAGTTGCGAGGGACAACTCGGGATTCTCCTCGAGGCTTGGCAGGGCAATTGGGACGCCTCTCCAGCTGCGGCGGGAGACCAAGTGTCCCTTTCCACGTGCCAGAGGAATCCTGGGACTCCTATCAAGTTTCACAAGGAGTCAGGCATCGTCTCCTTTGGAGGCAGTGATCTCCGCATACCTCTGGAGTTTTCAAAGGATGTGAGGCCTCCGGTCGCGATGAGGTGGGGAACTAGGTCTTTCTCTGTGGTCTCCACAGGGGATTCAGACATCCTTTCGTCTTGGGAGATGCAAGACGAGCCTGCATTCAAGTCACTGCAGGGATATCCCGCCTTATTTCGAGTCAGGGCATCCCGGTGACCATTGGAACAGAGGCTGCAAACTCAGGGTCCCTCTCACATACCTAGAGCTGAGAGAAGCCTCCTCTTTAGGTGATTGTGGTAAGGTGATATTCCTCTGGCGTCGAAGCCAGGGACTAACCCCTCATCTCGAGTTGATTTTTGGTCCACGGAGCTCTTTCGTGTTGCTACAGTGACCTCAGGATCCCTCTCGCCTTGAAACAGTGTTCTTGGTGTTTCTCTGGGATGCCATCTAGGAAATCAAGGCTCCTTTCATGTGTGATGTGCAACACGGAATTGCTCTGCACGCAGTGCAGGGGAATCGGGCCTCATCTCGCGGCGAGGGGGATGTTTCATGGTTTTTCTCGAAGTGCGGCGGGAACCTGGGGTATATTCTCGAGTTACGACGGGGATGGCCCTTCCACCCACGTGTTTGTTCAGCGACGTCAGGACTCCTGCCTAGTTGCGAGGGACAACTCGGGATTCTCCTCGAGGCTTGGCAGGGCAATTGGGACGCCTCTCCTGCTGAGGCGGGAGACCAAGGGTCCCTTTCCACATGCCACAGGAATCCTGGGACTCCTATCAAGTTTCACAAGGAGTCAGGCATCGTCTCCTTTGGAGGCACTGATCTCTGCGTACCTCTGGAGTTTTCAAAGGATGTGAGGCCTCCGGTCGCGATGAGGTGGGGAACTAGGTCTTTCTCTGTGGTCTCCACAGGGGATTCAGACATCCTTTCGTCTTGGGAGATGCAAGACGAGCCTGCATTCAAGTCACTGCAGGGATACCCGGCCTTATTTCGAGTCAGGGCATCGCGGTGTCCCTTCCACTTGAGGCCGCAAACTCAGGGTCCCTCTCACATACCTAGAACTGAGAGAAGCCTCCTCTTGAGGTGCTTGTGGTAAGGTGGTATGCCTCTGGAGTCGAAGCCAGGGACTAACCTCTCATCTCGAGTTGATTTTTGGTCCACGGAGCTCTTTCGTGTTGCTACAATGACCTCAGGATCCCTCTAGCCTTGAAACAGTGTTCTTGGGGTTTCTCTGGAGTGCCACCAAGGAAATCAAGGCTGCTTTCATGTGTGATGTGCAACACGGAATTGCTCTGCACACAGTGCAGGGGAATCGGGACTCATATCGCGGCGAGGGGGAAGTCTCATGGTTTTTCTTGAGTTGCGGCGGGAACCTGGGGTATATTCTCGAGTTACGACGGGGATGGCCCTTCCAACCACGTGTTTGTTCAGCGACGTCAGGACTCCTGCCTAGTTGCGAGGGACAACTCGGGATTCTCCTCGAGGCTTGGCAGGGCAATTGGGACGCCTCTCCAGCTGAGGCGGGAGACCAAGTGTCCCTTTCCACGTGCACAGGAATCCTGGGACTCCTATCAAGTTTCAGGAGGAGTCAGGCATCGTCTCCTTTGGAGGCACTGATCTCCGCGTACCTCTGAAATTTTCAAAGGATGTGAGGCCTCCGTTCGCGATGAGGTGGGGAAGTATGTCTCTCTCTGTGGTCTCCACAGGGGATTCAGACATTCTTTCGTCTTGAGAGATGCAACACGAGCCTGCATTCAAGTCACTGCAGGGATATCCGGCCTTATTTCGAGTCAGGGCATCGCGATGTCCATTCCACTAGAGACCGCAAACTCAGGGTCCCTCTCACATACCTAGAGCAGAGAGAAGCCTCCTCTTGAGGTGCTTGTGGTAAGGTGGTATTCCTCTGGAGTCGAAGCCAGGGACTAACCTCTCATCTCGAGTTGATTTTTGGTCCACGGAGCTCTTTTGTGTTGCTAGAGTGACCTCAGGATCCCTCTAGCCTTGAAACAGTGTTCTTGGGGTTTCTCTGGAGTGCCATCAAGGAAATCAAAGGTCCTTTCATATGTGATGTGCAACACGGAATTGCTCTGCATGCATTGCAGGGGAATCGGGCCTCATCTCGCGGCGAGGGGGAAGTCTTATGGTTGTTCTCGAATTGCGGCGGGAACCTGGGGTATATTCTCGAGTTACGATGGGGATGGCCCTTCCACCCACGTGTTTGTTCAGCGACGTCAGCACTCCTGCCTAGTTGCGAGGGACAACTGGCGATTCTCCTCGAGGCTTGGCAGGGCAATTGGGACGCCTCTCCAGCTGAGGCGGGAGACCAAGGGTCCCTTTCCACGTGCCACAGGAATCCTGGGACTCCTATCAAGTTTCACGAGGAGTCAGGCATCGTCTCCTTTGGAGGCACTGATCTCCGCGTACCTCTGGAATTTTCAAAGGATGTGAGGCCTCCGGTCGCCATGAGGTGGGAAACTAGGTCTTTCTCTGTGGTCTCCAGAGGGGATTCAGACATTCTTTCATCTTGGGAGATGCAAGACGAGCCTGCATTCAAGTCACTGCAGGGATATCCGGCCTTATTTCGCGTCAGGGCATCGCAGTGTCCATTCCACTTGAGGCCGCAAACTCAGGGTCCCTCTCACATACCTAGAGCTGAGAGAAGCCTCCTCTTGAGGTTCTTGTGGTAAGGTGATGTTCCTCTGGAGTCGAAGCCAGGGACTAACCTCTCATCTCGAGTTGATTCTTGGTCCACGGAGCTCTTTCGTGTTGCTACAGTGACCTCAGGATTCCTCTAGCCTTGAAACAGTGTTCTTGGGGAGTCTCTGGAGTGCCATCAAGGAAATTAAGACTCCTTTCATGTGTGATGTGCAACACGGAATTGCTCTGCACGCAGTGCAGGGGAATCGGGCCTCATCTCGGGGCGAGGGGGAAGTCTCATGGTTTTTCTCGAGTTGCGGCGGGAACCTGGAATATATTCTCGGGTTATGACGGGGATGGCCCTTCAAGCCACGTGTTTGTTCAGCGACGTCAGGACTCCTGCCTAGTTGCGAGGGACAACTCGGGATTCTCCTCGAGGCTTGGCAGGGCAATTGGGACGCCTCTCCAGCTGAGGCGGGAGACCAAGGGTCCCTTTCCACGTGCCACAGGAATCCTGGTACTCCTATCAAGTTTCACAAGGAGTCAGGCATCGTCTCCTTTGGAGGCACTGATCTCCACGTACCTCTTGAATTTTCAAAGGATGTGAGGCCTCCGGTCGCGATGAGGTGGGAAACTAGGTCTTTCTCTGTGGTCTCCACTGGGGATTCAGGCATCCTTTCATCTTGGGAGATGCAAGACGAGCCTGCATTCAAGTCACTGCAGTGATATCCGGCCTTATTTCGAGTCAGGGCATCGCGGTGTCCATTCCACTTGAGGCCACAAACTCAGGGTCCCTCTCACATACCTAGAGCTGAGAGAAGCCTCCTCTTGAGGTGCTTGTGGTAAGGTGGTATTCCTCTGGAGTGGAAGCCAGGGACTAACCTCTCATCTCGAGTTGATTTTTGGTCCACGGAGCTGTTTTGTGTTGCTACAGTGACCTCAGGATCCCTCTAGCCTTGAAACAGTGTTCTTGGGGTTTCTCTGGAGTGCCATGTAGGAAATCAAGGCTCCTTTCATGTGTGATGTGCAACACGGAATTGCTCTGCACGCAGTGTAGGGGAATCGGGCCTCATTTCGCGGCGAGGGGTAAGTCTCATGGTTTTTCTCGAGTTGCGGCGGGAACCTGGGCTGTATTTTCGAGTTACGATGGGGATGACCCTTCCACACACGTGTTTGTTCAGCGACGGCAGGACTCCTGCCTAGTTGCGAGGGACAACTCGGGATTCTCCTCGAGGCTTGACAGGGCAATTGGGACGCCTCTCCAGCTGAGGCGGGAGACCAAGTGTCCCTTTCCACGTGCCAGAGGAATCCTGGGACTCCTATCAAGTTTCACAAGGAGTCAGGCATCGTCTCCTTTGGAGGCACTGATCTCCGCGTACCTCTGGAGTTTTCAAAGGATGTGAGGCCTCCGGTCGCGATGAGGTGGGGAACTAGGTCTTTCTCTGTGGTCTCCACAGGGGATTCAGACAACCTTTCGTCTTGGGAGATGCAAGACGAGCCTGCATTCAAGTCTCTGCAGGGATATCCGGCCTTATTTCGAGTCAGGGCATCCCGGTGACCATTGGAACAGAGGCTGCAAACTCAGGGTCCCTCTCACATACCTAGAGCTGAGAGAAGCCTCCTCTTTAGGTGATTGTGGTAAGGTGATATTCCTCTGGCGTCGAAGCCAGGGACTAACCCCTCATCTCGAGTTGATTTTTGGTCCACGGAGCTCTTTCGTGTTGCTACAGTGACCTCAGGATCCCTCTCGCCTTGAAACAGTGTTCTTGGTGTTTCTCTGGGATGCCATCTAGGAAATCAAGGCTCCTTTCATGTGTGATGTGCAACACGGAATTGCTCTGCACGCAGTGCAGGGGAATCGGGCCTCATCTCGTGGCGAGGGGGAAGTTTCATGGTTTTTCTCGAAGTGCGGCGGGAACCTGGGGTATATTCTCGAGTTACGACGGGGATGGCCCTTCCACCCACGTGTTTGTTCAGCGACGTCAGGACTCCTGCCTAGTTGCGAGGGACAACTCGGGATTCTCCTCGAGGCTTGGCAGGGCAATTGGGACGCCTCTCCAGCTGAGGCGGGAGACCAAGGGTCCCTTTCCACATGCCACAGGAATCCTGGGACTCCTATCAAGTTTCACAAGGAGTCAGGCATCGTCTCCTTTGGAGGCACTGATCTCTGCGTACCTCTGGAGTTTTCAAAGGATGTGAGGTCTCCGGTCGCGATGAGGTGGGGAACTAGGTCTTTCTCTGTGGTCTCCACAGGGGATTCAGACATCCTTTCGTCTTGGGAGATGCAAGACGAGCCTGCATTCAAGTCACTGCAGGGATACCCGGCCTTATTTCGAGCCAGGGCATCGCGGTGTCCCTTCCACTTGAGGCCGCAAACTCAGGGTCCCTCTCACATACCTAGAACTGAGAGAAGCCTCCTCTTGAGGTGCTTGTGGTAAGGTGGTATTCCTCTGGAGTCGAAGCCAGGGACTAATCTCTCATCTCGAGTTGATTTTTGGTCCACGGAGCTCTTTCGTGTTGCTACAGTGACCTCAGGATCCCTCTAGCCTTGAAACAGTGTTCTTTGGGTTTTTCTGGAGTGCCATCAAGGAAATCAAGGCTCCTTTCATATGTGATGTGCAACACGGAATTGCTCTGCATGCGGTGCAGGGGAATCGGGCCTCATCTCGCGGCGAGGGGGAAGTCTCATGGTTTTTCTCGAGTTGCGGCGGGAACCTGGGGTATATTCTCGAGTTACGACGGGGATGGCCCTTCCACCCAAGTGTTTGTTCAGCGACGACAGGACTCCTGCCTAATTGCGAGGGACAACTCGCGATTCTCCTCGAGACTTGGTAGGGCAATTGGGACGCCTGTCCAGCTGAGGCGGGAGACCAAGGGTCCCTTTCCACGTGCCACAGGAATCCTGGGACTCCTATCAAGTTTCACGAGGAGTCAGGCATCGTCTCCTTTGGAGGCACTGATCTCCGCGTACCTCTGGAGTTTTCAAAGAATGTGAGGCCTCCGGTCCTCATGAGCTGCGGACTAGGTCTTTCTCTGTGGTCTCCACAGAGGATTCAGACATCCTTTCATCTTGGGAGATGCAAGACGAGCCTGCATTCAAGTCACTGCAGGGATATCCGGCCTTATTTCGAGTCAGGGCATCGTGGTGTCCATTCCACTTGAGGCCGCAAACTCAGCACATAGCTAGAGCTGAGAGAAGCCTCGACTTGAGGTGCTTGTGGTAAGGTGGTATTCCTCTTGAGTCGAAGCCAGGGACTAACCTCTCATCTCGAGTTGATTTTTGGTCCACGGAGCTCTTTCTTGTTGCTACAGTGACCTCAGGATCCCTCTAGCCTTGAAACAGTGTTCTTGGGGTTTCTCTGGAGTGCCATCAAGGAAATCAAGGCTCCTTTCATATGTGATGTGCAACACGGAATTGCTCTGCATGCAGTGCAGGGGAATCGGGCCTCATCTCGCGGCGAGGGGGAAGTCTCATGGTTTTTCTCGAGTTGCGGCGGGAACCTGGGGTATATTCTCGAGTTACGATGGGGATGGCCCTTCCACCCACGTGTTTGTTCAGCGACGTCAGGACTCCTGCCTAGTTGCGAGGGACAACTGGCGATTCTCCTCGAGGCTTGGCAGGGCAATTGGGACGCCTCTCCAGCTGAGGCGGGAGACCAAGGGTCCCTTTCCACGTGCCACAGGAATCCTGGGACTCCTATCAAGTTTCACGAGGAGTCAGGCATCGTCTCCTTTGGAGGCACTGATCTCCGCGTACCTCTGGAATTTTCAAAGGATGTGAGGCCTCCGGTCGCCATGAGGTGGGAAACTAGGTCTTTCTCTGTGGTCTCCACAGGGGATTCAGACATTCGTTCATCTTGGGAGATGCAAGACGAGCCTGCATTCCAGTCACTGCAGGGATATCCGCCCTTATTTCGCGTCAGGGCATCACAGTGTCCATTCCACTTGAGGCCGCAAAATCAGGGTCCCTCTCACATACCTAGAGCTGAGAGAAGCCTCCTCTTGAGGTGCTTGTGGTAAGGTGATGTTCCTCTGGAGTCGAAGCCAGGGACTAACCTCTCATCTCGAGTTGATTCTTGGTCCACGGAGCTCTTTCGTGTTGCTTCAGTGACCTCAGGATTCCTCTAGCCTTGAAACAGTGTTCTTTGGGAGTCTCTGGAGTGCCATCAAGGAAATTAAGACTCCTTTCATGTGTGATGTGCAACACGGAATTGCTCTGCACGCAGTGCAGGGGAATCGGGCCTCATCTCGGGGCGACGGGGAAGTCTCATGGTTTTTCTCGAGTTGCGGCGGGAACCTGGAATATATTCTCGGGTTATGACGGGGATGGCCCTTCAAGCCACGTGTTTGTTCAGCGACGTCAGGACTCCTGCCTATTTGCGAGGGACAACTCGGGATTCTCCTCGAGGCTTGGCAGGGCAATTGGGACGCCTCTCCAGCTGAGGCGGGAGACCAAGGGTCCCTTTCCATGTGCCACAGGAATCCTGGGACTCCTATCAAGTTTCACGAGGAGTCAGGCATCGTCTCCTTTGGAGGCACTGATCTCCGTGTACCTCTGGAGTTTTCAAAGGATGTGAGGCCTCCGGTCGCGATGAGGTGGGGAACTAGATCTTTCTCTGAGGTCTCCACAGGGGATTCAGACATCCTTTTTTCCTGGGAGATGCAAGACGAGTCTGCATTCAAGTCACTGCAGGGATATCCGGCCTTATTTCGAGTCAGGGCATCGCGGTGTCCATTCGACTTGAGGCCGCAAACTCAGGGTCCCTCTCACATACCTAGAGCTGAGAGAAGCCTCCTCTTGAGGTACTTGTGTTAAGGTGGTATTCCTCTGGAGTCGAAGCCAGGGACTATCCTCTCATCTCGAGTTGATTTTTGGGCCACGGAGCTCTTTCGTGTGGGTACAGTGACCTCAGGATCCCTCTAGCCTTGAAACAGTGTTCTTGGGGTTTCTCTGGAGTGCCATCAAGGAAATCAAGGCTCCTTTCATGTGTGATGTGCAACACGGAATTGCTCTGCACGCAGTGCAGGGGAATCAGGCCTCATCTCGCGGCGAGGGGGAAGTCTCATGGTTTTTCTCGAGTTGCGGCGGGAACCTGGGGTATATTCTCGAGTTACGACGGGGATGGCCCTTCCACCCACGTGTTTGTTCAGCGACGTCAGAACGCCTGCCTAGTTGCGAGGGACAACTCGGGATTCTCCTCGAGGCTTGGCAGGGCAATTGGGACGCCTCTCCAGCTGAGGCGGGAGACCAAGGGTCCCTTTCAACGTGGCACAGGAATCCTGGGACTCCTATCAAATTCCACGAGGAGTCAGGCATCGTCTCCTTTGGAGGCACTGATCTCCGCGTACCTCTGGAGTTTTCAAAGGATGTGAGGCCTCCGGTCGCGATGAGGTGGGGAACTAGGTCTTTTTCTGTGGTCTCCACAGGGGATTCAGACATCCTTTCGTCTTGGGAGATGCAAGACGAGCCTGCATTCAAGTCACTGCAGGGATATCCGGCCTTATTTCGAGTCAGGGCATTGCGGTGTCCATTCCACTTGAGGCCGCAAACTCAGCACATATCTAGAGCTGAGAGAAGCCTCCTCTTGAGGTGCTTGAGGTAAGGTGGTATTCCTCTGGAGTCGAAGCCAGGGACTAACCTCTCATCTCGAGTTGATTTTTGGTCCACGGAGCTCTTTCGTGTGGCTACAGTGACCTCAGGATCCCTCTAGCCTTGAAACAGTGTTCTTGGGGTTTCTCTGGAGTGCAACCAAGGAAATCAAGGCTCCTTTCATGTGTGATGTGCAACACGGAGTTGCTCTGCATGCAGTGCAGGGGAAACGGGCCTCATCTCACGGCGAGGGGGAAGTCTCATGGTTTTTCTCGAGTTGCGGCGGGAACCTGGGGTATATTCTCGAGTTACAACGGGGATGGCCCTTCCACACACGTGTTTGTTCAGCGACGTCAGGACTCCTGCCTAGTTGCGAGGGACAACTCGGGATTCTCCTCGAGGCTTGGCAGGGCAATTGGGACGCCTCTCCAGCTGAGGCGGGAGACCAAGGGTCCCTTTCCACATGCCACAGGAATCCTGGGACTCCTATCAAGTTTCACGAGGAGTCAGGCATCGTCTCCTTTGGAGGCACTGATCTCCGCGTACCTCTGAAGTTTTCAAAGGATGTGAGGCCTCCGGTCGCGATGAGGTGGGGAACTAGGTCTTTCTCTGTGGTCTCCACAGGGGATTCAGACATCCTTTCGTCTTGGGAGATGCAAGCCGAGCCTGCATTCAAGTCACTGCAGGGATATCCGGCCTTATTTCGAATCAGGGCATCGTGGTGTCCATTCCACTTGAGGCCGCAAACTCAGGGTTCCTCTCACATACCTAGAGCTGAGAGAAGCCTCCTCTTGAGGTGCTTGTTGTAAGGTGATGTTCCTCTGGAGTCGAAGCTAGGGACTAACCTCTCATCTCGAGTTGATTTTTGGTCCACGGAGCTCTTTCGTGTTGCTACAGTGACCTCAGAATCCCTCTAGCCTTGAAACAGTGTTCTTGGGGTTTCTCTGGAGTGCAACCAAGGAAATCAAGGCTCCTTTCATGTGTGATGTGCAACACGGAATTGCTCTGCACGCAGTGCAGGGGTATCGGGCCTCATCTCGCGGCGAGGGGGAAGTCTCATGGTTTTTCTCGAGTTGCGGCGGGAACCTGGGCTATATTATCGAGTTACGACTGGGATGGCCCTTCCACACACGTGTTTCTTCAGCGACGTCAGGACTCTTGCCTAGTTGCGAGGGACTACTCGGGATTCTCCTCGAGGCGTGGCAGGGCAATTGGGACGCCTCTCCAGATGAGGCGGGAGACCAAGGGTCCCTTTCCATGTGCCACAGGAATCCTGGGACTCCTATCAAGTTTCACAAGGAGTCAGGCTTCGTCTCCTTTGGAGGCACTGATCTCCGCGTACCTCTGGAGTTTTCAAAGGATGTGAGGCCTCCGGTCGCGATGAGGTGGGGAACTAGGTCTTTCTCTGTGGTCTTCACAGGGGATTCAGACATCCTTTCATCTTGGGAGATGCAAGACGAGCCTGCATTCAAGTCACTGCAGGGATATCCGGCCTTATTTCGAGTCAGGGCATCGCGGTGTCCATTCCACTTGAGGCCGCAAACTCAGGGTCCGTCTCACATATCTAGAGCTGAGAGAAGCCTCCTCTTGAGGTGCTTGAGGTAAGGTGGTATTCCTCTGGAGTCGAAGCCAGGGACTAACCTCTCATCTCGAGTTGATTTTTGGTCCACGGAGCTCTTTCGTGTGGCTACAGTGACCTCAGGATCCCTCTAGCCTTGAAACAGTGTTCTTGGGGTTTCTCTGGAGTGCCATCAAGGAAATCAAGGCTCCTTTCATGTGTGATGTGCAACACGGAATTGCTCTGCACGCAGTGCAGGGGAATCGGTCCTCATCTCGCGGCGAGGGGGAAGTCTCATGGTTTTTTTCGAGTTGCGGCGGGAACCTTGGGTATATTCTCGAGTTACGACGGGGATGGCCCTCCCACCCACGTATTTGTTCAGCGACGTCAGGACTCCTGCCTAGTTGCGAGGGACAACTCGGGATTCTCCTCGAGGCTTGGCAGGTCAATTGGGACCCCTCTCCAGCTGAGGCGGGAGACCAAGTGTCCCTTTCCACGTGCCACAGGAATCCTGGGACTCCTATCAAGTTTCACGAGGAGTCAGGCATCGTCTCCTTTGGAGGCACTGATCTCCGCGTACCTCTGAAGTTTTCAAAGGATGTGACGACTCCGGTCGCGATGAGGTAGGGAACTAGGTCTTTCTCTGTGGTCTCCACAGGGGATTCAGACATCCTTTCGTCTTGGGAGATGCAAGACGAGCCTGCATTCAAGTCACTGCAGGGATATCCGGCCTTATTTCGAGTCAGGGCATCGCGGTGTCCATTCCACTTGAGGCCGCAAACTCAGGTTCCCTCTCACATACCTAGAGCTGAGAGAAGCCTCCTCTTGAGGTGCTTGTGGTTAGGTGGTATTCCTCTGGAGTTGAAGCCAGGGACTAACCTCTCATCTCGAGTTGATTTTTGGTCCACGGAGCTCTTTCATGTTGCTACAGTGAACAAAGGATCCCTCTAGCCTGGAAACAGTGTTCTTGGATTTTCTCTGGAGTGCCATCAAGGAAATCAAGGCTCCTTTCATGTGTGATGTGCAACACGGAATTGCTCTGCACTCAGTGCAGGGGAATCGGTCCTCATCTCGCGGCGAGGGGGAAGTCTCATGGTTTTTTTCGAGTTGCGGCGGGAACCTGGGGTATATTCTCGAGTTACGACGGGGATGGCCCTCCCACCCACGTATTTGTTCAGCGACGTCAGGACTCCTGCCTAGTTGCGAGGGACAACTCGGGATTCTCCTCGAGGCTTGGCAGGTCAATTGGGACCCCTCTCCAGCTGAGGCGGGAGACCAAGTGTCCCTTTCCACGTGCCACAGGAATCCTGGGACTCCTATCAAGTTTCACGAGGAGTCAGGCATCGTTTCCTTTGGAGGCACTGATCTCCGCGTACCTCTGAAGTTTTCAAAGGATGTGATGACTCCGGTCGCGATGAGGTAGGGAACTAGGTCTTTCTCTGTGGTCTCCACAGGGGATTCAGACATCCTTTCGTCTTGGGAGATGCAAGACGAGCCTGCATTCAAGTCACTGCAGGGATATCCGGCCTTATTTCGAGTCAGGGCATCGCGGTGTCCATTCCACTTGAGGCCGCAAACTCAGGTTCCCTCTCACATATCTAGAGCTGAGAGAAGCCTCCTCTTGAGGTGCTTGTGGTTAGGTGGTATTCCTCTGGAGTTGAAGCCAGGGACTAACCTCTCATCTCGAGTTGATTTTTGGTCCACGGAGCTCTTTCATGTTGCTACAGTGAACAAAGGATCCCTCTAGCCTGGAAACAGTGTTCTTGGATTTTCTCTGGAGTGCCATCAAGGAAATCAAGGCTCCTTTCATGTGTGATGTGCAACACGGAATTGCTCTGCACTCAGTGCAGGGGAATCGGGCCTCATCTCTCGGCGAGGGGGAAGTCTCATGGTTTTTCTCGAGTTGCGGCGGGAACCTGGGGTATATTCTCGAGTTACGACGGGGATGGCCCTTCCACCCACGTATTTGTTCAGCGACGTCAGGACTCCTGCCTAGTTGCGAGGGACAACTCGGGATTCTCCTCGAGGCTTGGCAGGGCAATTGGGACGCCTCTCCAGCTGAGGCGGGAGACCAAGGGTCCCTTTCCACGTGCCACAGGAATCCTGGGACTCCTATCAAGTTTCACGAGGAGTCAGGCATCGTCTCCTTTGGAGGCACTGATCTCCGCGTACCTCTGGAGTTTTCAAAGGATGTGAGGGCTCCGGTCACGATGAGGTGGGGAACTAGGTCTTTCTCTGTGGTCTCCACAGGGGATTCAGACATCCTTTCGTCTTGGGAGATGCAAGACGAGCCTGCATTCAAGTCACTGCAGGGATATCCGGCATTATTTCGAGTCAGGGCATCGCGGTGTCCATTCCACTTGAGGCCGCAAACTCAGGGTCCCTCTCACATACCTAGAGCTGAGAGAAGCCTCCTCTTGAGGTACTTGTGTTAAGGTGGTGTTCTTCTGGAGTCGAAGCCAGGGACTAACCTCTCATCTCGAGTTGATTTTTGGCCCACGGAGCTCTTTTGTGTTGCTACAGTGACCTGAGGATCCCTCTAGCCTTGAAACAGTGTTCTTGGGGTTTCTCTGGAGTGCCATCAAGGAAATCAAGGCTCCTTTCATGTGTGATGTGCAACACTGAATTGCTCTGCACGCAGTGCAGCGGAATCGGGCCTGATCTTGCGGCGAGGGGGAAGTCTCATGGTTTTTCTCGAGTTGCGGCGGGAACCTGGAGTATATTCTCGAGTTACGACGGGGATGGCCCTTCCACACACTTGTTCGTTCAGCGACGATAGGACTCCTGCCTAGTTGGGCGGGACAACTCGGGATTCTCCTCGAGGCTTGGCAGGGCAATTGGGACGCCTCTCCAGCTGAGGCGGGAGACCAAGTGTCCCTTTCCACGTGCCACAGGAATCCTGGGACTCCTATCAAGTTTCATGAGGAGTCAGGCATCGTCTCCTTTGGTGCGTGGATCTCTGCGTACCTCTGGAGTTATCAAAGGATGTGAGGCCTCCGGTCGCGATGAGGTGGGGAACTAGGTCTTTCTCTGTGGTCTCCACTGGGGATTCAGGCATCCTTTCATCTTGGGAGATGCAAGACGAGCCTGCATTCAAGTCACTGCAGTGATATCCGGCCTTATTTCGAGTCAGGGCATCGCGGTGTCCATTCGACTTGAGGCCGCAAACTCAGAGTCCCTCTCACATACCTAGAGCTGAGAGAAGCCTCCTCTTGAGGTGCTTGTGGTAAGGTGGTATTCCTCTGGAGTGGAAGCCAGGGACTAACCTCTCATCTCGAGTTGATTTTTGGTCCACGGAGCTGTTTTGTGTTGCTACAGTGACCTCAGGATCCCTCTAGCCTTGAAACAGTGTTCTTGGGGTTTCTCTGGAGTGCCATGTAGGAAATCAAGGCTCCTTTCATGTGTGATGTGCAACACGGAATTGCTCTGCACGCAGTGTAGGGGAATCGGGCCTCATCTCGCGGCGAGGGGTAAGTCTCATGGTTTTTCTCGAGTTGCGGCGGGAACCTGGGGTATATTCTCGAGTTACGATTTGGATGGCCCTTCCACACACGTGTTTGTTCAGCGACGTCAGGACTCCTGCCTAGTTGCGAGGGAAAACTCGGGATTCTCCTCGAGGCTTGGCAGGGCATTTGGGACGCCTCTCCAGCTGAGGCGGGAGACCAAGGATCCCTTTCCACGTGCCACAGGAATCCTGGGACTCCTATCAAGTTTCACGAGGAGTCAGGCATCGTCTCCTTTGGAGGCACTGATCTCCGCGTACCTCTGGAGTTTTCAAAGGATGTGAGGGCTCCGGTCGCGATGAGGTGGGGAACTAGGTCTTTCTCTGTGGTCTCCACAGGGGATTCAGACATCCTTTCGTCTTGGGAGATGCAAGACGAGCCTGCATTCAAGTCACTGCAGGGATATCCGGCCTTATTTCGCGTCAGGGCAGCGCAGTGTCCATTCCACTTGAGGCCGCTAACTCAGGTTCCCTCTCACATACCTAGAGCTGAGAGAAGCCTCCTCTTGAGGTACTTGTGTTAAGGTGGTGTTCCTCTGGAGTCGAAGCCAGGGACTAACCTCTCATCTCGAGTTGATTTTTGGCCCACGGAGCTCTTTTGTGTTGCTACAGTGACCTGAGGATCCCTCTAGCCTTGAAACAGTGTTCTTGGGGTTTCTCTGGAGTGCCATCAAGGAAATCAAGGCTCCTTTCATGTGTGATGTGCAACACTGAATTGCTCTGCACGCAGTGCAGCGGAATCGGGCCTGATCTTGCGGCGAGGGGGAAGTCTCATGGTTTTTCTCGAGTTGCGGCGGGAACCTGGAGTATATTCTCGAGTTACGAAGGGGATGGCCCTTCCACACACTTGTTCGTTCAGCGACGATAGGACTCCTGCCTAGTTGCGAGGGACAACTCGGGATTCTCCTCGAGGCTTGGCAGGGCAATTGGGACGCCTCTCCAGCTGAGGCGGGAGACCAAGTGTCCCTTTCCACGTGCCACAGGAATCCTGGGACTCCTATCAAGTTTCATAAGGAGTCAGGCATCGTCTCCTTTGGAGGCGTGGATCTCTGCGTACCTCTGGAGTTATCAAAGGATGTGAGGCCTCCGGTCGCGATGAGGTGGGGAACTAGGTCTTTCTCTGTGGTCTCCACTGGGGATTCAGGCATCCTTTCATCTTGGGAGATGCAATACGAGCCTGCATTCAAGTCACTGCAGTGATATCCGGCCTTATTTCGAGTCAGGGCATGGCGGTGTCCATTCCACTTGAGGCCACAAACTCAGGGTCCCTCTCACATACCTAGAGCTGAGAGAAGCCTCCTCTTGAGGTGCTTGTGGTAAGGTGGTATTCCTCTGGAGTGGAAGCCAGGGACTAACCTCTCATCTCGAGTTGATTTTTGGTCCACGGAGCTGTTTTGTGTTGCTACAGTGACCTCAGGATCCCTCTAGCCTTGAAACAGTGTTCTTGGGGTTTCTCTGGAGTGCCATGTAGGAAATCAAGGCTCCTTTCATGTGTGATGTGCAACACGGAATTGCTCTGCACGCAGTGTAGGGGAATCGGGCCTCATCTCGCGGCGAGGGGTAAGTCTCATGGTTTTTCTCGAGTTGCGGCGGGAACCTGGGCTGTATTTTCGAGTTACGATGGGGATGACCCTTCCACACACGTGTTTGTTCAGCGACGGCAGGACTCCTGCCTAGTTGCGAGGGACAACTCGGGATTCTCCTCGAGGCTTGGCAGGGCAATTGGGACGCCTCTCCAGCTGAGGCGGGAGACCAAGTGTCCCTTTCCACGTGCCAGAGGAATCCTGGGACTCCTATCAAGTTTCACAAGGAGTCAGGCATCGTCTCCTTTGGAGGCACTGATCTCCGCGTACCTCTGGAGTTTTCAAAGGATGTGAGGCCTCCGGTCGCGATGAGGTGGGGAACTAGGTCTTTCTCTGTGGTCTCCACAGGGGATTCAGACATCCTTTCGTCTTGGGAGATGCAAGACGAGCCTGCATTCAAGTCTCTGCAGGGATATCCGGCCTTATTTCGAGTCAGGGCATCCCGGTGACCATTGGAACAGAGGCTGCAAACTCAGGGTCCCTCTCACATACCTAGAGCTGAGAGAAGCCTCCTCTTTAGGTGATTGTGGTAAGGTGATATTCCTCTGGCGTCGAAGCCAGGGAATAACCCCTCATCTCGAGTTGATTTTTGGTCCACGGAGCTCTTTCGTGTTGCTACAGTGACCTCAGGATCCCTCTCGCCTTGAAACAGTGTTCTTGGTGTTTCTCTGGGATGCCATCTAGGAAATCAAGGCTCCTTTCATGTGTGATGTGCAACACGGAATTGCTCTGCACGCAGTGCAGGGGAATCGGGCCTCATCTCGCGGCGAGGGGGAAGTTTCATGGTTTTTCTCGAAGTGCGGCGGGAACCTGGGGTATATTCTCGAGTTACGACGGGGATGGCCCTTCCACCCACGTGTTTGTTCAGCGACGTCAGGACTCCTGCCTAGTTGCGAGGGACAACTCGGGATTCTCCTCGAGGCTTGGCAGGGCAATTGGGACGCCTCTCCAGCTGAGGCGGGAGACCAAGGGTCCCTTTCCACATGCCACAGGAATCCTGGGACTCCTATCAAGTTTCACAAGGAGTCAGGCATCGTCTCCTTTGGAGGCACTGATCTCTGCGTACCTCTGGAGTTTTCAAAGGATGTGAGGCCTCCGGTCGCGATGAGGTGGGGAACTAGGTCTTTCTCTGTGGTCTCCACAGGGGATTCAGACATCCTTTCGTCTTGGGAGATGCCAGACGAGCCTGCATTCAAGTCACTGCAGGGATACCCGGCCTTATTTCGAGCCAGGGCATCGCGGTGTCCCTTCCACTTAAGGCCGCAAACTCAGGGTCCCTCTCACATACCTAGAACTGAGAGAAGCCTCCTCTTGAGGTGCTTGTGGTAAGGTGGTATTCCTCTGGAGTCGAAGCCAGGGACTAACCTCTCATCTCGAGTTGATTTTTGGTCCACGGAGCTCTTTCGTGTTGCTACAGTGACCTCAGGATCCCTCTAGCCTTGAAACAGTGTTCTTTGGGTTTCTCTGGAGTGCCATCAAGGAAATCAAGGCTCCTTTCATATGTGATGTGCAACACGGAATTGCTCTGCATGCAGTGCAGGGGAATCGGGCCTCATCTCGCGGCGAGGGGGAAGTCTCATGGTTTTTCGCGAGTTGCGGCGGGAACCTGGGGTATATTCTCGAGTTACGACGGGGATGGCCCTTCCACCCAAGTGTTTGTTCAGCGACGACAGGACTCCTGCCTAATTGCGAGGGACAACTCGCGATTCTCCTCGAGACTTGGCAGGGCAATTGGGACGCCTGTCCAGCTGAGGCGGGAGACCAAGGGTCCCTTTCCACGTGCCACAGGAATCCTGGGACTCCTATCAAGTTTCACGAGGAGTCAGGCATCGTCTCCTTTGGAGGCACTGATCTCCGCGCACCTCTGGAGTTTTCAAAGGATGTGAGGCCTCCGGTCCTCATGAGGTGCGGACTAGGTCTTTCTCTGTGGTCTACACAGAGGATTCAGACATCCTTTCATCTTGGGAGATGCAAGACGAGCCTGCATTCAAGTCACTGCAGCGATATCCGGCCTTATTTCGAGTCAGGGCATCGCGGTGTCCATTCCACTTGAGGCCGCAAACTCAGCACATAGCTAGAGCTGAGAGAAGCCTCGTCTTGAGGTGCTTGTGGTAAGGTGGTATTCCTCTTGAGTCGAAGCCAGGGACTAACCTCTCATCTCGAGTTGATTTTTGGTCCACGGAGCTCTTTCTTGTTGCTACAGTGACCTCAGGATCCCTCTAGCCTTGAAACAGTGTTCTTGGGGTTTCTCTGGAGTGCCATCAAGGAAATCAAGGCTCCTTTCATATGTGATGTGCAACACGGAATTGCTCTGCATGCAGTGCAGGGGAATCGGGCCTCATCTCGCGGCGAGGGGGAAGTCTCATGGATTTTCTCGAGTTGCGGCGGGAACCTGGGGTATATTCTCGAGTTACGATGGGGATGGCCCTTCCACCCACGTGTTTGTTCAGCGACGTCAGGACTCCTGCCTAGTTGCGAGGGACAACTGGCGATTCTCCTCGAGGCTTGGCAGGGCAATTGGGACGCCTCTCCAGCTGAGGCGGGAAACCAAGGGTCCCTTTCCAGGTGCCACAGGAATCCTGGGACTCCTATCAAGTTTCACGAGGAGTCAGGCATCGTCTCCTTTGGAGGCACTGATCTCCGCGTACCTCTGGAATTTTCAAAGGATGTGAGGCCTCCGGTCGCCATGAGGTGGGAAACTAGGTCTTTCTCTGTGGTCTCCACAGGGGATTCAGACATTCGTTCATCTTGGGAGATGCAAGACGAGCCTGCATTCAAGTCACTGCAGGGATATCCGGCCTTATTTCGAGTCAGGGCATTGCGGTGTCCATTCCACTTGAGGCCGCAAACTCAGCACATAGCTAGAGCTGAGAGAAGCCTCCTCTTGAGGTGCTTGTGGTAAGGTGGTATTCCTCTGGAGTCGAAGCCAGGGACTAACCTCTCATCTCGAGTTGATTTTTGGTCCACGGAGCTCTTTCGTGTGGCTACAGTGACCTCAGGATCCCTCTAGCCTTGAAACAGTGTTCTTGGGGTGTCTCTGGAGTGCCATCAAGGAAATCAAGGCTCCTTTCCTGTGTGATGTGCAACACGGAGTTGCTCTGCATGCAGTGCAGGGGAAACGGGCCTCATCTCACGGCGAGGGGGAAGTCTCATGGTTTTTCTCGAGTTGCGGCGGGAACCTGGGGTATATTCTCGAGTTACAACGGGGATGGCCCTTCCACACACGTGTTTGTTCAGCGACGTCAGGACTCCTGCCTAGTTGCGAGGGACAACTCGGGTTTCTCCTCGAGGCTTGGCAGGGCAATTGGGACGCCTCTGCAGCTGAGGTGGGAGACCAAGGGTCCCTTTCCACATGCCACAGGAATCCTGGGACTCCTATCAAGTTTCACGAGGAGTCAGGCATCGTCTCCTTTGGAGGCACTGATCTCCGCGTACTTCTGAAGTTTTCAAAGGATGTGAGGCCTCCGGTCGCGATGAGGTGGGGAACTAGGTCTTTCTCTGTGGTCTCCACAGGGGATTCAGACATCCTTTCGTCTTGGGAGATGCAAGACGAGCCTGCATTCAAGTCACTGCAGGGATATCCGGCCTTATTTCGAGTCAGGGCATCGCGGTGTCCATTCCACTTGAGGCCGCAAACTCAGGGTTCCTCTCACATACCTAGAGCTGAGAGAAGCCTCCTCTTGAGGTGCTTGTGGTTAGGTGGTATTCCTCTGGAGTTGAAGCCAGGGACTAACCTCTCATCTCGAGTTGATTTTTGGTCCACGGAGCTCTTTCATGTTGCTACAGTGAACAAAGGATCCCTCTAGCCTGGAAACAGTGTTCTTGGATTTTCTCTGGAGTGCCATCAAGGAAATCAAGGCTCCTTTCATGTGTGATGTGCAACACGGAATTGCTCTGCACTCAGTGCAGGGGAATTGGGCCTCATCTCTCGGCGAGGGGGAAGTCTCATGGTTTTTCTCGAGTTGCGGCGGGAACCTGGGGTATATTCTCGAGTTACGACGGGGATGGCCCTTCCACCCACGTATTTGTTCAGCGACGTCAGGACTCCTGCCTAGTTGCGAGGGACAACTCGGGATTCTCCTCGAGGTTTGGCAGGGCAATTGGGACGCCTCTCCAGCTGAGGCGGGAGACCAAGGGTCCCTTTCCACGTGCCACAGGAATCCTGGGACTCCTATCAAGTTTCACGAGAAGTCAGGCATCGTCTCCTTTGGAGACACTGATCTCCGCGTACCTCTGGAGTTTTCAAAGGATGTTACGCCTCAGGTCGCATGAGGTGGGGAACTAGGTCTTTCTCTGTGGTCTCCACAGGAGATTCAGACATGCTTTCGTCTTGGGAGATGCAAGACGAGCCTGCATTCAAGTCACTGCAGGGATATCCGGCCTTATATCCTCAGTGCATCACGGTGTCCATTCCACTTGAGGCCGCAAACTCAGGGTCCCTTTCACACACCTAGAGCTGAGAGAAGCCTCCTCTTGAGGTGCTTGTGGTAAGGTGGTATTCCTCTGGAGTCGAAGCCAGGGACTAACCTCTCATCTCGAGTTGATTTGTGGTCCACGGAGCTCTTTCGTGTTGCTACAGTGACCTCAGGATCCTTCTAGCGTTGAAACAGTGTTCTTGGGGTTTCTCTGGAGTGCCACCAAGGAAATCAAGTCTCCTTTCATGTTTGATGTGCAACACGGAATTGCTCTGCATGCAGTGCAGAAGAATCGAGCCTCATCTCGCGGCGAGGGGGAAGTCTCATGGTTTTTCTCGAGTTGCGGCGGGACCTTTGGGTATATTCTCGAGTTATGACGGGGATGGCCCTTCCAGCCACGTGTTTGTTCAGTGACGTCAGGACTCCTGCCTAGTTGCGAGGGACAACTCGGGATTCTCCTCGAGGCTTGGCAGGGCAATTGGGACGCCTCTCCAGCTGAGGCGGGAGACCAAGGGTCCCTTTCCACGTACACAGTAATCCTGGGACTCCTATCAAGTTTCACGAGGAGTCAGGCATCGTCTCCTTTGGAGGCACTGATCTCCGCGTACCTCTGGAGTTTTCAAAGGATGTGAGGCCTCCGGTCGCGAGGAGGTGGGGAAATGGTCTTTTTCTGTGGTCTCCACAAGGGATTCAGACATCCTTCCGTCTTGGGAGATGCAAGACGAGCCTGCATTCAAGTCACTGCAGGGATATCCGGCCTTATTTCGAGTCAGGGCATCGCGGTGTCCATTCCACTTGAGGCCGCAAACTCAGCACATAGCAAGAGCTGAGAGAAGCCTCCTCTTGAGGTGCTTGGGGTAAGGTGGTATTCCTCTGGAGTCGAAGCCTGGGACTAACCTCTCATCTCGAGTTGATTTTTGGTCCACGGAGCTCTTTTGTGTTGCTACAGTGACCTCAGCATCCCTCTAGCCTTGAAACAGTGTTCTTGGGGTTTCTCTGGAGTGCCATGAAGGAAATCAAGGCTCCTTTCATGTGTGATGTGCAACACTAAATTGCTCTGCACGCAGTGCAGGGGAATCGGGCCTCATCTCGCGGCGAGGGGGATGTCTCATGATTTTTCTCGAGTTGCGGCGGGAACCTGGGGTATATTCTTGAGTTACGACGGGGATGGCCCTTCCAACCACGTGTTTGTTCAGCGACGTCAGGACTCCTGCCTAATTGCGAGGGACAACTCGGGATTCTCCTCGAGGCTTGGCAGGGCAATTGGGACGCTTCTCCAGCTGAGGCGGGAGACCAAGGGTCCCTTTCCACGTGCCATAGAAATCCTGGGACTCCTATCAAGTTTCACGAGGGGTCAGGCATCGTCTCCTTTGGAGGCACTGATCTCCGCGTACCTCTGGAGTTTTCAAAGGATGTGAGGCCTCCGGTCGTGATGAGGTGGGGAACTAGGTCTTTTTCTGTGGTCTCCACAGGGGATTCAGACATCCTTTCGTCTTGGGAGATGCAAGACGAGCCTGCATTCAAGTCACTGCAGGGATATCCGGCCTTATTTCGAGTCAGGGCATCGCGGTGTCCATTCCACTTGAGGCCGCAAACTCAGGGTCCCTCTCACACACCTAGAGCTGAGAGAAGCCTCCTCTTGAGGTGCTTGTGGTTAGGTGGTATGCCTCTGGAGTCGAAGCCAGGGACTAACCTCTCATCTCGAGTTGATTTTTGGTCCACGGAGCTCTTTCGTGTTGCTACAGTGACGTCAGGAAGCCTCTAGCCTTGAAACAGTGTTCTTGGGGTTTCTCTGGAGTGCCACCAAGGAAATCAAGGCTGTTTTCATGTGTGATGTGCAACACGGAATTGCTCTGCACACAGTGCAGGGGAATCGGGACTCATATCGCGGCGAGGGGGAAGTCTCATGGTTTTTCTCCAGTTGCGGCGGGAACCTGGGGTATATTCTCGAGTTACGACGGGGATGGCCCTTCCAACCACGTGTTTGTTCAGCGACGTCAGGACTCCTGCCTAGTTGCGAGGGACAACTCGGGATTCTCCTCGAGGCTTGGCAGGGCAATTGGGACGCCTCTCCAGCTGAGGCGGGAGACCAAGTGTCCCTTTCCACGTGCACAGGAATCCTGGGACTCCTATCAAGTTTCAGGAGGAGTCAGGCATCGTCTCCTTTGGAGGCACTGATCTCCGTGTACCTCTGAAATTTTCAAAGGATGTGAGGCCTCCGTTCGCGGTGAGGTGGGGAAGTAGGTCTCTCTCTGTGGTCTCCACAGGGGATTCAGACATTCTTTCGTCTTGAGAGATGCAAGACGAGCCTGCATTCAAGTCACTGCAGGGATATCCGGCCTTATTTCGAGTCAGGGCATCTCGATGTCCATTCCACTTGAGACCGCAAACTCAGGGTCCCTCTCACATAACTAGAGCAGAGAGAAGCCTCCTCTTGAGGTCCTTGTGGTAAGGTGGTATTCCTCTGGAGTCGAAGCCAGGGACTAACCTCTCATCTCGAGTTGATTTTTGGTCCACGGAGCTCTTTTGTGTTGCTACAGTGACCTCAGGATCCCTCTAGCCTTGAAACAGTGTTCTTGGGGTTTCTCTGGAGTGCCATCAAGGAAATCAAGGGTCCTTTCATATGTGATGTGCAACACGGAATTGCTCTGCATGCAGTGCAGGGGAATCGGGCCTCATCTCGCGGCGAGGGGGAAGTCTCATGGTTGTTCTCGAGTTACGGCGGGAACCTGGGGTATATTCTCGAGTTACGATGGGGATGGCCCTTCCACCCACGTGTTTGTTCAGCGACGTCAGGACTCCTGCCTAGTTGCGAGGGACAACTGCCGATTCTCCTCCAGGCTTGGCAGGGCAATTGGGACGCCTCTCAGCTGAGGCGGGAGACCAAGGGTCCCTTTCCACGTGCCACAGGAATCCTGGGACTCCTATCAAGTTTCACGAGGAGTCAGGCATCGTCTCCTTTGGAGGCACTGATCTCCGCGTACCTCTGGAATTTTCAAAGGATGTGAGGCCTCCGGTCGCCATGAGGTGGGAAACTAGGTCTTTCTCTGTGGTCTCCAGAGGGGATTCAGACATTCTTTCATCTTGGGAGATGCAAGACGAGCCTGCATTCAAGTCACTGCAGGGATATCCGGCCTTATTTCGCGTCAGGGCATCGCAGTGTCCATTCCACTTGAGGCCGCAAACTCAGGGTCCCTCTCACATACCTAGAGCTGAGAGAAGCCTCCTCTTGAGGTTCTTGTGGTAAGGTGATGTTCCTCTGGAGTCGAAGCCAGGGACTAACCTCTCATCTCGAGTTGATTCTTGGTCCACGGAGCTCTTTCGTGTTGCTACAGTGACCTCAGGATTCCTCTAGCCTTGAAACAGTGTTCTTGGGGAGTCTCTGGAGTGCCATCAAGGAAATTAAGACTCCTTTCATGTGTGATGTGCAACACGGAATTGCTCTGCACGCAGTGCAGGGGAATCGGGCCTCATCTCGGGGCGAGGGGGAAGTCTCATGGTTTTTCTCGAGTTGCGGCGGGAACCTGGAATATATTCTCGGGTTATGACGGGGATGGCCCTTCAAGCCACGTGTTTGTTCAGCGACGTCAGGACTCCTGCCTATTTGCGAGGGACAACTCGGGATTCTCCTCGAGGCTTGGCAGGGCAATTGGGACGCCTCTCCAGCTGAGGCGGGAGACCAAGGGTCCCTTTCCATGTGCCACAGGAATCCTGGGACTCCTATCAAGTTTCACGAGGAGTCAGGCATCGTCTCCTTTGGAGGCACTGATCTCCGCGTACCTCTGGAGTTTTCAAAGGATGTGAGGCCTCCGGTCGTGATGAGGTGGGGAACTAGATTTTTCTCTGAGGTCTCCACAGGGGATTCAGACATCCTTTCGTCCTGGGAGATGCAAGACGAGTTTGCATTCAAGTCACTGCAGGGATATCCGGCTTTATTTCGAGTCAGGGCATCGCGGTGTCCATTCCACTTGAGGCCGCAAACTCAGGGTCCCTCTCACATACCTAGAGCTGAGAGAAGCCTCCTCTTGAGGTGCTTGTGTTAAGGTGGTATACCTCTGGAGTCGAAGCCAGGGACTATCCTCTCATCTCGAATTGATTTTTGGGCCACGGAGCTCTTTCCTGTGGGTACAGTGACCTCCGGATCTCTCTAGCCTTGAAACAGTGTTCTTGGGGTTTCTCTGGTGTGCCATAAAGGAAATCAAGGCTCCTTTCATGTGTGATGTGCAACACGGAATTGCTCTGCACGCAGTGCAGGGGAATCGGGCCTCATCTCGCGGCGAGGGGGAAGTCTCATGGTTTTTCTCGAGTTGCGGCGGGAACCTGGGGTATATTCTCGAGTTACGACGGGGATGGCCCTTCCACCCATGTGTTTGTTCAGCGACGTCAGGACTCCTGCCTAGTTGCGAGGGACAACTCGGGATTCTCCTCGAGGCTTGGCAGGGCAATTGTGATGCCTCTCCAGCTGAGGCGGGAGACCAAGGGTCCCTTTCAACGTGGCACAGGAATCCTGGGACTCCTATCAAATTTCACGAGGAGTCAGGCATCGTCTCCTTTGGAGGCACTGATCTCCGCGTACCTCTCGAGTTTTCAAAGGATGTGAGGCCTCCGGTCGCGATGAGGTGGGGAACTAGGTCTTTTTCTGTGTTCTCCACAGGGGATTCAGACATCTTTTCGTCTTGGGAGATGCAAGACGAGCCTGCATTCAAGTCACTGCAGGGATATCCGGCCTTATTTCGAGTCAGGGCATCGCGGTGTCCATTCCACTTGAGGCCGCAAACTCAGCACATAGCTAGAGCTGAGAGAAGCCTCCTCTTCAGGTGCTTGTGGTAAGGTGGTATTCCTCTGGAGTCGAAGCCAGGGACTAACCTCTCATCTCGAGTTGATTCTTGGTCCACGGAGCTCTTTCGTGTTGCTACAGTGACCTCAGGATCCCTCTAGCCTTGAAACAGTGTTCTTTGGGTTTCTCTGGAGTGCCATCAAGGAAATTAAAACTCGTTTCATGTGTGATGTGCAACACGGAATTGCTCTGCACGCAGTGCAGGGGAATCGGGCCTCATCTCGCGGCGAGGGGGAAGTCTCATGGTTTTTCTCGAGTTGCGGCGGGAACCTGGGGTATAATCTCGGGTTAGGACGGGGATGGCCCTTCAAGCCACGTGTTTGTTCAGCGACGGCAGGACTCCTGCCTATTTGCGAGGGACAACTCGGGATTCTCCTCGAGGCTTGGCAGGGCAATTGGGACGCCTCTCCAGCTGAGGCGGGAAACCAAGGGTCCCTTTCCATGTGCCACAGGAATCCTGGGACTCCTATCAAGTTTCACGAGGAGTCAGGCATCGTCTCCTTTGGAGACACTGATCTCCGTGTACCTCTGGAGTTTTCAAAGGATGTGAGGCCTCCGGTCGCGATGAGGTGGGGAACTAGTTCTTTCTCTGAGGTCTCCACAGGGGATTCAGACATCCTTTCGTCCTGGGAGATGCAAGACGAGTCTGCATTCAAGTCACTGCAGGGATATCCGGCCTTATTTCGAGTCAGGGCATCGCGGTGTCCATTCCACTTGAGGCCGCAAACTCAGGGTTCCTCTCACATACCTAGAGCTGAGAGAAGCCTCCTCTTGAGGTGCTTGTGTTAAGGTGGTATTCCTCTGGAGTCGAAGCCAGGGACTATCCTCTCATCTCGAGTTGATTTTTGGGCCACGGAGCTCTTTGGTGTGGGTACAGTGACCTCAGGATCCCTCTAGCCTTGAAACAGTGTTCTTGGGGTTTCTCTGGAGTGCCATCAAGCAAATCAAGGCTCCTTTCATGTGTGATGTGCAACACGGAATTGCTCTGCACGCAGTGCAGGGGAATCGGGCCTCATCTCGCGGCGAGGGGGAAGTCTCATGGTTTTTCTCGAGTTGCGGCGGGAACCTGGGGTATATTCTCGAGTTACGACGGGGATGGCCCTTCCACACACGTGTTTCTTCAGCGACGTCAGGACTCCTGCCTAGTTGCGAGGGACAACTCGGGATTCTCCTCGAGGCTTGGCAGGGCAATTGGGACGCCTCTCCAGCTGAGGCGGGAGACCAAAAGTCCCTTTCCACGTGCCACAGGAATCCTGGAACTCCTATCAAGTTTCACGAGGAGTCAGGCATCGTCTCCTTTGGAGGCACTGATCTCCGCGTACCTCTGGAGTTTTCAAAGGATGTGAGGCCTCCGGTCGCGATGAGGTGGGGAACTAGGTCTTTCTCTGTGGTCTCCACAGGGGATTCAGACATCCTTTCGTCTTGGGAGATGCAAGACGAGCCTGCATTCAAGTCACTGCAGGGATATCCGGCCTTATTTCGAGTCAGTGCATCGCGGTGTCCATTCCACTTGAGGCCGCAAACTCAGGGTCCGTCTCACATACCTAGAGCTGAGAGAAGCCTCCTCTTGAGGTGCTTGTGGTAAGGTGGTATTCCTCTGGAGTCGAAGTTAGGGACTAATCTCTCATCTCGAGTTGATTTTTGGTCCACGGAGCTCTTTCGTGTTGCTACAGTGACCTCAGGATCCCTCTAGCCTTGAAACAGTGTTCTTGGGATTTCTCTGGAGTGTCATCAAGGAAATCAAGGCTCCTTTCATGTGTGATCTGCAACACGGAATTGCTCTGCACGCAGTGCAGCGGAATCGGGCCTCATCTCGCGGCGAGGGGGAAGTCTCATGGTTTTTCTCGAGTTGCGGCGGGAACCTTGGGTATATTCTCGAGTTACGACGGGGATGGCCCTCCCACCCACGTATTTGTTCAGCGACGTCAGGACTCCTGCCTAGTTGCGAGGGACAACTCGGGATTCTCCTCGAGGCTTGGCAGGGCAATTGGGACCCCTCTCCAGCTGAGGCGGGAGACCAAGTGTCCCTTTCCACGTGCCACAGGAATCCTGGGACTCCTATCAAGTTTCAAGAGGAGTCAGGCATCGTCTCCTTTGGAGGCACTGATCTCCGCGTACCTCTGAAGTTTTCAAAGGATGTGAGGCCTCCGGTCGCGATGAGGAAGGGAACTAGGTCTTTCTCTGTGGTCTCCACAGGGGATTCAGACATCCTTTCGTCTTGGGAGATGCAAGACGAGCCTGCATTCAAGTCACTGCAGGGATATCCGGCCTTATTTCGAGTCAGGGCATCGCGGTGTCCATTCCACTTGAGGCCGCAAACTCAGGGTCCCTCTCACATATCTAGAGCTGAGAGAAGCCTCCTCTTGAGGTGCTTGTGGTTAGGTGGTATTCCTCTGGAGTTGAAGCCAGGGACTAACCTCTCATCTCGAGTTGATTTTTGGTCCACGGAGCTCTTTCGTGTTGCTACAGTGAACTCAGGATCCCTCTAGCCTGGAAACAGTGTTCTTGGATTTTCTCTGGAGTGCCATCAAGGAAATCAAGGCTCCTTTCATGTGTGATGGGCAACACGGAATTGCTCTGCACGCAGTGCAGGGGAATTGGGCCTCATCTCGCGGCGAGGGGGAAGTCTCATGGTTTTTCTCGAGTTGCGGCGGGAACCTGGGGTATATTCTCGAGTTACGACGGGGATGGCCCTTCCACCCACGTATTTGTTCAGCGACGTCAGGACTCCTGCCTAGTTGCGAGGGACAACTCGGGATTCTCCTCGAGGCTTGGCAGGGCAATTGGGACACCTCTCCAGCTGAGGCGGGAGACCAAGGGTCCCTTTCCACGTGCCACAGGAATCCTGGGACTCCTATCAAGTTTCACGAGGAGTCAGGCATCGTCTCCTTTGGAGGCACTGATCTCCTCGTACCTCTGGAGATTTCAAAGGATGTTACGCCTCAGGTCGCATGAGGTGGGGAACTAGGTCTTTCTCTGTGGTCTCCACAGGGGATTCAGACATGCTTTCGTCTTGGGAGTTGCAAGACGAGCCTGCATTCAAGTCACTGCAGGGATATCCGGCCTTATTTCGAATCAGGGCATCGTGGTGTCCATTCCACTTGAGGCCGCAAACTCAGGGTTCCTCTCACATACCTAGAGCTGAGAGAAGCCTCCTCTTGAGGTGCTTGTTGTAAGGTGATGTTCCTCTGGAGTCGAAGCTAGGGACTAACCTCTCATCTCGAGTTGATTTTTGGTCCACGGAGCTCTTTCGTGTTGCTACAGTGACCTCAGAATCCCTCTAGCCTTGAAACAGTGTTCTTGGGGTTTCTCTGGAGTGCAACCAAGGAAATCAAGGCTCCTTTCATGTGTGATGTGCAACACGGAATTGCTCTGCACGCAGTGCAGGGGTATCGGGCCTCATCTCGCGGCGAGGGGGAAGTCTCATGGTTTTTCTCGAGTTGCGGCGGGAACCTGGGCTATATTATCGAGTTACGACTGGGATGGCCCTTCCACACACGTGTTTCTTCAGCGACGTCAGGACTCTTGCCTAGTTGCGAGGGACTACTCGGGATTCTCCTCGAGGCGTGGCAGGGCAATTGGGACGCCTCTCCAGATGAGGCGGGAGACCAAGGGTCCCTTTCCATGTGCCACAGGAATCCTGGGACTCCTATCAAGTTTCACAAGGAGTCAGGCTTCGTCTCCTTTGGAGGCACTGATCTCCGCGTACCTCTGGAGTTTTCAAAGGATGTGAGGCCTCCGGTCGCGATGAGGTGGGGAACTAGGTCTTTCTCTGTGGTCTTCACAGGGGATTCAGACATCCTTTCATCTTGGGAGATGCAAGACGAGCCTGCATTCAAGTCACTGCAGGGATATCCGGCCTTATTTCGAGTCAGGGCATGGCGGTGTCCATTCCACTTGAGGCCGCAAACTCAGGGTCCGTCTCACATATCTAGAGCTGAGAGAAGCCTCCTCTTGAGGTGCTTGAGGTAAGGTGGTATTCCTCTGGAGTCGAAGCCAGGGACTAACCTCTCATCTCGAGTTGATTTTTGGTCCACGGAGCTCTTTCGTGTGGCTACAGTGACCTCAGGATCCCTCTAGCCTTGAAACAGTGTTCTTGGGGTTTCTCTGGAGTGCCATCAAGGAAATCAAGGCTCCTTTCATGTGTGATGTGCAACACGGAATTGCTCTGCACGCAGTGCAGGGGAATCGGTCCTCATCTCGCGGCGAGGGGGAAGTCTCATGGTTTTTTTCGAGTTGCGGCGGGAACCTTGGGTATATTCTCGAGTTACGACGGGGATGGCCCTCCCACCCACGTATTTGTTCAGCGACGTCAGGACTCCTGCCTAGTTGCGAGGGACAACTCGGGATTCTCCTCGAGGCTTGGCAGGTCAATTGGGACCCCTCTCCAGCTGAGGCGGGAGACCAAGTGTCCCTTTCCACGTGCCACAGGAATCCTGGGACTCCTATCAAGTTTCACGAGGAGTCAGGCATCGTCTCCTTTGGAGGCACTGATCTCTGCGTACCTCTGAAGTTTTCAAAGGATGTGACGACTCCGGTCGCGATGAGGTAGGGAACTAGGTCTTTCTCTGTGGTCTCCACAGGGGATTCAGACATCCTTTCGTCTTGGGAGATGCAAGACGAGCCTGCATTCAAGTCACTGCAGGGATATCCGGCCTTATTTCGAGTCAGGGCATCGCGGTGTCCATTCCACTTGAGGCCGCAAACTCAGGTTCCCTCTCACATACCTAGAGCTGAGAGAAGCCTCCTCTTGAGGTGCTTGTGGTTAGGTGGTATTCCTCTGGAGTTGAAGCCAGGGACTAACCTCTCATCTCGAGTTGATTTTTGGTCGACGGAGCTCTTTCATGTTGCTACAGTGAACAAAGGATCCCTCTAGCCTGGAAACAGTGTTCTTGGATTTTCTCTGGAGTGCCATCAAGGAAATCAAGGCTCCTTTCATGTGTGATGTGCAACACGGAATTGCTCTGCACTCAGTGCAGGGGAATCGGTCCTCATCTCGCGGCGAGGGGGAAGTCTCATGGTTTTTTTCGAGTTGCGGCGGGAACCTGGGGTATATTCTCGAGTTACGACGGGGATGGCCCTCCCACCCACGTATTTGTTCAGCGACGTCAGGACTCCTGCCTAGTTGCGAGGGACAACTCGGGATTCTCCTCGAGGCTTGGCAGGTCAATTGGGACCCCTCTCCAGCTGAGGCGGGAGACCAAGTGTCCCTTTCCACGTGCCACAGGAATCCTGGGACTCCTATCAAGTTTCACGAGGAGTCAGGCATCGTTTCCTTTGGAGGCACTGATCTCCGCGTACCTCTGAAGTTTTCAAAGGATGTGACGACTCCGGTCGCGATGAGGTAGGGAACTAGGTCTTTCTCTGTGGTCTCCACAGGGGATTCAGACATCCTTTCGTCTTGGGAGATGCAAGACGAGCCTGCATTCAAGTCACTGCAGGGATATCCGGCCTTATTTCGAGTCAGGGCATCGCGGTGTCCATTCCACTTGAGGCCGCAAACTCAGGTTCCCTCTCACATACCTAGAGCTGAGAGAAGCCTCCTCTTGAGGTGCTTGTGGTTAGGTGGTATTCCTCTGGAGTTGAAGCCAGGGACTAACCTCTCATCTCGAGTTGATTTTTGGTCCACGGAGCTCTTTCATGTTGCTACAGTGAACAAAGGATCCCTCTAGCCTGGAAACAGTGTTCTTGGATTTTCTCTGGAGTGCCATCAAGGAAATCAAGGCTCCTTTCATGTGTGATGTGCAACACGGAATTGCTCTGCACTCAGTGCAGGGGAATCGGGCCTCATCTCTCGGCGAGGGGGAAGTCTCATGGTTTTTCTCGAGTTGCGGCGGGAACCTGGGGTATATTCTCGAGTTACGACGGGGATGGCCCTTCCACCCACGTATTTGTTCAGCGACGTCAGGACTCCTGCCTAGTTGCGAGGGACAACTCGGGATTCTCCTCGAGGCTTGGCAGGGCAATTGGGACGCCTCTCCAGCTGAGGCGGGAGACCAAGGGTCCCTTTCCACGTGCCACAGGAATCCTGGGACTCCTATCAAGTTTCACGAGGAGTCAGGCATCGTCTCCTTTGGAGGCACTGATCTCCGCGTACCTCTGGAGTTTTCAAAGGATGTGAGGGCTCCGGTCACGATGAGGTGGGGAACTAGGTCTTTCTCTGTGGTCTCCACAGGGGATTCAGACATCCTTTCGTCTTGGGAGATGCAAGACGAGCCTGCATTCAAGTCACTGCAGGGATATCCGGCATTATTTCGAGTCAGGGCATCGCGGTGTCCATTCCACTTGAGGCCGCAAACTCAGGGTCCCTCTCACATACCTAGAGCTGAGAGAAGCCTCCTCTTGAGGTACTTGTGTTAAGGTGGTGTTCTTCTGGAGTCGAAGCCAGGGACTAACCTCTCATCTCGAGTTGATTTTTGGCCCACGGAGCTCTTTTGTGTTGCTACAGTGACCTGAGGATCCCTCTAGCCTTGAAACAGTGTTCTTGGGGTTTCTCTGGAGTGCCATCAAGGAAATCAAGGCTCCTTTCATGTGTGATGTGCAACACTGAATTGCTCTGCACGCAGTGCAGCGGAATCGGGCCTGATCTTGCGGCGAGGGGGAAGTCTCATGGTTTTTCTCGAGTTGCGGCGGGAACCTGGAGTATATTCTCGAGTTACGACGGGGATGGCCCTTCCACACACTTGTTCGTTCAGCGACGATAGGACTCCTGCCTAGTTGGGCGGGACAACTCGGGATTCTCCTCGAGGCTTGGCAGGGCAATTGGGACGCCTCTCCAGCTGAGGCGGGAGACCAAGTGTCCCTTTCCACGTGCCACAGGAATCCTGGGACTCCTATCAAGTTTCATGAGGAGTCAGGCATCGTCTCCTTTGGTGCGTGGATCTCTGCGTACCTCTGGAGTTATCAAAGGATGTGAGGCCTCCGGTCGCGATGAGGTGGGGAACTAGGTCTTTCTCTGTGGTCTCCACTGGGGATTCAGGCATCCTTTCATCTTGGGAGATGCAAGACGAGCCTGCATTCAAGTCACTGCAGTGATATCCGGCCTTATTTCGAGTCAGGGCATCGCGGTGTCCATTCGACTTGAGGCCGCACACTCAGAGTCCCTCTCACATACCTAGAGCTGAGAGAAGCCTCCTCTTGAGGTGCTTGTGGTAAGGTGGTATTCCTCTGGAGTGGAAGCCAGGGACTAACCTCTCATCTCGAGTTGATTTTTGGTCCACGGAGCTGTTTTGTGTTGCTACAGTGACCTCAGGATCCCTCTAGCCTTGAAACAGTGTTCTTGGGGTTTCTCTGGAGTGCCATGTAGGAAATCAAGGCTCCTTTCATGTGTGATGTGCAACACGGAATTGCTCTGCACGCAGTGTAGGGGAATCGGGCCTCATCTCGCGGCGAGGGGTAAGTCTCATGGTTTTTCTCGAGTTGCGGCGGGAACCTGGGGTATATTCTCGAGTTACGATTTGGATGGCCCTTCCACACACGTGTTTGTTCAGCGACGTCAGGACTCCTGCCTAGTTGCGAGGGAAAACTCGGGATTCTCCTCGAGGCTTGGCAGGGCATTTGGGACGCCTCTCCAGCTGAGGCGGGAGACCAAGGATCCCTTTCCACATGCCACAGGAATCCTGGGACTCCTATCAAGTTTCACGAGGAGTCAGGCATCGTCTCCTTTGGAGGCACTGATCTCCGCGTACCTCTGGAGTTTTCAAAGGATGTGAGGGCTCCGGTCGCGATGAGGTGGGGAACTAGGTCTTTCTCTGTGGTCTCCACAGGGGATTCAGACATCCTTTCGTCTTGGGAGATGCAAGACGAGCCTGCATTCAAGTCACTGCAGGGATATCCGGCCTTATTTCGCGTCAGGGCAGCGCAGTGTCCATTCCACTTGAGGCCGCTAACTCAGGTTCCCTCTCACATACCTAGAGCTGAGAGAAGCCTCCTCTTGAGGTACTTGTGTTAAGGTGGTGTTCCTCTGGAGTCGAAGCCAGGGACTAACCTCTCATCTCGAGTTGATTTTTGGCCCACGGAGCTCTTTTGTTTTGCTACAGTGACCTGAGGATCCCTCTAGCCTTGAAACAGTGTTCTTGGGGTTTCTCTGGAGTGCCATCAAGGAAATCAAGGCTCCTTTCATGTGTGATGTGCAACACTGAATTGCTCTGCACGCAGTTCAGCGGAATCGGGCCTGATCTTGCGGCGAGGGGGAAGTCTCATGGTTTTTCTCGAGTTGCGGCGGGAACCTGGAGTATATTCTCGAGTTACGAAGGGGATGGCCCTTCCACACACTTGTTCGTTCAGCGACGATAGGACTCCTGCCTAGTTGCGAGGGACAACTCGGGATTCTCCTCGAGGCTTGGCAGGGCAATTGGGACGCCTCTCCAGCTGAGGCGGGAGACCAAGTGTCCCTTTCCACGTGCCACAGGAATCCTGGGACTCCTATCAAGTTTCATAAGGAGTCAGGCATCGTCTCCTTTGGAGGCGTGGATCTCTGCGTACCTCTGGAGTTATCAAAGGATGTGAGGCCTCCGGTCGCGATGAGGTGGGGAACTAGGTCTTTCTCTGTGGTCTCCACTGGGGATTCAGGCATCCTTTCATCTTGGGAGATGCAATACGAGCCTGCATTCAAGTCACTGCAGTGATATCCGGCCTTATTTCGAGTCAGGGCATCGCGGTGTCCATTCCACTTGAGGCCACAAACTCAGGGTCCCTCTCACATACCTAGAGCTGAGAGAAGCCTCCTCTTGAGGTGCTTGTGGTAAGGTGGTATTCCTCTGGAGTGGAAGCCAGGGACTAACCTCTCATCTCGAGTTGATTTTTGGTCCACGGAGCTGTTTTGTGTTGCTACAGTGACCTCAGGATCCCTCTAGCCTTGAAACAGTGTTCTTGGGGTTTCTCTGGAGTGCCACCAAGGAAATCAAGGCTCCTTTCATGTGTGATGTGCAACACGGAATTGCTCTGCACGCAGTGTAGGGGAATCGGGCCTCATCTCGCGGCGAGGGGTAAGTCTCATGGTTTTTCTCGAGTTGCGGCCGGAACCTGGGCTGTATTTTCGAGTTACGATGGGGATGACCCTTCCACACACGTGTTTGTTCAGCGACGGCAGGACTCCTGCCTAGTTGCGAGGGACAACTCGGGATTCTCCTCGAGGCTTGGCAGGGCAATTGGGACGCCTCTCCAGCTGAGGCGGGAGACCAAGTGTCCCTTTCCACGTGCCAGAGGAATCCTGGGACTCCTATCAAGTTTCACAAGGAGTCAGGCATCGTCTCCTTTGGAGGCACTGATCTCCGCGTACCTCTGGAGTTTTCAAAGGATGTGAGGCCTCCGGTCGCGATGAGGTGGGGAACTAGGTCTTTCTCTGTGGTCTCCACAGGGGATTCAGACATCCTTTCGTCTTGGGAGATGCAAGACGAGCCTGCATTCAAGTCTCTGCAGGGATATCCGGCCTTATTTCGAGTCAGGGCATCCCGGTGACCATTGGAACAGAGGCTGCAAACTCAGGGTCCCTCTCACATACCTAGAGCTGAGAGAAGCCTCCTCTTTAGGTGATTGTGGTAAGGTGATATTCCTCTGGCGTCGAAGCCAGGGAATAACCCCTCATCTCGAGTTGATTTTTGGTCCACGGAGCTCTTTCGTGTTGCTACAGTGACCTCAGGATCCCTCTCGCCTTGAAACAGTGTTCTTGGTGTTTCTCTGGGATGCCATCTAGGAAATCAAGGCTCCTTTCATGTGTGATGTGCAACACGGAATTGCTCTGCACGCAGTGCAGGGGAATCGGGCCTCATCTCGCGGCGAGGGGGAAGTTTCATGGTTTTTCTCGAAGTGCGGCGGGAACCTGGGGTATATTCTCGAGTTACGACGGGGATGGCCCTTCCACCCACGTGTTTGTTCAGCGACGTCAGGACTCCTGCCTAGTTGCGAGGGACAACTCGGGATTCTCCTCGAGGCTTGGCAGGGCAATTGGGACGCCTCTCCAGCTGAGGCGGGAGACCAAGGGTCCCTTTCCACATGCCACAGGAATCCTGGGACTCCTATCAAGTTTCACAAGGAGTCAGGCATCGTCTCCTTTGGAGGCACTGATCTCTGCGTACCTCTGGAGTTTTCAAAGGATGTGAGGCCTCCGGTCGCGATGAGGTGGGGAACTAGGTCTTTCTCTGTGGTCTCCACAGGGGATTCAGACATCCTTTCGTCTTGGGAGATGCAAGACGAGCCTGCATTCAAGTCACTGCAGGGATACCCGGCCTTATTTCGAGCCAGGGCATCGCGGTGTCCCTTCCACTTAAGGCCGCAAACTCAGGGTCCCTCTCACATACCTAGAACTGAGAGAAGCCTCCTCTTGAGGTGCTTGTGGTAAGGTGGTATTCCTCTGGAGTCGAAGCCAGGGACTAACCTCTCATCTCGAGTTGATTTTTGGTCCACGGAGCTCTTTCGTGTTGCTACAGTGACCTCAGGATCCCTCTAGCCTTGAAACAGTGTTCTTTGGGTTTCTCTGGAGTGCCATCAAGGAAATCAAGGCTCCTTTCATATGTGATGTGCAACACGGAATTGCTCTGCATGCAGTGCAGGGGAATCGGGCCTCATCTCGCGGCGAGGGGGAAGTCTCATGGTTTTTCGCGAGTTGCGGCGGGAACCTGGGGTATATTCTCGAGTTACGACGGGGATGGCCCTTCCACCCAAGTGTTTGTTCAGCGACGACAGGACTCCTGCCTAATTGCGAGGGACAACTCGCGATTCTCCTCGAGACTTGGCAGGGCAATTGGGACGCCTGTCCAGCTGAGGCGGGAGACCAAGGGTCCCTTTCCACGTGCCACAGGAATCCTGGGACTCCTATCAAGTTTCACGAGGAGTCAGGCATCGTCTCCTTTGGAGGCACTGATCTCCGCGCACCTCTGGAGTTTTCAAAGGATGTGAGGCCTCCGGTCCTCATGAGGTGCGGACTAGGTCTTTCTCTGTGGTCTACACAGAGGATTCAGACATCCTTTCATCTTGGGAGATGCAAGACGAGCCTGCATTCAAGTCACTGCAGGGATATCCGGCCTTATTTCGAGTCAGGGCATCGCGGTGTCCATTCCACTTGAGGCCGCAAACTCAGCACATAGCTAGAGCTGAGAGAAGCCTCGTCTTGAGGTGCTTGTGGTAAGGTGGTATTCCTCTTGAGTCGAAGCCAGGGACTAACCTCTCATCTCGAGTTGATTTTTGGTCCACGGAGCTCTTTCTTGTTGCTACAGTGACCTCAGGATCCCTCTAGCCTTGAAACAGTGTTCTTGGGGTTTCTCTGGAGTGCCATCAAGGAAATCAAGGCTCCTTTCATATGTGATGTGCAACACGGAATTGCTCTGCATGCAGTGCAGGGGAATCGGGCCTCATCTCGCGGCGAGGGGGAAGTCTCATGGATTTTCTCGAGTTGCGGCGGGAACCTGGGGTATATTCTCGAGTTACGATGGGGATGGCCCTTCCACCCACGTGTTTGTTCAGCGACGTCAGGACTCCTGCCTAGTTGCGAGGGACAACTGGCGATTCTCCTCGAGGCTTGGCAGGGCAATTGGGACGCCTCTCCAGCTGAGGCGGGAAACCAAGGGTCCCTTTCCAGGTGCCACAGGAATCCTGGGACTCCTATCAAGTTTCACGAGGAGTCAGGCATCGTCTCCTTTGGAGGCACTGATCTCCGCGTACCTCTGGAATTTTCAAAGGATGTGAGGCCTCCGGTCGCCATGAGGTGGGAAACTAGGTCTTTCTCTGTGGTCTCCACAGGGGATTCAGACATTCGTTCATCTTGGGAGATGCAAGACGAGCCTGCATTCAAGTCACTGCAGGGATATCCGGCCTTATTTCGAGTCAGGGCATTGCGGTGTCCATTCCACTTGAGGCCGCAAACTCAGCACATAGCTAGAGCTGAGAGAAGCCTCCTCTTGAGGTGCTTGTGGTAAGGTGGTATTCCTCTGGAGTCGAAGCCAGGGACTAACCTCTCATCTCGAGTTGATTTTTGGTCCACGGAGCTCTTTCGTGTGGCTACAGTGACCTCAGGATCCCTCTAGCCTTGAAACAGTGTTCTTGGGGTGTCTCTGGAGTGCCATCAAGGAAATCAAGGCTCCTTTCCTGTGTGATGTGCAACACGGAGTTGCTCTGCATGCAGTGCAGGGGAAACGGGCCTCATCTCACGGCGAGGGGGAAGTCTCATGGTTTTTCTCGAGTTGCGGCGGGAACCTGGGGTATATTCTCGAGTTACAACGGGGATGGCCCTTCCACACACGTGTTTGTTCAGCGACGTCAGGACTCCTGCCTAGTTGCGAGGGACAACTCGGGTTTCTCCTCGAGGCTTGGCAGGGCAATTGGGACGCCTCTGCAGCTGAGGCGGGAGACCAAGGGTCCCTTTCCACATGCCACAGGAATCCTGGGACTCCTATCAAGTTTCACGAGGAGTCAGGCATCGTCTCCTTTGGAGGCACTGATCTCCGCGTACTTCTGAAGTTTTCAAAGGATGTGAGGCCTCCGGTCGCGATGAGGTGGGGAACTAGGTCTTTCTCTGTGGTCTCCACAGGGGATTCAGACATCCTTTCGTCTTGGGAGATGCAAGACGAGCCTGCATTCAAGTCACTGCAGGGATATCCGGCCTTATTTCGAGTCAGGGCATCGCGGTGTCCATTCCACTTGAGGCCGCAAACTCAGGGTTCCTCTCACATACCTAGAGCTGAGAGAAGCCTCCTCTTGAGGTGCTTGTGGTTAGGTGGTATTCCTCTGGAGTTGAAGCCAGGGACTAACCTCTCATCTCGAGTTGATTTTTGGTCCACGGAGCTCTTTCATGTTGCTACAGTGAACAAAGGATCCCTCTAGCCTGGAAACAGTGTTCTTGGATTTTCTCTGGAGTGCCATCAAGGAAATCAAGGCTCCTTTCATGTGTGATGTGCAACACGGAATTGCTCTGCACTCAGTGCAGGGGAATTGGGCCTCATCTCTCGGCGAGGGGGAAGTCTCATGGTTTTTCTCGAGTTGCGGCGGGAACCTGGGGTATATTCTCGAGTTACGACGGGGATGGCCCTTCCACCCACGTATTTGTTCAGCGACGTCAGGACTCCTGCCTAGTTGCGAGGGACAACTCGGGATTCTCCTCGAGGTTTGGCAGGGCAATTGGGACGCCTCTCCAGCTGAGGCGGGAGACCAAGGGTCCCTTTCCACGTGCCACAGGAATCCTGGGACTCCTATCAAGTTTCACGAGAAGTCAGGCATCGTCTCCTTTGGAGACACTGATCTCCGCGTACCTCTGGAGTTTTCAAAGGATGTTACGCCTCAGGTCGCATGAGGTGGGGAACTAGGTCTTTCTCTGTGGTCTCCACAGGAGATTCAGACATGCTTTCGTCTTGGGAGATGCAAGACGAGCCTGCATTCAAGTCACTGCAGGGATATCCGGCCTTATATCCTCAGTGCATCACGGTGTCCATTCCACTTGAGGCCGCAAACTCAGGGTCACTTTCACACACCTAGAGCTGAGAGAAGCCTCCTCTTGAGGTGCTTGTGGTAAGGTGGTATTCCTCTGGAGTCGAAGCCAGGGACTAACCTCTCATCTCGAGTTGATTTGTGGTCCACGGAGCTCTTTCGTGTTGCTACAGTGACCTCAGGATCCTTCTAGCCTTGAAACAGTGTTCTTGGGGTTTCTCTGGAGTGCCACCAAGGAAATCAAGTCTCCTTTCATGTTTGATGTGCAACACGGAATTGCTCTGCATGCAGTGCAGAAGAATCGAGCCTCATCTCGCGGCGAGGGGGAAGTCTCATGGTTTTTCTCGAGTTGCGGCGGGACCTTTGGGTATATTCTCGAGTTATGACGGGGATGGCCCTTCCAGCCACGTGTTTGTTCAGTGACGTCAGGACTCCTGCCTAGTTGCGAGGGACAACTCGGGATTCTCCTCGAGGCTTGGCAGGGCAATTGGGACGCCTCTCCAGCTGAGGCGGGAGACCAAGGGTCCCTTTCCACGTACACAGTAATCCTGGGACTCCTATCAAGTTTCACGAGGAGTCAGGCATCGTCTCCTTTGGAGGCACTGATCTCCGCGTACCTCTGGAGTTTTCAAAGGATGTGAGGCCTCCGGTCGCGAGGAGGTGGGGAAATGGTCTTTTTCTGTGGTCTCCACAAGGGATTCAGACATCCTTCCGTCTTGGGAGATGCAAGACGAGCCTGCATTCAAGTCACTGCAGGGATATCCGGCCTTATTTCGAGTCAGGGCATCGCGGTGTCCATTCCACTTGAGGCCGCAAACTCAGCACATAGCAAGAGCTGAGAGAAGCCTCCTCTTGAGGTGCTTGGGGTAAGGTGGTATTCCTCTGGAGTCGAAGCCTGGGACTAACCTCTCATCTCGAGTTGATTTTTGGTCCACGGAGCTCTTTTGTGTTGCTACAGTGACCTCAGCATCCCTCTAGCCTTGAAACAGTGTTCTTGGGGTTTCTCTGGAGTGCCATGAAGGAAATCAAGGCTCCTTTCATGTGTGATGTGCAACACTAAATTGCTCTGCACGCAGTGCAGGGGAATCGGGCCTCATCTCGCGGCGAGGGGGATGTCTCATGATTTTTCTCGAGTTGCGGCGGGAACCTGGGGTATATTCTTGAGTTACGACGGGGATGGCCCTTCCAACCACGTGTTTGTTCAGCGACGTCAGGACTCCTGCCTAATTGCGAGGGACAACTCGGGATTCTCCTCGAGGCTTGGCAGGGCAATTGGGACGCTTCTCCAGCTGAGGCGGGAGACCAAGGGTCCCTTTCCACGTGCCATAGGAATCCTGGGTCTCCTATCAAGTTTCACGAGGAGTCAGGCATCGTCTCCTTTGGAGGCACTGATCTCCGCGTACCTCTGGAGTTTTCAAAGGATGTGAGGCCTCCGGTCGTGATGAGGTGGGGAACTAGGTCTTTTTCTGTGGTCTCCACAGGGGATTCAGACATCCTTTCGTCTTGGGAGATGCAAGACGAGCCTGCATTCAAGTCACTGCAGGGATATCCGGCCTTATTTCGAGTCAGGGCATCGCGGTGTCCATTCAACTTGAGGCCGCAAACTCAGGGTCCCTCTCACACACCTAGAGCTGAGAGAAGCCTCCTCTTGAGGTGCTTGTGGTTAGGTGGTATGCCTCTGGAGTCGAAGCCAGGGACTAACCTCTCATCTCGAGTTGATTTTTGGTCCACGGAGCTCTTTCGTGTTGCTACAATGACCTCAGGATCCCTCTAGCCTTGAAACAGTGTTCTTGGGGTTTCTCTGGAGTGCCACCAAGGAAATCAAGGCTGTTTTCATGTGTGATGTGCAACACGGAATTGCTCTGCACACAGTGCAGGGGAATCGGGACTCATATCGCGGCGAGGGGGAAGTCTCATGGTTTTTCTCCAGTTGCGGCGGGAACCTGGGGTATATTCTCGAGTTACGACGGGGATGGCCCTTCCAACCACGTGTTTGTTCAGCGACGTCAGGACTCCTGCCTAGTTGCGAGGGACAACTCGGGATTCTCCTCGAGGCTTGGCAGGGCAATTGGGACGCCTCTCCAGCTGAGGCGGGAGACCAAGTGTCCCTTTCCACGTGCACAGGAATCCTGGGACTCCTATCAAGTTACAGGAGGAGTCAGGCATCGTCTCCTTTGGAGGCACTGATCTCCGCGTACCTCTGAAATTTTCAAAGGATGTGAGGCCTCCATTCGCGGTGAGGTGGGGAAGTAGGTCTCTCTCTGTGGTCTCCACAGGGGATTCAGACATTCTTTCGTCTTGAGAGATGCAAGACGAGCCTGCATTCAAGTCACTGCAGGGATATCCGGCCTTATTTCGAGTCAGGGCATCTCGATGTCCATTCCACTTGAGACCGCAAACTCAGGGTCCCTCTCACATACCTAGAGCAGAGAGAAGCCTCCTCTTGAGGTCCTTGTGGTAAGGTGGTATTCCTCTGGAGTCGAAGCCAGGGACTAACCTCTCATCTCGAGTTGATTTTTGGTCCACGGAGCTCTTTTGTGTTGCTACAGTGACCTCAGGATCCCTCTAGCCTTGAAACAGTGTTCTTGGGGTTTCTCTGGAGTGCCATCAAGGAAATCAAGGGTCCTTTCATATGTGATGTGCAACACGGAATTGCTCTGCATGCAGTGCAGGGGAATCGGGCCTCATCTCGCGGCGAGGGGGAAGTCTCATGGTTTTTCTCGAGTTACGGCGGGAACCTGGGGTATATTCTCGAGTTACGATGGGGATGGCCCTTCCACCCACGTGTTTGTTCAGCGACGTCAGGACTCCTGCCTAGTTGCGAGGGACAACTGCCGATTCTCCTCCAGGCTTGGCAGGGCAATTGGGACGCCTCTCAGCTGAGGCGGGAGACCAAGGGTCCCTTTCCACGTGCCACAGGAATCCTGGGACTCCTATCAAGTTTCACGAGGAGTCAGGCATCGTCTCCTTTGGAGGCACTGATCTCCGCGTACCTCTGGAATTTTCAAAGGATGTGAGGCCTCCGGTCGCCATGAGGTGGGAAACTAGGTCTTTCTCTGTGGTCTCCAGAGGGGATTCAGACATTCTTTCATCTTGGGAGATGCAAGACGAGCCTGCATTCAAGTCACTGCAGGGATATCCGGCCTTATTTCGCGTCAGGGCATCGCAGTGTCCATTCCACTTGAGGCCGCAAACTCAGGGTCCCTCTCACATACCTAGAGCTGAGAGAAGCCTCCTCTTGAGGTTCTTGTGGTAAGGTGATGTTCCTCTGGAGTCGAAGCCAGGGACTAACCTCTCATCTCGAGTTGATTCTTGGTCCACGGAGCTCTTTCGTGTTGCTACAGTGACCTCAGGATTCCTCTAGCCTTGAAACAGTGTTCTTGGGGAGTCTCTGGAGTGCCATCAAGGAAATTAAGACTCCTTTCATGTGTGATGTGCAACACGGAATTGCTCTGCACGCAGTGCAGGGGAATCGGGCCTCATCTCGGGGCGAGGGGGAAGTCTCATGGTTTTTCTCGAGTTGCGGCGGGAACCTGGAATATATTCTCGGGTTATGACGGGGATGGCCCTTCAAGCCACGTGTTTGTTCAGCGACGTCAGGACTCCTGCCTATTTGCGAGGGACAACTCGGGATTCTCCTCGAGGCTTGGCAGGGCAATTGGGACGCCTCTCCAGCTGAGGCGGGAGACCAAGGGTCCCTTTCCATGTGCCACAGGAATCCTGGGACTCCTATCAAGTTTCACGAGGAGTCAGGCATCGTCTCCTTTGGAGGCACTGATCTCCGCGTACCTCTGGAGTTTTCAAAGGATGTGAGGCCTCCGGTCGTGATGAGGTGGGGAACTAGATTTTTCTCTGAGGTCTCCACAGGGGATTCAGACATCCTTTCGTCCTGGGAGATGCAAGACGAGTTTGCATTCAAGTCACTGCAGGGATATCCGGCTTTATTTTGAGTCAGGGCATCGCGGTGTCCATTCCACTTGAGGCCGCAAACTCAGGGTCCCTCTCACATACCTAGAGCTGAGAGAAGCCTCCTCTTGAGGTGCTTGTGTTAAGGTGGTATACCTCTGGAGTCGAAGCCAGGGACTATCCTCTCATCTCGAATTGATTTTTGGGCCACGGAGCTCTTTCCTGTGGGTACAGTGACCTCCGGATCTCTCTAGCCTTGAAACAGTGTTCTTGGGGTTTCTCTGGTGTGCCATCAAGGAAATCAAGGCTCCTTTCATGTGTGATGTGCAACACGGAATTGCTCTGCACGCAGTGCAGGGGAATCGGGCCTCATCTCGCGGCGAGGGGGAAGTCTCATGGTTTTTCTCGAGTTGCGGCGGGAACCTGGGGTATATTCTCGAGTTACGACGGGGATGGCCCTTCCACCCATGTGTTTGTTCAGCGACGTCAGGACTCCTGCCTAGTTGCGAGGGACAACTCGGGATTCTCCTCGAGGCTTGGCAGGGCAATTGTGACGCCTCTCCAGCTGAGGCGGGAGACCAAGGGTCCCTTTCAACGTGGCACAGGAATCCTGGGACTCCTATCAAATTTCACGAGGAGTCAGGCATCGTCTCCTTTGGAGGCACTGATCTCCGCGTACCTCTCGAGTTTTCAAAGGATGTGAGGCCTCCGGTCGCGATGAGGTGGGGAACTAGGTCTTTTTCTGTGTTCTCCACAGGGGATTCAGACATGATTTCGTCTTGGGAGATGCAAGACGAGCCTGCATTCAAGTCACTGCAGGGATATCCGGCCTTATTTCGAGTCAGGGCATCGCGGTGTCCATTCCACTTGAGGCCGCAAACTCAGCACATAGCTAGAGCTGAGAGAAGCCTCCTCTTCAGGTGCTTGTGGTAAGGTGGTATTCCTCTGGAGTCGAAGCCAGGGACTAACCTCTCATCTCGAGTTGATTCTTGGTCCACGGAGCTCTTTCGTGTTGCTACAGTGACCTCAGGATCCCTCTAGCCTTGAAACAGTGTTCTTTGGGTTTCTCTGGAGTGCCATCAAGGAAATTAAAACTCGTTTCATGTGTGATGTGCAACACGGAATTGCTCTGCACGCAGTGCAGGGAATCGGGCCTCATCTCGCGGCGAGGGGGAAGTCTCATGGTTTTTCTCGAGTTGCGGCGGGAACCTGGGGTATAATCTCGGGTTAGGACGGGGATGGCCCTTCAAGCCACGTGTTTGTTCAGCGACGGCAGGACTCCTGCCTATTTGCGAGGGACAACTCGGGATTCTCCTCGAGGCTTGGCAGGGCAATTGGGACGCCTCTCCAGCTGAGGCGGGAAACCAAGTGTCCCTTTCCATGTGCCACAGGAATCCTGGGACTCCTATCAAGTTTCACGAGGAGTCAGGCATCGTCTCCTTTGGAGGCACTGATCTCCGTGTACCTCTGGAGTTTTCAAAGGATGTGAGGCCTCCGGTCGCGATGAGGTGGGGAACTAGTTCTTTCTCTGAGGTCTCCACAGGGGATTCAGACATCCTTTCGTCCTGGGAGATGCAAGACGAGTCTGCATTCAAGTCACTGCAGGGATATCCGGCCTTATTTCGAGTCAGGGCATCGCGGTGTCCATTCCACTTGAGGCCGCAAACTCAGGGTTCCTCTCACATACCTAGAGCTGAGAGAAGCCTCCTCTTGAGGTGCTTGTGTTAAGGTGGTATTCCTCTGGAGTCGAAGCCAGGGACTATCCTCTCATCTCGAGTTGATTTTTGGGCCACGGAGCTCTTTGGTGTGGGTACAGTGACCTCAGGATCCCTCTAGCCTTGAAACAGTGTTCTTGGGGTTTCTCTGGAGTGCCATCAAGCAAATCAAGGCTCCTTTCATGTGTGATGTGCAACACGGAATTGCTCTGCACGCAGTGCAGGGGAATCGGGCCTCATCTCGCGGCGAGGGGGAAGTCTCATGGTTTTTCTCGAGTTGCGGCGGGAACCTGGGGTATATTCTCGAGTTACGACGGGGATGGCCCTTCCACACACGTGTTTCTTCAGCGACGTCAGGACTCCTGCCTAGTTGCGAGGGACAACTCGGGATTCTCCTCGAGGCTTGGCAGGGCAATTGGGACGCCTCTCCAGCTGAGGCGGGAGACCAAGTGTCCCTTTCCACGTGCCACAGGAATCCTGGAACTCCTATCAAGTTTCACGAGGAGTCAGGCATCGTCTCCTTTGGAGGCACTGATCTCCGCGTACCTCTGGAGTTTTCAAAGGATGTGAGGCCTCCGGTCGCGATGAGGTGGGGAACTAGGTCTTTCTCTGTGGTCTCCACAGGGGATTCAGACATCCTTTCGTCTTGGGAGATGCAAGACGAGCCTGCATTCAAGTCACTGCAGGGATATCCGGCTTTATTTCGAGTCAGTGCATCGCGGTGTCCATTCCACTTGAGGCCGCAAACTCAGGGTCCGTCTCACATACCTAGAGCTGAGAGAAGCCTCCTCTTGAGGTGCTTGTGGTAAGGTGGTATTCCTCTGGAGTCGAAGTTAGGGACTAATCTCTCATCTCGAGTTGATTTTTGGTCCACGGAGCTCTTTCGTGTTGCTACAGTGACCTCAGGATCCCTCTAGCCTTGAAACAGTGTTCTTGGGATTTCTCTGGAGTGTCATCAAGGAAATCAAGGCTCCTTTCATGTGTGATCTGCAACACGGAATTGCTCTGCACGCAGTGCAGGGGAATCGGGCCTCATCTCGCGGCGAGGGGGAAGTCTCATGGTTTTTCTCGAGTTGCGGCGGGAACCTGGGGTATATTCTCGAGTTACGACGGGGATGGCCCTTCCACCCACGTATTTGTTCAGCGACGTCAGGACTCCTGCCTAGTTGCGAGGGACAACTCGGGATTCTCCTCGAGGCTTGGCAGGGCAATTGGGACACCTCTCCAGCTGAGGCGGGAGACCAAGGGTCCCTTTCCACGTGCCACAGGAATCCTGGGACTCCTATCAAGTTTCACGAGGAGTCAGGCATCGTCTCCTTTGGAGGCACTGATCTCCTCGTACCTCTGGAGATTTCAAAGGATGTTACGCCTCAGGTCGCATGAGGTGGGGAACTAGGTCTTTCTCTGTGGTCTCCACAGGGGATTCAGACATGCTTTCGTCTTGGGAGTTGCAAGACGAGCCTGCATTCAAGTCACTGCAGGGATATCCGGCCTTATTTCCGTCAGTGCATCGCGGTGTCCATTCCACTCGAGGCCGCAAACTCAGGGTCCCTTTCACACACCTAGAGCTGAGAGAAGCCTCCTCTTGAGGTGCTTGTGGTAAGGTGGTATTCCTCTGGAGTCGAAGCCAGGGACTAACCTCTCATCTCGAGTTGATTTGTGGTCCACGGAGCTCTTTCGTGTTGCTACAGTGACCTCAGGATCCTTCTAGCCTTGAAACAGTGTTCTTGGGGTTTCTCTGGAGTGCCACCAAGGAAATCAAGTCTCCTTTCATGTGTGATGTGCAACACGGAATTGATCTGCACGCAGTGCAGGGGAATCGGGCCTCATCTCGCGGCGAGGGGGAAGTCTCATGGTTTTTCTCGAGTTGCAGCGGGAACCTGGGGTATATTCTCGAGTTACGACGGGGATGGCCCTTCCACCCACATGTTTGTTCAGCGACGTCAGGACTCCTGCCTAGTTGCGAGGGACAACTCGGGATTCTCCTCGAGGCTTGGCAGGGCAATTGGGAGGCCTCTCTAGATGAGGCGGGAGACCAAGGGTCCCTTTCCATGTGCCACAGGAATCCTGGGACTCCTATCAAGTTTCATGATGAGTCAGACATCGTCTCCTTTGGAGGCACTGACCTCCGCGTACCTCTGGAGTTTTCAAAGGATGTGAGGCCTCCGGTCGCCATGAGGTGGGGAACTAGGTCTTTCTCTGTGGTCCCCACAGGGGATTCAGACATCCTTTCATCTTGGGAGATGCAAGACGAGCCTGCATTCAATTCACTGCAGGGATATCCGGCCTTATTTCGCGTCAGAGCATCGCAGTGTCCATTCCATGTGAGGCCGCAAAATCAGGGTCCCTCTCACATAGCTAGAGCTGAGAGAAGCCTCCTCTTGAGGTGCGTGTGGTAAGGTGGTATTCCTCTGGAGTCGAAGGCAGGGACTAACCTCTTATCTCGAGTTGATTTTTGGTCCACGGACCTCTTTCGTGTTGCTACAGTAACTTCAGGATCCCTCTTGCCTTGAAACAGTTTTCTTGGGGTTTCTCTGGAGTGCCATCAAGGAAATCAAGGCTCCTTTCATGTTTGATGTGCAACACGGAATTGCTCTGCATGCAGTGCAGAAGAATCGAGCCTCGTCTCGCGGCGAGGGGGAAGTCTCATGGTTTTTCTCGAGTTGCGGCGGGACCCTGGGGTATATTCTCGAGTTATGACGGGGATGGCCCTTCCAGCCACGTGTTTGTTCAGTGACGTCAGGACTCCTGCCTAGTTGCGAGGGACAACTCGGGATTCTCCTCGAGGCTTGGCAGGGCAATTGGGACGCCTCTCCAGCTGAGGCGGGAGACCAAGGGTCCCTTTCCACGTACACAGTAATCCTGGGACTCCTATCAAGTTTCACGAGGAGTCAGGCATCGTCTCCTTTGGAGGCACTGATCTCCGCGTACCTCTGGAGTTTTCAAAGGATGTGAGGCCTCCGGTCGCGAGGAGGTGGGGAACTAGGTCTTTTTCTGTGGTCTCCACAAGGGATTCAGACATCCTTCCGTCTTGGGAGATGCAAGACGAGCCTGCATTCAAGTCACTGCAGGGATATCCGGCCTTATTTCGAGTCAGGGCATCGCGGTGTCCATTCCACTTGAGGCCGCAAACTCAGGGTCCCTCTCACATACCAAGAGCTGAGAGAAGCTTCCTCTTGAGGTGCTTGTGTTAAGGTGGTATGCCTCTGGAGTCGAAGCCAGGGACTAACCTCTCATCTCGAGTTGATTTTTGGTCCACGGAGCTCTTTCGTGTTGCTACAATGACCTCAGGATCCCTCTAGCCTTGAAACAGTGTTCTTGGGGTTTCTCTGGAGTGCCACCAAGGAAATCAAGGCTGCTTTCATGTGTGATGTGCAACACGGAATTGCTCTGCACACAGTGCAGGGGAATCGGGACTCATATCGCGGCGAGGGGGAAGTCTCATGGTTGTTCTCGAGTTGCGGCGGGAACCTGGGGTATATTCTCGAGTTACGATGGGGATGGCCCTTCCACCCACGTGTTTGTTCAGCGACGTCAGCACTCCTGCCTAGTTGCGAGGGACAACTGGCGATTCTCCTCGAGGCTTGGCAGGGCAATTGGGACGCCTCTCCAGCTGAGGCGGGAGACCAAGGGTCCCTTTCCACGTGCCACAGGAATCCTGGAACTCCTATCAAGTTTCACGAGGAGTCAGGCATCGTCTCCTTTGGAGGCACTGATCTCCGCGTACCTCTGGAATTTTCAAAGGATGTGAGGCCTCCGGTCGCCATGAGGTGGGAAACTAGGTCTTTCTCTGTGGTCTCCAGAGGGGATTCAGACATTCTTTCATCTTGGGAGATGCAAGACGAGCCTGCATTCAAGTCACTGCAGGGATATCCGGCCTTATTTCGCGTCAGGGCATCGCAGTGTCCATTCCACTTGAGGCCGCAAACTCAGGGTCCCTCTCACATACCTAGAGCTGAGAGAAGCCTCCTCTTGAGGTTCTTGTGGTAAGGTGATGTTCCTCTGGAGTCGAAGCCAGGGACTAACCTCTCATCTCGAGTTGATTCTTGGTCCACGGAGCTCTTTCGTGTTGCTACAGTGACCTCAGGATTCCTCTAGCCTTGAAACAGTGTTCTTGGGGAGTCTCTGGAGTGCCATCAAGGAAATTAAGACTCCTTTCATGTGTGATGTGCAACACGGAATTGCTCTGCACGCAGTGCAGGGGAATCGGGCCTCATCTCGGGGCGAGGGGGAAGTCTCATGGTTTTTCTCGAGTTGCGGCGGGAACCTGGAATATATTCTCGGGTTATGACGGGGATGGCCCTTCAAGCCACGTGTTTGTTCAGCGACGTCAGGACTCCTGCCTATTTGCGAGGGACAACTCGGGATTCTCCTCGAGGCTTGGCAGGGCAATTGGGACGCCTCTCCAGCTGAGGCGGAGACCAAGGGTCCCTTTCCATGTGCCACAGGAATCCTGGGACTCCTATCAAGTTTCACGAGGAGTCAGGCATCGTCTCCTTTGGAGGCACTGATCTCCGCGTACCTCTGGAGTTTTCAAAGGATGTGAGGCCTCCGGTCGTGATGAGGTGGGGAACTAGATTTTTCTCTGAGGTCTCCAAAGGGGATTCAGACATCCTTTCGACCTGGGAGATGCAAGAGGAGTTTGCATTCAAGTCACTGCAGGGATATCCGGCCTTATTTCGAGTCAGGGCATCGCGGTGTCCATTCCACTTGAGGCCGCAAACTCAGGGTCCCTCTCACATACCTAGAGCTGAGAGAAGCCTCCTCTTGAGGTGCTTGTGTTAAGGTGGTATACCTCTGGAGTCGAAGCCAGGGACTATCCTCTCATCTCGAATTGATTTTTGGGCCACGGAGCTCTTTCCTGTGGGTACAGTGACCTCCGGATCCCTCTAGCCTTGAAACAGTGTTCTTGGGGTTTCTCTGGAGTGCCATCAAGGAAATCAAGGCTCCTTTCATGTGTGATGTGCAACACGGAATTGCTCTGCACGCAGTGCAGGGGAATCGGGCCTCATCTCGCGGCGAGGGGGAAGTCTCATGGTTTTTCTCGAGTTGCGGCGGGAACCTGGGGTATATTCTCGAGTTACGACGGGGATGGCCCTTCCACCCACGTATTTGTTCAGCGACGTCAGGACTCCTGCCTAGTTGCGAGGGACAACTCGGGATTCTCCTCGAGGCTTGGCAGGGCAATTGGGACACCTCTCCAGCTGAGGCGGGAGACCAAGGGTCCCTTTCCACGTGCCACAGGAATCCTGGGACTCCTATCAAGTTTCACGAGGAGTCAGGCATCGTCCCCTTTGGAGGCACTGATCTCCGCGTGCCTCTGGAGATTTCAAAGGATGTTAAGCCTCAGGTCGCATGAGGTGGGGAACTAGGTCTTTCTCTGTGGTCTCCACAGGGGATTCAGACATGATTTCGTCTTGGGAGATGCAAGACGAGCCTGCATTCAAGTCACTGCAGGGATATCCGGCCTTATTTCCGTCAGTGCATCGCGGTGTCCATTCCACTTGAGGCCGCACATTCAGGGTCCCTTTCACACACCTAGAGCTGAGAGAAGCCTCCTCTTGAGGTGCTTGTGGTAAGGTGGTATTCCTCTGGAGTCGAAGCCAGGGACTAACCTCTCATCTCGAGTTGATTTGTGGTCCACGGAGCTCTTTCGTGTTGCTACAGTGACCTCAGGATCCTTCTAGCCTTGAAACAGTGTTCTTGGGTTTTCTCTGGAGTGCCACCAAGGAAATCAAGTCTCCTTTCATGTGTGATGTGCAACACGGAATTGATCTGCACGCAGTGCAGGGGAATCGGGCCTCATCTCGCGGCGAGGGGGAAGTCTCATGGTTTTTCTCGAGTTGCAGCGGGAACCTGGGGTATATTCTCGAGTTACGACGGGGATGGCCCTTCCACCCACATGTTTGTTCAGCGACGTCAGGACTCCTGCCTAGTTGCGAGGGACAACTCGGGATTCTCCTCGAGGCTTGGCAGGGCAATTGGGAGGCCTCTCTAGATGAGGCGGGAGACCAAGGGTCCCTTTCCATGTGCCACAGGAATCCTGGGACTCCTATCAAGTTTCATGATGAGTCAGGCATCGTCTCCTTTGGAGGCACTGACCTCCGCGTACCTCTGGAGTTTTCAAAGGATGTGAGACCTCCGGTCGCCATGAGGTGGGGAACTAGGTCTTTCTCTGTGGTCTCCACAGGGGATTCAGACATCCTTTCATCTTGGGAGATGCAAGACGAGCCTGCATTCAATTCACTGCAGGGATATCCGGCCTTATTTCGCGTCAGAGCATCGCAGTGTCCATTCCACGTGAGGCCGCAAAATCAGGGTCCCTCTCACATAGCTAGAGCTGAGAGAAGCCTCCTCTTGAGGTGCGTGTGGTAAGGTGGTATTCCTCTGGAGTCGAAGGCAGGGACTAACCTCTTATCTCGAGTTGATTTTTGGTCCACGGACCTCTTTCTTGTTGCTACAGTAACTTCAGGATCCCTCTTGCCTTGAAACAGTTTTCTTGGGGTTTCTCTGGAGTGCCATCAAGGAAATCAAGGCTCCTTTCATGTTTGATGTGCAACACGGAATTGCTCTGCATGCAGTGCAGAAGAATCGAGCCTCGTCTCGCGGCGAGGGGGAAGTCTCATGGTTTTTCTCGAGTTGCGGCGGGACCCTGGGGTATATTCTCGAGTTATGACGGGGATGGCCCTTCCAGCCACGTGTTTGTTCAGTGACGTCAGGACTCCTGCCTAGTTGCGAGGGACAACTCGGGATTCTCCTCGAGGCTTGGCAGGGCAATTGGGACGCCTCTCCAGCTGAGGCGGGAGACCAAGGGTCCCTTTCCACGTACACAGTAATCCTGGGACTCCTATCAAGTTTCACGAGGAGTCAGGCATCGTCTCCTTTGGAGGCACTGATCTCCGCGTACCTCTGGAGTTTTCAAAGGATGTGAGGCCTCCGGTCGCGAGGAGGTGGGGAACTAGGTCTTTTTCTGTGGTCTCCACAAGGGATTCAGACATCCTTCCGTCTTGGGAGATGCAAGACGAGCCTGCATTCAAGTCACTGCAGGGATATCCGGCCTTATTTCGAGTCAGGGCATCTCGGTGTCCATTCCACTTGAGGCCGCAAACTCAGGGTCCCTCTCACATACCAAGAGCTGAGAGAAGCTTCCTCTTGAGGTGCTTGTGTTAAGGTGGTATGCCTCTGGAGTCGAAGCCAGGGACTAACCTCTCATCTCGAGTTGATTTTTGGTCCACGGAGCTCTTTCGTGTTGCTACAATGACCTCAGGATCCCTCTAGCCTTGAAACAGTGTTCTTGGGGTTTCTCTGGAGTGCCACCAAGGAAATCAAGGCTGCTTTCATGTGTGATGTGCAACACGGAATTGCTCTGCACACAGTGCAGGGGAATCGGGACTCATATCGCGGCGAGGGGGAAGTCTCATGGTTTTTCTCGAGTTGCGGCGGGAACCTGGGGTATATTCTCGAGTTACGACGGGGATGGCCCTTCCAACCACGTGTTTGTTCAGCGACGTCAGGACTCCTGCCTAGTTGCGAGGGACAACTCGGGATTCTCCTCGAGGCTTGGCAGGGCAATTGGGAGGCCTCTCTAGATGAGGCGGGAGACCAAGGGTCCCTTTCCATGTGCCACAGGAATCCTGGGACTCCTATCAAGTTTCATGATGAGTCAGGATTCGTCTCCTTTGGAGGCACTGACCTCCGCGTACCTCTGGAGTTTTCAAAGGATGTGAGGCCTCCGGTCACCATGAGGTGGGGAACTAGGTCTTTCTCTGTGGTCTCCACAGGGGATTCAGACATCCTTTCATCTTGGGAGATGCAAGACGAGCCTGCATTCAATTCACTGCAGGGATATCCGGCCTTATTTCGCGTCAGAGCATCGCAGTGTCCATTCCACGTGAGGCCGCAAAATCAGGGTCCCTCTCACATAGCTAGAGCTGAGAGAAGCCTCCTCTTGAGGTGCGTGTGGTAAGGTGGTATTCCTCTGGAGTCGAAGGCAGGGACTAACCTCTTATCTCGAGTTGATTTTTGGTCCACGGACCTCTTTCGTGTTGCTACAGTAACTTCAGGATCCCTCTTGCCTTGAAACAGTTTTCTGGGGGTTTCTCTGGAGTGCCATCAAGGAAATCAAGGCTCCTTTCATGTTTGATGTGCAACACGGAATTGCTCTGCATGCAGTGCAGAAGAATCGAGCCTCGTCTCGCGGCGAGGGGGAAGTCTCATGGTTTTTCTCGAGTTGCGGCGGGACCCTGGGGTATATTCTCGAGTTATGACGGGGATGGTCCTTCCAGCCACGTGTATGTTCAGTGACGTCAGGACTCCTGCCTAGTTGCGAGGGACAACTCGGGATTCTCCTCGAGGCTTGGCAGGGCAATTGGGACGCCTCTCCAGCTGAGGCGGGAGACCAAGGGTCCCTTTCCACGTACACAGTAATCCTGGGACTCCTATCAAGTTTCACGAGGAGTCAGGCATCGTCTCCTTTGGAGGCACTGATCTCCGCGTACCTCTGGAGTTTTCAAAGGATGTGAGGCCTCCGGTCGCGAGGAGGTGGGGAACTAGGTCTTTTTCTGTGGTCTCCACAAGGGATTCAGACATCCTTCCGTCTTGGGAGATGCAAGACGAGCCTGCATTCAAGTCACTGCAGGGATATCCGGCCTTATTTCGAGTCAGGGCATCGCGGTGTCCATTCCACTTGAGGCCGCAAACTCAGGGTCCCTCTCACATACCAAGAGCTGAGAGAAGCTTCCTCTTGAGGTGCTTGTGTTAAGGTGGTATGCCTCTGGAGTCGAAGCCAGGGACTAACCTCTCATCTCGAGTTGATTTTTGGTCCATGGAGCTCTTTCGTGTTGCTACAATGACCTCAGGATCCCTCTAGCCTTGAAACAGTGTTCTTGGGGTTTCTCTGGAGTGCCACCAAGGAAATCAAGGCTGCTTTCATGTGTGATGTGCAACACGGAATTGCTCTGCACACAGTGCAGGGGAATCGGGACTCATATCGCGGCGAGGGGGAAGTCTCATGGTTTTTCTCGAGTTGCGGCGGGAACCTGGGGTATATTCTCGAGTTACGACGGGGATGGCCCTTCCAACCACGTGTTTGTTCAGCGACGTCAGGACTCCTGCCTAGTTGCGAGGGACAACTCGGGATTCTCCTCGAGGCTTGGCAGGGCAATTGGGACGCCTCTCCAGCTGAGGCGGGAGACCAAGTGTCCCTTTCCACGTGCACAGGAATCCTGGGACTCCTATCAAGTTTCAGGAGGAGTCAGGCATCGTCTCCTTTGGAGGCACTGATCTCCGCGTACCTCTGAAATTTTCAAAGGATGTGAGGCCTCCGTTCGCGATGAGGTGGGGAACTAGGTCTCTCTCTGTGGTCTCCACAGGGGATTCAGACATTCTTTCGTCTTGAGAGATGCAACACGAGCCTGCATTCAAGTCACTGCAGGGATATCCGGCCTTATTTCGAGTCAGGGCATCGCGATGTCCATTCCACTTGAGACCGCAAACTCAGGGTCCCTCTCACATACCTAGAGCAGAGAGAAGCCTCCTCTTGAGGTGCTTGTGGTAAGGTGGTATTCCTCTGGAGTCGAAGCCAGGGACTAACCTCTCATCTCGAGTTGATTTTTGGTCCACGGAGCTCTTTTGTGTTGCTAGAGTGACCTCAGGATTCCTCTAGCCTTGAAACAGTGTTCTTGGGGTTTCTCTGGAGTGCCATGAAGGAAATCAAGGCTCCTTTCATATGTGATGTGCAACACGGAATTGCTCTGCATGCAGTGCAGGGAAATCGGGCCTCATCTCGCGGCGAGGGGGAAGTCTCATGGTTGTTCTCGAGTTGCGGCGGGAACCTGGGGTATATTCTCGAGTTACGATGGGGATGGCCCTTCCACCCACATGTTTGTTCAGCGACGTCAGCACTCCTGCCTAGTTGCGAGGGACAACTGGCGATTCTCCTCGAGGCTTGGCAGGGCAATTGGGACGCCTCTCCAGCTGAGGCGGGAGACCAAGGGTCCCTTTCCACGTGCCACAGGAATCCTGGGACTCCTATCAAGTTTCACGAGGAGTCAGGCATCGTCTCCTTTGGAGGCACTGATCTCCGCATACCTCTGGAATTTTCAAAGGATGTGAGGCCTCCGGTCGCCATGAGGTGGGAAACTAGGTCTTTCTCTGTGGTCTCCAGAGGGGATTCAGACATTCTTTCATCTTGGGAGATGCAAGACGAGCCTGCATTCAAGTCACTGCAGGGATATCCGGCCTTATTTCGCGTCAGGGCATCGCAGTGTCCATTCCACTTGAGGCCGCAAACTCAGGGTCCCTCTCACATACCTAGAGCTGAGAGAAGCCTCCTCTTGAGGTTCTTGTGGTAAGGTGATGTTCCTCTGGAGTCGAAGCCAGGGACTAACCTCTCATCTCCAGTTGATTCTTGGTCCACGGAGCTCTTTCGTGTTGCTACAGTGACCTCAGGATTCCTCTAGCCTTGAAACAGTGTTCTTGGGGAGTCTCTGGAGTGCCATCAAGGAAATTAAGACTCCTTTCATGTGTGATGTGCAACACGGAATTGCTCTGCACGCAGTGCAGGGGAATCGGGCCTCATCTCGGGGCGAGGGGGAAGTCTCATGGTTTTTCTCGAGTTGCGGCGGGAACCTGGAATATATTCTCGGGTTATGACGGGGATGGCCCTTCAAGCCACGTGTTTGTTCAGCGACGTCAGGACTCCTGCCTATTTGCGAGGGACAACTCGGGATTCTCCTCGAGGCTTGGCAGGGCAATTGGGACGCCTCTCCAGCTGAGGCGGAGACCAAGGGTCCCTTTCCATGTGCCACAGGAATCCTGGGACTCCTATCAAGTTTCACGAGGAGTCAGGCATCGTCTCCTTTGGAGGCACTGATCTCCGCGTACCTCTGGAGTTTTCAAAGGATGTGAGGCCTCCGGTCGTGATGAGGTGGGGAACTAGATTTTTCTCTGATGTCTCCAAAGGGGATTCAGACATCCTTTCGTCCTGGGAGATGAAAGACGAGTTTGCATTCAAGTCACTGCAGGGATATCCGGCCTTATTTCGAGTCAGGGCATCGCGGTGTCCATTCCACTTGAGGCCGCAAACTCAGGGTCCCTCTCACATACCTAGAGCTGAGAGAAGCCTCCTCTTGAGGTGCTTGTGTTAAGGTGGTATACCTCTGGAGTCGAAGCCAGGGACTATCCTCTCATCTCGAATTGATTTTTGGGCCACGGAGCTCTTTCCTGTGGGTACAGTGACCTCCGGATCCCTCTAGCCTTGAAACAGTGTTCTTGGGGTTTCTCTGGAGTGCCATCAAGGAAATCAAGGCTCCTTTCATGTGTGATGTGCAACACGGAATTGCTCTGCACGCAGTGCAGGGGAATCGGGCCTCATCTCGCGGCGAGGGGGAAGTCTCATGGTTTTTCTCGAGTTGCGGCGGGAACCTGGGGTATATTCTCGAGTTACGACGGGGATGGCCCTTCCACCCACGTGTTTGTTCAGCGACGTCAGGACTCCTGCCTAGTTGCGAGGGACAACTCGGGATTCTCCTCGAGGCTTGGCAGGGCAATTGGGACGCCTCTCCAGCTGAGGCGGGAGACCAAGGGTCCCTTTCAACATGGCACAGGAATCCTGGGACTCCTTTCAAATTTCACGAGGAGTCAGGCATCGTCTCCTTTGGAGGCACTGATCTCCGCGTACCTCTGGAGTTTTCAAAGGATGTGAGGCCTCCGGTCGCGATGAGGTGGGGAACTAGGTCTTTTTCTGTGTTCTCCACAGGGGATTCAGACATCTTTTCGTCTTGGGAGATGAAAGACGAGCCTGCATTCAAGTCACTGCAGGGATATCCGGCCTTATTTCGAGTCAGGGCATCGCGGTGTCCATTCCACTTGAGGCCGCAAACTCAGCACATAGCTAGAGCTGAGAGAAGCCTCCTCTTCAGGTGCTTGTGGTAAGGTGGTATTCCTCTGGAGTCGAAGCCAGGGACTAACCTCTCATCTCGAGTTGATTCTTGGTCCACGGAGTTCTTTCGTGTTGCTACAGTGACCTCAGGATCCCTCTAGCCTTGAAACAGTGTTCTTGGGGTTTCTCTGGAGTGTCATCAAGGAAATTAAGACTCGTTTCATGTGTGATGTGCAACACGGAGTTGCTCTGCACGCAGTGCAGGGGAATCGGGCCTCATCTCGCGGCGAGGGGGAAGTCTCATGGTTTTTCTCGAGTTGCGGCGGGAACCTGGGGTATATTCTCGAGTTACAACGGGGATGGCCCTTCCACACACGTGTTTGTTCAGCGACGTCAGGACTCCTGCCTAGTTGCGAGGGACAATTCGGATTCTCCTCGAGGCTTGGTAGGGCAATTGGGACGCCTCCCCAGCTGAGACGGGAGACCAAGGGTCCCTTTCCACGTGCCACAGGAATCCTGGGACTCCTATCAAGTTTCACGAGGAGTCAGGCATCGTCTCCTTTGGAGGCACTGATCTCCGCGTACTTCTGAAGTTTTCAAAGGATGTGAGGCCTCCGGTCGCGATGAGGTAGGGAACTAGGTCTTTCTCTGTGGTCTCCACAGGGGATTCAGACATCCTTTCGTCTTGGGAGATGCAAGACGAGCCTGCATTCAAGTCACTGCAGGGATATCCGGCCTTATTTCGAGTCAGGGCATCGTGGTGTCCATTCCACTTGAGGCCGCAAACTCAGGGTTCCTCTCACATACCTAGAGCTGAGAGAAGCCTCCTCTTGAGGTGCTTGTTGTAAGGTGATGTTCCTCTGGAGTCGAAGCCAGGTACTAACCTCTCATCTCGAGTTGATTTTTGGTCCACGGAGCTCTTTCCTGTTGCTACAGTGACCTCAGGATCCCTCTAGCCTTGAAACAGTGTTCTTGGGGTTTCTCTGGAGTGCAACCAAGGAAATCAAGGCTCCTTTCATGTGTGATGTGCAACATGGAATTGCTCTGCACGCAGTGCAGGGGAATCGGGCCTCATCTCGCGGCGAGGGGGAAGTCTCATGGTTTTTCTCGAGTTGCGGCGGGAACCTGGGGTATAATCTCGGGTTATGACGGGGATGGCACTTCAAGCCACGTGTTTGTTCAGCGACGTCAGGACTCCTGCCTATTTGCGAGGGACAACTCGGGATTCTCCTCGAGGCTTGGCAGGGCAATTGGGACGCCTCTCCAGCTGAGGCGGGAGACCAAGGGTCCCTTTCCATGTGCCACAGGAATCCTGGGTCTCCTATCAAGTTTCACGAGGAGTCAGGCATCGTCTCCTTTGGAGGCACTGATCTCCGTGTACCTCTGGAGTTTTCAAAGGATATGAGGCCTCCGGTCGCGATGAGGTGGGGAACTAGATCTTTCTCTGAGGTCTCCACAGGGGATTCAGACATCCTTTCGTCCTGGGAGATGCAAGACGAGTCTGCATTCATGTCACTGCAGGGATATCCGGCCTTATTTCGAGTCAGGGCATCGCGGTGTCCATTCCACTTGAGGCCGCAAACTCAGGGTCCCTCTCACATACCTAGAGCTGAGAGAAGCCTCCTCTTGAGGTGCTTGTGTTAAGGTGGTATTCCTCTGGAGTCGAAGCCAGGGACTATCCTCTCATCTCGAGTTGATTTTTGGGCCACGGAGCTCTTTGGTGTGCGTACAGTGACCTCAGGATCCCTCTAGCCTTGAAACAGTGTTCTTGGGGTTTCTCTGGAGTGCCATCAAGGAAATCAAGGCTCCTTTCATGTGTGATGTGCAACACGGAATTGCTCTGCACGCAGTGCAGGGGAATCGGGCCTCATCTCGCGGCGAGGGGGAAGTCTCATGGTTTTTCTCGAGTTGCGGCGGGAACCTGGGGTATATTCTCGAGTTACGACGGGGATGGCCCTTCCACACACGTGTTTGTTCAGCGATGGCAGAACTCCTGCCTAGTTGCGAGGGACAACTCGGGATTCTCCTCGAGGCTTGGCAGGGCAATTGGGACGCCTCTCCAGCTGAGGCGGGAGACCAAGGGTCCCTTTCCACGTGGCACAGGAATCCTGGGACTCCTATCAAGTTTCACGAGGAGTCAGGCATCGTCTCCTTTGGAGGCACTGATCTCCGCGTACCTCTGAAGTTTTCAAAGGATGTGAGGCCTCCGGTCGCGATGAGGTGGGGAACTAGGTCTTTTTCTGTGGTCTCCACAGGGGATTCAGACATCCTTTCGTCTTGGGAGATGCAAGACGAGCCTGCATTCAAGTCACTGCAGGGATATCCGGCCTTATTTCGAGTCAGGGCATCGCGGTGTCCATTCCACTTGAGGCCGCAAACTCAGCACATAGCTAGAGCTGAGAGAAGCCTCCTCTTGAGGTGCTTGTGGTAAGGTGGTATTCCTCTGGAGTCGAAGCCAGGGACTAACCTCTCATCTAGAGTTGATTTTTGGTCCACGGAGCTCTTTCGTGTGGCTACAGTGACCTCAGGATCCCTCTAGCCTTGAAACAGTGTTCTTGGGGTTTCTCTGGAGTGCCATCAAGGAAATCAAGGCTCCTTTCATGTGTGATGTGCAACACGGAGTTGCTCTGCATGCGGTGCAGGGGAAACGGGCCTCATCTCACAGCGAGGGGGAAGTCTCATGGTTTTTCTCGAGTTGCGGCGGGAACCTGGGGTATATTCTCGAGTTACAACGGGGATGGCCCTTCCACACACGTGTTTGTTCAGCGACGTCAGGACTCCTGCCTAGTTGCGAGGGACAATTCGGATTCTCCTCGAGGCTTGGCAGGGCAATTGGGACGCCTCCCCAGCTGAGACGGGAGACCAAGGGTCCCTTTCCACGTGCCACAGGAATCCTGGGACTCCTATCAAGTTTCACGAGGAGTCAGGCATCGTCTCCTTTGGAGGCACTGATCTCCGCGTACTTCTGAAGTTTTCAAAGGATGTGAGGCCTCCGGTCGCGATGAGGTAGGGAACTAGGTCTTTCTCTGTGGTCTCCACAGGGGATTCAGACATCCTTTCGTCTTGGGAGATGCAAGACGAGCCTGCATTCAAGTCACTGCAGGGATATCCGGCCTTATTTCGAGTCAGGGCATCGTGGTGTCCATTCCACTTGAGGCCGCAAACTCAGGGTTCCTCTCACATACCTAGAGCTGAGAGAAGCCTCCTCTTGAGGTGCTTGTTGTAAGGTGATGTTCCTCTGGAGTCGAAGCCAGGTACTAACCTCTCATCTCGAGTTGATTTTTGGTCCACGGAGCTCTTTCGTGTTGCTACAGTGACCTCAGGATCCCTCTAGCCTTGAAACAGTGTTCTTGGGGTTTCTCTGGAGTGCCATCAAGGAAATCAAGGCTCCTTTCATGTGTGATGTGCAACATGGAATTGCTCTGCACGCAGTGCAGGGGAATCGGGCCTCATCTCGCGGCGAGGGGGAAGTCTCATGGTTTTTCTCGAGTTGCGGCGGGAACCTGGGGTATAATCTCGGGTTATGACGGGGATGGCCCTTCAAGCCACGTGTTTGTTCAGCGACGTCAGGACTCCTGCCTAGTTGCGAGGGACAACTCGGGATTCTCCTCGAGGCTTGGCAGGGCAATTGGGACGCCTCTCCAGCTGAGGCGGGAGACCAAGTGTCCCTTTCCATGTGCCACAGGAATCCTGGGTCTCCTATCAAGTTTCACGAGGAGTCAGGCATCGTCTCCTTTGGAGGCACTGATCTCCGTGTACCTCTGGAGTTTTCAAAGGATATGAGGCCTCCGGTCGCGATGAGGTGGGGAACTAGATCTTTCTCTGAGGTCTCCACAGGGGATTCAGACATCCTTTCGTCCTGGGAGATGCAAGACGAGTCTGCATTCAAGTCACTGCAGGGATATCCGGCCTTATTTCGAGTCAGGGCATCGCGGTGTCCATTCCACTTGAGGCCGCAAACTCAGGGTCCCTCTCACATACCTAGAGCTGAGAGAAGCCTCCTCTTGAGGTGCTTGTGTTAAGGTGGTATTCCTCTGGAGTCGAAGCCAGGGACTATCCTCTCATCTCGAGTTGATTTTTGGGCCACGGAGCTCTTTGGTGTGCGTACAGTGACCTCAGGATCCCTCTAGCCTTGAAACAGTGTTCTTGGGGTTTCTCTGGAGTGCCATCAAGGAAATCAAGGCTCCTTTCATGTGTGATGTGCAACACGGAATTGCTCTGCACGCAGTGCAGGGGAATCGGGCCTCATCTCACGGCGAGGGGGAAGTCTCATGGTTTTTCTCGAGTTGCGGCGGAAGCCTGGGGTATATTGTCGAGTTACGACGGGGATGGCCCTTCCTCCCACGTGTTTGTTCAGCGACGGCAGGACTCCTGCCTAGTTGCGAGGGAAAACTCGGGATTCTCCTCGAGGCTTGGCAGGGCAATTGGAACGCCTCTCCAGCTGAGGCGGGAGACCAAGGGTCCCTTTCCACGTGCCACAGGAATCCTGGGACTCCTATCAAGTTTCACGAGGAGTCAGGCATCGTCTCCCTTGGAGGCACTGATCTCCGTGTACCTCTGGAGTTTTCAAAGGATGTGAGGCCTCCGGTCGTGATGAGGTCGGGAACTAGGTCTTTTTCTGTGGTCTCCACAGGGGATTCAGACATCCTTTCATCTTGGGAGATGCAAGACGAGCCTGCATTCAAGTCACTGCAGGGATATCCGGCCTTATTTCGAGTCAGGGCATCGCGGTGTCCATTCCACTTGAGGCCGCAAACTCAGGGTCCCTCTCACATACCAAGAGCTGAGAGAAGCTTCCTCTTGAGGTGCTTGTGTTAAGGTGGTATGCCTCTGGAGTCGAAGCCAGGGACTAACCTCTCATCTCGAGTTGATTTTTGGTCCACGGAGCTCTTTCGTGTTGCTACAATGACGTCAGGATCCCTCTAGCCTTGAAACAGTGTTCTTGGGGTTTCTCTGGAGTGCCACCAAGGAAATCAAGGCTGCTTTCATGTGTGATGTGCAACACGGAATTGCTCTGCACACAGTGCAGGTGAATCGGGACTCATATTGCGGCGAGGGGGAAGTCTCATGGTTTTTCTCGAGTTGCGGCGGGAACCTGGGGTATATTCTCGAGTTACGACGGGGATGGCCCTCCCAACCACGTGTTTGTTCAGCGACGTCAGGACTCCTGCCTAGTTGCGAGGGACAACTCGGGATTCTCCTCGAGGCTTGGCAGGGCAATTGGGACGCCTCTCCAGCTGAGGCGGGAGACCAAGTGTCCCTTTCCACGTGCACAGGAATCCTGGGACTCCTATCAAGTTTCAGGAGGAGTCAGGCATCGTCTCCTTTGGAGGCACTGATCTCCGCGTACCTCTGAAATTTTCAAAGGATGTGAGGCCTCCGTTCGCGATGAGGTGGGGAACTAGGTCTCTCTCTGTGGTCTCCACAGGGGATTCAGACATTCCTTCGTCTTGAGAGATGCAAGACGGGCCTGCATTCAAGTCACTGCAGGGATATCCGGCCTTATTTCTAGTCAGGGCATCGCGATGTCCATTCCACTTGAGACCGCAAACTCAGGGTCCCTCTCACATACCTAGAGCAGAGAGAAGCCTCCTCTTGAGGTGCTTGTGGTAAGGTGGTATTCCTCTGGAGTCGAAGCCAGGGACTAACCTCTCATCTCGAGTTGATTTTTGGTCCACGGAGCTCTTTTGTGTTGCTACAGTGACCTCAGGATCCCTCTAGCCTTGAAACAGTGTTCTTGGGGTTTCTCTGGAGTGCAACCAAGGAAATCAAGGCTCCTTTCATGTGTGATGGGCAACACGGAATTGCTCTGCACGCAGTGCAGGGGAATTGGGCCTCATCTCTCGGCGAGGGGGAAGTCTCATGGTTTTTCTCGAGTTGCGGCGGGAACCTGGGGTATATTCTCGAGTTACGACGGGGATGGCCCTTCCACCCACGTATTTGTTCAGCGACGTCAGGACTCCTGCCTAGTTGCGAGGGACAACTCGGGATTCTCCTCGAGGCTTGGCAGGGCAATTGGGACGCCTCTCCAGCTGAGGCGGGAGACCAAGGGTCCCTTTCCACGTGCCACAGGAATCCTGGGACTCCTATCAAGTTTCACGAGGAGTCAGGCATCGTCTCCTTTGGAGGCACTGATCTCCGCGTACCTCTGGAGTTTTCAAAGGATGTTACGCCTCAGGTCGCATGAGGTGGGGAACTAGGTCTTTCTCTGTGGTCTCCACAGGGGATTCAGACATGCTTTCGTCTTGGGAGATGCAAGACGAGCCTGCATTCAAGTCACTGCAGGGATATCCGGCCTTATTTCCGTCAGTGCATCGCGGTGTCCATTCCACTTGAGGCCGCACATTCAGGGTCCCTTTCACACACCTAGAGCTGAGAGAAGCCTCCTCTTGAGGTGCTTGTGGTAAGGTGGTATTCCTCTGGAGTCGAAGCCAGGGACTAACCTCTCATCTCGAGTTGATTTGTGGTCCACGGAGCTCTTTCGTGTTGCTACAGTGACCTCAGGATCCTTCTAGCCTTGAAACAGTGTTCTTGGGTTTTCTCTGGAGTGCCACCAAGGAAATCAAGTCTCCTTTCATGTGTGATGTGCAACACGGAATTGATCTGCACGCAGTGCAGGGGAATCGGGCCTCATCTCGCGGCGAGGGGGAAGTCTCATGGTTTTTCTCGAGTTGCAGCGGGAACCTGGGGTATATTCTCGAGTTACGACGGGGATGGCCCTTCCACCCACATGTTTGTTCAGCGACGTCAGGACTCCTGCCTAGTTGCGAGGGACAACTCGGGATTCTCCTCGAGGCTTGGCAGGGCAATTGGGAGGCCTCTCTAGCTGAGGCGCTAGACCAAGGGTCCCTTTCCATGTGCCACAGGAATCCTGGGACTCCTATCAAGTTTCATGATGAGTCAGGCATCGTCTCCTTTGGAGGCACTGACCTCCGCGTACCTCTGGAGTTTTCAAAGGATGTGAGGCCTCCGGTCGCCATGAGGTGGGGAACTAGGTCTTTCTCTGTGGTCTCCACAGGGGATTCAGACATCCTTTCATCTTGGGAGATGCAAGACGAGCCTGCATTCAATTCACTGCAGGGATATCCGGCCTTATTTCGCGTCAGGGCATCGCAGTGTCCATTCCACGTGAGGCGGCAAAATCAGGGTCCCTCTCACATAGCTAGAGCAGAGAGAAGCCTCCTCTTGAGGTGCGTGTGGTAAGGTGGTATTCCTCTGGAGTCGAAGGCAGGGACTAACCTCTTATCTCGAGTTGATTTTTGGTCCACGGACCTCTTTCTTGTTGCTACAGTAACCTCAGGATCCCTCTTGCCTTGAAACAGTTTTCTTGGGGTTTCTCTGGAGTGCCATCAAGGAAATCAAGGCTCCTTTCATGTTTGATGTGTAACACGGAATTGCTCTGCATGCAGTGCAGAAGAATCGAGCCTCATCTCGCGGCGAGGGGGAAGTCTCATGGTTTTTCTCGAGTTGCGGCGGGACCCTGGGGTATATTCTCGAGTTATGACGGGGATGGCCCTTCCAGCCACGTGTTTTTTCAGTGACGTCAGGACTCCTGCCTAGTTGCGAGGGACAACTCGGGATTCTCCTCGAGGCATGGCAGGGCAATTGGGACGCCTCTCCAGCTGAGGCGGGAGACCAAGGGTCCCTTTCCACGTACACAGTAATCCTGGGACTCCTATCAAGTTTCACGAGGAGTCAGGCATCGTCTCCTTTGGAGGCACTGATCTCCGCGTACCTCTGGAGTTTTCAAAGGATGTGAGGCCTCCGGTCGCGAGGAGGTGGGGAACTAGGTCTTTTTCTGTGGTCTCCACAAGGGATTCAGACATCCTTCCGTCTTGGGAGATGCAAGACGAGCCTGCATTCAAGTCACTGCAGGGATATCCGGCCTTATTTCGAGTCAGGGCATCGCGGTGTCCATTCCACTTGAGGCCGCAAACTGAGCACATAGCTAGAGCTGAGAGAAGCCTCCTCTTGAGGTGCTTGTGGTAAGGTGGTATTCCTCTGGAGTCGAAGCCAGGGACTAACCTCTCATCTCGAGTTGATTTTTGGTCCACGGAGCTCTTTTGTGTTGCTACAGTGACCTCAGGATCCCTCTAGCCTTGAAACAGTGTTCTTGGGGTTTCTCTGGAGTGCCATGAAGGAAATCAAGGCTCCTTTCATGTGTGATGTGCAACACTAAATTGCTCTGCACGCAGTGCAGGGGCATCGGGCCTCATCTCGCGGCGAGGGGGAAGTCTCATGATTTTTCTCGAGTTGCAGCGGGAACCTGGGGTATATTCTTGAGTTACGACGGGGATGGCCCTTCCACCCACGTGTTTGTTCAGCGACGTCAGGACTCCTGCCTAGTTGCGAGGGACAACTCGGGATTCTCCTCGAGGCTTGACAGGGCAATTGGGACGCCTCTCCAGCTGAGGCGGGAGACCAAGGGTCCCTTTCCACGTGCCACAGGAATCCTGGGACTCCTATCAAGTTTCACGAGGAGTCAGGCATCGTCTGCTTTGGAGGCACTGATCTCCGCGTACCTCTGGAGTTTTCAAAGGATGTGAGGCCTCCGGTCGCGAGGAGGTGGGGAACTAGGTCTTTCTCTGTGGTCTCCACAGGGGATTCAGACATCCTTTCATCTTGGGAGATGCAAGACGAGCCTGCATTCAAGTCACTGCAGGGATATCCGGCCTTATTTCGAGTCAGGGCATCGCGGTGTCCATTCCACTTGAGGCCGCAAACTCAGGGTCCCTCTCACATACCAAGAGCTGAGAGAAGCTTCCTCTTGAGGTGCTTGTGTTAAGGTGGTATGCCTCTGGAGTCGAAGCCAGGGACTAACCTCTCATCTCGAGTTGATTTTTGGTCCACGGAGCTCTTTCGTGTTGCTACAATGACCTCAGGATCCCTCTAGCCTTGAAACAGTGTTCTTGGGGTTTCTCTGGAGTGCCACCAAGGAAATCAAGGCTGCTTTCATGTGTGATGTGCAACACGGAATTGCTCTGCACACAGTGCAGGGGAATCGGGACTCATATCGCAGCGAGGGGGAAGTCTCATGGTTTTTCTCGAGTTGCGGCGGGAACCTGGGGTATATTCTCGAGTTACGACGGGGATGGCCCTTCCAACCACGTGTTTGTTCAGCGACGTCAGGACTCCTGCCTAGTTGCGAGGGACAACTCGGGATTCTCCTCGAGGCTTGGCAGGGCAATTGGGACGCCTCTCTAGCTGAGGCGGGAGACCAAGGGTCCCTTTCCATGTGCCACAGGAATCCTGGCACTCCTATCAAGTTTCATGATGAGTCAGGCATCGTCTCCTTTGGAGGCACTGACCTCCGCGTACCTCTGGAGTTTTCAAAGGATGTGAGGCCTCCGGTCGCCATGAGGTGGGGAACTAGGTCTTTCTCTGTGGTCTCCACAGGGGATTCAGACATCCTTTCATCTTGGGAGATGCAAGACGAGCCTGCATTCAATTCACTGCAGGGATATCCGGCCTTATTTCGCGTCAGGGCATCGCAGTGTCCATTCCACGTGAGGCGGCAAAATCAGGGTCCCTCTCACATAGCTAGAGCTGAGAGAAGCCTCCTCTTGAGGTGCGTGTGGTAAGGTGGTATTCCTCTGGAGTCGAAGGCAGGGACTAACCTCTTATCTCGAGTTGATTTTTGGTCCACGGACCTCTTTCTTGTTGCTACAGTAACCTCAGGATCCCTCTTGCCTTGAAACAGTTTTCTTGGGGTTTCTCTGGAGTGCCATCAAGGAAATCAAGGCTCCTTTCATGTTTGATGTGTAACACGGAATTGCTCTGCATGCAGTGCAGAAGAATCGAGCCTCATCTCGCGGCGAGGGGGAAGTCTCATGGTTTTTCTCGAGTTGCGGCGGGACCCTGGGGTATATTCTCGAGTTATGACGGGGATGGCCCTTCCAGCCACGTGTTTGTTCAGTGACGTCAGGACTCCTGCCTAGTTGGGAGGGACAACTCGGGATTCTCCTCGAGGCATGGCAGGGCAATTGGGACGCCTCTCCAGCTGAGGCGGGAGACCAAGGGTCCCTTTCCACGTACACAGTAATCCTGGGACTCCTATCAAGTTTCACGAGGAGTCAGGCATCGTCTCCTTTGGAGGCACTGATCTCCGCGTACCTCTGGAGTTTTCAAAGGATGTGAGGCCTCCGGTCGCGAGGAGGTGGGGAACTAGGTCTTTTTCTGTGGTCTCCACAAGGGATTCAGACATCCTTCCGTCTTGGGAGATGCAAGACGAGCCTGCATTCAAGTCACTGCAGGGATATCCGGCCTTATTTCGAGTCAGGGCATCGCGGTGTCCATTCCACTTGAGGCCGCAAACTGAGCACATAGCTAGAGCTGAGAGAAGCCTCCTCTTGAGGTGCTTGTGGTAAGGTGGTATTCCTCTGGAGTCGAAGCCAGGGACTAACCTCTCATCTCGAGTTGATTTTTGGTCCACGGAGCTCTTTTGTGTTGCTACAGTGACCTCAGGATCCCTCTAGCCTTGAAACAGTGTTCTTGGGGTTTCTCTGGAGTGCCATGAAGGAAATCAAGGCTCCTTTCATGTGTGATGTGCAACACTAAATTGCTCTGCACGCAGTGCAGGGGCATCGGGCCTCATCTCGCGGCGAGGGGGAAGTCTCATGATTTTTCTCGAGTTGCGGCGGGAACCTGGGGTATATTCTCGAGTTACGACGGGGATGGCCCTCCCAACCACGTGTTTGTTCAGCGACGTCAGGACTCCTGCCTAGTTGCGAGGGACAACTCGGGATTCTCCTCGAGGCTTGGCAGGGCAATTGGGACGCCTCTCCAGCTGAGGCGGGAGACCAAGTGTCCCTTTCCACGTGCACAGGAATCCTGGGACTCCTATCAAGTTTCAGGAGGAGTCAGGCATCGTCTCCTTTGGAGGCACTGATCTCCGCGTACCTCTGAAATTTTCAAAGTATGTGAGGCCTCCGTTCGCGATGAGGTGGGGAACTAGGTCTCTCTCTGCGGTCTCCACAGGGGATTCAGACATTCTTTCGTCTTGAGAGATGCAAGACGAGCCTGCATTCAAGTCACTGCAGGGATATCCGGCCTTATTTCGAGTCAGGGCATCGCGATGTCCATTCCACTTGAGACCGCAAACTCAGGGTCCCTCTCACATACCTAGAGCAGAGAGAAGCCTCCTCTTGAGGTGCTTGTGGTAAGGTGGTATTCCTCTGGAGTCGAAGCCAGGGACTAACCTCTCATCTCGAGTTGATTTTTGGTCCACGGAGCTCTTTTGTGTTGCTACAGTGACCTCAGGATCCCTCTAGCCTTGAAACAGTGTTCTTGGGGTTTCTCTGGAGTGCAACCAAGGAAATCAAGGCTCCTTTCATGTGTGATGGGCAACACGGAATTGCTCTGCACGCAGTGCAGGGGAATTGGGCCTCATGTCTCGGCGAGGGGGAAGTCTCATGGTTTATCTCGAGTTGCGGCGGGAACCTGGGGTATATTCTCGAGTTACGACGGGGATGGCCCTTCCACCCACGTGTTTGTTCAGCGACGTCAGGACTCCTGCCTAGTTGCGAGGGACAACTCGGGATTCTCCTCGAGGCTTGGCAGGGCAATTGGGACGCCTCTCCAGCTGAGGCGGGAGACCAAGGGTCCCTTTCCACGTGCCACAGGAATCCTGGGACTCCTATCAAGTTTCACGAGGAGTCAGGCATCGTCTCCTTTGGAGGCACTGATCTCCGCGTACCTCTGGAGTTTTCAAAGGATGTTACGCCTCAGGTCGCATGAGGTGGGGAACTAGGTCTTTCTCTGTGGTCTCCACAGGGGATTCAGACATGCTTTCGTCTTGGGAGATGCAAGACGAGCCTGCATTCAAGTCACTGCAGGGATATCCGGCCTTATTTCCGTCAGTGCATCGCGGTGTCCATTCCACTTGAGGCCGCAAACTCAGGGTCCCTTTCACACACCTAGAGCTGAGAGAAGCCTCCTCTTGAGGTGCTTGTGGTAAGGTGGTATTCCTCTGGAGTCGAAGCCAGGGACTAACCTCTCATCTCGAGTTGATTTGTGGTCCACAGAGCTCTTTCGTGTTGCTACAGTGACCTCAGGATCCTTCTAGCCTTGAAACAGTGTTCTTGGGGTTTCTCTGGAGTGCCACCAAGGAAATCAAGTCTCCTTTCATGTGTGATGTGCAACACGGAATTGATCTGCACGCAGTGCAGGGGAATCGGGCCTCATCTCGCGGCGAGGGCTAAGTCTCATGGTTTTTCTCGAGTTGCAGCGGGAACCTGGGGTATATTCTCGAGTTACGACGGGGATGGCCCTTCCACCCACATGTTTGTTCAGCGACGTCAGGACTCCTGCCTAGTTGCGAGGGACAACTCGGGATTCTCCTCGAGGCTTGGCAGGGCAATTGGGAGGCCTCTCTAGCTGAGGCGGGAGACCAAGGGTCCCTTTCCATGTGCCACAGGAATCCTGGGACTCCTATCAAGTTTCATGATGAGTCAGGCATCGTCTCCTTTGGAGGCACTGACCTCCGCGTACCTCTGGAGTTTTCAAAGGATGTGAGGCCTCCGGTCGCCATGAGGTGGGGAACTAGGTCTTTCTCTGTGGTCTCCACAGGGGATTCAGACATCCTTTCATCTTGGGAGATGCAAGACGAGCCTGCATTCAATTCACTGCAGGGATATCCGGCCTTATTTCGCGTCAGGGCATCGCAGTGTCCATTCCACGTGAGGCGGCAAAATCAGGGTCCCTCTCACATAGCTAGAGCTGAGAGAAGCCTCCTCTTGAGGTGCGTGTGGTAAGGTGGTATTCCTCTGGAGTCGAAGGCAGGGACTAACCTCTTATCTCGAGTTGATTTTTGGTCCACGGACCTCTTTCTTGTTGCTACAGTAACCTCAGGATCCCTCTTGCCTTGAAACAGTTTTCTTGGGGTTTCTCTGGAGTGCCATCAAGGAAATCAAGGCTCCTTTCATGTTTGATGTGTAACACGGAATTGCTCTGCATGCAGTGCAGAAGAATCGAGCCTCATCTCGCGGCGAGGGGGAAGTCTCATGGTTTTTCTCGAGTTGCGGCGGGACCCTGGGGTATATTCTCGAGTTATGACGGGGATGGCCCTTCCAGCCACGTGTTTGTTCAGTGACGTCAGGACTCCTGCCTAGTTGCGAGGGACAACTCGGGATTCTCCTCGAGGCATGGCAGGGCAATTGGGACGCCTCTCCAGCTGAGGCGGGAGACCAAGGGTCCCTTTCCACGTACACAGTAATCCTGGGACTCCTATCAAGTTTCACGAGGAGTCAGGCATCGTCTCCTTTGGAGGCACTGATCTCCGCGTACCTCTGGAGTTTTCAAAGGATGTGAGGCCTCCGGTCGCGAGGAGGTGGGGAACTAGGTCTTTTTCTGTGGTCTCCACAAGGGATTCAGACATCCTTCCGTCTTGGGAGATGCAAGACGAGCCTGCATTCAAGTCACTGCAGGGATATCCGGCCTTATTTCGAGTCAGGGCATCGCGGTGTCCATTCCACTTGAGGCCGCAAACTGAGCACATAGCTAGAGCTGAGAGAAGCCTCCTCTTGAGGTGCTTGTGGTAAGGTGGTATTCCTCTGGAGTCGAAGCCAGGGACTAACCTCTCATCTCGAGTTGATTTTTGGTCCACGGAGCTCTTTTGTGTTGCTACAGTGACCTCAGGATCCCTCTAGCCTTGAAACAGTGTTCTTGGGGTTTCTCTGGAGTGCCATGAAGGAAATCAAGGCTCCTTTCATGTGTGATGTGCAACACTAAATTGCTCTGCACGCAGTGCAGGGGCATCGGGCCTCATCTCGCGGCGAGGGGGAAGTCTCATGATTTTTCTCGAGTTGCAGCGGGAACCTGGGGTATATTCTTGAGTTACGACGGGGATGGCCCTTCCACCCACGTGTTTGTTCAGCGACGTCAGGACTCCTGCCTAGTTGCGAGGGACAACTCGGGATTCTCCTCGAGGCTTGACAGGGCAATTGGGACGCCTCTCCAGCTGAGGCGGGAGACCAAGGGTCCCTTTCCACGTGCCACAGGAATCCTGGGACTCCTATCAAGTTTCACGAGGAGTCAGGCATCGTCTGCTTTGGAGGCACTGATCTCCGCGTACCTCTGGAGTTTTCAAAGGATGTGAGGCCTCCGGTCGCGAGGAGGTGGGGAACTAGGTCTTTCTCTGTGGTCTCCACAGGGGATTCAGACATCCTTTCATCTTGGGAGATGCAAGACGAGCCTGCATTCAAGTCACTGCAGGGATATCCGGCCTTATTTCGAGTCAGGGCATCGCGGTGTCCATTCCACTTGAGGCCGCAAACTCAGGGTCCCTCTCACATACCAAGAGCTGAGAGAAGCTTCCTCTTGAGGTGCTTGTGTTAAGGTGGTATGCCTCTGGAGTCGAAGCCAGGGACTAACCTCTCATCTCGAGTTGATTTTTGGTCCACGGAGCTCTTTCGTGTTGCTACAATGACCTCAGGATCCCTCTAGCCTTGAAACAGTGTTCTTGGGGTTTCTCTGGAGTGCCACCAAGGAAATCAAGGCTGCTTTCATGTGTGATGTGCAACACGGAATTGCTCTGCACTCAGTGCAGGGGAATCGGTCCTCATCTCGCGGCGAGGGGGAAGTCTCATGGTTTTTCTCGAGTTGCGGCGGGAACCTGGGGTATATTCTCGAGTTACGACGGGGATGGCCCTTCCAACCACGTGTTTGTTCAGCGACGTCAGGACTCCTGCCTAGTTGCGAGGGACAACTCGGGATTCTCCTCGAGGCTTGGCAGGGCAATTGGGACGCCTCTCCAGCTGAGGCGGGAGACCAAGTGTCCCTTTCCACGTGCACAGGAATCCTGGGACTCCTATCAAGTTTCAGGAGGAGTCAGGCATCGTCTCCTTTGGAGGCACTGATCTCCGCGTACCTCTGAAATTTTCAAAGGATGTGAGGCCTCCGTTCGCGATGAGGTGGGGAAGTAGGTCTCTCTCTGTGGTCTCCACAGGGGATTCAGACATTCTTTCGTCTTGAGAGATGCAAGACGAGCCTGCATTCAAGTCACTGCAGGGATATCCGGCCTTATTTCGAGTCAGGGCATCGCGATGTCCATTCCACTTGAGACCGCAAACTCAGGGTCCCTCTCACATACCTAGAGCAGAGAGAAGCCTCCTCTTGAGGTGCTTGTGGTAAGGTGGTATTCCTCTGGAGTCGAAGCCAGGGACTAACCTCTCATCTCGAGTTGATTTTTGGTCCACGGAGCTCTTTTGTGTTGCTACAGTGACCTCAGGATCCCTCTAGCCTTGAAACAGTGTTCTTGGGGTTTCTCTGGAGTGCAACCAAGGAAATCAAGGCTCCTTTCATGTGTGATGTGCAACATGGAATTGCTCTGCACGCAGTGCATGGGACTCGGGCCTCATCTCGCGGCGAGGGGGAAGTCTCATGGTTTTTCTCGAGTTGCGGCGGGAACCTGGGGTATAATCTCGGGTTATGACGGGGATGGCCCTTCAAGCCACGTGTTTGTTCAGCGACGTCAGGACTCCTGCCTAGTTGCGAGGGACAACACGGGATTCTCCTCGAGGCTTGGCAGGGCAATTGGGACGCTTCTCCAGCTGAGGCGGGAGACCAAGTGTCCCTTTCCATGTGCCACAGGAATCCTGGGACTCCTATCAAGTTTCACGAGGAGTCAGGCATCGTCTCCTTTGGAGGCACTGATCTCCGTGTACCTCTGGAGTTTTCAAAGGATGTGAGGCCTCCGGTCGCGATGAGGTGGGGAACTAGATCTTTCTCTGAGGTCTCCACAGGGGATTCAGACATCCTTTCGTCCTGAGAGATGCAAGACGAGTCTGCATTCAAGTCACTGCAGGGATATCCGGCCTTATTTCGAGTCAGGGCATCGCGGTGTCCATTCCACTTGAGGCCGCAAACTCAGGGTCCCTCTCACATACCTAGAGCTTAGAGAAGCCTCCTCTTGAGGTGCTTGTGTTAAGGTGGTATTCCTCTGGAGTCGAAGCCAGGGACTTTCCTCTCATCTCGAGTTGATTTTTGGGCCACGGAGCTCTTTGGTGTGGGTACAGTGACCTCAGGATCCCTCTAGCCTTGAAACAGTGTTCTTGGGGTTTCTCTGGAGTGCCATCAAGGAAATCAAGGCTCCTTTCATGTGTGATGTGCAACACGGAATTGCTCTGCACGCAGTGCAGGGGAATCGGGCCTCATCTCGCGGCGAGGGGGAAGTCTCATGGTTTTTCTCGAGTTGCGGCGGGAACATGGGGTATATTCTCGAGTTACAACGGGGATGGCCCTTCCACACACGTGTTTGTTCAGCGACGTCAGGACTCCTGCCTAGTTGCGAGGGACAACTCGGGATTCTCCTCGAGGCTTGGCAGGGCAATTGGGACGCCTCTCCAGCTGAGGCGGGAGACCAAGTGTCCCTTTCCACGTGCCACAGGAATCCTGGGACTCCTATCAAGTTTCACGAGGAGTCAGGTATCATCTCCTTTGGAGGCACTGATCTCCGCGTACCTCTGGACTTTTCAAAGGATGTGAGGCCTCCGGTCGCGATGAGGTGGGGAACTAGGTCTTTCTCTGTGGTCTCCACAGGGGATTCAGACATCCTTTCGTCTTGGGAGATGCAAGACGAGCCTGCATTCAAGTCACTGCAGGGATATCCGGCCTTATTTCGAGTCAGTGCATCGCGGTGTCCATTCCACTTGAGGCCGCAAACTCAGGGTCCGTCTCACATACCTAGAGCTGAGAGAAGCCTCCTCTTGAGGTGCTTGTGGTAAGGTGGTATTCCTCTGGAGTCGAAGTTAGGGACTAACCTCTCATCTCGAGTTGATTTTTGGTCCACGGAGCTCTTTCGTGTTGCTACAGTGACCTCAGGATCCCTCTAGCCTTGAAACAGTGTTCTTGGGATTTCTCTGGAGTGTCATCAAGGAAATCAAGGCTCCTTTCATGTGTGATCTGCAACACGGAATTGCTCTGCACACAGTGCAGGGGAATCGGTCCTCATCTCGCGGCGAGGGGGAAGTCTCATGGTTTTTCTCGAGATGCGGCGGGAACCTTGAGTATATTCTCGAGTTACGACGGGGATGGCCCTCCCACCCACGTATTTGTTCAGCGACGTCAGGACTCCTGCCTAGTTGCGAGGGACAACTCGGGATTCTCCTCGAGGCTTGCCAGGTTAATTTTGACCCCTCTCCAGCTGAGGCGGGAGACCAAGTGTCCCTTTCCACGTGCCACAGGAATCCTGGGACTCCTATTAAGTTTCATGAGGAGTCAGGCATCGTCTCCTTTGGAGGCACTGATCTCCGCGTACCTCTGAAGTTTTCAAAGGATGTGAGGCCTCCGGTCGCGATTAGGTGGGGAACTAGGTCTTTCTCTGTGGTCTCCACAGGGGATTCAGACATCCTTTCGTCTTGGGAGATGCAAGACGAGCCTGCATTCAAGTCACTGCAGGGATATCCGGCCTTATTTCGAGTCAGGGCATCGCGGTGTCCATTCCACTTGAGGCCGCAAACTCAGGGTCCCTCTCACATACCTAGAGCTGAGAGAAGCCTCCTCTTGAGGTGCTTGTGGTTAGGTGGTATTCCTCTGGAGTTGAAGCCAGGGACTAACCTCTCATCTCGAGTTGATTTTTGGTCCACGGAGCTCTTTCGTGTTGCTACAGTGAACTCAGGATCCCTCTAACCTGGAAACAGTGTTCTTGGATTTTCTCTGGAGTGCCATCAAGGAAATCAAGGCTCCTTTCATGTGTGATGGGCAACACGGAATTGCTCTGCACGCAGTGCAGGGGAATTGGGCCTCATCTCTCGGCGAGGGGGAAGTCTCATGGTTTTTCTCGAGTTGCGGCGGGAACCTGGGGTATATTCTCGAGTTACGACGGGGATGGCCCTTCCACCCACGTATTTGTTCAGCGACGTCAGGACTCCTGCCTAGTTGCGAGGGACAACTCGGGATTCTCCTCGAGGCTTGGCAGGGCAATTGGGACGCCTCTCCAGCTGAGGCGGGAGACCAAGGGTCCCTTTCCACGTGCCACAGGAATCCTGGGACTCCTATCAAGTTTCACGAGGAGTCAGGCATCGTCTCCTTTGGAGGCACTGATCTCCGCGTACCTCTGGAGTTTTCAAAGGATGTTACGCCTCAGGTCGCATGAGGTGGGGAACTAGGTCTTTCTCTGTGGTCTCCACAGGGGATTCAGACATGCTTTCGTCTTGGGAGATGCAAGACGAGCCTGCATTCAAGTCACTGCAGGGATATCCGGCCTTATTTCCGTCAGTGCATCGCGGTGTCCATTCCACTTGAGGCCGCAAACTCAGGGTCCCTTTCACACACCTAGAGCTGAGAGAAGCCTCCTCTTGAGGTGCTTGTGGTAAGGTGGTATTCCTCTGGAGTCGAAGCCAGGGACTAACCTCTCATCTCGAGTTGATTTGTGCTCCACGGAGCTCTTTCGTGATGCTACAGTGACCTCAGGATCCTTCTAGCCTTGAAACAGTGTTCTTGGGGTTTCTCTGGAGTGCCACCAAGGAAATCAAGTCTCCTTTCATGTGTGATGTGCAACACGGAATTGATCTGCACGCAGTGCAGGGGAATCGGGCCTCATCTCGCGGCGAGGGGGAAGTCTCATGGTTTTTCTCGAGTTGCAGCGGGAACCTGGGGTATATTCTCGAGTTACGACGGGGATGGCCCTTCCACCCACATGTTTGTTCAGCGACGTCAGGACTCCTGCCTAGTTGCGAGGGACAACTCGGGATTCTCCTCGAGGCTTGGCAGGGCAATTGGGAGGCCTCTCTAGCTGAGGCGGGAGACCAAGGGTCCCTTTCCATGTGCCACAGGAATCCTGGGACTCCTATCAAGTTTCATGATGAGTCAGGCATCGTCTCCTTTGGAGGCACTGACCTCCGCGTACCTCTGGAGTTTTCAAAGGATGTGAGGCCTCCGGTCGCCATGAGGTGGGGAACTAGGTCTTTCTCTGTGGTCTCCACAGGGGATTCAGACATCCTTTCATCTTGGGAGATGCAAGACGAGCCTGCATTCAATTCACTGCAGGGATATCCGGCCTTATTTCGCGTCAGGGCATCGCAGTGTCCATTCCACGTGAGGCGGCAAAATCAGGGTCCCTCTCACATAGCTAGAGCTGAGAGAAGCCTCCTCTTGAGGTGCGTGTGGTAAGGTGGTATTCCTCTGGAGTCGAAGGCAGGGACTAACCTCTTATCTCGAGTTGATTTTTGGTCCACGGACCTCTTTCTTGTTGCTACAGTAACCTCAGGATCCCTCTTGCCTTGAAACAGTTTTCTTGGGGTTTCTCTGGAGTGCCATCAAGGAAATCAAGGCTCCTTTCATGTTTGATGTGCAACACGGAATTGCTCTGCATGCAGTGCAGAAGAATCGAGCCTCATCTCGCGGCGAGGGGGAAGTCTCATGGTTTTTCTCGAGTTGCGGCGGGACCCTGGGGTATATTCTCGAGTTATGACGGGGATGGCCCTTCCAGCCACGTGTTTGTTCAGTGACGTCAGGACTCCTGCCTAGTTGCGAGGGACAACTCGGGATTCTCCTCGAGGCTTGGCAGGGCAATTGGGACGCCTCTCCAGCTGAGGCGGGAGACCAAGGGTCCCTTTCCACGTACACAGTAATCCTGGGACTCCTATCAAGTTTCACGAGGAGTCAGGCATCGTCTCCTTTGGAGGCACTGATCTCCGCGTACCTCTGGAGTTTCCAAAGGATGTGAGGCCTCCGGTCGCGAGGAGGTGGGGAACTAGGTCTTTTTCTGTGGTCTCCACAAGGGATTCAGACATCCTTCCGTCTTGGGAGATGCAAGACGAGCCTGCATTCAAGTCACTGCAGGGATATCCGGCCTTATTTCGAGTCAGGGCATCGCGGTGTCCATTCCACTTGAGGCCGCAAACTCAGCACATAGCTAGAGGTGAGAGAAGCCTCCTCTTGAGGTGCTTGTGGTAAGGTGGTATTCCTCTGGAGTCGAAGCCAGGGACTAACCTCTCATCTCGAGTTGATTTTTGGTCCACGGAGCTCTTTTGTGTTGCTACAGTGACCTCAGGATCCCTCTAGCCTTGAAACAGTGTTCTTGGGGTTTCTCTGGAGTGCCATGAAGGAAATCAAGGCTCCTTTCATGTGTGATGTGCAACACTAAATTACTCTGCACGCAGTGCAGGGGAATCGGGCCTCATCTCGCGGCGAGGGGGAAGTCTCATGATTTTTCTCGAGTTGCGGCGGGAACCTGGGGTATATTCTTGAGTTACGACGGGGATGGCCCTTCCACCCACGTGTTTGTTCAGCGACGTCAGGACTCCTGCCTAGTTGCGAGGGACAACTCGGGATTCTCCTCGAGGCTTGACAGGGCAATTGGGACGCCTCTCCAGCTGAGGCGGGAGACCAAGGGTCCCTTTCCACGTGCCACAGGAATCCTGGGACTCCTATCAAGTTTCACGAGGAGTCAGGCATCGTCTCCTTTGGAGGCACTGATCTCCGCGTACCTCTGGAGTTTTCAAAGGATGTGAGGCCTCCGGTCGTGATGAGGTGGGGAACTAGGTCTTTTTCTGTGGTCTCCACAGGGGATTCAGACATCCTTTCATCTTGGGAGATGCAAGACGAGCCTGCATTCAAGTCACTGCAGGGATATCCGGCCTTATTTCGCGTCAGGGCATCGCGGTGTCCATTCCACTTGAGGCCGCAAACTCAGGGTCCCTCTCACATACCAAGAGCTGAGAGAAGCTTCCTCTTGAGGTGCTTGTGTTAAGGTGGTATGCCTCTGGAGTCGAAGCCAGGGACTAACCTCTCATCTCGAGTTGATTTTTGGTCCACGGAGCTCTTTCGTGTTGCTACAATGACCTCAGGATCCCTCTAGCCTTGAAACACTGTTCTTGGGGTTTCTCTGGAGTGCCATCAAGGAAATCAAGGCTGCTTTCATGTGTGATGTGCAACACGGAATTGATCTGCACACAGTGCAGGGGAATCGGGACTCATATCCCGGCGAGGGGGAAGTCTCATGGTTTTTCTCGAGTTGCGGCGGGAACCTGGGGTATATTCTCGAGTTACGACGGGGATGGCCCTTCCAACCACGTGTTTGTTCAGCGACGTCAGGACTCCTGCCTAGTTGCGAGGGACAACTCGGGATTCTCCTCGAGGCTTGGCAGGGCAATTGGGACGCCTCTCCAGCTGAGGCGGGAGACCAAGTGTCCCTTTCCATGTGCACAGGAATCCTGGGACTCCTATCAAGTTTCAGGAGGAGTCAGGCATCGTCTCCTTTGGAGGCACTGATCTCCGCGTACCTCTGAAATTTTCAAAGGATGTGAGGCCTCCGTTCGCGATGAGGTGGGGAAGTAGGTCTCTTTCTGTGGTCTAGACAGGGGATTCAGACATTCTTTCGTCTTGAGAGATGCAAGACGAGCCTTCATTCAAGTCACTGCAGGGATATCCGGCCTTATTTCGAGTCAGGGCATCGCGATGTCCATTCCACTTGAGACCGCAAACTCAGGGTCCCTCTCACATACCTAGAGCAGAGAGAAGCCTCCTCTTGAGGTGCTTGTGGTAAGGTGGTATTCCTCTGGAGTCGAAGCCAGGGACTAACCTCTCATCTCGAGTTGATTTTTGGTCCACGGAGCTCTTTTGTGTTGCTACAGTGACCTCAGGATCCCTCTAGCCTTGAAACAGTGTTCTTGGGGTTTCTCTGGAGTGCCATCAAGGAAATCAAGGGTCCTTTCATATGTGATGTGCAACACGGAATTGCTCTGCATGCAGTGCAGGGGAATCGGGCCTCATCTCGCGGCGAGGGGGAAGTCTCATGGTTGTTCTCGAGTTGCGGCGGGAACCTGGGGTATATTCTCGAGTTACGATGGGGATGGCCCTTCCACCCACGTGTTTGTTCAGCGACGTCAGCACTCCTGCCTAGTTGCGAGGGACAACTGGCGATTCTCCTCGAGGCTTGGCAGGGCAATTGGGACGCCTCTCCAGCTGAGGCGGGAGACCAAGTGTCCCTTTCCACGTGCCACAGGAATCCTGGGACTCCTATCAAGTTTCACGAGGAGTCAGGCATCGTCTCCCTTGGAGGCACTGATCTCCGCGTACCTCTGGAATTTTCAAAGGATGTGAGGCCTCCGGTCGCCATGAGGTGGGAAACTAGGTCTTTCTCTGTGGTCTCCAGAGGGGATTCAGACATTCTTTCATCTTGGGAGATGCAAGCCGAGCCTGCATTCAAGTCACTGCAGGGATATCCGGCCTTATTTCGCGTCAGGGCATCGCAGTGTCCATTCCACTTGAGGCCGCAAACTCAGGGTTCCTCTCACATACCTAGAGCTGAGAGAAGCCTCCTCTTGAGGTGCTTGTGGTAAGGTGATGTTCCTCTGGAGTCGAAGCCAGGGACTAACCTCTCATCTCGAGTTGATTTTTGGTCCACGGAGCTCTTTCGTGTTGCTACAGTGACCTCAGGATTCCTCTAGCCTTGAAACAGTGTTCTTGGGGAGTCTCTGGAGTGCCATCAAGGAAATTAAGACTCCTTTCATGTGTGATGTGCAACACGGAATTGCTCTGCACACAGTGCAGGGGAATCGGGCCTCATCTCGGGGCGAGGGGGAAGTCTCATGGTTTTTCTCGAGTTGCGGCGGGAACCTGGAATATATTCTCGGGTTATGACGGGGATGGCCCTTCAAGCCACGTGTTTGTTCAGCGACGTCAGGACTCCTGCCTATTTGCGAGGGACAACTCGGGATTCTCCTCGAGGCTTGACAGGGCAATTGGGACGCCTCTCCAGCTGAGGCGGAGACCAAGGGTCCCTTTCCATGTGCCACAGGAATCCTGGGACTCCTATCAAGTTTCACGAGGAGTCAGGCATCGTCTCCTTTGGAGGCACTGATCTCCGCGTACCTCTGGAGTTTTCAAAGGATGTGAGGCCTCCGGTCGTGAAGAGGTGGGGAACTAGATTTTTCTCTGAGGTCTCCACAGGGGATTCAGACATCCTTTCGTCCTGGGAGATGCAAGACGAGTTTGCATTCAAGTCACTGCAGGGATATCCGGCCTTATTTCGAGTCAGGGCATCGCGGTGTCCATTTCACTTGAGGCCGCAAACTCAGGGTCCCTCTCACATACCTAGAGCTGAGAGAAGCCTCCTCTTGTGGTGCTTGTGTTAAGGTGGTATACCTCTGGAGTCGAAGCCAGGGACTATCCTCTCATCTCGAATTGATTTTTGGGCCACGGAGCTCTTTCCTGTGGGTACAGTGACCTCCGGATCCCTCTAGCCTTGAAACAGTGTTCTTGGGGTTTCTCTGGAGTGCCATCAAGGAAATCAAGGCTCCTTTCATGTGTGATGTGCAACACGGAATTGCTCTGCACGCAGTGCAGGGGAATCGGGCCTCATCTCGCGGCGAGGGGGAAGTCTCATGGTTTTTCTCGAGTTGCGGCGGGAACCTGGGGTATATTCTCGAGTTACAACGGGGATGGCCCTTCCACACACGTGTTTGTTCAGCGACGTCAGGACTCCTGCCTAGTTGCGAGGGACAACTCGGGATTCTCCTCGAGGCTTGGCAGGGCAATTGGGACGCCTCTCCAGCTGAGGCGGGAGACCAAGTGTCCCTTTCCACGTGCCACAGGAATCCTGGGACTCCTATCAAGTTTCACGAGGAGTCAGGCATCATCTCCTTTGGAGGCACTGATCTCCGCGTACCTCTGGAGTTTTCAAAGGATGTGAGGCCTCCGGTCGCGATGAGGTGGGGAACTAGGTCTTTCTCTGTGGTCTCCACAGGGGATTCAGACATCCTTTCGTCTTGGGAGATGCAAGACGAGCCTGCATTCAAGTCACTGCAGGGATATCCGGCCTTATTTCGAGTCAGTGCATCGCGGTGTCCATTCCACTTGAGGCCGCAAACTCAGGGTCCGTCTCACATACCTAGAGCTGAGAGAAGCCTCCTCTTGAGGTGCTTGTGGTAAGGTGGTATTCCTCTGGAGTCGAAGTTAGGGACTAACCTCTCATCTCGAGTTGATTTTTGGTCCACGGAGCTCTTTCGTGTTGCTACAGTGACCTCAGGATCCCTCTAGCCTTGAAACAGTGTTCTTGGGATTTCTCTGGAGTGTCATCAAGGAAATCAAGGCTCCTTTCATGTGTGATCTGCAACACGGAATTGCTCTGCACGCAGTGCAGGGGAATCGGTCCTCATCTCGCGGCGAGGGGGAAGTCTCATGGTTTTTCTCGAGTTGCGGCGGGAACCTTGGGTATATTCTCGAGTTACGACGGGGATGGCCCTCCCACCCACGTATTTGTTCAGCGACGTCAGCACTCCTGCCTAGTTGCGAGGGACAACTCGGGATTCTCCTAGAGGCTTGCCAGGTCAATTGGGACCCCTCTCCAGCTGAGGCGGGAGACCAAGTGTCCCTTTCCACGTGCCACAGGAATCCTGGGACTCCTATCAAGTTTCACGAGGAGTCAGGCATCGTCTCCTTTGGAGGCACTGATCTCCGCGTACCTCTGAAGTTTTCAAAGGATGTGAGGCCTCCGGTCGCGATTAGGTGGGGAACTAGGTCTTTCTCTGTGGTCTCCACAGGGGATTCAGACATCCTTTCGTCTTGGGAGATGCAAGACGAGCCTGCATTCAAGTCACTGCAGGGATATCCGGCCTTATTTCGAGTCAGGGCATCGCGGTGTCCATTCCACCTGAGGCCGCAAACTCAGGGTCCCTCTCACATACCTAGAGCTGAGAGAAGCCTCCTCTTGAGGTGCTTGTGGTTAGGTGGTATTCCTCTGGAGTTGAAGCCAGGGACTAACCTCTCATCTCAAGTTGATTTTTGGTCCACGGAGCTCTTTCTTGTTGCTACAGTGAACTCATGATCCCTCTAACCTCGAAACAGTGTTCTTGGATTTTCTCTGGAGTGCCATCAAGGAAATCAAGGCTCCTTTCATGTGTGATGGGCAACACGGAATTGCTCTGCACGCAGTGCAGGGGAATTGGGCCTCATCTCTCGGCGAGGGGGAAGTCTCATGGTTTTTCTCGAGTTGCGGCGGGAACCTGGGGTATATTCTCGAGTTACGACGGGGATGGCCCTTCCACCCACGCATTTGTTCAGCGACGTCAGGACTCCTGCCTAGTTGCGAGGGACAACTCGGGATTCTCCTCGAGGCTTGGCAGGGCAATTGGGACGCCTCTCCAGCTGAGGCGGGAGACCAAGGGTCCCTTTCCACGTGCCACAGGAATCCTGGGACTCCTATCAAGTTTCACGAGGAGTCAGGCATCGTCTCCTTTGGAGGCACTGATCTCCGCGTACCTCTGGAGTTTTCAAAGGATGTTACGCCTCAGGTCACATGAGGTGGGGAACTAGGTCTTTCTCTGTGGTCTCCACAGGGGATTCAGACATGCTTTCGTCTTGGGAGATGCAAGACGAGCCTGCATTCAAGTCACTGCAGGGATATCCAGCCTTATTTCCGTCAGTGCATCGCGGTGTCCATTCCACTTGAGGCCGCAAACTCAGGGTCCCTTTCACACACCTAGAGCTGAGAGAAGCCTCCTCTTGAGGTGCTTGTGGTAAGGTGGTATTCCTCTGGAGTCGAAGCCAGGGACTAACCTCTCATCTCGAGTTGATTTGTGGTCCACGGAGCTCTTTCGTGTTGCTACAGTGACCTCAGGATCCTTCTAGCCTTGAAACAGTGTTCTTGGGGTTTCTCTGGAGTGCCACCAAGGAAATCAAGTCTCCTATCATGTGTGATGTGCAACACGGAATTGATCTGCACACAGTGCAGGGGAATCGGGCCTCATCTCGTGGCGAGGGGGAAGTCTCATGGTTTTTCTCGAGTTGCAGCGGGAACCTGGGGTATATTCTCGAGTTACGACGGGGATGGCCCTTCCACCCACATGTTTGTTCAGCGACGTCAGGACTCCTGCCTAGTTGCGAGGGACAACTCGGGATTCTCCTCGAGGCTTGGCAGGGCAATTGGGAGGCCTCTCTAGCTGAGGCGGGAGACCAAGGGTCCCTTTCCATGTGCCACAGGAATCCTGGGACTCCTATCAAGTTTCATGATGAGTCAGGCATCGTCTCCTTTGGAGGCACTGACCTCCGCGTACCTCTGGAGTTTTCAAAGGATGTGAGGCCTCCGGTCGCCATGAGGTGGGGAACTAGGTCTTTCTCTGTGGTCTCCACAGGGGATTCAGACATCCTTTCGTCTTGGGAGATGCAAGACGAGCCTGCATTCAAGTCACTGCAGGGATATCCGGCCTTATTTCGCGTCAGGGCATCGCGGTGTCCATTCCACTTGAGGCCGCAAACTCAGGGTCCCTCTCACATACCAAGAGCTGAGAGAAGCTTCCTCTTGAGGTGCTTGTGTTAAGGTGGTATGCCTCTGGAGTCGAAGCCAGGGACTAACCTCTCATCTCGAGTTGATTTTTGGTCCACGGAGCTCTTTCGTGTTGCTACAATGACCTCAGGATCCCTCTAGCCTTGAAACACTGTTCTTGGGGTTTCTCTGGAGTGCCACCAAGGAAATCAAGGTTGCTTTCATGTGTGATGTGCAACACGGAATTGCTCTGCACACAGTGCAGGGGAATCGGGACTCATATCGTGGCGAGGGGGAAGTCTCATGGTTTTTCTCGAGTTGCGGCGGGAACCTGGGGTATATTCTCGAGTTACGACGGGGATGGCCCTTCCACCCACGGCTTTGTTCAGCGACGTCAGGACTCCTGCCTAGTTGCGAGGGACAACTCGGGATTCTCCTCGAGGCTTGGCAGGGCAATTGAGACGCCTCTCCAGCTGAGGCGGGAGACCAAGTGTCCCTTTCCACGTGCACAGGAATCCTGGGACTCCTATCAAGTTTCAGGAGGAGTCAGGCATCGTCTCCTTTGGAGGCACTGATCTCCGCGTACCTCTGAAATTTTCAAAGGATGTGAGGCCTCCGTTCGCGATGAGGTGGGGAAGTAGGTCTCTCTCTGTGGTCTAGACAGGGGATTCAGACATTCTTTCGTCTTGAGAGATTCAAGACGAGCCTTCATTCAAGTCACTGCAGGGATATCCGGCCTTATTTCGAGTCAGGGCATCGCGATGTCCATTCCACTTGAGACCGCAAACTCAGGGTCCCTCTCACATACCTAGAGCAGAGAGAAGCCTCCTCTTGAGGTGCTTGTGGTAAGGTGGTATTCCTCTGGAGTCGAAGCCAGGGACTAACCTCTCATCTCGAGTTGTTTTTTGGTCCACGGAGCTCTTTTGTGTTGCTACAGTGACCTCAGGATCCCTCTAGCCTTGAAACAGTGTTCTTGGGGTTTCTCTGGAGTGCCATCAAGGAAATCAAGGGTCCTTTCATATGTGATGTGCAACACGGAATTGCTCTGCATGCAGTGCAGGGGAATCGGGCCTCATCTCGCGGCGAGGGGGAAGTCTCATGGTTGTTCTCGAGTTGCGGCGGGAACCTGGGGTATATTCTGGAGTTACGATGGGGATGGCCCTTCCACCCACGTGTTTGTTCAGCGACGTCAGCACTCCTGCCTAGTTGCGAGGGACAACTGGCGATTCTCCTCGAGGCTTGGCAGGGCAATTGGGACGCCTCTCCAGCTGAGGCGGGAGACCAAGTGTCCCTTTCCACGTGCCACAGGAATCCTGGGACTCCTATCAAGTTTCACGAGGAGTCAGGCATCGTCTCCCTTGGAGGCACTAATCTCCGCGTACCTCTGGAATTTTCAAAGGATGTGAGGCCTCCGGTCGCCATGAGGTGGGAAACTAGGTCTTTCTCTGTGGTCTCCAGAGGGGATTCAGACATTCTTTCATCTTGGGAGATGCAAGCCGAGCCTGCATTCAAGTCACTGCAGGGATATCCGGCCTTATTTCGCGTCAGGGCATCGCAGTGTCCATTCCACTTGAGGCCGCAAACTCAGGGTTCCTCTCACATACCTAGAGCTGAGAGAAGCCTCCTCTTGAGGTGCTTGTGGTAAGGTGATGTTCCTCTGGAGTCGAAGCCAGGGACTAACCTCTCATCTCGAGTTGATTCTTGGTCCACGGAGCTCTTTCGTGTTGCTACAGTGACCTCAGGATTCCTCTAGCCTTGAAACAGTGTTCTTGGGGAGTCTCTGGAGTGCCATCAAGGAAATTAAGACTCCTTTCATGTGTGATGTGCAACACGGAATTGCTCTGCACACAGTGCAGGGGAATCGGGCCTCATCTCGGGGCGAGGGGGAAGTCTCATGGTTTTTCTCGAGTTGCGGCGGGAACCTGGAATATATTCTCGGGTTATGACGGGGATGGCCCTTCAAGCCACGTGTTTGTTCAGCGACGTCAGGACTCCTGCCTATTTGCGAGGGACAACTCGGGATTCTCCTCGAGGCTTGACAGGGCAATTGGGACGCCTCTCCAGCTGAGGCGGAGACCAAGGGTCCCTTTCCATGTGCCACAGGAATCCTGGGACTCCTATCAAGTTTCACGAGGAGTCAGGCATCGTCTCCTTTGGAGGCACTGATCTCCGCGTACCTCTGGAGTTTTCAAAGGATGTGAGGCCTCCGGTCGTGAAGAGGTGGGGAACTAGATTTTTCTCTGAGGTCTCCACAGGGGATTCAGACATCCTTTCGTCCTGGGAGATGCAAGACGAGTTTGCATTCAAGTCACTGCAGGGATATCCGGCCTTATTTCGAGTCAGGGCATCGCGGTGTCCATTCCACTTGAGGCCGCAAACTCAGGGTCCCTCTCACATACCTAGAGCTGAGAGAAGCCTCCTCTTGAGGTGCTTGTGTTAAGGTGGTATACCTCTGGAGTCGAAGCCAGGGACTATCCTCTCATCTCGAATTGATTTTTGGGCCACGGAGCTCTTTCCTGTGGGTACAGTGACCTCCGGATCCCTCTAGCCTTGAAACAGTGTTCTTGGGGTTTCTCTGGTGTGCCATCAAGGAAATCAAGGCTCCTTTCATGTGTGATGTGCAACACGGAATTGCTCTGCTCGCAGTGCAGGGGAATCGGGCCTCATCTCGCGGCGAGGGGGAAGTCTCATGGTTTTTCTCGAGTTGCGGCGGGAACCTGGGGTATATTCTCGAGTTACGACGGGGATGGCCCTTCCACCCACGTGTTTGTTCAGCGACGTCAGGACTCCTGCCTAGTTGCGAGGGACAACTCGGGATTCTCCTCGAGGCTTGGCAGGGCAATTGGGACGCCTCTCCAGCTGAGGCGGGAGACCAAGGGTCCCTTTCAACGTGGCACAGGAATCCTGGGACTCCTATCAAATTTCACGAGGAGTCAGGCATCGTCTCCTTTGGAGGCACTGATCTCCGCGTACCTCTGGAGTTTTCAAAGGATGTGAGGCCTCCGGTCGCGATGAGGTGGGGAACTAGGTCTTTTTCTGTGTTCTCCACAGGGGATTCAGACATCTTTTCGTCTTGGGAGATGCAAGACGAGCCTGCATTCAAGTCACTGCAGGGATATCCGGCCTTATTTCGAGTCAGGGCATCGCGGTGTCCATTCCACTTGAGGCCGCAAACTCAGCACATAGCTAGAGCTGAGAGAAGCCTCCTCTTCAGGTGCTTGTGGTAAGGTGGTATTCCTCTGGAGTTGAAGCCAGGGACTAACCTCTCATCTCGAGTTGATTCTTGGTCCACGGAGCTCTTCCGTGTTGCTACAGTGACCTCAGGATCCCTCTAGCCTTGAAACAGTGTTCTTTGGGTTTCTCTGGAGTGTCATCAAGGAAATTAAGACTCGTTTCATGTGTGATGTGCAACACGGAATTGCTCTGCACGCAGTGCAGGGGAATCGGGCCTCATCTCGCGGCGAGCGGGAAGTCTCATAGTTTTTCTCGAGTTGCGGCGGGAACCTGGGGTATAATCTCGGGTTATGACGGGGATGGCCCTTCAAGCCACGTGTTTGTTCAGCGACGGCAGGACTCCTGCCTAGTTGCGAGGGACAACTCGGGATTCTCCTCGAGGCTTGGCAGGGCAATTGGGACGCCTCTCCAGCTGAGGCGGGAGACCAAGGGTCCCTTTCCATGTGCCACAGGAATCCTGGGACTCCTATCAAGTTTCACGAGGAGTCAGGCATCGTCTCCTTTGGAGGCACTGATCTCCGTGTACCTCTGGAGTTTTCAAAGGATGTGAGGCCTCCGGTCGCGATGAGGTGGGGAACTAGATCTTTCTCTGAGGTCTCCACATGGGATTCAGACATCCTTTCGTCCTGGGAGATGCAAGACGAGTCTGCATTCAAGTCACTGCAGGGATATCCGGCCTTATTTCGAATCAGGGCATCGCGGTGTCCATTCCACTTGAGGCCGCAAACTCAGGGTCCCTCTCACATACCTAGAGCTGAGAGAAGCCTCCTCTTGAGGTGCTTGTGTTAAGGTGGTATACCTCTGGAGTCGAAGCCAGGGACTATCCTCTAATCTCGAATTGATTTTTGGGCCACGGAGCTATTTCCTGTGGGTACAGTGACCTCCGGATCCCTCTAGCCTTGAAACAGTGTTCTTGGGGTTTCTCTGGTGTGCCATCAAGGAAATCAAGGCTCCTTTCATGTGTGATGTGCAACACGGAATTGCTCTGCACGCAGTGCAGGGGAATCGGGCCTCATCTCGCGGCGAGGGGGAAGTCTCATGGTTTTTCTCGAGTTGCGGCGGGAACCTGGGGTATATTCTCGAGTTACGACGGGGATGGCCCTTCCACACACGTGTTTGTTCAGCGACGTCAGGACTCCTGCCTAGTTGCGAGGGACAACTCGTGATTCTCCTCGAGGCTTGGCAGGGCAATTGGGACGCCTCTCCAGCTGAGGCGGGAGACCAAGGGTCCCTTTCAACGTGGCACAGGAATCCTGGGACTCCTATCAAGTTTCACGAGGAGTCAGGCATCGTCTCCTTTGGAGGCACTGATCTCCGCGTACCTCTGAAGTTTTCAAAGGATGTGAGGCCTCCGGTCGCGATGAGGTGGGGAACTAGGTCTTTTTCTGTGGTCTCCACAGGGGATTCAGACATCCTTTCGTCTTGGGAGATGTAAGACGAGCCTGCATTCAAGTCACTGCAGGGATATCCGGCCTTATTTCGAGTCAGGGGATCGCAGTGTCCATTCCACTTGAGGCCGCAAACTCAGCACATAGCTAGAGCTGAGAGAAGCCTCCTCTTTAGGTGCTTGTGGTAAGGTGGTATTCCTCTGCAGTCGAAGCCAGGAACTAACCTCTCATCTCGAGTTGATTTTTGGTCCACGGAGCTCTTTCGTTTGGCTACAGTGACCTCAGGATCCCTCTAGCCTTGAAACAGTGTTCTTGGGGTTTCTCTGGAGTGCCATCAAGGAAATCAAGGCTCCTTTCATGTGTGATGTGCAACACGGAGTTGCTCTGCATGCAGTGCAGGGGAAACGGGCCTCATCTCACGGCGAGGGGGAAGTCTCATGGTTTTTCTCGAGTTGCGGCGGGAACCTGGGGTATATTCTCGAGTTACAACGGGGATGGCACTTCCACACACGTGTTTGTTCAGCGACGTCAGGACTCCTGCCTAGTTGCGAGGGACAATTCGGGATTCTCCTCGAGGCTTGGCAGGGCAATTGGGACGCCTCTCCAGCTGAGGCGGGAGACCAAGGGTCCCTTTCCACGTGCCACAGGAATCCTGGGACTCCTATCAAGTTTCACGAGGAGTCAGGCATCGTCTCCTTTGGAGGCACTGATCTCCGCGTACCTCTGAAGTTTTCAAAGGATGTGAGGCCTCCGGTCGCGATGAGGTGGGGAACTAGGTCTTTCTCTGTGGTCTCCACAGGAGATTCAGACATCCTTTCGTCTTGGGAGATGCAAGACGAGCCTGCATTCAAGTCACTGCAGGGATATCCGGCCTTATTTCGAGTCAGGGCATCGTGGTGTCCATTCCACTTGAGGCCGCAAACTCAGGGTTCCTCTCACATACCTAGAGCTGAGAGAAGCCTCCTCTTGAGGTGTTTGTTGTAAGGATATGTTCCTCTGGAGTCGAAGTCAGGGACTAACCTCTCATCTCGAGTTGATTTTTGGTCCACGGAGCTCTTTCGTGTTGCTACAGTGACCTCAGGATCCCTCTAGCCTTGAAACAGTGTTCTTGGGGTTTCTCTGGAGTGCAACCAAGGAAATCAAGCCTCTTTCATGTGTGATGTGCAACATGGAATTGCTCTGCACGCAGTGCAGGGGAATCGGGCCTCATCTCTCGGCGAGGGGGAAGTCTCATGGTTTTTCTCGAGTTGCGGCGGGAACCTGGGGTATATTCTCGAGTTACGACTGGGATGGCCCTTCCACACACGTGTTTCTTCAGCGACGTCAGGACTCCTGCCTAGTTGCGAGGGACTACTCGGGATTCTCCTCGAGGCTTGGCAGGGCAATTGGGACGCCTCTCCAGCTGAGGCGGGAGACCAAGGGTCCCTTTCCATGTGCCACAGGAATCCTGGGACTCCTATCAAGATTCACGAGGAGTCAGGCATCGTCTCCTTTGGAGGCACTGATCTCCGCTTACCTCTGGAGTTTTCAAAGGATGTGAGGCCTCCGGTCGCGATGAGGTGGGGAACTAGATCTTTCTCTGAGGTCTCCACAGGGGATTCAGACATCCTTTCGTCCTGGGAGATGCAAGACGAGTTTGCATTCAAGTCACTGCAGGGATATCCGGCCTTATTTCGAGTCAGGTCATCGCGGTGTCCATTCCACTTGAGGCCGCAAACTCAGGGTCCCTCTCACATACCTAGAGCTGAGAGAAGCCTCCTCTTGAGGTGCTTGTGTTAAGGTGGTATACCTCTGGAGTCGAAGCCAGGGACTATCCTCTAATCTCGAATTGATTTTTGGGCCACGGAGCTCTTTCCTGTGGGTACAGTGACCTCCGGATCCCTCTAGCCTTGAAACAGTGTTCTTGGGGTTTCTCTGGTGTGCCATCAAGGAAATCAAGGCTCCTTTCATGTGTGATGTGCAACACGGAATTGCTCTGCACGCAGTGCAGGGGAATCGGGCCTCATCTCGCGGCGAGGGGGAAGTCTCATGGTTTTTCTCGAGTTGCGGCGGGAACCTGGGGTATATTCTCGAGTTACGACGGGGATGGCCCTTCCACACACGTGTTTGTTCAGCGACGTCAGGACTCCTGCCTAGTTGCGAGGGACAACTCGGGATTCTCCTCGAGGCTTGGCAGGGCAATTGGGACGCCTCTCCAGCTGAGGCGGGAGACCAAGGGTCCCTTTCCACGTGCCACAGGAATCCTGGGACTCCTATCAAGTTTCACGAGGAGTCAGGCATCGTCTCCTTTGGAGGCACTGATCTCCGCGTACCTCTGGAGTTTTCAAAGGATGTGAGGCCTCCGGTCGCGATGAGGTGGGGAACTAGGTCTTTCTCTGTGGTCTCCACAGGGGATTCAGACATCCTTTCGTCTTGGGAGATGCAAGACGAGCCTGCATTCAAGTCACTGTAGGGATATCCGGCCTTATTTCGAGTCAGGGCATCGTGGTGTCCATTCCACTTGAGCCGCAAACTCAGGGTTCCTCTCACATACCTAGAGCTGAGAGAAGCCTCCTCTTGAGGTGCTTGTTGTAAGGTGATGTTCCTCTGGAGTCGAAGCCAGGGACTAACCTCTCATCTCGAGTTGATTTTTGGTCCACGGAGCTCTTTCGTGTTGCTACAGTGACCTCAGGATCCCTCTAGCCTTGAAACAGTGTTCTTGGGGTTTCTCTGGAGTGCAACCAAGGAAATCAAGGCTCCTTTCATGTGTGATGTGCAACATGGAATTGCTCTGCACGCAGTGCAGGGGAATCGGGCCTCATCTCGCGGCGAGGGGGAAGTCTCATGGTTTTTCTCGAGTTGCGGCGGGAACCTGGGCTATATTATCGAGTTACGACTGGGATGGCCCTTCCACACACGTGTTTCTTCAGCGACGTCAGGACTCCTGCCTAGTTGCGAGGGACTACTCGGGATTCTCCTCGAGGCTTGGCAGGGCAATTGGGACGCCTCTCCAGCTGAGGCGGGAGACCAAGGGTCCCTTTCCACGTGCCACAGGAATCCTGGGACACCTATCAAGTTTCACGAGGAGTCAGGCATCGTCTCCTTTGGAGGCACTGATCTCCGCGTACCTCTGAAGTTTTCAAAGGATGTGAGGCCTCCGGTCGCGATGAGGTGGGGAACTAGTTCTTTCTCTGTGGTCTACACAGGTGATTCAGACATCCTTTCGTCTTGGGAGATGCAAGACGAGCCAGCATTCAAGTCACTGCAGGGATATCCGGCCTTATTTCCGTCAGTGCATCGCGGTGTCCATTCCACTTGAGGCCGCAAACTCAGGGTCCCTCTCACATACCTAGAGCTGAGAGAAGCCTCCTCTTGCGGTGCTTGTGGTAGGTGGTATTCCTCTGGAGTCGAAGTTAGGGACTAACCTCTCATCTCGAGTTGATTTTTGGTCCACGGAGCTCTTTCGTGTTGCTACAGTGACCTCAGGATCCCTCTAGCCTTGAAACAGTGTTCTTGGGGTTTCTCTGGAGTGCCATCAAGGAAATCAAGGCTCCTTTCATGTGTGATGTGCAAGACGGATTTGCTCTGCACGCAAAGCAGGGGAATCAGGCCTCATCTCTCGGCGAGGGGGAAGTCTCATGGTTTTTCTCGAGTTGCGGCGGGAATCTGGGGTATACTCTCGATTTACGACGGGGATGGCCTTTCCACATACGTGTTTGTTCAGCGACGTCAGGACTCCTGCCTAGTTGCGAGGGACAACTCGGGATTCTCCTCGAGGCTTGGCAGGGCAATTGGGACGCCTCTCCAGCTGAGGCGGGAGACCAAGGTCCCTTTCGACGTGCCACAGGAATCCTGGGACTCCTATCAAGTTTCATGAGGAGTCAGGCATCGTTTCCTTTGGAGGCACTGATCTCCGCGTTCCTCTGGGGTTTTCAAAGGATGTGAGGCCTCCGGTCGCGATGAGATGGGGAACTAGGTCTTTCTCTGTGGTCTCCACAGGGGATTCAGACATCCATTCGTCTTGGGAGATGCAAGACGAGCCTGCATTCAAGTCACTGCAGGGATATCCGGCCTTATTTCGAGTCAGGGCATCGCGGTGTCCATTCCACTTGAGGCCGCAAACTCAGGGTCCCTCTCACATACCTAGAGCTGAGAGAAGCCTCCTCTTGAGGTGCTTGTGGTTAGGTGGTATTCCTCTGGAGTCGAAGCCAGGGACTAACCTCTCATCTCGAGTGGATTTTTGGTCCACGGAGCTCTTTCGTGTTGCTACAGTGACCTCAGGATCCCTCTAACCTTGAAATAGTATTCTTGGGTTTTCTCCGGAGTGCCATCAAGGAAATCAAGGCTCCTTTCATGTGTGATGTGCAACACGGAATTGCTCTGCACGCAGTGCAGGGGAATCGGGCCTCATCTCTCGGCGAGGGGGAAGTCTCATGGTTTTTCTCGAGTTGCGGCGGGAACCTGGGGTATATTCTCGAGATACGACGGGGATGGCCCTTCCACCCACGTATTTGTTCAGCGACGTCAGGACTCCTGCCTAGTTGCGAGGGACAACTTGGGATTCTCTTCGAGTCTTGGCAGGGCAATTGGGAGGCCTCTCCAGCTGAGGCGGGAGACCAAGGGTCCCTTTCCACGTGCCACAGGAATCCTGGGACTCCTATCAAGTTTCACGAGAAGTCAGGCATCGTCTCCTTTGGAGGCACTGATCTCCGCGTACCTCTGGAGTTTTCAAAGGATGTGAGGCCTCAGGTCGCGATGAGGTGGGGAACTAGGTGTTTCTCTGTGGTCTCCACAGGGGATTCAGACATGCTTTCGTCTTGGGAAATGCAAGACGAGCCTGCATTCAAGTCACTGCAGGGATATCCGGCCTTATTTCACGTCAGTGCATCGCGGTGTCCATTCCACTTGAGGCCACAAACTCAGGGTCCCTCTCACATACCTAGAGCTGAGAGAAGCCTCCTCTTGAGGTGCTTGTGGTAAGGTGGTATTCCTCTGGAGTCGAAGCCAGCGACTAACCTCTCATCTCGAGTTGATTTTTGGTCCACGGAGCTCTTTCATGTTGCTAGAGTGACGTCAGGATCCCTCTAGCCTTGAAACAGTGTTCTTGGGGTTTCTCTGGAGTGTCATCAAGGAAATCAAGGCTCCTTTCATGTGTGATGTGCAACACGGAATTGCTCTGCACGCAGTGCAGGGGAATCGGTCCTCATCTCGCGGCGAGGGGGAAGTCTCATGGTTTTTCTCGAGTTGCGGCGGGAACCTGGGGTATATTCTCGAGTTACGACGGGGATGGCCCTTCCAACCACGTGTTTGTTCAGCGAGGTCAGGACTCCTGCCTAGTTGCGAGGGACAGCTCGGGATTCTCCTCGAGGCTTGGCAGGGCAATTGGGACGCCTCTCCAGTTGAGGCGGGAGACCAAGTGTCCCTTTCCACGTGCCACAGGATTCCTGGGACTCCTATCAAGTTTCACGAGGAGTCAGACATCGTCTCCTTTGGAGGCACTGATCTCCGCGTACCTCTGGAGTTTCCAAAGGATGTGAGGCCTCCGGTCGCGATGAGGTGGGGAACTAGGTCTTTCTCTGTGGTCTCCACAGGGGATTCAGACATCCTTTCGTCTTGGGAGATGCAAGACGAGCCTGCATTCAAGTCACTGCAGGGATATCCGGCCTTATTTCGAGTCAGGGCATCGCGGTGTCCATTCCACTTGAGGCCGCAAACTCAGGGTCCCTCTCACATACCTAGAGCTGAGAGAAGCCTCCTCTTGAGGTGCTTGTGGTTAGGTGGTATTCCTCTGGAGTCAAAGCCAGGGACTAACCTCTCATCTCGAGTTGATTTGTGGTGCACGGAGCTCTTTCGTGTTGCTACAGTGACCTCAGGATCCCTCTAGCCTTGAAACAGTGTTCTTGGGGTTTCTCTGGAGTGCCATCAAGGAAATCAAGGCTCCTTTCATGTGTGATGTGCAACACGGAATTGCTCTGCACGCAGTGCAGTGGAATCGGGCCTCATCTCGCGGCGAGGGGGAAGTCTCATTGTTTTTCTCAAGTTGCGGCGGGAAACTGGGGTATATTCTCGAGTTCAGACGGGGATGGTCCCTCCACTCACGTGTTTGTTCAGCGACGTCAGGACTCCTGCCTAGTTGCGAGGGACAACTCGGGATTCTCCTCGAGGCATGGCAGGGCAATTGGGACGCCTCTCCAGCTGAGGCGGGAGACCAAGGGTCCCTTTCCACGTGCCACAGGAATCCTGGGACTCCTATCAAGTTTCACGAGGAGTCAGGCATCGTCTCCTTTGGAGGCACTGATCTCCGCGTACCTCTGAAGTTTTCAAAGGATGTGAGGCCTCCGGTCGCGATGAGGTGGGGAACTAGGTCTTTCTCTGTGGTCTCCACAGGAGATTCAGACATCCTTTCGTCTTGGGAGATGCAAGACGAGCCTGCATTCAAGTCACTGCAGGGATATCCGGCCTTATTTCGAGTCAGGGCATCGTGGTGTCCATTCCACTTGAGGCCGCAAACTCAGGGTTCCTCTCACATACCTAGAGCTGAGAGAAGCCTCCTCTTGAGGTGTTTGTTGTAAGGATATGTTCCTCTGGAGTCGAAGTCAGGGACTAACCTCTCATCTCGAGTTGATTTTTGGTCCACGGAGCTCTTTCGTGTTGCTACAGTGACCTCAGGATCCCTCTAGCCTTGAAACAGTGTTCTTGGGGTTTCTCTGGAGTGCAACCAAGGAAATCAAGGCTCCTTTCATGTGTGATGTGCAACATGGAATTGCTCTGCACGCAGTGCAGGGGAATCGGGCCTCATCTCTCGGCGAGGGGGAAGTCTCATGGTTTTTCTCGAGTTGCGGCGGGAACCTGGGGTATATTCTCGAGTTACGACTGGGATGGCCCTTCCACACACGTGTTTCTTCAGCGACGTCAGGACTCCTGCCTAGTTGCGAGGGACTACTCGGGATTCTCCTCGAGGCTTGGCAGGGCAATTGGGACGCCTCTCCAGCTGAGGCGGGAGACCAAGGGTCCCTTTCCATGTGCCACAGGAATCCTGGGACTCCTATCAAGATTCACGAGGAGTCAGGCATCGTCTCCTTTGGAGGCACTGATCTCCGCTTACCTCTGGAGTTTTCAAAGGATGTGAGGCCTCCGGTCGCGATGAGGTGGGGAACTAGATCTTTCTCTGAGGTCTCCACAGGGGATTCAGACATCCTTTCGTCCTGGGAGATGCAAGACGAGTTTGCATTCAAGTCACTGCAGGGATATCCGGCCTTATTTCGAGTCAGGTCATCGCGGTGTCCATTCCACTTGAGGCCGCAAACTCAGGGTCCCTCTCACATACCTAGAGCTGAGAGAAGCCTCCTCTTGAGGTGCTTGTGTTAAGGTGGTATACCTCTGGAGTCGAAGCCAGGGACTATCCTCTAATCTCGAATTGATTTTTGGGCCACGGAGCTCTTTCCTGTGGGTACAGTGACCTCCGGATCCCTCTAGCCTTGAAACAGTGTTCTTGGGGTTTCTCTGGTGTGCCATCAAGGAAATCAAGGCTCCTTTCATGTGTGATGTGCAACACGGAATTGCTCTGCACGCAGTGCAGGGGAATCGGGCCTCATCTCGCGGCGAGGGGGAAGTCTCATGGTTTTTCTCGAGTTGCGGCGGGAACCTGGGGTATATTCTCGAGTTACGACGGGGATGGCCCTTCCACACACGTGTTTGTTCAGCGACGTCAGGACTCCTGCCTAGTTGCGAGGGACAACTCGGGATTCTCCTCGAGGCTTGGCAGGGCAATTGGGACGCCTCTCCAGCTGAGGCGGGAGACCAAGGGTCCCTTTCCACGTGCCACAGGAATCCTGGGACTCCTATCAAGTTTCACGAGGAGTCAGGCATCGTCTCCTTTGGAGGCACTGATCTCCGCGTACCTCTGGAGTTTTCAAAGGATGTGAGGCCTCCGGTCGCGATGAGGTGGGGAACTAGGTCTTTCTCTGTGGTCTCCACAGGGGATTCAGACATCCTTTCGTCTTGGGAGATGCAAGACGAGCCTGCATTCAAGTCACTGTAGGGATATCCGGCCTTATTTCGAGTCAGGGCATCGTGGTGTCCATTCCACTTGAGCCGCAAACTCAGGGTTCCTCTCACATACCTAGAGCTGAGAGAAGCCTCCTCTTGAGGTGCTTGTTGTAAGGTGATGTTCCTCTGGAGTCGAAGCCAGGGACTAACCTCTCATCTCGAGTTGATTTTTGGTCCACGGAGCTCTTTCGTGTTGCTACAGTGACCTCAGGATCCCTCTAGCCTTGAAACAGTGTTCTTGGGGTTTCTCTGGAGTGCAACCAAGGAAATCAAGGCTCCTTTCATGTGTGATGTGCAACATGGAATTGCTCTGCACGCAGTGCAGGGGAATCGGGCCTCATCTCGCGGCGAGGGGGAAGTCTCATGGTTTTTCTCGAGTTGCGGCGGGAACCTGGGCTATATTATCGAGTTACGACTGGGATGGCACTTCCACACACGTGTTTCTTCAGCGACGTCAGGACTCCTGCCTAGTTGCGAGGGACTACTCGGGATTCTCCTCGAGGCTTGGCAGGGCAATTGGGACGCCTCTCCAGCTGAGGCGGGAGACCAAGGGTCCCTTTCCACGTGCCACAGGAATCCTGGGACACCTATCAAGTTTCACGAGGAGTCAGGCATCGTCTCCTTTGGAGGCACTGATCTCCGCGTACCTCTGAAGTTTTCAAAGGATGTGAGGCCTCCGGTCGCGATGAGGTGGGGAACTAGTTCTTTCTCTGTGGTCTACACAGGTGATTCAGACATCCTTTCGTCTTGGGAGATGCAAGACGAGCCAGCATTCAAGTCACTGCAGGGATATCCGGCCTTATTTCCGTCAGTGCATCGCGGTGTCCATTCCACTTGAGGCCGCAAACTCAGGGTCCCTCTCACATACCTAGAGCTGAGAGAAGCCTCCTCTTGCGGTGCTTGTGGTAGGTGGTATTCCTCTGGAGTCGAAGTTAGGGACTAACCTCTCATCTCGAGTTGATTTTTGGTCCACGGAGCTCTTTCGTGTTGCTACAGTGACCTCAGGATCCCTCTAGCCTTGAAACAGTGTTCTTGGGGTTTCTCTGGAGTGCCATCAAGGAAATCAAGGCTCCTTTCATGTGTGATGTGCAAGACGGAATTGCTCTGCACGCAAAGCAGGGGAATCAGGCCTCATCTCTCGGCGAGGGGGAAGTCTCATGGTTTTTCTCGAGTTGCGGCGGGAATCTGGGGTATACTCTCGATTTACGACGGGGATGGCCTTTCCACATACGTGTTTGTTCAGCGACGTCAGGACTCCTGCCTAGTTGCGAGGGACAACTCGGGATTCTCCTCGAGGCTTGGCAGGGCAATTGGGACGCCTCTCCAGCTGAGGCGGGAGACCAAGGTCCCTTTCGACGTGCCACAGGAATCCTGGGACTCCTATCAAGTTTCATGAGGAGTCAGGCATCGTTTCCTTTGGAGGCACTGATCTCCGCGTTCCTCTGGGGTTTTCAAAGGATGTGAGGCCTCCGGTCGCGATGAGATGGGGAACTAGGTATTTCTCTGTGGTCTCCACAGGGGATTCAGACATCCATTCGTCTTGGGAGATGCAAGACGAGCCTGCATTCAAGTCACTGCAGGGATATCCGGCCTTATTTCGAGTCAGGGCATCGCGGTGTCCATTCCACTTGAGGCCGCAAACTCAGGGTCCCTCTCACATACCTAGAGCTGAGAGAAGCCTCCTCTTGAGGTGCTTGTGGTTAGGTGGTATTCCTCTGGAGTCGAAGCCAGGCACTAACCTCTCATCTCGAGTGGATTTTTGGTCCACGCAGCTCTTTCGTGTTGCTACAGTGACCTCAGGATCCCTCTAACCTTGAAATAGTATTCTTGGGTTTTCTCCGGAGTGCCATCAAGGAAATCAAGGCTCCTTTCATGTGTGATGTGCAACACGGAATTGCTCTGCACGCAGTGCAGGGGAATCGGGCCTCATCTCTCGGCGAGGGGGAAGTCTCATGGTTTTTCTCGAGTTGCGGCGGGAACCTGGGGTATATTCTCGAGTTACGACGGGGATGGCCCTTCCACCCACGTATTTGTTCAGCGACGTCAGGACTCCTGCCTAGTTGCGAGGGACAACTTGGGATTCTCTTCGAGTCTTGGCAGGGCAATTGGGAGGCCTCTCCAGCTGAGGCGGGAGACCAAGGGTCCCTTTCCACGTGCCACAGGAATCCTGGGACTCCTATCAAGTTTCACGAGAAGTCAGGCATCGTCTCCTTTGGAGGCACTGATCTCCGCGTACCTCTGGAGTTTTCAAAGGATGTGAGGCCTCAGGTCGCGATGAGGTCGGGAACTAGGTCTTTCTCTGTGGTCTCCACAGGGGATTCAGACATGCTTTCGTCTTGGGAAATGCAAGACGAGCCTGCATTCAAGTCACTGCAGGGATATCCGGCCTTATTTCACGTCAGTGCATCGCGGTGTCCATTCCACTTGAGGCCACAAACTCAGGGTCCCTCTCACATACCTAGAGCTGAGAGAAGCCTCCTCTTGAGGTGCTTGTGGTAAGGTGGTATTCCTCTGGAGTCGAAGCCAGGGACTAACCTCTCATCTCGAGTTGATTTTTGGTCCACGGAGCTCTTTCATGTTGCTAGAGTGACGTCAGGATCCCTCTAGCCTTGAAACAGTGTTCTTGGGGTTTCTCTGGAGTGTCATCAAGGAAATCAAGGCTCCTTTCATGTGTGATGTGCAACACGGAATTGCTCTGCACGCAGTGCAGGGGAATCGGTCCTCATCTCGCGGCGAGGGGGAAGTCTCATGGTTTTTCTCGAGTTGCGGCGGGAACCTGGGGTATATTCTCGAGTTACGACGGGGATGGCCCTTCCAACCACGTGTTTGTTCAGCGAGGTCAGGACTCCTGCCTAGTTGCGAGGGACAGCTCGGGATTCTCCTCGAGGCTTGGCAGGGCAATTGGGACGCCTCTCCAGTTGAGGCGGGAGACCAAGGGTCCCTTTCCACGTGCCACAGGATTCCTGGGACTCCTATCAAGTTTCACGAGGAGTCAGACATCGTCTCCTTTGGAGGCACTGATCTCCGCGTACCTCTGGAGTTTCCAAAGGATGTGAGGCCTCCGGTCGCGATGAGGTGGGGAACTAGGTCTTTCTCTGTGGTCTCCACAGGGGATTCAGACATCCTTTCGTCTTGGGAGATGCAAGACGAGCCTGCATTCAAGTCACTGCAGGGATATCCGGCCTTATTTCGAGTCAGGGCATCGCGGTGTCCATTCCACTTGAGGCCGCAAACTCAGGGTCCCTCTCACATACCTAGAGCTGAGAGAAGCCTCCTCTTGAGGTGCTTGTGGTTAGGTGGTATTCCTCTGGAGTCAAAGCCAGGGACTAACCTCTCATCTCGAGTTGATTTGTGGTGCACGGAGCTCTTTCGTGTTGCTACAGTGACCTCAGGATCCCTCTAGCCTTGAAACAGTGTTCTTGGGGTTTCTCTGGAGTGCCATCAAGGAAATCAAGGCTCCTTTCATGTGTGATGTGCAACACGGAATTGCTCTGCACGCAGTGCAGTGGAATCGGGCCTCATCTCGCGGCGAGGGGGAAGTCTCATTGTTTTTCTCAAGTTGCGGCGGGAAACTGGGGTATATTCTCGAGTTCAGACGGGGATGGTCCCTCCACTCACGTGTTTGTTCAGCGACGTCAGGACTCCTGCCTAGTTGCGAGGGACAACTCGGGATTCTCCTCGAGGCATGGCAGGGCAATTGGGACGCCTCTCCAGCTGAGGCGGGAGACCAAGGGTCCCTTTCCAAGTGGCACAGAAATCCTGGGACTCCTATCAAGTTTCACGAGGAGTCAGGCATCGTCTCCTTTGGAGGCACTGATCTCCGCGTACCTCTGGAGTTTCCAAAGGATGTGAGGCCTCCGGTCGCGATGAGGTGGGGAACTAGGTCTTTCTCTGTGGTCTCCTCAGGGGATTCAGTCATCCTTTCGTCTTGGGAGATGCAAGATGAGCCTGCATTCAAGTCACTGCAGGGATATCCGGCCTTATTTCCGTCAGTGCATCGCGGTGTCCATTTCACTTGAGGCCGCAAACTCAGGGTCCCTCTCACACACCTAGAGCTGAGAAAAGCCTCCTCTTGAGGTGCTTGTGGTTAGGTGGTATTCCTCTGGAGTCGAAGCCAGGGACTAACCTCTCATCTCGAGTTGATTTTTGGTCCACGGAGCTCTTTCGTTTTTCTACAGTGACCTCAGGATCCCTCTAGCCTTGAAACAGTGTTCTTGGGTTTTCTCTGGAGTGCCATCAAGGAAATCAAGGCTCCTTTCATGTGGGATGTGCAACACGGAATTGCTCTGCACGCAGTGCAGGGGAATCGGGCCTCATCTCGCGACGAGGGGGAAGTCTCATGGTTTTTCTCGATTTGCGGCGGGAACCTGGGGTATATTCTCGAGTTACGACGGGGATGGCCCTCCACCCACGTGTTTGTTCAGCGACGTCAGGACACCTGCCTAGTTGCGAGGGACAACTCGGGATTCTCCTCGAGGCTTGGCAGGGCAATTGGGAAGCCTCTCCAGCTGCGGCGGGAGACCAAGGGTCCCTTTCCACGTGCCACAGGAATCCTGGGACTCCTATCAAGTTTCATGAGGAGTCAGGCATCGTTTCCTTTGGAGGCACTGATCTCTGCGTTCCTCTGGGGTTTTCAAAGGATGTGAGGCCTCCGGTCGCGATGAGATGGGGAACTAGGTCATTCTCTGTGGTCTCCACAGGGGATTAAGACATCCTTTCGTTTTGGGAGATGCAAGACGAGCCTGCATTCAAGTCACTGCAGGGATATCCGGCCTTATTTCGAGTCAGGGCATCGCGGTGTCCATTCCACTTGAGGCCGCAAACTCAGGGTCCCTCTCACATACCTAGAGCTGAGAGAAGCCTCCTCTTGAGGTGCTTGTGGTAAGGTGGTATTCCTCTGGAGTCGAAGCCAGGGACTAACCTCTCATCTCGAGTTGATTTTTCGTCCACGGAGCTCTTTCATGTTGCTACAGTGACGTCAGGATCCCTCTAGCCTTGAAACAGTGTTCTTGGGGTTTCTCTGGAGTGTCATCAAGGAAATCAAGGCTCCTTTCATGTGTGATGTGCAACACGGAATTGCTCTGCACGCAGTGCAGGGGAATCGGTCCTCATCTCGCGGCGAGGGGGAAGTCTCATGGTTTTTCTCGAGTTGCGGCGAGAACCTGGGGTATATTCTCGAGTTACGACGGGGATGGCCCTTCCAACCACGTGTTTGTTCAGCGAGGTCAGGACTCCTGCCTAGTTGCGAGGGACAGCTCGGGATTCTCCTCGAGGCTTGGCAGGGCAATTGGGACGCCTCTCCAGCTGAAGCGGGAGACCAAGGGTCCCTTTCCACGTGCCACAGGATTCCTGGGACTCCTATCAAGTTTCACGAGGAGTCAGGAATCGTCTCCTTTGGAGGCACTGATCTCCGCGTACCTCTGGAGTTTCCAAAGGATGTGAGGCCTCCGGTCGCGATGAGGTGGGGAACTAGGTCTTTCTCTGTGGTCTCCACAGGGGATTCAGACATCCTTTCGTCTTGGGAGATGCAAGACGAGCCTGCATTCAAGTCACTGCAGGGATATCCGGCCTTATTTCGCGTCAGGGCATCGCGGTGTCCATTCCACTTGAGGCCGCAAACTCAGGGTCCCTCTCACATACCGAGAGCTGAGAGAAGCCTCCTCTTGAGGTGCTTGTGGTTAGGTGGTATTCCTCTGGAGTCGAAGCCAGGGACTAACCTCTCATCTCGAGTTGATTTTTGGTCCACGGAGCTCTTTCGTGTGGCTACAGTGACCTCAGGATCCCTCTAGCCTTGAAACAGTGTTCTTGGGGTTTCTCTGGAGTGCCATCAAGGAAATCAAGGCTCCTTTCATGTGTGATGTGCAATACGAAGTTGCTCTGCATGCAGTGCAGGGGAAACGGGCCTCATCTCACGGCGAGGGGGAAGTCTCATGGTTTTTCTCGAGTTGCGGCGGGAACCTGGGGTATATTCTCGAGTTACAACGGGGATGGCCCTTCCACACACGTGTTTGTTCAGCGACGTCAGGACTCCTGCCTAGTTGCGAGGGACAACTCGGGATTCTCCTCGAGGCTTGGCAGGGCAATTGCGACGCCTCTCCAGCTGAGGCGGGAGACCAAGGGTCCCTTTCCACGTGCCACAGGAATCCTGGGACTCCTATCAAGTTTCACGAGGAGTCAGGCATCGTCTCCTTTGGAGGCACTGATCTCCGCGTACCTCTGAAGTTTTCAAAGGATGTGAGGCCTCCGGTCGCGATGAGGTGGGGAACTAGGTCTTTCTCTGTGGTCTCCACAGGAGATTCAGACATCCTTTCGTCTTGGGAGATGCAAGACGAGCCTGCATTCAAGTCACTGCAGGGATATCCGGCCTTATTTCGAGTCAGGGCATCGTGGTGTCCATTCCACTTGAGGCCGCAAACTCAGGGTTCCTCTCACATACCTAGAGCTGAGAGAAGCCTCCTCTTGAGGTGCTTGTTGTAAGGTGATGTTCCTCTGGAGTCGAAGTCAGGGACTAACCTCTCATCTCGAGTTGATTTTTGGTCCACGGAGCTCTTTCGTGTTGCTACAGTGACCTCAGGATCCCTCTAGCCTTGAAACAGTGTTCTTGGGGTTTCTCTGGAGTGCAACCAAGGAAATCAAGGCTCCTTTCATGTGTGATGTGCAACATGGAATTGCTCTGCACGCAGTGCAGGGGAATCGGGCCTCATCTCGCGGCGAGGGGGAAGTCTCATGGTTTTTCTTGAGTTGCGGCGGGAACCTGGGCTATATTATCGAGTTACGACTGGGATGGCCCTTCCACACACGTGTTTCTTCAGCGACGTCAGGACTCCTGCCTAGTTGCGAGGGACTACTCGGGATTCTCCTCGAGGCTTGGCAGGGCAATTGGGACGCCTCTCCAGCTGAGGCGGGAGACCAAGGGTCCCTTTCCATGTGCCACAGGAATCCTGGGACTCCTATCAAGATTCACGAGGAGTCAGGCATCGTCTCCTTTGGAGGCACTGATCTCCGCGTACCTCTGGAGTTTTCAAAGGATGTGAGGCCTCCGGTCGCGATGAGGTGGGGAACTAGATCTTTCTCTGAGGTCTCCACAGGGGATTCAGACATCCTTTCGTCCTGAGAGATGCAAGACGAGTTTGCATTCAAGTCACTGCAGGGATATCCGGCCTTATTTCGAGTCAGTGCATCGCGGTGTCCATTCCACTTGAGGCCGCAAACTCAGGGTCCCTCTCACATACCTAGAGCTGAGAGAAGCCTCCTCTTGAGGTGCTTGTGTTAAGGTGGTATACCTCTGGAGTCGAAGCCAGGGACTATCCTCTAATCTCGAATTGATTTTTGGGCCACGGAGCTCTTTCCTGTGGGTACAGTGACCTCCGGATCCCTCTAGCCTTGAAACAGTGTTCTTGGGGTTTCTCTGGTGTGCCATCAAGGAAATCAAGGCTCCTTTCATGTGTGATGTGCAACACGGAATTGCTCTGCACGCAGTGCAGGGGAATCGGGCCTCATCTCGCGGCGAGGGGGAGTCTCATGGTTTTTCTCGAGTTGCGGCGGGAACCTGGGGTATATTCTCGAGTTACGACGGGGATGGCCCTTCCACACACGTGTTTGTTCAGCGACGTCAGGACTCCTGCCTAGTTGCGAGGGACAACTCGGGATTCTCCTCGAGGCTTGGCAGGGCAATTGGGACGCCTCTCCAGCTGAGGCGGGAGACCAAGGGTCCCTTTCCAGGTGCCACAGGAATCCTGGGACTCCTATCAAGTTTCACGAGGAGTCAGGCATCGTCTCCTTTGGAGGCAGTGATCTCCGCGTACCTCTGAAGTTTTCAAAGGATGTGAGGCCTCCGGTCGCGATGAGGTGGGGAACTAGGTCTTTCTCTGTGGTCTCCACAGGGGATTCAGACATCCTTTCGTCTTGGGAGATGCAAGACGAGCCTGCATTCAAGTCACTGTAGGGATATCCGGCCTTATTTCGAGTCAGGGCATCGTGGTGTCCATTCCACTTGAGCCGCAAACTCAGGGTTCCTCTCACATACCTAGAGCTGAGAGAAGCCTCCTCTTGAGGTGCTTGTTGTAAGGTGATGTTCCTCTGGAGTCGAAGCCAGGGACTAACCTCTCATCTCGAGTTGATTTTTGGTCCACGGAGCTCTTTCATGTTGCTACAGTGAACAAAGGATCCCTCTAGCCTTGAAACAGTGTTCTTGGGGTTTCTCTGGAGTGCAACCAAGGAAATCAAGGCTCCTTTCATGTGTGATGTGCAACATGGAATTGCTCTGCACGCAGTGCAGGGGAATCGGGCCTCATCTCGCGGCGAGGGGGAAGTCTCATGGTTTTTCTCGAGTTGCGGCGGGAACCTGGGCTATATTATCGAGTTACGACTGGGATGGCCCTTCCACACACGTGTTTCTTCAGCGATGTCAGGACTCCTGCCTAGTTGCGAGGGACTACTCGGGATTCTCCTCGAGGCTTGGCAGGGCAATTGGGACGCCTCTCCAGCTGAGGCGGGAGACCAAGGGTCCCTTTCCACGTGCCACAGGAATCCTGGGACACCTATCAAGTTTCACGAGGAGTCAGTCATCGTCTCCTTTGGAGGCACTGATCTCCGCGTACCTCTGAAGTTTTCAAAGGATGTGAGGCCTCCGGTCGCGATGAGGTGGGGAACTAGTTCTTTCTCTGTGGTCTACACAGGTGATTCAGACATCCTTTCGTCTTGGGAGATGCAAGACGAGCCTGCATTCAAGTCACTGCAGGGATATCCGGCCTTATTTCGAGTCAGGGCATCGTGGTGTCCATTCCAATTGAGGCCGCAAACTCAGGGTCCCTCTCACATACCTAGAGCTGAGAGAAGCCTCCTCTTGAGGTGCTTGTGGTAAGGTGATGTTCCTCTGGAGTCGAAGCCAGGGACTAACCTCTCATCGCGAGTTGATTTGTGTTCCACGGAGCTCTTTCGTGTTGCTACAGTGACCTCAGGATCCCTCTAGCCTTGAAACAGTGTTCTTGGGGTTTCTCTGGAGTGCCACCAAGGAAATCAAGGCTCCTTTCATGTGTGATGTGCAACACGGAATTGCTCTGCACGCAGTGCAGGGGAATCGGGCCTCATCTCGCGGCGAGGGGGAAGTCTCATGGTTTTTCTCGAGTTGCGGCGGGAACCTGGGGTATATTCTCGAGTTACGACGGGGATGGCCCTTACACACACGTGTTTGTTCAGCGACGTCAGCACTCCTGCCTAGTTGTGAGGGACAACTCGGGATTCTCCTCGAGGCTTGGCAGGGCAATTGGGACGCCTCTCCAGCTGAGGCGGGAGACCAAGGGTCCCTTTCCACGTGCCACAGGAATCCTGGGACTCCTATCAAGTTTCACGAGGAGTCAGGCATCGTCTCCTTTGGAGGCACTGATCTCCGCGTACCTCTGGAGTTTTCAAAGGATGTGAGGCCTCCCGTCGCAATGAGGTGGGGAACTAGGTCTTTCTCTGTGGTCTCCACAGGGAATTCAGACATCCTTTCATCTTGGGAGATGCAAGACGAGCATGCATTCAAGTCACTGCAGGGATATCCAGCCTTATTTCGCGTCAGGGAATCGCAGTGTCCATTCCACTTGAGGCCGCAAACTCAGGGTCCCTCTCACATACCTAGAGCTGAGAGAAGCCTCCTCTTGAGGTGCTTGTGGTAAGGTGATGTTCCTCTGGAGTCGAAGCCAGGGACTAACCTCTCATCTCGAGTTGATTTTTGGTCCACGGAGCTCTTTCGTTTTTCTACAGTGACCTCAGGATCCCTCTAGCCTTGAAACAGTGTTCTTGGGTTTTCTCTGGAGTGCCATCAAGGAAATCAAGGCTCCTTTCATGTGTGATGTGCAACACGGAATTGCTCTGCACGCAGTGCAGGGGAATCGGGCCTCATCTCGCGGCGAGGGGGAAGTCTCATGGTTTTTCTCGAGTTGCGGCGGGAACCTGGGGTATATTCTCGAGTTACGACGGGGATGGCCCTCCACCCACGTGTTTGTTCAGCGACGTCAGGACTCCTGCCTAGTTGCGAGGGACAACTCGGGATTCTCCTCGAGGCTTGGCAGGGCAATTGGGACGCCTCTCCAGCTGAGGCGGAAGACCAAGGGTCCCTTTCCACGTGCCACAGGAATCCTGGGACTCCTATGAAGTTTCACGAGGAGTCAGGCATCGTCTCCTTTGGAGGCACTCATCTCCGCGTACCTCTGGAGTTTTCAAAGGATGTGAGGCCTCCGGTCGCGATGAGGTGGGGAACTAGGTCTTTCTCTGTGGTCTCCACAGGGGATTCAGACATCCTTTCGTCTTGGGAGATGCAAGACGAGCCAGCATTCAAGTCACTGCAGGGATATCCGGCCTTATTTCCGTCAGTGCATCGCGGTGTCCATTCCACTTGAGGCCGCAAACTCAGGGTCCCTCTCACATAGCTAGAGCTGAGAGAAGCCTCCTCTTGAGGTGCTTGTGGTAGGTGGTATTCCTCTGGAGTCGAAGTTAGGGACTAACCTCTCATCTCGAGTTGATTTTTGGTCCACGGAGCTCTTTCGTGTGGCTACAGTGACCTCAGGATCCCTCTAGCCTTGAAACAGTGTTCTTGGGGTTTCTCTGGAGTGCCATCAAGGAAATCAAGGCTCCTTTCATGTGTGATGTGCAAGACGGAATTGCTCTGCACGCAAAGCAGGGGAATCGGGCCTCATCTCTCGGCGAGGGGGAAGTCTCATGGTTTTTCTCGAGTTGCGGCGGGAATCTGGGGTATACTCTCGATTTACGACGGGGATGGCCTTTCCACATACGTGTTTGTTCAGCGACGTCAGGACTCCTGCCTAGTTGCGAGGGACAACTCGGGATTCTCCTCGAGGCTTGGCAGGGCAATTGGGACGCCTCTCCAGCTGAGGCGGGAGACCAAGGTCCCTTTCGACGTGCCACAGGAATCCTGGGACTCCTATCAAGTTTCATGAGGAGTCAGGCATCGTTTCCTTTGGAGGCACTGATCTCCGCGTTCCTCTGGGGTTTTCAAAGGATGTGAGGCCTCCGGTCGCGATGAGATGGGGAACTAGGTCTTTCTCTGTGGTCTCCACAGGAGATTCAGACATCCATTCGTCTTGGGAGATGCAAGACGAGCCTGCATTCAAGTCACTGCAGGGATATCCGGCCTTATTTCGAGTCAGGGCATCGTGGTGTCCATTCCACTTGAGGCCGCAAACTCAGGGTCCCTCTCACATACCTAGAGCTGAGAGAAGCCTCCTCTTGAGGTGCTTGTGGTTAGGTGGTATTCCTCTGGAGTCGAAGCCAGGGACTAACCTCTCATCTCGAGTGGATTTTTGGTCCACGGAGCTCTTTCGTGTTGCTACAGTGACCTCAGGATCCCTCTAACCTTGAAATAGTATTCTTGGGTTTTCTCCGGAGTGCCATCAAGGAAATCAAGGCTCCTTTCATGTGTGATGTGCAACACGGAATTGCTCTGCACGCAGTGCAGGGGAATCGGGCCTCATCTCTCGGCGAGGGGGAAGTCTCATGGTTTTTCTCGAGTTGCGGCGGGAACCTGGGGTATATTCTCGAGATACGACGGGGATGGCCCTTCCACCCACGTATTTGTTCAGCGACGTCAGGACTCCTGCCTAGTTGCGAGGGACAACTTGGGATTCTCTTCGAGTCTTGGCAGGGCAATTGGGAGGCCTCTCCAGCTGAGGCGGGAGACCAAGGGTCCCTTTCCACGTGCCACAGGAATCCTGGGACTCCTATCAAGTTTCACGAGAAGTCAGGCATCGTCTCCTTTGGAGGCACTGATCTCCGCGTACCTCTGGAGTTTTCAAAGGATGTGAGGCCTCAGGTCGCGATGAGGTGGGGAACTAGGTGTTTCTCTGTGGTCTCCACAGGGGATTCAGACATGCTTTCGTCTTGGGAAATGCAAGACGAGCCTGCATTCAAGTCACTGCAGGGATATCCGGCCTTATTTCACGTCAGTGCATCGCGGTGTCCATTCCACTTGAGGCCACAAACTCAGGGTCCCTCTCACATACCTAGAGCTGAGAGAAGCCTCCTCTTGAGGTGCTTGTGATAAGGTGGTATTCCTCTGGAGTCGAAGCCAGGGACTAACCTCTCATCTCGAGTTGATTTTTGGTCCACGGAGCTCTTTCATGTTGCTAGAGTGACGTCAGGATCCCTATAGCCTTGAAACAGTGTTCTTGGGGTTTCTCTGGAGTGTCATCAAGGAAATCAAGGCTCCTTTCATGTGTGATGTGCAACACGGAATTGCTCTGCACGCAGTGCAGGGGAATCGGTCCTCATCTCGCGGCGAGGGGGAAGTCTCATGGTTTTTCTCGAGTTGCGGCGGGAACCTGGGGTATATTCTCGAGTTACGACGGGGATGGTCCCTCCACTCACGTGTTTGTTCAGCGACGTCAGGACTCCTGCCTAGTTGCGAGGGACAACTCGGGATTCTCCTCGAGGCATGGCAGGGCAATTGGGACGCCTCTCCAGCTGAGGCGGGAGATCAAGGGTCCCTTTCCACGTGTCACAGGAATCCTGGGACTGCTATCAAGTTTCACGAGGAGTCAGGCATCGTCTCCTTTGGAGGCACTGATCTCCGCGTACCTCTGGAGTTTCCAAAGGATGTGAGGCCTCCGGTCGCGATGAGGTGGGGAACTAGGTCTTTCTCTGTGGTCTCCTCAGGGGATTCAGTCATCGTTTCGTCTTGGGAGATGCAAGACGAGCCTGCATTCAAGTCACTGCAGGGATATCCGGCCTTATTTCCGTCAGTGCATCGCGGTGTCCATTCCACTTGAGGCCGCAAACTCAGGGTCCCTCTCACATACCTAGAGCTGAGAGAAGCCTCCTCTTGAGGTGCTTGTGGTAAGGTGGTATTCCTCTGGAGTCGAAGCCAGGGACTAACCTCTCATCTCGAGTTGATTTTTGGTCCACGGAGCTCTTTCGTGTTGCTACAGTGACCTCAGGATCCCTCTAGCCTTGAAACAGTGTTCTTGGGGTTTCTCTGGAGTGCCATCAAGGAAATCAAGGCTCCTTTCATGTTTGATGTGCAACACGGAATTGCTCTGCACGCAGTGCAGGGAAATCGGGCCTCATCTCGCGGCGAGGGGGAAGTCTCATGGTTTTTCTCGAGTTGCGGCGTGAACCTGGGGTATATTCTCGAGTTACAACGGGGATGGCCCTGCATCCCACGTGTTTCTTCAGCGACGTCAGGACTCCTGCCTAGTTGCGAGGGACAACTCGGGTTTCTCCTCGAGGCTTGGCAGGGCAATTGGGACGCCTCTCCAGCTGAGGCGGGAGACCAAGTGTCCCTTTCCACGTGCCACAGGAATCCTGGGACTCCTATCAAGTTTCAAGAGGAGTCAGGCATCGTCTCCTTTGGAGGCACTGATCTCCGCGTACCTCTGGAGTTTTCAAAGGATGTGAGCCCTCCGGTCGCGATGAGGTGGGGAACTAGGTCTTTCTCTGTGGTCTCCACAGGGGATTCAGACATCCTTTCATCTTGGGAGATGCAAGACGAACCTGCATTCAAGTCACTGCAGGGATATCCGGCCTTATTTCGAGTCAGGGCATCGCGGTGTCCATTCCACTTTAGGCCACAAACTCAGGGTCCCTCTCACATAGCTAGAGCTGAGAGAAGCCTCCTCTTGAGGTGCTTGCGGTAAGGTGGTATTCCTCTGGAGTCGAAGCCAGGGACTAACCTCTCATCTCGAGTTGATTTTTGGTCCACGGAGCTCTTTCGTGTTGCTACAGTGACCTCAGGATCCCGCTAGCCTTGAAACTGTGTTCTTGGGGTTTCTCTGGAGTGCCATCAAGGAAATCAAGGCTCCTTTCATGTGTGATGTGCAACACGGAATTGCTCTGCACGCAGTGCAGGGGAATCGGGCCTCATCTCGCGGCGAGGGGGAAGTCTCATGGTTTTTCTCGAGTTGCGGTGGGAACCTGGGGTATATTCTCGAGTTACGACGGGGATGGCCCTTACACACACGTGTTTGTTCAGCGACGTCAGGACTCCTGCCTAGTTGCGAGGGGCAACTCGGGATTCTCCTCGAGGCTTGGCAGGGCAATTGGGACGCCTCTCCAGCTGAGGCGGGAGACCAAGTGTCCCTTTCCACGTGCCACAGGAATCCTGGGACTCCTATCAAGTTTCACGAGGAGTCAGGCATCGTCTCCTTTGGAGGCACTGATCTCCGCGTACCTCTGGAGTGTTCAAATGATGTGAGGCCTCCGGTCGCCATGAGGTGGGGAACTAGGTCTTTCTCTGTGGAATCCACAGGGGATTCAGACATCCTTTCATCTTGGGAGATGCAAGACGAGCCTGCATTCAAGTCACGGCAGGGATATCCGGCTTTATTTCGAGTCAGGGCATCGCTGTGTCCATTCCACTTGAGGCCAAAAATCAGGGTCCCTCTCACATACTTGGAGCTGAGAGAAGCCTCCTCTTGAGGTGCTTGTGGTAAGGTGGTATTCCTCTGGAGCCGAAACCAGGGACTAACCTCTCATCTCGAGTTGATTTTTGGTCCACGGAGCTCTTTCGTGTTGCTACAGTAACCTCAGGATCCCTTTAGCCTTGAAACAGTGTTCTTGGGCTTTCTCTGAAGTGCCATCAAGGAAATCAAGGCTCCTTTCATGTTTGATGTGCAACACGGAATTGCTCTGCATGAAGTGCAGGAGAATCGAGCCTCATCTCGCAGCGAGGGGGAAGTCTCATGGTTTTCTTGCGTTGCGGCGGGACCCTGGGGTATATTCTCGAGTTATGACGGGGATGGCCCTTCCAGCCACGTGTTTGTTCAGCGATGTCAGGACTCCTGCCTAGTTGCGAGGGACAACTCGGGATTCTCCTCGAGGCTTGGCAGGGCAATTGGGACGCCTCTCCAGCTGAGGAAGGAGACCAAGGGTCCCTTTCCACCTGCCACAGGAATCCTGGGACTCCTATCAAGTTTCACGAGGAGTCAGGCATCGTCTCCTTTGGAGGCACTGATCTCCTCGTACCTCTGGAGTTTTCAAAGGATGTGAGGCCTCCGGTCGCGATGAGATGGGGAACTAGGTCTTTCTCTGTGGTCTCCACAGGGGATTCAGACATCCTTTCATCTTGGGAGATGCAAGACGTGCCTGCATTCAAGTCACTGCACGGATATTCGGCCTAATTTCGAGTCAGGGCATCGCAGTGTCCATTCCACTTTAGGCCACAAACTCAGGGTCCCTCTCACATAGCTAGAGCTGAGAGAAGCCTCCTCTTGAGGTGCTTGTGGTAAGGTGGTATTCCTCTGGAGTCGAAGCCAGGGACTAACCTCTCATCTCGAGTTGATTTTTGGTCCACGGAGCTCTTTCTTGTGGCTACAGTGACCTCAGGATCCCTCTAGCCTTGAAACAGTGTTCTTGGGGTTTCTCTGGAGTGCCATCAAGGAAATCAAGGCTCCTTTCATGTTTGATGTGCAATACGGAATTGCTTTGAATGCAGTGCAGGGGAATCAGGCCTCATCTCGCGGCGAGGGGGAAGTCTCATGGTTTTTCTCGAGTTGCGGCGGGAACCTGGGGTATATTCTCGAGTTACGACGGGGATGGCCCTTACACACACGTGTTTGATCAGCGATGGCAGGACTCCTGCCTAGTTGCGAGGGACAACTCGGGATTCTCCTCGAGGCTTGGCAGGGCAATTGGGACGCCTCTCCAGCTGAGGCGGGAGACCAAGGGTCCCGTTCCACGTGCCACAGGAATCCTGGGACTCCTATCAACTTTCACGAGGAGTCAGGCATCGTCTCCTTTGGAGGCACTGATCTCCGCGTACCTCTGGAGTGTTCAAATGATGTGAGGCCTCCGGTCGCCATGAGGTGGGGAACTAGGTCTTTCTCTGTGATCTACACAGGGGATTCAGACATCCTTTCATCTTGGGAGATGCAAGACAAGCCTGGATTCAAGTCACTGCAGGAATATCCAGCCTTATTTCGAGTCAGGGCATCGCGGGGTCCATTCCACTTGAGGCCGCAATCTCAGGGTCCCTCTCACATACCTAGAGCTGAGAGAAGCCTCCTCTTGAGGTGCTTGTGGTAAGGTGGTATTCCTCTGGATTCGAAGCCAGGGACTAACCTCTCATCTCGAGTTGATTTTTGGTCCATGGAGCTCTTTCGTGTTGCTACAGTGACCTCAGGATCCCTCTAGCCTTGAAACAGTGTTCTTGGGGTTTCTCTGGAGTGCCATCAAGGAAATGAAGGCTCCTTTCATGTGTGATGTACAACACGGAATTGCTCTGCACGCAGTGCAGGGGAATCGGGCCTCATCTCGCGGCGAGGGGGAAGTCTCATGGTTTTTCACGAGTTACGACGGGAACCTGGGGTATATTCTCGAGTTACGACGGGGATGGCCCTTACACACACGTGTTTGTTCAGCGATGGCAGGACTCCTGCCTAGTTGCGAGGGACACCTCGGGATTCTCCTCGAGGCTTGGCAGGGCAATTGGGACGCCTCTCCAGCTGAGGCGGGAGACCAAGGTTCCCTTTCCACGTACCACAGGAATCCTGGGACTCCTATGAAGTTTCACGAGGAGTCAGGCATCGTCTCCTTTGGAGGCACTAATCTCCGTGTACCTCTGGAGTTTTCAAAGGATGTGAGGCCTCCGGTCGCGATGAGGTGGGGAACTAGGTCTTTCTCTGTGGTCTCCACAGGGGATTCAGACATCCTTTCGTCTTGGGAGATGCAAGACGAGCCTGCATTCAAGTCACTGCAGGGATATCCGGCCTTATTTCGAGTCAGGGCATCACAGTGTCCATTCCACTTTAGGCCACAAACTCAGGGTCCCTCTCACAGAGCTAGAGCTGAGAGAAGCCTCCTCTTGAGGTACTTTTGGTAAGGTGGTATTCCTCTGGAGTCGAAGCCAGGGACTAACCTCTCATCTCGAGTTGATTTTTGGTGCACGGAGCTCTTTCGTGTTGCTACAGTGACCTCAGGAACCCTCTAGCCTTGAAACAGTGTTCTCGGGGTTTCTCTGGAGTGCCATCAAGGAAATCAAGGCTCCTTTCATGTGTGATGTGCAACACTAAATTGCTCTGCACGCAGTGCAGGGGAATCGGGCCTCATCTCGCGGCGAGGGGGAAGTCTCATGGTTTTTCACGAGTTGCGGCGGGAACCTGGAGTGTATTCTCGAGTTACGACTGGGATGGCCCTTCCACCCACGTGTTTGTTCAGCGACGTCAGGACTCCTGCATAGTTGCGAGGGACAACTCAGGATTCTCCTCGAGGCTTGGCAGGGCAATTGGGACGCCTCTCCAGCTGAGGCGGGAGACCAAGGGTCCCTTTCCATGTGCCACAGGAATCCTGGGACTCCTATCAAGTTTCATGAGGAGTCAGGCATCGTCTCCTTTGGAGGCACTGATCTCCGCGTACCTCTGGAGTTTTCAAAGGATGTGAGGCCTCCGGTCGCGATGAGATGGGGAACTAGGTCTTTCTCTGTGGTCTCCACAGGGGATTCAGACATCCTTTCATCTTGGGAGATGCAAGACGAACCTGCATTCAAGTCACTGCAGGGATATCCGGCCTTATTTCGAGTCAGGGCATTGCAGTGTACATTCCACTTTAGGCCACAAACTCAGGGTCCCTCTCATATACCTAGAGCTGAGAGAAGCCTCCTCTTGAGGTGCTTGTGGTAAGGTGGTATTCCTCTGAAGTCGAAGCCAGGGACTAACCTCTCATCTCGAGTTGATTTTTGGTGCACGGAGCTCTTTCGTGTTGCTACAGTGACCTCAGGATCCCTCTAGCCTTGAAACAGTGTTCTCGGGGTTTCTCTGGAGTGCCATCAAGGAAATCAAGGCTCCTTTCATGTGTGATGTGCAACACGGAATTGCTCTTCACGCAGTGCATGGGAATCGGGCCTCATCTCACGGCGAGGGGGAAGTCTCATGGTTTTTCTCGAGTTGCGGCGGGAACCTGCGGTATATTCTCGAGTTACGACGGGGATGGCCCTTACACACACGTGTTTGTTCAGCGACGGCAGGACTCCTGCCTAGTTGCGAGGGACAATTCGGGATTCTCCTCGAGGCTTGGCAGGGCAATTGGGTCGCCTCTCCAGCTGAGGCGGGAGACCAAGGGTCCCTTTCCATGTGCCACAGGAATCCTGGGACTCCTATCAAGTTTCACGAGGAGTCAGGCATCGTCTCCTTTGGAGGCACTGATCTCCGCGTACCTCTGGAGTGTTCAAATGATGTGAGGCCTCCTGTCGCCATGAGGTGGGGAACTAGGTCTTTCTCTGTGGAATCCACAGGCGATTCAGACATCCTTTCATCTTGGGAGATGCAAGACGAGCGTGCATTCAAGTCACTGCAGGGATATCCGGCTTTATTTCCAGTCAGGGCATCGCGGTGTCCATTCCACTTGAGGCCAAAAATCAGGGTCCCTCTCACATACTTGGAGCTGAGAGAAGCCTCCTCTTGAGGTGCTTGTGGTAAGCTGGTATTCCTCTGGAGTCGAAACCAGGGACTAACCTCTCATCTCGAGTTGATTTTTGGTCCACGGAGCTCTTTCGTGTTGCTACAGTAACTTCAGGATCCCTCTAGCCTTGAAACAGTATTCTTGGGGTTTCTCTGGAGTGCCATCAAGGAAATCAAGGCTCCTTTCATGTGTGATGTGCAACACGGAATTGCTCTGCATGCAGTGCAGGAGAATCGAGCCTCATCTCGCGGCGAGGGGGAAGTCTCATGGTTTTTCTCGCATTGCCGCGGGACCCTGGGGTATATTCTCGAGTTATGACGGAGATGGGCCTTCCAGCCACGTGTTTGTTCAGCGACTTCAGGACTCCTGCCTAGTTGCGAGGGACAACTCGGGATTCTCCTTGAGGCTTGGCAGGGCAATTGGGACGCCTCTCCAGCTGAGGAAGGAGACCAAGGGTCCCTTTCCACCTGCCACAGGAATCCTGGGACTCCTATCAAGTTTCACGAGGAGTCAGGCATCGTCTCCTTTGGAGGCACTGATCTCCTCGTACCTCTGGAGTTTTCAAAGGATGTGAGGCCTCCGGTCGCGATGAGATGGGGAACTAGGTCTTTCTCTGTGGTCTCCACAGGGGATTCAGACATCCTTTCATCTTGGGAGATGCAAGACGTGCCTGCATTCAAGTCACTGCACGGATATCCGGCCTAATTTCGAGTCAGGGCATCGCAGTGTCCTTTCCACTTTAGTCCACAAACTCAGGGTCCCTCTCACATACCTAAAGCTGAGAGAAGCCTCCTCTTGAGGTGCTTGTGGTAAGGTGGTATTCCTCTGGAGTCAAAGCCAGGGACTAACCTCTCATCTCGAGTTGATTTTTGGTCCTCGGAGCTCTTTCGTGTTGCTACAGTGACCTCAGGATCCCGCTAGCCTTGAAACAGTGTTCTTGGGGTTTCTCTGGAGTGCCATGAAGGAAATCAAGGCTCCTTTCATGTGTGATGTGCAACACGGAATTGCTCTGCACGCAGTGCAGGGGAATCAAGCCTCATCTCGCGGCGAGGGGGAAGTCTCATGGTTTTTCTCGAGTTGCGGCGGGAACCTGGGGTATATTCTCGAGTTACGACGGGGATGGCCCTTACACACACGTGTTTGTTCAGCGATGGCAGGACTCCTGCCTAGTTGCGAGGGACAACTCGGGATTCTCCTCGAGGCTTGGCAGGGCAATTGGGACGCCTCTCCAGCTGAGGCGGGAGACCAAGGGTCCCTTTCCACGTGCCACAGGAATCCTGGGACTCCTATCAAGTTTCACGAGGAGTCAGGCATCGTCTCCTTTGGAGGCACTGATCTCCGCGTACCTCTGGAGTGTTCAAATGATGTGAGGCCTCCGGTCGCCATGAGGTGGGGAACTAGGTCTTTCTCTGTGGAATCCACAGGGGATTCAGACATCCTTTCATCTTGGGAGATGCAAGACGAGCCTGCATTCAAGTCACTGCAGGGATATCCGGCTTTATTTCGAGTCAGGGCATCGCTGTGTCCATTCCAATTGAGGCCAAAAATCAGGGTCCCTCTCACATTCTTGGAGCTGAGAGAAGCCTACTCTTGAGGTGCTTGTGGTAAGGTGGTATTCCTCTGGAGTCGAAGCCAGGGACTAACCTCTCATCTCGAGTTGATTTTTGGTCCATGGAGCACTTTCGTGTTGCTACAGTGACCTCAGGATCCCTCTAGCCTTGAAACAGTGTTCTTGGGGTTTCTCTGAAGTGCCATCAAGGAAATCAAGGCTACTTTCATGTGTGATGTGCAACACGGAATTGCTCTGCACGCAGTGCAGGGGAATCGGGCCTCATCTCGCGGCGAGGGGAAAGTCTCATGGTTTTTCTCGCGTTGCGGCGGGACCCTGGGGTATATTCTCGAGTTATGACGGGGATGGGCCTTCCAGCCACGTGTTTGTTCAGCGACGTCAGGACTCCTGCCTAGTTGCGAGGGACAACTCGGGATTCTCCTCGAGGCTTGGTAGGGCAATTGGGACGCCTCTCCAGCTGAGGCGGGAGACCAAGTGTCCCTTTCCATGTGCCACAGGAATCCTGGGACTCCTATCAAGTTTCACCAGGAGTCAGGCATCGTCTCCTTTGGAGGCACTGATCTCCGCGTACCTCTGGAGTGTTCAAATGATGTGAGGCCTCCTGTCGCCATGAGGTGGGGAACTAGGTCTTTCTCTGTTGTCTCCACAGGGGATTCAGACATCCTTTCGTCTTGGGAGATGCAAGACGAGCCTGCATTCAAGTCACTGCAGGGATATCCGGCCTTATTTCAAGTCAGGGCATCGGGGTGTCCATTCCACTTGAGGCCGCAAACTCAGGGTCCCTCTCACATACCTAGAGCTGAGAGAAGCCTCCTCTTGAGATGCTTGTGGTAAGGTGGTATTCCTCTGGAGTCGAAGCCAGGGACTAACCTCTCATCTCGAGTTGATTTTTGGTCCACGGAGCTCTTTCGTGTTGCTACAGTGACCTCAGGATCCCTCTAGCCTTGAAACAGTGTTCTCGGGGTTTCTCTGGAATGCCATCAAGGAAATCAAGGCTCCTTTCATGTGTGATGTGCAACACTGAATTGCTCTGCACGCAGTGCAGGGGAATCGGGCCTCATCTCACGGCGAGGGGGAAGTCTCATGGTTTTTCTCGAGTTGCGGCGTGAACCTGGGGTATATTCTCGAGTTACGACGGGGATGGCCCTGCCACACACGTGTTTGTTCAGCGACGTCAGGACTCCTGCCTAGTTGCGAGGGACAACTCGGGATTCTCCTCGAGGCTTGGCAGGGCAATTGGGACGCCTCTCCAGCTGAGGCGGGAGACCAAGGGTCCCTTTCCACGTGCCACAGGAATCCTGGGACTCCTATCAAGTTTCACGAGGAGTCAGGCATCGTCTCCTTTGGAGGCACTGATCTCCGCGTACCTCTGGAGTTTTCAAAGGATGTGAGGCCTCCGGTCGCGATGAGGTGGGGAACTAGGTCTTTCTCTGTGGTCTCCACAGGGGATTCAGACATCCTTTCGTCTTGGGAGATGCAAGACGAGCTTGCATTCAAGTCACTGCAGGGATATCCTGCCTTATTTCGAGTCAGGGCATCGCGGTGTCCATTCCACTTGAGGCCGCAAACTCAGGGTCCCTCTCACATAGCTAGAGCTGAGAGAAGCCTCCTGTTGAGGTGCTTGTGGTAAGATGGTATTCCTCTGGAGTCGAAGCCAGGGACTAACCTCTCATCTCGAGTTGATTTTTGGTCCATGGAGCTCTTTCGTGTTGCTACAGTGACCTCAGGATCCTTCTAGCCTTGAAAGAGTGTTCTTGGGATTTCTCTGGAGTGCCACCAAGGAAATCAAGGCTGCTTTTATGTGTGATGTGCCACACGGAATTGCTCTGCATGCAGTGCAGGGGAATCGGGCCTCATCTCGCGGCGAGGGGGAATTCTCATGGATTTTCTCGAGTTGCGGCGGGAACCTGGGGTATATTCTCGAGTTACGACGGGGATGGCCCTTCCACCCACGTGTTTGTTCAGCGACGTCAGGACTCCTGCCTAGTTGCGAGGGACAACTCGGGATTCTCCTCGAGGCTTGGCAGGGCAATTGGGACGCCTCTCCAGCTGAGGCGGGAGACCAAGGGTCCCTTTCCACGTGCCACAGGAATCCTGGGACTCCTATCAAGTTTCACGAGGAGTCAGGCATCGACTCCTTTGGAGGCACTGATCTCCGCGTACCTCTGGAGTGTTCAAATGATGTGAGGCCTCCTGTCGCCATGAGGTGGGGAACTAGGTCTTTCTCTGTGGAATCCACAGGCGATTCAGACATCCTTTCATCTTGGGAGATGCAAGACGAGCCTGCATTCAAGTCACTGCAGGGATATCCGGCCTTATTTCGAGTCAGGGCATCGCGGTGTCCATTCCAATTGAGGCCAAAAATCAGGGTCCCTCTCACATACTTGGAGCTGAGAGAAGCCTCCTCTTGAGGTGCTTGTGGTAAGCTGGTATTCCTCTGGAGTCGAAACCAGGGACTAACCTCTCATCTCGAGTTGATTTTTGGTCCACGGAGCTCTTTCGTGTTGCTACAGTAACCTCAGGATCCCTCTAGCCTTGAAACAGTGTTCTTGGGGTTTCTCTGGAGTGCCATCAAGGAAATCAAGGCTCCTTTCATGTGTGATGTGCAACACGGAATTGCTCTGCATGCAGTGCAGGAGAATCGAGCCTCATCTCGCGGCGAGGGGGAAGTCTCATGGTTTTTCTCGCGTTGCCGCGGGACCCTGGGGTATATTATCGAGTTATGACGGAGATGGGCCTTCCAGCCACGTGTTTGTTCAGCGACTTCAGGACTCCTGCCTAGTTGCGAGGGACAACTCGGGATTCTCCTCGAGGCATGGCAGGGCAATTGGGACGCCTCTCCAGCTGAGGAAGGAGACCAAGGGTCCCTTTCCACGTGGCACAGGAATCCTGGGACTCCTATCAAGTTTCACGAGGAGTCAGGCATCGTCTCCTTTGGAGGCACTGATCTCCTCGTACCTCTGGAGTTTTCAAAGGATGTGAGGCCTCCGGTCGCGATGAGATGGGGAACTAGGTCTTTCTCTGTGGTCTCCACAGGGGATTCAGCATCCTTTCATCTTGGGAGATGCAAGACGTGCCTGCATTCAAGTCACTGCAGGGATATCCGGCCTTATTTCGAGTCAGGGCATCGCAGTGTCCTTTCCACTTTAGGCCACAAACTCAGGGTCCCTCTCACATACCTAGTGCTGAGAGAAGCCTCCTCTTGAGGTGCTTGTGGTAAGGTGGTATTCCTCTGGAGTCGAAGCCAGGGACTAACCTCTCATCTCGAGTTGATTTTTGGTCCTCGGAGCTCTTTCGTGTTGCTACAGTGACCTCAGGATCCCGCTAGCCTTGAAACAGTGTTCTTGGGGTTTCTCTGGAGTGCCATGAAGGAAATCAAGGCTCCTTTCATGTGTGATGTGCAACATGGAATTGCTCTGCACGCAGTGCAGGGGAATCAGGCCTCATCTCGCGGTGAGGGGGAAGTCTCATGGTTTTTCTCGAGTTGCGGCGGGAACCTGGGGTATATTCTCGAGTTACGACGGGGATGGCCCTTACACACACGTGTTTGTTCAGCGATGGCAGGACTCCTGCCTAGTTGCGAGGGACAACTCGGGATTCTCCTCGAGGCTTGGCAGGGCAATTGGGACGCCTCTCCAGCTGAGGAAGGAGACCAAGGGTCCCTTTCCACCTGCCACAGGAATCCTGGGACTCCTATCAAGTTTCACGAGGAGTCAGGCATCGTCTCCTTTGGAGGCACTGATCTCCTCGTACCTCTGGAGTTTTCAAAGGATGTGAGGCCTCCGGTCGCGATGAGCTGGGGAACTAGGTCTTTCTCTGTGGTCTCCACAGGGGATTCAGACATCCTTTCGTTTTGGGAGATGCAAGATGAGCCTGCATTCAAGTCACTGCAGGGATATCCGGCCTTATTTCAAGTCAGGGCATTGCAGTGTCCATTCCACTTGAGGCCGCAAACTCAGGGTCCCTCTCACATACCTACAGCTGAGAGAAGCCTCCTCTTGAGGTGCTTGTGGTAAGGTGGTATACCTCTGGAGTCGAAGCCAGGGACTAACCTCTCATCTCGAGTTGATTTTTCGTCCACGGAGCTCTTTCGTGTTGCTACAGTGACCTCAGGATCCCTCTAGCCTTGAAACTGTGTCCTTGGGGTTTCTCTGGAGTGCCATCAAGGAAATCAAGGCTCCTTTCATGTGTGATGTGCAACACGGAATTGCTCTGCACGCAGTGCAGGGGAATCGGGCCTCATCTCGCGGCGAGGGGGAAGTCTCATGGTTTTTCTCGAGTTGCGGCGGGAACCTGGGGTATATTCTCGAGTTACGACGGGGATGGCCCTTCCACACACGTGTTTCTTCAGCGACGTCAGGACTCCTGCCTAGTTGCGAGGGACAACTCGGGATTCTCCTCGAGGCTTGGCAGGGCAATTGGACGCCTCTCCAGCTGAGGCGGGAGACCAAGAGTCCCTTTCCACTTGCCACAGGAATCCTGGGACTCCTATCAAGTTTCACGAGGAGTCAGGCATCGTCTCCTTTGGAGGCACTGATCTCCGCGTACGTCTGGAGTTTTCAAAGGATGTGAGGCCTCCGGTCGCGATGAGCTGGGGAACTAGGTCTTTCTCTGTGTTCTCCACAGGGGATTCTGACATCGTTTCGTCTTGGGAGATGCAAGACTAGCCTTCATTCAAGTCACTGCAGGGATATCCGGCCTTATTTCGAGTCAGGGCATCGCGGTGTCCATTCCACTTGAGACCGCAATCTCAGGGTTCCTCTCACATAGCTAGAGCTGAGAGAAGCCTCCTCTTGAGGTGCTTGTGGTAAGGTGGTATTCCTCTGGAGTCGAAGCCAGGGACTAACCTCTCATCTCGAGTTGATTTTTGGTCCACGGAGCTCTTTCGTGTTGCTACAGTGACCTCAGGATCCCTCTAGCCTTGAAACAGTGTTCTTGGGGTTTCTCTGGAGTGCCATCAAGGAAATCAAGGCTCCTTTCATGTGTGATGTGCAACTCGGAATTGCTCTGCACGCAGTGCAGGGGAATCGGGCCTCATCTCGCGGCCAGGGGGAAGTCTCATGGTTTTTCTCGAGTTGCGGCGGGAACCTGGGGTATATTCTCGAGTTACGACGGGAATGGCCCTTCCACACACGTGTTTGTTCAGCGACGTCAGGACTCCTGCCTAGTTGCGAGGGACAACTCGGGATTCTCCTCGAGGCTTGGCAGGGCAACTGGGACGCCTCTCCAGCTGAGGCGGGAGACCAAGTGTCCCTTTCCACGTGCCACAGGAATCCTGGGACTCCTATCAAGTTTCACGAGGAGTCAGGCATCGTCTCCTTTGGAGGCACTGATCTCCGCGTACCTCTGGAGTGTTCAAATGATGTGAGGCCTCCTGTCGCCATGAGGTGGGGAACTAGGTCTTTCTCTGTTGTCTCCACAGGGGATTCAGACATCCTTTCGTCTTGGGAGATGCAAGACGAGCCTGCATTCAAGTCACTGCAGGGATATCCGGCCTTATTTCGAGTCAGGGCATCGTGGTGTCCATTCCACTTGAGGCCGCAAACTCAGGGTCCCTCTCACATACCTAGAGCTGAGAGAAGCCTCCTCTTGAGATGCTTGTGGTAAGGTGGTATTCCTCTGGAGTCGAAGCCAGGGACTAACCTCTCATCTCGAGTTGATTTTTGGTCCACGGAGCTCTTTCGTGTTGCTACAGTGACCTCAGGATCCCTCTAGCCTTGAAACAGTGTTCTTGGGGTTTCTCTGGAGTGCCATCAAGGAAATCAAGGCTCCTTTCATGTGTGATGTGCGACACTGAATTGCTCTGCACGCAGTGCAGAGGAATCGGGCCTCATCTCGCGGCGAGGGGGAAGTCTCATGGTTTTTCTCGAGTTGCGGCGGGAACCTGGGGTATATTCTCGAGTTACGACGGGGATGGCCCTGCCACACACGTGTTTGTTCAGCGACGTCAGGACTCCTGCCTAGTTGCGAGGGACAACTCGGGATTCTCCTCGAGGCTTGGCAGGGCAATTGGGACGCCTCTCCAGCTGAGGCGGGAGACCAAGGGTCCCTTTCCACGTGCCACAGGAATCCTGGGACTCCTATCAAGTTTCACGAGGAGTCAGGCATCGTCTCCTTTGGAGGCACTGATCTCCGCGTACCTCTGGAGTTTTCAAAGGATGTGAGGCCTCCGGTCGCGATGAGGTGGGGAACTAGGTCTTTCTCTGTGGTCTCCACAGGGGATTCAGACATCCTTTCGTCTTGGGAGATGCAAGACGAGCCTGCATTCAAGTCACTGCAGGGATATCCGGCCTTATTTCGAGTCAGGGCATCGCGGTGTCCATTCCACTTGAGGCCGCAAACTCAGGGTCCCTCTCACATAGCTAGAGCTGAGAGAAGCCTCCTGTTGAGGTGCTTGTGGTAAGATGGTATTCCTCTGGAGTCGAAGCCAGGGACTAACCTCTCATCTCGAGTTGATTTTTGGTCCATGGAGCTCTTTCGTGTTGCTACAGTGACCTCAGGATCCCTCTAGCCTTGAAAGAGTGTTCTTGGGGTTTCTCTGGAGTGCCACCAAGGAAATCAAGGCTGCTTTTATGTGTGATGTGCCACACGGAATTGCTCTGCATGCAGTGCAGGGGAATCGGGCCTCATCTCGCGGCGAGGGGGAATTCTCATGGATTTTCTCGAGTTGCGGCGGGAACCTGGGGTATATTCTCGAGTTACGACGGGGATGGCCCTTCCACCCACGTGTTTCTTCAGCGACGTCAGGACTCCTGCCTAGTTGCGAGGGACAACTCGGGATTCTCCTCGAGGCTTGGCAGGGCAATTGGGACGCCTCTCCAGCTGAGGCGGGAGACCAAGGGTCCCTTTCCACGTGCCACAGGAATCCTGGGACTCCTATCAAGTTTCACGAGGAGTCAGGCATCGTCTCCTTTGGAGGCACTGATCTCCGCGTACCTCTGGAGTTTTCAAAGGATGTGAGGCCTCCGGTCGCGATGAGCTGGGGAACTAGGTCTTTCTCTGTGTTCTCCACAGGGGATTCTGACATCGTTTCGTCTTGGGAGATGCAAGACTAGCCTTCATTCAAGTCACTGCAGGGATATCCGGCCTGATTTCGAGTCAGGGCATCGCGGTGTCCATTCCACTTGAGACCGCAATCTCAGGGTTCCTCTCACATAGCTAGAGCTGAGAGAAGCCTCCTCTTGAGGTGCTTGTGGTAAGGTGGTATTCCTCTGGAGTCGAAGCCAGGGACTAACCTCTCATCTCGAGTTGATTTTTGGTCCACGGAGCTCTTTCGTGTTGCTACAGTGACCTCAGGATCCCTCTAGCCTTGAAACAGTGTTCTTGGGGTTTCTCTGGAGTGCCATCAAGGAAATCAAGGCTCCTTTCATGTGTGATGTGCAACTCGGAATTGCTCTGCACGCAGTGCAGGGGAATCGGGCCTCATCTCGCGGCGAGGGGGAAGTCTCATGGTTTTTCTCGAGTTGCGGCGGGAACCTGGGGTATATTCTCTAGTTACGACGGGAATAGGCCTTCCAGACACGTGTTTGTTCAGCGACGTCAGGACTCCTGCCTAGTTGCGAGGGACAACTCGGGATTCTCCTCGAGGCTTGGCAGGGCAACTGGGACGCCTCTCCAGCTGAGGCGGGAGACCAAGGGTCCCTTTCCACGTGCCACAGGAATCCTGGGACTCCTATCAAGTTTCACGAGGAGTCAGGCATCGTCTCCTTTGGAGGCACTGATCTCCGCGTACCTCTGGAGTTTTCAAAGGATGTGAGGCCTCCGGTCGCGATGAGCTGGGGAACTAGGTCTTTCTCTGTGGTCTCCACAGGGGATTCAGACATCGTTTCGTCTTGGGAGATGCAAGACTAGCCTTCATTCAAGTCACTGCAGGGATATCCGGCCTTATTTCAAGTCAGGGCATTGCAGTGTCGATTCCACTTGAGGCCACAAACTCAGGGTCCCTCTCACATACCTACAGCTGAGAGAAGCCTCCTCTTGAGGTGCTTGTGGTAAGGTGGTATTCCTCTGGAGTCGAAGCCAGGGACTAACCTCTCATCTCGAGTTGATTTTTCATCCACAGAGCTCTTTCGTGTTGCTACAGTGACCTCAGGATCCCTCTAACCTTGAAACAGTGTTCTTGGGGTTTCTCTGGAGTGCCATCAAGGAAATCAAGGCTCCTTTCATGTGTGATGTGCAACACGGAATTGCTCTGCACGCAGTGCAGGGGAATCGGGCCTCATCTCGCGGCGAGGGGGAAGTCTCATGGTTTTTCTCGAGTTGCGGCGGGAACCTGGGGTGTATTCTCGAGTTACGACGGGGATGGCCCTTCCACACACGTGTTTGTTCAGCGACGTCAGGTCTCCTGCCTAGTTGCGAGGGACAACTCGGGATTCTCCTCGAGGCTTGGCAGGGCAATTGGGACGCCTCTCCAGCTGAGGCGGGAGACCAAGGGTCCCTTTCCACGTGCCACAGGAATCCTGGGACTCCTATCAAGTTTCACGAGGAGTCAGGCATCGTCTCCTTTGGAGGCACTGATCTCCGCGTACCTCTGGAGTTTTCAAAGGATGTGAGGCCTCCGGTCGCGATGAGGTGGGGAACTAGGTTTTTCTCTGTGGTCTGCACAGGGGATTCAGACATCCTTTCCTCTTCGGAGATGCACGACGAACCTGCATTCAAGTCACTGCAGGGATATCCGGCCTTATTTCGAGTCAGGGCATCACGGTGTCCATTCCACTTGAGGCCGCAATCTCAGGGTCCCTCTCACAGAGCTAGAGCTGAGAGAAGCCTCCTCTTGAGGTGCTTGTGGTAAGGTTGTATTCCTCTGGAGTCGAAGCCAGGGACTAACCTCTCATCTCGAGTTGATTTCTTGTCCACGGAGCTCTTTCGTGTTGCTACAGTGACCTCAGGATCCCTCTAGCCTTGAAACAGTGTTCTTGGGGTTTCTCTGGAGTGCCATCAAGGAAATCAAGGCTCCTTTCATGTGTGATGTGCAACACGGAATTGCTCTGCACGCAGTGCAGGGGAATCGGGCCTCATCTCACGGCGAGGGGGAAGTCTCATGGTTTTTCTCGAGTTGCGGCGAGAACCTGGGGTATATTCTCGAGTTACGACAGGGATGGCCCTTCCACCCACGTGTTTGTTCAGCGACGTCAGGACTCCTTCGTAGTTGCGAGGGACAACTCGGGATTCTCCTCGAGGCTTTGCAGGGCAATTGGGACGCCTCTCCAGCTGAGGCGGGAGACCAAGGCTCCCTTTCCACGTGCCACAGGAATCCTGGGACTCGTATCAAGTTTCAGGAGGAGTCAGGCATCGTCTCCTTTGGAGGCACTGATTTCCGCGTACCTCTGGAGTTTTCAAAGGATGTGAGGCCTCCGGTCGCGATGAGGTGGGGAACTAGGTCTTTCTCTGTGGTCTCCACAGGGGATTCAGACATCCTTTCGTCTTGGGAGATGCAAGACGAGCCTGCATTCAAGTCACTGCAGTTATATCCGGCCTTATTTCGAGTCAGGGCATCGCTGTGTCCATTCGACTTGAGGCCGCAAACTCAGGGTCCCTCTCACATACCTAGAGCTGAGAGAAGCCTCCTCTTGAGGTGCTTGTGGTAAGGTGGTATTCCTCTGGAGTTGAAGCCAGGGACTAACCTCTCATCTCCAGTTGATTTTTGGTCCACGGAGCTCTTTCGTGTTGCTACAGTGACCTCAGGGTCCCTCTAGCCTTGGAACACTGTTCTTCGGCTTTCTCTGGAGTGCCATCAAGGAAATCAAGGCTCCTTTCATGTTTGATGTGCAATACGGAATTGCTTTGAATGCAGTGCAGGGGAATCGGGCCTCATCTTGCGGCGAGGGGGAAGTCTCATGGTTTTTCTCGAGTTGCGGCGGGAACCTGGGGTATATTCTCGAGTTACGACGGGGATGGCCCTTCCACACACGTGTTTGTTCAGCGACGTCAGGACTCCAGCCTAGTTGCGAGGGACAACTCGGGATTCTCCTCGAGGCTTGGCAGGGCAATTGGGACGCCTCTCCAGCTGAGGCGGGAGACCAAGGGTCCCTTTCCACGTGCCACAGGAATCCTGGGACTCGTATCAAGTTTCAGGAGGAGTCAGGCATCGTCTCCTTTGGAGGCACTGATCTCCGCGTACCTCTGGAGTTTTCAAAGGATGTGAGGCCTCCGGTCGCGATGAGGTGGGGAACTAGGTCTTTCTCTGTGGTCTCCACAGGGGATTCAGACATCCTTTCGTCTTGGGAGATGCAAGACGAGCCTGCATTCAAGTCACTGCAGGGATATCCGGCCTTATTTCGAGTCAGGGCGTCGCGGTGTCCATTCCACTTGAGGCCACACACTCAGGGTCCCTCTCACATAGCTAGAGCTGAGAGAAGCCTCCTCTTGAGGTGCTTGTGGTAAGGTGGTATTCCTCTGGAGTCGAAGCCAGGGACTAACCTCTCATCTCGAGTTGATTTTTGGTCCACGGAGCTCTTTCGTGTTGCTACAGTGACCTCAGCATCCCGCTAGCCTTGAAACAGTGTTCTTGGGTTTTCTCTGGAGTGCCATCAAGGAAATCAAGGCTCCTTTCATGTGTGATGTGCAACACGGAATTGCTCTGCACGCAGTGCAGGGGAATCGGGCCTCATCTCGCGGCAAGGGGGAAGTCTCATGGTTTTTCTCGAGTTGCGGTGGGAACCTGGGGTATATTCTCGAGTTACGACGGGGATGGTCCTTCCACCCACGTGTTTGTTCAGCGACGTCAGGACTCCTGCCTAGTTGCGAGGGACAACTCGGGATTCTCCTCGAGGCTTGGCAGGGCAATTGGGACGCCTCTCCAGCTGAGGCGGGAGACCAAGTGTCCCTTTCCACGTGCCACAGGAATCCTGGGACTCGTATCAAGTTTCATGAGGAGTCAGGCATCGTCTCCTTTGGAGGCACTGATCTCCGCGTACCTCTGGAGTTTTCAAAGGATGTGAGGCCTCCGGTCGCCATGAAGTGGGGAACTGGGTCTTTCTCTGTGGTCTCCACATGAGATTCAGACATCCTTTCGTCTTCGGAGATGCAAGACGAGAATGCATTCAAGTCACTGCACGGATATAAGGCCTTATTTCACGTCAGGGCATCGCAGTGTCCATTCCACTTGAGGCCGCAAACTCAGGGTCCCTCTCACATACCTAGAGCTGAAAGAAGCCTCCTCTTGAGGTGCTTGTGGTAAAGTGGTTTCCTCTGGAGTCGAAGCCAGGGACTAACCTCTCATCTCGAGTTGATTTTTGGTCCACGGAGCTCTTTCGTGTAGCTACAGTGACCTCAGGATCCCTCTAACCTTGAAACAGTGTTCTTGGGGTTTCTCTGGAGTGCCATCAAGGAAATCAAGGCTCCTTTCATGTGTGATGTGCAACACGGAATTGCTCTGCACGCAGTGCAGGGGAATCGGGCCTCATCTCGCGGCGAGGGGGAAGTCTCATGGTTTTTCTCGAGTTGCGGCGGGAACCTGGGGTGTATTCTCGAGTTACGACGGGGATGGCCCTTCCACACACGTGTTTGTTCAGCGACGTCAGGTCTCCTGCCTAGTTGCGAGGGACAACTCGGGATTCTCCTCGGGGCTTGGCAGGGCAATTGGGACGCCTCTCCAGCTGAGGCGGGAGACCAAGGGTCCCTTTCCACGTGCCTCAGGAATCCTGGGACTCCTATCAAGTTTCACGAGGAGTCAGGCATCGTCTCCTTTGGAGGCACTGATCTCCGCGTACCTCTGGAGTTTTCAAAGGATGTGAGGCCTCCGGTCGCGATGAGGTGGGGAACTAGGTCTTTCTCTGTGGTCTCCACAGGGGATTCAGACAACCTTTCGTCTTGGGAGATGCAAGACGAGCCTGCATTCAAGTCACTGCAGGGATATCCGGCCTTATTTCGAGTCAGGGCATCACGGTGTCCATTCCACTTGAGGCCGCAATCTCAGGGTCCCTCTCACAGAGCTAGAGCTGAGAGAAGCCTCCTCTTGAGGTGCTTGTGGTAAGGTTGTATTCCTCTGGAGTCGAAGCCAGGGACTAACCTCTCATCTCGAGTTGATTTCTTGTCCACGGAGCTCTTTCGTGTTGCTACAGTGACCTCAGGATCCCTCTAGCCTTGAAACAGTGTTCTTGGGGTTTCTCTGGAGTGCCATCAAGGAAATCAAGGCTCCTTTCATGTGTGATGTGCAACACGGAATTGCTCTGCACGCAGTGCAGGGGAATCGGGCCTCATCTCACGGCGAGGGGGAAGTCTCATGGTTTTTCTCGAGTTGCGGCGAGAACCTGGGGTATATTCTCGAGTTACGACGGGGATGGCCCTTCCACCCACGTGTTTGTTCAGCGACGTCAGGACTCCTTCGTAGTTGCGAGGGACAACTCGGGATTCTCCTCGAGGCTTTGCAGGGCAATTGGGACGCCTCTCCAGCTGAGGCGGGAGACCAAGGCTCCCTTTCCACGTGCCACAGGAATCCTGGGACTCGTATCAAGTTTCAGGAGGAGTCAGGCATCGTCTCCTTTGGAGGCACTGATTTCCGCGTACCTCTGGAGTTTTCAAAGGATGTGAGGCCTCCGGTCGCGATGAGGTGGGGAACTAGGTCTTTCTCTGTGGTCTCCACAGGGGATTCAGACATCCTTTCGTCTTGGGAGATGCAAGACGAGCCTGCATTCAAGTCACTGCAGTTATATCCGGCCTTATTTCGAGTCAGGGCATCGCTGTGTCCATTCGACTTGAGGCCGCAAACTCAGGGTCCCTCTCACATACCTAGAGCTGAGAGAAGCCTCCTCTTGAGGTGCTTGTGGTAAGGTGGTATTCCTCTGGAGTTGAAGCCAGGGACTAACCTCTCATCTCCAGTTGATTTTTGGTCCACGGAGCTCTTTCGTGTTGCTACAGTGACCTCAGGGTCCCTCTAGCCTTGGAACAGTGTTCTTGGGGTTTCTCTGGAGTGCCATCAAGGAAATCAAGGCTCCTTTCATGTTTGATGTGCAATACGGAATTGCTTTGAATGCAGTGCAGGGGAATCGGGCCTCATCTTGCGGCGAGGGGGAAGTCTCATGGTTTTTCTCGAGTTGCGGCGGGAACCTGGGGTATATTCTCGAGTTACGACGGGGATGGCCCTTCCACACACGTGTTTGTTCAGCGACGTCAGGACTCCAGCCTAGTTGCGAGGGACAACTCGGGATTCTCCTCGAGGCTTGGCAGGGCAATTGGGACGCCTCTCCAGCTGAGGCGGGAGACCAAGGGTCCCTTTCCACGTGCCACAGGAATCCTGGGACTCGTATCAGGTTTCAGGAGGAGTCAGGCATCGTCTCCTTTGGAGGCACTGATCTCCGCGTACCTCTGGAGTTTTCAAAGGATGTGAGGCCTCCGGTCGCGATGAGGTGGGGAACTAGGTCTTTCTCTGTGGTCTCCACAGGGGATTCAGACATCCTTTCGTCTTGGGAGATGCAAGACGAGCCTGCATTCAAGTCACTGCAGGGATATCCGGCCTTATTTCGAGTCAGGGCGTCGCGGTGTCCATTTCAATTGAGGCCACACACTCAGGGTCCCTCTCACATAGCTAGAGCTGAGAGAAGCCTCCTCTTGAGGTGCTTGTGGTAAGGTGGTATTCCTCTGGAGTCGAAGCCAGGGACTAACGTCTCATCTCGAGTTGATTTTTGGTCCACGGAGCTCTTTCGTGTTGCTACAGTGACCTCAGCATCCCGCTAGCCTTGAAACAGTGTTCTTGGGTTTTCTCTGGAGTGCCATCAAGGAAATCAAGGCTCCTTTCATGTGTGATGTGCAACACGGAATTGCTCTGCACGCAGTGCAGGGGAATCGGGCCTCATCTCGCGGCAAGGGGGAAGTCTCATTGTTTTTCTCGAGTTGCGGTGGGAACCTGGGGTATATTCTCGAGTTACGACGGGGATGGTCCTTCCACCCACGTGTTTGTTCAGCGACGTCAGGACTCCTGCCTAGTTGCGAGGGACAACTCGGGATTCTCCTCGAGGCTTGGCAGGGCAATTGGGACGCCTCTCCATCTGAGGCGGGAGACCAAGGGTCCCTTTCCACGTGCCACAGGAATCCTGGGACTCGTATCAAGTTTCATGAGGAGTCAGGCATCGTCTCCTTTGGAGGCACTGATCTCCGCGTACCTCTGGAGTTTTCAAAGGATGTGAGGCCTCCGGTCGCCATGAAGTGGGGAACTAGGTCTTTCTCTGTGGTCTCCACATGAGATTCAGACATCCTTTCATCTTCGGAGATGCAAGACGAGAATGCATTCAAGTCACTGCACGGATATAAGGCCTTATTTCACGTCAGGGCATCGCAGTGTCCATTCCACTTGAGGCCGCAAACTCAGGGTCCCTCTCACATACCTAGAGCTGAGAGAAGCCTCCTCTTGAGGTGCTTGTGGTAAAGTGGTTTCCTCTGGAGTCGAAGCCAGGGACTAACCTCTCATCTCGAGTTGATTTTTGGTCCACGGAGCTCTTTCGTGTAGCTACAGTGACCTCAGGATCCCTCTAGCCTTGAAACAGTGTTCTTGGGGTTTCTCTGGAGTGCCATCAAGGAAATCAAGGCTCCTTTCATGTGTGATGTGCAGCACTGAATTGCTCTGCACGCACTGCAGGGGAATCGGGCCTCATCTCGCGGCGAGGGGGACGTCTCATGGTTTTTCTCGAGTTGCGGCGGGAACCTGGGGTATATTCTCGAGTTACGACGGGGATGGCCCTTCCACCCACGTGTTTGTTCAGTCACGTCAGGACTCCTGCCTAGTTTCGAGGGACAACTCAGGATTCTCCTCCAGGCTTGGCAGGGCAATTGGGACACCTGTCCAGCTGAGGCGGGAGACCAAGGGTCCCTTTCCACGTGCCACAGGAATCCTGGCACTCGTATCAAGTTTCACGAGGAGTCAGGCATCGTCTCCTTTGGAGGCACTGATCTCCGCGTACGTCTGGGGTTTTCAAAGGAAGTGAGGCCTCCGGACGCGATGAGGTGGGGAACTAGGTCTTCCTCTGTGGTCTCCACAGGGGATTCAGACATCCTTTCGTCTTGGGAGATGCAAGACGAGCCTGCATTCAAGTCACTGCAGGGATATCCGGCCTTATTTCGCGTCAGGGCATCGCAGTGTCCATTCCACTTGAGGCTGCAAACTCAGGGTCCCTCTCACATACCTAGAGCTGAGAGAAGCCTCCTCTTGAGGTGCTTGTGGTAAGGTGGTATTCCTCTGGAGTCGAAGCCAGGGACTAACCTCTCATCTCGAGTTGATTTTTGGTCCACGGAGCTCTTTCGTGTGGCTACAGTGACCTCAGGATCCCTCTAGCCTTGAAACAGTGTTCTTGGGGTTTCTCTGGAATGCCATCAAGGAAATCAAGGCTCCTTTCATGTGTGATGTGCAACACGGAATTGCTCTGCACGCAGTGCAGGGGAATCGGGCCTCATCTCACGGCGACGGGGAAGTCTCATGGTTTTTCTCGAGTTGCGGCGGGAACCTGGGGTGTATTCTCGAGTTACGACGGGGATGGCCCTTCCACCCACGTGTTTGTTCAGTGACGTCATGTCTCCTGCCTAGTTGCGAGGGACAACTCGGGATTCTCCTCGAGGCTTGGCAGGGCAATTGGGACGCCTCTCCAGCTGAGGCGGGAGACCAAGCGTCCCTTTCCACGTGCCACAGGAATCCTGGGACTCCTATCAAGTTTCACGAGGAGGCAGGCATCGTCTCCTTTGGAGGCACTGATCTCCGCGTACCTCTGGAGTTTTCAAAGGATGTGAGGCCTCCGGTCGCGATGAGGTGGGGAACTAGGTTTTTCTCTGTGGTCTGCACAGGGGATTCAGACATCCTTTCCTCTTCGGAGATGCACGACGAACCTGCATTCAAGTCACTGCAGGGATATCCGGCGTTATTTCGCGTCAGGGCATCGCAGTGTCCATTCCACTTGTGGCCGCAAACTCAGGGTCCCTCTCAGATACCTAGACCTGAGAGAAGGCTCCTCTTGAGGTGCTTGTGGTAAGGTGGTATTCCTCTGGAGTCGAAGCCAGGGACTAACCTCTCATCTCGAGTTGATTTTGGTCCACGGAGCTCTTTTGTGTTGCTACAGTGACCTCAGGATCCCTCTAACCTTGAAACAGTGTTCTTGGGGTTTCTCTGGAGTGCCATCAAGGAAATCAAGGCTCCTTTCATGTGTGATGTGCAACACGGAATTGCTCTGCACGCAGTGCAGGGGAATCGGGCCTCATCTCGCGGCGAGGGGGAAGTCTCATGGTTTTTCTCGAGTTGCGGCGGGAACCTGGGGTGTATTCTCGAGTTACGACGGGGATGGCCCTTCCACACACGTGTTTGTTCAGCGACGTCAGGTCTCCTGCCTAGTTGCGAGGGACAACTCGGGATTCTCCTCGAGGCTTGGCAGGGCAATTGGGACGCCTCTCCAGCTGAGGCGGGAGACCAAGGGTCCCTTTCCACGTGCCACAGGAATCCTGGGACTCCTATCAAGTTTCACGAGGAGTCAGGCATCGTCTCCTTTGGAGGCACTGATCTCCGCGTACCTCTGGTGTTTTCAAAGGATGTGAGGCCTCCGGTCGCGATGAGGTGGGGAACTAGGTCTTTCTCTGTGGTCTCCACAGGGGATTCAGACAACCTTTCGTCTTGGGAGATGCAAGACGAGCCTGCATTCAAGTCACTGCAGGGATATCCGGCCTTATTTCGAGTCAGGGCATCACGGTGTCCATTCCACTTGAGGCCGCAATCTCAGGGTCCCTCTCACAGAGCTAGAGCTGAGAGAAGCCTCCTCTTGAGGTGCTTGTGGTAAGGTTGTATTCCTCTGGAGTCGAAGCCAGGGACTAACCTCTCATCTCGAGTTGATTTCTTGTCCAAGGAGCTCTTTCGTGTTGCTACAGTGACCTCAGGATCCCTCTAGCCTTGAAACAGTGTTCTTGGGGTTTCTCTGGAGTGCCATCAAGGAAATCAAGGCTCCTTTCATGTGTGATGTGCAACACGGAATTGCTCTGCACGCAGTGCAGGGGAATCGGGCCTCATCTCACGGCGAGGGGGAAGTCTCATGGTTTTTCTCGAGTTGCGGCGAGAACCTGGGGTATATTCTCGAGTTACGACGGGGATGGCCCTTCCACCCACGTGTTTGTTCAGCGACGTCAGGACTCCTTCGTAGTTGCGAGGGACAACTCGGGATTCTCCTTGAGGCTTTGCAGGGCAATTGGGACGCCTCTCCAGCTAAGGCGGGAGACCAAGGGTCCCTTTCCACGTGCCACAGGAATCCTGGGACTCGTATCAAGTTTCAGGAGGAGTCAGGCATCGTCTCTTTTGGAGGCACTGATTTCCGCGTACCTCTGGAGTTTTCAAAGGATGTGAGGCCTCCGGTCGCGATGAGGTGGGGAACTAGGTCTTTCTCTGTGGTCTCCACAGGGGATTCAGACATCCTTTCGTCTTGGGAGATGCAAGACGAGCCTGCATTCAAGTCACTGCAGTTATATACGGCCTTATTTCGAGTCAGGGCATCGCTGTGTCCATTCGACTTGAGGCCGCAAACTCAGGGTCCCTCTCACATACCTAGAGCTGAGAGAAGCCTCCTCTTGAGGTGCTTGTGGTAAGGTGGTATTCCTCTGGAGTTGAAGCCAGGGACTAACCTCTCATCTCCAGTTGATTTTTGGTCCACGGAGCTCTTTCGTGTTGCTACAGTGACCTCAGGGTCCCTCTAGCCTTGGAACAGTGTTCTTGGGGTTTCTCTGGAGTGCCATCAAGGAAATCAAGGCTCCTTTCATGTTTGATGTGCAATACGGAATTGCTTTGAATGCAGTGCAGGGGAATCGGGCCTCATCTTGCGGCGAGGGGGAAGTCTCATGGTTTTTCTCGAGTTGCGGTGGGAACCTGGGGTATATTCTCGAGTTACGACGGGGATGGCCCTTCCACACACGTGTTTGTTCAGCGACGTCAGGACTCCAGCCTAGTTGCGAGGGACAACTCGGGATTCTCCTCGAGGCTTGGCAGGGCAATTGGGACGCCTCTCCAGCTGAGGCGGGAGACCAAGGGTCCCTTTCCACGTGCCACAGGAATCCTGGGACTCGTATCAAGTTTCAGGAGGAGTCAGGCATCGTCTCCTTTGGAGGCACTGATCTCCGCGTACCTCTGGAGTTTTCAAAGGATGTGAGGCCTCCGGTCTCGATGAGGTGTGGAACTAGGTCTTTCTCTGTGGTCTCCACAGGGGATTCAGACATCCTTTCGTCTTGGGAGATGCAAGACGAGCCTGCATTCAAGTCACTGCAGGGATATCCGGCCTTATTTCGAGTCAGGGCGTCGCGGTGTCCATTTCAATTGAGGCCACACACTCAGGGTCCCTCTCACATAGCTAGAGCTGAGAGAAGCCTCCTCTTGAGGTGCTTGTGGTAAGGTGGTATTCCTCTGGAGTCGAAGCCAGGGACTAACCTCTCATCTCGAGTTGATTTTTGGTCCACAGAGCTCTTTCGTGTTGCTACAGTGACCTCAGCATCCCGCTAGCCTTGAAACAGTGTTCTTGGGTTTTCTCTGGAGTGCCATCAAGGAAATCAAGGCTCCTTTCATGTGTGATGTGCAACACGGAATTGCTCTGCACGCAGTGCAGGGGAATCGGGCCTCATCTCGCGGCAAGGGGGAAGTCTCATGGTTTTTCTCGAGTTGCGGTGGGAACCTGGGGTATATTCTCGAGTTACGACGGGGATGGTCCTTCCACCCACGTGTTTCTTCAGCGACGTCAGGACTCCTGCCTAGTTGCGAGGGACAACTCGGGATTCTCCTCGAGGCTTGGCAGGGCAATTGGGACGCCTCTCCAGCTGAGGCGGGAGACCAAGGGTCCCTTTCCACGTGCCACAGGAATCCTGGGACTCGTATCAAGTTTCATGAGGAGTCAGGCATCGTCTCCTTTGGAGGCACTGATCTCCGCGTACCTCTGGAGTTTTCAAAGGATGTGAGGCCTCCGGTCGCCATGAAGTGGGGAACTAGGTCTTTCTCTGTGGTCTCCACATGAGATTCAGACATCGTTTCGTCTTCGGAGATGCAAGACGAGAATGCATTCAAGTCACTGCACGGATATAAGGCCTTATTTCACGTCAGGGCATCGCAGTGTCCATTCCACTTGAGGCCGCAAACTCAGGGTCCCTCTCACATACCTAGAGCTGAGAGAAGCCTCCTCTTGAGGTGCTTGTGGTAAAGTGGTTTCCTCTGGAGTCGAAGCCAGGGACTAACCTCTCATCTCGAGTTGATTTTTGGTCCACGGAGCTCTTTCGTGTAGCTACAGTGACCTCAGGATCCCTCTAGCCTTGAAACAGTGTTCTTGGGGTTTCTCTGGAGTGCCATCAAGGAAATCAAGGCTCCTTTCATGTGTGATGTGCAGCACTGAATTGCTCTGCACGCACTGCAGGGGAATCGGGCCTCATCTCGCGGCGAGGGGGACGTCTCATGGTTTTTCTCGAGTTGCGGCGGGAACCTGGGGTATATTCTCGAGTTACGACGGGGATGGCCCTTCCACCCACGTGTTTGTTCAGTCACGTCAGGACTCCTGCCTAGTTGCGAGGGACAACTCAGGATTCTCCTCCAGGCATGGCAGGGCAATTGGGACACCTGTCCAGCTGAGGCGGGAGACCAAGGGTCCCTTTCCACGTGCCACAGGAATCCTGGGACTCCTATCAAGTTTCACGAGGAGTCAGGCATCGGCTCCTTTGAAGGTACTGATCTCAGCGTACCTCTGGAGTTTTCAAAGGAAGTGAGGCCTCCGGACGCGATGAGGTGGGGAACTAGGTCTTTCTCTGTGGTCTCCACAGGGGATTCAGACATCCTTTCGTCATCGGAGATGCAAGACGAGCCTGCATTCAAGTCACTGCAGGGATATCCGGCCTTATTTCGCGTCAGGGCATCGCAGTGTCCATTCCACTTGAGGCTGCAAACTCAGGGTCCCGCTCACATACCTAGAGCTGAGAGAAGCCTCTTCTTGAGGTGCTTGTGGTAAGGTGGTATGCCTCTGGAGTCGAAGCCAGGGACTAACCTCTCATCTCGAGTTGATTTTTCGTCCACGGAGGTCTTTCATGTTGCTACAGTGACCTCAGGATCCCTCTAGCCTTGAAACAGTGTTCTTGGGGTTTCTCTGGAGTGCCATCAAGGAAATCAAGGCTTCTTTCATGTTTGATGTGCAACACGGAATTGCTCTGCATGCAGTGCAGGGGAATCGGGCCTCATCTCACGGCGAGGGGGAAGTCTCATGGTTTTTCTCGAGTTGCGGCGAGAACCTGGGGTATATTCTCGAGTTACAACGGGGATGGCCCTTCCAACCACGTGTTTGTTCAGCGACGTCAGGACTCCTTCCTAGTTGCGAGGGAAAACTCGGGATTCTCCTCGAGGCTTGGCAGGGCAATTGGAACGCCTCTCCAGCTGAGACGGGAGACCAAGGGTCCCTTTCCACGTGCCACAGGAATCCTGAGACACCTATCAAGCTTCACGAGGAGTCAGGAATCGTCTCCATTGGAGGCACTGATCTCCGCGTACCTCTGGAGTTTTCAAAGGATGTGAGGCCTCCGGTCGCGATGAGGTGGGGAACTAGGTCTTTCTCTGTGGTCTCCACAGGGGATTCAGACATCCTTTCGTCTTGGGAGATGCAAGACGAGCCTGCATTCAAGTCACTGCAGTTATATCCGGCCTTATTTCGAGTCAGGGCATCGAGGTGTCCATTCGACTTGAGGCCGCAAACTCAGGGTCCTTCTCACATACGTAGAGCTGAGAGAAGCCTCCTCTTGAGGTGCTTGTGGTAAGGTGGTATTCCTCTGGAGTTGAAGCCAGGGACTAACCTCTCATTTCCAGTTGATTTTTGGTCCACGGAGCTCTTTCGTGTGGCTACAGTGACCTCAGGATCCCTCTAGCCTTGAAACAGTGTTCTTGGGGTTTCTCTGGAGTGCCATCAAGGAAATCAAGGCTCCTTTCATGTGTGAAGTGCAACACGGAATTGCTCTGCACGCTGGACAGGGGAATCGGGCCTCATCTCGCGGCGAGGGGGAAGTCTCATGGTTTTTCTCGAGTTGCGGTGGGAACCTGGGGTATATTCTCGAGTTACGACAGCGATGGCCCTTCCACACACGTGTTTGTTCAGCGACCTCAGGACTCCTGCCTAGCTGCGAGGGACCACTCGGGATTCTCCTCGAGGCTTGGCAGGGCAATTGGGACGCCTGTCCAGCTGAGGCGTGAGACCAAGGGTCCCTTTCCACGTGCCACAGGAATCCTGGGACTCCTATCAAGTTTCACGAGGAGTCAGGCATCGTCCCTTTTGGAGGCACTGATCTTCGCGTACCTCTGGAGTTTTCAAAGGATTTGAGGCCTCAGGTCGTGATGAGGTGGGGAATTAGGTCTTTCTCTGTGGTCTCCACAGGGGATTCAAACATCCTTTCGTCTTGGGAGACGCAAGACGAACCTGCATTCTAGTCACTGTAGGGATATCCGGCCTTACTTCGAGTCAGGGCATCGCGGTGTCCATTTCACTTGAGGCCGCAAACTCAGGGTCCCTCTCACATACCTAGAGCTGAGAGAAGCCTCCTCTTGAGGTGCTTGTGGTAAGGTGGAATTCCTCTGGAGTCGAAGCCAGGGACTAACCTCTCATCTCGAGTTGATTTTTTGTGCACGGAGATCTTTCGTGTTGCTACAGTGACCTCAGGTTCCCTCTAGCCTTGAAACAGGGTTCTTGGGGTTTCTCTGGAGTGCCATCAAGGAAATCAAGGCTCCTTTCATGTGTGATGTGCAACACGGAATTGCTCTGCACGCAGTGCAGGGTAATCGGGCCTCATCTCGCGGCGAGGGGGATGTCTCATGGTTTCTCTCGAGTTGTGGCGGGAAACTGGGGTATATTCTCGAGTTACGACGGGGATGGCCCTTCCACCCACGTGTTTCTTCAGCCATGTCAGGACTTCTGCCTAGTTGCGAGGGACAACTCGGGATTTTCCTCGAGGCTTGGCAGGGCAATTAGGACGCCTCTCCAGCTGAGGCGGTAGACCAAGTGTCCCTTTCCACGTGCCACAGGAATCCTGGGACTCCTATCAAGTTTCACGAGGAGTCAGGCATCGTCTCCTTTGGAGGAACTGATCTCCGCGTACCTATGGAATTTTCAAAGGATCTGAGGCCTCCGGTCGCGATGAGGTGGGTAACTATGTCTTTTTCCTTAGTCTCCACAGGGGATTCAGACATCCTTTAGTCTTGGGAAATGCAAGACCAGCCTGCATTCAAGTCACTGCAGGGATATCCGGCCTTATTTCGCGTCCGGGCATCGCGGTGTCCATTTCACTTTAGGCCACAAACTCAGGGTCACTCTCACATACCTAGAGCTGAGAGAAGCCTCCTCTTGAGGTGCTTGTGGTAAGGTGGTATTCCTCTGGAGCCAAAGCCACGGACTAACCTCTCATCTCGAGTTGATTCTTGTTCCACGGAGCACTTTCATTTTGCTTCAGTGACCTCAGGATCCCTCTAGCCTTGAAACAGTGTTCTTGGGGTTTCTCTAGAGTGTCATCAAGGAAATCAAGGCTTCTTTCATGTGTGATGTGCAACACGGAATTGCTCTGCACACAGTGCAGGGGAATCGGGCCTCATCTCGCGGCGAGGGGGAAGTCTCATGGTTTTTCTCGAGTTGCGGACGGAACCTGGGGTATATTTTCGAGTTACGACGGGGATGGCCCTTCCACACACGTGTTTGTTCAGCGACGTCAGGACTCCTGCCTAGTTGCGAGGGACAACTCGGGATTCTCCTCGAGGCTTGGCAGGGCAATTGGGACGCCTCTCCAGCTGAGGCGGGAGACCAAGGGTCCCTTTCCACGTGCCACAGGAATCCTGGGACTCGTATCAAGTTTCATGAGGAGTCAGGCATCATCTCCTTTGGAGGCACTGATCTCCGCGTACCTCTGGAGTTTTCAAAGGATGTGAGGCCTCCGGTCGCCATGAAGTGGGGAACTAGGTCTTTCTCTGTGGTCTCCACATGAGATTCAGACATCCTTTCGTCTTCGGAGATGCAAGACGAGAATGCATTCAAGTCACTGCACGGATATAAGGCCTTATTTCACGTCAGGACATCGCAGTGTCCATTCCACTTGAGGCCGCAAACTCAGGGTCCCTCTCACATACCTAGAGCTGAGAGAAGCCTCCTCTTGAGGTGCTTGTGGTAAAGTGGTTTCCTCTGGAGTCGAAGCCAGGGACTAACCTCTCATCTCGAGTTGATTTTTGGTCCACGGAGCTCTTTCGTGTAGCTACAGTGACCTCAGGATCCCTCTAGCCTTGAAACAGTGTTCTTGGGGTTTCTCTGGAGTGCCATCAAGGAAATCAAGGCTCCTTTCATGTGTGATGTGCAGCACTGAATTGCTCTGCACGCACTGCAGGGGAATCGGGCCTCATCTCGCGGCGAGGGGGACGTCTCATGGTTTTTCTCGAGTTGCGGCGGGAACCTGGGGTATATTCTCGAGTTACGACGGGGATGGCCCTTCCACCCACGTGTTTGTTCAGCGACGTCCGGACTCCTGCCTAGTTGCGAGGGACAACTCAGGATTCTCCTCCAGGCTTGGCAGGGCAATTGGGACACCTGTCCAGCTGAGGCGGGAGACCAAGGGTCCCTTTCCACGTGCCACAGGAATCCTGGGACTCCTATCAAGTTTCACGAGGAGTCAGGCATCGGCTCCTTTGGAGGCACTGATCTCAGCGTACCTCTGGAGTTTTCAAAGGAAGTGAGGCCTCCGGACGCGATGAGGTGGGGAACTAGGTCTTTCTCTGTGGTCTCCACAGGGGATTCAGACATCCTTTCGTCATCGGAGATGCAAGACGAGCCTGCATTCAAGTCACTGCAGGGATATCCGGCCTTTTTTCGCGTCAGGGCATCGCAGTGTCCATTCCACTTGAGGCTGCAAACTCAGGGTCCCTCTCACATACCTAGAGCTGAGAGAAGCCTCCTCTTGAGGTGCTTGTGGTAAGGTGGTATGCCTCTGGAGTCGAAGCCAGGGACTAACCTCTCATCTCGAGTTGATTTTTGGTCCACGGAGGTCTTTCGTGTTGCTACAGTGACCTCAGGGTCCCTCTAGCCTTGAAACAGTGTTCTTGGGGTTTCTCTGGAGTGCCATCAAGGAAATCAAGGTTTCTTTCATGTTTGATGTGCAACACGGAATTGCTCTGCATGCAGTGCAGGGGAATCGGGCCTCATCTCTCGGCGAGGGGGAAGTCTCATGGTTTTTCTCGAGTTGCGGCGAGAACCTGGGGTATATTCTCGAGTTACAACGGGGATGGCCCTTCCAACCACGTGTTTGTTCAGCGACGTCAGGACTCCTTCCTAGTTGCGAGGGAAAACTCGGGATTCTCCTCGAGGCTTGGCAGGGCAATTGGAACGCCTCTCCAGCTGAGACGGGAGACCAAGGGTCCCTTTCCACGTGCCACAGGAATCCTGGGACACCTATCAAGCTTCACGAGGAGTCAGGAATCGTCTCCATTGGAGGCACTGATCTCCGCGTACCTCTGGAGTTTTCAAAGAATGTGAGGCCTCCGGTCGCGATGAGGTGGGGAACTAGGTCTTTCTCTGTGGTCTCCACAGGGGATTCAGACATCCTTTCGTCTTGGGAGATGCAAGACGAGCCTGCATTCAAGTCACTGCAGTTATATCCGGCCTTATTTCGAGTCAGGGCATCGCGGTGTCCATTCGACTTGAGGCCGCAAACTCAGGGTCCTTCTCACATACGTAGAGCTGAGAGAAGCCTCCTCTTGAGGTGCTTGTGGTAAGGTGGTATTCCTCTGGAGTTGAAGCCAAGGACTAACCTCTCATTTCCAGTTGATTTTTGGTCCACGGAGCTCTTTCGTGTGGCTACAGTGACCTCAGGATCCCTCTAGCCTTGAAACAGTGTTCTTGGGGTTTCTCTGGAATGCCATCAAGGAAATCAAGGCTCCTTTCATGTGTGAAGTGCAACACGGAATTGCTCTGCACGCAGGACAGGGGAATCGGGCCTCATCTCGCGGCGAGGGGGAAGTCTCATGGTTTTTCTCGAGTTGCGGTGGGAACCTGGGGTATATTCTCGAGTTACGACGGCGATGGCCCTTCCACACACGTGTTTGTTCAGCGACGTCAGGACTCCTGCCTAGCTGCGAGGGACCACTCGGGATTCTCCTCGAGGCTTGGCAGGGCAATTGGGACGCCTGTCCAGCTGAGGCGTGAGACCAAGGGTCCCTTTCCACGTGCCACAGGAATCCTGGGACTCCTATCAAGTTTCACGAGGAGTCAGGCATCGTCCCTTTTGGAGGCACTGATCTTCGCGTACCTCTGGAGTTTTCAAAGGATTTGAGGCCTCAGGTCGTGATGAGGTGGGGAATTAGGTCTTTCTCTGTGGTCTCCACAGGGGATTCAAACATCCTTTCGTCTTGGGAGACGCAAGACGAACCTGCATTCTAGTCACTGTAGGGATATCCGGCCTTACTTCGAGTCAGGGCATCGCGGTGTCCATTTCACTTGAGGCCGCAAACTCAGGGTCCCTCTCACATACCTAGAGCTGAGAGAAGCCTCCTCTTGAGGTGCTTGTGGTAAGGTGGAATTCCTCTGGATTCGAAGCCAGGGACTAACCTCTCATCTCGAGTTGATTTTTTGTGTACGGAGATCTTTCGTGTTGCTACAGTGACCTCAGGTTCCCTCTAGCCTTGAAACAGGGTTCTTGGGGTTTCTCTGGAGTGCCATCAAGGAAATCAAGGCTCCTTTCATGTGTGATGTGCAACACGGAATTGCTCTGCACGCAGTGCAGGGTAATCGGGCCTCATCTCGCGGCGAGGGGGATGTCTCATGGTTTCTCTCGAGTTGTGGCGGGAAACTGGGGTATATTCTCGAGTTACGACGGGGATGGCCCTTCCACCCACGTGTTTCTTCAGCCATGTCAGGACTTCTGCCTAGTTGCGAGGGACAACTCGGGATTTTCCTCGAGGCTTGGCAGGGCAATTAGGACGCCTCTCCAGCTGAGGCGGTAGACCAAGTGTCCCTTTCCACGTGCCACAGGAATCCTGGGACTCCTATCAAGTTTCACGAGGAGTCAGGCATCGTCTCCTTTGGAGGAACTGATCTCCGCGTACCTATGGAATTTTCAAAGGATCTGAGGCCTCCGGTCGCGATGAGGTGGGTAACTATGTCTTTTTCCTTAGTCTCCACAGGGGATTCAGACATCCTTTAGTCTTGGGAAATGCAAGACCAGCCTGCATTCAAGTCACTGCAGGGATATCCGGCCTTATTTCGCGTCCGGGCATCGCGGTGTCCATTTCACTTGAGGCCACAAACTCAGGGTCACTCTCACATACCTAGAGCTGAGAGAAGCCTCCTCTTGAGGTGCTTGTGGTAAGGTGGTATTCCTCTGGAGCCAAAGCCACGGACTAACCTCTCATCTCGAGTTGATTCTTGTTCCACGGAGCACTTTCATTTTGCTTCAGTGACCTCAGGATCCCTCTAGCCTTGAAACAGTGTTCTTGGGGTTTCTCTAGAGTGTCATCAAGGAAATCAAGGCTCCTTTCATGTGTGATGTGCAACACGGAATTGCTCTGCACACAGTGCAGGGGAATCGGGCCTCATCTCGCGGCGAGGGGGAAGTCTCATGGTTTTTCTCGAGTTGCGGACGGAACCTGGGGTATATTTTCGAGTTACGACGGGGATGGCCCTTCCACACACGTGTTTGTTCAGCTACGTCAAGACTCCTGCCTAGTTGCCAGGAACAACTTGGGATTCTCCTCGAGGCTTGGCAGGGCAATTGGGACGCCTCTCCAGCTGAGGCGGGAGACCAAGGGTCCCTTTCCACGTGCCACAGGAATCCTGGGACTCCTATCTAGTTTCACGAGGAGTCAGGCATCGTCTCCTTTGGAGGCACTGATCTCCGCGTATCTCTGGAGTTTTCAAAGGATGTGAGGCCTCCGGTCGCGATGAGGTGGGGAACTAGGTCTTTCTCTGTGGTCTCCACAGGGGATTCAGACATCCTTTCATCTTGGGAGATGCAAGACGAGCCTTCATTCAAGTCACTGAAGGGATATCCGGCCTTATTTCGAGTCAGGGCATCGCGGTGTCCATTCCACTTGAGGCCGCAAACTCAGGGTCCCTCTCACATACCTAGAGCTGAGAGAAGCCTCCTCTTGAGGTGCTTGTGGTAAGGTGGTATTCCTCTGGAGTCGAAGCCAGGGACTAACCTCTCATCTCGAGTTGATTTTTGTCCACGGAGCTCTTTCGTGCGGCTACAGGGACCTCAGGATCCCTCTATCCTTGAAACAGTGTTCTTGGGGTTTCTCTGGAGTGCCATCAAGGAAATCAAGGCTCCTTTCATGTGTGATGTGCAGCACGGAATTGCTCTGCACGCAGTGCAGGGGAATCGGGCCTCATCTCGCGGCGAGGGGGAAGTCTCATAGTTTTTCTCGAGTTGCTGCGGGATCCAGGGGTATATTCTCGAGTTACGACTGGGATGGCCCTTCCACACACGTGTTTGTTCAGCGACGTCAGGACTCCTGCCTAGTTGTTAGGGACAACTCGGGATTGTCCTCGAGGCTTGGCAGGGCAATTGGGACGCCTCTCCAGCTGAGGCGGGAGACCAAGGGTCCCTTTCCACGTGCCACAGGAATCCTGGGACTCCTATCAAGTTTCACGAGGAGTCAGGCATCGTCTCCTTTGGAGGCACTGATCTCCGCGTACCTCTGGAGTTTTCAAACGATGTGAGGCCTCCGGTCGCGATGAGGTGGGGAACTAGGTCTTTCTCTGTGGTCTTCACAGGGGATTCAGACATCCTTTCGTCTTGGGAGATGCAAGACGAGCCTGCATTCAAGTCACTGCAGATATATTCGGCCTTATTTCGAGCCAGGGCATCGCGGTGTCCACTCCACTTGAGGCCGCAAACTCAGGGAACCTCTCACATACCTAATGCTGAGAGAAGCCTCCTCTTGAGGTGCTTGTGGTAAGGTGGTATTCCTCTGGAGTTGAAGCCAGGTACTAACCTCTCATCTCCAGTTGATTTGTGGTCCACGGAGCTCTTTCGTGTTGCTACAGTGACCTCAGGATCTCTCTAGCCTTGAAACAGTGTTCTTGGGGTTTCTCTGGAGTGCCATCAAGGAAATCAAGGCTCCTTTCATGTGTGATGTGCAACACGGAATTGCTCTGCACGCAGTGCAGGGGAATCGGGCCTCATCTCACGGCGAGGGGGAAGTCTCATGGTTTTTCTCGAGTTGCGGCGGAAGCCTGGGGTATATTGTCGAGTTACGACGGGGATGGCCCTTCCTCCCACGTGTTTGTTCAGCGACGGCAGGACTCCTGCCTAGTTGCGAGGGAAAACTCGGGATTCTCCTCGAGGCTTGGCAGGGCAATTGGAACGCCTCTCCAGCTGAGGCGGGAGACCAAGGGTCCCTTTCCACGTGCCACAGGAATCCTGGGACTCCTATCAAGTTTCACGAGGAGTCAGGCATCGTCTCCCTTGGAGGCACTGATCTCCGCGTACGTCTGGAGTTTTCAAAGGATGTGAGGCCTCCGGTCACGATGAGGTGGGGAACTAGGTCTTTCTCTGTGGTCTCCACAGGGGATTCAGACATCCTTTCGTCTTGGGAGATGCAAGACTAGCCTGCATTCAAGGCACTGCAGGGATATCCGGCGTTATTTCGCGTCAGGGCATCGCAGTGTCCATTCCACTTGAGGCCGCAAACTCAGGGTCCCTCTCACATACCTAGAGCTGAGAGAAGCCTCCTCTTGAGGTGCTTGTGGTAAGGTGGTATTCCTCTGGAGTCGAAGCCAGGGACTAACCTCTCATTTCGAGTTGATTCTGGGTCCACGGAGCTCTTTCGTGTTGCTACAGTGACCTCAGGATCCCTCTAGCCTTGAAACAGTGTTCTTGGGGTTTCTCTGGAGTACCATGAAGGAAATCAAGGCTTCTTTCATGTGTGATGTGCAGCACGGAATTGCTCTGCACGCACTGCAGGGGAATCTGGCCTCATTTTGCTTCGAGGGGGACGTCTCATGGTTATTCTCGAGTTGCGGCGGGAACCTGGGGTATATTCTCGAGTTACGACGGGGATGGCCCTTCCACCCACGTGTTTGTTCAGCCACGTCAGGACTCCTGCCTAGTTGCGAGGGACAACTCGTGATTCTCCTCGAGGCTTGGCAGGGCAATTGGGACGCCTCTCCAGCTGAGGCGGGAGACCAAGGGTCCCTTTCGACGTGCGACAGGAATCCTGGGACTCCTATCAAGTTTCACGAGAAGTCAGGTATCGTCTTCTTTGGAGGCGCGGATCTCTGCGTAGCTCTGGAGTTTTCCAAGGATGTGAGGCCTCCGGTCACGATGAGGTGGGCAACTAGGGCTTTCTCAGTGGTCTTCACAGGGGATTCAGACATCCTTTCATCTTGTGAGGTGCAAGACGAGCCTGCATTCAAGTCACTGCAGGGATATCCGGCCTTATTTCGCATCAGGGCATCGCGGTGTCCATTCCACTTGAGGCTGCAAACACAGCGTCCCTCTCACATACCTAGAGCTGAGAGAAGCCTCCTCTTGAGGTGCTTGTGGTAAGGTGGTATTCCTCTGGAGTCGAAGCCAGGGACTAACCTCTCATCTCGAGTTGATTTTTGGTCCACGGAGCTCTTTTGTGTGGCTACAGTGACCTCAGGATCCCTCTAGCCTTGAAACAGTGTTCTTGGGGTTTCTCTGGAGTGACATCAAGGAAATCAAGGCTCCTTTGATGTGTGATGTGCAAGACGGAATTGCTCTGCATGCAGTGCAGGGGAATCGGGCCTCGTCTCGCGGGGAGGGGGAAGTCTCATGGTTTTTCTCGAGTTGCGGCGGGAACCTGGGGTATATTCTCGAGTTACGACAGGGATGGCCCTTTCACACACCTGTTTATTCAGCGACGTCAGGACTCCTGCCTAGTTACAAGGGACAACTCGAGATTTTCCTCGAGGGTGGGCAGGGCAACTGGGATGCCTCTCCAGCTGAGGCGGGAGACCAAGGGTCCCTTTCCACGTGCCACAGGAATCCTGGGACTCCTATCAAGTTTCATGAGGAGTCAGGCATCGTCTCCTTTGGAGGCACTGATCTCCGCATACCTCTGGAGTTTTCAAAGTATGTGAGGCCTCCGGTAGCGATGAGGTGGGGAACTAGGTCTTTATCTGTGGTCTCCACAGGGGATTCAGACATCTTTTTGTCTTGGGAGATGCAAGACGAGCCTACATTCAAGTCACTGCAGGGATATCCGGCCTTATTTCGAGTCAGGGCATCGCGGTGTCCATTCCACTTGAGTCCGCAAACTCAGGGTCCCTCTCACATACCTAGAGCTGAGAGAAGCCTCCTCTTGAGGTGCTTGTGGTAAGGTGGTATTCCTCTGGAGTCGAAGCCAGGGACCAGCCTCTCATATCGAGTTGATTTTTGGTCCACGGAGCTCTTTCGTGTTGCTACAGTGACCTCAGGATCCCTCTAGCCTTGAAACAGTGTTCTTGGGCTTTGTCTGGAGTGCCATCAAGGAAATCAAGGTTCCTTTCATGTGTGATGTCCAACATGGAATTGCTCTGGACGCAGTGCATTGGAATCGGGTCTGATCTCGCGGCGAGGGGGAAGTCTCATGGTTTTTCTCGAGTTGCGGCGGGAACCAGGGGTATATTCTCGAGTTACCAAGGGGATGGCCCTTCCACACCCGTGTTTGTTCAGGGACGACCGGACTTCTGCCTAGTTGCGAGGGACAACTCAGGATTCTCCTCGAGGCTTGGCAGGGCAAATGGGACGCCTCTCCAGCTGAGGCGGGAGACCAAGGGTCCCTTTCCACGTGCCACAGGAATCCTGGGACTCCTATGAAGTTTCACGAGGAGTCAGGCATCGTCTCCTTTGGAGGCACTGATATCCGCGTACCTCTAGAGTTCTCAAAGGATGTAAGGCCTCCGGTCGCGATGAGGTGGGGAACTGGGTCTTTCTCTGTGGTCTCCACAGGGGATTCAGACATCCTTTCGTCTTGGGAGATGCAAGACGAGCCTGCATTCAAGTCACTGCAGGGATATCCGGCCTTATTTCGAGTCAGGGCATCGCGGTGTCCATTCCACTTGAGGCCGCAAACTCAGGGTCCCTCTCACATACCTAGAGCTGAGAGAAGCCTCCTCTTGAGGTGCTTGTGGTAAGGTGGTATTCCTCTGGAGTCGAAGCCAGGAACTAACCTCACATCTCGAGTTGATTTTTGGTCCACGGAGCTCTTTCGTGTTACTACAGTGACCTCAGGATACCTCTAGCCTTGAAACAGTGTTCTTGGGGTTTCTCTGGAGTGCCATCAAGGAAATCAAGGCTCCTTTCATGTGTGATGTGCAACACGGAATTGCTCTGCACGCAGTGCAGGGGAATCGGGCCTCATCTCACGGCGAGGGGGAAGTCTCATGGTTTTTCTCGAGTTGCGGCGGAAGCCTGGGGTATATTGTCGAGTTACGACGGGGATGGCCCTTCCTCCCACGTGTTTGTTCAGCGACGGCAGGACTCCTGCCTAGTTGCGAGGGAAAACTCGGGATTCTCCTCGAGGCTTGGCAGGGCAATTGGAACGCCTCTCCAGCTGAGGCGGGAGACCAAGGGTCCCTTTCCACGTGCCACAGGAATCCTGGGACTCCTATCAAGTTTCACGAGGAGTCAGGCATCGTCTCCCTTGGAGGCACTGATCTCCGCGTACGTCTGGAGTTTTCAAAGGATGTGAGGCCTCCGGTCACGATGAGGTGGGGAACTAGGTCTTTCTCTGTGGTCTCCACAGGGGATTCAGACATCATTTCGTCTTGGGAGATGCAAGACTAGCCTGCATTCAAGGCACTGCAGGGATATCCGGCGTTATTTCGCGTCAGGGCATCGCAGTGTCCATTCCACTTGAGGCCGCAAACTCAGGGTCCCTCTCACATACCTAGAGCTGAGAGAAGCCTCCTCTTGAGGTGCTTGTGGTAAGGTGGTATTCCTCTGGAGTCGAAGCCAGGGACTAACCTCTCATTTCAAGTTGATTCTGGGTCCACGGAGCTCTTTCGTGTTGCTACAGTGACCTCAGGATCCCTCTAGCCTTGAAACAGTGTTCTTGGGGTTTCTCTGGAGTACCATGAAGGAAATCAAGGCTTCTTTCATGTGTGATGTGCAGCACGGAATTGCTCTGCACGCACTGCAGGGGAATCTGGCCTCATTTTGCTTCGAGGGGGACGTCTCATGGTTATTCTCGAGTTGCGGCGGGAACCTGGGGTATATTCTCGAGTTACGACGGGGATGGCCCTTCCACCCACGTGTTTGTTCAGCCACGTCAGGACTCCTGCCTAGTTGCGAGGGACAACTCGTGATTCTCCTCGAGGCTTGGCAGGGCAATTGGGACGCCTCTCCAGCTGAGGCGGGAGACCAAGGGTCCCTTTCGACGTGCGACAGGAATCCTGGGACTCCTATCAAGTTTCACGAGAAGTCAGGTATCGTCTTCTTTGGAGGCGCGGATCTCTGCGTAGCTCTGGAGTTTTCCAAGGATGTGAGGCCTCCGGTCACGATGAGGTGGGCAACTAGGGCTTTCTCAGTGGTCTTCACAGGGGATTCAGACATCCTTTCATCTTGTGAGGTGCAAGACGAGCCTGCATTCAAGTCACTGCAGGGATATCCGGCCTTATTTCGCATCAGGGCATCGCGGTGTCCATTCCACTTGAGGCTGCAAACACAGCGTCCCTCTCACATACCTAGAGCTGAGAGAAGCCTCCTCTTGAGGTGCTTGTGGTAAGGTGGTATTCCTCTGGAGTCGAAGCCAGGGACTAACCTCTCATCTCGAGTTGATTTTTGGTCCACGGAGCTCTTTTGTGTGGCTACAGTGACCTCAGGATCCCTCTAGCCTTGAAACAGTGTTCTTGGGGTTTCTCTGGAGTGACATCAAGGAAATCAAGGCTCCTTTGATGTGTGATGTGCAAGACGGAATTGCTCTGCATGCAGTGCAGGGGAATCGGGCCTCGTCTCGCGGGGAGGGGGAAGTCTCATGGTTTTTCTCGAGTTGCGGCGGGAACCTGGGGTATATTCTCGAGTTACGACAGGGATGGCCCTTTCACACACCTGTTTATTCAGCGACGTCAGGACTCCTGCCTAGTTACAAGGGACAACTCGAGATTTTCCTCGAGGGTGGGCAGGGCAACTGGGATGCCTCTCCAGCTGAGGCGGGAGACCAAGGGTCCCTTTCCACGTGCCACAGGAATCCTGGGACTCCTATCAAGTTTCACGAGGAGTCAGGCATCGTCTCCTTTGGAGGCACTGATCTCCGCATACCTCTGGAGTTTTCAAAGTATGTGAGGCCTCCGGTAGCGATGAGGTGGGGAACTAGGTCTTTATCTGTGGTCTCCACAGGGGATTCAGACATCTTTTTGTCTTGGGAGATGCAAGACGAGCCTACATTCAAGTCACTGCAGGGATATCCGGCCTTATTTCGAGTCAGGGCATCGCGGTGTCCATTCCACTTGAGTCCGCAAACTCAGGGTCCCTCTCACATACCTAGAGCTGAGAGAAGCCTCCTCTTGAGGTGCTTGTGGTAAGGTGGTATTCCTCTGGAGTCGAAGCCAGGGACCAGCCTCTCATATCGAGTTGATTTTTGGTCCACGGAGCTCTTTCGTGTTGCTACAGTGACCTCAGGATCCCTCTAGCCTTGAAACAGTGTTCTTGGGCTTTGTCTGGAGTGCCATCAAGGAAATCAAGGTTCCTTTCATGTGTGATGTCCAACATGGAATTGCTCTGGACGCAGTGCATTGGAATCGGGTCTGATCTCGCGGCGAGGGGGAAGTCTCATGGTTTTTCTCGAGTTGCGGCGGGAACCAGGGGTATATTCTCGAGTTACCAAGGGGATGGCCCTTCCACACCCGTGTTTGTTCAGGGACGACCGGACTTCTGCCTAGTTGCGAGGGACAACTCAGGATTCTCCTCGAGGCTTGGCAGGGCAAATGGGACGCCTCTCCAGCTGAGGCGGGAGACCAAGGGTCCCTTTCCACGTGCCACAGGAATCCTGGGACTCCTATGAAGTTTCACGAGGAGTCAGGCATCGTCTCCTTTGGAGGCACTGATATCCGCGTACCTCTAGAGTTCTCAAAGGATGTAAGGCCTCCGGTCGCGATGAGGTGGGGAACTGGGTCTTTCTCTGTGGTCTCCACAGGGGATTCAGACATCCTTTCGTCTTGGGAGATGCAAGACGAGCCTGCATTCAAGTCACTGCAGGGATATCCGGCCTTATTTCGAGTCAGGGCATCGCGGTGTCCATTCCACTTGAGGCCGCAAACTCAGGGTCCCTCTCACATACCTAGAGCTGAGAGAAGCCTCCTCTTGAGGTGCTTGTGGTAAGGTGGTATTCCTCTGGAGTCGAAGCCAGGAACTAACCTCACATCTCGAGTTGATTTTTGGTCCACGGAGCTCTTTCGTGTTACTACAGTGACCTCAGGATACCTCTAGCCTTGAAACAGTGTTCTTGGGGTTTCTCTGGAGTGCCATCAAGGAAATCAAGGCTCCTTTCATGTGTGATGTGCAACACGGAATTGCTCTGCACGCAGTGCAGGGGAATCGGGCCTCATCTCACGGCGAGGGGGAAGTCTCATGGTTTTTCTCGAGTTGCGGCGGAAGCCTGGGGTATATTGTCGAGTTACGACGGGGATGGCCCTTCCTCCCACGTGTTTGTTCAGCGACGGCAGGACTCCTGCCTAGTTGCGAGGGAAAACTCGGGATTCTCCTCGAGGCTTGGCAGGGCAATTGGAACGCCTCTCCAGCTGAGGCGGGAGACCAAGGGTCCCTTTCCACGTGCCACAGGAATCCTGGGACTCCTATCAAGTTTCACGAGGAGTCAGGCATCGTCTCCCTTGGAGGCACTGATCTCCGCGTACGTCTGGAGTTTTCAAAGGATGTGAGGCCTCCGGTCACGATGAGGTGGGGAACTAGGTCTTTCTCTGTGGTCTCCACAGGGGATTCAGACATCCTTTCGTCTTGGGAGATGCAAGACTAGCCTGCATTCAAGGCACTGCAGGGATATCCGGCGTTATTTCGCGTCAGGGCATCGCAGTGTCCATTCCACTTGAGGCCGCAAACTCAGGGTCCCTCTCACATACCTAGAGCTGAGAGAAGCCTCCTCTTGAGGTGCTTGTGGTAAGGTGGTATTCCTCTGGAGTCGAAGCCAGGGACTAACCTCTCATTTCAAGTTGATTCTGGGTCCACGGAGCTCTTTCGTGTTGCTACAGTGACCTCAGGATCCCTCTAGCCTTGAAACAGTGTTCTTGGGGTTTCTCTGGAGTACCATGAAGGAAATCAAGGCTTCTTTCATGTGTGATGTGCAGCACGGAATTGCTCTGCACGCACTGCAGGGGAATCTGGCCTCATTTTGCTTCGAGGGGGACGTCTCATGGTTATTCTCGAGTTGCGGCGGGAACCTGGGGTATATTCTCGAGTTACGACGGGGATGGCCCTTCCACCCACGTGTTTGTTCAGCCACGTCAGGACTCCTGCCTAGTTGCGAGGGACAACTCGTGATTCTCCTCGAGGCTTGGCAGGGCAATTGGGACGCCTCTCCAGCTGAGGCGGGAGACCAAGGGTCCCTTTCGACGTGCGACAGGAATCCTGGGACTCCTATCAAGTTTCACGAGAAGTCAGGTATCGTCTTCTTTGGAGGCGCGGATCTCTGCGTAGCTCTGGAGTTTTCCAAGGATGTGAGGCCTCCGGTCACGATGAGGTGGGCAACTAGGGCTTTCTCAGTGGTCTTCACAGGGGATTCAGACATCCTTTCATCTTGTGAGGTGCAAGACGAGCCTGCATTCAAGTCACTGCAGGGATATCCGGCCTTATTTCGCATCAGGGCATCGCGGTGTCCATTCCACTTGAGGCTGCAAACACAGCGTCCCTCTCACATACCTAGAGCTGAGAGAAGCCTCCTCTTGAGGTGCTTGTGGTAAGGTGGTATTCCTCTGGAGTCGAAGCCAGGGACTAACCTCTCATCTCGAGTTGATTTTTGGTCCACGGAGCTCTTTTGTGTGGCTACAGTGACCTCAGGATCCCTCTAGCCTTGAAACAGTGTTCTTGGGGTTTCTCTGGAGTGACATCAAGGAAATCAAGGCTCCTTTGATGTGTGATGTGCAAGACGGAATTGCTCTGCATGCAGTGCAGGGGAATCGGGCCTCGTCTCGCGGGGAGGGGGAAGTCTCATGGTTTTTCTCGAGTTGCGGCGGGAACCTGGGGTATATTCTCGAGTTACGACAGGGATGGCCCTTTCACACACCTGTTTATTCAGCGACGTCAGGACTCCTGCCTAGTTACAAGGGACAACTCGAGATTTTCCTCGAGGGTGGGCAGGCCAACTGGGATGCCTCTCCAGTTGAGGCGGGAGACCAAGGGTCCCTTTCCACGTGCCACAGGAATCCTGGGACTCCTATCAAGTTTCACGAGGAGTCAGGCACCGTCTCCTTTGGAGGCACTGATCTCCGCATACCTCTGGAGTTTTCAAAGTATGTGAGGCCTCCGGTAGCGATGAGGTGGGGAACTAGGTCTTTATCTGTGGTCTCCACAGGGGATTCAGACATCTTTTTGTCTTGGGAGATGCAAGACGAGCCTACATTCAAGTCACTGCAGGGATATCCGGCCTTATTTCGAGTCAGGGCATCGCGGTGTCCATTCCACTTGAGTCCGCAAACTCAGGGTCCCTCTCACATACCTAGAGCTGAGAGAAGCCTCCTCTTGAGGTGCTTGTGGTAAGGTGGTATTCCTCTGGAGTCGAAGCCAGGGACCAGCCTCTCATATCGAGTTGATTTTTGGTCCACGGAGCTCTTTCGTGTTGCTACAGTGACCTCAGGATCCCTCTAGCCTTGAAACAGTGTTCTTGGGCTTTGTCTGGAGTGCCATCAAGGAAATCAAGGTTCCTTTCATGTGTGATGTCCAACATGGAATTGCTCTGGACGCAGTGCATTGGAATCGGGTCTGATCTCGCGGCGAGGGGGAAGTCTCATGGTTTTTCTCGAGTTGCGGCGGGAACCAGGGGTATATTCTCGAGTTACCAAGGGGATGGCCCTTCCACACCCGTGTTTGTTCAGGGACGACCGGACTTCTGCCTAGTTGCGAGGGACAACTCAGGATTCTCCTCGAGGCTTGGCAGGGCAAATGGGACGCCTCTCCAGCTGAGGCGGGAGACCAAGGGTCCCTTTCCACGTGCCACAGGAATCCTGGGACTCCTATGAAGTTTCACGAGGAGTCAGGCATCGTCTCCTTTGGAGGCACTGATATCCGCGTACCTCTAGAGTTCTCAAAGGATGTAAGGCCTCCGGTCGCGATGAGGTGGGGAACTGGGTCTTTCTCTGTGGTCTCCACAGGGGATTCAGACATCCTTTCGTCTTGGGAGATGCAAGACGAGCCTGCATTCAAGTCACTGCAGGGATATCCGGCCTTATTTCGAGTCAGGGCATCGCGGTGTCCATTCCACTTGAGGCCGCAAACTCAGGGTCCCTCTCACATACCTAGAGCTGAGAGAAGCCTCCTCTTGAGGTGCTTGTGGTAAGGTGGTATTCCTCTGGAGTCGAAGCCAGGAACTAACCTCACATCTCGAGTTGATTTTTGGTCCACGGAGCTCTTTCGTGTTACTACAGTGACCTCAGGATACCTCTAGCCTTGAAACAGTCTTCTTGGGCTTTCTCTGGAGTGCCATCAAGGAAATCAATGCTCCTTTCATGTGTGATGTGCAACACGGAATTGCTCTGCACGCAGTGCAGTGGAATCGGCCCTCATCTCACGGCGAGGGGGAAGTCTCATGGTTATTCTCGAGTTGCGGCGGGAACCTGGGGTATATTCTCGAGTTACGACGGGGATGTGCCTTCCACACACGTGTTTGTTCAGCGACGTCAGGACTCCTGCCTAGTTGCGAGGAACAACTCGGGATTCTCCTCGAGACTTGGCAGGGCCATTGGGACGCCTCTCCAGCTGAGGCGGGAGACCAAGTGTCCCTTTCCACGTGCCACAGGAATCCTGGCATTCCTATCAAGTTTCATGAGGAGTCAGACATCGTCTCCTTTGGAGGCACTGATCTCTGCGTACCTCTGGAAGTTTCAAAGGATGTGAGGCCTCCGGTCGCGATGAGGTGGGGAACTAGGTCTTTCTCTGTGGTCTCCACAGGGGATTCAGACATGCTTTCGTCTTGGGAGATGCAAGACAAGCCTGCATTCAAGTCACTGCAGGGATATCCGGCCTTATTTCGAGTCAGGGCATCGCGGTGTCCATTCCACTTGAGGCCGCAAACTCAGGGTCCCTCTCACATACCTAGAGCTGAGAGAAGCCTCCTCTTGAGGTGCTTGTGGTAAGGTGGTTTTCCTCTGGAGTCGAAGCCAGGGACTAACCTCTCATCTCGAGTTGATTTTTGGCCCAAGGAGCTCTTTCGTGTTGCTACAGTGACCTCAGGATCCCTCTAGCCTTGAAACAGTGTTCTTGGGGTTTCTCTGGAGTGCCATTAAGGAAATCAAGGCTCCTTTCATGTGTAATGTGCAACACGGAATTGCTCTGCACGCAGTGCAGGGGAATCGGGCCTCATCTCGCGGCGAGGGGGAAGTCTCATGGTTTTTCTCGAGTTGCGGCGGAAACAAGGGGTATATTCTCGAGTTACGACGGGGATGGCCCTTCCACCCACGTGTTTGTTCAGCGACGTCAGGACTCCTGCCTAGTTGCGTGGGACAACTCGGGATTCTCCTCGAGGCCTGGCAGGGCAATTGGGATGCCTATCCAGCTGAGGCGGGAGAGCAAGGGTCCCTTTACACGTGCCACAGGAATCCTGGGACTCCTATCAAATTTCACGAGGAGTCAGGCATCGTCTCCTATGGAGGCACTGATGTCCGCGTACCTCTGGAGTTTTCAAAGGATGTGAGGCCTCCGGTCGCGATGAGGTGGGGAACTAGTTATTTCTCTGTGGTCTCCACAGGGGATTCAGACATCCTTTCGTCTTGGGAGATGCAAGACGAGCCTGTATTCAAGTCACTGCAGGGATATCCGGCCTTATTTCGAGTCAGGGCATCGCGGTGTCCATTCCACTTGAGGCCGCAAACTCAGGGTCCCTCTCACATACCTAGAGCTGAGAGAAGCCTCCTCTTGAGGTGCTTGTGGTAAGGTGGTATTCCTCTGGAGTCGAAGCCAGGGACTAACCTCTCATCTCGAGTTGATTTTTGGTCCACGGAGCTCTTTCGTGTTACTACAGTGACCTCAGGATACCTCTAGCCTTGAAACAGTCTTCTTGGGCTTTCTCTGGAGTGCCATCAAGGAAATCAATGCTCCTTTCATGTGTGATGTGCAACACGGAATTGCTCTGCACGCAGTGCAGTGGAATCGGCCCTCATCTCACGGCGAGGGGGAAGTCTCATGGTTTTTCTCGAGTTGCGGCGGGAACCTGGGGTATATTCTCGAGTTACGACGGGGATGTGCCTTCCACACACGTGTTTGTTCAGCGACGTCAGGACTCCTGCCTAGTTGCGAGGAACAACTCGGGATTCTCCTCGAGGCTTGGCAGGGCCATTGGGACGCCTCTCCAGCTGAGGCGGGAGACCAAGTGTCCCTTTCCACGTGCCACAGGAATCCTGGCATTCCTATCAAGTTTCATGAGGAGTCAGACATCGTCTCCTTTGGAGGCACTGATCTCTGCGTACCTCTGGAAGTTTCAAAGGATGTGAGGCCTCCGGTCGCGATGAGGTGGGGAACTAGGTCTTTCTCTGTGGTCTCCACAGGGGATTCAGACATGCTTTCGTCTTGGGAGATGCAAGACAAGCCTGCATTCAAGTCACTGCAGGGATATCCGGCCTTATTTCGAGTCAGGGCATCGCGGTGTCCATTCCACTTGAGGCCGCAAACTCAGGGTCCCTCTCACATACCTAGAGCTGAGAGAAGCCTCCTCTTGAGGTGCTTGTGGTAAGGTGGTATTCCTCTGGAGTCGAAGCCAGGGACTAACCTCTCATTTTGAGTTGATTCTGGGTCCACGGAGCTCTTTCGTGTTGCTACAGTGACCTCAGGATCCCTCTAGCCTTGAAACAGTGTTCTTGGGGTTTCTCTGGAGTACCATGAAGGAAATCAAGGCTTCTTTCATGTGTGATGTGCAGCACGGAATTGCTCTGCACGCACTGCAGGGGAATCTGGCCTCATTTTGCTTCGAGGGGGACGTCTCATGGTTATTCTCGAGTTGCGGCGGGAACCTGGGGTATATTCTCGAGTTACGACGGGGATGGCCCTTCCACCCACGTGTTTGTTCAGCCACGTCAGGACTCCTGCCTAGTTGCGAGGGACAACTCGTGATTCTCCTCGAGGCTTGGCAGGGCAATTGGGACGCCTCTCCAGCTGAGGCGGGAGACCAAGGGTCCCTTTCGACGTGCGACAGGAATCCTGGGACTCCTATCAAGTTTCACGAGAAGTCAGGTATCGTCTTCTTTGGAGGCGCGGATCTCTGCGTAGCTCTGGAGTTTTCCAAGGATGTGAGGCCTCCGGTCACGATGAGGTGGGCAACTAGGGCTTTCTCAGTGGTCTTCACAGGGGATTCAGACATCCTTTCATCTTGTGAGGTGCAAGACGAGCCTGCATTCAAGTCACTGCAGGGATATCCGGCCTTATTTCGCATCAGGGCATCGCGGTGTCCATTCCACTTGAGGCTGCAAACACAGCGTCCCTCTCACATACCTAGAGCTGAGAGAAGCCTCCTCTTGAGGTGCTTGTGGTAAGGTGGTATTCCTCTGGAGTCGAAGCCAGGGACTAACCTCTCATCTCGAGTTGATTTTTGGTCCACGGAGCTCTTTTGTGTGGCTACAGTGACCTCAGGATCCCTCTAGCCTTGAAACAGTGTTCTTGGGGTTTCTCTGGAGTGACATCAAGGAAATCAAGGCTCCTTTGATGTGTGATGTGCAAGACGGAATTGCTCTGCATGCAGTGCAGGGGAATCGGGCCTCGTCTCGCGGGGAGGGGGAAGTCTCATGGTTTTTCTCGAGTTGCGGCGGGAACCTGGGGTATATTCTCGAGTTACGACAGGGATGGCCCTTTCACACACCTGTTTATTCAGCGACGTCAGGACTCCTGCCTAGTTACAAGGGACAACTCGAGATTTTCCTCGAGGGTGGGCAGGGCAACTGGGATGCCTCTCCAGCTGAGGCGGGAGACCAAGGGTCCCTTTCCACGTGCCACAGGAATCCTGGGACTCCTATCAAGTTTCACGAGGAGTCAGGCATCGTCTCCTTTGGAGGCACTGATCTCCGCATACCTCTGGAGTTTTCAAAGTATGTGAGGCCTCCGGTAGCGATGAGGTGGGGAACTAGGTCTTTATCTGTGGTCTCCACAGGGGATTCAGACATCTTTTTGTCTTGGGAGATGCAAGACGAGCCTACATTCAAGTCACTGCAGGGATATCCGGCCTTATTTCGAGTCAGGGCATCGCGGTGTCCATTCCACTTGAGTCCGCAAACTCAGGGTCCCTCTCACATACCTAGAGCTGAGAGAAGCCTCCTCTTGAGGTGCTTGTGGTAAGGTGGTATTCCTCTGGAGTTGAAGCCAGGGACCAGCCTCTCATATCGAGTTGATTTTTGGTCCACGGAGCTCTTTCGTGTTGCTACAGTGACCTCAGGATCCCTCTAGCCTTGAAACAGTGTTCTTGGGCTTTGTCTGGAGTGCCATCAAGGAAATCAAGGTTCCTTTCATGTGTGATGTCCAACATGGAATTGCTCTGGACGCAGTGCATTGGAATCGGGTCTGATCTCGCGGCGAGGGGGAAGTCTCATGGTTTTTCTCGAGTTGCGGCGGGAACCAGGGGTATATTCTCGAGTTACCAAGGGGATGGCCCTTCCACACCCGTGTTTGTTCAGGGACGACCGGACTTCTGCCTAGTTGCGAGGGACAACTCAGGATTCTCCTCGAGGCTTGGCAGGGCAAATGGGACGCCTCTCCAGCTGAGGCGGGAGACCAAGGGTCCCTTTCCACGTGCCACAGGAATCCTGGGACTCCTATGAAGTTTCACGAGGAGTCAGGCATCGTCTCCTTTGGAGGCACTGATATCCGCATACCTCTAGAGTTCTCAAAGGATGTAAGGCCTCCGGTCGCGATGAGGTGGGGAACTGGGTCTTTCTCTGTGGTCTCCACAGGGGATTCAGACATCCTTTCGTCTTGGGAGATGCAAGACGAGCCTGCATTCAAGTCACTGCAGGGATATCCGGCCTTATTTCGAGTCAGGGCATCGCGGTGTCCATTCCACTTGAGGCCGCAAACTCAGGGTCCCTCTCACATACCTAGAGCTGAGAGAAGCCTCCTCTTGAGGTGCTTGTGGTAAGGTGGTATTCCTCTGGATTCGAAGCCAGGAACTAACCTCACATCTCGAGTTGATTTTTGGTCCACGGAGCTCTTTCGTGTTACTACAGTGACCTCAGGATACCTCTAGCCTTGAAACAGTCTTCTTGGGCTTTCTCTGGAGTGCCATCAAGGAAATCAATGCTCCTTTCATGTGTGATGTGCAACACGGAATTGCTCTGCACGCAGTGCAGTGGAATCGGCCCTCATCTCACGGCGAGGGGGAAGTCTCATGGTTTTTCTCGAGTTGCGGCGGGAACCTGGGGTATATTCTCGAGTTACGACGGGGATGGCCCTTAATCACACGTGTTTGTTCAGCGACGTCAGGACTCCTGCCTAGTTGCGAGGGACAACTCGGGATTCTCCTCGAGGGTTGGCAGGGCAATTGGGACGCCTCTCCAGCTGAGGTGGGAGACCAAGGGTCCCTTTCCACGTGCCACAGGAATCCTGGGACTCCTATCAAGTTTCACGAGGAGTCAGGCATCGTCTCCTTTGGAGGCACTGTTCTCCGTGTACCTCTGGAGTTTTCAAAGGATGTCAGGCCTCCGGTCGCGATGAGGTGGGGAAGTAAGTCTTTCTCTGTGGTCTCCAAAGGGGATTCAGACATCCTTTCGTCTTGGGAGATGCAAGACGAGCCTGCATTCAAGTCACGACAGGGATTTTCGGCCTTATTTTGAGTCATGGCATCGCGGTGTCCATTCCACTTGAGGCCGCAAACCCAGGGTCCCTCTCACATACCTAGAGCTGAGAGAAGCCTCCTCTTGAGGTGCTTGTGGTAAGGTGGTTTTCCTCTGGAGTCGAAGCCAGGGATTAACCACTCATCTCGAGTTGATTCTTGGTCCACGGAGCTCTTTCGTTTTGCTACAGTGACCTCAGGATCCCTCTAGCCTTGAAACATTGTTCTTGGGTTTTCTCTGGAGTGCCATCAACGAAATCAAGGCTCCTTTCATGTGTTATGTGCAACACGGAATTGCTCTGCACGCAGTGCAGGGGAATCGGGCCTCATTTCGCGGCGAGGGGGAAGTCTCATGGTTTTTCTCGAGTTGTGGCGGGAACCTGGGGTATATTCTCGAGTTACGACGGGGATGGCCCTTCCACCCACGTGTTTGTTCAGCGACGTCCGGACTCCTGCCTAGTTGCGAGGGATAACTCGGGATTCTCCTCGAGGCTTGGCAGGGCAATTGGAACGCCTCTCCAGCTGAGGCGGGAGACCAAGGGACCCTTTCCACGTGCCACAGGAATCCTGGGACTCCTATCAAGTTTCACGAGGAGTCAGGCATCGTCTCCTTTGGAGGCACTGATCTCCGCGTACCTCTGGAGTTTCAAAGCATGTGAGGCCTCCGGTCGCGATGAGGTGGGGAACTAGGTCTTTCTCTGTGGTCTCCACAGGGGATTCAGACATCCTTTCGTCTTGGGAGATGCAAGACGAGCCTGCATTCAAGTCACTGCAGTTATATCCGGCCTTATTTCGAGTCAGGGCATCGCGGTGTCCATTCCACTTGAGGCCGCAAACTCAGGGTCCCTCTCACATACCTTGAGCTGAGAGAAGCCTCCTCTTGAGGTGCTTGTGGTAAGGTGGTATTCCTCTGGAGTCGAAGCCAGGGACTAACCTCTCATCTCGAGTTGATTTTTGGTCCACGGAGCTCTTTCGTGTGGCTACAGTGACCTCAGGATCCCTCTAGCCTTGAAACAGTGTTCTTGGGGTTTCTCTGGAGTGTCATCAAGGAAATCAAGGCTCCTTTCATGTGTGATGTGCAACACGGAATTGCTCTGCACGCAGTGCAGGGTATCGGGCCTCATTTTACGGCGAGGGGAAAGTCTCATGGTTTTTCTCGAGTTGCGATGGGAACCTGGGGTATATTCTCGAGTTACGACGGGGATGGCCCTTCCACCCACGTGTTTGTTCAGCGACGTCAGGACTCCTGCCTAGTTGCGAGGGACAACTCGGGATTCTCCTCGAGGCTTGGCAGGGCAATTGGGACGCCTCTCCAGCTGAGGCGGGAGACCAAGGGTCCCTTTCCACGTGCCACAGTAATCCGGAGACTCCTATCAAGTTTCACGAGGAGTCAGGCATCGTCTCCTTTAGAGGCACTGATCTCCGCGTACCTCTGGAGTTTTGAAAGTATTTGAGGCCTCCGGTCGCGATGAGGTGGGGAACTAGGTATTTCTCTGTGGTCTCCACAGGGGATTCAGACATCCTTTCATCTTGGGAGATGCAACACGAGCCTGCATTCAAGTCACTGCAGGGATATCCGGCCTTATTTCGAGTCAGGGCATCGCGGTGTCCATTCCACTTGAGGCCGCAAATTCAGGGTCCCTCTCACATACCTAGAGCTGAGAGAAGCCTCCTCTTGAGGTGCTTGTGGTAAGGTGGTATTCCTCTGAAGTTGAAGCCAGGGACTAACCTCTCATCTCGAGTTGATTTTTGGTCCACGGAGCTCTTTCATATTGCTACAGTGACCTCAGGATCCCTCTAGCCTTGAAACAGTGTTCTTGGGGTTTCTCTGGAGTGCCATCAAGGAAATCAAGGCTCCTTTCATGTGTGATGTGCAACACGGAACTGCTATGCAGGCAGTGCAGGGGAATCGGGCCTCATCTCGCGGCGAGGGGGAAGTCTCATGGTTTTTCTCGAGTTGCGGCGGGAACCTGGGGTATATTCTCAAGTTACGACGTGGATGGCCCTTCCACACACGTGTTTGTTCAGCTACGGCAGGACTCCTGCATAGTTGCGTGGGACAACTCGGGATTCTCCTCGAGGCTTGGCAGGGCAATTGGGACGCCTCTCCAGCTGAAGCGGGAGACTAAGGGTCCCTTTCCACGTGCCACAGGAATCCTGGGACTCCTATCAAGTTTCACGAGGAGTCAGGCATCGTCTCTTTGGAGGCACTGATCTCCGCGTACCTCTGGAGTTTTCAAAGGATGTGAGGCGTCCGGTCGCGATGAGGTGGGGAACTACCTCTTTCTCTGCAGTCTCCACAGGGGATTCAGACATCCTTTCATCTTGGGAGATGCAAGACGAGCCTGCATTCAAGTCACTGCAGGGATATCCAGCCTTATTTCGAGTCAGGGCATCGCGGTGCGCATTCCACTGGAGACCGCAAACTTATGGTCCCTCTCACATACCTAGAGCTGAGAGAAGCCTTCTCTTGAGGTACTTGTGGTAAGGTGGTATTCCTCTGGATTCGAAGCCAGGGACTAACCTCTCATCTCGAGTTGATTTTTAGTCCACGGAGCTCTTTCGTGTTGCTACAGTGACCTCAGGATCCCTCTAGTCTTGAAAGAGTGTTCTTGGGGTTTCTCTGGAGTGCCATCAAGGAAATCAAGGCTCCTTTCATGTGTGATGTGCAACATGGAATTGCTCTGCATGCAGTGCAGGGGAATCGGGCCTCATCTCACGGCGAGGGGAAGTCTCATGGTTTTTCTCGAGTTGCGGCGGGAACCTGGGCTATATTATCGAGTTACGACGAGGATGGCCCTTCCACCCACGTGTTTGTTCAGCGCCGTCAGGATTCCTGCCTAGTTGCGAGGGACAACTCGGGATTCTCCTCGAGGCTTGGCAGGGCAATTGGGACACCTCTCCAGCTGAGGCGGGAGACCAAGGGTCCCTTTCCACGTGCCACAGGAATCCTGGGACTCCTATCAAGTTTCACGAGGAGTCAGGCATCGTCTCCTTTGGAGGCACTGATCTCCGCGTACCTCTGGAGTTTTCAAAGGATGTGAGGCCTCCGCTCGCCATGAGGTGGGGAACTAGGTCTTTCTCTGTGGTCTCCACAGGGGATTCAGACATCCTTTCATCTTGGGAGATGCAAGACGAGCCTGCATTCAAGTCACTGCAGGGATATCCAGCCTTATTTCGAGTCAGGGCATCGCGGTGTCCATTTCACTTGAGGCCGCAAACTCAGGGTCGCTCTCACATACCTAGAGCTGAGAGAAGCCTCCTCTTGAGGTGCTTGTGGTAAGGTGGTATTCCTCTGGAGTCGAAGCCAGGGACTAACCTCTCATCTCGAGTTGATTTTTGGTCCACGGAGCTCTTTCATATTGCTACAGTGACCTCAGGATCCCTCTAGCCTTGAAACAGTGTTCTTGGGGTTTCTCTGGAGTGCCATCAAGGAAATCAAGGCTCCTTTCATGTGTGATGTGCAACACGGAACTGCTATGCAGGCAGTGCAGGGGAATCGGGCCTCATCTCGCGGCGAGGGGGAAGTCTCATGGTTTTTCTCGAGTTGCGGCGGGAACCTGGGGTATATTCTCAAGTTACGACGTGGATGGCCCTTCCACACACGTGTTTGTTCAGCTACGGCAGGATTCCTGCATAGTTGCGTGGGACAACTCGGGATTCTCCTCGAGGCTTGGCAGGGCAATTGGGACGCCTCTCCAGCTGAAGCGGGAGACTAAGGGTCCCTTTCCACGTGCCACAGGAATCCTGGGACTCCTATCAAGTTTCACGAGGAGTCAGGCATCGTCTCTTTGGAGGCACTGATCTCCGCGTACCTCTGGAGTTTTCAAAGGATGTGAGGCGTCCGGTCGCGATGAGGTGGGGAACTAGGTCTTTCTCTGTGGTCTCCACAGGGGATTCAGACATCCTTTCATCTTGGGAGATGCAAGACGAGCCTGCATTCAAGTCACTGCAGGGCTATCCAGCCTTATTTCGAGTCAGGGCATCGCGGTGTCCATTTCACTTGAGGCCGCAAACTCAGGGTCGCTCTCACATACCTAGAGCTGAGAGAAGCCTCCTCTTGAGGTGCTTGTGGTAAGGTGGTATTCCTCTGGAGTCGAAGCCAGGCACTAACCGCTCATCTCGAGTTGATTCTTGGTCCACGGAGCTCTTTCGTGTTGCAACAGTGACCTCAGGATCCCTCTAGCCTTGAAACAGTGTTCTTTGGGTTTCTCTGGAGTGCCATTAAGGAAATCAAGGCTCCTTTCATCTGTGATGTGCAACACGGAATTGCTCTGCACGCAGTGCAGGGGAATCGGTCCTCATTTTGTGGCGAGGGTTAAGTCTCATGGTTTTTCTCGAGTTGCAGCGGGAACCTGGGGTATATTCTCGAGTTACGACGGGGATGGCCCTTCCACCCACGTGTTTGTTCAGCGACGTCAGGACTCCTGCCTAGTTGCGAGGGACAACTCGGGATTCTTCTCGAGGCTTGGCAGGGCAATTGGGACGCCTCTCCAGCTGAGGCGGGAGACCAAGGGTCCCTTTCCACGTGCCACAGAAATCCTGGGTCTCTTCTCAAATATCTCGAGGAGTCAGGCATCGTCTCCTTTGGAGGCACTGATCTCTGCGTCCCTGGGGAGTTTTCAAAGGATGTGAGGCCTCCGGTCGCGGTGAGGTGGAGAAATCGGTCTTTCTCTGTGGTCTCCACAGGGGATTCAGACATCCTTTCGTCATGGGAGATGCAAGACGAGCCTGCATTCAAGTCACTGCAGGGATATCCGGCCTTATTTCGAGTCAGGGCATCGCGGTGTCCATTCCACTTGAGGCCGCAAACTCAGGGTCCCTCTCACATACCTAGAGCTGAGAGAAGCCTCCTCTTGAGGTGCTTGTGGTAAGGTGGTATTCCTCTGGAGTCGAAGCCAGGGACTAACCTCTCATCTTGACTTGATTTTTGGCCCACGGATCTCTTTCTTGTTGCTACAGTGACCTCAGGATCCCTTTAGCCTTGAAACAGTGTTCTTGGGGTTTCTCTGGAGTGCCATCAAGGAAATCAAGGCTCCTTTCATGTATGATGTGCAACACGGAATTGCTCTGCACGCAGTGCAGGGGAAGCGGGCCTCATCTCGCGGCGAGGGGGAAGTCTCATGGTTTTTCTCGAGTTGCGGCGGGAACCTGGGGTATATTCTCGAGTTACAACGGGGATGGCCCTTCCACCCACGTGTTTGTTCAGCCACGTCAGGACTCTTGCCTAGTTACGAGGGACAACTCGGGATTCTCCTCGAGGCTTGGCATTGCAATTGGGACGCCTCTCCAGCTGAGGCGGGAGACCAAGTGTCCCTTTCCACCTGGCACAGGAATCCTGGGACTCCTATCAAGTTTCACGAGGAGTCAGGCATCGTCTCCTTTGGAGGCACTGATCTCCACGTACCTCTGGAGTTTTCAAAGGATGTGAGTCCTCCGGTCGCGATGAAGCGCGGAACTACCTCTTTCTCTGCAGTCTCCACAGGGGATTCAGACATCCTTTCATCTTGGGAGATGCAAGACGAGCCTGCATTCAAGTCACTGCAGGGATATCCAGCCTTATTTCGAGTCAGGGCATCGCGGTGCGCATTCCACTGGAGACCGCAAACTCAGGGTCCCTCTCACATACCTAGAGCTGAGAGAAGCCTTCTCTTGAGGTACTTGTGGTAAGGTGGTATTCCTCTGGATTCGAAGCCAGGGACTAACCTCTCATCTCGAGTTGATTTTTAGTCCACGGAGCTCTTTCGTGTTGCTCCAGTGACCTTAGGATCCCTCTAGTCTTGAAAGAGTGTTCTTGGGGTTTCTCTGGAGTGCCATCAAGGAAATCAAGGCTCCTTTCATGTGTGATGTGCAACATGGAATTGCACTGCATGCAGTGCATGAGAATCGGGCCTCATCTCACGGCGAGGGGGAAGTCTCATGGTTTTCCTCGAGTTGTGGTGGGAACCTGGGGTATATTCTCGAGTTACGACGGGGATGGCCCTTCCACACACGTGTTTCTTCAGCGACGTCAGGACTCCTGCCTAGTTGCGAGGGACAACTCGGGATTCTCCTCGAGGCTTGGCAGGGCCATTGGGACGCCTCTCCAGCTGAGGGGGGAGACCTAGTGTCCCTTTCCACGTGCCACAGGAATCCTGGGACTCCTATCAAGTTTCACGAGGAGTCAGGCATCGTCTCCTTTGGAGGCACTGATCTCCGCGTACCTCTGGAGTTTTCAAAGGATGTGAGGCCTCAGGTCGCGATGAGGTGGGGAACTAGGTCTTTCTCTGTGGTATCCACAGGGGATTCAGACATCCTTTCTTCTTGGGAGATGCAAGACGAGCCTGCATTCAAGTCACTGCAGGGATATCCGGCCTTATTTCGAGTCAGGGCATCGCGGTGTCCATTCCACTTGAGGCCGCAAACTCAGGGTCCCTCTCACATAGCTAGAGCTGAGAGAAGCCTCCTCTTGAGGTGCTTGTGGTAAGGTGGTATTCCTCTGGAGTCGAAGCCAGGGACTAACCTCTCATCTCGAGTTGATTCTTGGTCCACGGAGTTCTTTCGTGTTGCTACAGTGACCTCAGGATCCCTCTAGCCTTGAAACAGTGTTCTTGGGGGTTCTCTGGAGTGCCATCAAGGAAATCAAGGCTCCTTTCATCTGTGATGTGCAACACGGAATAGCACTGCACGCAGGGCAGGGGAATCGGGTCTCATTTTGCGGCGAGGGGGAAGTCTCATGGTTTTTCTCGAGTTGCGGCGGGAACCTGGGGTATATTCTCGAGTTACGACGGGGATGGCCCTTCCACACACGTGTGTGTTCAGCGACGTCAGGACTCCTGCCTAGTTGCGCGGGACAACTCGGGATTCTCCTCGAGGCCTGGCAGGGCAATTGGGATGCCTATCCAGCTGAGGCGGGAGACCAAGAGTCCCTTTCCACGTGCCACAGGAATCCTGGGACTCCTATCAAGTTTCACGAGGAGTCAGGCACCGTCTCCTTTGGAGGCACTGATCTCCGCATACCTCTGGAGTTTTCAAAGTATGTGAGGCCTCCGGTAGCGATGAGGTGGGGAACTAGGTCTTTATCTGTGGTCTCCACAGGGGATTCAGACATCTTTTTGTCTTGGGAGATGCAAGACGAGCCTACATTCAAGTCACTGCAGGGATATCCGGCCTTATTTCGAGTCAGGGCATCGCGGTGTCCATTCCACTTGAGTCCGCAAACTCAGGGTCCCTCTCACATACCTAGAGCTGAGAGAAGCCTCCTCTTGAGGTGCTTGTGGTAAGGTGGTATTCCTCTGGAGTCGAAGCCAGGGACCAGCCTCTCATATCGAGTTGATTTTTGGTCCACGGAGCTCTTTCGTGTTGCTACAGTGACCTCAGGATCCCTCTAGCCTTGAAACAGTGTTCTTGGGCTTTGTCTGGAGTGCCATCAAGGAAATCAAGGTTCCTTTCATGTGTGATGTCCAACATGGAATTGCTCTGGACGCAGTGCATTGGAATCGGGTCTGATCTCGCGGCGAGGGGGAAGTCTCATGGTTTTTCTCGAGTTGCGGCGGGAACCAGGGGTATATTCTCGAGTTACCAAGGGGATGGCCCTTCCACACCCGTGTTTGTTCAGGGACGACCGGACTTCTGCCTAGTTGCGAGGGACAACTCAGGATTCTCCTCGAGGCTTGGCAGGGCAAATGGGACGCCTCTCCAGCTGAGGCGGGAGACCAAGGGTCCCTTTCCACGTGCCACAGGAATCCTGGGACTCCTATGAAGTTTCACGAGGAGTCAGGCATCGTCTCCTTTGGAGGCACTGATATCCGCGTACCTCTAGAGTTCTCAAAGGATGTAAGGCCTCCGGTCGCGATGAGGTGGGGAACTGGGTCTTTCTCTGTGGTCTCCACAGGGGATTCAGACATCCTTTCGTCTTGGGAGATGCAAGACGAGCCTGCATTCAAGTCACTGCAGGGATATCCGGCCTTATTTCGAGTCAGGGCATCGCGGTGTCCATTCCACTTGAGGCCGCAAACTCAGGGTCCCTCTCACATACCTAGAGCTGAGAGAAGCCTCCTCTTGAGGTGCTTGTGGTAAGGTGGTATTCCTCTGGAGTCGAAGCCAGGAACTAACCTCACATCTCGAGTTGATTTTTGGTCCACGGAGCTCTTTCGTGTTACTACAGTGACCTCAGGATACCTCTAGCCTTGAAACAGTCTTCTTGGGCTTTCTCTGGAGTGCCATCAAGGAAATCAATGCTCCTTTCATGTGTGATGTGCAACACGGAATTGCTCTGCACGCAGTGCAGTGGAATCGGCCCTCATCTCACGGCGAGGGGGAAGTCTCATGGTTATTCTCGAGTTGCGGCGGGAACCTGGGGTATATTCTCGAGTTACGACGGGGATGTGCCTTCCACACACGTGTTTGTTCAGCGACGTCAGGACTCCTGCCTAGTTGCGAGGAACAACTCGGGATTCTCCTCGAGACTTGGCAGGGCCATTGGGACGCCTCTCCAGCTGAGGCGGGAGACCAAGTGTCCCTTTCCACGTGCCACAGGAATCCTGGCATTCCTATCAAGTTTCATGAGGAGTCAGACATCGTCTCCTTTGGAGGCACTGATCTCTGCGTACCTCTGGAAGTTTCAAAGGATGTGAGGCCTCCGGTCGCGATGAGGTGGGGAACTAGGTCTTTCTCTGTGGTCTCCACAGGGGATTCAGACATGCTTTCGTCTTGGGAGATGCAAGACAAGCCTGCATTCAAGTCACTGCAGGGATATCCGGCCTTATTTCGAGTCAGGGCATCGCGGTGTCCATTCCACTTGAGGCCGCAAACTCAGGGTCCCTCTCACATACCTAGAGCTGAGAGAAGCCTCCTCTTGAGGTGCTTGTGGTAAGGTGGTTTTCCTCTGGAGTCGAAGCCAGGGACTAACCTCTCATCTCGAGTTGATTTTTGGCCCAAGGAGCTCTTTCGTGTTGCTACAGTGACCTCAGGATCCCTCTAGCCTTGAAACAGTGTTCTTGGGGTTTCTCTGGAGTGCCATTAAGGAAATCAAGGCTCCTTTCATGTGTAATGTGCAACACGGAATTGCTCTGCACGCAGTGCAGGGGAATCGGGCCTCATCTCGCGGCGAGGGGGAAGTCTCATGGTTTTTCTCGAGTTGCGGCGGAAACAAGGGGTATATTCTCGAGTTACGACGGGGATGGCCCTTCCACCCACGTGTTTGTTCAGCGACGTCAGGACTCCTGCCTAGTTGCGTGGGACAACTCGGGATTCTCCTCGAGGCCTGGCAGGGCAATTGGGATGCCTATCCAGCTGAGGCGGGAGAGCAAGGGTCCCTTTACACGTGCCACAGGAATCCTGGGACTCCTATCAAATTTCACGAGGAGTCAGGCATCGTCTCCTATGGAGGCACTGATGTCCGCGTACCTCTGGAGTTTTCAAAGGATGTGAGGCCTCCGGTCGCGATGAGGTGGGGAACTAGTTATTTCTCTGTGGTCTCCACAGGGGATTCAGACATCCTTTCGTCTTGGGAGATGCAAGACGAGCCTGTATTCAAGTCACTGCAGGGATATCCGGCCTTATTTCGAGTCAGGGCATCGCGGTGTCCATTCCACTTGAGGCCGCAAACTCAGGGTCCCTCTCACATACCTAGAGCTGAGAGAAGCCTCCTCTTGAGGTGCTTGTGGTAAGGTGGTATTCCTCTGGAGTCGAAGCCAGGGACTAACCTCTCATCTCGAGTTGATTTTTGGTCCACGGAGCTCTTTCGTGTTACTACAGTGACCTCAGGATACCTCTAGCCTTGAAACAGTCTTCTTGGGCTTTCTCTGGAGTGCCATCAAGGAAATCAATGCTCCTTTCATGTGTGATGTGCAACACGGAATTGCTCTGCACGCAGTGCAGTGGAATCGGCCCTCATCTCACGGCGAGGGGGAAGTCTCATGGTTTTTCTCGAGTTGCGGCGGGAACCTGGGGTATATTCTCGAGTTACGACGGGGATGTGCCTTCCACACACGTGTTTGTTCAGCGACGTCAGGACTCCTGCCTAGTTGCGAGGAACAACTCGGGATTCTCCTCGAGGCTTGGCAGGGCCATTGGGACGCCTCTCCAGCTGAGGCGGGAGACCAAGTGTCCCTTTCCACGTGCCACAGGAATCCTGGCATTCCTATCAAGTTTCATGAGGAGTCAGACATCGTCTCCTTTGGAGGCACTGATCTCTGCGTACCTCTGGAAGTTTCAAAGGATGTGAGGCCTCCGGTCGCGATGAGGTGGGGAACTAGGTCTTTCTCTGTGGTCTCCACAGGGGATTCAGACATGCTTTCGTCTTGGGAGATGCAAGACAAGCCTGCATTCAAGTCACTGCAGGGATATCCGGCCTTATTTCGAGTCAGGGCATCGCGGTGTCCATTCCACTTGAGGCCGCAAACTCAGGGTCCCTCTCACATACCTAGAGCTGAGAGAAGCCTCCTCTTGAGGTGCTTGTGGTAAGGTGGTATTCCTCTGGAGTCGAAGCCAGGGACTAACCTCTCATTTTGAGTTGATTCTGGGTCCACGGAGCTCTTTCGTGTTGCTACAGTGACCTCAGGATCCCTCTAGCCTTGAAACAGTGTTCTTGGGGTTTCTCTGGAGTACCATGAAGGAAATCAAGGCTTCTTTCATGTGTGATGTGCAGCACGGAATTGCTCTGCACGCACTGCAGGGGAATCTGGCCTCATTTTGCTTCGAGGGGGACGTCTCATGGTTATTCTCGAGTTGCGGCGGGAACCTGGGGTATATTCTCGAGTTACGACGGGGATGGCCCTTCCACCCACGTGTTTGTTCAGCCACGTCAGGACTCCTGCCTAGTTGCGAGGGACAACTCGTGATTCTCCTCGAGGCTTGGCAGGGCAATTGGGACGCCTCTCCAGCTGAGGCGGGAGACCAAGGGTCCCTTTCGACGTGCGACAGGAATCCTGGGACTCCTATCAAGTTTCACGAGAAGTCAGGTATCGTCTTCTTTGGAGGCGCGGATCTCTGCGTAGCTCTGGAGTTTTCCAAGGATGTGAGGCCTCCGGTCACGATGAGGTGGGCAACTAGGGCTTTCTCAGTGGTCTTCACAGGGGATTCAGACATCCTTTCATCTTGTGAGGTGCAAGACGAGCCTGCATTCAAGTCACTGCAGGGATATCCGGCCTTATTTCGCATCAGGGCATCGCGGTGTCCATTCCACTTGAGGCTGCAAACACAGCGTCCCTCTCACATACCTAGAGCTGAGAGAAGCCTCCTCTTGAGGTGCTTGTGGTAAGGTGGTATTCCTCTGGAGTCGAAGCCAGGGACTAACCTCTCATCTCGAGTTGATTTTTGGTCCACGGAGCTCTTTTGTGTGGCTACAGTGACCTCAGGATCCCTCTAGCCTTGAAACAGTGTTCTTGGGGTTTCTCTGGAGTGACATCAAGGAAATCAAGGCTCCTTTGATGTGTGATGTGCAAGACGGAATTGCTCTGCATGCAGTGCAGGGGAATCGGGCCTCGTCTCGCGGGGAGGGGGAAGTCTCATGGTTTTTCTCGAGTTGCGGCGGGAACCTGGGGTATATTCTCGAGTTACGACAGGGATGGCCCTTTCACACACCTGTTTATTCAGCGACGTCAGGACTCCTGCCTAGTTACAAGGGACAACTCGAGATTTTCCTCGAGGGTGGGCAGGGCAACTGGGATGCCTCTCCAGCTGAGGCGGGAGACCAAGGGTCCCTTTCCACGTGCCACAGGAATCCTGGGACTCCTATCAAGTTTCACGAGGAGTCAGGCATCGTCTCCTTTGGAGGCACTGATCTCCGCATACCTCTGGAGTTTTCAAAGTATGTGAGGCCTCCGGTAGCGATGAGGTGGGGAACTAGGTCTTTATCTGTGGTCTCCACAGGGGATTCAGACATCTTTTTGTCTTGGGAGATGCAAGACGAGCCTACATTCAAGTCACTGCAGGGATATCCGGCCTTATTTCGAGTCAGGGCATCGCGGTGTCCATTCCACTTGAGTCCGCAAACTCAGGGTCCCTCTCACATACCTAGAGCTGAGAGAAGCCTCCTCTTGAGGTGCTTGTGGTAAGGTGGTATTCCTCTGGAGTTGAAGCCAGGGACCAGCCTCTCATATCGAGTTGATTTTTGGTCCACGGAGCTCTTTCGTGTTGCTACAGTGACCTCAGGATCCCTCTAGCCTTGAAACAGTGTTCTTGGGCTTTGTCTGGAGTGCCATCAAGGAAATCAAGGTTCCTTTCATGTGTGATGTCCAACATGGAATTGCTCTGGACGCAGTGCATTGGAATCGGGTCTGATCTCGCGGCGAGGGGGAAGTCTCATGGTTTTTCTCGAGTTGCGGCGGGAACCAGGGGTATATTCTCGAGTTACCAAGGGGATGGCCCTTCCACACCCGTGTTTGTTCAGGGACGACCGGACTTCTGCCTAGTTGCGAGGGACAACTCAGGATTCTCCTCGAGGCTTGGCAGGGCAAATGGGACGCCTCTCCAGCTGAGGCGGGAGACCAAGGGTCCCTTTCCACGTGCCACAGGAATCCTGGGACTCCTATGAAGTTTCACGAGGAGTCAGGCATCGTCTCCTTTGGAGGCACTGATATCCGCATACCTCTAGAGTTCTCAAAGGATGTAAGGCCTCCGGTCGCGATGAGGTGGGGAACTGGGTCTTTCTCTGTGGTCTCCACAGGGGATTCAGACATCCTTTCGTCTTGGGAGATGCAAGACGAGCCTGCATTCAAGTCACTGCAGGGATATCCGGCCTTATTTCGAGTCAGGGCATCGCGGTGTCCATTCCACTTGAGGCCGCAAACTCAGGGTCCCTCTCACATACCTAGAGCTGAGAGAAGCCTCCTCTTGAGGTGCTTGTGGTAAGGTGGTATTCCTCTGGATTCGAAGCCAGGAACTAACCTCACATCTCGAGTTGATTTTTGGTCCACGGAGCTCTTTCGTGTTACTACAGTGACCTCAGGATACCTCTAGCCTTGAAACAGTCTTCTTGGGCTTTCTCTGGAGTGCCATCAAGGAAATCAATGCTCCTTTCATGTGTGATGTGCAACACGGAATTGCTCTGCACGCAGTGCAGTGGAATCGGCCCTCATCTCACGGCGAGGGGGAAGTCTCATGGTTTTTCTCGAGTTGCGGCGGGAACCTGGGGTATATTCTCGAGTTACGACGGGGATGGCCCTTAATCACACGTGTTTGTTCAGCGACGTCAGGACTCCTGCCTAGTTGCGAGGGACAACTCGGGATTCTCCTCGAGGGTTGGCAGGGCAATTGGGACGCCTCTCCAGCTGAGGTGGGAGACCAAGGGTCCCTTTCCACGTGCCACAGGAATCCTGGGACTCCTATCAAGTTTCACGAGGAGTCAGGCATCGTCTCCTTTGGAGGCACTGTTCTCCGTGTACCTCTGGAGTTTTCAAAGGATGTCAGGCCTCCGGTCGCGATGAGGTGGGGAAGTAAGTCTTTCTCTGTGGTCTCCAAAGGGGATTCAGACATCCTTTCGTCTTGGGAGATGCAAGACGAGCCTGCATTCAAGTCACGACAGGGATTTTCGGCCTTATTTTGAGTCATGGCATCGCGGTGTCCATTCCACTTGAGGCCGCAAACCCAGGGTCCCTCTCACATACCTAGAGCTGAGAGAAGCCTCCTCTTGAGGTGCTTGTGGTAAGGTGGTTTTCCTCTGGAGTCGAAGCCAGGGATTAACCACTCATCTCGAGTTGATTCTTGGTCCACGGAGCTCTTTCGTTTTGCTACAGTGACCTCAGGATCCCTCTAGCCTTGAAACATTGTTCTTGGGTTTTCTCTGGAGTGCCATCAACGAAATCAAGGCTCCTTTCATGTGTTATGTGCAACACGGAATTGCTCTGCACGCAGTGCAGGGGAATCGGGCCTCATTTCGCGGCGAGGGGGAAGTCTCATGGTTTTTCTCGAGTTGTGGCGGGAACCTGGGGTATATTCTCGAGTTACGACGGGGATGGCCCTTCCACCCACGTGTTTGTTCAGCGACGTCCGGACTCCTGCCTAGTTGCGAGGGATAACTCGGGATTCTCCTCGAGGCTTGGCAGGGCAATTGGAACGCCTCTCCAGCTGAGGCGGGAGACCAAGGGACCCTTTCCACGTGCCACAGGAATCCTGGGACTCCTATCAAGTTTCACGAGGAGTCAGGCATCGTCTCCTTTGGAGGCACTGATCTCCGCGTACCTCTGGAGTTTCAAAGCATGTGAGGCCTCCGGTCGCGATGAGGTGGGGAACTAGGTCTTTCTCTGTGGTCTCCACAGGGGATTCAGACATCCTTTCGTCTTGGGAGATGCAAGACGAGCCTGCATTCAAGTCACTGCAGTTATATCCGGCCTTATTTCGAGTCAGGGCATCGCGGTGTCCATTCCACTTGAGGCCGCAAACTCAGGGTCCCTCTCACATACCTTGAGCTGAGAGAAGCCTCCTCTTGAGGTGCTTGTGGTAAGGTGGTATTCCTCTGGAGTCGAAGCCAGGGACTAACCTCTCATCTCGAGTTGATTTTTGGTCCACGGAGCTCTTTCGTGTGGCTACAGTGACCTCAGGATCCCTCTAGCCTTGAAACAGTGTTCTTGGGGTTTCTCTGGAGTGTCATCAAGGAAATCAAGGCTCCTTTCATGTGTGATGTGCAACACGGAATTGCTCTGCACGCAGTGCAGGGTATCGGGCCTCATTTTACGGCGAGGGGAAAGTCTCATGGTTTTTCTCGAGTTGCGATGGGAACCTGGGGTATATTCTCGAGTTACGACGGGGATGGCCCTTCCACCCACGTGTTTGTTCAGCGACGTCAGGACTCCTGCCTAGTTGCGAGGGACAACTCGGGATTCTCCTCGAGGCTTGGCAGGGCAATTGGGACGCCTCTCCAGCTGAGGCGGGAGACCAAGGGTCCCTTTCCACGTGCCACAGTAATCCGGAGACTCCTATCAAGTTTCACGAGGAGTCAGGCATCGTCTCCTTTAGAGGCACTGATCTCCGCGTACCTCTGGAGTTTTGAAAGTATTTGAGGCCTCCGGTCGCGATGAGGTGGGGAACTAGGTATTTCTCTGTGGTCTCCACAGGGGATTCAGACATCCTTTCATCTTGGGAGATGCAACACGAGCCTGCATTCAAGTCACTGCAGGGATATCCGGCCTTATTTCGAGTCAGGGCATCGCGGTGTCCATTCCACTTGAGGCCGCAAATTCAGGGTCCCTCTCACATACCTAGAGCTGAGAGAAGCCTCCTCTTGAGGTGCTTGTGGTAAGGTGGTATTCCTCTGAAGTTGAAGCCAGGGACTAACCTCTCATCTCGAGTTGATTTTTGGTCCACGGAGCTCTTTCATATTGCTACAGTGACCTCAGGATCCCTCTAGCCTTGAAACAGTGTTCTTGGGGTTTCTCTGGAGTGCCATCAAGGAAATCAAGGCTCCTTTCATGTGTGATGTGCAACACGGAACTGCTATGCAGGCAGTGCAGGGGAATCGGGCCTCATCTCGCGGCGAGGGGGAAGTCTCATGGTTTTTCTCGAGTTGCGGCGGGAACCTGGGGTATATTCTCAAGTTACGACGTGGATGGCCCTTCCACACACGTGTTTGTTCAGCTACGGCAGGACTCCTGCATAGTTGCGTGGGACAACTCGGGATTCTCCTCGAGGCTTGGCAGGGCAATTGGGACGCCTCTCCAGCTGAAGCGGGAGACTAAGGGTCCCTTTCCACGTGCCACAGGAATCCTGGGACTCCTATCAAGTTTCACGAGGAGTCAGGCATCGTCTCTTTGGAGGCACTGATCTCCGCGTACCTCTGGAGTTTTCAAAGGATGTGAGGCGTCCGGTCGCGATGAGGTGGGGAACTACCTCTTTCTCTGCAGTCTCCACAGGGGATTCAGACATCCTTTCATCTTGGGAGATGCAAGACGAGCCTGCATTCAAGTCACTGCAGGGATATCCAGCCTTATTTCGAGTCAGGGCATCGCGGTGCGCATTCCACTGGAGACCGCAAACTTATGGTCCCTCTCACATACCTAGAGCTGAGAGAAGCCTTCTCTTGAGGTACTTGTGGTAAGGTGGTATTCCTCTGGATTCGAAGCCAGGGACTAACCTCTCATCTCGAGTTGATTTTTAGTCCACGGAGCTCTTTCGTGTTGCTACAGTGACCTCAGGATCCCTCTAGTCTTGAAAGAGTGTTCTTGGGGTTTCTCTGGAGTGCCATCAAGGAAATCAAGGCTCCTTTCATGTGTGATGTGCAACATGGAATTGCTCTGCATGCAGTGCAGGGGAATCGGGCCTCATCTCACGGCGAGGGGAAGTCTCATGGTTTTTCTCGAGTTGCGGCGGGAACCTGGGCTATATTATCGAGTTACGACGAGGATGGCCCTTCCACCCACGTGTTTGTTCAGCGCCGTCAGGATTCCTGCCTAGTTGCGAGGGACAACTCGGGATTCTCCTCGAGGCTTGGCAGGGCAATTGGGACACCTCTCCAGCTGAGGCGGGAGACCAAGGGTCCCTTTCCACGTGCCACAGGAATCCTGGGACTCCTATCAAGTTTCACGAGGAGTCAGGCATCGTCTCCTTTGGAGGCACTGATCTCCGCGTACCTCTGGAGTTTTCAAAGGATGTGAGGCCTCCGCTCGCCATGAGGTGGGGAACTAGGTCTTTCTCTGTGGTCTCCACAGGGGATTCAGACATCCTTTCATCTTGGGAGATGCAAGACGAGCCTGCATTCAAGTCACTGCAGGGATATCCAGCCTTATTTCGAGTCAGGGCATCGCGGTGTCCATTTCACTTGAGGCCGCAAACTCAGGGTCGCTCTCACATACCTAGAGCTGAGAGAAGCCTCCTCTTGAGGTGCTTGTGGTAAGGTGGTATTCCTCTGGAGTCGAAGCCAGGGACTAACCTCTCATCTCGAGTTGATTTTTGGTCCACGGAGCTCTTTCATATTGCTACAGTGACCTCAGGATCCCTCTAGCCTTGAAACAGTGTTCTTGGGGTTTCTCTGGAGTGCCATCAAGGAAATCAAGGCTCCTTTCATGTGTGATGTGCAACACGGAACTGCTATGCAGGCAGTGCAGGGGAATCGGGCCTCATCTCGCGGCGAGGGGGAAGTCTCATGGTTTTTCTCGAGTTGCGGCGGGAACCTGGGGTATATTCTCAAGTTACGACGTGGATGGCCCTTCCACACACGTGTTTGTTCAGCTACGGCAGGATTCCTGCATAGTTGCGTGGGACAACTCGGGATTCTCCTCGAGGCTTGGCAGGGCAATTGGGACGCCTCTCCAGCTGAAGCGGGAGACTAAGGGTCCCTTTCCACGTGCCACAGGAATCCTGGGACTCCTATCAAGTTTCACGAGGAGTCAGGCATCGTCTCTTTGGAGGCACTGATCTCCGCGTACCTCTGGAGTTTTCAAAGGATGTGAGGCGTCCGGTCGCGATGAGGTGGGGAACTAGGTCTTTCTCTGTGGTCTCCACAGGGGATTCAGACATCCTTTCATCTTGGGAGATGCAAGACGAGCCTGCATTCAAGTCACTGCAGGGCTATCCAGCCTTATTTCGAGTCAGGGCATCGCGGTGTCCATTTCACTTGAGGCCGCAAACTCAGGGTCGCTCTCACATACCTAGAGCTGAGAGAAGCCTCCTCTTGAGGTGCTTGTGGTAAGGTGGTATTCCTCTGGAGTCGAAGCCAGGCACTAACCGCTCATCTCGAGTTGATTCTTGGTCCACGGAGCTCTTTCGTGTTGCAACAGTGACCTCAGGATCCCTCTAGCCTTGAAACAGTGTTCTTTGGGTTTCTCTGGAGTGCCATTAAGGAAATCAAGGCTCCTTTCATCTGTGATGTGCAACACGGAATTGCTCTGCACGCAGTGCAGGGGAATCGGTCCTCATTTTGTGGCGAGGGTTAAGTCTCATGGTTTTTCTCGAGTTGCAGCGGGAACCTGGGGTATATTCTCGAGTTACGACGGGGATGGCCCTTCCACCCACGTGTTTGTTCAGCGACGTCAGGACTCCTGCCTAGTTGCGAGGGACAACTCGGGATTCTTCTCGAGGCTTGGCAGGGCAATTGGGACGCCTCTCCAGCTGAGGCGGGAGACCAAGGGTCCCTTTCCACGTGCCACAGAAATCCTGGGTCTCTTCTCAAATATCTCGAGGAGTCAGGCATCGTCTCCTTTGGAGGCACTGATCTCTGCGTCCCTGGGGAGTTTTCAAAGGATGTGAGGCCTCCGGTCGCGGTGAGGTGGAGAAATCGGTCTTTCTCTGTGGTCTCCACAGGGGATTCAGACATCCTTTCGTCATGGGAGATGCAAGACGAGCCTGCATTCAAGTCACTGCAGGGATATCCGGCCTTATTTCGAGTCAGGGCATCGCGGTGTCCATTCCACTTGAGGCCGCAAACTCAGGGTCCCTCTCACATACCTAGAGCTGAGAGAAGCCTCCTCTTGAGGTGCTTGTGGTAAGGTGGTATTCCTCTGGAGTCGAAGCCAGGGACTAACCTCTCATCTTGACTTGATTTTTGGCCCACGGATCTCTTTCTTGTTGCTACAGTGACCTCAGGATCCCTTTAGCCTTGAAACAGTGTTCTTGGGGTTTCTCTGGAGTGCCATCAAGGAAATCAAGGCTCCTTTCATGTATGATGTGCAACACGGAATTGCTCTGCACGCAGTGCAGGGGAAGCGGGCCTCATCTCGCGGCGAGGGGGAAGTCTCATGGTTTTTCTCGAGTTGCGGCGGGAACCTGGGGTATATTCTCGAGTTACAACGGGGATGGCCCTTCCACCCACGTGTTTGTTCAGCCACGTCAGGACTCTTGCCTAGTTACGAGGGACAACTCGGGATTCTCCTCGAGGCTTGGCATTGCAATTGGGACGCCTCTCCAGCTGAGGCGGGAGACCAAGTGTCCCTTTCCACCTGGCACAGGAATCCTGGGACTCCTATCAAGTTTCACGAGGAGTCAGGCATCGTCTCCTTTGGAGGCACTGATCTCCACGTACCTCTGGAGTTTTCAAAGGATGTGAGTCCTCCGGTCGCGATGAAGCGCGGAACTACCTCTTTCTCTGCAGTCTCCACAGGGGATTCAGACATCCTTTCATCTTGGGAGATGCAAGACGAGCCTGCATTCAAGTCACTGCAGGGATATCCAGCCTTATTTCGAGTCAGGGCATCGCGGTGCGCATTCCACTGGAGACCGCAAACTCAGGGTCCCTCTCACATACCTAGAGCTGAGAGAAGCCTTCTCTTGAGGTACTTGTGGTAAGGTGGTATTCCTCTGGATTCGAAGCCAGGGACTAACCTCTCATCTCGAGTTGATTTTTAGTCCACGGAGCTCTTTCGTGTTGCTCCAGTGACCTTAGGATCCCTCTAGTCTTGAAAGAGTGTTCTTGGGGTTTCTCTGGAGTGCCATCAAGGAAATCAAGGCTCCTTTCATGTGTGATGTGCAACATGGAATTGCACTGCATGCAGTGCATGAGAATCGGGCCTCATCTCACGGCGAGGGGGAAGTCTCATGGTTTTCCTCGAGTTGTGGTGGGAACCTGGGGTATATTCTCGAGTTACGACGGGGATGGCCCTTCCACACACGTGTTTCTTCAGCGACGTCAGGACTCCTGCCTAGTTGCGAGGGACAACTCGGGATTCTCCTCGAGGCTTGGCAGGGCCATTGGGACGCCTCTCCAGCTGAGGGGGGAGACCTAGTGTCCCTTTCCACGTGCCACAGGAATCCTGGGACTCCTATCAAGTTTCACGAGGAGTCAGGCATCGTCTCCTTTGGAGGCACTGATCTCCGCGTACCTCTGGAGTTTTCAAAGGATGTGAGGCCTCAGGTCGCGATGAGGTGGGGAACTAGGTCTTTCTCTGTGGTATCCACAGGGGATTCAGACATCCTTTCTTCTTGGGAGATGCAAGACGAGCCTGCATTCAAGTCACTGCAGGGATATCCGGCCTTATTTCGAGTCAGGGCATCGCGGTGTCCATTCCACTTGAGGCCGCAAACTCAGGGTCCCTCTCACATAGCTAGAGCTGAGAGAAGCCTCCTCTTGAGGTGCTTGTGGTAAGGTGGTATTCCTCTGGAGTCGAAGCCAGGGACTAACCTCTCATCTCGAGTTGATTCTTGGTCCACGGAGTTCTTTCGTGTTGCTACAGTGACCTCAGGATCCCTCTAGCCTTGAAACAGTGTTCTTGGGGGTTCTCTGGAGTGCCATCAAGGAAATCAAGGCTCCTTTCATCTGTGATGTGCAACACGGAATAGCACTGCACGCAGGGCAGGGGAATCGGGTCTCATTTTGCGGCGAGGGGGAAGTCTCATGGTTTTTCTCGAGTTGCGGCGGGAACCTGGGGTATATTCTCGAGTTACGACGGGGATGGCCCTTCCACACACGTGTGTGTTCAGCGACGTCAGGACTCCTGCCTAGTTGCGCGGGACAACTCGGGATTCTCCTCGAGGCCTGGCAGGGCAATTGGGATGCCTATCCAGCTGAGGCGGGAGACCAAGAGTCCCTTTCCACGTGCCACAGGAATCCTGGGACTCCTATCAAGTTTCACGAGGAGTCAGGCATCGTCTCCTTTGGAGGCACTGATCTCCACGTACCTCTGGAGTTTTCAAAGGATGTGAGTCCTCCGGTCGCGATGAAGTGCGGAACTACCTCTTTCTCTGCAGTCTCCACAGGGGATTCAGACATCCTTTCATCTTGGGAGATGCAAGACGAGCCTGCATTCAAGTCACTGCAGGGATATCCAGCCTTATTTCGAGTCAGGGCATCGCGGTGCGCATTCCACTGGAGACCGCAAACTTATGGTCCCTCTCACATACCTAGAGCTGAGAGAAGCCTTCTCTTGAGGTACTTGTGGTAAGGTGGTATTCCTCTGGATTCGAAGCCAGGGACTAACCTCTCATCTCGAGTTGATTTTTAGTCCACGGAGCTCTTTCGTGTTGCTACAGTGACCTCAGGATCCCTCTAGCCTTGAAAGAGTGTTCTTGGGGTTTCTCTGGAGTGCCATCAAGGAAATCAAGGCTCCTTTCATGTGTGATGTGCAACATGGAATTGCTCTGCATGCAGTGCAGGGGAATCGGGCCTCATCTCACGGCGAGGGGATGTCTCATGGTTTTTCTCGAGTTGCGGCGGGAACCTGGGCTATATTATCGAGTTACGACGAGGATGGCCCTTCCACCCACGTGTTTGTTCAGCGCCGTCAGGATTCCTGCCTAGTTGCGAGGGACAACTCGGGATTCTCCTCGAGGCTTGGCAGGGCAATTGGGACACCTCTCCAGCTGAGGCGTGAGACCAAGTGTCCCTTTCCACGTGCCACAGGAATCCTGGGACTCCTATCAAGTTTCACGAGGAGTCAGGCATCGTCTCCTTTGGAGGCACTGATCTCCGCGTACCTCTGGAGTTTTCAAAGGATGTGAGGCCTCCGCTCGCCATGAGGTGGGGAACTAGGTCTTTCTCTGTGGTCTCCACAGGGGATTCAGACATCCTTTCATCTTGGGAGATGCAAGACGAGCCTGCATTCAAGTCACTGCAGGGATATCCAGCCTTATTTCGAGTCAGGGCATCGCGGTGTCCATTTCACTTGAGGCCGCAAACTCAGGGTCGCTCTCACATAGCTAGAGCTGAGAGAAGCCTCCTCTTGAGGTGCTTGTGGTAAGGTGGTATTCCTCTGGAGTCGAAGCCAGGGACTAACCGCTCATCTCGAGTTGATTCTTGGTCCACGGAGCTCTTTCGTGTTGCTACAGTGACCTCAGGATCCCTCTAGCTTTGAAACAGTGTTCTTTGGGTTTCTCTGGAGTGCCATCAAGGAAATCAAGGCTCCTGTCATGTGTGATGTGCAACACGGAATTGCTCTGCACGCAGTGCAGGGGAATCGGGCCTCATTTTGTGGCGAGGGTTAAGTCTCATGGTTTTTCTCGAGTTGCAGCGGGAACCTGGGGTATATTCTCGAGTTACGACGGGGATGGCCCTTCCACCCACGTGTTTGTTCAGCGACGTCAGGACTCCTGCCTAGTTGCGAGGGACAACTCGGGATTCTTCTCGAGGCTTGGCAGGGCAATTGGGATGCCTCTCCAGGTGAGGCGGGAGACCAAGGGTCCCTTTCCACGTGCCACAGAAATCCTGGGTCTCTTCTCAAATATCTCGAGGAGTCAGGCATCGTCTCCTTTGGAGGCACTGATCTCCGCGTCCCTGGGGAGTTTTCAAAGGATGTGAGGCCTCCAGTCGCGGTGAGGTGGAGAACTCGGTCTTTCTCTGTGGTCTCCACAGGGGATTCAGACATCCTTTCGTCTTGGGAGATGCAAGACGAGCCTGCATTCAAGTCACTGCAGGGATATCCGGCCTTATTTCGAGTCAGGGAATCGCGGTGCGCATTCCACTGGAGACCGCAAACTCAGGGTCCCTCTCACATACCTAGAGCTGAGAGAAGCCTCCTCTTGAGGTGCTTGTGGTAAGGTGGTATTCCTCTGGAGTCGAAGCCAGGGACTCACCTCTCATCTCGAGTTGATTTTTCATCCACGGAGCTCTTTCGTGTTGCTACAGTGACCTCAGGAACCCTCTAGCCTTGAAACAGTGTTCTTGGGGTTTCTCTGAAGTGCAATCAAGGAAATCAAGGCTCCTTTCATGTGTGATGTGCAACACGGAACTGCTATGCAGGCAGTGCAGGGGAATCGGGCCTCATCTCGTGGCGAGGGGGAAGTCTCATGGTTTTTCTCGAGTTGCGGCGGGAACCTGGGGTATATTTTCGAGTTACGACGGGGATGGCCCTTCCACACACGTGTTTGTTCAGCGACGGCAAGACTCCTGCCTAGTTGCGTGGGACAAGTCGGGATTCTCCTCGAGGCTTGGCAGGGCAATTGGGACGCCTCTCCAGCTGAGGCGGGAGACGAAGGGTCCCTTTCCACATGCCACAGGAATCCTGGGACTCCTATCAAGTTTCACGAGGAGTCAGGCATCGTCTCCTTTGGAGGCACTGATGTTCGCGTACCTCTGGAGTTTTCAAAGGATGTGAGGCCTCCGGTCGCGATGAGGTGGGGAACTAGGTCTTTCTCTGTGGTCTCCACAGGGGATTCAGACATCCTTTCATCTTTGGAGATGCAAGACGAGCCTGCATTCAAGTCACTGCAGGGATATCCGGCCTTATTTCGAGTCAGGGCATCGCGGTGTCCATTCCACTTGAGGCCGCAAACTCAGGGTCCCTCTCACATACCTAGAGCTGAGAGAAGCCTCCTCTTGAGGTGCTTGTGGTAAGGTGGTATTCCTCTGGAGTCGAAGCCAGGGACTAACGTCTCATCTCGAGTTGATTTTTAGTCCAAGGAGCTCTTTCGTGTTGCTACAGTGACCTCAGCATCCCTCAAGCCTTGAAACAGTGTTCTTGGGGTTTCTCTGGAGTGCCATCAAGGAAATCAAGGCTCCTTTCATGTGTGATGTGCAACACGGAATTGCTCTGCAGGCAGTGAAGGGTATCGGGCTTCATTTTGCGGCGAGGGGCAAGTCTCATGGTTTTTCTCGAGTTGCGATGGGAACCTGGGGTTTATTCTCGAGTTACGACGGGGATGGCCCTTCCACACACGTGTTTGTTCAGCGACGTCAGAACTCCTGCCTAGTTGCGAGGGACAACTCGGGATTCTCCTCAAGGCTTGGCAGGGCAATTGAGACGCCTCTCCAGCTGAGGCGGGAGACCAAGGGTCCCTTTCCACGTGCCACAGGAATCCTGGGACTCCTATCAATATTCACGAGGAGTCAGGCATCGTGTCCTTTTGAGGCACTGATCTCCGCGTACCTCTGGAGTTTTCAAAGGATGTGAGGCCTCCGGTCGCGATGAGGTGGGGAACTAGGTCTTTTTCTGTGGTCTCCACAGGGGATTCAGACATCCTTTCATCTTGGGAGATGCAAAACGAGCCTGTATTCAAGTCACTGCAGGGATATCCGGCCTTATTTCGAGTCAGGGCTTCGCGGTGTCCATTCCACTTGAGGCCGAAAACTCAGGGTCCCTCTCACATACCTAGAGCTGAGAGAAGCCTCCTCTTGAGGTGCTTGTGATAAGGTGGTATTCCTCAGGAGTCGAAGCCAGGGACTAACCTCTCATCTTGAGTTGAATCTTGGTCCACGGAGCTCTTTCGGCTTGCTACAGTGACCTCAGGATCCCTCTAGCCTGGAAACAGTGTTCTTGGGGTTTCTCTGGAGTGCCATCAAGGAAATCAAGGCTGCTTTCATGTGTGATGTGCAACACAGAATTGCTCTGCACGCAGTGCAGGGGAATCGGGCCTCATCTCGCGGCGAGGGGGAAGTCTCATGGTTTTTCTCGAGTTGCGGCGGGAACCTGGGCTATATTATCGAGTTACGATGGTGATGGCCCTTCCACCCACGTGTTTGTTCAGCCACGGCAGGACTCCTGCCTAGTTGCGAGGGACAAATCGGGATTCTCCTCGAGGCTTGGCAGGGCAATTGGGACGCCTCTCCAGCTGAGACGGGAGACCAAGGGTCCCGTTCCACGTGCCACAGGAATCCTGGGACTCCTATCAAGTTTCACGAGGAGTCAGGCATCGTCTCCTTTGGAGGCACTGATCTCCGCGTACCTCTGGAGTTTTCAAAGGATGTGAGGCCTCCGGTCGCGATGAGGTTGGGAACTAGGTCTTTCTCTGTGGTCTCCACAGGGTGTTCAGACATACTTTCATCTTTGGAGATGCAAGACGAGCCTGCATTCAAGTCACTGCAGGGATATCCGGCCTTACTTCGAGTCAGGGCATCGCGGTGTCCATTTCACTTGAGGCCGCAAACTCAGGGTCCCTCTCACATACCTAGAGCTGAGAGAAGCCTCCTCTTGAGGTGCTTGTGGTAAGGTGGAATTCCTCTGGAGTCGAAGCCAGGGACTAACCTCTCATCTCGAGTTGATTTTTTGTGCACGGAGATCTTTCGTGTTGCTACAGTGACCTCAGGTTCCCTCTAGCCTTGAAACAGGGTTCTTGGGGTTTCTCTGGAGTGCCATCAAGGAAATCAAGGCTCCTTTCATGTGTGATGTGCAACACGGAATTGCTCTGCACGCAGTGCAGGGTAATCGGGCCTCATCTCGCGGCGAGGGGGATGTCTCATGGTTTCTCTCGAGTTGTGGCGGGAAACTGGGGTATATTCTCGAGTTACGACGGGGATGGCCCTTCCACCCACGTGTTTCTTCAGCCATGTCAGGACTTCTGCCTAGTTGCGAGGGACAACTCGGGATTTTCCTCGAGGCTTGGCAGGGCAATTAGGACGCCTCTCCAGCTGAGGCGGTAGACCAAGTGTCCCTTTCCACGTGCCACAGGAATCCTGGGACTCCTATCAAGTTTCACGAGGAGTCAGGCATCGTCTCCTTTGGAGGAACTGATCTCCGCGTACCTATGGAATTTTCAAAGGATCTGAGGCCTCCGGTCGCGATGAGGTGGGTAACTATGTCTTTTTCCTTAGTCTCCACAGGGGATTCAGACATCCTTTAGTCTTGGGAAATGCAAGACCAGCCTGCATTCAAGTCACTGCAGGGATATCCGGCCTTATTTCGCGTCAGGGCATCGCGGTGTCCATTTCACTTGAGGCCACAAACTCAGGGTCACTCTCACATACCTAGAGCTGAGAGAAGCCTCCTCTTGAGGTGCTTGTGGTAAGGTGGTATTCCTCTGGAGCCAAAGCCAGGGACTAACCTCTCATCTCGAGTTGATTCTTGTTCCACGGGGCACTTTCATTTTGCTTCAGTGACCTCAGGATCCCTCTAGCCTTGAAACAGTGTTCTTGGGGTTTCTCTAGAGTGTCATCAAGGAAATCAAGGCTCCTTTCATGTGTGATGTGCAACACGGAATTGCTCTGCACACAGTGCAGGGGAATCGGGACTCATCTCGCGGCGAGGGGGAAGTCTCATGGTTTTTCTCGAGTTGCGGACGGAACCTGGGGTATATTTTCGAGTTACGACGGGGATGGCCCTTCCACACACGTGTTTGTTCAGCTACGTCAAGACTCCTGCCTAGTTGCCAGGAACAACTTGGGATTCTCCTCGAGGCTTGGCAGGGCAATTGGGACGCCTCTCCAGCTGAGGCGGGAGACCAAGGGTCCCTTTCCACGTGCCACAGGAATCCTGGGACTCCTATCTAGTTTCACGAGGAGTCAGGCATCGTCTCCTTTGGAGGCACTGATCTCCGCGTATCTCTGGAGTTTTCAAAGGATGTGAGGCCTCCGGTCGCGATGAGGTGGGGAACTAGGTCTTTCTCTGTGGTCTCCACAGGGGATTCAGACATCCTTTCATCTTGGGAGATGCAAGACGAGCCTTCATTCAAGTCACTGAAGGGATATCCGGCCTTATTTCGAGTCAGGGCATCGCGGTGTCCATTCCACTTGAGGCCGCAAACTCAGGGTCCCTCTCACATACATAGAGGTAAGAGAAGCCTCCTCTTGAGGTGCTTGTGGTAAGGTGGTATTCCTCTGGAGTCGAAGCCAGGGACTAACCTCTCATCTCGAGTTGATTTTTGTCCACGGAGCTCTTTCGTGCGGCTACAGTGACCTCAGGATCCCTCTATCCTTGAAACAGTGTTCTTGGGGTTTCTCTGGAGTGCCATCAAGGAAATCAAGGCTCCTTTCATGTGTGATGTGCAGCACGGAATTGCTCTGCACGCAGTGCAGGGGAATCGGGCCTCATCTCGCGGCGAGGGGGAAGTCTCATAGTTTTTCTCGAGTTGCGGCGGGATCCAGGGGTATATTCTCGAGTTACGACTGGGATGGCCCTTCCACACACGTGTTTGTTCAGCGACGTCAGGACTCCTGCCTAGTTGTTAGGGACAACTCGGGATTGTCCTCGAGGCTTGGCAGGGCAATTGGGACGCCTCTCCAGCTGAGGCGGGAGACCAAGGGTCCCTTTCCACGTGCCACAGGAATCCTGGGACTCCTATCAAGTTTCACGAGGAGTCAGGCATCGTCTCCTTTGGAGGCACTGATCTCCGCGTACCTCTGGAGTTTTCAAACGATGTGAGGCCTCCGGTCGCGATGAGGTGGGGAACTAGGTCTTTCTCTGTGGTCTTCACAGGGGATTCAGACATCCTTTCGTCTTGGGAGATGCAAGACGAGCCTGCATTCAAGTCACTGCAGATATATTCGGCCTTATTTCGAGCCAGGGCATCGCGGTGTCCACTCCACTTGAGGCCGCAAACTCAGGGACCCTCTCACATACCTAATGCTGAGAGAAGCCTCCTCTTGAGGTGCTTGTGGTAAGGTGGTATTCCTCTGGAGTTGAAGCCAGGGACTAACCTCTCATCTCCAGTTGATTTGTGGTCCACGGAGCTCTTTCGTGTTGCTACAGTGACCTCAGGATCTCTCTAGCCTTGAAACAGTGTTCTTGGGGTTTCTCTGGAGTGCCATCAAGGAAATCAAGGCTCCTTTCATGTGTGATGTGCAACACGGAATTGCTCTGCACGCAGTGCAGGGGAATCGGGCCTCATCTCACGGCGAGGGGGAAGTCTCATGGTTTTTCTCGAGTTGCGGCGGAAGCCTGGGGTATATTGTCGAGTTACGACGGGGATGGCCCTTCCTCCCACGTGTTTGTTCAGCGACGGCAGGACTCCTGCCTAGTTGCGAGGGAAAACTCGGGATTCTCCTCGAGGCTTGGCAGGGCAATTGGAACGCCTCTCCAGCTGAGGCGGGAGACCAAGGGTCCCTTTCCACGTGCCACAGGAATCCTGGGACTCCTATCAAGTTTCACGAGGAGTCAGGCATCGTCTCCCTTGGAGGCACTGATCTCCGCGTACGTCTGGAGTTTTCAAAGGATGTGAGGCCTCCGGTCACGATGAGGTGGGGAACTAGGTCTTTCTCTGTGGTCTCCACAGGGGATTCAGACATCCTTTCGTCTTGGGAGATGCAAGACTAGCCTGCATTCAAGGCACTGCAGGGATATCCGGCGTTATTTCGCGTCAGGGCATCGCAGTGTCCATTCCACTTGAGGCCGCAAACTCAGGGTCCCTCTCACATACCTAGAGCTGAGAGAAGCCTCCTCTTGAGGTGCTTGTGGTAAGGTGGTATTCCTCTGGAGTCGAAGCCAGGGACTAACCTCTCATTTCGAGTTGATTCTGGGTCCACGGAGCTCTTTCGTGTTGCTACAGTGACCTCAGGGTCCCTCTAGCCTTGAAACAGTGTTCTTGGGGTTTCTCTGGAGTACCATGAAGGAAATCAAGGCTTCTTTCATGTGTGATGTGCAGCACGGAATTGCTCTGCACGCACTGCAGGGGAATCTGGCCTCATTTTGCTTCGAGGGGGACGTCTCATGGTTATTCTCGAGTTGCGGCGGGAACCTGGGGTATATTCTCGAGTTACGACGGGGATGGCCCTTCCACCCACGTGTTTGTTCAGCCACGTCAGGACTCCTGCCTAGTTGCGAGGGACAACTCGTGATTCTCCTCGAGGCTTGGCAGGGCAATTGGGACGCCTCTCCAGCTGAGGCGGGAGACCAAGGGTCCCTTTCGACGTGCGACAGGAATCCTGGGACTCCTATCAAGTTTCACGAGAAGTCAGGTATCGTCTTCTTTGGAGGCGCGGATCTCTGCGTAGCTCTGGAGTTTTCCAAGGATGTGAGGCCTCCGGTCACGATGAGGTGGGCAACTAGGGCTTTCTCAGTGGTCTTCACAGGGGATTCAGACATCCTTTCATCTTGTGAGGTGCAAGACGAGCCTGCATTCAAGTCACTGCCGGGATATCCGGCCTTATTTCGCATCAGGGCATCGCGGTGTCCATTCCACTTGAGGCTGCAAACACAGCGTCCCTCTCACATACCTAGAGCTGAGAGAAGCCTCCTCTTGAGGTGCTTGTGGTAAGGTGGTATTCCTCTGGAGTCGAAGCCAGGGACTAACCTCTCATCTCGAGTTGATTTTTGGTCCACGGAGCTCTTTTGTGTGGCTACAGTGACCTCAGGATCCCTCTAGCCTTGAAACAGTGTTCTTGGGGTTTCTCTGGAGTGACATCAAGGAAATCAAGGCTCCTTTGATGTGTGATGTGCAAGACGGAATTGCTCTGCATGCAGTGCAGGGGAATCGGGCCTCGTCTCGCGGGGAGGGGGAAGTCTCATGGTTTTTCTCGAGTTGCGGCGGGAACCTGGGGTATATTCTCGAGTTACGACAGGGATGGCCCTTTCACACACCTGTTTATTCAGCGACGTCAGGACTCCTGCCTAGTTACAAGGGACAACTCGAGATTTTCCTCGAGGGTGGGCAGGGCAACTGGGATGCCTCTCCAGCTGAGGCGGGAGACCAAGGGTCCCTTTCCACGTGCCACAGGAATCCTGGGACTCCTATCAAGTTTCACGAGGAGTCAGGCATCGTCTCCTTTGGAGGCACTGATCTCCGCATACCTCTGGAGTTTTCAAAGTATGTGAGGCCTCCGGTAGCGATGAGGTGGGGAACTAGGTCTTTATCTGTGGTCTCCACAGGGGATTCAGACATCTTTTTGTCTTGGGAGATGCAAGACGAGCCTACATTCAAGTCACTGCAGGGATATCCGGCCTTATTTCGAGTCAGGGCATCGCGGTGTCCATTCCACTTGAGTCCGCAAACTCAGGGTCCCTCTCACATACCTAGAGCTGAGAGAAGCCTCCTCTTGAGGTGCTTGTGGTAAGGTGGTATTCCTCTGGAGTCGAAGCCAGGGACCAGCCTCTCATATCGAGTTGATTTTTGGTCCACGGAGCTCTTTCGTGTTGCTACAGTGACCTCAGGATCCCTCTAGCCTTGAAACAGTGTTCTTGGGCTTTGTCTGGAGTGCCATCAAGGAAATCAAGGTTCCTTTCATGTGTGATGTCCAACATGGAATTGCTCTGGACGCAGTGCATTGGAATCGGGTCTGATCTCGCGGCGAGGGGGAAGTCTCATGGTTTTTCTCGAGTTGCGGCGGGAACCAGGGGTATATTCTCGAGTTACCAAGGGGATGGCCCTTCCACACCCGTGTTTGTTCAGGGACGACCGGACTTCTGCCTAGTTGCGAGGGACAACTCAGGATTCTCCTCGAGGCTTGGCAGGGCAAATGGGACGCCTCTCCAGCTGAGGCGGGAGACCAAGGGTCCCTTTCCACGTGCCACAGGAATCCTGGGACTCCTATGAAGTTTCACGAGGAGTCAGGCATCGTCTCCTTTGGAGGCACTGATATCCGCGTACCTCTAGAGTTCTCAAAGGATGTAAGGCCTCCGGTCGCGATGAGGTGGGGAACTGGGTCTTTCTCTGTGGTCTCCACAGGGGATTCAGACATCCTTTCGTCTTGGGAGATGCAAGACGAGCCTGCATTCAAGTCACTGCAGGGATATCCGGCCTTATTTCGCGTCAGGGCATCGCGGTGTCCATTCCACTTGAGGCCACAAACTCAGGGTCCCTCTCACATACATAGAGCTGAGAGAAGCCTCCTCTTGAGGTGCTTGTGGTAAGGTGGTATTCCTCTGGAGTCGAAGCCAGGAACTAACCTCACATCTCGAGTTGATTTTTGGTCCACGGAGCTCTTTCGTGTTACTACAGTGACCTCAGGATACCTCTAGCCTTGAAACAGTCTTCTTGGGCTTTCTCTGGAGTGCCATCAAGGAAATCAATGCTCCTTTCATGTGTGATGTGCAACACGGAATTGCTCTGCACGCAGTGCAGTGGAATCGGCCCTCATCTCACGGCGAGGGGGAAGTCTCATGGTTTTTCTCGAGTTGCGGCGGTAACCTGGGGTATATTCTCGAGTTACGACGGGGATGTGCCTTCCACACACGTGTTTGTTCAGCGACGTCAGGACTCCTGCCTAGTTGCGAGGAACAACTCGGGATTCTCCTCGAGGCTTGGCAGGGCCATTGGGACGCCTCTCCAGCTGAGGCGGGAGACCAAGTGTCCCTTTCCACGTGCCACAGGAATCCTGGCACTCCTATCAAGTTTCATGAGGAGTCAGACATCGTCTCCTTTGGAGGCACTGATCTCTGCGTACCTCTGGAAGTTTCAAAGGATGTGAGGCCTCCGGTCGCGATGAGGTGGGGAACTAGGTCTTTCTCTGTGGTCTCCACAGGGGATTCAGACATGCTTTCGTCTTGGGAGATGCAAGAAAGCCTGCATTCAAGTCACTGCAGGGATATCCGGCCTTATTTCGAGTCAGGGCATCGCGGTGTCCATTCCACTTGAGGCCGCAAACTCAGGGTCCCTCTCACATACCTAGAGCTGAGAGAAGCCTCCTCTTGAGGTGCTTGTGGTAAGGTGGTATTCCTCTGGAGTCGAAGCCAGGGACTAACCTCTCATTTCGAGTTGATTCTGGGTCCACGGAGCTCTTTCGTGTTGCTACAGTGACCTCAGGATCCCTCTAGCCTTGAAACAGTGTTCTTGGGGTTTCTCTGGAGTACCATGAAGGAAATCAAGGCTTCTTTCATGTGTGATGTGCAGCACGGAATTGCTCTGCACGCACTGCAGGGGAATCTGGCCTCATTTTGCTTCGAGGGGGACGTCTCATGGTTATTCTCGAGTTGCGGCGGGAACCTGGGGTATATTCTCGAGTTACGACGGGGATGGCCCTTCCACCCACGTGTTTGTTCAGCCACGTCAGGACTCCTGCCTAGTTGCGAGGGACAACTCGTGATTCTCCTCGAGGCTTGGCAGGGCAATTGGGACGCCTCTCCAGCTGAGGCGGGAGACCAAGGGTCCCTTTCGACGTGCGACAGGAATCCTGGGACTCCTATCAAGTTTCACGAGAAGTCAGGTATCGTCTTCTTTGGAGGCGCGGATCTCTGCGTAGCTCTGGAGTTTTCCAAGGATGTGAGGCCTCCGGTCACGATGACGTGGGCAACTAGGGCTTTCTCAGTGGTCTTCACAGGGGATTCAGACATCCTTTCATCTTGTGAGGTGCAAGACGAGCCTGCATTCAAGTCACTGCAGGGATATCCGGCCTTATTTCACATCAGGGCATCGCGGTGTCCATTCCACTTGAGGCTGCAAACACAGCGTCCCTCTCACATACCTAGAGCTGAGAGAAGCCTCCTCTTGAGGTGCTTGTGGTAAGGTGGTATTCCTCTGGAGTCGAAGCCAGGGACTAACCTCTCATCTCGAGTTGATTTTTGGTCCACGGAGCTCTTTTGTGTGGCTACAGTGACCTCAGGATCCCTCTAGCCTTGAAACAGTGTTCTTGGGGTTTCTCTGGAGTGACATCAAGGAAATCAAGGCTCCTTTGATGTGTGATGTGCAAGACGGAATTGCTCTGCATGCAGTGCAGGGGAATCGGGCCTCGTCTCGCGGGGAGGGGGAAGTCTCATGGTTTTTCTCGAGTTGCGGCGGGAACCTGGGGTATATTCTCGAGTTACGACAGGGATGGCCCTTTCACACACCTGTTTATTCAGCGACGTCAGGACTTCTGCCTAGTTACAAGGGACAACTCGAGATTTTCCTCGAGGGTGGGCAGGGCAACTGGGATGCCTCTCCAGCCGAGGCGGGAGACCAAGGGTCCCTTTCCACGTGCCACAGGAATCCTGGGACTCCTATCAAGTTTCACGAGGAGTCAGGCATCGTCTCCTTTGGAGGCACTGATCTCCGCATACCTCTGGAGTTTTCAAAGTATGTGAGGCCTCCGGTAGCGATGAGGTGGGGAACTAGGTCTTTATCTGTGGTCTCCACAGGGGATTCAGACATCTTTTTGTCTTGGGAGATGCAAGACGAGCCTACATTCAAGTCACTGCAGGGATATCCGGCCTTATTTCGAGTCAGGGCATCGCGGTGTCCATTCCACTTGAGTCCGCAAACTCAGGGTCCCTCTCACATACCTAGAGCTGAGAGAAGCCTCCTCTTGAGGTGCTTGTGGTAAGGTGGTATTCCTCTGGAGTCGAAGCCAGGGACCAGCCTCTCATATCGAGTTGATTTTTGGTCCACGGAGCTCTTTCGTGTTGCTACAGTGACCTCAGGATCCCTCTAGCCTTGAAACAGTGTTCTTGGGCTTTGTCTGGAGTGCCATCAAGGAAATCAAGGTTCCTTTCATGTGTGATGTCCAACATGGAATTGCTCTGGACGCAGTGCATTGGAATCGGGTCTGATCTCGCGGCGAGGGGGAAGTCTCATGGTTTTTCTCGAGTTGCGGCGGGAACCAGGGGTATATTCTCGAGTTACCAAGGGGATGGCCCTTCCACACCCGTGTTTGTTCAGGGACGACCGGACTTCTGCCTAGTTGCGAGGGACAACTCAGGATTCTCCTCGAGGCTTGGCAGGGCAAATGGGACGCCTCTCCAGCTGAGGCGGGAGACCAAGGGTCCCTTTCCACGTGCCACAGGAATCCTGGGACTCCTATGAAGTTTCACGAGGAGTCAGGCATCGTCTCCTTTGGAGGCACTGATATCCGCGTACCTCTAGAGTTCTCAAAGGATGTAAGGCCTCTGGTCGCGATGAGGTGGGGAACTGGGTCTTTCTCTGTGGTCTCCACAGGGGATTCAGACATCCTTTCGTCTTGGGAGATGCAAGACGAGCCTGCATTCAAGTCACTGCAGGGATATCCGGCCTTATTTCGAGTCAGGGCATCGCGGTGTCCATTCCACTTGAGGCCGCAAACTCAGGGTCCCTCTCACATACCTAGAGCTGAGAGAAGCCTCCTCTTGAGGTGCTTGTGGTAAGGTGGTATTCCTCTGGAGTCGAAGCCAGGAACTAACCTCACATCTCGAGTTGATTTTTGGTCCACGGAGCTCTTTCGTGTTACTACAGTCACCTCAGGATACCTCTAGCCTTGAAACAGTCTTCTTGGGCTTTCTCTGGAGTGCCATCAAGGAAATCAATGCTCCTTTCATGTGTGATGTGCAACACGGAATTGCTCTGCCCGCAGTGCAGTGGAATCGGCCCTCATCTCACGGCGAGGGGGAAGTCTCATGGTTTTTCTCGAGTTGCGGCGGGAACCTGGGGTATATTCTCGAGTTACGACGGGGATGTGCCTTCCACACACGTGTTTGTTCAGCGACGTCAGGACTCCTGCCTAGTTGCGAGGAACAACTCGGGATTCTCCTCGAGGCTTGGCAGGGCCATTGGGACGCCTCTCCAGCTGAGGCGGGAGACCAAGTGTCCCTTTCCACGTGCCACAGGAATCCTGGCACTCCTATCAAGTTTCATGAGGAGTCAGACATCGTCTCCTTTGGAGGCACTGATCTCTGCGTACCTCTGGAAGTTTCAAAGGATGTGAGGCCTCCGGTCGCGATGAGGTGGGGAACTAGGTCTTTCTCTGTGGTCTCCACAGGGGATTCAGACATGCTTTCGTCTTGGGAGATGCAAGACAAGCCTGCATTCAAGTCACTGCAGGGATATCCGGCCTTATTTCGAGTCAGGGCATCGCGGTGTCCATTCCACTTGAGGCCGCAAACTCAGGGTCCCTCTCACATACCTAGAGCTGAGAGAAGCCTCCTCTTGAGGTGCTTGTGGTAAGGTGGTATTCCTCTGGAGTCGAAGCCAGGAACTAACCTCTCATTTCGAGTTGATTCTGGGTCCACGGAGCTCTTTCGTGTTGCTACAGTGACCTCAGGATCCCTCTAGCCTTGAAACAGTGTTCTTGGGGTTTCTCTGGAGTACCATGAAGGAAATCAAGGCTTCTTTCATGTGTGATGTGCAGCACGGAATTGCTCTGCACGCACTGCAGGGGAATCTGGCCTCATTTTGCTTCGAGGGGGACGTCTCATGGTTATTCTCGAGTTGCGGCGGGAACCTGGGGTATATTCTCGAGTTACGACGGGGATGGCCCTTCCACCCACGTGTTTGTTCAGCCACGTCAGGACTCCTGCCTAGTTGCGAGGGACAACTCGTGATTCTCCTCGAGGCTTGGCAGGGCAATTGGGACGCCTCTCCAGCTGAGGCGGGAGACCAAGGGTCCCTTTCGACGTGCGACAGGAATCCTGGGACTCCTATCAAGTTTCACGAGAAGTCAGGTATCGTCTTCTTTGGAGGCGCGGATCTCTGCGTAGCTCTGGAGTTTTCCAAGGATGTGAGGCCTCCGGTCACGATGAGGTGGGCAACTAGGGCTTTCTCAGTGGTCTTCACAGGGGATTCAGACATCCTTTCATCTTGTGAGGTGCAAGACGAGCCTGCATTCAAGTCACTGCAGGGATATCCGGCCTTATTTCGCATCAGGGCATCGCGGTGTCCATTCCACTTGAGGCTGCAAACACAGCGTCCCTCTCACATACCTAGAGCTGAGAGAAGCCTCCTCTTGAGGTGCTTGTGGTAAGGTGGTATTCCTCTGGAGTCGAAGCCAGGGACTAACCTCTCATCTCGAGTTGATTTTTGGTCCACGGAGCTCTTTTGTGTGGCTACAGTGACCTCAGGATCCCTCTAGCCTTGAAACAGTGTTCTTGGGGTTTCTCTGGAGTGACATCAAGGAAATCAAGGCTCCTTTGATGTGTGATGTGCAAGACGGAATTGCTCTGCATGCAGTGCAGGGGAATCGGGCCTCGTCTCGTGGGGAGGGGGAAGTCTCATGGTTTTTCTCGAGTTGCGGCGGGAACCTGGGGTATATTCTCGAGTTACGACAGGGATGGCCCTTTCACACACCTGTTTATTCAGCGACGTCAGGACTCCTGCCTAGTTACAAGGGACAACTCGAGATTTTCCTCGAGGGTGGGCAGGGCAACTGGGATGCCTCTCCAGCTGAGGCGGGAGACCAAGGGTCCCTTTCCACGTGCCACAGGAATCCTGGGACTCCTATCAAGTTTCACGAGGAGTCAGGCATCGTCTCCTTTGGAGGCACTGATCTCCGCATACCTCTGGAGTTTTCAAAGTATGTGAGGCCTCCGGTAGCGATGAGGTGGGGAACTAGGTCTTTATCTGTGGTCTCCACAGGGGATTCAGACATCTTTTTGTCTTGGGAGATGCAAGACGAGCCTACGTTCAAGTCACTGCAGGGATATCCGGCCTTAGTTCGAGTCAGGGCATCGCGGTGTCCATTCCACTTGAGTCCGCAAACTCAGGGTCCCTCTCACATACCTAGAGCTGAGAGAAGCCTCCTCTTGAGGTGCTTGTGGTAAGGTGGTATTCCTCTGGAGTCGAAGCCAGGGACCAGCCTCTCATATCGAGTTGATTTTTGGTCCACGGAGCTCTTTCGTGTTGCTACAGTGACCTCAGGATCCCTCTAGCCTTGAAACAGTGTTCTTGGGCTTTGTCTGGAGTGCCATCAAGGAAATCAAGGTTCCTTTCATGTGTGATGTCCAACATGGAATTGCTCTGGACGCAGTGCATTGGAATCGGGTCTGATCTCGCGGCGAGGGGGAAGTCTCATGGTTTTTCTCGAGTTGCGGCGGGAACCAGGGGTATATTCTCGAGTTACCAAGGGGATGGCCCTTCCACACCCGTGTTTGTTCAGGGACGACCGGACTTCTGCCTAGTTGCGAGGGACAACTCAGGATTCTCCTCGAGGCTTGGCAGGGCAAATGGGACGCCTCTCCAGCTGAGGCGGGAGACCAAGGGTCCCTTTCCACGTGCCACAGGAATCCTGGGACTCCTATGAAGTTTCACGAGGAGTCAGGCATCGTCTCCTTTGGAGGCACTGATATCCGCGTACCTCTAGAGTTCTCAAAGGATGTAAGGCCTCCGGTCGCGATGAGGTGGGGAACTGGGTCTTTCTCTGTGGTCTCCACAGGGGATTCAGACATCCTTTCGTCTTGGGAGATGCAAGACGAGCCTGCATTCAAGTCACTGCAGGGATATCCGGCCTTATTTCGAGTCAGGGCATCGCGGTGTCCATTCCACTTGAGGCCGCAAACTCAGGGTCCCTCTCACATACCTAGAGCTGAGAGAAGCCTCCTCTTGAGGTGCTTGTGGTAAGGTGGTATTCCTCTGGAGTCGAAGCCAGGAACTAACCTCACATCTCGAGTTGATTTTTGGTCCACGGAGCTCTTTCGTGTTACTACAGTGACCTCAGGATACCTCTAGCCTTGAAACAGTCTTCTTGGGCTTTCTCTGGAGTGCCATCAAGGAAATCAATGCTCCTTTCATGTGTGATGTGCAACACGGAATTGCTCTGCACGCAGTGCAGTGGAATCGGCCCTCATCTCACGGCGAGGGGGAAGTCTCATGGTTTTTCTCGAGTTGCGGCGGGAACCTGGGGTATATTCTCGAGTTACGACGGGGATGTGCCTTCCACACACGTGTTTGTTCAGCGACGTCAGGACTCCTGCCTAGTTGCGAGGAACAACTCGTGATTCTCCCCGAGGCTTGGCAGGGCCATTGGGACGCCTCTCCAGCTGAGGCGGGAGACCAAGTGTTCCTTTCCACGTGCCACAGGAATCCTGGCACTCCTATCAAGTTTCATGAGGAGTCAGACATCGTCTCCTTTGGAGGCACTGATCTCTGCGTACCTCTGGAAGTTTCAAAGGATGTGAGGCCTCCGGTCGCGATGAGGTGGGGAACTAGGTCTTTCTCTGTGGTCTCCACAGGGGATTCAGACATGCTTTCGTCTTGGGAGATGCAAGACAAGCCTGCATTCAAGTCACTGCAGGGATATCCGGCCTTATTTCGAGTCAGGGCATCGCGGTGTCCATTCCACTTGAGGCCGCAAACTCAGGGTCCCTCTCACATACCTAGAGCTGAGAGAAGCCTCCTCTTGAGGTGCTTGTGGTAAGGTGGTATTCCTCTGGAGTCGAAGCCAGGAACTAACCTCACATCTCGAGTTGATTTTTGGTCCACGAAGCTCTTTCGTGTTACTACAGTAACCTCAGGATACCTCTAGCCTTGAAACCGTGTTCTTCGGCTTTCTCTGGAGTGCCATCAAGGAAATCAATGCTCCTTTCATGTGTGATGTGCAACACGGAATTGCTCTGCACGCAGTGCAGTGGAATCGGGCCTCATCTCACGGCGAGGGGGAAGTCTCATGGTTTTTCTCGAGTTGCGGTGGGAATCTGGGGTATATTCTCGAGTTACGACGGGGATGGCCCTTCCACACACGTCTTTGTTCAGCGACGTCAGGACTCCTGCCTAGTTGCGAGGGACAACTCGGGATTCTCCTCGAGGCTTGGCAGGGCAATTGGGACGCCTCTCCAGCTGAAGCGGGAGACCAAGGGTCCCTTGCCACGTGCCACAGGAATCCTGGGACTCCTATCAAGATTCACGAGGAGTCAGGCATCGTCTCCTTTGGAGGCACTGATCTCCGAGTACCTCTGGAGTTTTCAAAGGATGTGAGGCCTCCGGTCGCGATGAGGTGGGGAACTAGGTCTTTCTCTGTGGTCTCCACAGGGGATTCAGACATCCTTTCGTCTTGGGAGATGCAAGACGAGCCTGCATTCAAGTCACTGCAGGGATATCCGGCCTTATTTCGAGTCAGGGCGTCGCGGTGTCCATTTCAATTGAGGCCACAACTCAGGGTCCCTCTCACATAGCTAGAGCTGAGAGAAGCCTCCTCTTGAGGTGCTTGTGGTAAGGTGGTATTCCTCTGGAGTCGAAGCCAGGGACTAACCTCTCATCTCGAGTTGATTTTTGGCCCACGGAGCTCTTTCGTGTTGCTACAGTGACCTCAGGATCCCTCTAGCCTTGAAACAGTGTTCTTGGGGTTTCTCTGGAGTGCCATTAAGGAAATCAAGGCTCCTTTCATGTGTAATGTGCAACACGGAATTGCTCTGCACGCAGTGCAGGGGAATCGGGCCTCATCTCGCGGCGAGGGGGAAGTCTCATGGTTTTTCTCGAGTTGCGGCGGAAACAAGGGGTATATTCTCGAGTTACGACGGGGATGGCCCTTCCACCCACGTGTTTGTTCAGCGACGTCAGGACTCCTGCCTAGTTACGTGGGACAACTCGGGATTCTCCTCGAGGCCTGGCAGGGCAATTGGGATGCCTATCCAGCTGAGGCGGGAGAGCAAAGGTCCCTTTACACGTGCCACAGGAATCCTGGGACTCCTATCAAGTTTCACGAGGAGTCCGGCATCGTCTCCTATGGAGGCACTGATGTCCGCGTACCTCTGGAGTTTTCAAAGGATGTGAGGCCTCCGGTCGCGATGAGGTGGGGAACTAGGTATTTCTCTGTGGTCTCCACAGGGGATTCAGACATCCTTTCGTCTTGGGAGATGCAAGACGAGCCTGCATTCAAGTCACTGCAGGGATATCCGGCCTTATTTCGAGTCAGGGCATCGCGGTGTCCATTCCACCTGTGGCCGCAAACTCAGGGTCCCTCTCACATAGCTAGAGCTGAGAGAAGCCTCCTCTTGAGGTGATTGTGGTAAGGTAGTATTCCTCTGGAGTCGAAACCAGGGACTAACCTCTCATCTCGAGTTGATTTTTGGTCCACGGAGCTCTTTCGTGTTGCTACAGTGACCTCAGGATCGTTCTAGCCTTGAAACAGTGTTCTTGCGGTTTCTCTGGAGTGCCATCAAGGTAATCAAGGCTCCTTTCATGTGTGATGTGCAACATGGAATTGCTCTGCACGCAGTGTAGGGGAATCGGGCCTCATCTCACAGCGAGGAGGAAGTCTAATGGTTTTTCTCGAGTAGCGGCGGAAACCTGGGGTATATTCTCGAGTTACGACGGGGATGGCCCTTAATCACACGTGTTTGTTCAGCGACGTCAGGACTCCTGCCTAGTTGCGAGGGACAACTCGGGATTCTCCTCGAGGCTTGGCAGGCCAATTGGGACGCCTCTCCAGCTGAGGCGTGAGACCAAGTGTCCCTTTCCACGTGCCACAGGAATCCTGGGAATAATAAGAAGTTTCACGAGGAGTCAGGCATCGTCTCCTTTGGAGGCACTGATCTCCGCGTACCTCTGGAGTTTTCAAAGGATGTGAGGCCTCCGGTCGCGATGAGATGGGGAACTAGGTATTTCTCTGCGGTCTCCACAGGGGATTCAGACATCCTTTCGTCTTGGCAGATGCAAGACGAGCCTGCATTCAAGTCACTGCAGGGATATCCAGCCTTATATCGAGTCAGGGCATCGCGGTGTATATTCCACTTGAGGCCGCAAACTCAGGGTCCCTCTCACATACCTAGAGCTGAGAAAAGCCTCCTCTTGAGGTGCTTGTGGTAAGGTGGTATTCCTCTGGAGTCGAAGCCAGGGACTAACCTCTCATCTCGAGTTGATTTTTGGTCCACGGAGCTCTTTCGTGTGGCTACAGGGACCTCAGGATCCCTCTAGCCTTGAAACAGTGTTCTTGGGGTTTCTCTGGAGTGCCATCAAGGAAATCAAGGCTCCTTTCATGTGTGATGTGCAACACGGAATTGCTCTGCACGCAGTGCAGGGGAATCGGGCCTCATCTCGCGGCGAGGGGGAAGTCTCATGGTTTTTCTCGAGTTGCGGCGGGAACCTGGGGTATATTCTCGAGTTACGACGGGGATGGCCCTTCCACCCACGTGTTTGTTCAGCCTCGTCAGGACTAAAGCCTAGTTGCGAGGGACAACTCGGGATTCTCCTCGAGGGTTGGCAGGGCAATTGGGACGCCTCTCCAGCTGAGGTGGGAGACCAAGGGTCCCTTTCCACGTGCCACAGGAATCCTGGGACTCCTATCAAGTTTCACGAGGAGTCAGGCATCGTCTCCTTTGGAGGCACTGTTCTCCGTGTACCTCTGGAGTTTTCAAAGGATGTCAGGCCTCCGGTCGCGATGAGGTGGGGAAGTAAGTCTTTCTCTGTGGTCTCCAAAGGGGATTCAGACATCCTTTCGTCTTGGGAGATGCAAGACGAGCCTGCATTCAAGTCACGGCAGGGATTTTCGGCCTTATTTTGAGTCATGGCATCGCGGTGTCCATTCCACTTGAGGCCGCAAACCCAGGGTCCCTCTCACATACCTAGAGCTGAGAGAAGCCTCCTCTTGAGGTGCTTGTGGTAAGGTGGTTTTCCTCTGGAGTCGAAGCCAGGGATTAACCACTCATCTCGAGTTGATTCTTGGTCCACGGAGCTCTTTCGTTTTGCTACAGTGAACTCAGGATCCCTCTAGCCTTGAAACATTGTTCTTGGGTTTTCTCTGGAGTGCCATCAACGAAATCAAGGCTCCTTTCATGTGTAATGTGCAACACGGAATTGCTCTGCACGCAGTGCAGGGGAATCGGGCCTCATTTCGCGGCGAGGGGGAAGTCTCATGGTTTTTCTCGAGTTGCGGCGGGAACCTGGGGTATATTCTCGAGTTACGACGGGGATGGCCCTTCCACCCACGTGTTTGTTCAGCGACGTCCGGACTCCTGCCTAGTTGCGAGGGATAACTCGGGATTCTCCTCGAGGCTTGGCAGGGCAATTGGAACGCCTCTCCAGCTGAGAAGGGAGACCTAGGGACCCTTTCCACGTGCCACAGGAATCCTGGGACTCCTATCAAGTTTCACGAGGAGTCAGGCATCGTCTCCTTTGGAGGCACTGATCTCCGCGTACCTCTGGAGTTTCAAAGGATGTGAGGCCTCCGGTCGCGATGAGGTGGGGAACTAGGTCTTTCTCTGTGGTCTCCACAGGGGATTCAGACATCCTTTCGTCTTGGGAGATGCAAGACGAGCCTGCATTCAAGTCACTGCAGTTATATCCGGCCTTATTTCGAGTCAGGGCATCGCGGTGTCCATTCCACTTGAGGCCGCAAACTCAGGGTCCCTCTCACATACCTAGAGCTGAGAGAAGCCTCCTCTTGAGGTGCTTGTGGTAAGGTGGTATTCCTCTGGAGTCGAAGCCAGGGACTAACCTCTCATCTCGAGTTGATTTTTGGTCCACGGAGCTCTTTCGTGTGGCTACAGTGACCTCAGGATCCCTCTAGCCTTGAAACAGTGTTCTTGGGGTTTCTCTGGAGTGTCATCAAGGAAATCAAGGCTCCTTTCATGTGTGATGTGCAACACGGAATTGCTCTGCACGCAGTGCAGGGTATCGGGCCTCATTTTACGGCGAGGGGAAAGTCTCATGGTTTTTCTCGAGTTGCGATGGGAACCTGGGGTATATTCTCGAGTTACGACGGGGATGGCCCTTCCACCCACGTGTTTGTTCAGCGACGTCAGGACTCCTGCCTAGTTGCGAGGGACAACTCGGGATTCTCCTCGAGGCTTGGCAGGGCAATTGGGACGCCTCTCCAGCTGAGGCGGGAGACCAAGGGTCCCTTTCCACGTGCCACAGTAATCCGGGGACTCCTATCAAGTTTCACGAGGAGTCAGGCATCGTCTCCTTTAGAGGCACTGATCTCCGCGTACCTCTGGAGTTTTGAAAGTATTTGAGGCCTCCGGTCGCGATGAGGTGCGGAACTAGGTATTTCTCTGTGGTCTCCACAGGGGATTCAGACATCCTTTCATCTTGGGAGATGCAACACGAGCCTGCATTCAAGTCACTGCAGGGATATCCGGCCTTATTTCGAGTCAGGGCATCGCGGTGTCCATTCCACTTGAGGCCGCAAATTCAGGGTCCCTCTCACATACCTAGAGCTGAGAGAAGCCTCCTCTTGAGGTGCTTGTGGTAAGGTGGTATTCCTCTGAAGTTGAAGCCAGGGACTAACCTCTCATCTCGAGTTGATTTTTGGTCCACGGAGCTCTTTCATATTGCTACAGTGACCTCAGGATCGTTCTAGCCTTGAAACAGTGTTCTTGCGGTTTCTCTGGAGTGCCATCAAGGTAATCAAGGCTCCTTTCATGTGTGATGTGCAACATGGAATTGCTCTGCACGCAGTGTAGGGGAATCGGGCCTCATCTCACGGCGAGGAGGAAGTCTAATGGTTTTTCTCGAGTAGCGGCGGAAACCTGGGGTATATTCTCGAGTTACGACGGGGATATCCCTTAATCACACGTGTTTGTTCAGCGACGTCAGGACTCCTGCCTAGTTGCGAGGGACAACTCGGGATTCTCCTCGAGGCTTGGCAGGCCAATTGGGACGCCTCTCCAGCTGAGGCGTGAGACCAAGTGTCCCTTTCCACGTGCCACAGGAATCCTGGGAATAATAAGAAGTTTCACGAGGAGTCAGGCATCGTCTCCTTTGGAGGCACTGATCTCCGCGTACCTCTGGAGTTTTCAAAGGATGTGAGGCCTCCGGTCGCGATGATGTGTGGAACTAGGTATTTCTCTGCGGTCTCCACAGGGGATTCAGACATCCTTTCGTCTTGGCAGATGCAAGACGAGCCTGCATTCAAGTCACTGCAGGGATATCCAGCCTTATATCGAGTCAGGGCATCGCGGTGTATATTCCACTTGAGGCCGCAAACTCAGGGTCCCTCTCACATACCTAGAGCTGAGAAAAGCCTCCTCTTGAGGTGCTTGTGGTAAGGTGGTATTCCTCTGGAGTCGAAGCCAGGAACTAACCTCTCATCTCGAGTTGATTTTTGGTCCACGGAGCTCTTTCGTGTTGCTACAGTGACCTCAGGATCCCTCTAGCCTTGAAACACTGTTCTTGGGGTTTCTCTGGAGTGCCATCAAGGAAATCAAGGCTCCTTTCATGTGTGATGTGCAACACGGAATTGCTCTGCACGCAGTGCAGGGGAATCGGGCCTCATCTCGCGGCGAGGGGGAAGTCTCATGGTTTTTCTCGAGTTGCGGCGGGAACCTGGGGTATATTCTCGAGTTACGACGGGGATGGCCCTTCCACCCACGTGTTTGTTCAGCCTCGTCAGGACTAAAGCCTAGTTGCGAGGGACAACTCGGGATTCTCCTCGAGGGTTGGCAGGGCAATTGGGATGCCTCTCCAGCTGAGGTGGGAGACCAAGGGTCCCTTTCCACGTGCCACAGGAATCCTGGGACTCCTATCAAGTTTCACGAGGAGTCAGGCATCGTCTCCTTTGGAGGCACAGTTCTCCGTGTACCTCTGGAGTTTTCAAAGGATGTCAGGCCTCCGGTCGCGATGAGGTGGGGAAGTAAGTCTTTCTCTGTGGTCTCCAAAGGGGATTCAGACATCCTTTCGTCTTGGGAGATGCAAGACGAGCCTGCATTCAAGTCACGGCAGGGATTTTCGGCCTTATTTTGAGTCATGGCATCGCGGTGTCCATTCCACTTGAGGCCGCAAACCCAGGGTCCCTCTCACATACCTAGAGCTGAGAGAAGCCTCCTCTTGAGGTGCTTGCGGTAAGGTGGTTTTCCTCTGGAGTCGAAGCCAGGGATTAACCACTCATCTCGAGTTGATTCTTGGTCCACGGAGCTCTTTCGTTTTGCTACAGTGACCTCAGGATCCCTCTAGCCTTGAAACATTGTTCTTGGGTTTTCTCTGGAGTGCCATCAACGAAATCAAGGCTCCTTTCATGTGTAATGTGCAACACGGAATTGCTCTGCACGCAGTGCAGGGGAATCGGGCCTCATTTCGCGGCGAGGGGGAAGTCTCATGGTTTTTCTCGAGTTGCGGCGGGAACCTGGGGTATATTCTCGAGTTACGACGGGGATGGCCCTTCCACCCACGTGTTTGTTCAGCGACGTCCGGACTCCTGCCTAGTTGCGAGGGATAACTCGGGATTCTCCTCGAGGCTTGGCAGGGCAATTGGAACGCCTCTCCAGCTGAGAAGGGAGACCTAGGGACCCTTTCCACGTGCCACAGGAATCCTGGGACTCCTATCAAGTTTCACGAGGAGTCAGGCATCGTCTCCTTTGGAGGCACTGATCTCCGCGTACCTCTGGAGTTTCAAAGGATGTGAGGCCTCCGGTCGCGATGAGGTGGGGAACTAGGTCTTTCTCTGTGGTCTCCACAGGGGATTCAGACATCCTTTCGTCTTGGGAGATGCAAGACGAGCCTGCATTCAAGTCACTGCAGTTATATCCGGCCTTATTTCGAGTCAGGGCATCGCGGTGTCCATTCCACTTGAGACCGCAAACTCAGGGTCCCTCTCACATACCTAGAGCTGAGAGAAGCCTCCTCTTGAGGTGCTTGTGGTAAGGTGGTATTCCTCTGGAGTCGAAGCCAGGGACTAACCTCTCATCTCGAGTTGATTTTTGGTCCACGGAGCTCTTTCGTGTGGCTACAGTGACCTCAGGATCCCTCTAGCCTTGAAACAGTGTTCTTGGGGTTTCTCTGGAGTGTCATCAAGGAAATCAAGGCTCCTTTCATGTGTGATGTGCAACACGGAATTGCTCTGCACGCAGTGCAGGGTATCGGGCCTCATTTTACGGCGAGGGGAAAGTCTCATGGTTTTTCTCGAGTTGCGGCGGGAACCTGGGGTATATTCTCGAGTTACGACGGGGATGGCCCTTCCACCCACGTGTTTGTTCAGCGACGTCAGGACTCCTGCCTAGTTGCGAGGGACAACTCGGGATTCTCCTCGAGGCTTGGCAGGGCAATTGGGACGCCTCTCCAGCTGAGGCGGGAGACCAAGGGTCCCTTTCCACGTGCCACAGTAATCCGGGGACTCCTATCAAGTTTCACGAGGAGTCAGGCATCGTCTCCTTTAGAGGCACTGATCTCCGCGTACCTCTGGAGTTTTGAAAGTATTTGAGGCCTCCGGTCGCGATGAGGTGGGGAACTAGGTATTTCTCTGTGGTCTCCACAGGGGATTCAGACATCCTTTCATCTTGGGAGATGCAACACGAGCCTGCATTCAAGTCACTGCAGGGATATCCGGCCTTATTTCGAGTCAGGGCATCGCGGTGTCCATTCCACTTGAGGCCGCAAATTCAGGGTCCCTCTCACATACCTAGAGCTGAGAGAAGCCTCCTCTTGAGGAGCTTGTGGTAAGGTGGTATTCCTCTGAAGTTGAAGCCAGGGACTAACCTCTCATCTCGAGTTGATTTTTGGTCCACGGAGCTCTTTCATATTGCTACAGTGACCTCAGGATCGTTCTAGCCTTGAAACAGTGTTCTTGCGGTTTCTCTGGAGTGCCATCAATGTAATCAAGGCTCCTTTCATGTGTGATGTGCAACATGGAATTGCTCTGCACGCAGTGTAGGGGAATCGGGCCTCATCTCACGGCGAGGAGGAAGTCTAATGGTTTTTCTCGAGTAGCGGCGGAAACCTGGGGTATATTCTCGAGTTACGACGGGGATGGCCCTTAATCACACGTGTTTGTTCAGCGACGTCAGGACTCCTGCCTAGTTGCGAGGGACAACTCGGGATTCTCCTCGAGGCTTGGCAGGCCAATTGGGTCGCCTCTCCAGCTGAGGCGTGAGACCAAGTGTCCCTTTCCACGTGCCACAGGAATCCTGGGAATAATAAGAAGTTTCACGAGGAGTCAGGCATCGTCTCCTTTGGAGGCAATGATCTCCGCGTACCTCTGGAGTTTTCAAAGGATGTGAGGCCTCCGGTCGCGATGATGTGTGGAACTAGGTATTTCTCTGCGGTCTCCACAGGGGATTCAGACATCCTTTCGTCTTGGCAGATGCAAGACGAGCCTGCATTCAAGTCACTGCAGGGATATCCAGCCTTATATCGAGTCAGGGCATCGCGGTGTATATTCCACTTGAGGCCGCAAACTCAGGGTCCCTCTCACATACCTAGAGCTGAGAAAAGCCTCCTCTTGAGGTGCTTGTGGTAAGGTGGTATTCCTCTGGAGTCGAAGCCAGGAACTAACCTCTCATCTCGAGTTGATTTTTGGTCCACGGAGCTCTTTCGTGTGGCTACAGTGACCTCAGGATCCCTCTAGCCTTGAAACAGTGTTTTTGGGGTTTCTCTGGAGTGCCATCAAGGAAATCAAGGCTCCTTTCATGTGTGATGTGCAACACGGAATTGCTCTGCACGCAGTGCAGGGGAATCGGGCCTCATCTCGCGGCGAGGGGGAAGTCTCATGGTTTTTCTCGAGTTGCGGCGGGAACCTGGGGTATATTCTCGAGTTACGACGGGGATGGCCCTTCCACCCACGTGTTTGTTCAGCCTCGTCAGGACTAAAGCCTAGTTGCGAGGGAAAACTCGGGATTCTCCTCGAGGGTTGGCAGGGCAATTGGGACGCCTCTCCAGCTGAGGTGGGAGACCAAGGGTCCCTTTCCACGTGCCACAGGAATCCTGGGACTCCTATCAAGTTTCACGAGGAGTCAGGCATCGTCTCCTTTGGATTCACTGTTCTCCGTGTACCTCTGGAGTTTTCAAAGGATGTCAGGCCTCCGGTCGCGATGAGGTGGGGAAGTAAGTCTTTCTCTGTGGTCTCCAAAGGGGATTCAGACATCCTTTCGTCTTGGGAGATGCAAGACGAGCCTGCATTCAAGTCACGGCAGGGATTTTCGGCCTTATTTTGAGTCATGGCATCGCGGTGTCCATTCCACTTGAGGCCGCAAACCCAGGGTCCCTCTCACATACCTAGAGCTGAGAGAAGCCTCCTCTTGAGGTGCTTGTGGTAAGGTGGTTTTCCTCTGGAGTCGAATCCAGGGATTAACCACTCATCTCGAGTTGATTCTTGGTCCACGGAGCTCTTTCGTTTTGCTACAGTGACCTCAGGATCCCTCTAGCCTTGAAACATTGTTCTTGGGTTTTCTCTGGAGTGCCATCAAGGAAATCAAGGCTCCTTTCATGTGTAATGTGCAACACGGAATTGCTCTGCACGCAGTGCAGGGGAATCGGGCCTCATTTCGCGGCGAGGGGGAAGTCTCATGGTTTTTCTCGAGTTGCGGCGGGAACCTGGGGTATATTCTCGAGTTACGACGGGGATGGCCCTTCCACCCACGTGTTTGTTCAGCGACGTCCGGACACCTGCCTAGTTGCGAGGGATAACTCGGGATTCTCCTCGAGGCTTGGCAGGGCAATTGGAACGCCTCTCCAGCTGAGAAGGGAGACCAAGGGTCCCTTTCCACGTGCCACAGGAATCCTGGGACTCCTATCAAGTTTCACGAGGAGTCAGGCATCGTCTCCTTTGGAGGCACTGATCTCCGCGTACCTCTGGAGTTTCAAAGGATGTGAGGCCTCTGGTCGCGATGAGGTGGGGAACTAGGTCTTTCTCTGTGGTCTCCACAGGGGATTCAGACATCCTTTCGTCTTGGGAGATGCAAGACGAGCCTGCATTCAAGTCACTGCAGTTATATCCGGCCTTATTTCGAGTCAGGGCATCGCGGTGTCCATTCCACTTGAGGCCGCAAACTCAGGGTCCCTCTCACATACCTAGAGCTGAGAGAAGCCTCCTCTTGAGGTGCTTGTGGTAAGGTGGTATTCCTCTGGAGTCGAAGCCAGGGACTAACCTCTCATCTCGAGTTGATTTTTGGTCCACGGAGCTCTTTCGTGTTGCTACAGTGACCTCAGGATCCCTCTAGCCTTGAAACAGTGTTCTTGGGGTTTCTCTGGAGTGTCATCAAGGAAATCAAGGCTCCTTTCATGTGTGATGTGCAACACGGAATTGCTCTGCACGCAGTGCAGGGTATCGGGCCTCATTTTACGGCGAGGGGAAAGTCTCATGGTTTTTCTCGAGTTGCAGCGGGAACCTGGTGTATATTCTCGAGTTACGACGGGGATGGCCCTTCGACCCACGTGTTTGTTCAGCGACGTCAGGACTCCTGCCTAGTTGCGAGGGACAACTCGGGATTCTTCTCGAGGCTTGGCAGGGCAATTGGGACGCCTCTCCAGCTGAGGCGGGAGACCAAGGGTCCCTTTCCACGTGCCACAGAAATCCTGGGTCTCTTCTCAAATATCTCGAGGAGTCAGGCATCGTCTCCTTTGGAGGCACTGATCTCCGCGTCCCTGGGGAGTTTTCAAAGGATGTGAGGCCTCCGGTCGCGGTGAGGTGGAGAAATCGGTCTTTCTCTGTGGTCTCCACAGGGGATTCAGACATCCTTTCGTCATGGGAGATGCAAAACGAGCCTGCATTCAAGTCACTGCAGGGATATCCGGCCTTATTTCGAGTCAGGGCATCGCGGTGTCCATTCCACTTGAGGCCGCAAACTCAGGGTCCCTCTCACATACCTAGAGCTGAGAGAAGCCTCCTCTTGAGGTGCTTGTGGTAAGGTGGTATTCCTCTGGAGTCGAAGCCAGGGACTAACCTCTCATCTTGACTTGATTTTTGGCCCACGGATCTCTTTCTTGTTGCTACAGTGACCTCAGGATCCCTTTAGCCTTGAAACAGTGTTCTTGGGGTTTCTCTGGAGTGCCATCAAGGAAATCAAGGCTCCTTTCATGTATGATGTGCAACACGGAATTGCTCTGCACGCAGTGCAGGGGAAGCGGGCCTCATCTCGCGGCGAGGGGGAAGTCTCATGGTTTTTCTCGAGTTGCGGCGGGAACCTGGGGTATATTCTCGAGTTACAACGGGGATGGCCCTTCCACCCACGTGTTTGTTCAGCCACGTCAGGACTCTTGCATAGTTACGAGGGACAACTCGGGATTCTCCTCGAGGCTTGGCATTGCAATTGGGACGCCTCTCCAGCTGAGGCGGGTGACCAAGTGTCCCTTTCCACCTGGCACAGGAATCCTGGGACTCCTATCAAGTTTCACGAGGAGTCAGGCATCGTCTCCTTTGGAGGCACTGATCTTCACGTACCTCTGGAGTTTTCAAAGGATGTGAGACCTCCGGTCGCGATGAAGTGCGGAACTACCTCTTTCTCTGCAGTCTCCACAGGGGATTCAGACATCCTTTCATCTTGGGAGATGCAAGACGAGCCTGCATTCAAGTCACTGCAGGGATATCCAGCCTTATTTCGAGTCAGGGCATCGCGGTGCGCATTCCACTGGAGACCGCAAACTCAGGGTCCCTCTCACATACCTAGAGCTGAGAGAAGCCTTCTCTTGAGGTACTTGTGGTAAGCTGGTATTCCTCTGGATTCGAAGCCAGGGACTAACCTCTCATCTCGAGTTGATTTTTAGTCCACGGAGCTTTTTCGTGTTGCTACAGTGACCTCAGGATCCCTCTAGGCTTGAAAGAGTGTTCTTGGGGTTTCTCTGGAGTGCCATCAAGGAAATCAAGGCTCCTTTCATGTGTGATGTGCAACATGGAATTGCTCTGCATGCAGTGCATGAGAATCGGGCCTCATCTCACGGCGAGGGGGAAGTCTCATGGTTTTCCTCGAGTTGTGGTGGGAACCTGGGGTATATTCTCGAGTTACGACGGGGATGGCCCTTCCACACACGTGTTTCTTCAGCGACGTCAGGATTCCTGCCTAGTTGCGAGGGACAACTCGGGATTCTCCTCGAGGCTTGGCAGGGCCATTGGGACGCCTCTCCAGCTGAGGGGGGAGACCAAGTGTCCCTTTCCACGTGTCACAGAAATCCTGGGTCTCTTCTCAAATATCTCGAGGAGTCAGGCATCGTCTCCTTTGGAGGCACTGATCTCCGCGTCCCTGGGGAGTTTTCAAAGGATGTGAGGCCTCCGGTCGCGGTGAGGTGGAGAAATCGGTCTTTCTCTGTGGTCTCCACAGGGGATTCAGACATCCTTTCGTCATGGGAGATGCAAAACGAGCCTGCATTCAAGTCACTGCAGGGATATCCGGCCTTATTTCGAGTCAGGGCATTGCGGTGTCCATTCCACTAGAGGCCGCAAACTCAGGGTCCCTCTCACATACCTAGAGCTGAGAGAAGCCTCCTCTTGAGGTGCTTGTGGTAAGGTGGTATTCCTCTGGAGTCGAAGCCAGGGACTAACCTCTCATCTTGACTTCATTTTTGGCCCACGGATCTCTTTATTGTTGCTACAGTGACCTCAGGATCCCTTTAGCCTTGAAACAGTGTTCTTGGGGTTTCTCTGGAGTGCCACCAAGGAAATCAAGGCTGCTTTTATGTGTGATGTGCCACACGGAATTGCTCTGCATGCAGTGCAGGGGAATCGGGCCTCATCTCGCGGCGAGGGGGAATTCTCATGGATTTTCTCGAGTTGCGGCGGGAACCTGGGGTATATTCTCGAGTTACGACGGGGATGGCCCTTCCACCCACGTGTTTCTTCAGCGACGTCAGGACTCCTGCCTAGTTGCGAGGGACAACTCGGGATTCTCCTCGAGGCTTGGCAGGGCAATTGGGACGCCTCTCCAGCTGAGGCGGGAGACCAAGGGTCCCTTTCCACGTGCCACAGTAATCCTGGGACTCCTATCAAGTTTCACGAGGAGTCAGGCATCGTCTCCTTTGGAGGCACTGATCTCCGCGTACCTCTGGAGTTTTCAAAGGATGTGAGGCCTCCGGTCGCTATGAGGTGGGGAACTAGGTGTTTCTCTGTGGTCTCCACAGGGGATTCAGACATCCTTTCGTCATGGGAGATGCAAGACGAGCCTGCATTCAAGTCACTGCAGGGATATCCGGCCTTATTTCGAGTCAGGGCATCGCGGTGTCCATTCCACTTGAGGCCGCAAACTCAGGGTCCCTCTCACATACCTAGAGCTGAGAGAAGCCTCCTCTTGAGGTGCTTGTGGTAAAGAGGTTTTCCTCTGGAGTCGAACCCAGGGACTAACCGCTCATCTCGAGTTGATTTTTGGTCCACGGAGCTCTTTCGTGTTGCTACAGTGACCTCAGGATCCCTCTAGCCTTGAAACAGTGTTCTTGGGGTTTCTCTGGAGTGCCATCAAGGAAATCAAGGCTCCTTTCATGTGTGATGTGCAACACGGAATTGCTCTGCACGCAGTGCAGGGGAATCGGGCCTCATCTCGCGGCGAGTGGGAAGTCTCCTGGATTTTCTCGAGTTGCGGCGGGAACCTGGGGTATATTCTCGAGTTACCACGGGGATGACCCTTCCAACCACGTGTTTGTTCAGCCAGGTCAGGACTCCTGCCTAGTTGCGAGGGACAACTCGGGATTCTCCTCGAGGCTTGGCAGGGCAATTGGGACGCCTCTCCAGCTGAGGAGGGAGACCCAGGGTCCCTTTCCACTTGGCACAGGAATCCTGGGACTCCTATCAAGTTTCACGAGGAGTCAGGCATCGTCTCTTTGTAGGCACTGATCTCCGCGTACCTCTGGAGTTTTCAAAGGATGTGAGGCGTCCGGTCGCGATGAGGTGGGGAACTAGGTCTTTCTCTGTGGTCTCCACAGGGGATTCAGACATCCTTTCATCTTGGGAGATGCAAGACGACCCTGCATTCAAGTCACTGCAGGGCTATCCAGCCTTATTTCGAGTCAGGGCATCGCGGTGTCCATTTCACTTGAGGCCTCAAACTCAGGGTCGCTGTCACATACCTAGAGTTGAGAGAAGCCTCCTCTTGAGGTGCTTGTGGTAAGGTGGTATTCCTCTGGAGTCGAAGCCAGGGACTAACCGCTCATCTCGAGTTGATTCTTGGTCCACGGAGCTCTTTCGTGTTGCTACAGTGACCTCAGGATCCCTCTAGCCTTGAAACAGTGTTCTTTGGGTTTCTCTGGAGTGCCATCAAGGAAATCAAGGCTCCTTTCATCTGTGATGTGCAATACCGAATTGCTCTGCACGCAGTGCAGGGGAATCGGGCCTCATTTTGTGGCGAGGGTTAAGTCTCATGGTTTTTCTCGAGTTGTGGCGGGAACCTGGGGTATATTCTCGAGTTACAACGGGGATGGCCCTTCCACCCACGTGTTTGTTCAGCCAGGTCAGGACTCCTGCCTAGTTACGAGGGACAACTCGGGATTCTCCTCGAGGCTTGGCATTGCAATTGGGACGCCTATCCAGCTGAGTCGGGAGACCAAGTGTCCGTTTCCACCTGGCACAGGAATCCTGGGACTCCTATCAAGTTTCACGATTAGTCAGGCATCGTCTCCTTTGGAGGCACTGATCTCCACGTACCTTTGGAGTTTTCAAAGGATGTGAGTCCTCCGGTCGCGATGAAGTGCGGAACTACCTCTTTCTCTGCAGTCTCCACAGGGGATTCAGACATCCTTTCATCTTGGGAGATGCAAGACGAGCCTGCATTCAAGTCACTGCAGGGATATCCGGCCTTATTTCGAGTCAGGGCATCGCAGTGCGCATTCACTGGAGACCGCAACTCAGGGTCCCTCTCACATACCTAGAGCTGAGAGAAGCCTCCTCTTGAGGTACTTGTGGTAAGGTGGTATTCCTCTGGAGTCGAAGCCAGGGACTAACCTCTCATCTCGAGTTGATTTTTAGTCCACGGAGCTCTTTCGTGTTGCTACAGTGACCTCAGGATTCCTCTAGGCTTGAAAAAGTGTTCTTGGGGTTTCTCTGGAGTGCCATCAAGGAAATCAAGGCTCCTTTCATGTGTGATGTGCAACATGGAATTGCTCTGCATGCAGTGCAGGGGAATCGGGCTTCATCTCACGGCGAGGGGAAGTCTCATGGTTTTTCTCGAGTTGCGGCGGGAACCTGGGGTATATTCTCGAGTTACAACGGGGATGGCCCTTCCAACCACGTGTTTGTTCAGCGATGGCAGGACTCCTGCCTAGTTGCGAGGGACAACTCGGGATTCTCCTCGAGGCTTGGCAGGGCAAATGGGATGCCTCTCCAGCTGAGGCGGGAGACCAAGGGTCCCTTTCCACGTGCCACAGGAATCCTGGGACTCCTATCAAGTTTCACGAGGAGTCAGGCATCGTCTCCTTTGGAAGCACTGATCTCCGCGTACCTCTGGAGTTTTCAAAGGATGTGACGCCTCCGGTCGCGATGAGGTGGGGAACTAGGTCTTTCTCTGTGGTATCCACAGGGGATTCAGACATCCTTTCGTCTTGGGAGATGCAAGACGAGCCTGCATTCAAGTCACTGCAGGGATATCCGGCCTTATTTCGAGTCAGGGCATCGCGGTGTCCATTCCACTTGAGGCCGCAAACTCAGAGTCCCTCTCACATACCTAGAGCTGAGAGAAGCCTCCTCTTGAGGTGCTTGTGGTAAGGTGGTATTCCTCTGGATTTGAAGCTAGGGACTAACCTCTCATCTCGAGTTGATTTTTGGTCCACGGAGCTCTTTTGTGTTGCTACAGTGACCTCAGGAACCCTCTAGCCTTGAAACAAGTTTCTTGGGGTTTCTCTGGAGTGCCATCAAAGAAATCAAGGCTCCTTTCATGTGTGATGTGCAACACGGAATTGCTCTGCACGCAGTGCAGGGGAATTGGGCTGCATCTCGCGGCAAGGGGGAAGTCTCATGGTTTTTCTCGAGTTGCGGCGGGAACCTGGGGTATATTCTCGAGTTACGACGAGGACGGCCCTTCCACCCACGTGTTTGTTCAGCGACGTCAGGACTCCTGCCTAGTTGCGAGGGAGAACTCAGGATTCTCCTCGAGGCTTGGCAGGGCAATTGGGACACCTCTCCAGCTGAGGCGGGAGACCAAGGGTCCCTTTCCACGTGCCACAGGAATCCTGGGACTCCTATCAAGTTTCACGAGGAGTCAGGCATCGTCTCTTTGGAGGCACTGATCTCCGCGTACCTCTGGAGTTTTCAAAGGATGTGAGGCGTCCGGTCGCGATGAGGTGGGGAACTAGGTCTTACTCTGTGGTCTCCACAGGGGATTCAGACATACTTTCGTCTTGGAAGATGCAAGACGAGCCTGCATTCAAGTCACTGCAGGGATATCCAGCCTCATTTCGAGTCAGGGCATCGCGGTGTCCATTTCACTTGAGGCCGCAAACTCAGGGTCGCTGTCACATACCTAGAGCTGAAAGAAGCCTCCTCTTGAGGTGCTTGTGGTAAGGCGGTATTCCTCTGGAGTCGAAGCCAGGGACTAACCTCTCATCTTGACTTGATTTTTGGCCCACGGATCTCTTTCTTGTTGCTACAGTGACCTCAGGATCCCTTTAGCCTTGAAACAGTGTTCTTGGGGTTTCTCTGGAGTGCCATCAAGGAAATCAAGGCTCCTTTCATGTATGATGTGCAACACGGAATTGCTCTGCACGCAGTGCATGGGAAGCGGGCCTCATCTCGCGGCGAGGGGGAAGTCTCATGGTTTTTCTCGAGTTGTGGCGGGACCTGGGGTATATTCTCGAGTTACAACGGGGATGGCCCTTCCACCCACGTGTTTGTTCAGCCACGTCAGGACTCTTGCCTAGTTACGAGGGACAACTCGGGATTCTCCTCGAGGCTTGGCATTGCAATTGGGACGCCTATCCAGCTGAGGCGGGAGACCAAGTGTCCCTTTCCACCTGGCACAGGAATCCTGGGACTCCTATCAAGTTTCACGTGGAGTCAGGCATCGTCTCCTTTGGAGGCACTGATCTCCACGTACCTCTGGAGTTTTCAAACGATGTGAGTCCTCCGGTCGGGATGAAGTGCGGAACTACCTCTTTCTCTGCAGTCTCCACAGGGGATTCAGACATCCTTTCATCTTGGGAGATGCAAGACGAGCCTGCATTCAAGTCACTGCAGGGATATCCGGCCTTATTTCGAGTCAGGGCATCGCGGTGCGCATTCCACTGGAGACCGCAAACTCAGGGTCCCTCTTACATACCTAGAGCTGAGAGAAGCCTCCTCTTGAGGTACTTGTGGTAAGGTGGTATTCCTCTGGAGTCGAAGCCAGGGACTAACCTCTCATCTCCAGTTGATTTTTAGTCCACGGAACTCTTTCGTGTTGCTACAGTGACCTCAGGATCCCTCTAGGCTTGAAAGAGTGTTCTTGGGGATTCTCTGGAGTGCCATCAAGGAAATCAAGGCTCCTTTCATGTGTGATGTGCAACATGGAATTGCTCTGCATGCAGTGCAGGGGAATCGGGCCTCATCTCACGGCGAGGGGAAGTCTCATGGTTTTTCTCGAGTTGCGCCGGGAACCTGGGGTATATTCTCGAGTTACGACGGGGATGGCCCTTCCAACCACGTGTTTGTTCAGCGACGTCAGGACTCCTGCCTAGTTGCGAGGGACAACTCGGGATTCTCCTCGAGGCTTGGCAGGGCAAATGGGATGCCTCTCCAGCTGAGGCAGGAGACCAAGGGTCCCTTTCCACGTGCCACAGGAATCCTGGGACTCCTATCAAGTTTCACGAGGAGTCAGGCATCGTCTCCTTTGGAAGCACTGATCTCCGCGTACCTCTGGAGTTTTCAAAGGATGTAAGGCCTCCGGTCGCGATGAGGTGGGGAACTAGGTCTTTCTCTGTGGTATCCACAGGGGATTCAGACATCCTTTCGTCTTGGGAGATGCAAGACGAGCCTGCATTCAAGTCACTGCAGGGATATCCGGCCTTATTTCGAGTCAGGGCATCGCGGTGTCCATTCCACTTGAGGACGCAAACTCAGAGTCCCTCTCACATACCTAGAGCTGAGAGAAGCCTCCTCTTGAGGTGCTTGTGGTAAGGTGGTATTCCTCTGGATTTGAAGCCAGGGACTAACCTCTCATCTCGAGTTGATTTTTGGTCCACGGAACTCTTTTGTGTTGCTACAGTGACCTCAGGAACCCTTTAGCCTTGAAACAGGGTTCTTGGGGTTTCTCTGGAGTGCCATCAAAGAAATCAAGGCTCCTACATGTGTGATGTGCAACACGGAATTGCTCTGCACACAGTGCAGGGGAATCAGTTTGCATCTCGCGGCAAGGGGGAAGTCTCATGGTTTTTCTGAAGTTGCGGCGGGAACCTGGGGTATATTCTCGAGTTACGACGAGGATGGCCCTTCCACCCACGTGTTTGTTCAGCGACGTCAGGACTCCTGCCTAGTTGCGAGGGAGAACTCGGGATTCTCCTCGAGGCTTGGCAGGGCAATTGGGACACCTCTCCAGCTGAGGCGGGAGACCAAGTGTCCCTTTCCACCTGGCACAGGAATCCTGGGACTCCTATCAATTTTCACGAGGAGTCAGGCATCGTCTCCTTTGGAGGCACTGATCTCCACGTACCTCTGGAGTTTTCAAAGGATGTGAGGCCTCCGGTCGCGATGAAGTGCGGAACTACGTCTTTCTTTGCAGTCTCCACAGGGGATTCAGACATCCTTTCATCTTGGGAGATGCAAGACGAGCCTGCATTCAAGTCACTGTAGGGATATCCGGCCTTATTTCGAGTCAGGGCATCGCGGTGCGCATTCCACTGGAGACCGCAAACTAAGGGTTCCTCTCACATACCTAGAGCTGAGAGAAGCCTCCTCTTGAGGTACTTGTGGTAAGGTGGTATTCCTCTGGAGTCGAAGCCAGGGACTAACCTCTCATCTCGAGTTGATTTTTAGTCCACGGAGCTCTTTCGTGTTGCTACAGTGACCTCAGGATCCCTCTAGGCTTGAAAGAGTGTTCTTGGGGTTTCTCTGGAGTGCCATCAAGGAAATCAAGGCTCCTTTCATGTGTGATGTGCAACATGGAATTGCTCTGCATGCACTGCAGGGGAATCGGGCCTCATCTCACGGCGAGGGGAAGTCTCATGGTTTTTCTCGAGTTATGCCGGGAACCTGGGGTATATTCTCGGGTTACGACGGGGATGGCCCTTATAACCACGTGTTTGTTCAGCGACATCAGGACTCCTGCCTAGTTGCGAGGGACAACTCGGGATTCTCCTCGAGGCTTGGCAGGGCAAATGGGACGCCTCTCCAGCTGAGGCGGGAGACCAAGGGTCCCTTTCCACGTGCCACAGGAATCCTGCGACTCCTATCAAGTTTCACGAGGAGTCAGGCATCGTCTCCTTTGGAAGCACTGATCTCCGCGTACCTCTGGAGTTTTCAAAGGATGTGAGGTCTCCGGTCGCGATGAGGTGGGGAACTAGGTCTTTCTCTGTGGTATCCACAGGGGATTCAGACATCCTTTCGTCTTGGGAGATGCAAGACGAGCCTGCATTCAAGTCACTGCAGGGATATCCGGCCTTATTTCGAGTCAGGGCATCGCGGTGTCCATTCCACTTGAGGCCGCAAACTCAGATTCCCTCTCACATACCTAGAGCTGAGAGAAGCCTCCTCTTGAGGTGCTTGTGGTAAGGTGGTATTCCTCTGGATTTGAAGCCAGGGACTAACCTCTCATCTCGAGTTGATTTTTGGTCCACGGAGCTCTTTTGTGTTGCTACAGTGACCTCAGGTTCCCTCTAGCCTTGAAACAGTGTTCTTGGGCTTTCTCTGGAGTGCCATAAATGAAATCAAGGCTCCTTTCATGTGTGATGTGCAAGACGGAATTGCTCTGCCCGCAGTGCAGGGTGTCGGGCCTCATCTCGCGGCGAGGGGGAAGTCTCATGGTTTTTCTCGAGGTGCGGCGGGAACCTGGGGTATATTCTCGAGTTACAACTGGGATGGCCCTTCCACCCACGTGTTTGTTCAGCGATGTCAGGACTCCTGCCTAGGTGCGAGGGACAACTCGGGATTCTTCTCGAGGCTTGGCAGGGCAATTGCGACGCCTCTCCAGCTGAGGCGGGAGACCAAGGGTCCCTTTCCACGTGCCACAGAAATCCTGGGTGTCTTCTCAAATATCTCGAGGAGTCAGGCATCGTCTCCTTTGGAGGCACTGATCTCCGCGTACCTCTGGAGTTTTAAAAGGATGTGAGGCCTCCGGTCGCGGTGAGGTGGAAAACTAGGTCTTTCTCTGTGGTCTGCACAGGGAATTCAGACATCCTTTCGTCATGGGAGATGCAAGACGAGCCTGCATTCAAGTCACTGCAGGGATATCCGGCCTTATTTCGAGTCAGGGCATCGCGGTGTCCATTCCACTTGAGGCCGCAAACTCAGGGTCCCTCTCACATACCTAGAGCTGAGAGAAGCCTCCTCTTGAGGTGCTTGTGGAAAGGTGGTATTCCTCTGGAGTCGAAGCCAGGGACTAACCTCTCATCTTGACTTGATTTTTGGCCCACGGATCTCTTTCTTGTTGCTACAGTGACCTCAGGATCCCTTTAGCCTTGAAACAGTGTTCTTGGGGTTTCTCTGGAGTGCCATCAAGGAAATCAAGGCTCCTTTCATGTATGATGTGCAACACGGAATTGCTCTGCACGCAGTGCAGGGGAAGCGGGCCTCATCTCGCGGCGAGGGGAAAGTCTCATGGTTTTTCTCGAGCTGCGGCGGGAACCTGGGGTATATTCTCGAGTTACAACGGGGATGGCCCTTCCACCCACGTGTTTGTTCAGCCACGTCAGGACTCTTGCCTAGTTAGGAGAGAAAACTCCGGATTCTCCTCGAGGCTTGGCATTGCAATTGGGACGCCTATCCAGCTGAGGCGGGAGACCAAGTGTCCCTTTCCACCTGGCACAGGAATCCTGGGACTCCTATCAAGTTTCACGAGGAGTCAGGCATCGTCTCCTTTGGAGGCACTGATCTCCGCGTACCTCTGGAGTTTTCAAAGGATGTGAGGCCTCCGGTCGCGATGAGGTGGGGAACTAGGTCTTTCTCTGTGCTCTCAACAGGGGATTCAGACATCCTTTCATCTTGGGAGATGCAAGACGAGGCGGCATTCTAGTCACTTCAGAGATATCTTTCCTTATTTCGAGTCAGGGCATCGCGGTGTCCATTCCACCAGAGGCCGCAAACTCAGGGACCCTCTCACATACCTAGAGCTGAGAGGAGCCTCCTCTTGAGGTGCTTGTGGTAAGGTGGTATTCCTCTGGAGTCGAAGCCAGGGACTAACCTCTCATCTCGAGTTGATTTTTGGTCCACGGAGCTCTTTCATGTTGCTACAGTGACCTCAGGAACCCTCTAGCCTTGAAACAGTGTTCTTGGGGTTTCTCTGGAGTGCCATCAAGGAAATCAAGGCTCCTTTCATGTATGATGTGCAACAGGGAACTGCTCTGCATGCAGTGCAGGGGAAGCGGGCCTCATCTCGCGGCGAGGGGGAAGTCTCATGGTTTTTCTCGAGTTGCGGCGGGAACCTGGGGTATATTCTCGAGTTACGACGGGGATGGCCCTTCCACTCACGTGTTTGTTCAGCGACGTCAGGACTCCTGCCTAGTTGCGTGGGACAACTCGGGATTCTCCTCGAGGCTTGGCAGGGCAATTGGGACGCCTCTCCAGGTGAGGCGGGAGACCAAGGGTCCCTTTCCACGTGCCACAGCAATCCTGGGACTCCTATCAAGTTTCACGAGGAGTCAGGCATCGTCTCCTTTGGAGGCACTGATCTCCGCGTACCTCTGGAGTTTTCAAAGGATGTGAGTCCTCCGGTCGCTATGAAGTGCGGAACTACGTCTTTCTCTGCGGTATCCACAGGAGATTCAGACATCCTTTCATCTTGGGAGATGCAAGACGAGCCTGCATTCAAGTCACTGCAGGGATATCCGGCCTTATTTCGAGTCAGGGCATCGCGGTGCGCATTCCACTGGAGGCCGCAAACTCAGGGTCCCTCTCACATACCTAGAGCTGAGAGAAGCCTCCTCTTGAGGTGCTTGTGGTAAGGTGGTATTCCTCTGGAGTCGAAGCCAGGGACTAACCTCTCATCTCGAGTTGATTTTTGGTCCACAGAGTTCTTTCATGTTGCTACAGTGACCTCAGGTTCCCTCTAGCCTTGAAACAGTGTTCTTGGGCTTTCTCTGGAGTGCCATAAATGAAATCAAGGCTCCTTTCATGTGTGATGTGCAAGACGGAATTGCTCTGCCCGCAGTGCAGGGCATCGGGCCTCATTTTGCGGCGAGGGTGAAGTCTCATGGTTTTTCTCGAGGTGCGGCGGGAACCTGGGGTATATTCTCGAGTTACAACGGGGATGGCCCTTCCACACACGTGTTTGTTCAGCGATGTCAGGACTCCTGCCTAGTTGCGAGGGACAACTCGGGATTCCTCTCGAGGCTTGGCATTGCAATTGGGACGCCTCTCCAGCTGAGGCGGGAGACCAAGTGTCCCTTTCCACCTGGCACAGGAATCCTGGGACTCCTATCAAGTTTCACGAGGAGTCAGGCATCGTCTCCTTTGGAGGCACTGATCTCCACGTACCTCTGGAGTTTTCAAAGGATGTGAGTCAACCGGTCGCGATGAAGTGCGGAACTACGTCTTTCTCTGCAGTCTCCACAGGGGATTCAGACATCCTTTCATCTTGGGAGATGCAAGACGAGCCTGCATTCAAGTCAATGCAGGGATATCCGGCCTTATTTCGAGTCAGGGCATCGCGGTGCACATTCCACTGGAGACCGCAAACTCAGGGTCCCTCTCACATACCTAGAGCTGAGAGAAGCCTCCTCTTGAGGTACTTGTGGTAAGGTGGTATTCCTCTGGAGTCGAAGCCAGGGACTAACCTCTCATCTCGAGTTGATTTTTAGTCCACGGAGCTCTTTCGTGTTGCTACAGTGACCTCAGGATCCCTCTAGGCTTGAAAGAGTGTTCTTGGGGTTTCTCTGGAGTGCCATCAAGGAAATCAAGGCTCCTTTCATGTGTGATGTGCAACATGGAATTGCTCTGCACGCAGTGCAGGGGAATGGGGCCTCATCTCACGGCGAGGGGAAGTCTCATGGTTTTTCTCGAGTTGCGGTGGGAACCTGGGGTATATTCTCGAGTTACGACGGGGATGGCCCTTATAACCACGTGTTTGTTCAGCGACGTCAGGACTCCTGCCTAGTTGCGAGGGACAACTCTGGATTCTCCTCGAGGCTTGGCATTGCAAATGGGACGCCTCTCCAGCTGAGGCGGGAGACCAAGAGTCCCTTTCCACGTGCCACAGGAATCCTGGGACTCCTATCAAGTTTCACGAGGAGTCAGGCATCGTCTCCTTTGGAAGCACTGATCTCCGCGTACCTCTGGAGTTTTCAAAGGATGTGAGGCCTCCGGTCGCGATGAGGTGGGGAACTAGGTCTTTCTCTGTGGTATCCACAGGGGATTCAGACATCCTTTCGTCTTGGGAGATGCAAGAGGAGCCTGCATTCAAGTCACTGCAGGGATATCCGGCCTTATTTCGAGTCAGGGCATCGCGGTGTCCATTCCACTTGAGGCCGCAAACTCAGGGTCCCTCTCACATACCTAGAGCTGAGAGAAGCCTCCTCTTGAGGTGCTTGTGGTAAGGTGGTATTCCTCTGGATTTGAAGCAAGGGACTAACCTCTCATCTCGAGTTGATTTTTGGTCCACGGAGCTGTTTTGTGTTGCTACAGTGACCTCAGGAACCTTCTAGCCTTGAAACAGGGTTCTTGGGGTTTCTCTGGAGTTCCATCAAGGAAATCAAGGCTGCTTTCATGTGTGATGTGCAACACGGAATTGCTCTGCACGCAGTGCAGGGGAATCAGGCCTCATCTCAGGCGAGGGGGAAGTCTCATGGTTTTTATCGAGTTGCGGGGGGAACCTGGGGTATATTCTCGAGTTACGACGAGGATGGCCCTTCCACCCACGTGTTTGTTCAGCGACGTCAGGACTCCTGCCTAGTTGCGAGGGAGAACTCGGGATTCTCCTCGAGGCTTGGCAGGGCAATTGGGACACCTCTCCAGCTGAGGCGGGAGACCAAGTGTCCCTTTCCACGTGCCACAGGAATCCTGGGACTCCTATCAAGTTTCACGAGGGGTCAGGCATCGTCTCCTTTGGAGGCACTGATCTCCGCGTACCTCTGGAGTTTTCAAAGGATGTGCGTCCTCCGGTCGCGATGAGGTGGGGAACTAGGTCTTTCTCTGTGGTATCCACAGGGGATTCAGACATCCTTTCGTCTTGGGAGATGCAAGAGGAGCCTGCATTCAAGTCACTGCAGGGATATCCGGCCTTATTTCGAGTCAGGGCATCGCGGTGTCCATTCCACTTGAGGCCGCAAACTCAGGGTCCATCTCACATACCTAGAGCTGAGAAAAGCCTCCTCTTGAGGTGCTTGTGGTAAGGTGGTATTCCTCTGGATTTGAAGCAAGGGACTAACCTCTCATCTCGAGTTGATTTTTGGTCCACGGAGCTCTTTTGTGTTGCTACAGTGACCTCAGGATGCCTCTAGCCTTGAAACAGTGTTCTTGGGTTTTCTCTGGAGTGCCATCAAGGAAATCAAGGCTCCTTTCATGTGTGATGTGCAACACGGAATTGCTCTGCACGCAGTGCAGATGAATCGGGCCTCATCTAGCAGCGAGGGGGAAGTCTCATGGTTTTTCTCGAGTTGCGGCGGGAACCTGGGGTATATTCTCGAGTTACGACGGGGATGGCCCTTCCACCCACGTGTTTCTTCAGCGACGTCAGGACTCCTGCCTAGTTGCGAGGGAGATCTCGGGATTCTCCTCGAGGCTTGGCAGGGCAATTGGGACGCCTCTTCAGCTGAGGCAGGAGACCAAGTGTCCCTTTCCACGTGCCACAGGAATCCTGGGTCTCCTATCAAGTTTTACGAGGAGTCAGGCATTGTCTCCTTTGGAGGCCCTCATCTCCGCGTATATCTGGAGTTTTCAAAGGATGTGAGGCCTCCGGTCGCGATGAGGTGGGGAACTAGGTCTTTCTCTGTGGTCTCCACAGGGGATTCAGACATCCTTTCATCTTGAGAGATGCAAGACGAGCCTGCATTCAATTCACTGCAGGAATATCCGGCCTTATTTCACCTCAGGGCATCGCAGTGTCCATTCCACTTGAGGCCACAAACTCAGGGTCCCTCTCACATACCTAGAGCTGAGAGAAGCCTCCTCTTGAGGTGCTTTTGGTAAGGTAGTATTCCTCTGGAGACGAAGCCAGGGACTAACCTCTCATCTCGAGTTGATTTTTCATCCACGGAGCTCTTTCGTGTTGCTACAGTGACGTTAGGATCCCTCTAGCCTTGAAACAGTGTTCTTGGGGTTTCTCTGGAGTGCCATCAAGGAAATCAAGTCTCCTTTCATGTGTGATGTGCAACATGGAATGGTTCTGCACGCAGTACAGGGTATCGAGCCTCATTTTGCGGCGAGGGGGAAGTCTCATGGTTTTCTCGAGTTGCGGTGGGAACCTGGGGTATATTCTCGAGTTACGACGGGGATGGCCCTTCCACACACGTGTTTGTTCAGCGACGTCAGGACTCCTGCCTAGTTGCGAGGGACAACTCGGGATTCTCCTCGAGGCTTGGCAGGGCAATTGGGATGCCTCTCCAGCTGAGGCAGGAGACCAAGTGTCCCTTTCCACGTGCCACAGGAATCCTGGGAGTCCTATCAAGTTTCACAAGGAGTCAGGCATCGTCCCCTTTGGAGGCACTGATCTCCGCGTACCTCTGGAGTTTTCAAAGAATGTAAGGCCTCCGGTCGCGATGAGGTGGGGAACTAGGTCTTTTTCTGTGGTCTCCACAGGGGATTCAGACATCCTTTCGTCTTGGGAGATGCAAGACAAGCCTGCATTCAAGTCACTGCAGGGATATCCGGCCTTATTCCGAGTCAGGGCATCGCGGTGTCCATTCCACTTGAGGCCGCAAACTCAGGGTCCCTCTCACATACCTAGAGCTGAGAGAAGCCTCCTCTTGAGGTGCTTGTGGTAAGGTGGTATTCCTCTGGAGTCGAAGCCAGGGACTAACCTCTCATCTCGAGTTGATTTTTGGTCCACGGAGCTCTTTCTTGTGGCTACAGTGACCTCAGGATCCCTCTAGCCTTGAAACAGTGTTCTTGGGGTTTCTCTGGAGTGCCATCAAGGAAATCAAGGCTCCTTTCATGTGTGATGTGCAACACGGAGTTGCTCTGCATGCAGTGCAGGGGAATCGGGCCTCATCTCACGGCAAGGGGGAAGTCTCATGGTTTTTCTCGAGTTGCGGCGGGTACCTGGGGTATATTCTCGAGTTACGACGGGGATGGCCCTTCCAACCATGTGTTTGTTCAGCAACGTCAGGACTCCTGCCTAGTTGCGAGGGACAACTCGGGATTCTCCTCGAGGCTTGGCAGGGCAATTGGGACGCCTCTCCAGCTGAGGCGGGAGACCAAGGGTCCCTTTCCACGTGCCACAGGAATCCTGGAACTCCTATCAAGTTTCACGAGGAGTCAGGCATCGTCTCCTTTGGAGGCACTGATCTCCGCGTACCTCTGGAGTTTTCAAAGGATGTGAGGCCTCCGGTCGCGATGAGGTGGGGAACTAGGTCTTTCTCTGTGGTCTCCACAGGGGATTCAGACATCCTTTCGTCTTGGGAGATGCAAGACGAGCCTGCATTCAAGTCACTGCAGGGATATCCGGCCTTATTCCGAGTCAGGGCATCGCGGTGTCCATTCCACTTGAGGCCGCAAACTCTGGGTCCCTCTCCCATACCTAGACCTGAGAGAAGCCTCCTCTTGAGGTGCTTGTGGTAAGGTGGTATTCCTCTGGAGTCGAAGCCAGGGACTAACCTCTCATCTCGAGTTGATTTTTGGTCCACGGAGCTCTTTCGTGTTGCTACAGTGACCTCAGGATCCCTCTAGCCTTGAAACAGTGTTCTTGGGGTTTCTCTAGAGTGCCATCAAGGAAATCAAGGCTCCTTTCATGTGTGATGTGCAACACGGAATTGCTCTGGACGCAGGGCAGGGGAATCCGGCCTCATTTCGCGGCGAGGGGAAGTCTCATGGTTTTTCTCGAGTTGCGGCAGGAACCTGGGGTATATCCTCGAGTTACGACAAGGATGGCCCTTCCAACCACGTGTTTGTTCAGCGATTTCAGGACTCCTGCCTAGTTGCGAGGGACAACTCGGTATTCTCCTCGAGGCTTGGCAGGGCAATTGGGACGCCTCTCCAGCTGAGGCGGGAGACCAAGTGTCCCTTTCCACGTGCCACAGGAATCCTGGGACTCCTATCAAGTTTCACGAGGCGTCAGGCATCATCTTCTTTGGAGGCACTGATCTCCGCGTACCTCTGGAGTTTTCAAAGGATGTGAGGCCTCCGGTCGCCATGAGATGGGGAACTAGGTCTTTCTCTGTGGTCTCCACAGGTGATTCAGACATCCTTTCTTCTCGGGAGATGCAAGACGAGCCTGCATTCAAGTCACTGCAGGGATATCCGGCCTTATTCCGCGTCAGGGCATCGCAGTGTCCATTCCACTTGAGGACGCAAAATCAGGGTCCCTCTCACATACGTAGAGTTGAGAGAAGCCTCCTCTTGAGGTGCTTGTGGTAAGGTGGTATTCCTCTGGAGTCGAAGCCAGGGACTAACCTCTCATCTCGAGTTGATTTTTGGGCCACGGAGCTCTTTCGTGTTGCTATAGTGACCTCAGGATCCCTCTAGCCTTGAAACAGTGTTCTTGGGGTTACTCTGGAGTGCCATCAAGGAAATCAAGGCTCCTTTCATGTGTGATGTGCAACACGGAATTGCTCTGCACGCAGTGCAGGGGAATCGGGCCTCATCTCGGGGCGAGGGGGATGTCTCATGGTTTTTCTCGAGTTGCGGTGGGAACCTGTGGTATATTCTCGAGTTACGACGGGGATGGCCCTTCCACACACGTGTTTGTTCAGCGACGTCAGGACTCCTGCCTAGTTGCGAGGGAAAACTCGGGATTCTCCTCGAGTCTTGGCAGGGCAATTGGGATGCCTCTCCAGCTGAGACGGGAGACCAAGGGTCCCTTTCCACGTGCCACAGGAATCCTGGGACTCCTATCAAGTTTCACGAGGAGTCAGGCATCGTCTCCTTTGGAGGCACTGATCTCCGCGTACCTCTGGAGTTTTCAAAGGATGTGAGGCCTCCGTTCGCGATGAGGTGGGGAACTAGGTCTTTCTCTGCGGTCTCCACAGGGGATTCAGACATCCTTCCGTCTTGGGAGATGCAAGACGAGCCTGCATTCAAGTCACTGCAGGGATATCCGGCCTTATTTCGAGTCAGGGCATCGCGGTGTCCATTCCACTTGAGGCCGCAAACTCAGGGTCCCTCTCACATACCTAGAGCTGAGAGAAGCCTCCTCTTGAGGTGCTTGTGGTAAGGTGATATTCCTCTTGTGTCGACGCCAGGGACTTACCTCTCATTTCGAGTTGATTTTTGGTCCACGGAGCTCTTTCTTGTTGCTACAGTGACCTCAGGATCCCTCTAGCCTTGAAACAGTGTTCTTGGGGTTTCTCTGGAGTGCCATCAAGGAAATCAAGGGTCCTTTCATGTGTGATGTGCAACACGGAATTGTTCTGCGCGCAGTGCAGGGTGTCGGGCCTCATCTCGCGGCGAGGGGGACGTCTCATGGTTTTCTCGAGTTGCGGTGGGAACCTGGGGTATATTCTCGAGTTAAGTCGGGGATGGCCCTTCCACCCACGTGTTTGTTCAGCGACGTCAGGACTCCTGCCTAGTTGCGAGGGACAACTCGGGATTCCTCTCGAGGCTTGGCATTGCAATTGGGACGCCTCTCCAGCTGAGGCGGGAGACCAAGTGTCCCTTTCCACCTGGCACAGGAATCCTGGGACTCCTATCAAGTTTCACGAGGAGTCAGGCATCGTCTCCTTTGGAGGCACTGATCTCCACGTACCTCTGGAGTTTTCAAAGGATGTGAGTCAACCGGTCGCGATGAAGTGCGGAACTACGTCTTTCTCTGCAGTCTCCACAGGGGATTCAGACATCCTTTCATCTTGGGAGATGCAAGACGAGCCTGCATTCAAGTCAATGCAGGGATATCCGGCCTTATTTCGATTCAGGGCATCGCGGTGCACATTCCACTGGAGACCGCAAACTCAGGGTCCCTCTCACATACCTAGAGCTGAGAGAAGCCTCCTCTTGAGGTACTTGTGGTAAGGTGGTATTCCTCTGGAGTCGAAGCCAGGGACTAACCTCTCATCTCGAGTTGATTTTTAGTCCACGGAGCTCTTTCGTGTTGCTACAGTGACCTCAGGATCCCTCTACGCTTGAAAGAGTGTTCTTGGGGTTTCTCTGGAGTGCCATCAAGGAAATCAAAGCTCCTTTCATGTGTGATGTGCAACATGGAATTGCTCTGCACGCAGTGCAGGGGAATGGGGCCTCATCTCACGGCGAGGGGAAGTCTCATGGTTTTTCTCGAGTTGCGGTGGGAACCTGGGGTATATTCTCGAGTTACGACGGGGATGGCCCTTATAACCACGTGTTTGTTCAGCGACGTCAGGACTCCTGCCTAGTTGCGAGGGACAACTCTGGATTCTCCTCGAGGCTTGGCATTGCAAATGGGACGCCTCTCCAGCTGAGGCGGGAGACCAAGAGTCCCTTTCCACGTGCCACAGGAATCCTGGGACTCCTATCAAGTTTCACGAGGAGTCAGGCATCGTCTCCTTTGGAAGCACTGATCTCCGCGTACCTCTGGAGTTTTCAAAGGATGTGAGGCCTCCGGTCGCGATGAGGTGGGGAACTAGGTCTTTCTCTGTGGTATCCACAGGGGATTCAGACATCCTTTCGTCTTGGGAGATGCAAGAGGAGCCTGCATTCAAGTCACTGCAGGGATATCCGGCCTTATTTCGAGTCAGGGCATCGCGGTGTCCATTCCACTTGAGGCCGCAAACTCAGGGTCCCTCTCACATACCTAGAGCTGAGAGAAGCCTCCTCTTGAGGTGCTTGTGGTAAGGTGGTATTCCTCTGGATTTGAAGCAAGGGACTAACCTCTCATCTCGAGTTGATTTTTGGTCCACGGAGCTGTTTTGTGTTGCTACAGTGACCTCAGGAACCTTCTAGCCTTGAAACAGGGTTCTTGGGGTTTCTCTGGAGTTCCATCAAGGAAATCAAGGCTGCTTTCATGTGTGATGTGCAACACGGAATTGCTCTGCACGCAGTGCAGGGGAATCAGGCCTCATCTCAGGCGAGGGGGAAGTCTCATGGTTTTTATCGAGTTGCGGGGGGAACCTGGGGTATATTCTCGAGTTACGACGAGGATGGCCCTTCCACCCACGTGTTTGTTCAGCGACGTCAGGACTCCTGCCTAGTTGCGAGGGAGAACTCGGGATTCTCCTCGAGGCTTGGCAGGGCAATTGGGACGCCTCTCCAGCTGAGGCGGGAGACCAAGTGTCCCTTTCCACGTGCCACAGGAATCCTGGGACTCCTATCAAGTTTCACGAGGGGTCAGGCATCGTCTCCTTTGGAGGCACTGATCTCCGCGTACCTCTGGAGTTTTCAAAGGATGTGCGTCCTCCGGTCGCGATGAGGTGGGGAACTAGGTCTTTCTCTGTGGTCTCCACATGGGATTCAGACATCCTTTCGTCTTGGGAGATGCAAGAGGAGCCTGCATTCAAGTCACTGCAGGGATATCCGGCCTTATTTCGAGTCAGGGCATCGCGGTGTCCATTCCACTTGAGGCCGCAAACTCAGGGTCCATCTCACATACCTAGAGCTGAGAAAAGCCTCCTCTTGAGGTGCTTGTGGTAAGCTGGTATTCCTCTGGATTTGAAGCAAGGGACTAACCTCTCATCTCGAGTTGATTTTTGGTCCACGGAGCTCTTTTGTGTTGCTACAGTGACCTCAGGATGCCTCTAGCCTTGAAACAGTGTTCTTGGGGTTTCTCTGGAGTGCCATCAAGGAAATCAAGGCTCCTTTCATGTGTGATGTGCAACACGGAATTGCTCTGCACGCAGTGCAGATGAATCGGGCCTCATCTAGCAGCGAGGGGGAAGTCTCATGGTTTTTCTCGAGTTGCGGCGGGAACCTGGGGTATATTCTCGAGTTACGACGGGGATGGCCCTTCCACCCACGTGTTTCTTCAGCGACGTCAGGACTCCTGCCTAGTTGCGAGGGAGATCTCGGGATTCTCCTCGAGGCTTGGCAGGGCAATTGGGACGCCTCTTCAGCTGAGGCAGGAGACCAAGTGTCCCTTTCCACGTGCCACAGGAATCCTGGGTCTCCTATCAAGTTTTACGAGGAGTCAGGCATTGTCTCCTTTGGAGGCCCTCATCTCCGCGTATATCTGGAGTTTTCAAAGGATGTGAGGCCTCCGGTCGCGATGAGGTGGGGAACTAGGTCTTTCTCTGTGGTCTCCACAGGGGATTCAGACATCCTTTCATCTTGAGAGATGCAAGACGAGCCTGCATTCAATTCACTGCAGGGATATCCGGCCTTATTTCACCTCAGGACATCGCAGTGTCCATTCCACTTGAGGCCACAAACTCAGGGTCCCTCTCACATACCTAGAGCTGAGAGAAGCCTCCTCTTGAGGTGCTTTTGGTAAGGTAGTATTCCTCTGGAGACGAAGCCAGGGACTAACCTCTCATCTCGAGTTGATTTTTCATCCACGGAGCTCTTTCGTGTTGCTACAGTGACGTTAGGATCCCTCTAGCCTTGAAACAGTGTTCTTGGGGTTTCTCTGGAGTGCCATCAAGGAAATCAAGTCTCCTTTCATGTGTGATGTGCAACATGGAATGGTTCTGCACGCAGTACAGGGTATCGAGCCTCATTTTGCGGCGAGGGGGAAGTCTCATGGTTTTCTCGAGTTGCGGTGGGAACCTGGGGTATATTCTCGAGTTACGACGGGGATGGCCCTTCCACACACGTGTTTGTTCAGCGACGTCAGGACTCCTGCCTAGTTGCGAGGGACAACTCGGGATTCTCCTCGAGGCTTGGCAGGGCAATTGGGATGCCTCTCCAGCTGAGGCAGGAGACCAAGTGTCCCTTTCCACGTGCCACAGGAATCCTGGGAGTCCTATCAAGTTTCACAAGGAGTCAGGCATCGTCCCCTTTGGAGGCACTGATCTCCGCGTACCTCTGGAGTTTTCAAAGGATGTGAGGCCTCTGGTCGCGATGAGGTGGGGAACTAGGTCTTTCTCTGTGGTCTCCACAGGGGATTCAGACATCCTTTCGTCTTGGGAGATGCAAGACGAGCCTGCATTCAAGTCACTGCAGGGATATCCGGCCTTATTCCGAGTCAGGGCATCGCGGTGTCCATTCCACTTGAGGCCGCAAACTCAGGGTCCCTCTCACATACCTAGAGCTGAGAGAAGCCTCCTCTTGAGGTGCTTGTGGTAAGGTGGTATTCCTCTGGCGTCGAAGCCAGGGACTAACCTCTCATCTCGAGTTGATTTTTGGTCCACGGAGCTCTTTCGTGTTGCTACAGTGACCTCAGGATCCCTCTAGCCTTGAAACAGTGTTCTTGGGGTTTCTGTGGAGTGCCATCAAGGAAATCAAGGGTCCTTTCATGTTTGATGTGCAACACGGAATTGCTCTGCAAGCAGTGCAGGGGAATCGGGCCTCATCTCGCGGCGAGGGGGAAGTCTAATGGTTTTTCTCGAGTTGCGGCGGGAACCTGGGGTATATTCTCGAGTTACGACGGGGATGGCCCTTCCAGCCATGTGTTTGTTCAGCGACGTCAGGACTCCTGCCTAGTTGCGAGGGACAACTCGGGATTCTCCTCGAGGCTTGGCAGGGCAATTGGACGCCTCTCCAGCTGAGGCGGGAGACCAAGGGTCCCTTTACACGTGCCACAGGAATCCTGGAACTCCTATCAAGTTTCACGAGGAGTCAGGCATCGTCTCCTTTGGAGGCACTGATCTCCGCGTACCTCTGGAGTTTTCAAAGAATGTAAGGCCTCCGGTCGCGATGAGGTGGGGAACTAGGTCTTTTTCTGTGGTCTCCACAGGGGATTCAGACATCCTTTCGTCTTGGGAGATGCAAGAAGAGCCTGCATTCAAGTCACTGCAGGGATATCCGGCCTTATTTTGAGTCAGGGCATCGCGGTGTCCATTCCACTTGAGGCCGCAAACTCAGGGTCCCTCTCACATACCTAGAGCTGAGAGAAGCCTCCTCTTGAGGTGCTTGTGGTAAGGTGGTATTCCTCTGGAGTCGAAGCCAGGGACTAACCTCTCATCTCGAGTTGATTTTTGGTCCACGGAGCTCTTTCTTGTGGCTACAGTGACCTCAGGATCCCTCTAGCCTTGAAACAGTGTTCTTGGGGTTTCTCTGGAGTGCCATCAAGGAAATCAAGGCTCCTTTCATGTGTGATGTGCAACACGGAGTTGCTCTGCATGCAGGGCAGGGGAATCGGGCCTCATCTCACGGCAAGGGGGAAGTCTCATGGTTTTTCTCGAGTTGCGGCGGGTACCTGGGGTATATTCTCGAGTTACGACGGGGATGGCCCTTCCAACCATGTGTTTGTTCAGCAACGTCAGGACTCCTGCCTAGTTGCGAGGGACAACTCGGGATTCTCCTCGAGGCTTGGCAGGGCAATTGGGACGCCTCTCCAGCTGAGGCGGGAGACCAAGGGTCCCTTTCCACGTGCCACAGGAATCCTGGAACTCCTATCAAGTTTCACGAGGAGTCAGGCATCGTCTCCTTTGGAGGCACTGATCTCCGCGTACCTCTGGAGTTTTCAAAGGATGTGAGGCCTCCGGTCGCGATGAGGTGGGGAACTAGGTCTTTCTCTGTGGTCTCCACAGGGGATTCAGACATCCTTTCGTCTTGGGAGATGCAAGACGAGCCTGCATTCAAGTCACTGCAGGGATATCCGGCCTTATTCCGAGTCAGGGCATCGCGGTGTCCATTCCACTTGAGGCCGCAAACTCTGGGTCCCTCTCCCATACCTAGACCTGAGAGAAGCCTCCTCTTGAGGTGCTTGTGGTAAGGTGGTATTCCTCTGGAGTCAAAGCCAGGGACTAACCTCTCATCTCGAGTTGATTTTTGGTCCACGGAGCTCTTTCGTGTTGCTACAGTGACCTCAGGATCCCTCTAGCCTTGAAACAGTGTTCTTGGGGTTTCTCTAGAGTGCCATCAAGGAAATCAAGGCTCCTTTCATGTGTGATGTGCAACACGGAATTGCTCTGGACGCAGGGCAGGGGAATCCGGCCTCATTTCGCGGCGAGGGGAAGTCTCATGGTTTTTCTCGAGTTGCGGCAGGAACCTGGGGTATATCCTCGAGTTACGACAAGGATGGCCCTTCCAACCACGTGTTTGTTCAGCGATTTCAGGACTCCTGCCTAGTTGCGAGGGACAACTCGGTATTCTCCTCGAGGCTTGGCAGGGCAATTGGGACGCCTCTCCAGCTGAGGCGGGAGACCAAGTGTCCCTTTCCACGTGCCACAGGAATCCTGGGACTCCTCTCAAGTTTCACGAGGCGTTAGGCATCATCTTCTTTGGAGGCACTGATCTCCGCGTACCTCTGGAGTTTTCAAAGGATGTGAGGCCTCCGGTCGCCATGAGATGGGGAACTAGGTCTTTCTCTGTGGTCTCCACAGGTGATTCAGACATCCTTTCTTCTCGGGAGATGCAAGACGAGCCTGCATTCAAGTCACTGCAGGGATATCCGGCCTTATTCCGCGTCAGGGCATCGCAGTGTCCATTCCACTTGAGGACGCAAAATCAGGGTCCCTCTCACATACGTAGAGTTGAGAGAAGCCTCCTCTTGAGGTGCTTGTGGTAAGGTGGTATTCCTCTGGAGTCGAAGCCAGGGACTAACCTCTCATCTCGAGTTGATTTTTGGGCCACGGAGCTCTTTCGCGTTGCTATAGTGACCTCAGGATCCCTCTAGCCTTGAAACAGTGTTCTTGGGGTTACTCTGGAGTGCCATCAAGGAAATCAAGGCTCCTTTCATGTGTGATGTGCAACACGGAATTGCTCTGCACGCAGTGCAGGGGAATCGGGCCTCATCTCGGGGCGAGGGGGATGTCTCATGGTTTTTCTCGAGTTGCGGTGGGAACCTGTGGTATATTCTCGAGTTACGACGGGGATGGCCCTTCCACACACGTGTTTGTTCAGCGACGTCAGGACTCCTGCCTAGTTGCGAGGGACAACTCGGGATTCTCCTCGAGGCTTGGCAGGGCAATTGGGATGCCTCTCCAGCTGAGGCGGGAGACCAAGGGTCCCTTTCCACGTGCCACAGGAATCCTGGAACTCCTATCAAGTTCCACGAGGAGTCAGGCATCGTCCCCTTTGGAGGCACTGATCTCCGCGTACCTCTGGAGTTTTCAAAGGATGTGAGGCCTCCGGTCGCGATGAGGTGGGGAACTAGGTCTTTCTCTGTGGTCTCCACAGGGGATTCAGACATCCGTTCGTCTTGGGAGATGCAAGACAAGCCTGCATTCAAGTCACTGCAGGGATATCTGGCCTTATTTTGCGTCAGGGCATCGCAGTGTCCATTCCACTTGAGGCCGCAAAATCAGGGTCCCTCTCACATACCTAGAGCTGAGAGAAGCCTCCTCTTGAGGTGCTTGTGGTAAGGTGGTGTTCCTCTGGAGTCGAAGCCAGGGACTAACCTCTCATCTCGAGTTGATTTCTGGTCCACGGAGCTTTTTCGTGTTGCTACAATGACCTCAGGATCCCTCTAGCCTTGAAACAGTGTTCTTGGGGTTTCTCTGGAGTGCCATCAAGGAAATCAAGGCTCCTTTCATGTGTGATGTGCAACACGGAATTGCTCTGCATGCAGTTCAGGGGTATCGGGCCTCATCTTGCGGCGAGGGGGAAGTCTCATGGTTTTTCTCGAGTTGCGGCAGGAACCTGGGGTATATTCTCGAGTTACGACGGAGATGGCCTTTCCACCCACGTGTTTGTTCAGCGACGTCAGGACTCCTGCCTAGTTGCGAGGGACAACTCGGGATTCTCCTCGAGGCTTGGCAGGGCAATTTGGACGCCTCTCCAGCTGAGGTGGGAGACCAAGGGTCCCTTTCCACGTGCCACAGGAATCCTGGGACTCCTATCAACTTTCACGAGGAGTCAGGCATCGTCTCCTTTGGAGGCACTGATCTCCGCGTACCTCTGGTGTTTTCAAAGGATGTAAGGCCTCAGGTCGCGATGAGGTGGGGAACTAGGTCTTTTTCTGTGGTCTCCACAGGGTATTCAGACATCCTTTCGTCTTGGGAGATGCAAGACGAGCCTGCATTCAAGTCACTGCAGGGATATCCCACCTTATTTCGAGTCAGGGCATCGCGGTGTCCATTCCACTTGAGGCCGCAAACTCAGGGTCCCTCTCACATACCTAGAGCTGAGAGAACCCTCCTCTTGAGGTGCTTGTGGTAAGGTGGTATTCCTCTGGAGTCGAAGCCAGGGACTAACCTCTCATCTCGAGTTGATTTTTGGTCCACGGAGCTCTTTCTTGTGGCTACAGTGACCTCAGGATCCCTCTAGGCTTGAAACAGTGTTCTTGGGGTTACTCTGGAGTGCCATCAAGGAAATCAAGGCTCCTTTCATGTGTGATGTGCAACACGGAATTGCTCTGCACGCAGTGCAGGGGAATCGGGCCTCATCTCGCTGAGAGGGGGATGTCTCATGGTTTTTCTCGAGTTGCGGTGGGAACCTGTGGTATATTCTCGAGTTACGACGGGGATGGCCCTTCCACACACGTGTTTGTTCAGCGACGTCAGGACTCCTGCCTAGTTGCGAGGGACAACTCGGGATTCTCCTCGAGTCTTGGCAGGGCAATTGGGACGCCTCTCCAGCTGAGGCGGGAGACCAAGGGTCCCTTTCCACGTGCCACAGGAATCCTGGGACTCCTATCAAGTTTCACGAGGAGTCAGGCATCGTCTCCTTTGGAGGCACTGATCTCTGCGTACCTCTGGAGTTTTCAAAGGATGTGAGGCCTCCAGTCGCGATGAGGTGGGGAACTAGGTCTTTCTCTGTGGTCTCAACAGGGGATTCAGACATCCTTTCGTCTTGGGAGATGCAAGACGAGCCTGCATTCAAGTCACTGCAGGGATATCCGGCCTTATTTCGAGTCAGGGCATCGCAGTGTCCATTCCACTTGAGGCCGCAAACTCAGGGTCCCTCTCACATACCTAGAGCTGAGAGAAGCCTCCTCTTGAGGTGCTTGTGGTAAGGTGGTATTCCTCTGGAGTCGACGCCAGGGACTTACCTCTCATTTCGAGTTGATTTTTGGTCCACGGAACTCTTTCTTGTTGCTACAGTGACCTCAGGATCCCTCTAGCCTTGAAACAGTGTTCTTGGGGTTTCTCTGGAGTGCCATCAAGGAAATCAAGGCTCCTTTCATGTGTGATGTGCAACACGGAATTGCTCTGAACGCAGTGCAGGGTATCGGGCCTCATTTCGCGGCGAGGGGGAAGTCTCATGGTTTTCTCGAGTTGCGGTGGGAACCTGGGGTATATTCTCGAGTTACGACGGGGATGGCCCTTCCACACACGTGTTTGTTCAGCGATGTCAGGACTCCTGCCTAGTTGCGAGGGACAACTCGGGATTCTCCTCGAGGCTTGGCAGGGCAATTGGGACGCCTCTCCACCTGAGGCGGGAGACCAAGGGTCCATATCCACGTACCACAGGAATCCTGAGACTCCTATCAAGTTTCAGGAGGAGTCAGGCATCGTCTCCTTTGGAGGCACTGATCTCCGCGTACCTCTGGAGTTTTCAAACGATGTGAGGCCTCCGGTCGCGATGAGGTGGGGAACTAGGTCTTTCTCTGTGGTCTCCACAGGGGATTCAGACATCCTTTCGTCTTGGGAGATGCAAGACGAGCCTGTATTCAAGTCACTGCAGGGATATCCGGCCTTAAATTGAGTCAGGGCATCGCGGTGTCCATTCCACTTGAGGCGGCAAACTCAGGGTCCCTCTCAAATACCTAGAGCTGAGAGAAGCCTCCTCTTGAGGTGCTTGTGGTAAGGTGGTATTCCTCTGGAGTCGAAGCCAGGGACTAACCTCCCATCTCGAGCTGATTTTTGGTCCACGAAGCTCTTTCTTGTTGCTACAGTGACCTCAGGATCCCTCTAGCCTTGAAACAGTGTTCTTGTGGTTTCGCTGCAGTGCCATCAAGGAAATCAAGGCTCCTTTCATGTGTGATGTGCAACACGGAATTGCTCTGCACGCAGTGCAGGGGAATCGGGCCTCATCTCGCGGCGAGGGGGAAGTCTCATGGTTTTTCTCGAGGTGCGGCGGGAACCTGGGGTATATTCTCGAGTTACGACGGGGATGGCCCTTCCACCCACGTGTTTGTTCAGCGACGTCAGGACTCCTACCTAGTTGCGAGGGACAACTCGGGATTCTCCTCGAGGCTTGGCAGGGCAATTGGGACGCCTCTCCAGCTGAGGCGGGAGACCAAGGGTCCCTTTCAACGTGCACAGGAATCCTGGGACTCCTATCAAGTTTCACGAGGAGTCAGGCATCGTCTCCTTTGGAGGCACTGATCTCCGCGTACCTCTGGAGTTTTCAAAGGATGTGAGGCCTCCGGTCGCGATGAGGTGGGGAACTAGGTCTTTCTCTGTGGTCTCCACAGGGGATTCAGACATCGTTTCATCTTGGGAGATGCAAGACGATCCTGCATTCAAGTCACTGAAGGGATAAATGGCCTTATTTCGAGTCAGGGCATCGCAGTGTCCATTCCACTTGAGGCCGCAAACTCAGGGTCCCTCTCACATATCTAGAGCTGAGAGACGCCTCCTCTTGTAGTGCTTGCACTAAGATGGTATTCCTCTGGAGTCGAAGCCAGGGACTAACCTCTCATCTCGAGTTGATTTTTGGTCCACGGAGCTCTTTCGTGTTGCTACAGTGACCTCAGGATCCCTCTAGCGTTGAAACAGTGTTCTTGGGGTTTCTCTGGAGTGCCATCAAGGAAATCAAGGCTCCTTTCATGTGTGATGTGCAACACGGAATTGCTCTGCACGCAGTGCAGGGGAATCGGGCCTCATCTCGCGGCGAGCGGGAAGTCTCATGGTTTTTCTCGAGTTGCGGCGGGAACCTGGGGTATATTCTCGAGTTACGACGGGGATGGCCCTTCCACACACGTGTTTCTTCAGCGACGTCAGGACTCCTGCCTAGTTGCGAGGGACAACTCGGGATTCTCCTCGAGGCTTGGCAGGGCAATTGGGACGCCTGTCCAGCTGAGGCGGGAGACCAAGGGTCCCTTTCCACGTGCCACAGGAATCCTGGGACTCCTATCAAGTTTCACGAGTAGTCAGGCATCGTCTCCTTTGGAGGCACTGATCTCCGCGTACCTCTGGAGTTTTCAAAGGATGTGAGGCCTCCGGTCGCCATGAGGCGGGGAACTAGGTCTTTCTCTGTGGTCCCCACAGGGGATTCAGACATCCTTTCGTCTTGCGAGATGCAAGACGAGCCTGCATTCAAGTCACTGCAGGGATATCCGGCCTTATTTCGCGTCAGGGCTTCGCGGTGTACATTCCACTTGAGGCCGCAAACTCAGGGTCCCTCTCACATACCTAGAGCTGAGAGAAGCCTCCTCTTGAGGTGCTTGTGGTAAGGTGGTATTCCTCTGGAGTCGAAGCCAGGGACTAACCTCTCATCTTGAGTTGATTTTTGGTCCACGTAGATCTTTCGTGTGGCTACATTTACCTCAGGATCGCTCTAGCCTTGAAACAGTGTTCTTGGGGTTTCTCTGGAGTGCCATCAAGGAAATCAAGGCTCCTTTCATGTTTGATGTGCAACACGGAATTTCTCTGCATGCAGTGCTGGGAAATCGGGTCTCATCTCACGGCGAGGGGGAAGTCTCATGGTTTTCTCGAGTTGCGGCGGGAACCTGGGGTATATTCTCGAGTTACGACGGGGATGGCCCTTCCACCTACGTGTTTCTTCAGTGACGTCAGGACTCCTGCCTATTTGCGAGGGACAACTCGGGATTCTCCTCGAGGCTTGGCAGGGCAATTGGGACGCCTCTCCAGCTGAGGCGGGAGACCAAGGGTCCCTTTCCACGTGCCACAGGAATCCTGGGACTCCTATCAAGTTTCACGAGGAGTCAGGCATCGTTTCCTTTGGAGGCACTGATCTTCGCGTAACTCTGGAGTTTTCAAAGATGTGAGGCCTCCGGTCGCCATGAGGTGGGGAACTAGGTCTTTCTCTGTGGTCTCCACAGTGGATTCAGACATCCTTTCGTCTTGGGAGATGCAAGACGAGCCTGCATTCAAGTCATTGCAGGGATATCCGGCCTTATTTCGAGTCAGGGCATCGCGGTGTCCATTCCACTTGAGGCCGCAAACTCAGGGTCCCTCTCACATACCTAGAGCTGAGAGAATCCTCCTCTTGAGGTGCTTGTGGTAAGGTGGTATTCCTCTGGAGTCGAAACCAGGGACTAACCTCTCATCTCCAGTTGATTTTTGGTCCACGGAGCTCTTTCGTGTTGCTACAGTGACCTCAGGATCCTCTAGCCTTGAAACAGTGTTCTTGGGGTTTCTCTGGAGTGCCATCAAGGAAATCAAGGCTCCTTTCATGTGTGATGTGCAACACGGAATTGCTCTGCACGCAGTGCAGGGGAATCGGGCCTCATCTCGCGGCGAGGGGGAAGTCTCATGGTTTTTCTCGAGTTGCGGCGGGAACCTGGGGTACATTCTAGAGTTACGACGGGGATGGCCCTTCCACCCACGTGTTTGATCAGCGACGGCAGGACTCCTGCCTAGTTGCGAGGGACAACTCGGGATTCTCCTCGAGGCTTGGCAGGGCAATTGGGACGCCTCTCCAGCTGAGGCGGGAGACCAAGGGTCCCTTTCCACGTGCCACAGGAATCCTGGGACTCCTATCAAGTTTCACGAGGAGTCAGGCATCGTCTCCTTTGGAGGCACTGATCTCCGCGTACATCTGGAGTTTTCAAAGGATGTGAGGCCTCCGGTCGCGATGAGGTCGGGAACTAGGTCTTTCTCTGTTGTCTCCACAGGGGATTCAGACATCCTTTCATCTTGGGAGATGCAAGACGAGCCTGCATTCAAGTCACTGCAGGGATATCCGGCCTTATTTTGCGTCAGGGCATCGCGGTGTCCATTCCACTTGAGGCCGCAAACTCAGGGTCCCTCTCACATACCTAGAGCTGAGAGAAGCCTCCTCTTGAGGTGCTTGTGGTAAGGTGGTATTCCTCTGGAGTCGAAGCCAGGGACTAACCTCTCATCTCGAGTTGATTTTTGGTCCACGGAGCTCCTTCGTGTTGCTACAGTGACCTCAGGATCCCTCTAGCCTTGAAACAGTGTTCTTGGGGTTTCTCTGGAGTGCCATCAAGGAAATCAAGGTTTCCTTTCATGTGTGATGTGCAACACGGAATTGCTCTGCACGCAGTGCAGGGGAATCGTGCCTCATGTCGAGGCGAGGGGGAAGTCTCATGGTTTTTCTCGAATTGCGGCGGGAACCTGGGGTATTTTCTCGAGTTACGACGGGGATGGCCCTTCCACACACATGTTTGTTCAGCGACGTCAGGACTCCTGCCTAGTTGCGAGGGACAACTCGGGATTCTCCTCGAGGCTTGGCAGGGCACTTGGGACGCCTCTCCAGCTGAGGCGGGAGACCAAGGGTCCCATTCCATGTGCCACAGAAATCCTGGGACTCCTATCAAGTTTCACGAGGAGTCAGGCATCGTCTCCTTTGGAGGCACTGATCTCCGTGTACCTCTGGAGTTTTCAAAGGATGTGAGGCCTCCGGTCGCGATGAGGTGGGGAACTAGGTCTTTCTCTGTGGTCTCCACAGGGGATTCAGACATCCTTTCGTCTTGGGAGATGCAAGACGAGCCGGCATTCAAGTCACTGCAGGGATATCCGGCCTTATTTTGCGTCAGGGCATCGCGGTGTCCATTCCACTTGAGGCCACAAACTCAGGGTCCCTCTCACATACCTAGAGCTGAGAGAAGCCTCCTCTTGAGGTGCTTGTGGTAAGGTGGTAGTCCTCTGCAGTCGAAGCCAGGGACTAACCTCTCATCTCGAGTTGATTTTTGGTCCACGGAGCTCTTTCGTATTGATACAGTGACCTCAGGATCCTCTAGCCTTGAAACAGTGTTCTTGGGGTTTCTCTGGATTGCCATCAAGGAAATCAAGGCTCCTTTCATGTGTGATGTGCAACACGGAATTGCTCTGCACGCAGTGCAGGGGAATCGCTCCTCATCTCGCAGTGAGGGGGAAGTCTCATGGTTTTTCTCGAGTTCCGGCGGGAACCTGGGGTATTTTCTCGAGTTACGACGGGGATGGCCCTTCCACACACGTGTTTGTTCAGCGACATCAGGACTCCTGCCTAGTTGCGAGGGACAACTCGGGATTCTCCTCGAGGCTTGGCAGGGCAATTGGGACGCCTCTCCAGCTGAGGCGGGAGACCAAGTGTCCCTTTCCACGTGCCACAGGAATCCTGGGACTCCTATCAAGTTTCACGAGGAGTCATGCATCGTCTCCTTTGGAGGCACTGATCTCTGCGTACCTCAGGAGTTTTCAAAGGATGTGAGGCCTCCGGTCGCGATGAGGTGGGGAACTAGGTCTTTCTCTGTGGTCTGCACAGGGGATTCAGACATCCTTTCGTCTTGGGAGATGCAAGACGAGCCTGCATTCAAGTCACTGCAGGGATATCCGGCCTTAGTTCGAGTCAGGGCATCGCGGTGTCCATTCCATTTGAGGCCTCAAACTCAGGGTCCCTCTCACATACCTAGAGCTGAGAGAAGCCTCCTCTTGAGGTGCTTGTGGTAAGGTGGTATTCCTCTGGAGTCGAAACCAGGGACTACCCTCTCATCTCGAGTTGATTTGTGGTCCACGGAGCTCTTTCGTGTTGCTACAGTGACCTCAGGATCCCTCTAGCCTTGAAACAGTGTTCTTGGGGTTTCTCTGGAGTGCCACCAAGGAAATCAAGGCTCCTTTCATGTGTGATGTGCAACACGGAATTGCTCTGCACGCAGTGCAGGGGAATCGGGCCTCATCTCGCGGCGAGGGGGAAGTCTCATGGTTTTTCTCGAGTTGCGGCGGGAACCTGGGGTACATTCTCGAGTTACGACGGGGATGGCCCTTCCACACACGTGTTTGTTCAGCCACGTCAGGACTCCTGCCTAGTTGCGAGGGACAAGTCGGGATTCTCCTTGAGGCTTGGCAGGGCACTTGGGACGCCTCTCCAGCTGAGGCGGGAGACCAAGGGTCCCTTTCCACGTGCCACAGGAATCCTGGGACTCCTATCAAGTTTCTCGAGGAGTCCGGCATCGTCCCTTTTGGGGGCACTGATCTCCGCGTACCTCTGGAGTTTTCAAAGGATGTGAGGCCTCCGGTCGCGATGAGGTGGGGAACTAGGTCTTTCTCTGTGGTCTCCACAGGGGATTCAGACATCCTTTCGTCTTGGGAGATGCAAGACGAGCCTGCATTCAAGTCACTGCAGGGATATCCGGCCTTATTTCGAGTCAGGGCATCGCGGTGTCCATTCCACTTGAGGCCGCAAACTCAGGGTCCCTCTCACATACCTAGAGGTAAGAGAAGCCTCCTCTTGAGGTGCTTGTGGTAAGGTGGTATTCCTCTGGAGTCGAAACCAGGGACTAACCTCTCATCTCGAGTTGATTTTTGGTCCACGGAGCTCCTTCGTGTTGCTACAGTGACCTCAGGATGCCTCTAGCCTAGAAACAGTGTTCTTGGGGTTTCTCTGGAGTGCCATCAAGGAAATCAAGGCTCCTTTCATGTGAGATGTGCAACACGGAATTGCTCTGCATGCAGTGCAGGGGAATCGGGCCTCATCTCGTGGCGAGGGGGAAGTCTCATGGTTTTTCTCGAGTTGCGGCGGGAACCTGGGGTATTTTCTCGAGTTACGACGGGGATGGCCCTTCCACACACGTGTTTGTTCAGCGATGGCAGGACTCCTGCCTAGTTGCGAGGGACAACTCGGGATTCTCCTCGAGGCTTGGCAGGGCAATTGGGACGCCTCTCCAGCTGAGGCGGGAGACCAAGTGTCCCTTTCCACGTGCCACAGGAATCCTGGGACTCCTATCAAGTTTCACGAGGAGTCATGCATCGTCTCCTTTGGAGGCACTGATCTCTGCGTCCCTGGGGAGTTTTCAAAGGATGTGAGGCCTCCGGTCGCGATGAGGTGGGGAACTAGGTCTTTCTCTGTGGTCTGCACAGGGGATTCAGACATCCTTTCGTCTTGGGAGATGCAAGACGAGCCTGCATTCAAGTCACTGCAGGGATATCCGGCCTTAGTTCGAGTCAGGGTATCGCGGTGTCCATTCCATTTGAGGCCTCAAACTCAGGGTCCCTCTCACATACCTAGAGCTGAGAGAAGCCTCCTCTTGAGGTGCTTGTGGTAAGGTGGTATTCCTCTGGAGTCGAAGCCAGGGACTACCCTCTCATCTCGAGTTGATTTGTGGTCCACGGAGCTCTTTCGTGTTGCTACAGTGACCTCAGGATCCCTCTAGCCTTGAAACAGTGTTCTTGGGGTTTCTCTGGAGTGCCACCAAGGAAATCAAGGCTCCTTTCATGTGTGATGTGCAACACGGAATTGCTCTGCACGCAGTGCAGGGGAATCGGGCCTCATCTCGCGGCGAGGGGGAAGTCTCATGGTTTTTCTTGAGTTGCGGCGGGAACCTGGGGTACATTCTCGAGTTACGACGGGGATGGCCCTTCCACACACGTGTTTGTTCAACCACGTCAGGACTCCTGCCTAGTTGCGAGGGACAAGTCGGGATTCTCCTTGAGGCTTGGCAGGGCACTTGGGACGCCTCTCCAGCTGAGGCGGGAGACCAAGGGTCCCTTTCCACGTGCCACAGGAATCCTGGGACGCCTATCAAGTTTCTCGAGGAGTCCGGCATCGTCCCTTTTGGGGGCACTGATCTCCGCGTACCTCTGGAGTTTTCAAAGGATGTGAGGCCTCCGGTCGCGATGAGGTGGGGAACTAGGTCTTTCTCTGTGGACTCCACCGGGGATTCAGACATCCTTTCGTCTTGGGAGATGCAAGACGAGCCTGCATTCAAGTCACTGCAGGGATATCCGGCCTTATTTCGAGTCAGGGCATCGCGGTGTCCATTCCACTTGAGGCCGCAAACTCAGGGTCCCTCTCACATACCTAGAGCTGAGAGAAGCCTCTTTTGAGGTGTTTGTGGTAAGGTGGTATTACTCTGGAGTCGAAGCCAGGAACTACCCTCTCATCTCGAGTTGATTTTTGGTCCATGGATCTCTTTCGTGTTGCTACAGTGACCTCAGGATGCCTCTAGCCTTGAAACAGTGTTCTTGGGGTTTCTCTGGAGTGCCATCAAGGAAATCAAGGCTCCTTTCATGTGTGATGTGCAACACGGAATTGCTCTGCACGCAGTGCAGGGGAATCGGGCCTCGTCTAGCGGCGAGGGGGAAGTATCATGGTTTTTCTCGAGTTGCGGCGGGAACCTGGGGTATATTCTCGAGTTACGACGGGGATGGCCCTTCCACCCACGTGTTTGTGCAGCGACGTCAGGACTCCTGCCTAGTTGTGAAGGACAACTCGGGATTCTCCTCGAGGCTTGGTAGGGCAATTGGGACGCCTCTCCAGCTGAGGCGGGAGACCAAGGGTCCCTTTCCATGTGCCACAGGAATCCTGGGACTCCTATCAAGTTTCACGAGGAGTCAGGCATCGTCTCCTTTGGAGGCACTGATCTCCGCGTACCTCTGGAGTTTTCAAAGGATGTGAGGCCTCCGGTCGCGATGAGGTCGGGAACTAGGTCTTTCTCTGTGGTCTCCACAGGGGATTCAGACATCCTTTCATCTTGGGAGATGCAAGACGAGCCTGCATTCAAGTCACTGCAGGGATATCCGGCCTTATTTTGCGTCAGGGCATCGCGGTGTCCATTCCACTTGAGGCCGCAAAGTCAGGGTCCCTCTCACATACCTAGAGCTGAGAGAAGCCTCCTCTTGAGGTGCTTGTGGTAAGGTGGTATTCCTCTGGAGTCGAAGCCAGGGACTAACCTCTCATCTCGAGTTGATTTTTGGTCCACGGAGCTCCTTCGTGTTGCTACAGTGACCTCAGGATCCCTCTAGCCTTGAAACAGTGTTCTTGGGGTTTCTCTGGAGTGCCATCAAGGAAATCAAGGTTTCCTTTCATGTGTGATGTGCAACACGGAATTGCTCTGCACGCAGTGCAGGGGAATCGGGCCTCATCTCGCGGCGAGGGGGAAGTCTCATGGTTTTTCTTGAGTTGCGGTGGGAACCTGGGGTATTTTCTCGAGTTACGACGGGGATGGCCCTTCCACACACATGTTTGTTCAGCGACGTCAGGACTCCTGCCTAGTTGCGAGGGACAACTCGGGATTCTCCTCGAGGCTTGGCAGGGCAATTGGGACGCCTCTCCAGCTGAGGCGGGAGACCAAGGGTCCCATTCCAAGTGCCACAGGAATCCTGGGACTCGTATCAAGTTTCAGGAGGAGTCAGGCATCGTCTCCTTTGGAGGCACTGATCTCCGCGTACCTCTGGAGTTTTCAAAGGATGTGAGGCCTCCGGTCGCGATGAGGTGGGGAACTAGGTCTTTCTCTGTGGTCTCCACAGGGGATTCAGACATCCTTTCGTCTTGGGAGATGCAAGACGAGCCTGCATTCAAGTCACTGCAGGGATATCCGGCCTTAGTTCGAGTCAGGGCATCGCGGTGTCCATTCCACTTGAGGCCTCAAACTCAGGGTCCCTCTCACATACCTAGATCTGAGAGAAACCACCTCTTGAGGTGCTTTTGGTAAGGTGGTATTCCTCTGGAGTCGAAACCAGGGACTACCCTCTCATCTCGAGTTGATTTGTGGTCCACGGAGCTCTTTCGTGTTGCTACAGTGACCTCAGGATCCCTCTAGCCTTGAAACAGTGTTCTTGGGGTTTCTCTGGAGTGCCACCAAGGAAATCAAGGCTCCTTTCATGTGTGATGTGCAACACGGAATTGCTCTGCAGGCAGTGCAGGGGAATCGGGCCTCATCTCACGGCGAGAGGGAAGTCTCATGGTTTTTCTCGAGTTGCGGCGGGAACCTGGAGTATATTCTCAAGTTACGACGGGGATGGCCCTTCCACACACGTGTTTGTTCAGCCACGTCAGGACTACTGCCTAGTTGCGAGGGACAAGTCGGGATTCTCCTTGAGGCTTGGCAGGACAATTGGGATGCCTCTCCAGCTGAGGCAGGAGACCAAGTGTCCCTTTCCACGTGCCACAGGAATCCTGGGACTCCTATCAAGTTTCACAAGGAGTCCGGCATCGTCCCTTTTGGGGGCACTGATCTCCGCGTACCTCTGGAGTTTTCAAAGGATGTGAGGCCTCTGGTCCCCATGAGGTGGTGAACTAGGTCTTTCTCTGTGGTCTCCACAGGGGATTCAGACATCCTTTCATCTTGGGAGATGCAAGACGAGCCTGCATTCAAGTCACTGCAGGAATTTCCGGGCTTATTTCACGTCAGGGCATCGCAGTGTCCATTCCACTTGAGGCCGCAAAATCAGGGTCCCTCTCACATACCTAGAGCTGAGAGAAGCCTCCTCTTGAGGTGCTTGTGGTAAGGTGGTATTCCTCTGGAGTCGAAGCCAGGGACTAACCTCTCATCTCCAGTTGATTTTTCGTCCTCGGAGCTCTTTCTTCTTGCTACAGTGACCTCAGGATCCCTCTAGCCTTGAAACAGGGTTCTTGGGGTTTCTCTGGAGTGCCATCAAGGAAATCAAGGCTCCTTTCATGTTTGATGTGCAACACGGAATTGCTCTGCATGCAGTGCAGGGAAATCGGGTCTCATCTCACGGCGAGGGGGAAGTCTCATGGTTTTCTCGAGTTGCGGCGGGAACCTGGGGTATATTCTCGAGTTACGACGGGGATGGCCCTTCCACCTACGTGTTTCTTCAGTGACGTCAGGACTCCTGCCTATTTGCGAGGGACAACTCGGGATTCTCCTCGAGGCTTGGCAGGGCAATTGGGACGCCTCTCCAGCTGAGGCGGGAGACCAAGTGTCCCTTTCCACGTGCCACAGGAATCCTGGGACTCCTATCAAGTTTCACGAGGAGTCAGGCATCGTTTCCTTTGGAGGCACTGATCTCCGCGTACCTCTGGAGTTTTCAAAGGATGTGAGGCCTCCGGTCGCCATGAAGTGGGTAACTAGGTCTTTCTCTGTGGTCTCCACAGGGGATTCAGACATCCTTTCGTCTTGGGAGATGCAAGACGAGCCTGCATTCAAGTCACTGCAGGGATATCCGGCCTTATTTCGAGTCAGGGCATCGCGGTGTCCATTCCACTTGAGGCCTCAAACTCAGGGTCCCTCTCACATACCTAGAGCTGAGAGAAGCCTCCTGTTGAGGTGCTTGTGGTAAGGAGGTATTCCTCTGGAGTCGAACCCAGGGACTACCCTCTCATCTCGAGTTGATTTGTGGTCCACGGAGCTCTTTCGTGTTGCTACAGTGACCTCAGGATCCCTCTAGCCTTGAAACAGTGTTCTTGGGTTTCTCTGGAGTGCCACCAAGGAAATCAAGGCTCCTTTCATGTGTGATGTGCAACACGGAATTGCTCTGCACGCAGTGCAGGGGAATCGGGCCTCATCTCGCGGCGAGGGGGAAGTCTCATGGTTTTTCTCGAGTTGCGGCGGGAACCTGGGGTATATTCTCGAGTTACGACGGGGATGGCCCTTCCACACATGTGTTTCTTCAGCGACGGCAGGACTCCTGCCTAGTTGCGAGGGACAACTCGGGATTCTCCTCGAGGCTTGGCAGGGCAATTGGGACGCCTCTCCAGCTGAGGCGGGAGACCAAGGGTCCCTTTCCATGTGCCACAGGAATCCTGGGACTCCTATCAAGTTTCACGAGGAGTCAGGCATCGTCTCCTTTGGAGGCACTGATCTCCGCGTACCTCTGGAGTTTTCAAAGGATGTGAGGCCTCCGGTCGCGATGAGGTCGGGAACTAGGTCTTTCTCTGTGGTCTCCACAGGGGATTCAGACATCCTTTCATCTTGGGAGATGCAAGACGAGCCTGCATTCAAGTCACTGCATGGATATCCGGCCTTATTTTGCGTCAGGGCATCGCGGTGTCCATTCCACTTGAGGCCGCAAACTCAGGGTCCCTCTCACATACCTAGAGCTGAGAGAAGCCTCCTCTTGAGGTGCTTGTGGTAAGGTGGTATTCCTCTGGAGTCGAAGCCAGGGACTAACCTCTCATCTCGAGTTGATTTTTGGTCCACGGAGCTCCTTCGTGTTGCTACAGTGACCTCAGGATCCCTCTAGCCTTGAAACAGTGTTCTTGGGGTTTCTCTGGAGTGCCATCAAGGAAATCAAGGTTTCCTTTCATGTGTGATGTGCAACACGGAATTGCTCTGCACGCAGTGCAGGGGAATCGGGCCTCATCTCGCGGCGAGGGGGAAGTCTCATGGTTTTTCTCGAGTTGCGGCGGGAACCTGGGGTATTTTCTCGAGTTACGACGGGGATGGCCCTTCCACACACATGTTTGTTCAGCGACGTCAGGACTCCTGCCTAGTTGCGAGGGACAACTCGGGATTCTCCTCGAGGCTTGGCAGGGCAATTGGGACGCCTCTCCAGCTGAGGCGGGAGACCAAGGGTCCCATTCCATGTGCCACAGGAATCCTGGGACTCCTATCAAGTTTCACGAGGAGTCAGGCATCGTCTCCTTTGGAGGCACTGATCTCCGCGTACCTCTGGAGTTTTCAAAGGATGTGAGGCCTCCGGTCGCGATGAGGTCGGGAACTAGGTCTTTCTCTGTGGTCTCCACAGGGGATTCAGACATCCTTTCATCTTGGGAGATGCAAGACGAGCCTGCATTCAAGTCACTGCAGGGATATCCGGCCTTATTTAGCGTCAGGGCATCGCGGTGTCCATTCCACTTGAGGCCGCAAACTCAGGGTCCCTCTCACATACCTAGAGCTGAGAGAAGCCTCCTCTTGAGGTGCTTGTGGTAAGGTGGTATTCCTCTGGAGTCGAAGCCAGGGACTAACCTCTCATCTCGAGTTGATTTTTGGTCCACGGAGCTCCTTCGTGTAGCTACAGTGACCTCAGGATCCCTCTAGCCTTGAAACAGTGTTCTTGGGGTTTCTCTGGAGTGCCATCAAGGAAATCAAGGTTTCCTTTCATGTGTGATGTGCAACACGGAATTGCTCTGCACGCAGTGCAGGGGAATCGGGCCTCATCTCGCGACGAGGCGGAAGTCTCATGGTTTTTCTTGAGTTGCGGCGGGAACCTGGGGTATTTTCTCGAGTTACGACGGGGATGGCCCTTCCACACACATGTTTGTTCAGCGACGTCAGGACTCCTGCCTAGTTGCGAGGGACAACTCGGGATTCTCCTCGAGGCTTGGCAGGGCAATTGGGACGCCTCTCCAGCTGAGGCGGGAGACCAAGGGTCCCATTCCATGTGCCACAGGAATCCTGGGACTCCTATCAAGTTTCACGAGGAGTCAGGCATCGTCTCCTTTGGAGGCACTGATCTCCGCGTACCTCTGGAGTTTTCAAAGGATGTGAGGCCTCCGGTCGCGATGAGGTGGGGAACTAGGTCTTTCTCTGTGGTCTCCACAGGGGATTCAGACATCCTTTCGTCTTGGGAGATGCAAGACGAGCCTGCATTCAAGTCACTGCAGGGATATCCGGCCTTAGTTCGAGTCAGGGTATCGCGGTGTCCATTGCACTTGAGGCCTCAAACTCAGGGTCCCTCTCACATACCTAGAGCTGAGAGAAACCACCTCTTGAGGTGCTTGTGGTAAGGTGGTATTCCTCTGGAGTCGAAACCAGGTACTACCCTCTCATCTCGAGTTGATTTGTGGTCCACGGAGCTCTTTCGTGTTGCTACAGTGACCTCAGGATCCCTCTAGCCTTGAAACAGTGTTCTTGGGGTTTCTCTGGAGTGCCACCAAGGAAATCAAGGCTCCTTTCATGTGTGATGTGCAACACGGAATTGCTCTGCAGGCAGTGCAGGGGAATCGGGCCTCATCTCACGGCGAGAGGGAAGTCTCATGGTTTTTCTCGAGTTGCGGCGGGAACCTGGGGTATATTCTCAAGTTACGACGGGGATGGCCCTTCCACACACGTGTTTGTTCAGCCACGTCAGGACTACTGCCTAGTTGCGAGGGACAAGTCGGGATTCTCCTTGAGGCTTGGCAGGACAATTGGGATGCCTCTCCAGCTGAGGCAGGAGACCAAGTGTCCATTTCCACGTGCCACAGGAATCCTGGGACTCCTATCAAGTTTCACGAGGAGTCCGGCATCGTCCCTTTTGGGGGCACTGATCTCCGCGTACCTCTGGAGTTTTCAAAGGATGTGAGGCCTCTGGTCCCCATGAGGTGGTGAACTAGGTCTTTCTCTGTGGTCTCCACAGGGGATTCAGACATCCTTTCATCTTGGGAGATGCAAGACGAGCCTGCATTCAAGTCACTGCAGGAATTTCCGGGCTTATTTCACGTCAGGGCATCGCAGTGTCCATTCCACTTGAGGCCGCAAAATCAGGGTCCCTCTCACATACCTAGAGCTGAGAGAAGCCTCCTCTTGAGGTGCTTGTGGTAAGGTGGTATTCCTCTGGAGTCGAAGCCAGGGACTACCCTCTCATCTCGAGTTGATTTTTCGTCCTCGGAGCTCTTTCTTCTTGCTACAGTGACCTCAGGATCCCTCTAGCCTTGAAACAGGGTTCTTGGGGTTTCTCTGGAGTGCCATCAAGGAAATCAAGGCTCCTTTCATGTTTGATGTGCAACACGGAATTGCTCTGCATGCAGTGCAGGGAAATCGGGTCTCATCTCACGGCGAGGGGGAAGTCTCATGGTTTTCTCGAGTTGCGGCGGGAACCTGGGGTATATTCTCGAGTTACGACGGGGATGGCCCTTCCACCTACGTGTTTCTTCAGTGACGTCAGGACTCCTGCCTATTTGCGAGGGACAACTCGGGATTCTCCTCGAGGCTTGGCAGGGCAATTGGGACGCCTCTCCAGCTTAGGCGGGAGACCAAGTGTCCCTTTCCACGTGCCACAGGAATCCTGGGACTCCTATCAAGTTTAACGAGGAGTCAGGCATCGTTTCCTTTGGAGGCACTGACCTCCGCGTACCTCTGGAGTTTTCAAAGGATGTGAGGCCTCCGGTCGCGATGAGGTGGGGAACTAGGTCTTTCTCTGTTGTCTCCACAGGGGATTCAGACATCCTTTCATCTTGGGAGATGCAAGACGAGCCTGCATTCAAGTCACTGCAGGGATATCCGGCCTTATTTCGAGTCAGGGCATCGCGGTGTCCATTCCACTTGAGGCCTCAAACTCAGGGTCCCTCTCACATACCTAGAGCTGAGAGAAGCCTCCTGTTGAGGTGCTTGTGGTAAGGAGGTATTCCTCTGGAGTCGAACCCAGGGACTACCCTCTCATCTCGAGTTGATTTGTGGTCCACGGAGCTCTTTCGTGTTGCTACAGTGACCTCAGGATCCCTCTAGCCTTGAAACAGTGTTCTTGGGGTTTCTCTGGAGTGCCACCAAGGAAATCAAGGCTCCTTTCATGTGTGATGTGCAACACGGAATTGCTCTGCACGCAGTGCAGGGGAATCGGGCCTCATCTCGCGGCGAGGGGGAAGTCTCATGGTTTTTCTCGAGTTGCGGCGGGAACCTGGGGTATATTCTCGAGTTACGACGGGGATGGCCCTTCCACACATGTGTTTCTTCAGCGACGGCAGGACTCCTGCCTAGTTGCGAGGGACAACTCGGGATTCTCCTCGAGGCTTGGCAGGGCAATTGGGACGCCTCTCCAGCTGAGGCGGGAGACCAAGGGTCCCTTTCCATCTGCCACAGGAATCCTGGGACTCCTATCAAGTTTCACGAGGAGTCAGGCATCGTCTCCTTTGGAGGCACTGATCTCCGCGTACCTCTGGAGTTTTCAAAGGATGTGAGGCCTCCGGTCGCGATGAGGTCGGGAACTAGGTCTTTCTCTGTGGTCTCCACAGGGGATTCAGACATCCTTTCATCTTGGGAGATGCAAGACGAGCCTGCATTCAAGTCACTGCAGGGATATCCGGCCTTATTTTGCGTCAGGGCATCGCGGTGTCCATTCCACTTGAGGCCGCAAAGTCAGGGTCCCTCTCACATACCTAGAGCTGAGAGAAGCCTCCTCTTGAGGTGCTTGTGGTAAGGTGGTATTCCTCTGGAGTCGAAGCCAGGGACTAACCTCTCATCTCGAGTTGATTTTTGGTCCACGGAGCTCCTTCGTGTTGCTACAGTGACCTCAGGATCCCTCTAGCCTTGAAACAGTGTTCTTGGGGTTTCTCTGGAGTGCCATCAAGGAAATCAAGGTTTCCTTTCATGTGTGATGTGCAACACGGAATTGCTCTGCACGCAGTGCAGGGGAATCGGGCCTCATCTCGCGGCGAGGGGGAAGTCTCATGGTTTTTCTCGAGTTGCGGCGGGAACCTGGGGTATTTTCTCGAGTTACGACGGGGATGGCCCTTCCACACACGTGTTTGTTCAGCCACGTCAGGACTACTGCCTAGTTGCGAGGGACAAGTCGGGATTCTCCTTGAGGCTTGGCAGGACAATTGGGATGCCTCTCCAGCTGAGGCAGGAGACCAAGTGTCCCTTTCCACGTGCCACAGGAATCCTGGGACTCCTATCAAGTTTCACGAGGAGTCCGGCATCGTCCCTTTTGGGGGCACTGATCTCCGCGTACCTCTGGAGTTTTCAAAGGATGTGAGGCCTCTGGTCCCCATGAGGTGGTTAACTAGGTCTTTCTCTGTGGTCTCCACAGGGGATTCAGACATCCTTTCATCTTGGGAGATGCAAGACGAGCCTGCATTCAAGTCACTGCAGGAATTTCCGGCCTTATTTCACGTCAGGGCATCGCAGTGTCCATTCCACTTGAGGCCGCAAAATCAGGGTCCCTATCACATACCTAGAGCTGAGAGAAGCCTCCTCTTGAGGTGCTTGTGGTAAGGTGGTATTCCTCTGGAGTCGAAGCCAGGGACTAACCTCTCATCTCCAGTTGATTTTTCATCCTCGGAGCTCTTTCTTCTTGCTACAGTGACCTCAGGATCCCTCTAGCCTTGAAACAGTGTTCTTGGTGTTTCTCTGGAGTGCCACCAAGGAAATCAAGGCTCCTTTCATGTGTGATGTGCAACACGGAATTGCTCTGCAGGCAGTGCAGGGGAATTGGGCCTCATCTCACGGCGAGAGGGAAGTCTCATGGTTTTTCTCGAGTTGCGGCGGGAACCTGGGGTATATTCTCAAGTTACGACGGGGATGGCCCTTCCACACACGTGTTTGTTCAGCCACGTCAGGACTACTGCCTAGTTGCGAGGGACAAGTCGGGATTCTCCTTGAGGCTTGGCAGGACAATTGGGATGCCTCTTCAGCTGAGGCAGGAGACCAAGTGTACATTTCCACGTGCCACAGGAATCCTGGGACTCCTATCAAGTTTCACGAGGAGTCCGGCATCGTCCCTTTTGGGGGCACTGATCTCCGCGTACCTCTGGAGTTTTCAAAGGATGTGAGGCCTCTGGTCCCCATGAGGTGGTGAACTAGGTCTTTCTCTGTGGTCTCCACAGGGGATTCAGACATCCTTTCATCTTGGGAGATGCAAGACGAGCCTGCATTCAGGTCACTGCAGGAATTTCCGGCCTTATTTCACGTCAGGGCATCGCAGTGTCCATTCCACTTGAGGCCGCAAAATCAGGGTCCCTCTCACATACCTAGAGCTGAGAGAAGCCTCCTCTTGAGGTGCTTGTGGTAAGGTGGTATTCCTCTGGAGTCGAAGCCAGGGACTAACCTCTCATCTCCAGTTGATTTTTCGTCCTCGGAGCTCTTTCTTCTTGCTACAGTGACCTCAGGATCCCTCTAGCCTTGAAACAGGGTTCTTGGGGTTTCTCTGGAGTGCCATCAAGGAAATCAAGGCTCCTTTCATGTTTGATGTGCAACACGGAATTGCTCTGCATGCAGTGCAGGGAAATCGGGTCTCATCTCACGGCGAGGGGGAAGTCTCATGGTTTTCTCGAGTTGCGGCGGGAACCTGGGGTATATTCTCGAGTTACGACGGGGATGGCCCTTCCACCTACGTGTTTCTTCAGCGACGTCAGGACTCCTGCCTAGTTGCGAGGAACAACTCGGGATTCTCCTCGAGGCTTGGCAGGGCAATTGGGACGCCTCTCCAGCTGAGGCGGGAGACCAAGGGTCCCATTCCATGTGCCACAGGAATCCTGGGACTCCTATCAAGTTTCACGAGGAGTCAGGCATCGTCTCCTTTGGAGGCACTGATCTCCGCGTACCTCTGGAGTTTTCAAAGGATGTGAGGCCTCCGGTCGCGATGAGGTGGGGAACTAGGTCTTTCTCTGTGGTCTCCACAGGGGATTCAGACATCCTTTCGTCTTGGGAGATGCAAGACGAGCCTGCATTCAAGTCACTGCAGGGATATCCGGCCTTATTTCGAGTCAGGGCATAGCGGTGTCCATTCCACTTGAGGCCTCAAACTCAGGGTCCCTCTCACATACCTAGAGCTGAGAGAAGCCTCCTGTTGAGGTGCTTGTGGTAAGGAGGTATTCCTCTGGAGTCGAACCCAGGGACTACCCTCTCATCTCGAGTTGATTTGTGGTCCACGGAGCTCTTTCGTGTTGCTACAGTGACCTCAGGATCCCTCTAGCCTTGAAACAGTGTTCTTGGGGTTTCTCTGGAGTGCCACCAAGGAAATCAAGGCTCCTTTCATGTGTGATGTGCAACACGGAATTGCTCTGCACGCAGTGCAGGGGAATCGGGCCTCATCTCGCGGCGAGGGGGAAGTCTCATGGTTTTTCTCGAGTTGCGGCGGGAACCTGGGGTATATTCTCGAGTTACGACGGGGATGGCCCTTCCACACATGTGTTTCTTCAGCGACGGCAGGACTCCTGCCTAGTTGCGAGGGACAACTCGGGATTCTCCTCGAGGCTTGGCAGGGCAATTGGGACGCCTCTCCAGCTGAGGCGGGAGACCAAGGGTCCCTTTCCATGTGCCACAGGAATCCTGGGACTCCTATCAAGTTTCACGAGGAGTCAGGCATCGTCTCCTTTGGAGGCACTGATCTCCGCGTACCTCTGGAGTTTTCAAAGGATGTGAGGCCTCCGGTCGCGATGAGGTCGGGAACTAGGTCTTTCTCTGTGGTCTCCACAGGGGATTCAGACATCCTTTCATCTTGGGAGATGCAAGACGAGCCTGCATTCAAGTCACTGCAGGGATATCCGGCCTTATTTTGCGTCAGGGCATCGCGGTGTCCATTCCACTTGAGGCCGCAAAGTCAGGGTCCCTCTCACATACCTAGAGCTGAGAGAAGCCTCCTCTTGAGGTGCTTGTGGTAAGGTGGTATTCCTCTGGAGTCGAAGCCAGGGACTAACCTCTCATCTCGAGTTGATTTTTGGTCCACGGAGCTCCTCCGTGTTGCTACAGTGACCTCAGGATCCCTCTAGCCTTGAAACAGTGTTCTTGGGGTTTCTCTGGAGTGCCATCAAGGAAATCAAGGTTTCCTTTCATGTGTGATGTGCAACACGGAATTGCTCTGCACGCAGTGCAGGGGAATCGGGCCTCATCTCGCGGCGAGGGGGAAGTCTCATGGTTTTTCTCGAGTTGCGGCGGGAACCTGGGGTATTTTCTCGAGTTACGACGGGGATGGCCCTTCCACACACATGTTTGTTCAGCGACGTCAGGACTCCTGCCTAGTTGCGAGGAACAACTCGGGATTCTCCTCGAGGCTTGGCAGGGCAATTGGGACGCCTCTCCAGCTGAGGCGGGAGACCAAGGGTCCCATTCCATGTGCCACAGGAATCCTGGGACTCCTATCAAGTTTCACGAGGAGTCAGGCATCGTCTCCTTTGGAGGCACTGATCTCCGCGTACCTCTGGAGTTTTCAAAGGATGTGAGGCCTCCGGTCGCGATGAGGTGGGGAACTAGGTCTTTCTCTGTGGTCTCCACAGGGGATTCAGACATCCTTTCGTCTTGGGAGATGCAAGACGAGCCTGCATTCAAGTCACTGCAGGGATATCCGGCCTTAGTTCGAGTCAGGGCATCGCGGTGTCCATTCCACTTGAGGCCTCAAACTCAGGGTCCCTCTCACATACCTAGAGCTGAGAGAAACCTCCTCTTGAGGTGCTTGTGGTAAGGTGGTATTCCTCTGGAGTCGAAACCAGGGACTACCCTCTCATCTCGAGTTGATTTGTGGTCCACGGAGCTCTTTCGTGTTGCTACAGTGACCTCAGGATCCCTCTAGCCTTGAAACAGTGTTCTTGGGGTTTCTCTGGAGTGCCACCAAGGAAATCAAGGCTCCTTTCATGTGTGATGTGCAACACGGAATTGCTCTGCAGGCAGTGCAGGGGAATCGGGCCTCATCTCACGGCGAGAGGGAAGTCTCATGGTTTTTCTCGAGTTGCGGCGGGAACCTGGGGTATATTCTCAAGTTACGACGGGGATGGCCCTTCCACACACGTGTTTGTTCAGCCACGTCAGGACTACTGCCTAGTTGCGAGGGACAAGTCGGGATTCTCCTTGAGGCTTGGCAGGACAATTGGGATGCCTCTCCAGCTGAGGCAGGAGACCAAGTGTCCCTTTCCACGTGCCACAGGAATCCTGGGACTCCTATCAAGTTTCACGAGGAGTCCGGCATCGTCCCTTTTGGGGGCACTGATCTCCGCGTACCTCTGGAGTTTTCAAAGGATGTGAGGCCTCTGGTCCCCATGAGGTGGTGAACTAGGTCTTTCTCTGTGGTCTCCACAGGGGATTCAGACATCCTTTCATCTTGGGAGATGCAAGACGAGCCTGCATTCAAGTCACTGCAGGAATTTCCAGCCTTATTTCACGTCAGGGCATCGCAGTGTCCATTCCACTTGAGGCCGCAAAATCAGGGTCCCTCTCACATACCTAGAGCTGAGAGAAGCCTCCTCTTGAGGTGCTTGTGGTAAGGTGGTATTCCTCTGGAGTCGAAGCCAGGGACTAACCTCTCATCTCCAGTTGATTTTTCATCCTCGGAGCTCTTTCTTCTTGCTACAGTGACCTCAGGATCCTCTAGCCTTGAAACAGGGTTCTTGGGGTTTCTCTGGAGTGCCATCAAGGAAATCAAGGCTCCTTTCATGTTTGATGTGCAACACGGAATTGCTCTGCATGCAGTGCAGGGAAATCGGGTCTCATCTCACGGCGAGGGGGAAGTCTCATGGTTTTCTCGAGTTGCGGCGGGAACCTGGGGTATATTCTCGAGTTACGACGGGGATGGCCCTTCCACCTACGTGTTTCTTCAGTGACGTCAGGACTCCTGCCTATTTGTGAGGGACAACTCGGGATTCTCCTCGAGGCTTGGCAGGGCAATTGGGACGCCTCTCCAGCTTAGGCGGGAGACCAAGGGTCCATTTCCACGTGCCACAGGAATCCTGGGACTCCTATCAAGTTTCACGAGGAGTCAGGCATCGTTTCCTTTGGAGGCACTGATCTCCGCGTACCTCTGGAGTTTTCAAAGGATGTGAGGCCTCCGGTCGCCATGAAGTGGGTAACTAGGTCTTTCTCTGTGGTCTCCACAGGGGATTCAGACATCCTTTCATCTTGGGAGATGCAAGACGAGCCTGCATTCAAGTCACTGCAGGGATATCCGGCCTTATTTCGAGTCAGGGCATCGCGGTGTCCATTCCACTTGAGGCCTCAAACTCAGGGTCCCTCTCACATACCTAGAGCTGAGAGAAGCCTCCTGTTGAGGTGCTTGTGGTAAGGAGGTATTCCTCTGAGGTCGAACCCAGGGACTACCCTCTCATCTCGAGTTGATTTGTGGTCCACGGAGCTCTTTCATGTTGCTACAGTGACCTCAGGATCCCTCTAGCCTTGAAACAGTGTTCTTGGGGTTTCTCTGGAGTGCCACCAAGGAAATCAAGGCTCCTTTCATGTGTGATGTGCAACACGGAATTGCTCTGCACGCAGTGCAGGGGAATCGGGCCTCATCTCGCGGCGAGGGGGAAGTCTCATGGTTTTTCTCGAGTTGCGGCGTGAACCTGGGGTATATTCTCGAGTTACGACGGGGATGGCCCTTCCACACATGTGTTTCTTCAGCGACGGCAGGACTCCTGCCTAGTTGCGAGGGACAACTCGGGATTCTCCTCGAGGCTTGGCAGGGCAATTGGGACGCCTCTCCAGCTGAGGCGGGAGACCAAGGGTCCCTTTCCATGTGCCACAGGAATCCTGGGACTCCTATCAAGTTTCACGAGGAGTCAGGCATCGTCTCCTTTGGAGGCACTGATCTCCGCGTACCTCTGGAGTTTTCAAAGGATGTGAGGCCTCCGGTCGCGATGAGGTCGGGAACTAGGTCTTTCTCTGTGGTCTCCACAGGGGATTCAGACATCCTTTCATCTTGGGAGATGCAAGACGAGCCTGCATTCAAGTCACTGCAGGGATATCCGGCCTTATTTTGCGTCAGGGCATCGCGGTGTCCATTCCACTTGAGGCCGCAAACTCAGGGTCCCTCTCACATACCTAGAGCTGAGAGAAGCCTCCTCTTGAGGTGCTTGTGGTAAGGTGGTATTCCTCTGGAGTCGAAGCCAGGGACTAACCTCTCATCTCGAGTTGATTTTTGGTCCACGGAGCTCCTTCGTGTTGCTACAGTGACCTCAGGATCCCTCTAGCCTTGAAACAGTGTTCTTGGGGTTTCTCTGGAGTGCCATCAAGGAAATCAAGGTTTCCTTTCATGTGTGATGTGCAACACGGAATTGCTCTGCACGCAGTGCAGGGGAATCGGGCCTCATCTCGCGGCGAGGGGGAAGTCTCATGGTTTTTCTCGAGTTGCGGCGGGAACCTGGGGTATTTTCTCGAGTTACGACGGGGATGGCCCTTCCACACACATGTTTGTTCAGCGACGTCAGGACTCCTGCCTAGTTGCGAGGGACAACTCGGGATTCTCCTCGAGGCTTGGCAGGGCAATTGGGACGCCTCTCCAGCTGAGGCGGGAGACCAAGGATCCCATTCCATGTGCCACAGGAATCCTGGGACTCCTATCAAGTTTCACGAGGAGTCAGGCATCGTCTCCTTTGGAGGCACTGATCTCCGCGTACCTCTGGAGTTTTCAAAGGATGTGAGGCCTCCGGTCGCGATGTGGTCGGGAACTAGGTCTTTCTCTGTGGTCTCCACAGGGGATTCAGACATCCTTTCATCTTGGGAGATGCAAGACGAGCCTGCATTCAAGTCACTGCAGGGATATCCGGCCTTATTTCGAGTCAGGGCATCGCGGTTTCCATTCCACTTGAGGCCGCAAACTCAGGGTCCCTCTCACATACCTAGAGCTGAGAGAAGCCTCCTCTTGAGGTGCTTGTGGTAAGGTGGTATTCCTCTGGAGTCGAAGCCAGGGACTAACCTCTCATCTCGAGTTGATTTTTGGTCCACGGAGCTCTTTCGTGTTGCTACAGTGACCTCAGGATCCCTCTAGCCTTGAAACAGTGTTTTTGGGGTTTCTCTGGAGTGCCATCAAGGAAATCAAGGTTTCCTTTCATGTGTGATGTGCAACACGGAATTGCTCTGCACGCAGTGCAGGGGAATCGGGCCTCATCTCGCGGCGAGGGGGAAGTCTCATGGTTTTTCTTGAGTTGCGGCGGGAACCTGGGGTATTTTCTCGAGTTACGACGGGGATGGCCCTTCCACACACATGTTTGTTCAGCGACGTCAGGACTCCTGCCTAGTTGCGAGGGACAACTCGGGATTCTCCTCGAGGCTTGGCAGGGCAATTGGGATGCCTCTCCAGCTGAGGCAGGAGACCAAGTGTCCCTTTCCACGTGCCACAGGAATCCTGGGACTCCTATCAAGTTTCACGAGGAGTCCGGTATCGTCCCTTTTGGGGGCACTGATCTCCGCGTACCTCTGGAGTTTTCAAAGGATGTGAGGCCTCTGGTCACCATGAGGTGGTGAACTAGGTCTTTCTCTGTGGTCTCCACAGGGGATTCAGACATCCTTTCATCTTGGGAGATGCAAGACGAGCCTGCATTCAAGTCACTGCAGGAATTTCCGGCCTTATTTCACGTCAGGGCATCGCAGTGTCCATTCCACTTGAGGCCGCAAAATCAGGGTCCCTCTCACATACCTAGAGCTGAGAGAAGCCTCCTCTTGAGGTGCTTGTGGTAAGGTGGTATTCCTCTGGAGTCGAAGCCAGGGACTAACCTCTCATCTCCAGTTGATTTTTCGTCCTCGGAGCTCTTTCTTCTTGCTACAGTGACCTCAGGATCCCTCTAGCCTTGAAACAGGGTTCTTGGGGTTTCTCTGGAGTGCCATCAAGGAAATCAAGGCTCCTTTCATGTTTGATGTACAACACGGAATTGCTCTGCATGCAGTGCAGGGAAATCGGGTCTCATCTCACAGCGAGGGGGAAGTCTCATGGTTTTCTCGAGTTGCGGCGGGAACCTGGGGTATATTCTCGAGTTACGACGGGGATGGCCCTTCCACCTACGTGTTTCTTCAGTGACGTCAGGACTCCTGCCTATTTGCAAGGGACAACTCGGGATTCTCCTCGAGGCTTGGCAGGTCAATTGGGACGCCTCTCCAGCTTAGGCGGGAGACCAAGTGTCCCTTTCCACGTGCCACAGGAATCCTGGGACTCCTATCAAGTTTCACGAGGAGTCAGGCATCGTTTCCTTTGGAGGCACTGACCTCCGCGTACCTCTGGAGTTTTCAAAGGATGTGAGGCCTCCGGTCGCCATGAAGTGGGTAACTAGGTCTTTCTCTGTGGTCTCCACAGGGGATTCAGACATCCTTTCGTCTTGGGAGATGCAAGACGAGCCTGCATTCAAGTCACTGCAGGGATATCCGGCCTTATTTCGAGTCAGGGCATCGCGGTGTCCATTCCACTTGAGGCCTCAAACTCAGGGTCCCTCTCACATACCTAGAGCTGAGAGAAGCCTCCTGTTGAGGTGCTTGTGGTAAGGAGGTATTCCTCTGGAGTCGAACCCAGGGACTACCCTCTCATCTCGAGTTGATTTGTGGTCCACGGAGCTCTTTCGTGTTGCTACAGTGACCTCAGGATCCCTCTAGCCTTGAAACAGTGTTCTTGGGGTTTCTCTGGAGTGCCACCAAGGAAATCAAGGCTCCTTTCATGTGTGATGTGCAACACGGAATTGCTCTGCACGCAGTGCAGGGGAATCGGGCCTCATCTCGCAGAGAGGGGAAAGTCTCATGGTTTTTCTCGAGTTGCGGCGGGAACCTGGGGTATATTCTCGAGTTACGACGGGGATGGCCCTTCCACACATGTGTTTCTTCAGCGACGGCAGGACTCCTGCCTAGTTGCGAGGGACAACTCGGGATTCTCCTCGAGGCTTGGCAGGGCAATTGGGACGCCTCTCCAGCTGAGGCGGGAGACCAAGGGTCCCTTTCCATGTGCCACAGGAATCCTGGGACTCCTATCAAGTTTCACGAGGAGTCAGGCATCGTCTCCTTTGGAGGCACTGATTTCCGCGTACCTCTGGAGTTTTCAAAGGATGTGAGGCCTCCGGTCGCGATGAGGTCGGGAACTAGGTCTTTCTCTGTGGTCTCCACAGGGGAATCAGACATCCTTTCATCTTGGGAGATGCAAGACGAGCCTGCATTCAAGTCACTGCAGGGATATCCGGCCTTATTTCGAGTCAGGGCATCGCGGTGTCCATTCCACTTGAGGCCGCAAACTCAGGGTCCCTCTCACATACCTAGAGCTGAGAGAAGCCTCCTCTTGAGGTGCTTGTGGTAAGGTGGTATTCCTCTGGAGTCGAAGCCAGGGACTAACCTCTCATCTCGAGTTGATTTTTGGTCCACGGAGCTCCTTCGTGTTGCTACAGTGACCTCAGGATCCCTCTAGCCTTGAAACAGTGTTTTTGGGGTTTCTCTGGAGTGCCATCAAGGAAATCAAGGTTTCCTTTCATGTGTGATGTACAACACGGAATTGCTCTGCACGCAGTGCAGGGGAATCGGGCCTCATCTCGCGGCGAGGGGGAAGTCTCATGGTTTTTCTTGAGTTGCGGCGGGAACCTGGGGTATTTTCTCGAGTTACGACGGGGATGGCCCTTCCACACACATGTTTGTTCAGCGACGTCAGGACTCCTGCCTAGTTGCGAGGGACAACTCGGGATTCTCCTCGAGGCTTGGCAGGGCAATTGGGATGCCTCTCCAGCTGAGGCGGGAGACCAAGGGTCCCATTCCAAGTGCCACAGGAATCCTGGGACTCCTATCAAGTTTCACGAGGAGTCAGGCATCGTCTCCTTTGGAGGCACTGATCTCCGCGTACCTCTGGAGTTTTCAAAGGATGTGAGGCCTCCGGTCGCGATGAGGTGGGGAACTAGGTCTTTCTCTATGGTCTCCACAGGGGATTCAGACATCCTTTCGTCTTGGGAGATGCAAGACGAGCCTGCATTCAAGTCACTGCAGGGATATCCGGCCTTAGTTCGAGTCAGGGCATCGCGGTGTCCATTCCACTTGAGGCCTCCAACTCAGGGTCCCTCTCACATACCTAGAGCTGAGAGAAACCTCCTCTTGAGGTGCTTGTGGTAAGGTGGTATTCCTCTGGAGTCGAAACCAGGGACTACCCTCTCATCTCGAGTTGATTTGTGGTCCACGGAGCTCTTTCGTGTTGCTACAGTGACCTCAGGATCCCTCTAGCCTTGAAACAGTGTTCTTGGGGTTTCTCTGGAGTGCCACCAAGGAAATCAAGCCTCCTTTCATGTGTGATGTGCAACACGGAATTGCTCTGCAGGCAGTGCAGGGGAATCGGGCCTCATCTCACGGCGAGAGGGAAGTCTCATGGTTTTTCTCGAGTTGCGGCGGGAACCTGGGGTATATTCTCAAGTTACGACGGGGATGGCCCTTCCACACACGTGTTTGTTCAGCCACGTCAGGACTACTGCCTAGTTGCGAGGGACACGTCGGGATTCTCCTTGAGGCTTGGCAGGACAATTGGGATGCCTCTCCAGCTGAGGCAGGAGACCAAGTGTCCCTTTCCACGTGCCACAGGAATCCTGGGACTCCTATCAAGTTTCACGAGGAGTCCGGCATCGTCCCTTTTGGGGGCACTGATCTCCGCGTACCTCTGGAGTTTTCAAAGGATGTGAGGCCTCTGGTCCCCATGAGGTGGTGAACTAGGTCTTTCTCTGTGGTCTCCACAGGGGATTCAGACATCCTTTCATCTTGGGAGATGCAAGACGAGCCTGCATTCAGGTCACTGCAGGAATTTCCGGCCTTATTTCACGTCAGGGCATCGCAGTGTCCATTCCACTTGAGGCCGCAAAATCAGGGTCCCTCTCACATACCTAGAGCTGAGAGAAGCCTCCTCTTGAGGTGCTTGTGGTAAGGTGGTATTCCTCTGGAGTCGAAGCCAGGGACTAACCTCTCATCTCCAGTTGATTTTTCGTCCTCGGAGCTCTTTCTTCTTGCTACAGTGACCTCAGGATCCCTCTAGCCTTGAAACAGGGTTCTTGGGGTTTCTCTGGAGTGCCATCAAGGAAATCAAGGCTCCTTTCATGTTTGATGTGCAACACGGAATTGCTCTGCATGCAGTGCAGGGAAATCGGGTCTCATCTCACGGCGAGGGGGAAGTCTCATGGTTTTCTCGAGCTGCGGCGGGAACCTGGGGTATATTCTCGAGTTACGACGGGGATGGCCCTTCCACCTACGTGTTTCTTCAGTGACGTCAGGACTCCTGCCTATTTGCGAGGGACAACTCGGGATTCTCCTCGAGGCTTGGCAGGTCAATTGGGACGCCTCTCCAGCTTAGGCGGGAGACCAAGTGTCCCTTTCCACGTGCCACAGGAATCCTGGGACTCCTATCAAGTTTCACGAGGAGTCAGGCATCGTTTCCTTTGGAGGCACTGATCTCCGCGTACCTCTGGAGTTTTCAAAGGATGTGAGGCCTCCGGTCGCCATGAAGTGGGTAACTAGGTCTTTCTCTGTGGTCTCCACAGGGGATTCAGACATCCTTTCGTCTTGGGAGATGCAAGACGAGCCTGCATTCAAGTCACTGCAGGGATATCCGGCCTTATTTCGAGTCAGGGCATCGCGGTGTCCATTCCACTTGAGGCCTCAAACTCAGGGTCCCTCTCACACCTAGAGCTGAGAGAAGCCTCCTGTTGAGGTGCTTGTGGTAAGGAGGTATTCCTCTGGAGTCGAACCCAGGGACTACCCTCTCATCTCGAGTTGATTTGTGGTCCACGGAGCTCTTTCGTGTTGCTACAGTGACCTCAGGATCCCTCTAGCCTTGAAACAGTGTTCTTGGGGTTTCTCTGGAGTGCCACCAAGGAAATCAAGGCTCCTTTCATGTGTGATGTGCAACACGGAATTGCTCTGCACGCAGTGCAGGGGAATCGGGCCTCATCTCGCGGCGAGGGGGAAGTCTCATGGTTTTTCTCGAGTTGCGGCGGGAACCTGGGGTATATTCTCGAGTTATGACGGGGATGGCCCTTCCACACATGTGTTTCTTCAGCGACGGCAGGACTCCTGCCTAGTTGCGAGGGACAACTCGGGATTCTCCTCGAGGCTTGGCAGGGCAATTGGGACGCCTCTCCAGCTGAGGCGGGAGACCAAGGGTCCCTTTCCATGTGCCACAGGAATCCTGGGACTCCTATCAAGTTTCACGAGGAGTCAGGCATCGTCTCCTTTGGAGGCACTGATCTCCGCGTACCTCTGGAGTTTTCAAAGGATGTGAGGCCTCCGGTCGCGATGAGGTCGGGAACTAGGTCTTTCTCTGTGGTCTCCACAGGGGATTCAGACATCCTTTCATCTTGGGAGATGCAAGACGAGCCTGCATTCAAGTCACTGCAGGGATATCCGGCCTTATTTTGCGTCAGGGCATCGCGGTGTCCATTCCACTTGAGGCCGCAAACTCAGGGTCACTCTCACATACCTAGAGCTGAGAGAAGCCTCCTCTTGAGGTGCTTGTGGTAAGGTGGTATTCCTCTGGAGTCGAAGCCAGGGACTAACCTCTCATCTCGAGTTGATTTTTGGTCCACGGAGTTCCTTCGTGTTGCTACAGTGACCTCAGGATCCCTCTAGCCTTGAAACAGTGTTCTAGGGGTTTCTCTGGAGTGCCATCAAGGAAATCAAGGCTCCTTTCATGTGTGATGTGCAACACGGAATTGCACTGCACGCAGTGCAGGGGAATCGGGCCTCATCTCGCGGCGAGGGGGAAGTCTCATGGTTTTTCTCGAGTTGCGGCGGGAACCTGGGTTATTTTCTCGAGTTACGACGGGGATGGCACTTCCACACACATGTTTGTTCAGCGACGTCAGGACTCCTGCCTAGTTGCGAGGGACAACTCGGGATTCTCCTCGAGGCTTGGCAGGGCAATTGGGACGCCTCTCCAGCTGAGGCGGGAGACCAAGGGTCCCATTCCATGTGCCACAGGAATCCTGGGACTCCTATCAAGTTTCACGAGGAGTCAGGCATCGTCTCCTTTGGAGGCACTGATCTCCGCGTACCTCTGGAGTTTTCAAAGGATGTGAGGCCTCCGGTCGCGATGAGGTGGGGAACTAGGTCTTTCTCTGTGGTCTCCACAGGGGATTCAGACATCCTTTCGTCTTGGTAGATGCAAGACGAGCCTGCATTCAAGTCACTGCAGGGATATCCGGCCTTATTTCGAGTCAGGGCATCGCGGTGTCCATTCCACTTGAGGCCTCAAACTCAGGGTCCCTCTCACATACCTAGAGCTGAGAGAAACCTCCTCTTGAGGTGCTTGTGGTAAGGTGGTATTCCTCTGGCGTCGAAACCAGGGACTACCCTCTCATCTCGAGTTGATTTGTGGTCCACGGAGCTCTTTCGTGTTGCTACAGTGACCTCAGGATCCCTCTAGCCTTGAAACAGTGTTCTTGGGGTTTCTCTGGAGTGCCCCCAAGGAAATCAAGGCTCCTTTCATGTGTGATGTGCAACACGGAATTGCTCTGCACGCAGTGCAGGGGAAACGGGCCTCATCTCGCGGCGAGGGGGAAGTCTCATGGTTTTTCTCGAGTTGCGGCGGGAACCTGGGGTATATTCTCGAGTTACGACGGGGATGGCCCTTCCACACATGTGTTTCTTCAGCGACGGCAGGACTCCTGCCTAGTTGCGAGGGACAACTCGGGATTCTCCTCGAGGCTTGGCAGGGCAATTGGGACGCCTTTCCAGCAGAGGCGGGAGACCAAAGGTCCCTTTCCATGTGCCACAGGAATCATGGGACTCCTATCAAGTTTCACGAGGAGTCAGGCATCGTCTCCTTTGGGGGCACTGATCTCGGCGTACCTCTGGAGTTTTCAAAGGATGTGAGGCCTCCGGTCGCGATGAAGTGGGGAACTAGGTCTTTCTCTGTGGTCTCCACAGGGGATTCAGACATCCTTTCATCTTGGGAGATGCAAGACGAGCCTGCATTCAAGTCACTGCAGGGATATCCGGCCTTATTTCGAGTCAGGGCATCGCGGTGTCCATTCCACTTGAGGCCGCTAAATCAGGGTCCCTCTCACATACCTAGAGCTGAGAGAAGCCTCCTCTTGAGGTGCTTGTGGTAAGGTGGTATTCCTCTGGAGTCGAAGCCAGGGACTAACCTCTCATCTCCAGTTGATTTTTCGTCCTCGGAGCTCTTTCTTGTTGCTACAGTGACCTCAGGATCCCTCTAGCCTTGAAACAGTGTTCTTTGGGTTTCTCTGGAGTGCCATCAAGGAAATCAAGGCTCCTTTCATGTGTGATGTGCAACACGGAATTGCTCTGCACGCAGTGCAGGGTATCGGGCCTCATTTTGCTGCGAGGGGGAAGTCTAATGGTTTTTCTCGAGTGGCGATTGGAATCTGGGGTATATTCTCGAGTTACGACGGGGATGGCCCTTCCACCCACGTGTTTGTTCAGCGACGTCAGACTCCTGCCTAGTTGCGAGGGACAACTCGGGATTCTCCTCGAGGCTTGGCAGGGCAATTGGGACGCCTCTCCAGCTGAGGCGGGAGACCAAGGGTCCCTTTCCACGTGCCACAGGAATCCTGGGACTCCTATCAAGTTTCACGAGGAGTCAGGCATCGTCTCCTTTGGAGGAACTGATCTCCGCGTACCTCAGGAGTTTTCAAAGGATGTGAGGCCTCCGGTCGCGATGAGGTGGAGAACTAGGTCTTTCTCTGCGGTCTCTACAGGGGATTCAAACATCCGTTCATCTTGGGAGATGCAAGACGAGCCTGCATTCAAGTCACTGCAGGGATATCCGGCCTTATTTCGAGTCAGGGCATTGCAGTGTCCATTCCACTTGAGGCCGCAAAATCAGGGTTCCTCTCACATACCTAGAGCTGAGAGAAGCCTCCTCTTGAGGTGCTTGTGGTAAGCTGGCATTCACCTGGAGTCGAAGCCAGGGACTAACCTCTCATCTCGAGTTGATTTTTGTTCCACGGAGCTCTTTCGTGTTGCTACAGTGACCTCAGGATCCCTCTAGCCTTGAAAAAGTGTTCTTGGGGTTTCTCTGGAGTGCCATCAAGGAAATCAAGGCTCCTTTCATGTTTGATGTGCAACACGGAATGGCTCTGCACGCAGTGCAGGGGAATCGGGCCTCATCTCGCGGCGAGGGGGAAGTCTCATGGTTTTTCTCGAGTTGCGGCGGGAACCTGGGGTATATTCTCGAGTTACGACGGGGATGGCCCTTCCACCCACGTGTTTGTTCAGCGACGTCAGGACTCCTGCCTAGTTGCGAGGGACAACTCGGGATTCTCATCGAGGCTTGGCAGGGCAATTGGGACGCCTCTCCAGCTGAGGTGGGAGACCAAGGGTCCCTTTCCACGTGCCACAGGAATCCTGGGACTCCAATCAAGTTTCACGAGGAGTCAGGCATCGTCTCCTTTGGAGGCACTGATCTCCGCGTACCTCTGGAGTTTTCAAAGGATGTGAGGCCTCCGGTCGCGATGAGGTGGGGAACTAGGTCTTTCTCTGTGGTCTGCACAGGGGATTCAGACATCCTTTCGTCTTGGGAGATGCAAGACGAGCCTGCATTCAAGTCACTGCAGGGATATCCGGACTTATTTCGGGTCAGGGCATCGCGGTCTCCATTCCACTTGAGGCCGCAAACTCAGGGTCCCTCTCACATACCTAGAGCTGAGAGAAGCCTCCTCTTGAGGTGCTTGTGGTAAGGTGCTATTCCTCTGGAGTCGAAGCCAGGGACTAACCTCTCATCTCGAGTTGATTCATGGTCCACGGAGCTCTTTCGTGCTGCTACAGGGACCTCAGGATCCCTCCAGCCTTGAAACAGTGTTCTTGGGGTTTCTCTGGAGTGCCATCAAGGAAATCAAGGCTCCTTTCATGTGGGATGTGCAACAAGGAATTGCTCTGCACGCAGTGCAGGGGAATCGGGCCTCATCTCGCGGCGAGGGGGAAGTCTCATGGTTTCTCTCGAGTTGCGGCGGGAACCTGGTGTATATTCTCGAGTTACGACGGGGATGGACCTTCCACCCACGTGTTTGTTCAGCGACGTCAGGACTCCTGCCTAGTTGCGAGGGACAACTCGGGATTCTCCTCGAGGCTTGGCAGGGCAATTGGGACGCCTCTCCAGCTGAGGCGGGAGACCAAGTGTCCCTTTCCATGTGCCACAGGAATCCTGTGACTCCTATCAAGTTTCACGAGGAGTCAGGCATCGTCTCCTTTGGAGGCACTGATCTCCGCGTACCTCTGGAGTTTTCAAAGGATGTGAGGCCTCCGGTCGCGATGAGGTGGGAATCTAGGTCATTCTCTGTGGTCTCCACAGGGGATTCAGACATCCTTTCGTCTTGGGAGATGCAAGACGAGCCTGCATTCAAGTCACTGCAGGGATATCCGGCCTGATTTCGAGTCAGGGCATCGCGGTGTCCATTCCACTTGAGGCCGCAAACACAGGGTCCCTCTCACATACCTAGAGCTGAGAGAAGCCTCCTCTTGAGGTGCTTGTGGTAAGGTGGTATTCCTCTGGAGTCGAAACCAGGGACTAACCTCTCATCTCGAGTTGATTTTTGGTCCACGGAGCTCTTTCGTGTTGCTACAGTGACCTCAGGATCCCTCTAGCCTTGAAACAGTGTTCTTGGGGTTTCTCTGGAGTGCCATCAAGGAAATCAAGGCTCCTTTCATGTGTGATGTGCAACACGGAATTGCTCTGCACGCAGTGCAGGGGAATCGGGCCTCATCTCGCGGCGAGGGGGAAGTCTCATGGTTTTTCTCGAGTTGCGGTGGGAACCTGGGGTATATTCTCGAGTTACGACGGGGATGGCCCTTCCAGCCACGTGTTTGTTCAGCGACGTCAGGACTCCTGCCTAGTTGCGAGGGACAACTCGGTATTCTCCTCGAGGCTTGGCAGGGCAATTGGGACGCCTCTCCAACTGAGGCGGGAGACCAAGGGTCCCTTTCCATGTGCCACAGGAATCCTGGGACTCCTATCAAGTTTCACGAGGAGTCAGGCATCGTCTCCTTTGGAGGCACTGATCTCCGCGTACCTCTGGAGTTTTCAAAGGATGTGAGGCCTCCGGTCGCGATGAGGTGGGGAACTAGGTCTTTTTCTGTGGTCTCCACAGGGGATTCGGACATCCTTTCGTCTTGGGAGTTGCAAGACGAGCCTGCATTCAAGTCACTGCAGGGATATCCGGCCTTATTTCGAGTCAGGGCATCGCGGTGTCCATTCCACTTGAGGCCGCAAACTCAGCACATAGCTAGAGCTGAGAGAAGCCTCCTCTTGAGGTGCTTGTGGTAAGGAGGTATTCCTCTGGAGTCGAAGCCAGGGACTAACCTCTCATCTCGAGTTGATTTTTGGTCCACGGAGCTCTTTCGTGTTGCTCCAGTGACCTCAGGATCCCTCTAGCCTTGAAACAGTGTTCTTGGGTTTTCTCTGGAGTGCCATCAAGGAAATCAAGGCTCCTTTCATGTGTGATGTGCAACACGGAATTGCTCTGCACGCAGTGCAGGGAAATCGGGCCTCATCTCGCGGCGAGGGGGAAGTCTCATGGTTTTTCTCGAGTTGCGGCGGGAACCTGGGGTATATTCTCGAGTTACGACGGGGATGGCCCTTCCACCCACGTGTTTGTTCAGCGACGTCAGGACTCCTGCCTAGTTGCGAGGACAACTCGGGATTCTCCTCGAGGCTTGGCAGGGCAATTGGGACGCCTCTCCAGCTGAGGCGGGAGACCAAGGGTCCCTTTCCACGTGCCACAGGAATCCTGGGACTCCTATCAAGTTTCACGAGGAGTCAGGCATCGTCTCCTTTGGAGGCACTGATCTCCGCGTACCTCTGGAGTTTTCAAAGGATGTGAGGCCTCCGGTCGCGATGAGATGGGGAACTAGGTCTTTCTCTGTGGTCTCCACAGGGGATTCAGACATCCTTTCGTCTTGGGAGATGCAAGACGAGCCTGCATTCAAGTCACTGCAGGGATATCCGGCCTTATTTCGCGTCACGGCATCGCGGTGTCCGTTCCACTGGAGGCCGCAAACTCAGGGTCCCTCTCACATACCTAGAGCTGAGAGAAGCCTCCTCTTGAGGTGCTTGTGATAAGGTGGTATTCCTCTAGAGTCGAAGCCAGGGACTAACCTCTCATCTCGAGTTGATTCTTGTTCCACGGAGCTCTTTCGTGCTGCTACAGAGACCTCAGGATCCCTCCAGCCGTGAAACAGTGTTCTTGGGTTTTCTCTGGAGTGCCATCAAGGCAATCAAGGCTCCTTTCATGTGTGATGTTCAACACGGAATTGCTCTGCACGCAGTGCAGGGGAATCAGGCCTCATCTCGCGGCGAGGAGGAAGTCTCATGGTTTTTCTCGAGTTGCGGCAGGAACCTGGGGTATATTCTCGAGTTACGACAGGGATGGCCCTTCCACACACGTGTTTGTTCAGCGACTTCAGGACTCCTGCCTAGTTGCGAGGGACAACTCGGAATTCTCCTCGAGGCTTGGCAGGGCAATTGGGACGCCTCTCCAGCTGAGGCGGGAGACCAAGGGTCCCTATCCACGTGCCACAGGAATCCTGGGACTCCTATCAAGTTTCACGAGGAGTCAGGCATCGTCTCCTTTGGAGGCACTGATATCCGCGTACCTCTGGAGTTTTCAAAGGATGTGAGGCCTCCGGTCGCGATGAGATGAGGAACTAGGTCTTTCTCTGTTGTCTCCACAGGGGATTCAGACATCCTTTCGTCTTGGGAGATGCAAGACGAGCCTGCATTCAAGTCACTGCAGGGATATCCGGGCTTATTTCGCGTCAGGGCATCGCGGTGTCCGTTCCACTGGAGGCCGCAAACTCAGGGTCCCTCTCACATACCTAGAGCTGAGAGAAGCCTCCTCTTGAGGAGCTTGTGGTAAGGTGGTATTCTTCTGGAGTCGAATCCAGGGACTAACCTCTCATCTCGAGTTGATTTTTGGTCTATGGAGCTCTTTCGTGTTGCTACAGTGACCTCAGGATCCCTCTAGCCTTGAAACAGTGTTCTTGGGGTTTCTCTGGAGTGCCATCAAGGAAATCAAGGCTCCTTTCATGTGTGATGTGCAACACGGAATTGCTCTGCATGCAGTGCAGGGGAATCGGGCCTCATCTCGCGGCGAGGGGGAAGTCTCATGGTTTTTCTCGAGTTGCGGCGGGAACCTGGGGTATATTCTCGAGTTACGACGGGGATGGCCCTTCCACCCACGTGTTTGTTCAGCGACGTCAGGACTCCTGCCTTGTTGCGAGGGACAACTCGGGATTCTCCTCGAGGCTTGGCAGGGCAATTGGGACGCCTCTCCAGCTGAGGCGGAAGACCAAGCGTCCCTTTCCACGTGCCAAAGGAATCCTGGGACTCCTATCAAGTTTCACGAGGAGTCAGGCATCGTCTCCTTTGGAGGCACTGACCTCCGCGTACCTCTGGAGTTTTCAAAGGATGTGAGGCCTCCGGTCGCGATGAGGTGGGGAACTAGGTCTTTCTCTGTGGTCTCCACAGGGGATTCAGACATCCTTTCATCTTGGGAGATGCAAGACGAGCCTGCATTCAAGTCACTGCAGGGATATCCGGCCTTATTTCGAGTCAGGGCATCGCGGTGTCCATTCCACTTGAGGCCTCAAACTCAGGGTCCCTCTCACATACCTAGAGCTGAGAGAAGCCTCCTGTTGAGGTGCTTGTGGTAAGGAGGTATTCCTCTGGAGTCGAACCCAGGGACTACCCTCTCATCTCGAGTTGATTTGTGGTCCACGGAGCTCTTTCGTGTTGCTACAGTGACCTCAGGATCCCTCTAGCCTTGAAACAGTGTTCTTGGGGTTTCTCTGGAGTGCCACCAAGGAAATCAAGGCTCCTTTCATGTGTGATGTGCAACACGGAATTGCTCTGCACGCAGTGCAGGGGAATCGGGCCTCATCTCGCGGCGAGGGGGAAGTCTCATGGTTTTTCTCGAGTTGCGGCGGGAACCTGGGGTATATTCTCGAGTTACGACGGGGATGGCCCTTCCACACATGTGTTTCTTCAGCGACGGCAGGACTCCTGCCTAGTTGCGAGGGACAACTCGGGATTCTCCTCGAGGCTTGGCAGGGCAATTGGGACGCCTCTCCAGCTGAGGCGGGAGACCAAGGGTCCCTTTCCATGTGCCACAGGAATCCTGGGACTCCTATCAAGTTTCACGAGGAGTCAGGCATCGTCTCCTTTGGAGGCACTGATCTCCGCGTACCTCTGGAGTTTTCAAAGGATGTGAGGCCTCCGGTCGCGATGAGGTCGGGAACTAGGTCTTTCTCTGTGGTCTCCACAGGGGATTCAGACATCCTTTCATCTTGGGAGATGCAAGACGAGCCTGCATTCAAGTCACTGCAGGGATATCCGGCCTTATTTTGCGTCAGGGCATCGCGGTGTCCATTCCACTTGAGGCCGCAAGTCAGGGTCCCTCTCACATACCTAGAGCTGAGAGAAGCCTCCTCTTGAGGTGCTTGTGGTAAGGTGGTATTCCTCTGGAGTCGAAGCCAGGGACTAACCTCTCATCTCGAGTTGATTTTTGGTCCACGGAGCTCCTTCGTGTTGCTACAGTGACCTCAGGATCCCTCTAGCCTTGAAACAGTGTTCTTGGGGTTTCTCTGGAGTGCCATCAAGGAAATCAAGGTTTCCTTTCATGTGTGATGTGCAACACGGAATTGCTCTGCACGCAGTGCAGGGGAATCGGGCCTCATCTCGCGGCGAGGGGGAAGTCTCATGGTTTTTCTCGAGTTGCGGCGGGAACCTGGGGTATTTTCTCGAGTTACGACGGGGATGGCCCTTCCACACACATGTTTGTTCAGCGACGTCAGGACTCCTGCCTAGTTGCGAGGAACAACTCGGGATTCTCCTCGAGGCTTGGCAGGGCAATTGGGACGCCTCTCCAGCTGAGGCGGGAGACCAAGTGTCCCATTCCATGTGCCACAGGAATCCTGGGACTCCTATCAAGTTTAACGAGGAGTCAGGCATCGTCTCCTTTGGAGGCACTGATCTCCGCGTACCTCTGGAGTTTTCAAAGGATGTGAGGCCTCCGGTCGCGATGAGGTGGGGAACTAGGTCTTTCTCTGTGGTCTCCACAGGGGATTCAGACATCCTTTCGTCTTGGGAGATGCAAGACGAGCCTGCATTCAAGTCACTGCAGGGATATCCGGCCTTAGTTCGAGTCAGGGCATCGCGGTGTCCATTCCACTTGAGGCCTCAAACTCAGGGTCCCTCTCACATACCTAGAGCTGAGAGAAACCTCCTCTTGAGGTGCTTGTGGTAAGGTGGTATTCCTCTGGAGTCGAAACCAGGGACTACCCTCTCATCTCGAGTTGATTTGTTGTCCACGGAGCTCTTTCGTGTTGCTACAGTGACCTCAGGATCCCTCTAGCCTTGAAACAGTGTTCTTGGGGTTTCTCTGGAGTGCCACCAAGGAAATCAAGGCTCCTTTCATGTGTGATGTGCAACACGGAATTGCTCTGCAGGCAGTGCAGGGGAATCGGGCCTCATCTCACGGCGAGAGGGAAGTCTCATGGTTTTTCTCGAGTTGCGGCGGGAACCTGGGGTATATTCTCAAGTTACGACGGGGATGGCCCTTCCACACACGTGTTTGTTCAGCCACGTCAGGACTACTGCCTAGTTGCGAGGGACAAGTCGGGATTCTCCTTGAGGCTTGGCAGGACAATTGGGATGCCTCTCCAGCTGAGGCAGGAGACCAAGTGTCCCTTTCCACGTGCCACAGGAATCCTGGGACTCCTATCAAGTTTCACGAGGAGTCCGGCATCGTCCCTTTTGGGGGCACTGATCTCCGCGTACCTCTGGAGTTTTCAAAGGATGTGAGGCCTCTGGTCCCCATGAGGTGGTTAACTAGGTCTTTCTCTGTGGTCTCCACAGGGGATTCAGACATCCTTTCATCTTGGGAGATGCAAGACGAGCCTGCATTCAAGTCACTGCAGGAATTTCCGGCCTTATTTCACGTCAGGGCATCGCAGTGTCCATTCCACTTGAGGCCGCAAAATCAGGGTCCCTATCACATACCTAGAGCTGAGAGAAGCCTCCTCTTGAGGTGCTTGTGGTAAGGTGGTATTCCTCTGGAGTCGAAGCCAGGGACTAACCTCTCATCTCCAGTTGATTTTTCATCCTCGGAGCTCTTTCTTCTTGCTACAGTGACCTCAGGATCCCTCTAGCCTTGAAACAGTGTTCTTGGGGTTTCTCTGGAGTGCCACCAAGGAAATCAAGGCTCCTTTCATGTGTGATGTGCAACACGGAATTGCTCTGCAGGCAGTGCAGGGGAATTGGGCCTCATCTCACGGCGAGAGGGAAGTCTCATGGTTTTTCTCGAGTTGCGGCGGGAACCTGGGGTATATTCTCAAGTTACGACGGGGATGGCCCTTCCACACACGTGTTTGTTCAGCCACGTCAGGACTACTGCCTAGTTGCGAGGGACAAGTCGGGATTCTCCTTGAGGCTTGGCAGGACAATTGGGATGCCTCTTCAGCTGAGGCAGGAGACCAAGTGTACATTTCCACGTGCCACAGGAATCCTGGGACTCCTATCAAGTTTCACGAGGAGTCCGGCATCGTCCCTTTTGGGGGCACTGATCTCCGCGTACCTCTGGAGTTTTCAAAGGATGTGAGGCCTCTGGTCCCCATGAGGTGGTGAACTAGGTCTTTCTCTGTGGTCTCCACAGGGGATTCAGACATCCTTTCATCTTGGGAGATGCAAGACGAGCCTGCATTCAGGTCACTGCAGGAATTTCCGGCCTTATTTCACGTCAGGGCATCGCAGTGTCCATTCCACTTGAGGCCGCAAAATCAGGGTCCCTCTCACATACCTAGAGCTGAGAGAAGCCTCCTCTTGAGGTGCTTGTGGTAAGGTGGTATTCCTCTGGAGTCGAAGCCAGGGACTAACCTCTCATCTCCAGTTGATTTTTCGTCCTCGGAGCTCTTTCTTCTTGCTACAGTGACCTCAGGATCCCTCTAGCCTTGAAACAGGGTTCTTGGGGTTTCTCTGGAGTGCCATCAAGGAAATCAAGGCTCCTTTCATGTTTGATGTGCAACACGGAATTGCTCTGCATGCAGTGCAGGGAAATCGGGTCTCATCTCACGGCGAGGGGGAAGTCTCATGGTTTTCTCGAGTTGCGGCGGGAACCTGGGGTATATTCTCGAGTTACGACGGGGATGGCCCTTCCACCTACGTGTTTCTTCAGCGACGTCAGGACTCCTGCCTAGTTGCGAGGAACAACTCGGGATTCTCCTCGAGGCTTGGCAGGGCAATTGGGACGCCTCTCCAGCTGAGGCGGGAGACCAAGGGTCCCATTCCATGTGCCACAGGAATCCTGGGACTCCTATCAAGTTTCACGAGGAGTCAGGCATCGTCTCCTTTGGAGGCACTGATCTCCGCGTACCTCTGGAGTTTTCAAAGGATGTGAGGCCTCCGGTCGCGATGAGGTGGGGAACTAGGTCTTTCTCTGTGGTCTCCACAGGGGATTCAGACATCCTTTCGTCTTGGGAGATGCAAGACGAGCCTGCATTCAAGTCACTGCAGGGATATCCGGCCTTATTTCGAGTCAGGGCATAGCGGTGTCCATTCCACTTGAGGCCTCAAACTCAGGGTCCCTCTCACATACCTAGAGCTGAGAGAAGCCTCCTGTTGAGGTGCTTGTGGTAAGGAGGTATTCCTCTGGCGTCGAAACCAGGGACTACCCTCTCATCTCGAGTTGATTTGTGGTCCACGGAGCTCTTTCGTGTTGCTACAGTGACCTCAGGATCCCTCTAGCCTTGAAACAGTGTTCTTGGGGTTTCTCTGGAGTGCCACCAAGGAAATCAAGGCTCCTTTCATGTGTGATGTGCAACACGGAATTGCTCTGCACGCAGTGCAGGGGAATCGGGCCTCATCTCGCGGCGAGGGGGAAGTCTCATGGTTTTTCTCGAGTTGCGGCGGGAACCTGGGGTATATTCTCGAGTTACGACGGGGATGGCCCTTCCACACATGTGTTTCTTCAGCGACGGCAGGACTCCTGCCTAGTTGCGAGGGACAACTCGGGATTCTCCTCGAGGCTTGGCAGGGCAATTGGGACGCCTCTCCAGCTGAGGCGGGAGACCAAGGGTCCCTTTCCATGTGCCACAGGAATCCTGGGACTCCTATCAAGTTTCACGAGGAGTCAGGCATCGTCTCCTTTGGAGGCACTGATCTCCGCGTACCTCTGGAGTTTTCAAAGGATGTGAGGCCTCCGGTCGCGATGAGGTCGGGAACTAGGTCTTTCTCTGTGGTCTCCACAGGGGATTCAGACATCCTTTCATCTTGGGAGATGCAAGACGAGCCTGCATTCAAGTCACTGCAGGGATATCCGGCCTTATTTTGCGTCAGGGCATCGCGGTGTCCATTCCACTTGAGGCCGCAAAGTCAGGGTCCCTCTCACATACCTAGAGCTGAGAGAAGCCTCCTCTTGAGGTGCTTGTGGTAAGGTGGTATTCCTCTGGAGTCGAAGCCAGGGACTAACCTCTCATCTCGAGTTGATTTTTGGTCCACGGAGCTCCTCCGTGTTGCTACAGTGACCTCAGGATCCCTCTAGCCTTGAAACAGTGTTCTTGGGGTTTCTCTGGAGTGCCATCAAGGAAATCAAGGTTTCCTTTCATGTGTGATGTGCAACACGGAATTGCTCTGCACGCAGTGCAGGGGAATCGGGCCTCATCTCGCGGCGAGGGGGAAGTCTCATGGTTTTTCTCCAGTTGCGGCGGGAACCTGGGGTATTTTCTCGAGTTACGACGGGGATGGCCCTTCCACACACATGTTTGTTCAGCGACGTCAGGACTCCTGCCTAGTTGCGAGGAACAACTCGGGATTCTCCTCGAGGCTTGGCAGGGCAATTGGGACGCCTCTCCAGCTGAGGCGGGAGACCAAGGGTCCCATTCCATGTGCCACAGGAATCCTGGGACTCCTATCAAGTTTCACGAGGAGTCAGGCATCGTCTCCTTTGGAGGCACTGATCTCCGCGTACCTCTGGAGTTTTCAAAGGATGTGAGGCCTCCGGTCGCGATGAGGTGGGGAACTAGGTCTTTCTCTGTGGTCTCCACAGGGGATTCAGACATCCTTTCGTCTTGGGAGATGCAAGACGAGCCTGCATTCAAGTCACTGCAGGGATATCCGGCCTTAGTTCGAGTCAGGGCATCGCGGTGTCCATTCCACTTGAGGCCTCAAACTCAGGGTCCCTCTCACATACCTAGAGCTGAGAGAAACCTCCTCTTGAGGTGCTTGTGGTAAGGTGGTATTCCTCTGGAGTCGAAACCAGGGACTACCCTCTCATCTCGAGTTGATTTGTGGTCCACGGAGCTCTTTCGTGTTGCTACAGTGACCTCAGGATCCCTCTAGCCTTGAAACAGTGTTCTTGGGGTTTCTCTGGAGTGCCACCAAGGAAATCAAGGCTCCTTTCATGTGTGATGTGCAACACGGAATTGCTCTGCAGGCAGTGCAGGGGAATCGGGCCTCATCTCACGGCGAGAGGGAAGTCTCATGGTTTTTCTCGAGTTGCGGCGGGAACCTGGGGTATATTCTCAAGTTACGACGGGGATGGCCCTTCCACACACGTGTTTGTTCAGCCACGTCAGGACTACTGCCTAGTTGCGAGGGACAAGTCGGGATTCTCCTTGAGGCTTGGCAGGACAATTGGGATGCCTCTCCAGCTGAGGCAGGAGACCAAGTGTCCCTTTCCACGTGCCACAGGAATCCTGGGACTCCTATCAAGTTTCACGAGGAGTCCGGCATCGTCCCTTTTGGGGGCACTGATCTCCGCGTACCTCTGGAGTTTTCAAAGGATGTGAGGCCTCTGGTCCCCATGAGGTGGTGAACTAGGTCTTTCTCTGTGGTCTCCACAGGGGATTCAGACATCCTTTCATCTTGGGAGATGCAAGACGAGCCTGCATTCAAGTCACTGCAGGAATTTCCAGCCTTATTTCACGTCAGGGCATCGCAGTGTCCATTCCACTTGAGGCCGCAAAATCAGGGTCCCTCTCACATACCTAGAGCTGAGAGAAGCCTCCTCTTGAGGTTCTTGTGGTAAGGTGGTATTCCTCTGGAGTCGAAGCCAGGGACTAACCTCTCATCTCCAGTTGATTTTTCATCCTCGGAGCTCTTTCTTCTTGCTACAGTGACCTCAGGATCCTCTAGCCTTGAAACAGGGTTCTTGGGGTTTCTCTGGAGTGCCATCAAGGAAATCAAGGCTCCTTTCATGTTTGATGTGCAACACGGAATTGCTCTGCATGCAGTGCAGGGAAATCGGGTCTCATCTCACGGCGAGGGGGAAGTCTCATGGTTTTCTCGAGTTGCGGCGGGAACCTGGGGTATATTCTCGAGTTACGACGGGGATGGCCCTTCCACCTATGTGTTTCTTCAGTGACGTCAGGACTCCTGCCTATTTGTGAGGGACAACTCGGGATTCTCCTCGAGGCTTGGCAGGGCAATTGGGACGCCTCTCCAGCTTAGGCGGGAGACCAAGGGTCCCTTTCCACGTGCCACAGGAATCCTGGGACTCCTATCAAGTTTCACGAGGAGTCAGGCATCGTTTCCTTTGGAGGCACTGATCTCCGCGTACCTCTGGAGTTTTCAAAGGATGTGAGGCCTCCGGTCGCCATGAAGTGGGTAACTAGGTCTTTCTCTGTGGTCTCCACAGGGGATTCAGACATCCTTTCATCTTGGGAGATGCAAGACGAGCCTGCATTCAAGTCACTGCAGGGATATCCGGCCTTATTTCGAGTCAGGGCATCGCGGTGTCCATTCCACTTGAGGCCTCAAACTCAGGGTCCCTCTCACATACCTAGAGCTGAGAGAAGCCTCCTGTTGAGGTGCTTGTGGTAAGGAGGTATTCCTCTGAGGTCGAACCCAGGGACTACCCTCTCATCTCGAGTTGATTTGTGGTCCACGGAGCTCTTTCATGTTGCTACAGTGACCTCAGGATCCCTCTAGCCTTGAAACAGTGTTCTTGGGGTTTCTCTGGAGTGCCACCAAGGAAATCAAGGCTCCTTTCATGTGTGATGTGCAACACGGAATTGCTCTGCACGCAGTGCAGGGGAATCGGGCCTCATCTCGCGGCGAGGGGGAAGTCTCATGGTTTTTCTCGAGTTGCGGCGGGAACCTGGGGTATATTCTCGAGTTACGACGGGGATGGCCCTTCCACACATGTGTTTCTTCAGCGACGGCAGGACTCCTGCCTCGTTGCGAGGGACAACTCGGGATTCTCCTCGAGGCTTGGCAGGGCAATTGGGACGCCTCTCCAGCTGAGGCGGGAGACCAAGGGTCCCTTTCCATGTGCCACAGGAATCCTGGGACTCCTATCAAGTTTCACGAGGAGTCAGGCATCGTCTCCTTTGGAGGCACTGATCTCCGCGTACCTCTGGAGTTTTCAAAGGATGTGAGGCCTCCGGTCGCGATGAGGTCGGGAACTAGGTCTTTCTCTGTGGTCTCCACAGGGGATTCAGACATCCTTTCATCTTGGGAGATGCAAGACGAGCCTGCATTCAAGTCACTGCAGGGATATCCGGCCTTATTTTGCGTCAGGGCATCGCGGTGTCCATTCCACTTGAGGCCGCAAACTCAGGGTCCCTCTCACATACCTAGAGCTGAGAGAAGCCTCCTCTTGAGGTGCTTGTGGTAAGGTGGTATTCCTCTGGAGTCGAAGCCAGGGACTAACCTCTCATCTCGAGTTGATTTTTGGTCCACGGAGCTCCTTCGTGTTGCTACAGTGACCTCAGGATCCCTCTAGCCTTGAAACAGTGTTCTTGGGGTTTCTCTGGAGTGCCATCAAGGAAATCAAGGTTTCCTTTCATGTGTGATGTGCAACACGGAATTGCTCTGCACGCAGTGCAGGGGAATCGGGCCTCATCTCGCGGCGAGGGGGAAGTCTCATGGTTTTTCTCCAGTTGCGGCGGGAACCTGGAGTATTTTCTCGAGTTACGACGGGGATGGCCCTTCCACACACATGTTTGTTCAGCGACGTCAGGACTCCTGCCTAGTTGCGAGGGACAACTCGGGATTCTCCTCGAGGCTTGGCAGGGCAATTGGGACGCCTCTCCAGCTGAGGCGGGAGACCAAGGATCCCATTCCATGTGCCACAGGAATCCTGGGACTCCTATCAAGTTTCACGAGGAGTCAGGCATCGTCTCCTTTGGAGGCACTGATCTCCGCGTACCTCTGGAGTTTTCAAAGGATGTGAGGCCTCCGGTCGCGATGTGGTCGGGAACTAGGTCTTTCTCTGTGGTCTCCACAGGGGATTCAGACATCCTTTCATCTTGGGAGATGCAAGACGAGCCTGCATTCAAGTCACTGCAGGGATATCCGGCCTTATTTTGCGTCAGGGCATCGCGGTTTCCATTCCACTTGAGGCCGCAAACTCAGGGTCCCTCTCACATACCTAGAGCTGAGAGAAGCCTCCTCTTGAGGTGCTTGTGGTAAGGTGGTATTCCTCTGGAGTCGAAGCCAGGGACTAACCTCTCATCTCGAGTTGATTTTTGGTCCACGGAGCTCTTTCGTGTTGCTACAGTGACCTCAGGATCCCTCTAGCCTTGAAACAGTGTTTTTGGGGTTTCTCTGGAGTGCCATCAAGGAAATCAAGGTTTCCTTTCATGTGTGATGTGCAACACGGAATTGCTCTGCACGCAGTGCAGGGGAATCGGGCCTCATCTCGCGGCGAGGGGGAAGTCTCACGGTTTTTCTTGAGTTGCGGCGGGAACCTGGGGTATTTTCTCGAGTTACGACGGGGATGGCCCTTCCACACACATGTTTGTTCAGCGACGTCAGGACTCCTGCCTAGTTGCGAGGGACAACTCGGGATTCTCCTCGAGGCTTGGCAGGGCAATTGGGATGCCTCTCCAGCTGAGGCGGGAGACCAAGGGTCCCATTCCAAGTGCCACAGGAATCCTGGGACTCCTATCAAGTTTCACGAGGAGTCAGGCATCGTCTCCTTTGGAGGCACTGATCTCCGCGTACCTCTGGAGTTTTCAAAGGATGTGAGGCCTCCGGTCGCGAAGAGGTGGGGAACTAGGTCTTTCTCTGTGGTCTCCACAGGGGATTCAGACATCCTTTCGTCTTGGGAGATGCAAGACGAGCCTGCATTCAAGTCACTGCAGGGATATCCGGCCTTAGTTCGAGTCAGGGCATCGCGGTGTCCATTCCACTTGAGGCCTCAAACTCAGGGTCCCTCTCACATACCTAGAGCTGAGAGAAACCTCCTCTTGAGGTGCTTGTGGTAAGGTGGTATTCCTCTGGAGTCGAAACCAGGGACTACCCTCTCATCTCGAGTTGATTTGTGGTCCACGGAGCTCTTTCGTGTTGCTACAGTGACCTCAGGATCCCTCTAGCCTTGAAACAGTGTTCTTGGGGTTTCTCTGGAGTGCCACCAAGGAAATCAAGGCTCCTTTCATGTGTGATGTGCAACACGGAATTGCTCTGCAGGCAGTGCAGGGGAATCGGGCCTCATCTCACGGCGAGAGGGAAGTCTCATGATTTTTCTCGAGTTGCGGCGGGAACCTGGGGTATATTCTCAAGTTACGACGGGGATGGCCCTTCCACACACGTGTTTGTTCAGCCACGTCAGGACTACTGCCTAGTTGCGAGGGACAAGTCGGGATTCTCCTTGAGGCTTGGCAGGACAATTGGGATGCCTCTCCAGCTGAGGCAGGAGACCAAGTGTCCCTTTCCACGTGCCACAGGAATCCTGGGACTCCTATCAAGTTTCACGAGGAGTCCGGCATCGTCCCTTTTGGGGGCACTGATCTCCGCGTACCTCTGGAGTTTTCAAAGGATGTGAGGCCTCTGGTCCCCATGAGGTGGTGAACTAGGTCTTTCTCTGTGGTCTCCACAGGGGATTCAGACATCCTTTCATCTTGGGAGATGCAAGACGAGCCTGCATTCAAGTCACTGCAGGAATTTCCGGCGTTATTTCACGTCAGGGCATCGCAGTGTCCATTCCACTTGAGGCCGCAAAATCAGGGTCCCTCTCACATACCTAGAGCTGAGAGAAGCCTCCTCTTGAGGTGCTTGTGGTAAGGTGGTATTCCTCTGGAGTCGAAGCCAGGGACTAACCTCTCATCTCCAGTTGATTTTTCGTCCTCGGAGCTCTTTCTTCTTGCTACAGTGACCTCAGGATCCCTCTAGCCTTGAAACAGGGTTCTTGGGGTTTCTCTGGAGTGCCATCAAGGAAATCAAGGCTCCTTTCATGTTTGATGTGCAACACGGAATTGCTCTGCATGCAGTGCAGGGAAATCGGGTCTCATCTCACGGCGAGGGGGAAGTCTCATGGTTTTCTCGAGCTGCGGCGGGAACCTGGGGTATATTCTCGAGTTACGACGGGGATGGCCCTTCCACCTACGTGTTTCTTCAGTGACGTCAGGACTCCTGCCTATTTGCGAGGGACAACTCGGGATTCTCCTCGAGGCTTGGCAGGTCAATTGGGACGCCTCTCCAGCTTAGGCGGGAGACCAAGTGTCCCTTTCCACGTGCCACAGGAATCCTGGGACTCCTATCAAGTTTCACGAGGAGTCAGGCATCGTTTCCTTTGGAGGCACTGATCTCCGCGTACCTCTGGAGTTTTCAAAGGATGTGAGGCCTCCGGTCGCCATGAAGTGGGTAACTAGGTCTTTCTCTGTGGTCTCCACAGGGGATTCAGACATCCTTTCGTCTTGGGAGATGCAAGACGAGCCTGCATTCAAGTCACTGCAGGGATATCCGGCCTTATTTCGAGTCAGGGCATCGCGGTGTCCATTCCACTTGAGGCCTCAAACTCAGGGTCCCTCTCACACCTAGAGCTGAGAGAAGCCTCCTGTTGAGGTGCTTGTGGTAAGGAGGTATTCCTCTGGAGTCGAACCCAGGGACTACCCTCTCATCTCGAGTTGATTCATGGTCCACGGAGCTCTTTCGTGTTGCTACAGTGACCTCAGGATCCCTCTAGCCTTGAAACAGTGTTCTTGGGGTTTCTCTGGAGTGCCACCAAGGAAATCAAGGCTCCTTTCATGTGTGATGTGCAACACGGAATTGCTCTGCACGCAGTGCAGGGGAATCGGGCCTCATCTCGCGGCGAGGGGGAAGTCTCATGGTTTTTCTCGAGTTGCGGCGGGAACCTGGGGTATATTCTCGAGTTACGACGGGGATGGCCCTTCCACACATGTGTTTCTTCAGCGACGGCAGGACTCCTGCCTAGTTGCGAGGGACAACTCGGGATTCTCCTCGAGGCTTGGCAGGGCAATTGGGACGCCTCTCCAGCTGAGGCGGGAGACCAAGGGTCCCTTTCCATGTGCCACAGGAATCCTGGGACTCCTATCAAGTTTCACGAGGAGTCAGGCATCGTCTCCTTTGGAGGCACTGATCTCCGCGTACCTCTGGAGTTTTCAAAGGATGTGAGGCCTCCGGTCGCGATGAGGTCGGGAACTAGGTCTTTCTCTGTGGTCTCCACAGGGGATTCAGACATCCTTTCATCTTGGGAGATGCAAGACGAGCCTGCATTCAAGTCACTGCAGGGATATCCGGCCTTATTTTGCGTCAGGGCATCGCGGTGTCCATTCCACTTGAGGCCGCAAACTCAGGGTCACTCTCACATACCTAGAGCTGAGAGAAGCCTCCTCTTGAGGTGCTTGTGGTAAGGTGGTATTCCTCTGGAGTCGAAGCCAGGGACTAACCTCTCATCTCGAGTTGATTTTTGGTCCACGGAGTTCCTTCGTGTTGCTACAGTGACCTCAGGATCCCTCTAGCCTTGAAACAGTGTTCTAGGGGTTTCTCTGGAGTGCCATCAAGGAAATCAAGGTTTCCTTTCATGTGTGATGTGCAACACGGAATTGCACTGCACGCAGTGCAGGGGAATCGGGCCTCATCTCGCGGCGAGGGGGAAGTCTCATGGTTTTTCTCGAGTTGCGGCGGGAACCTGGGTTATTTTCTCGAGTTACGACGGGGATGGCACTTCCACACACATGTTTGTTCAGCGACGTCAGGACTCCTGCCTAGTTGCGAGGGACAACTCGGGATTCTCCTCGAGGCTTGGCAGGGCAATTGGGACGCCTCTCCAGCTGAGGCGGGAGACCAAGGGTCCCATTCCATGTGCCACAGGAATCCTGGGACTCCTATCAAGTTTCACGAGGAGTCAGGCATCGTCTCCTTTGGAGGCACTGATCTCCGCGTACCTCTGGAGTTTTCAAAGGATGTGAGGCCTCCGGTCGCGATGAGGTGGGGAACTAGGTCTTTCTCTGTGGTCTCCACAGGGGATTCAGACATCCTTTCGTCTTGGGAGATGCAAGACGAGCCTGCATTCAAGTCACTGCAGGGATATCCGGCCTTATTTCGAGTCAGGGCATCGCGGTGTCCATTCCACTTGAGGCCTCAAACTCAGGGTCCCTCTCACATACCTAGAGCTGAGAGAAACCTCCTCTTGAGGTGCTTGTGGTAAGGTGGTATTCCTCTGGCGTCGAAACCAGGGACTACCCTCTCATCTCGAGTTGATTTGTGGTCCACGGAGCTCTTTCGTGTTGCTACAGTGACCTCAGGATCCCTCTAGCCTTGAAACAGTGTTCTTGGGGTTTCTCTGGAGTGCCCCCAAGGAAATCAAGGCTCCTTTCATGTGTGATGTGCAACACGGAATTGCTCTGCACGCAGTGCAGGGGAATCGGGCCTCATCTCGCGGCGAGGGGGAAGTCTCATGGTTTTTCTCGAGTTGCGGCGGGAACCTGGGGTATATTCTCGAGTTACGACGGGGATGGCCCTTCCACACATGTGTTTCTTCAGCGACGGCAGGACTCCTGCCTAGTTGCGAGGGACAACTCGGGATTCTCCTCGAGGCTTGGCAGGGCAATTGGGACGCCTTTCCAGCAGAGGCGGGAGACCAAAGGTCCCTTTCCATGTGCCACAGGAATCATGGGACTCCTATCAAGTTTCACGAGGAGTCAGGCATCGTCTCCTTTGGGGGCACTGATCTCGGCGTACCTCTGGAGTTTTCAAAGGATGTGAGGCCTCCGGTCGCGATGAGGTGGGGAACTAGGTCTTTCTCTGTGGTCTCCACAGGGGATTCAGACATCCTTTCATCTTGGGAGATGCAAGACGAGCCTGCATTCAAGTCACTGCAGGGATATCCGGCCTTATTTCGAGTCAGGGCATCGCGGTGTCCATTCCACTTGAGGCCGCAAACTCAGGGTCCCTCTCACATACCTAGAGCTGAGAGAAGCCTCCTCTTGAGGTGCTTGTGGTAAGGTGGTATTCCTCTGGAGTCGAAGCCAGGGACTAACCTCTCATCTCCAGTTGATTTTTCGTCCTCGGAGCTCTTTCTTGTTGCTACAGTGACCTCAGGATCCCTCTAGCCTTGAAACAGTGTTCTTTGGGTTTCTCTGGAGTGCCATCAAGGAAATCAAGGCTCCTTTCATGTGTGATGTGCAACACGGAATTGCTCTGCACGCAGTGCAGGGTATCGGGCCTCATTTTGCTGCGAGGGGGAAGTCTAATGGTTTTTCTCGAGTGGCGATTGGAATCTGGGGTATATTCTCGAGTTACGACGGGGATGGCCCTTCCACCCACGTGTTTGTTCAGCGACGTCAGACTCCTGCCTAGTTGCGAGGGACAACTCGGGATTCTCCTCGAGGCTTGGCAGGGCAATTGGGACGCCTCTCCAGCTGAGGCGGGAGACCAAGGGTCCCTTTCCACGTGCCACAGGAATCCTGGGACTCCTATCAAGTTTCACGAGGAGTCAGGCATCGTCTCCTTTGGAGGAACTGATCTCCGCGTACCTCAGGAGTTTTCAAAGGATGTGAGGCCTCCGGGCGCGATGAGGTGGAGAACTAGGTCTTTCTCTGCGGTCTCTACAGGGGATTCAGACATCCTTTCGTCTTGGGAGATGCAAGACGAGCCTGCATTCAAGTCACTGCAGGGATATCCGGTCTTATTTCGAGTCAGGGCTTTGCAGTGTCCATTCCACTTGAGGCCGCAAAATCAGGGTCCCTCTCACATACCTAGAGCTGAGAGAAGCCTCCTCTTGAGGTGCTTGTGGTAAGCTGGCATTCACCTGGAGTCGAAGCCAGGGACTAACCTCTCATCTCGAGTTGATTTTTGTTCCACGGAGCTCTTTCGTGTTGCTACAGTGACCTCAGGATCCCTCTAGCCTTGAAAAAGTGTTCTTGGGGTTTCTCTGGAGTGCCATCAAGGAAATCAAGGCTCCTTTCATGTTTGATGTGCAACACGGAATGGCTCTGCACGCAGTGCAGGGGAATCGGGCCTCATCTCGCGGCGAGGGGGAAGTCTCATGGTTTTTCTCGAGTTGCGGCGGGAACCTGGGGTATATTCTCGAGTTACGACGGGGATGGCCCTTCCACCCACGTGTTTGTTCAGCGACGTCAGGACTCCTGCCTAGTTACGAGGGACAACTCGTGATTGTCCTCGAGGCTTGGCAGGGCAATTGGGACGCCTCTCCAGCTGAGGCGGGAGACCAAGTGTCCCTTTCCACGTGCCACAGGAATCCTGGGACTCCTATAAAGTTTCACGAGGAGTCAGGCATCGTCTCCTTTGGAGGCACTGATCTCCGCGTACCTCTGGAGTTTTCAAAGGATGTGAGGCCTCCGGTCGCGATGAGGTGGGGAACTAGGTCTTTCTCTGTGGTCTGCACAGGGGATTCAGACATCCTTTCGTCTTGGGAGATGCAAGACGAGCCTGCATTCAAGTCACTGCAGTGATATCCGGACTTATTTCGAGTCAGGGCATCGCGGTCTCCATTCCACTTGAGGCCGCAAACTCAGGGTCCCTCTCACATACCTAGAGCTGAGAGAAGCCTCCTCTTGAGGTGCTTGTGGTAAGGTGCTATTCCTCTGGAGTCGAAGCCAGGGACTAACCTCTCATCTCGAGTTGATTCATGGTCCACGGAGCTCTTTCGTGCTGCTACAGGGACCTCAGGATCCCTCCAGCCTTGAAACAGTGTTCTTGGGGTTTCTCTGGAGTGCCATCAAGGAAATCAAGGCTCCTTTCATGTGGGATGTGCAACAAGGAATTGCTCTGCACGCAGTGCAGGGGAATCGGGCCTCATCTCGCGGCGAGGGGGAAGTCTCATGGTTTTTCTCGAGTTGCGGCGGGAACCTGGTGTATATTCTCGAGTTTCGACGGGGATGGACCTTCCACCCACGTGTTTGTTCAGCGACGTCAGGACTCCTGCCTAGTTGCGAGGGACAACTCGGGATTCTCCTCGAGGCTTGGCAGGGCAATTGGGACGCCTCTCCAGCTGAGGCGGGAGACCAAGTGTCCCTTTCCATGTGCCACAGGAATCCTGTGACTCCTATCAAGTTTCACGAGGAGTCAGGCATCGTCTCCTTTGGAGGCACTGATCTCCGCGTACCTCTGGAGTTTTCAAAGGATGTGAGGCCTCCGGTCGCGATGAGGTGGGAATCTAGGTCATTCTCTGTGGTCTCCACAGGGGATTCAGACATCCTTTCGTCTTGGGAGATGCAAGACGAGCCTGCATTCAAGTCACTGCAGGGATATCCGGCCTGATTTCGAGTCAGGGCATCGCGGTGTCCATTCCACTTGAGGCCGCAAACTCAGCACATAGCTAGAGCTGAGAGAAGCCTCCTCTTGAGGTGCTTGTGGTAAGGAGGTATTCCTCTGGAGTCGAAGCCAGGGACTAACCTCTCATCTCGAGTTGATTTTTGGTCCACGGAGCTCTTTCGTGTTGCTCCAGTGACCTCAGGATCCCTCTAGCCTTGAAACAGTGTTCTTGGGTTTTCTCTGGAGTGCCATCAAGGAAATCAAGGCTCCTTTCATGTGTGATGTGCAACACGGAATTGCTCTGCACGCAGTGCAGGGGAATCGGGCCTCATCTCGCGGCGAGGGGGAAGTCTCATGGTTTTTCTCGAGTTGCGGCGGGAACCTGGGGTATATTCTCGAGTTACGACGGGGATGGCCCTTCCACCCACGTGTTTGTTCAGCGACGTCAGGACTCCTGCCTAGTTGCGAGGACAACTCGGGATTCTCCTCGAGGCTTGGCAGGGCAATTGGGACGCCTCTCCAGCTGAGGCGGGAGACCAAGGGTCCCTTTCCACGTGCCACAGGAATCCTGGGACTCCTATCAAGTTTCACGAGGAGTCAGGCATCGTCTCCTTTGGAGGCACTGATCTCCGCGTACCTCTGGAGTTTTCAAAGGATGTGAGGCCTCCGGTCGCGATGAGATGGGGAACTAGGTCTTTCTCTGTGGTCTCCACAGGGGATTCAGACATCCTTTCGTCTTGGGAGATGCAAGACGAGCCTGCATTCAAGTCACTGCAGGGATATCCGGCCTTATTTCGCGTCACGGCATCGCGGTGTCCGTTCCACTGGAGGCCGCAAACTCAGGGTCCCTCTCACATACCTAGAGCTGAGAGAAGCCTCCTCTTGAGGTGCTTGTGATAAGGTGGTATTCCTCTAGAGTCGAAGCCAGGGACTAACCTCTCATCTCGAGTTTATTCTTGTTCCACGGAGCTCTTTCGTGCTGCTACAGAGACCTCAGGATCCCTCCAGCCGTGAAACAGTGTTCTTGGGTTTTCTCTGGAGTGCCATCAAGGAAATCAAGGCTCCTTTCATGTGTGATGTGCAACAAGGAATTGCTCTGCACGCAGTGCAGGGGAATCGGGCCTCATCTCGTGGCGAGGGGGAAGTCTCATGGTTTTTCTCGAGTTGCGGCGGGAACCTGGGGTATATTCTCGAGTTACGACGGGGATGGCCCTTCCACCCACGTGTTTGTTCAGCGACGTCAGGACTCCTGCCTAGTTGCGAGGGACAACTCGGGATTCTCCTCGAGGCTTGGCAGGGCAATTGGGACGCCTCTCCAGCTGAGGCGGGAGACCAAGGGTCCCTTTCCACGTGCCACAGGAATCCTGGGACTCCTATCAAGTTTCACGAGGAGTCAGGCATCGTCTCCTTTGGAGGCACTGATCTCTGCGTACCTCTGGAGTTTTCAAAGGATGTGAGGCCTCCGGTCGCGATGAGATGGGGAACTAGGTCTTTCTCTGTGGTCTCCACAGGGGATTCAGGCATCCTTTCGTCTTGGGAGATGCAAGACGAGCCTGCATTCAAGTCACTGCAGGGATATCCGGCCTTATTTCGCGTCACGGCATCGCGGTGTCCGTTCCACTGGAGGCCGCAAACTCAGGGTCCCTCTCACATACCTAGAGCTGAGAGAAGCCTCCTCTTGAGGTGCTTGTGATAAGGTGGTATTCCTCTAGAGTCGAAGCCAGGGACTAACCTCTCATCTCGAGTTGATTCATGTTCCACGGAGCTCTTTCGTGCTGCTACAGAGACCTCAGGATCCCTCCAGCCGTGAAACAGTGTTCTTGGGTTTTCTCTGGAGTGCCATCAAGGAAATCAAGGCTCCTTTCATGTGTGATGTGCAACACGGAATTGCTCTGCACGCAGTGCAGGGGAATCAGGCCTCATCTCGCGGCGAGGAGGAAGTCTCATGGTTTTTCTCGAGTTGCGGCAGGAACCTGGGGTATATTCTCGAGTTACGACAGGGATGGCCCTTCCACACACGTGTTTGTTCAGCGACTTCAGGACTCCTGCCTAGTTGCGAGGGACAACTCGGAATTCTCCTCGAGGCTTGGCAGGGCAATTGGGATGCCTCTCCAGCTGAGGCGGGAGACCAAGGGTCCCTATCCACGTGCCACAGGAATCCTGGGACTCCTATCAAGTTTCACGAGGAGTCAGGCATCGTCTCCTTTGGAGGCACTGATCTCTGCGTACCTCTGGAGTTTTCAAAGGATGTGAGGCCTCCGGTCGCGATGAGGTGGGGAATTAGGTCTTTCTCTGTGGTCTCCACAGGGGATTCAGACATTCGTTCATTTTGGGAGATGCAAGACGAGCCTGCATTCAAGTCACTGCAGGGATATCCGGCCTTATTTCGAGTCAGGGCATCGCGGTGTCCATTCCACTTGAGGCCGCAAACTCAGCACATAGCTAGAGCTGAGAGAAGGCTCCTCTTGAGGTGCTTGTGGTAAGGAGGTATTCATCTGGAGTCGAAGCCAGGGACTAACCTCTCATCTCGAGTTGATTTTTGGTCCACGGAGCTCTTTCGTGTTGCTCCAGTGACCTCAGGATCCCTCTAGCCTTGAAACAGTGTTCTTGGGTTTTCTCTGGAGTGCCATCAAGGAAATCAAGGCTCCTTTCATGTGTGATGTGCAACACGGAATTGCTCTGCACGCAGTGCAGGGGAATCGGGCCTCATCTCGCGGCGAGGGGGAAGTCTCATGGTTTTTCTCGAGTTGCGGCGGGAACCTGGGGTATATTCTCGAGTTACGACGGGGATGGCCCTTCCACCCACGTGTTTGTTCAGCGACGTCAGGACTCCTGCCTAGTTGCGAGGGACAACTCGGGATTCTCCTCGAGGCTTGGCAGGGCAATTGGGACGCCTCTCCAGCTGAGGCAGGAGACCAAGGGTCCCTTTCCACGTGCCACAAGGAATCCTGGGACTCCTATCAAGTTTCACGAGGAGTCAGGCATCGTCTTCTTTGGAGGCACTGATCTCCACGTACCTCTGGAGTTTTCAAAGGATGTGAGGCCTCCGGTCGCGATGAGGTGTGGAACTAGGTCTTTCTCTGTGGTCTCCACAGGGGATTCAGACATCCTTTCGTCTTGGGAGATGCAAGACGAGCCTGCATTCAAGTCACTGCAGTGATATCCGGCCTTATTTCTAGCCAGGGCATCGCGGTGTCCATTCCACTTGAGGCCGCAAAATCAGGGTCCCTCTCACATACCTAGAGCTGAGAGAAGCCTTCTCTTGAGGTGCTTGTGGTAAGGTGGTATGCCTCTGGAGTCGAAGCCAGGGACTAACCTCTCATCTCGAGTTGATTCTTAGTCCACGGAGCTCTTTCGTGTTGCTACAGTGACCTCAGGATCCCTCCAGCCGTGAAACAGTGTTCTTGGGTTTTCTCTGGAGTGCCATCAAGGAAATCAAGGCTCCTTTCATGTGTGATGTGCAACACGGAATTGCTCTGCACGCAGTGCAGGGGAATCAGGCCTCATCTCGCGGCGAGGAGGAAGTCTCATGGTTTTTCTCGAGTTGCGGCAGGAACCTGGGGTATATTCTCGAGTTACGACAGGGATGGCCCTTCCACACACGTGTTTGTTCAGCGACTTCAGGACTCCTGCCTAGTTGCGAGGGACAACTCGGAATTCTCCTCGAGGCTTGGCAGGGCAATTGGGATGCCTCTCCAGCTGAGGCGGGAGACCAAGGGTCCCTATCCACGTGCCACAGGAATCCTGGGACTCCTATCAAGTTTCACGAGGAGTCAGGCATCGTCTCCTTTGGAGGCACTGATCTCTGCGTACCTCTGGAGTTTTCAAAGGATGTGAGGCCTCCGGTCGCGATGAGGTGGGGAATTAGGTCTTTCTCTGTGGTCTCCACAGGGGATTCAGACATTCGTTCATTTTGGGAGATGCAAGACGAGCCTGCATTCAAGTCACTGCAGGGATATCCGGCCTTATTTCGAGTCAGGGCATCGCGGTGTCCATTCCACTTGAGGCCGCAAACTCAGCACATAGCTAGAGCTGAGAGAAGGCTCCTCTTGAGGTGCTTGTGGTAAGGAGGTATTCATCTGGAGTCGAAGCCAGGGACTAACCTCTCATCTCGAGTTGATTTTTGGTCCACGGAGCTCTTTCGTGTTGCTCCAGTGACCTCAGGATCCCTCTAGCCTTGAAACAGTGTTCTTGGGTTTTCTCTGGAGTGCCATCAAGGAAATCAAGGCTCCTTTCATGTGTGATGTGCAACACGGAATTGCTCTGCACGCAGTGCAGGGGAATCGGGCCTCATCTCGCGGCGAGGGGGAAGTCTCATGGTTTTTCTCGAGTTGCGGCGGGAACCTGGGGTATATTCTCGAGTTACGACGGGGATGGCCCTTCCACCCACGTGTTTGTTCAGCGACGTCAGGACTCCTGCCTAGTTGCGAGGGACAACTCGGGATTCTCCTCGAGGCTTGGCAGGGCAATTGGGACGCCTCTCCAGCTGAGGCAGGAGACCAAGTGTCCCTTTCCACGTGCCACAAGGAATCCTGGGACTCCTATCAAGTTTCACGAGGAGTCAGGCATCGTCTTCTTTGGAGGCACTGATCTCCACGTACCTCTGGAGTTTTCAAAGGATGTGAGGCCTCCGGTCGCGATGAGGTGGGGAACTAGGTCTTTCTCTGTGGTCTCCACAGGGGATTCAGACATCCTTTCGTCTTGGGAGATGCAAGACGAGCCTGCATTCAAGTCACTGCAGTGATATCCGGCCTTATTTCTAGCCAGGGCATCGCGGTGTCCATTCCACTTGAGGCCGCAAAATCAGGGTCCCTCTCACATACCTAGAGCTGAGAGAAGCCTTCTCTTGAGGTGCTTGTGGTAAGGTGGTATGCCTCTGGAGTCGAAGCCAGGGACTAACCTCTCATCTCGAGTTGATTCTTAGTCCACGGAGCTCTTTCGTGTTGCTACAGTGACCTCAGGATCCCTCTAGCCTTGAAACAGTGTTCTTGGGGTTTCTCTGGAGTGCCATCAAGGAAATCAAGGCTCCTTTCATGTTTGATGTGCAACACGGAATTGCTCTGCACGCAGTGCAGGGGAATCGGGCCTCATCTCGCGGCGAGGGGTAAGTCTCATGGTTTTTCTCGAGTTGCGGCGGAACCTGGGGTATATTCTCGAGTTAAGACGGGGATGGCCCTTCCACCCACGTGTTTGTTCAGCGACGTCAGGACTCCTGCCTAGTTGCGAGGGACAACTCGGGATTCTCCTCGAGGCTTGGCAGGGCAATTGGGACGCCTCTCTAGCTGAGGCGGTAGACCACGGGTCCCTTTCCACGTGCCACAGGAATCCTGGGACTCCTATCAAGTTTCACGAGGAGTCAGGCATCGTCTCCTTTGGAGGCAATGATCTCCTCGGACCTCTGGAGTTTTCAAAGGATGTGAGGCCTCCGGTCGCGATGAGGTGGGGAACTAGGTCTTTCTCTGTGGTCTCCACAGGGGATTCAGACATCCTTTCATCTTGGGAGATGCAAGACGAGCCTGCATTCAAGTCACTGCAGGGATATCCGGCCTTATTTCGAGTCAGGGCATCGCGGTGTCCATTCCACTTGAGGCCGCAAACTCAGGGTCCCTCTCACATACCTAGAGCTGAGAGAAGCCTCCTTTTGAGGTGCTTGTGGTAAGGTGGTATTCCTCTGGAGTCGAAGCCAGGGACTAACCTCTCATCTCGAGTTGATTTTTGGTCCACGGAGCTCTTTCGTGTTGCTACATTGACCTCAGGATGCCTCTAGCCTTGAAACAGTGTTCTTGGGGTTTCTCTGGAGTGCCATCAAGGAAATCAAGGCTCCTTTCATGTTTGATGTGCAACACGGAATTGCTCTGTACGCAGTGCAGGGGAATCGGGCCTCATCTTGCGGCGAGGGGGAAGTCTCATGGTTTTTCTCGAGTTGCGGCGGGAACCTGGGGTATATTCTCGAGTTACGACGGGGATGGCCCTTCCACCCACGTGCTTGTTCAGCGACTTCAGGACTCCTGCCTAGTTGCGAGGGACAACTCGGGATTCTCCTCGAGGCTTGGTAGGGCAATTGGGACGCTTTTCCAGCTGAGGCTGGAGACCAAGTGTCTCTTTTCACGTGCCACAGGAATTCTGAGACTCCTATCAAGTTTCACGAGGAGTCAGGCATCGTCACCTTTGGAGGCACTGATCTCCGCGTACCTCTGGAGTTTTCAAAGGATGTGAGGCCTCCGGTCGCGATGAGGTGGGGAACTAGGTCTTTCTCTGTGGTCTCCACAGGGGATTCAGACATCCTTTCATCTTGGGAGATGCAAGACGAGCCTGCATTCAAGTCACTGCAGGGATATCCGGCCTTATTTCAAGTCAGGTCATCGCGGTGTCCATTCCACTTGAGGCCGCAAACTCAGGGTCCCTCTCACATACCTAGAGCTGAGAGAAGCCTCCTCTTGAGGTGCTTGTGTTAAGGTGGTATTCCTCTGGAGTCGAAGCCAGGGACTAACCGTTCATCTCGAGTTCATTGTTGGTCCACGGAGATTTTTCGTGTTGCTACAGTGACCTCAGGATCCCTCTAGCCTTGAAAGAGTGTTCTTGGGATTTCTCTGAAGTGCCATCAAGGAAATCAAGGCTCCTTTCATGTGTGATGTTCAACACGGAATTGCTCTGCACGCAGTGCAGGGGAATCGGGCTGCATCTCGCGGCAAGGGGAAAGTCTCAAGGTTTTTCTCGAGTTGCAGCGGGAACCTGGGGTATATTCTCGAGTTACGACGGGGATGGCCCTTCCACACACGTCTTTGTTCAGCGACGACTGGACTCCTGCCTAGTTGCGAGGGACAACTCGGGATTCTCCTCGAGGATTGGCAGGGCAATTGGGACGCCTCTCCAGCTGAGGCGGGAGACCAAGGGTCCCTTTCCACGTGCCACAGGAATCCTGGGACTCCTTTCATGTTTCACTAGGAGTCAGGCATCGTCTCCTTTGGAGGCACTGATCTCCGCGTACCTCTGGAGTTTTCAAAGGATGTGAGGCCTCCGGTCGCGATGAGGTGGGGAACTATGTGTTTCTCTGTGGTCTCCACAGGGGATTCAGACATCCTTTCGTCTTGGGAGATGCAAGACGAGCCTGCATTCAAGTCACTGCAGGGATATCCGGCATTATTTCGAGTCAGGTAATCGCGGTGTCCATTCCACTTGAGGCCGCAAACTCAGGGTCCCTCTCACATACCTAGAGCTGAGAGAAGGCTCCTCTTGAGGAGCTTGTGTTAAGGTGGTATTCCTCTGGAGTCGAAGCCCGGGACTAACCTCTCATCTCGAGTAGATTTGTGGTCCACGGAGCTCTTTTGTGTTGCTACAGTGACCTCAGGATCCCTCTAGCCTTGAAACAGTGTTCTTGGGGTTTCTCTGCAGTGCCATCAAGGAAATCAAGGCTCCTTTCATGTGTGATGTGCAACACGGAATTGCTCTGCACCCAGTGCAGGGGAATCGGGCCTATCTCACGGCGAGGGGGAAGTCTCATGGTTTTTCTCGAGTTGCAGCGGGAACCTGGGGTATAATCTCGAGTTACGACGGGGATGGCCCTTCCACACACGTGTTTGTTCAGCGACGTTAGGACTCCTGCCTAGTTGCGAGGGACAACTCGGCATTTTCCTTGAGGCTTGGCAGGGCAATTGGGACGCCTCTCCAGCTGAGGCAGGAGACCAAGGGTCCGTTTCCACGTGCCACAAGAATCCTGGGACTCGTATCAAGTTTCACGAGGAGTCAGGTATCTTCTCTTTTGGAGGCACTGACCTTCGCGTACCTCTGGATTTTTCAAAGGATTTGAGTCCTCAGGTCGCGATGAGGAGGGGACCTAGTTCTTTCTCTGTGGTCTCCACAGGGGATTCAAACATCCTTTCATCTTGGGAGATGCAAGACGAGCCTGCATTCAAGTCACTGCAGGGATATGCGGCCTTATTTCGAGTCACGGAATCGGGGTGTCCATTCCACTTGAGGCCACACACTCAGGGCCCCTATCACATACCTAGAGGTGAGAGAAGCTTCCTCTTGAGGTGCTTGTGGTAAGGTGGTATTCCTCTGGAGTCGAAGCCAGGGACTAACCTCTCATCTCGAGTTGATTTGTGGTCCACGGAGCTCTTTCGTGTTGCTACAGTGACCTCAGGATCCCTCTCGCCTTGAAACAGTGTTCTTGGGGTTTCTCTGGAGTGCCATGAAGGAAATCAAGGCACCTTTCCTGTGTGATGTGCAACACGGAATTGCTCTGCACGCAGTGCAGGGGAATCGGGCTGCATCTCGCGGCGAGGGGAAGTCTCATGGTTTTTCTCGAGTTGCGGCGGGAACCTGGGGTATATTCTCGAGTTACGACGGGAATGGCCCTTCCACACACGTCTTTGTTCAGCCACTTCAGGACTCCTGCCTAGTTGGGAGGGACAACTCCGGATTCTCCTCGAGGCTTGGCAGGGCAATTGGGACGCCTCTCCAGCTGAGGCGGGAGACCAAGGGTCCCTTTCCACGTGCCACAGGAATCCTGGGACTCCTATCAAGTTTCACGAGGAGTCAGGCATCGTCTCCTTTGGAGGCACTGATCTCCGCGTACCTCTGGAGTTTTCAAAGGATGTGAGGCCTCCGGTCGCGATGAGGTGGGGAACTAGGTGTTTCTCTGTGGTCTCCCCAGGGTATTCAGACATCCTTTCGTCATGGGAAATGCAAGACGAGCCTCCATGCAAGTCACTGCAGGGATATCCGGCCTTATTTCGAGTCAGGGCATCGCGGTGTCCATTCCACTTGAGGCCGCAACTCAGGGTACCTCTCACATACCTAGAGCTGAGAGAAGCCTCCTCTTGAGGTGCTTGTGGTAAGGTGGTATTCCTCTGGAGTCGAAGCCGGGGATTAACCTTCATGTTGAGGTGATTTTTGGTCCACGGAGCTCTTTTGTGTTGTTACAGTGACCTCAGGATCCCTCTAGACTTGAAACAGTGTTCTTGGTGATTCTCTGGAGTGCCATCAAGGAAATCAAGGCTCCTTTCATCTGTGATGTGCAACACGAAATTGCTCTGCACACAGTGCAGGGGAATCGGGCCTCATCTCGCGGCGAGGGGGAAGTCTCATGGTTTTTCTCGAGTTGCGACGGGAACCTGGGGTATATTCTCGAGTTACGACGGGGATGGCCCTTCCACACAAGTGTTTGTTCAGCCTCGTCAGGACTCCTGCCTAGTTGTGAGGGACAATTCGGGATTCTCCTTGAGGCTTGGCAGGGAAATTGGGACGCCTCTCCAGCTGAGGCGGGAGACCAAGCGTCCCTTTCCACGTGCCACAGGAATCCTGGGACTCCTATCAAGTTTCACGAGGAGTCAGGCATCGTCTCCTTTGGAGGCACTGATCTCCGCGTACCTCTGGAGTTTTCAAGGGATGTGAGGCATACGGTCGCGATGAGGTGGGGAACTAGGTTTTTCTCTGTGGTCTCCACAGGGGATTCAGACATCCTTTCTTCTTGGGAGATGCAAGACGAGCCTGCATTCAAGTCATTGCACGGATATCCGGCCTTATTTCAATTCAGGGCATCGTGGTGTCCATTCCACTTGATTTCACAAACTCAGGGTCCCTCTCACATACCTAGAGCTGAGAGAAGCCACCTCTTGAGGTGCTTGTGGTAAGGTGGTATTCCTCTGGAGTCGAAGCCAGGGACTAACCTCTCATCTCGAGTTGATTTTTGGTCCACGGAGCTCTTTCTTGTTGCTACAGTGACCTCAGGATCCCTCTAGCCTTGGAACAGTGTTCTTGGGGTTTCTCTGGAGTGCCATCAAGGAAATCAAGGCTCTTTTCATGTTTGATGTGCAACACGGAATTGTTCTGCACGCAGTGCAGGGGAATCGGGCCTCATCTCGCAGCGACGGGGAAGTCTCATGGTTTTTCTCGAGTTGCGGCGGGAACCTGGGGTATATTCTCGATTTACGACGGGGATGGCCCTTCCACCCACGTGTTTGTTCAGCGACGGCAGGACTCCTGCCTAGTTGCGAGGAACAACTCGGGATTCTACTCGAGGCTTGGCAGGGCAATTGGGACACCTCTCCAGCTGAGGCGGTAGACCAAGGGTCCCTTTCCACGTGCCACAGGAATCCTGGGACTCCTATCAAGTTTCACGAGGAGTCAGGCATCGTCTCCTTTGGAGGCACTGATCTGCGCGTACCTCTGGAGTTTTCAAAGAATGTGAGGCCTCCGGTCGCGATGAGGTGGGGTAATAGTTCTTTTTCTGTGGTCTCCACAGGGGAGTCAGATATCCTTTCGTCTTGGGAGATATAAGACGAGCCTGCATTCAAGTCACTGCAGGGATATCCGGCCTTATTTTGCGTCAGGGCATCGCGGTGTCCATTCCACTTGAGGCCGCAAACTCAGGGTCCCTCTCACATACCTAGAGCTGAGAGAAACCTCCTCTTGAGGTGCTTGTGGTAAGGTGGTATTCCTCTGGAGTCGAAGCCAGGGACTAACCTCTCATCTCGAGTTGATTTTCGGTCCTCGGAGCTCTTTCGTGTTGCTACAGTGACCTCAGGATCCCTCTAGCCTTGAAACAGTGTTCTTGGGGTTTCTCTGGAGTGCCATGAAGGAAATCAAGGCTCCTTTCCTGTGTGATGTGCAACACGGAATTGCTCTGCACACAGTGCAGGGGAATCGGGCCTCATCTCGCGGCGAGGGGAAGTCTCATGGTTTTTCTCGAGTTGCGGCGGGAACCTGGGGTATATTCTCGAGTTACGACGGGAATGGCCCTTCCACACACGTCTTTGTTCAGCCACATCAGGACTCCTGCCTAGTTGGGAGGGACAACTCCGGATTCTCCTCGAGGCTTGGCAGGGCAATTGGGACGCCTCTCCAGCTGAGGCGGGAGACCAAGGGTCCCTTTCCACGTGCCACAGTAATTCTGAGACTCCTATCAAGTTTCACGAGGAGTCAGGTATCGTCTCCTTTGGAGGCACTGACCTTCGCGTACCTCTGGAGTTTTCAAAGGATTTGAGTCCTCAGGTCGCGATGAGGTGGGGAACTAGTTCTTTCTCTGTGGTCTCCACAGGGGATTCAAACATCCTTTCTTCTTGGGAGATGCAAGACGAGCCTGCATTCAAGTCATTGCACGGATATCCGGCCTTATTTCAATTCAGGGCATCGCGGTGTCCATTACACTTGATTCCACAAATACAGGGTCCCTCTCACATACCTAGAGCTGAGAGAAGCCTCCTCTTGAGGTGCTTGTGGTAAGGAGGTATTCCTCTGGAGTCGAAGCCAGGGACTAACCTCTCATCTCGAGTTGATTTTTGGTCCACGGAGCTCTTTCATGTTGCTACAGTGACCTCAGGATCCCTCTAGCCTTGAAACAGTGTTCTCGGGGCTTCTCTGGAGTGCCATCAAGGAAATCAAGGCTCCTTTCATGTGTGATGTGCAACACGGAATTACTCTGCACGCAGTGCAGGGGAATCGGGCCTCATCTCGCGGCGAGGGGGAAGTCTCATGGTTTTTCTCGAGTTGCGGCGGGAACCTGGTGTATATTCTCGAGTTACGACCGGGATGGCCCTTCCAGCCACGTGTTTGTTCAGCGACGTCAGGACTCCTGCCTAGTTGCGAGGGACAACTCGGGATTCTCCTCGAGGCTTGGCAGGGCAATTGGGACGCCTCTCCAGCTGAGGCGGGAGACCAAGGGTCCCTTTCCACGTGCCACAGGAATCCTGGGACTCCTATCAAGTTTCACGAGGAGTCAGGCATCGTCACCTTTGGAGGCACTGATCTCCGCGTACCTCTGGGGTTTTCAAAGGGTGTGAGGCCTCCGGTCGCGATGAGGTGGGGAACTAGGTCTTTCTCTGTGGTCTCCACAGGGGATTCAGACAACCTTTCATCTTTGAGATGCAAGACGAGCCTGCATTCAAGTCACTGCAGGGATATCCGGCCTTATTTCGCGTCAGGGCATCGCAGTGTCCATTCCATTTGAGGCCGCAAACTCAGGGTCCCTCTCACATACCTAGAGCTGAGAGAAGCCTCCTCTTGAGGTGCTTGTGGTAAGATGGTATTCCTCTGGAGTCGAAGCCAGGGACTAACCTCTCATCTCGAGTTGATTTTTGGTCCACGGAGCTCTTTCGTGTTGCTACATTGACCTCAGGATGCCTCTAGCATTAAAACAGTGTTCTTGGGGTTTCTCTGAAGTGCCATCAAGGAAATCAAGGCTCCTTTCATGTGTGATGTGCAACACGGAATTGCTCTGCACGCAGTGCAGGGGAATCGGGCTGCATCTCGCGGCAAGGGGAAAGTCTCAAGGTTTTTCTCGAGTTGCAGCGGGAACCTGGGGTATATTCTCGAGTTACGACGGGGATGGCCCTTCCACACACGTCTTTGTTCAGCGACGACAGGACTCCTGCCTAGTTGCGAGGGACAACTCGGGATTCTCCTCGAGGATTGGCAGGGCAATTGGGACGCTTCTCCAGCTGAGGCGGGAGACCAAGGGTCCCTTTCCACGTGCCACAGGAATCCTGGGACTCCTATCAAGTTTCACGAGGAGTCAGGCATCGTCTCCTTTGGAGGCACTGATCTCCGCGTACCTCTGGAGTTTTCAAAGGATGTGAGGCCTCCGGTCGCGATGAGGTGGGGAACTAGGTGTTTCTCTGTGGTCTCCCCAGGGTATTCAGACATCCTTTCGTCATGGGAAATGCAAGACGAGCCTCCATGCAAGTCACTGCAGGGATATCCGGCCTTATTTCGAGTCAGGGCATCGCGGTGTCCATTCCACTTGAGGCCGCAACTCAGGGTACCTCTCACATACCTAGAGCTGAGAGAAGCCTCCTCTTGAGGTGCTTGTGGTAAGGTGGTATTCCTCTGGAGTCGAAGCCGGGGATTAACCTTCATGTTGAGGTGATTTTTGGTCCACGGAGCTCTTTTGTGTTGTTACAGTGACCTCAGGATCCCTCTAGACTTGAAACAGTGTTCTTGGTGATTCTCTGGAGTGCCATCAAGGAAATCAAGGCTCCTTTCATCTGTGATGTGCAACACGAAATTGCTCTGCACACAGTGCAGGGGAATCGGGCCTCATCTCGCGGCGAGGGGGAAGTCTCATGGTTTTTCTCGAGTTGCGACGGGAACCTGGGGTATATTCTCGAGTTACGACGGGGATGGCCCTTCCACACAAGTGTTTGTTCAGCCTCGTCAGGACTCCTGCCTAGTTGTGAGGGACAATTCGGGATTCTCCTTGAGGCTTGGCAGGGCAATTGGGACGCCTCTCCAGCTGAGGCGGGAGACCAAGCGTCCCTTTCCACGTGCCACAGGAATCCTGGGACTCCTATCAAGTTTCACGAGGAGTCAGGCATCGTCTCCTTTGGAGGCACTGATCTCCGCGTACCTCTGGAGTTTTCAAGGGATGTGAGGCATACGGTCGCGATGAGGTGGGGAACTAGGTTTTTCTCTGTGGTCTCCACAGGGGATTCAGACATCCTTTCTTCTTGGGAGATGCAAGACGAGCCTGCATTCAAGTCATTGCAGGGATATCCGGCCTTATTTCAATTCAGGGCATCGTGGTGTCCATTCCACTTGATTTCACAAACTCAGGGTCCCTCTCACATACCTAGAGCTGAGAGAAGCCACCTCTTGAGGTGCTTGTGGTAAGGTGGTATTCCTCTGGAGTCGAAGCCAGGGACTAACCTCTCATCTCGAGTTGATTTTTGGTCCACGGAGCTCTTTCTTGTTGCTACAGTGACCTCAGGATCCCTCTAGCCTTGGAACAGTGTTCTTGGGGTTTCTCTGGAGTGCCATCAAGGAAATCAAGGCTCCTTTCATGTTTGATGTGCAACACGGAATTGTTCTGCACGCAGTGCAGGGGAATCGGGCCTCATCTCGCAGCGACGGGGAAGTCTCATGGTTTTTCTCGAGTTGCGGCGGGAACCTGGGGTATATTCTCGATTTACGACGGGGATGGCCCTTCCACCCACGTGTTTGTTCAGCGACGGCAGGACTCCTGCCTAGTTGCGAGGAACAACTCGGGATTCTACTCGAGGCTTGGCAGGGCAATTGGGACACCTCTCCAGCTGAGGCGGTAGACCAAGGGTCCCTTTCCACGTGCCACAGGAATCCTGGGACTCCTATCAAGTTTCACGAGGAGTCAGGCATCGTCTCCTTTGGAGGCACTGATCTGCGCGTACCTCTGGAGTTTTCAAAGAATGTGAGGCCTCCGGTCGCGATGAGGTGGGGAAATAGTTCTTTTTCTGTGGTCTCCACAGGGGAGTCAGATATCCTTTCGTCTTGGGAGATATAAGACGAGCCTGCATTCAAGTCACTGCAGGGATATCCGGCCTTATTTTGCGTCAGGGCATCGCGGTGTCCATTCCACTTGAGGCCGCAAACTCAGGGTCCCTCTCACATACCTAGAGCTGAGAGAAACCTCCTCTTGAGGTGCTTGTGGTAAGGTGGTATTCCTCTGGAGTCGAAGCCAGGGACTAACCTCTCATCTCGAGTTGATTTTCGGTCCTCGGAGCTCTTTCGTGTTGCTACAGTGACCTCAGGATCCCTCTAGCCTTGAAACAGTGTTCTTGGGGTTTCTCTGGAGTGCCATGAAGGAAATCAAGGCTCCTTTCCTGTGTGATGTGCAACACGGAATTGCTCTGCACACAGTGCAGGGGAATCGGGCCTCATCTCGCGGCGAGGGGAAGTCTCATGGTTTTTCTCGAGTTGCGGCGGGAACCTGGGGTATATTCTCGAGTTACGACGGGAATGGCCCTTCCACACACGTCTTTGTTCAGCGACGTTAGGACTCCTGCCTAGTTGCGAGGGACAACTCGGCATTTTCCTTGAGGCTTGGCAGGGCAATTGGGACGCCTCTCCAGCTGAGGCGGGAGACCAAGGGTCCATTTCCACGTGCCACAGGAATCCTGGGACTCCTATCAAGTTTCACGAGGAGTCAGGCATCGTCTCCTTTGGAGGCACTGATCTCCGCGTACCTATGGAGTTTTCAAAGGATGTGAGGCCTCCGGTCGCGATGAGGTGGGGAACTAGGTGTTTCTCTGTGGTCTCCCCAGGGTATTCAGACATCCTTTCGTCATGGGAAATGCAAGACGAGCCTCCATGCAAGTCACTACAGGGATATCCGGCCTTATTTCGAGTCAGGGCATCGTGGTGTTCATTCCACTTGAGGCCGCAACTCAGGGTACCTCTCACATACCTAGAGCTGAGAGAAGCCTCCTCTTGAGGTGCTTGTGGTAAGGTGGTATTCCTCTGGAGTAGAAGCCAGGGACTAACCTCTCATCTCGAGTTGATTTTTGGTCCACGGAGCTCTTTCTTGTTGCTACAGTGACCTCAGGATCCCTCTAGCCTTGGAACAGTGTTCTTGGGGTTTCTCTGGAGTGCCATAAAGGAAATCAAGGCTCCTTTCATGTTTGATGTGCAACACGGAATTGTTCTGCACGCAGTGCAGGGGAATCGGGACTCATCTCGCAGCGAAGGGGAAGTCTCATGGTTTTTCTCGAGTTGCGGCGGGAACCTGGGGTATATTCTCGATTTACGAAGGGGATGGCCCTTCCACCCACGTGTTTGTTCAGCGACGGCAGGACTCCTGCCTAGTTGCGAGGAACAACTCGGGATTATACTCGAGGCTTGGCAGGGCAATTGGGACGCCTCTCCAGCTGAGGCGGGAGACCAAGGGTCCCTTTCCACGTGTCACAAGAATCCTGGGACTCCTATCAAGTTTCACGAGGAGTCAGGCATCGTCTCCTTTGGAGGCACTGATCTCTGCGTACCTCTGGAATTTTCAAAGGATGTGAGGCCTCCGGTCGCGATGAGGTGGGGAACTAGGTCTTTCTCTGTGGTCTCCACAGGGGATTCAGACATCCTTTCATCTTGGGAGATGCAAGACGAGCCTGCATTCAAGTCACTGCAGGGATATCCGGCCTTATTTCGAGTCAGGGCATCGCGGTGTCCATTCCACTTGAGGCCGCAAACTCAGAGTCCCTCTGAGATACCTAGAGCTGAGAGAAGCCTCCTCTTGAGGTGCTTGTGGTAAGGTGGTATTCCTCTGGAGTCAAAGCCAGGGACTAACCTCTCATCTCGAGTTGATTTTTGGTCCACGGAGCTCTTTCGTGTTGCTACAGTGACCTCAGGATCCCTCAACCTTGAAACAGTGTTCTTGGGGTTTCTCTGGAGTGCCATCAAGGAAAATAAGGCTCCTTTCATGTGTGATGTGCAACACGGAATTACTCTGCATGCAGTGCAGGGGAATCGGGCCTCATCTCGCGGCGAGGGGGAAGTCTCATGGTTTTTCTCGAGTTGCGGCGGGAACCTGGGGTATATTCTCGAGTTACGACGGGGATGGCCCTTCCACACACGTGTTTGTTCAGCGACGCAGGACTCCTCCCTAGTTGCGAGGGACAACTCGGGATTCTCCTCGAGGCTTGGCAGGGCAATTGCGACGCCTCTCCAGCTGAGGCGGGAGACCAAGGGTCCCTTTCCACGTGCCACAGGAATCCTGGGACTCCTATCAAGTTTCACGAGGAGTCAGGCATCGTCTCCTTTGGAGGCCCTGATCTCTGCGTACCTCTGGAGTTTTCAATGGATGTGAGGACTCCGGTCGCGATGAGGTGGGGAAGTAGGTTTTCTCTGTGGTCTCCACAGGAGATTCAGACATCCTTTCGTCTTGGGAGATGGAAGACGAGCCTGCATTCAAGTCACTGCAGGGATATTCGGCCTTATTTCGAGTCAGGGCATCACGGTGTCCATTCCACTTGAGGCCGCAAACTCAGGGTCCCTCTCACATATCTAGAGCTGAGAGAAGCCTCCTCTTGAGGTGCTTGTGGTAAGGTGGTATTCCTCTGGAGTCGAAGCCAGGGACTACCCTCTAAACTCGAGTAGATTTTTGGTCCACGGAGCTCTTTCGTGTTGCTACAGTGACCTCAGGATCCCTCTACCTTGAAACAGTGTTCTTGGGGATTCTCTGGAGTGCCATCAAGGAAATCAAGGCTCCTTTCATGTGTGATGTGCAAGACGGAATTGCTCTGCACGCAGTGCAGGGGAATCGGGCCTCATCTCGCGGCGAGGGGTAAGTCTCATGGTTTTTCTCGAGTTGCGGCGGGAACCTGGGGTATATTCTCGAGTTATGACGGGGATGGCCCTTCCACACACGTGTTTCTTCAGCGACGTCAGGACTCCTGCCTAGTTGCGAGGGACAACTCGGGGTTCTCCTCGAGGCTTGGCAGGGCAATTGGGACGCCTCTCCAGCTGAGGCGGGAGACCAAGGGTCCCTTTCCACGTGTCACAAGAATCCTGGGACTCCTATCAAGTTTCACGAGGAGACAGGCATCGTCTCCTTTGGAGGCACTGATCTCTGCGTACCTCTGGAATTTTCAAAGGATGTGAGGCCTCCGGTCGCGATGAGGTGGGGAACTAGGTCTTTCTCTGTGGTCTCCACAGGGGATTCAGACATCCTTTCATCTTGGGAGATGCAAGACGAGCCTGCATTCAAGTCACTGCAGGGATATCCGGCCTTATTTCGAGTCAGGGCATCGCGGTGTCCATTCCACTTGAGGCCGCAAACTCAGAGTCCCTCTGAGATACCTAGAGCTGAGAGAAGCCTCCTCTTGAGGTGCTTGTGGTAAGGTGGTATTCCTCTGGAGTCAAAGCCAGGGACTAACCTCTCATCTCGAGTTGATTTTTGGTCCACGGAGCTCTTTCGTGTTGCTACAGTGACCTCAGGATCCCTCAACCTTGAAACAGTGTTCTTGGGGTTTCTCTGGAGTGCCATCAAGGAAAATAAGGCTCCTTTCATGTGTGATGTGCAACACGGAATTACTCTGCATGCAGTGCAGGGGAATCGGGCCTCATCTCGCGGCGAGGGGGAAGTCTCATGGTTTTTCTCGAGTTGCGGCGGGAACCTGGGGTATATTCTCGAGTTACGACGGGGATGGCCCTTCCACACACGTGTTTGTTCAGCGACGCAGGACTCCTCCCTAGTTGCGAGGGACAACTCGGGATTCTCCTCGAGGCTTGGCAGGGCAATTGCGACGCCTCTCCAGCTGAGGCGGGAGACCAAGGGTCCCTTTCCACGTGCCACAGGAATCCTGGGACTCCTATCAAGTTTCACGAGGAGTCAGGCATCGTCTCCTTTGGAGGCCCTGATCTCTGCGTACCTCTGGAGTTTTCAATGGATGTGAGGACTCCGGTCGCGATGAGGTGGGGAAGTAGGTTTTCTCTGTGGTCTCCACAGGAGATTCAGACATCCTTTCGTCTTGGGAGATGGAAGACGAGCCTGCATTCAAGTCACTGCAGGGATATTCGGCCTTATTTCGAGTCAGGGCATCACGGTGTCCATTCCACTTGAGGCCGCAAACTCAGGGTCCCTCTCACATATCTAGAGCTGAGAGAAGCCTCCTCTTGAGGTGCTTGTGGTAAGGTGGTATTCCTCTGGAGTCGAAGCCAGGGACTACCCTCTAAACTCGAGTTGATTTTTGGTCCACGGAGCTCTTTCGTGTTGCTACAGTGACCTCAGGATCCCTCTACCTTGAAACAGTGTTCTTGGGGATTCTCTGGAGTGCCATCAAGGAAATCAAGGCTCCTTTCATGTGTGATGTGCAAGACGGAATTGCTCTGAACGCAGTGCAGGGGAATCGGGCCTCATCTCGCGGCGAGGGGTAAGTCTCATGGTTTTTCTCGAGTTGCGGCGGGAACCTGGGGTATATTCTCGAGTTATGACGGGGATGGCCCTTCCACACACGTGTTTCTTCAGCGACGTCAGGACTCCTGCCTAGTTGCGAGGGACAACTCGGGGTTCTCCTCGAGGCTGGGCAGGGCAATTGGGACGCCTCTCCAGCTGAGGCGGGAGACCAAGCGTCCCTTTCCACGTGCCACAGGAATCCTGGGACTCCTATCAAGTTTCACAAGGAGTCAGGCATCGTCTCCTTTGGAGGCACTGATCTCCGCGTACCTCTGGAGTTTTCAAAGGATGTGAGGCCTCCGGTCGCGATGATGTGGGGAAGTAGCTTTTCTCTGTGGTCTCCACAGGAGATTCAGACATCCTTTCATCTTGGGAGATGCAAGACGAGCCTGCATTCAAGTCACTGCAGGGATATTCGGCCTTATTTCGAGTCAGGGCATCACGGTGTCCATTCCACTTGAGGCCACAAATTCAGGGTCCCTCTCACATATCTAGAGCTGAGAGAAGCCTCCTCTTGAGGTGCTTGTGGTAAGGTGGTATTCCTCTGGAGTCGAAGCCAGGGACTAACCTCTCATCTCGAGTTGATTTTTGGTCCACGGAGCTCTTTCGTATTGCTACAGTGACCTCAGGATCCCTCTAGCCTTGAAGCAGTGTTCTTGTGGTTTCTCTGGAGTGCCATCAAGGAAATCAAGGCTCCTTTCATGTGTGATGTGCAACACGGAATTGCTCTGCACGCAGTGCAGGGGAATCGTGCCTCATCTCGCGGCGAGGGGGAAGTCTCATGGTTTTTCTCGAGTTGCGGCGGGAACCTGGGGTATATTCTCGAGTTACGACGGGGATGGCCCTTCCACACACGTGTTTCTTCAGCGACGTCAGGACTCCTGCCTAGTTGCGAGGGACAACTCGGGATTCTCCTCGAGGCTTGGCAGGGCAATTGGGACGCCTCTCCAGCTGAGGCGGGAGACCTAGGGTCCCTTTCCAAGTGCCACAGGAATCCTGGGACTCCTATCAAGTTTCACGAGGAGTCAGGCATCGTCTCCTTTGGAGGCACTGATCTCCGCGTACCTCTGGAGTTTTCAAGGGATGTGAGGCCTCCGGTCGCGATGAGGTGGGGAACTAGGTCTTTCTCTGTGGTCTCCACAGGGGATTCAGACAGCCTTTCGTCTTGGGAGATGCAAGACGAGCCTGCATTCAAGTCACTGCAATGATATCCGGCCTTATTTCGCGTCAGTGCATCGCGGTGTCCATTCCACTTGAGGCCGCAAACTCAGGGTCCCTCTCACATACCTAGAGCTGAGAGAAGCCTCCTCTTGAGGTGCTTGTGGTAAGGTGGTATTGCTCTGGAGTCGAAGCCAGGGACTAACCTCTCATCTCGAGCTGAATTTTGGTCCACGGAGCTCTTTCGTGTTGCTACAGTGACCTCAGGATCCCTCGAGCCTTGAAACAGTGTTCTTGGGGTTTCTCTGGAGTGCCATCAAGGAAATCAAGGCTCCTTTCATGTGTGATGTGCAACACGGAATTGCTCTGCACGCAGTGCAGGGGAATCGGGCCTCATCTCGCGGCGAGGGGGAAGTCTCATGGTTTTTCTCGAGTTGCGGCGGGAACCTGGGGTATATTCTCGAGTTACGACGGGGATGGCCCTTCCACACACGTGTTTCTTCAGCGACGTCAGGACTCCTGCCTAGTTGCGAGGGACAACTCGGGATTCTCCTCGAGGCTTGGCAGGGCAATTGGGACGCCTCTCCAGCTAAGGCGGGAGACCAAGGGTCCCTTTCCACGTGCCACAGGAATCCTGGGACTCCTATCAAGTTTCACGAGGAGTCAGGCATCGTCTCCTTTGGAGGCACTGATCTCTGCGTACCTCTGGAGTTTTCAAAGGATGTGAGTCCTCCGGTCGCGATGACGTGGGGAACTAGGTCTTTCTCTGTGGTCTCCACAGGGGATTCAGACATCCTTTCGTCTTGGGAGATGCAAGACGAGCCTGCATTCAAGTCACTGCAGGGATATCCGGCCTTATTTCGAGTCAGGGCATCGCGGTGTCCATTCCACTTGAGGCCGCAAACTCAGGGTCCCTCTCACATAGCTAGAGCTGAGAGAAGCCTCCTCTTGAGGTGCTTGTGGTAAGGTGGTATTCCTCTGGAGTCGAAGCCAGGGACTAACCTCTCATCTCGAGTTGATTTTTGGTCCACGGAGCTCTTTCGTGTTGCTCCAGTGACCTCAGGATCCCTCTAGCCTTGAAGCAGTGTTCTTGTGGTTTCTCTGGAGTGCCATCAAGGAAATCAAGGCTCCTTTCATGTGTGATGTGCAACACGGAATTGCTCTGCACGCAGTGCAGGGGAATCGTGCCTCATCTCGCGGCGAGGGGGAAGTCTCATGGTTTTTCTCGAGTTGCGGCGGGAACCTGGGGTATATTCTCGAGTTACGACGGGGATGGCCCTTCCACACACGTGTTTCTTCAGCGACGTCAGGACTCCTGCCTAGTTGCGAGGGACAACTCGGGATTCTCCTCGAGGCTTGGCAGGGCAATTGGGACGCCTCTCCAGCTAAGGCTGGAGACCAAGGGTCCCTTTCCACGTGCCACAGGAATCCTGGGACTCCTATCAAGTTTCACGAGAAGTCAGGCATCGTCTCCTTTGGAGGCACTGATCTCTGCGTACCTCTGGAGTTTTCAAAGGATGTGAGGCCTCCGGTCGTGATGACGTGGGGAACTAGGTCTTTCTCTGTGGTCTCCACAGGGGATTCAGACATCCTTTCGTCTTGGGAGATGCAAGACGAGCCTGCATTCAAGTCACTGCAGGGATATCCGGCCTTATTTCGAGTCAGGGCATCGCGGTGTCCATTCCACTTGAGGCCGCATACTCAGGGTCCCTCTCACATACCTAGAGCTGAGAGAAGCCTCCTCTTGAGGTGCTTGTGGTAAGGTGGTATTCCTCTGGAGTCGAAGCCAGGGACTAACCTCTCATCTCGAGTTGATTTTTGGTCCACGGAGCTCTTTCGAGTTGCTACAGTGACCTCAGGATCCCTCTAGCCTTGAAACAGTGTTCTTGGGGTTTCTCTGGAGTGCCATCAAGGAAATCAAGGCTCCTTTCATGTGTAATGTGCAACACGGAATTGCTCTGCACACAGTGCAGGGGAATCGGGCCTCATCTCGCGGCGAGGGGGAAGTCTCATGGTGTTTCTCGAGTTGCGGCGGGAACCTGGGGTATATACTCAAGTTATGACGGGGATGGCCCTTCCACACACGTGTTTGTTAAGCCACGTCAGGACTCCTTCCTAGTTGCGAGGGACAACTCGGGATTCTCCTTGAGGCTTGGCAGGGCAATTGGGACGCCTCTCCAGCTGAGGCGGGAGACCAAGGGTCCCTTTCCCCGTGCCACAGGAATCCTGGGACTCCTATCAAGATTCACAAGGAGTCAGGCATCGTCTCCTCTGGAGGCACTGATCACCGTGTACCTCTGGAGTTTTCAAAGAATGTGAGGCCTCCGGTCGCGATGAGGTGCGGAACTAGTTCTTTTTCTGTGGTCTCCACAGGGGAGTCAGACATCCTTTCGTCTTGGGAGATGCAAGACGAGCCTGCATTCAAGTCACTGCAGGGATATCCGGCTTATTTCGAGTCAGGGGATCGCGGTCTCCATTCCACTTGAGGCCGCAAATCAGGGTCCCTCTCACATAGCTAGAGCTGAGAGAAGCCTCCTCTTGAGGTGCTTGTGGTAAGGTGGTATTCCTCTGGAGTCGAAGCCAGGGACTAACCTCTCATCTCGAGCTGAATTTTGGTCCACGGAGCTCTTTCGTGTTGCTACAGTGACCTCAGGATCCCTCGAGCCTTGAAACAGTGTTCTTGGGGTTTCTCTGGAGTGCCATCAAGGAAATCAAGGCTCCTTTCATGTGTGATGTGCAACACGGAATTGCTCTGCACGCAGTGCAGGGGAATCGGGCCTCATCTCGCGGCGAGGGGGAAGTCTCATGGTTTTTCTCGAGTTGCGGCGGGAACCTGGGGTATATTCTCGAGTTACGACGGGGATGGCCCTTCCACACACGTGTTTCTTCAGCGACGTCAGGACTCCTGCCTAGTTGCGAGGGACAACTCGGGATTCTCCTCGAGGCTTGGCAGGGCAATTGGGACGCCTCTCCAGCTAAGGCGGGAGACCAAGGGTCCCTTTCCACGTGCCACAGGAATCCTGGGACTCCTATCAAGTTTCACGAGGAGTCAGGCATCGTCTCCTTTGGAGGCACTGATCTCTGCGTACCTCTGGAGTTTTCAAAGGATGTGAGTCCTCCGGTCGCGATGACGTGGGGAACTAGGTCTTTCTCTGTGTTCTCCACAGGGGATTCAGACAACCTTTCGTCTTGGGAGATGCAAGACGAGCCTGCATTCAAGTCACTGCAGGGATATCCGGCCTTATTTCGAGTCAGGGCATCGCGGTGTCCATTCCACTTGAGGCCGCAAACTCAGGGTCCCTCTCACATAGCTAGAGCTGAGAGAAGCCTCCTCTTGAGGTGCTTGTGGTAAGGTGGTATTCCTCTGGAGTCGAAGCCAGGGACTAACCTCTCATCTCGAGTTGATTTTTGGTCCACGGAGCTCTTTCGTATTGCTACAGTGACCTCAGGATCCCTCTAGCCTTGAAGCAGTGTTCTTGTGGTTTCTCTGGAGTGCCATCAAGGAAATCAAGGCTCCTTTCATGTGTGATGTGCAACACGGAATTGCTCTGCACGCAGTGCAGGGGAATCGTGCCTCATCTCGCGGCGAGGGGGAAGTCTCATGGTTTTTCTCGAGTTGCGGCGGGAACCTGGGGTATATTCTCGAGTTACGACGGGGATGGCCCTTCCACACACGTGTTTCTTCAGCGACGTCAGGACTCCTGCCTAGTTGCGAGGGACAACTCGGGATTCTCCTCGAGGCTTGGCAGGGCAATTGGGACGCCTCTCCAGCTGAGGTGGGAGACCAAGGGTCCCTTTCCACGTGCCACAGGAATCCTGGGACTCCTATCAAGTTTCACGAGAAGTCAGGCATCGTCTCCTTTGGAGGCACTGATCTCTGCGTACCTCTGGAGTTTTCAAAGGATGTGAGGCCTCCGGTCGCGATGACGTGGGGAACTAGGTCTTTCTCTGTGGTCTCCACAGGGGATTCAGACATCCTTTCGTCTTGGGAGATGCAAGACGAGCCTGCATTCAAGTCACTGCAGGGATATCCGGCCTTATTTCGAGTCAGGGCATCGCGGTGTCCATTCCACTTGAGGCCGCAAACTCAGGGTCCCTCTCACATACCTAGAGCTGAGAGAAGCCTCCTCTTGAGGTGCTTGTGGTAAGGTGCTATTCCTCTGGAGTCGAAGCCAGGGACTAACCTCTCATCTCGAGTTGATTTTTGGTCCACGGAGCTCTTTCGTGTTGCTACAGTGACCTCAGGATCCCTCTAGCCTTGAAACAGTGTTCTTGGGGTTTCTCTGGAGTGCCATCAAGGAAATCAAGGCTCCTTTCATGTGTAATGTGCAACACGGAATTGCTCTGCACGCAGTGCAAGGGAATCGGGCCTCATCTCGCGGCGAGGGTGAAGTCTCATGGTTTTTCTCGAGTTGCGGCGGGAACCTGGGGTATATTCTCGAGTTACGACGGGGATGGGCCTTACACACACGTGCTTGTTCAGCGACGTCAGGACTCCTGCCTAGTTGCGAGGGACAACTCGGGATTCTCCTCGAGGCTTGGCAAGGCAATTGGGACGCCTCTCCAGCTAAGGCGGGAGACCAAGGGTCCCTTTCCACGTGCCACAGGAATCCTGGGACTCCTATCAAGTTTCACCAGGAGTCAGGCATCGTCTCCTTTGGAGGCACTGATCTCCGCGTACCTCTGGAGTTTTTAAAGGATGTGAGGCCTCCGGTCGCGATGAGGTGGGGAAGTAGGTTTTCTCTGTGGTCTCCACAGGAGATTCAGACATCCTTTCGTCTTGGGAGATGCAAGACGAGCCTGCATTCAAGTCACTGCAAGGATATTCGGCCTTATTTCGAGTCAGGGCATCACGGTGTCCATTCCACTTGAGGCCGCAAATTCAGGGTCCCTCTCACATATCTAAAGCTGAGAGAAGCCTCCTCTTGAGGTGCTTGTGGTAAGGTGGTATTCCTCTGGAGTCGAAGCCAGGGACTAACCTCTCAACTCGAGTTGATTTTTGGTCCACGGAGCTCTTTCGTGTTGCTACAGTGACCTCAGGATCCCTCTACCTTGAAACAGTGTTCTTGGGGATTCTCTGGAGTGCCATCAAGGAAATCAAGGCTCCTTTCATGTGTGATGTGCAAGACGGTATTGCTCTGCACACAGTGCAGGGGAATCGGGCCTCATCTCGCGGCGAGGGGTAAGTCTCATGGTGTTTCTCGAGTTGCGGCGGGAACCTGGGGTATATACTCGAGTTATGACGGGGATGGCCCTTCCACACACGTGTTTGTTAAGCCACGTCAGGACTCCTGCCTAGTTGCGAGGGACAACTCGGGATTCTCCTTGAGGCTTGGCAGGGCAATTGGGACGCCTCTCCAGGTGAGGCGGGAGAACAAGGGTCCCTTTCCCCGTGCCACAGGAATCCTGGGACTCCTATCAAGATTCACAAGGAGTCAGGCATCGTCTCCTCTGGAGGCACTGATCACCGTGTACCTCTGGAGTTTTCAAAGAATGTGAGGCCTCCGGTCGCGATGAGGTGCGGAACTAGTTCTTTTTCTGTGGTCTCCACAGGGGAGTCAGACATCCTTTCGTCTTGGGAGATGCAAGACGAGCCTGCATTCAAGTCACTGCAGGGATATCCGGCTTATTTCGAGTCAGGGGATCGCGGTCTCCATTCCACTTGAGGCCGCAAATCAGGGTCCCTCTCACATAGCTAGAGCTGAGAGAAGCCTCCTCTTGAGGTGCTTGTGGTAAGGTGGTATTCCTCTGGAGTCGAAGCCAGGGACTAACCTCTCATCTCGAGCTGATTTTTGGTCCACGGAGCTCTTTCGTGTTGCTACAGTGACCTCAGGATCCCTCGAGCCTTGAAACAGTGTTCTTGGGGTTTCTCTGGAGTGCCATCAAGGAAATCAAGGCTCCTTTCATGTGTGATGTGCAACACGGAATTGCTCTGCACGCAGTGCAGGGGAATCGGGCCTCATCTCGCGGCGAGGGGGAAGTCTCATGGTTTTTCTCGAGTTGCGGCGGGAACCTGGGGTATATTCTCGAGTTACGACGGGGATGGCCCTTCCACACACGTGTTTCTTCAGCGACGTCAGGACTCCTGCCTAGTTGCGAGGGACAACTCGGGATTCTCCTCGAGGCTTGGCAGGGCAATTGGGACGCCTCTCCAGCTAAGGCGGGAGACCAAGGGTCCCTATCCACGTGCCACAGGAATCCTGGGACTCCTATCAAGTTTCACGAGGAGTCAGGCATCGTCTCCTTTGGAGGCACTGATCTCTGCGTACCTCTGGAGTTTTCAAAGGATGTGAGTCCTCCGGTCGCGATGACGTGGGGAACTAGGTCTTTCTCTGTGGTCTCCACAGGGGATTCAGACATCCTTTCGTCTTGGGAGATGCAAGACGAGCCTGCATTCAAGTCACTGCAGGGATATCCGGCCTTATTTCGAGTCAGGGCATTGCGGTGTCCATTCCACTTGAGGCCGCAAACTCAGGGTCCCTCTCACATAGCTAGAGCTGAGAGAAGCCTCCTCTTGAGGTGCTTGTGGTAAGGTGGTATTCCTCTGGAGTCGAAGCCAGGGACTAACCTCTCATCTCGAGTTGATTTTTGGTCCACGGAGCTCTTTCGTATTGCTACAGTGACCTCAGGATCCCTCTAGCCTTGAAGCAGTGTTCTTGTGGTTTCTCTGGAGTGCCATCAAGGAAATCAAGGCTCCTTTCATGTGTGATGTGCAACACGGAATTGCTCTGCACGCAGTGCAGGGGAATCGTGCCTCATCTCGCGGCGAGGGGGAATTCTCATGGTTTTTCTCGAGTTGCGGCGGGAACCTGGGGTATATTCTCGAGTTACGACGGGGATGGCCCTTCCACACACGTGTTTCTTCAGCGACGTCAAGACTCCTGCCTAGTTGCGAGGGACAACTCGGGATTCTCCTCGAGGCTTGGCAGGGCAATTGGGACGCCTCTCCAGCTAAGGCGGGAGACCAAGGGTCCCTTTCCACGTGCCACAGGAATCCTGGGACTCCTATCAAGTTTCACGAGAAGTCAGGCATCGTCTCCTTTGGAGGCACTGATCTCTGCGTACCTCTGGAGTTTTCAAAGGATGTGAGGCCTCCGGTCGCGATGACGTGGGGAACTAGGTCTTTCTCTGTGGTCTCCACAGGGGATTCAGACATCCTTTCGTCTTGGGAGATGCAAGACGAGCCTGCATTCAAGTCACTGCAGGGATATCCGGCCTTATTTCGAGTCAGGGCATCGCGGTGTCCATTCCACTTGAGGCCGCAAACTCAGGGTCCCTCTCACATACCTAGAGCTGAGAGAAGCCTCCTCTTGAAGTGCTTGTGGTAAGGTGCTATTCCTCTGGAGTCGAAGCCAGGGACTAACCTCTCATCTCGAGTTGATTTTTGGTCCACGGAGCTCTTTCTTGTTGCTACAGTGACCTCAGGATCCCTCTAGCCTTGAAACAGTGTTCTTGGGGTTTCTCTGGAGTGCCATCAAGGAAATCAAGGCTCCTTTCATGTGTAATGTGCAACACGGAATTGCTCTGCACACAGTGCAGGGGAATTGGGCCTCATCTCGCGGCGAGGGGTAAGTCTCATGGTGTTTCTCGAGTTGCGGCGGGATCCTGGGGTATATACTCGAGTTATGACGGGGATGGCCCTTCCACACACGTGTTTGTTAAGCCACGTCAGGACTCCTGCCTAGTTGCGAGGGACAACTCGGGATTCTCCTTGAGGCTTGGCAGGGCAATTGGGACGCCTCTCCAGGTGAGGCGGGAGACCAAGGGTCCCTTTCCCCGTGCCACAGGAATCCTGGGACTCCTATCAAGATTCACAAGGAGTCAGGCATCGTCTCCTCTGGAGGCACTGATCACCGTGTACCTCTGGAGTTTTCAAAGAATGTGAGGCCTCCGGTCGCGATGAGGTGCGGAACTAGTTCTTTTTCTGTGGTCTCCACAGGGGAGTCAGACATCCTTTCGTCTTGGGAGATGCAAGACGAGCCTGCATTCAAGTCACTGCAGGGATATCCGGCTTATTTCGAGTCAGGGGATCGCGGTCTCCATTCCACTTGAGGCCGCAAATCAGGGTCCCTCTCACATAGCTAGAGCTGAGAGAAGCCTCCTCTTGAGGTGCTTGTGGTAAGGTGGTATTCCTCTGGAGTCGAAGCCAGGGACTAACCTCTCATCTCGAGCTGATTTTTGGTCCACGGAGCTCTTTCGTGTTGCTACAGTGACCTCAGGATCCCTCGAGCCTTGAAACAGTGTTCTTGGGGTTTCTCTGGAGTGCCATCAAGGAAATCAAGGCTCCTTTCATGTGTGATGTGCAACACGGAATTGCTCTGCACGCAGTGCAGGGGAATCGGGCCTCATCTCGCGGCGAGGGGGAAGGCTCATGGTTTTTCTCGAGTTGCGGCGGGAACCTGGGGAATATTCTTCAGTTACGAGGGGATGGCCCGTCCACACACGTGTTTGTTCAGCGACGTGAGGACTCCTGCCTAGTTGCGAGGGACAACTCGGGATTCTCCTCGAGGCTTGGCAGGGCAATTGGGACGCCTCTCCAGCTGAGGCGGGAGACCAAGTGTCCCTTTCCACGTGCCACAGGAATCCTGGGAATCCTATCAAGTTTCACGAGGAGTCAGGCATCGTCTTCTTTGGAGGCACTGATCTCCGCGTACCTCTGGAGTTTTCAAAGGATGTGAGGCCTCCGGTCGCGATGAGGTGGGGCACTAGGTCTTTCTCTATGGTCTCCACAAGGGATTCAGACATCCTTTCGTCTTGGGAGATGCAAGACGAGCCTGCATTCAAGTCACTGCAGGGATGTCCGGCCTGATTTCGAGTCAGGGCATCAGAGTGTCCATTCCAGTTGAGGCCACAAACTCAGGGTCCCTCTCACATACCTAGAGCTGAGAGAAGCCTCCTCTTGAGGTGCTTGTGGTGAGGTGGTATTCCTCTGGAGTCGAAGCCAGGGACTAACCTCTCATCTCGAGTTGATTTTTGGTCCACGGAGCTCTTTCCTGTTGCTCCAGTGACCTCAGGATCCCTCTAGCCTTGAAACAGTGTTCTTGGGGTTTCTCTGGAGTGCCATCAAGGAAATCAAGGCTCCTTTCATGTGTGATGTGCAAGACGGAATTGCTCTGCACGCAGTGCAGGGGAATCGGGCCTCATCTCGCGGCGAGGGGGAAGTCTCATGGTTTTTCTCGAGTTGCGGCGGGAACCTGGGGTATATTCTCGAGTTACGACGGGGATGGCCCTTCCACACACGTATTTCTTCAGTGACGTCAGGACTCCTGCCTAGTTGCGAGGGACAACTCGGGGTTCTCTTCGAGGCTTGGCAGGGCAATTGGGACGCCTCTCCAGCTGAGGCGGGAGACCAAGGGTCCCTTTCCACGTGCCACAGGAATCCTGGAACTCCTATCAAATTTCAAGAGGAGTCAGGCATCGTCTCCTTTGGAGGCACTGATCTCCGTGTACCTCTGGAGTATTCAAGGGATTTGAGGCCTCCAGTCGCGATGAGGTGGGGAAGTAGGTCTTTCTCTGTGGTCTCCACAGGGGATTCAGACATCCTTTCGTCTTGGGAGATGCAAGACGAGCCTGCATTCAAGTCACTGCAGGATATCCGGCCTTTTTTGTCGTCAGGGCATCGCAGTGTCCATTCCACTTGAGGCCGCAAACTCAGGGTCCCTCTCACATACCTAGAGCTGAGAGAAGCCTCCTCTTGAGGTGCTTGTGGTAAGGTGGTATTCCTCTGGAGTCGAAGCCAGGGACTAAGCTCTCATCTCGAGTTGATTTTTGTTCCACGGAGCTCTTTCATTGCTACAGGGACCTCAGGATCCCTCTAGCCTTGAAACAGTGTTCTTGGGGTTTCGCTGGAGTGCCATCAAGGAAATCAAGGCTCCTTTCATGTGTGATGTGCAAGACGGAATTGCTCTGCACGCAGTGCAGGGGAATCGGGCCTCATCTCGCGGCGAGGGGGAAGTCTCATGGTTTTTCTCGAGTTGCGGCGGGAACCTGGGGTATATTCTCGAGTTACGACGGGGATGGCCCTTCCACACACGTGTTTCTTCAGCGACGTCAGGACTCCTGCCTAGTTGCGAGGGACAACTCGGGATTCTCCTCGAGGCTTGGCAGGGCAATTGGGACGCCTCTCCAGCTGAGTTGGGAGACCAAGGGTCCCTTTCCACGTGCCACAGGAATCCTGGGACTCCAATCAAGTTTCACGAGGAGTCAGGCATCGACTCCTTTGGAGGCACTGATCTCCGCGTAACTCTGGAGTTTTCAAAGGATGTGAGGCCTCCGGTCGCGATGAGATGGGGAACTAGGTCTTTCTCTGTGGTCTCCACAGGGGATTCAGACATCCTTTCGTCTTCGGAGATGCAAGACGAGCCTGCATTCAAGTCACTGCAGGGATATCCGGCCTTATTTCGCGTCAGGGCATCGCGGTGTCCGTTCCACTGGAGGCCGCAAACTCAGGGTCCCTCTCACATACCTAGAGCTGAGAGAAGCCTCCTCTTGAGGAGCTTGTGGTAAGGTGGTATTCCTCTGGAGTCGAATCCAGGGACTAACCTCTCATCTCGAGTTGATTCTTGGTCAACGGAGCTCTTTCGTGTTGCTACCGTGACCTCAGGATCCCTCTAGCCTTGAAACAGTGTTCTTTGGGTTTCTCTGGAGTGCCATCAAGGAAATTAAGACTCCTTTCATGTGTGATGTGCAACACGGAATTGCTCTGCACGCAGTGCAGGGGAATCGGGCCTCATCTCGCGGCGAGGGGGAAGTCTCATGGTTTTTCTCGAGTTGCGGCGGGAACCTGGGGTATATTCTCGAGTTACGACTGGGATGGCCCTTCCACCCAATGTTTGTTCAGCGACGTCAGGACTCCTGCCTAGTTGCGAGGGACAACTCGGGATTCTCCTCGAAGCTTGGCAGGGCAATTGGGACGCCTCTCCAGCTGAGGCGGGAGACCAAGGGTCCTTTTCCATGTGCCACAGGAATCCTGGGACTCCTATCAAGTTTCACGAAGAGTCAGGCATCGTCTCCTTTGGAGGCACTGATCTCCGCGTACCTCTGGAGTTTTCAAAGGATGTGAGGCCTCCGGTCGCGATGAGGTGGGGAACTAGGTCTTTCTCTGTGGTCTCCACAGGGGATTCAGACATCCTTTCATCTTGGGAGATGCAAGACGAGCCTGCATTCAAGTCACTGCAGGGATATCCGGCCTTATTTCGAGTCAGGGCATCGTGGTGTCCATTCGACTTGAGGCTGCAAACTCAGGGTCCCTCTCACATACCTAGAGCTGAGAGAAGCCTCCTCTTGAGGTGCTTGTGGTAAGGTGGTATTCCTCTGGAGTCGAAGCCAGGGACTATCCTCTCATCTCGAGTTGATTTTTGGGCCAGGGTGCTCTTTCGTGTGGCTACAGTGACCTCAGGATCCCTCTAGCCTTGAAACAGTGTTCTTGGGGTTTCTCTGGAGTGCCATCAAGGAAATCAAGGCTCCTTTCATGTGTGATGTGCAACACGGAATTGCTCTGCACGCAGTGCAGGGGAATCGTGCCTCATCTCGCGGCGAGGGGGAAGTCTCATGGTTTTTCTCGAGTTGCGGTGGGAACCTGGGGTATATTCTCGAGTTACGACGGGGATGGCCCTTCCAGCCACGTGTTTGTTCAGCGACGTCAGGACTCATGCCTAGTTGCGAGGGACAACTCGGGATTCTCCTCGAGGCTTGGCAGGGCAATTGGGACGCCTCTCCAGCTGAGGCGGGAGACCAAGGGTCCCTATCCACGTGCCACATGAATCCTGGGACTCCTATCAAGTTTCACGAGGAGTCAGGCATCGTCTCCTTTGGAGGCACTGATCTCCGCGTACCTCTGGAGTTTTCAAAGGATGTGAGGCCTCCGGTCGCGATGAGATGAGGAACTAGGTCTTTCTCTGTGGTCTACACAGGGGATTCAGTCATCCTTTCGTCTTGGGAGATGAAAGACGAGCCTGCATTCAAGTCACTGCAGGGATATCCGGCCTTATTTTGCGTCAGGGCATCGCGGTGTCCGTTCCACTGGAGGCCGCAAACTCAGGGTCCCTCTCACATACCTAGAGCTGAGAGAAGCCTCCTCTTGAGGAGCTTGTGGTAAGGTGGTATTCCTCTGGAGTCGAATCCAGGGACTAACCTCTCATCTCGAGTTCATTCTTGGTCAACGGAGCTCTTTCGTGTTGCTACCGTGACCTCAGGATCCCTCTAGCCTTGAAACAGTGTTCTTTGGGTTTCTCTGGAGTGCCATCAAGGAAATTAAGACTCCTTTCATGTGTGATGTGCAACACGGAATTGCTCTGCACGCAGTGCAGGGGAATCGGGCCTCATCTCGCGGCGAGGGGGAAGTCTCATGGTTTTTCTCGAGTTGCGGCGGGAACCTGGGGTATATTCTCGAGTTACGACTGGGATGGCCCTTCCACCCAATGTTTGTTCAGCGACGTCAGGACTCCTGCCTAGTTGCGAGGGACAACTCCGAATTCTCCTCGAGGCTTGGCAGGGCAATTGGGACGCCTCTCCAGCTGAGGCGGGAGACCAAGGGTCCCTTTCCATGTGCCACAGGAATCCTGGGACTCCTATAAAGTTTCACGAAGAGTCAGGCATCGTCTCCTTTGGAGGCACTGATCTCCGCGTACCTCTGGAGTTTTCAAAGGATGTGAGGCCTCCGGTCGCGATGAGGTGGGGAACTAGGTCTTTCTCTGTGGTCTCCACAGGGGATTCAGACATCCTTTCATCTTGGGAGATGCAAGACGAGCCTGCATTCAAGTCACTGCAGGGATATCCGGCCTTATTTCGAGTCAGGGCATCGTGGTGTCCATTCGACTTGAGGCTGCAAACTCAGGGTCCCTCTCACATACCTAGAGCTGAGAGAAGCCTCCTCTTGAGGTGCTTGTGGTAAGGTGGTATTCCTCTGGAGTCGAAGCCAGGGACTATCCTCTCATCTCGGGTTGATTTTTGGGCCAGGGTGCTCTTTCGTGTGGCTACAGTGACCTCAGGATCCCTCTAGCCTTGAAACAGTGTTCTTGGGGTTTCTCTGGAGTGCCATCAAGGAAATCAAGGCTCCTTTCATGTGTGATGTGCAACACTGAAGTGCTCTGCACGCAGTGCAGGGGAATCGGGCCTCATCTCGCGGCGAGGGGGAAGTCTCATGGTTTTTCTCGAGTTGCGGCGGGAACCTGGGGTATATTCTCGAGTTACGACTGGGATGGCCCTTCCACCCAATGTTTGTTCAGCGACGTCAGGACTCCTGCCTAGTTGCGAGGGACAACTCGGGATTCTCCTCGAAGCTTGGCAGGGCAATTGGGACGCCTCTCCAGCTGAGGCGGGAGACCAGGGGTCCTTTTCCATGTGCCACAGGAATCCTGGGACTCCTATCAAGTTTCACGAAGAGTCAGGCATCGTCTCCTTTGGAGGCACTGATCTCCGCGTACCTCTGGAGTTTTCAAAGGATGTGAGGCCTCCGGTCGCGATGAGGTGGGGAACTAGGTCTTTCTCTGTGGTCTCCACAGGGGATTCAGACATCCTTTCATCTTGGGAGATGCAAGACGAGCCTGCATTCAAGTCACTGCAGGGATATCCGGCCTTATTTCGAGTCAGGGCATCGTGGTGTCCATTCGACTTGAGGCTGCAAACTCAGGGTCCCTCTCACATACCTAGAGCTGAGAGAAGCCTCCTCTTGAGGTGCTTGTGGTAAGGTGGTATTCCTCTGGAGTCGAAGCCAGGGACTATCCTCTCATCTCGAGTTGATTTTTGGGCCAGGGTGCTCTTTCGTGTGGCTACAGTGACCTCAGGATCCCTCTAGCCTTGAAACAGTGTTCTTGGGGTTTCTCTGGAGTGCCATCAAGGAAATCAAGGCTCCTTTCATGTGTGATGTGCAACACGGAATTGCTCTGCACGCAGTGCAGGGGAATCGTGCCTCATCTCGCGGCGAGGGGGAAGTCTCATGGTTTTTCTCGAGTTGCGGTGGGAACCTGGGGTATATTCTCGAGTTACGACGGGGATGGCCCTTCCAGCCACGTGTTTGTTCAGCGACGTCAGGACTCATGCCTAGTTGCGAGGGACAACTCGGGATTCTCCTCGAGGCTTGGCAGGGCAATTGGGACGCCTCTCCAGCTGAGGCGGGAGACCAAGGGTCCCTATCCACGTGCCACATGAATCCTGGGACTCCTATCAAGTTTCACGAGGAGTCAGGCATCGTCTCCTTTGGAGGCACTGATCTCCGCGTACCTCTGGAGTTTTCAAAGGATGTGAGGCCTCCGGTCGCGATGAGATGAGGAACTAGGTCTTTCTCTGTGGTCTACACAGGGGATTCAGTCATCCTTTCGTCTTGGGAGATGAAAGACGAGCCTGCATTCAAGTCACTGCAGGGATATCCGGCCTTATTTTGCGTCAGGGCATCGCGGTGTCCGTTCCACTGGAGGCCGCAAACTCAGGGTCCCTCTCACATACCTAGAGCTGAGAGAAGCCTCCTCTTGAGGAGCTTGTGGTAAGGTGGTATTCCTCTGGAGTCGAATCCAGGGACTAACCTCTCATCTCGAGTTCATTCTTGGTCAACGGAGCTCTTTCGTGTTGCTACCGTGACCTCAGGATCCCTCTAGCCTTGAAACAGTGTTCTTTGGGTTTCTCTGGAGTGCCATCAAGGAAATTAAGACTCCTTTCATGTGTGATGTGCAACACGGAATTGCTCTGCACGCAGTGCAGGGGAATCGGGCCTCATCTCGCGGCGAGGGGGAAGTCTCATGGTTTTTCTCGAGTTGCGGCGGGAACCTGGGGTATATTCTCGAGTTACGACTGGGATGGCCCTTCCACCCAATGTTTGTTCAGCGACGTCAGGACTCCTGCCTAGTTGCGAGGGACAACTCCGAATTCTCCTCGAGGCTTGGCAGGGCAATTGGGACGCCTCTCCAGCTGAGGCGGGAGACCAAGGGTCCCTTTCCATGTGCCACAGGAATCCTGGGACTCCTATAAAGTTTCACGAAGAGTCAGGCATCGTCTCCTTTGGAGGCACTGATCTCCGCGTACCTCTGGAGTTTTCAAAGGATGTGAGGCCTCCGGTCGCGATGAGGTGGGGAACTAGGTCTTTCTCTGTGGTCTCCACAGGGGATTCAGACATCCTTTCATCTTGGGAGATGCAAGACGAGCCTGCATTCAAGTCACTGCAGGGATATCCGGCTTATTTCGAGTCAGGGCATCGTGGTGTCCATTCGACTTGAGGCTGCAAACTCAGGGTCCCTCTCACATACCTAGAGCTGAGAGAAGCCTCCTCTTGAGGTGCTTGTGGTAAGGTGGTATTCCTCTGGAGTCGAAGCCAGGGACTATTCCTCTCATCTCGGGTTGATTTTTGGGCCAGGGTGCTCTTTCGTGTGGCTACAGTGACCTCAGGATCCCTCTAGCCTTGAAACAGTGTTCTTGGGGTTTCTCTGGAGTGCCATCAAGGAAATCAAGGCTCCTTTCATGTGTGATGTGCAACACTGAAGTGCTCTGCACGCAGTGCAGGGGAATCGGGCCTCATCTCGCGGCGAGGGGGAAGTCTCATGGTTTTTCTCGAGTTGCGGCGGGAACCTAGGGTATATTCTCGAGTTACGACGGGGATGGCCCTTCCACCCACGTGTTTGTTCAGCGACGTCAGGACTCCTGCCTAGTTGCGAGGACAACTCGGGATTCTCCTCGAGGCTTGGCAGGGCAATTGGGACGCCTCTCCAGCTGAGGCGGGAGACCAAGGGTCCCTTTCCACGTGCCACAGGAATCCTGGGACTCCTATCAAGTTTCACGAGGAGTCAGGCATCGTCTCCTTTGGAGGCACTGATCTCCGCGTACCTCTGGAGTTTTCAAAGGATGTGAGGCCTCCGGTCGCGATGAGATGGGGAACTAGGTCTTTCTCTGTGGTCTCCACAGGGGATTCAGACATCCTCTCGTCTTGGGAGATGCAAGACGAGCCTGCATTCAAGTCACTGCAGGGATATCCGGCCTTATTTCGCGTCACGGCATCGCGGTGTCCGTTCCACTGGAGGCCGCAAACTCAGGGTCCCTCTCACATACCTAGAGCTGAGAGAAGCCTCCTCTTGAGGTGCTTGTGGTAAGGTGGTATTCCTCTGGAGTCGAAGCCAGGGACTAACCTCTCATCTCGAGTTGATTCATGTTCCACGGAGCTCTTTCATGCTGCTACAGAGACCTCAGAATCCCTCCAGCCGTGAAACAGTGTTCTTGGGTTTTCTCTGGAGTGCCATCAAGGAAATCAAGGCTCCTTTCATGTGGGATGTGCAACACGGAATTGCTCTGCACGCAGTGCAGGGGAATCAGGCCTCATCTCGCGGCGAGGAGGAAGTCTCATGGTTTTTCTCGAGTTGCGGCAGGAACCTGGGGTATATTCTCGAGTTACGACAGGGATGGCCCTTCCACACACGTGTTTGTTCAGCGACTTCAGGACTCCTGCCTAGTTGCGAGGGACAACTCCGAATTCTCCTCGAGGCTTGGCAGGGCAATTGGGACGCCTCTCCAGCTGAGGCGGGAGACCAAGGGTCCCTATCCACGTGCCACAGGAATCCTGGGACTCCTATCAAGTTTCACGAGGAGTCAGGCATCGTCTCCTTTGGAGGCACTGATCTCCGCGTACCTCTGGAGTTTTCAAAGGATGTGAGGCCTCCGGTCGCGATGAGATGAGGAACTAGGTCTTTCTCTGTGGTCTCCACAGGGGATTCAGACATCCTTTCGTCTTGGGAGATGCAAGACGAGCCTGCATTCAAGTCACTGCAGGGATATCCGGGCTTATTTCGCGTCAGGGCATCGCGGTGTCCGTTCCACTGGAGGCCGCAAACTCAGGGTCCCTCTCACATACCTAGAGCTGAGAGAAGCCTCCTCTTGAGGTGCTTGTGGTAAGGTGGTATTCCTCTGGAGTCGAAGCCAGGGACTAACCTCTCATCTCGAGTTGATTTTTGGTCCACGGAGCTCTTTCGTGTTGCTACAGTGACCTCAGGATCCCTCTAGCCTTGAAACAGTGTTCTTGGGGTTTCTCTGGAGTGTCATCAAGGAAATCAAGGCTCCTTTCATGTTTGATGTGCAACACGGAATTGCTCTGCACGCAGTGCAGGGGAATCGGGCCTCATCTCGCGGCGAGGGGGAAGTCTCATGGTTTTTCTCGAGTTGCGGCGGGAACCTGGTGTATATTCTCGAGTTACGACGGGGATGGACCTTCCACCCACGTGTTTGTTCAGCGACGTCAGGACTCCTGCCTAGTTGCGAGGGACAACTTGGGATTCTCCTCGAGGCTTGGCAGGGCAATTGGGACGCCTCTCCAGCTGAGGCGGGAGACCAAGGGTCCCTTTCCACGTGCCACAGGAATCCTGGGACTCCTATCAAGTTTCACGAGGAGTCAGGCATCGTCTCCTTTGGAGGCACTGATCTCCGCGTACCTCTGGAGTTTTCAAAGGATGTGAGGCCTCCGGTCGCGATGAGGTGGGGAACTAGGTCTTTTTCTGTGGTCTTCACAGGGGATTCGGACATCCTTTCGTCTTGGGAGTTGCAAGACGAGCCTGCATTCAAGTCACTGCAGGGATATCCGGCCTTATTTCGAGTCAGGGCATCGCGGTGTCCATTCCACTAGAGGCCGCAAACTCAGCACATAGCTAGAGCTGAGAGAAGCCTCCTCTTGAGGTGCTTGTGGTAAGGAGGTATTCCTCTGGAGTCGAAGCCAGGGACTAACCTCTCATCTCGAGTTGATTTTTGGTCCACGGAGCTCTTTCGTGTTGCTACGGTGACCTCAGGATCCCTCTAGCCTTGAAACAGTGTTCTTGGGTTTTCTCTGGAGTGCCATCAAGGAAATCAGGGCTCCTTTCATGTGTGATGTGCAACACGGAATTGCTCTGCACGCAGTGCAGGGGAATCGGGCCTCATCTCGCGGCGAGGGGGAAGTCTCATGGTTTTTCTCGAGTTGCGGCGGGAACCTGGGGTATATTCTCGAGTTACGACGGGGATGGCCCTTCCACCCACGTGTTTGTTCAGCGACGTCAGGACTCCTGCCTAGTTGCGAGGGACAACTCGGGATTCTCCTCGAGGCTTGGCAGGGCAATTGGGACGCCTCTCCAGCTGAGGTGGGAGACCAAGCGTCCCTTTCCACATGCACAGGAATCCTGGGACTCCTATCAAGTTTCACGAGGAGTCAGGCATCGTCTCCTTTGGAGGCACTGATCTCCGCGTACCTCTGAAGTTTTCAAAGGATGTGAGGCCTCTGGTCGCGATGAGGTGGGGAACTAGGTCTTTCTCTGTGGTCTCCACAGGGGATTCAGACATCCTTTCATCTTGAGAGATGCAAGACGAGCCTGCATTCAAGTCACTGCAGGGATATCCGGCCTTATTTCGAGTCAGGGCATCGCGGTGTCCATTCCACTAGAGGCCGCAAACTCAGGGTCCCTCTCACATACCTAGAGCTGAGAGAAGCCTCCTCTTGAGGTGCTTGTGGTAAGGTGGTATTCCTCTGGAGTCGAAGCCAGGGACTAACCTCTCATCTCGAGTTGATTTTTGGTCCACGGAGCTCATTCGTGTTGCTACAGTGACCTCAGGATCCCTCTAGCCTTGAAACAGTGTTCTTGGGGTTTCTCTGGAGTGTCATCAAGGAAATCAAGGCTCCTTTCATGTGTGATGTGCAACATGGAATTGCTCTGCACGCAGTGCACGGGAATCGGGCCTCATCTCGCGGCGAGGGGGAAGTCTCATGGTTTTTCTCGAGTTGCGGCGGGAACCTGGGGTATATTCTCGAGTTACGACGGGGATGGACCTTCCACCCACGTGTTTGTTCAGCGACGTCAGGACTCCTGCCTAGTTGCGAGGGACAACTCGGGATTCTCCTCGAGGCTTGGCAGGGCAATTGGGACGCCTCTCCAGCTGAGGCGGGAGACCAAGTGTCCCTTTCCATGTGCCACAGGAATCCTGTGACTCCTATCAAGTTTCACGAGGAGTCAGGCATCGTCTCCTTTGAAGGCACTGATCTCTGCGTACCTCTGGAGTTTTCAAAGGATGTGAGGCCTCCGGTCGCGATGAGGTGGGGAACTAGGTCATTCTCTGTGGTCTCCACAGGGGATTCAGACATCCTTTCGTCTTGGGAGATGCAAGACGAGCCTGCATTCAAGTCACTGCAGGGATATCCGGCCTGATTTCGAGTCAGGGCATCGCGGTGTCCATTCCACTTGAGGCCGCAAACACAGGGTCCCTCTCACATACCTAGAGCTGAGAGAAGCCTCCTCTTGAGGTGCTTGTGGTAAGGTGGTATTCCTCTGGAGTCGAAGCCAGGGACTAACCTCTCATCTCGAGTTGATTTTTGGTCCACGGAGCTCTTTCGTGTTGCTACAGTGACCTCAGGATCCCTCTAGCCTTGAAACAGTGTTCTTGGGGTTTCTCTGGAGTGCCATCAAGGAAATCAAGGCTCCTTTCATGTGTGATGTGCAACACGGAATTGCTCTGCACGCAGTGCAGGGTATCGGGCCTCATTTTGCTGCGAGGGGGAAGTCTAATTGTTTTTCTCGAGTTGCGATTGGAATCTGGGGTATATTCTCGAGGTACGACGGGGATGGCCCTTCCACCCACGTGTTTGTTCAGCGACGTCAGACTCCTGCCTAGTTGCGAGGGACAACTCGGGATTCTCCTCGAGGCTTGGCAGGGCAATTGGGACGCCTCTCCAGCTGAGGCGGGAGACCAAGGGTCCCTTTCCACGTGCAACAGGAATCCTGGGACTCCTATCAAGTTTCACGAGGAGTCAGGCATCGTCTCCATTGGAGGCACTGATCTCCGCGTACCTCTGGAGTTTTCAAAGGATGTGAGGCCTCCGGTCGCGATGATGTGGGGAACTAGGTCTTTCTCTGCGGTCTCCACAGGGGATTCAAACATCCGTTCATCTTGGGAGATGCAAGACGAGCCTGCATTCAAGTCACTGCAGGGATATCCGGCCTTATTTTGCGTCAGGGCATTGCAGTGTCCATTCCACTTGAGGCCGCAAAATCAGGGTCCCTCTCACATACCTAGAGCTGAGAGAAGCCTCCTCTTGAGGTGCTTGTGGTAAGCTGGTATTCCCCTGGAGTCGAAGCCAGGGACTAACCTCTCATCTCGAGTTGATTTTTGTTCCACGGAGCTCTTTCGTGTTGCTACAGTGACCTCAGGATCCCTCTAGCCTTGAAACAGTGTTCTTGGGGTTTCTCTGGAGTGCCATCAAGGAAATCAAGGCTCCTTTCATGTTTGATGTGCAACACGGAATGGCTCTGCACGCAGTGCAGGGGAATCGGGCCTCATCTCGCGGCCAGGGGGAAGTCTCATGGTTTTTCTCGAGTTGCGTCGGGAACCTGGGGTATATTCTCGAGTTACGACGGGGATGGCCCTTCCACCCACGTGTTTGTTCAGCGACGTCAGGACTCCTGCCTAGTTGCGAGGGACAACTCGGGATTCTCCTCGAGGCTTGGCAGGGCAATTGGGACGCCTCTCCAGCTGAGGTGGGAGACCAAGGGTCCCTTTCCACGTGCCACAGGAATCCTGGGACTCCTATCAAGTTTCACGAGGAGTCAGGCATCGTCTCCTTTGGAGGCACTGATCTCCGCGTACCTATGGAGTTTTCAAAGGATGTGAGGCCTCCGGTCGCGATGAGGTGGGGAACTACGTCTTTCTCTGTGGTCTGCACAGGGGATTCAGACATCCTTTCGTCTTGGGGGATGCAAGACGAGCCTGTATTCAAGTCACTGCAGGGATATCCGGCCTTATTTCGAGTCAGGGCATCGCTGTCTCCATTCCACTTGAGGCCGCAAACTCAGGGTCCCTCTCACATACATAGAGCTGAGAGAAGCCTCCTCTTGAGGTGCTTGTGGTAAGGTGGTATTCCTCTGGAGTCGAAGCCAGGGACTAACCTCTCATCTCGAGTTGATTTTTGGTCCACGGAGCTCTTTCGTGTTGCTACAGTGACCTCAGGATCCCTCTCGTCTTGAAACAGTGTTCTTGGGGTTTCTCTGGAGTGCCATCAAGGAAATCAAGGCTCCTTTCATGTGTGATGTGCAACAAGGAATTGCTCTGCACGCAGTGCTGGGGAATCGGGCCTCATCTCGTGGCGAGGGGGAAGTCTCATGGTTTTTCTCGAGTTGCGGCGGGAACCTGGGGTATATTCTCGAGTTACGACGGGGATCTCCCTTCCACCCACGTGTTTGTTCAGCGACGTCAGGACTCCTGCCTAGTTGCGAGGGACAACTCGGGATTCTCCTCGAGGCTTGGCAGGGCAATTGGGACGCCTCTCCAGCTGAGGCGGGAGACCAAGGGTCCCTTTCCACGTGCCACAGGAATCCTGGGACTCCTATCAAGTTTCACGAGGAGTCAGGCATCGTCTCCTTTGGAGGCACTGATCTCTGCGTACCTCTGGAGTTTTCAAAGGATGTGAGGCCTCCGGTCGCGATGAGATGGGGAACTGGGTCTTTCTCTGTGGTCTCCACAGGGGATTCAGACATCCTTTCGTCTTGGGAGATGCAAGACGAGCCTGCATTCAAGTCACTGCAGGGATATCCGGCCTTATTTCGCGTCAGGGCATCGCGGTGTCCGTTCCACTGGAGGCCGCAAACTCAGGGTCCCTCTCACATACCTAGAGCTGAGAGAAGCCTCCTCTTGAGGTGCTTGTGATAAGGTGGTATTCCTCTAGAGTCGAAGCCAGGGACTAACCTCTCATCTCGAGTTGATTCATGTTCCACGGAGCTCTTTCGTGCTGCTACAGAGACCTCAGGATCCCTCCAGCCGTGAAACAGTGTTCTTGGGTTTTCTCTGGAGTGCCATCAAGGAAATCAAGGCTCCTTTCATGTGTGATGTGCAACACGGAATTGCTCTGCACGCAGTGCAGGGGAATCAGGCCTCATCTCGCCGCGAGGAGGAAGTCTCATGGTTTTTCTCGAGTTGCGGCAGGAACCTGGGGTATATTCTCGAGTTACGACAGGGATGGCCCTTCCACACACGTGTTTGTTCAGCGACTTCAGGACTCCTGCCTAGTTGCGAGGGACAACTCGGAATTCTCCTCGAGGCTTGGCAGGGCAATTGGGACGCCTCTCCAGCTGAGGCGGGAGACCAAGCGTCCCTATCCACGTGCCACAGGAATCCTGGGACTCCTATAAAGTTTCACGAGGAGTCAGGCATCGTCTCCTTTGGAGGCACTGATCTCCGCGAACCTCTGGAGTTTTCAAAGGATATGAGGCCTCCGGGCAATTTGAGGTGGGGAACTAGGTCTTTCTCTGTGGTCGCCACAGGGGATTCAGACATCCTTTCATCTTGGGAGATGCAAGACGAGCCTGCATTCAAGTCACTGCAGGGATATCCGGCCTTATTTCGAGTCAGGGCATCGCGGTGTCCATTCCACTTGAGGCCGCAAACTCAGGGTCCCTCTCACATACCTCGAGCTGAGAGAAGCCTCCTCTTGAGATGCTTGTGGTAAGGTGGTATTCCTCTGGAGTCGAAGCCAGGGACTAACCTCTCATCTCGAGTTGATTGTTGGTCCACGGAGCTCTTTCGTGTTGCTACAGTGACCTCAGGATCTCGCTAGCCTTGAAACAGTGTTCTTGGGGTTTCTCTGGAGTGCCATCAAGGAAATCAAGGCTGCTTTCATGTGTGATGTGCAACACGGAATTGCTCTGCACGCAGTGCAGGGGAACGGGCCTCATCTCACGGCGAGGGGGATGTCTCATAGTTTTTCTCGAGTTGCGGCGGGAACCTGGGGTATATTCTCGAGTTACGACGGGGATGGCCCTTCCACACACGTGTCTCTTCAGCGACGTCAGGACTCCTGCCTAGTTGCGAGGGACAGCTCGGGATTCTCCTCGAGGCTTGGCAGGGCAATTGGGACGCCTCTCTAGCTGAGGCGGTAGACCACGGGTCCCTTTCCACGTGCCACAGGAATCCTGGGACTCCTATCAAGTTTCACGAGGAGTCAGGCATCGTCTCCTTTGGAGGCAATGATCTCCGCGGACCTCTGGAGTTTTCAAAGGATGTGAGGCCTCCGGTCGCGATGAGGTGGGGAACTAGGTCTTTCTCTGTGGTCTCCACAGGGGATTCAGACATCCTTTCGTCTTGGGAGATGCAAGACGAGCCTGCATTCAAGTCACTGCAGGGATATCCGGCCTTATTTCGCGTCAGGGCATCGCGGTGTCCGTTCCACTGGAGGCCGCAAACTCAGGGTCCCTCTCACATACCTAGAGCTGAGAGAAGCCTCCTCTTGAGGTGCTTGTGATAAGGTGGTATTCCTCTAGAGTCGAAGCCAGGGACTAACCTCTCATCTCGAGTTGATTCATGTTCCACGGAGCTCTTTCGTGCTGCTACAGAGACCTCAGGATCCCTCCAGCCGTGAAACAGTGTTCTTGGGTTTTCTCTGGAGTGCCATCAAGGAAATCAAGGCTCCTTTCATGTGTGATGTGCAACACGGAATTGCTCTGCACGCAGTGCAGGGGAATCAGGCCTCATCTCGCGGCGAGGAGGAAGTCTCATGGTTTTTCTCGAGTTGCGGCAGGAACCTGGGGTATATTCTCGAGTTACGACAGGGATGGCCCTTCCACACACGTGTTTGTTCAGCGACTTCAGGACTCCTGCCTAGTTGCGAGGGACAACTCGGAATTCTCCTCGAGGCTTGGCAGGGCAATTGGGACGCCTCTCCAGCTGAGGCGGGAGACCAAGGGTCCCTATCCACGTGCCACAGGAATCCTGGGACTCCTATCAAGTTTCACGAGGAGTCAGGCATCGTCTCCTTTGGAGGCACTGATCTCTGCGTACCTCTGGAGTTTTCAAAGGATGTGAGGCCTCCGGTCGCGATGAGGTGGGGAATTAGGTCTTTCTCTGTGGTCTCCACAGGGGATTCAGACATTCGTTCATTTTGGGAGATGCAAGACGAGCCTGCATTCAAGTCACTGCAGGGATATCCGGCCTTATTTCGAGTCAGGGCATCGCGGTGTCCATTCCACTTGAGGCCGCAAACTCAGCACATAGCTAGAGCTGAGAGAAGGCTCCTCTTGAGGTGCTTGTGGTAAGGAGGTATTCCTCTGGAGTCGAAGCCAGGGACTAACCTCTCATCTCGAGTTGATTTTTGGTCCACGGAGCTCTTTCGTGTTGCTCCAGTGACCTCAGGATCCCTCTAGCCTTGAAACAGTGTTCTTGGGTTTTCTCTGGAGTGCCATCAAGGAAATCAAGGCTCCTTTCATGTGTGATGTGCAACACGGAATTGCTCTGCACGCAGTGCAGGGGAATCGGGCCTCATCTCGCGGCGAGGGGGAAGTCTCATGGTTTTTCTCGAGTTGCGGCGGGAACCTGGGGTATATTCTCGAGTTACGACGGGGATGGCCCTTCCACCCACGTGTTTGTTCAGCGACGTCAGGACTCCTGCCTAGTTGCGAGGGACAACTCGGGATTCTCCTCGAGGCTTGGCAGGGCAATTGGGACGCCTCTCCATCTGAGGCGGAAGACCAAGGGTCCCTTTCCACGTGCCACAGGAATCCTGGGACTCCTATCAAGTTTCACGAGGAGTCAGGCATCGTCTTCTTTGGAGGCACTGATCTCCGCGTACCTCTGGAGTTTTCAAAGGATGTGAGGCCTCCGGTCGCGATGAGGTGGGGAACTAGGTCTTTCTCTGTGGTCTCCACAGGGGATTCAGACATCCTTTCGTCTTCGGAGATGCAAGACGAGCCTGCATTCAAGTCACTGCAGTGATATACGGCCTTATTTCTAGCCAGGTCATCGCGGTGTCCATTCCACTTGAGGCCGCAAAATCAGGGTCCCTCTCACATACCTAGAGCTGAGAGAAGCCTTCTCTTGAGGTGCTTGTGGTAAGGTGGTATTCCTCTGGAGTCGAAGCCAGGGACTAACCTCTCATCTCGAGTTGATTCTTAGTCCACGGAGCTCTTTCGTGTTGCTACAGTGACCTCAGGATCCCTCTAGCCTTGAAACTGTGTTTTTGGGGTTTCTCTGGAGTGCCATCAAGGAAATCAAGGCTCCTTTCATGTTTGATGTGCAACACGGAATTGCTCTGCACGCAGTGCAGGGGAATCGGGCCTCACCTCGCGGCGAGGGGGAAGTCTCATGGTTTTTCTCGAGTTGCGGCGGGAACCTGGGGTATATTCTCGAGTTACGACGGGGATGGCCCTTCCACCCACGTGTTTGTTCAGCGACGTCAGGACTCCTGCCTAATTGCGAGGGACAACTTGGGATTCTCCTCGAGGCTTGGCAGGGCAATTGGGACGCCTCTCCAGCTGAGGCGGGAGACCAAGGGTCCCTTTCCACATGCACAGGAATCCTGGGACTCCTATCAAGTTTCACGAGGAGTCAGGCATCGTCTCCTTTGGAGGCACTGATCTCCGCGTACCTCTGAAGTTTTCAAAGGATGTGAGGCCTCTGGTCGCGATGAGGTGGAGAACTAGGTCTTTCTCTGTGGTCTCCACAGGGGATTCAGACATCCTTTCGTCTTTAGAGATGCAAGACGAGCCTGCATTCAAGTCACTGCAGGGATATCCGGCCTTATTTCGAGTCAGGGCATCGCGGTGTCCTTTCCACTAGAGGCCGCAAACTCAGGGTCCCTCTCACATACCTAGAGCTGAGAGAAGCCTCCTCTTGAGGTGCTTGTGGTAAGGTGGTATTCCTCTGGAGTCGAAGTTAGGGACTAACCTCTCATCTCGAGTTGATTTTTGGTCCACGGAGCTCTTTCGTGTTGCTACAGTGACCTCAGGATCCCTCTAGCCTTGAAACACTGTTCTTGGGGTTCCTCTGGAGTGCCATCAAGGAAATCAAGTCTCCTTTCATATGTGATGTGCAACACGGAATTGCTCTGCACGCAGTGCAGGGGAATCAGGCCTCATCCCGCGGCGAGGGGGAAGTCTCATGGTTTTTCTCGAGTTGCGGCGGGAACCTGGGGTATATTCTCAAGTTACGACGGGGATGGCCCTTCTACACACGTTTTTGTTCAGCGACGTCAGGACTCCTGCCTAGTTGCGAGGGACAACTCGGGATTCTCCTCGAGGCTTGGCAGGGAAATTGGGACGCCTCTCCAGCTGAGGCGGGAGACCAAGGGTCCCTTTCCACGTGCCACAGGAATCCTGGGACTCCTATCAAGTTTCACGAGGAGTCAGGCATCGTCTCCTTTGGAGGCACTGATCTCCGCGGACCTCTGGAGTTTTCAAAGGATGTGAGGCCTCGGGTCGCCATGAGGTGGGGAACTAGGTCTTTCTCTGTGGTCTCCACAGGGGATTCAGACATTCTTTCATCTTGGCAGATGCAAGACGAGCCTGCATTCAAGTCACTGCAGGGATATCCGGCCTTATTTCGAGTCAGGTCATCGCGGTGTCCATTCCACTTGAGGCCGCAAACTCAGGGATCCTCTCACATACCTAGAGCTGAGAGAAGCCTCCTCTTGAGGTGCTTGTGGTAAGGTGGTATTCCTCTGGAGTCGAAGCCAGGGACTAACCTCTCATCTCGTGTTGATTCTTGGTCCACGGAGCTCTTTCGTGTTGCTACAGTGACTTCAGGATCCCTCTAGCCTTGAAACAGTGTTCTTGGGGTTTCTCTGGAGTGCCACCATGGAAATCAAGGCTCCTTTCATGTGTGATGTGCAAGACGGAATTGCTCTGCACGCAGTCAGGGGAATCGGGCCTCATCTCGCGGCAAGGGGGAAGTCTCATGGTTTTTCTCGAGTTGCGGCGGGAACCTGGGGTATATTCTCGAGTTAGGACGGGGATGGCCCTTCCACACACGTGTTTCTTCAGCGACGTCAGTACTCCTGGCTAGTTGCGAGGGACAACTCGGGATTCTCCTCGAGGCTTGGCAGGGCAATTGGGACGCCTCTCCAGCTGAGGCGGGAGACAAAGGGTCCCCTTCCACGTGCCACAGGAATCCTGGGACTCCTATCAAGTTTCACGAGGAGTCAGGCATCGTCTCCTTTGGAGGCACTGATCTCCGCGTACCTCTGAAGTTTTCAAAGGATGTGAGGCCTCCGGACGCGATGAGGTGGGAAACTATGTCTTTCTCTGTGGTCTCCACAGGGGAGTCAGTTATCCTTTCGTCTTGGGAGATATAAGACGAGCCTGCATTCAAGTCACTGCAGGGATATCCGGCCTTATTTTGCGTCAGGGCATCGCGGTGTCCATTCCACTTGAGGCCGCAAACTCAGGGTCCCTCTCACATACCTAGAGCTGAGAGAAGCCTCCTCTTGAGGTGCTTGTGGTAAGGTGGTATTCCTCTGGAGTCGAAGCCAGGGACTAACCTCTCATATCGAGTTGATTTTTGGTCCACGGAGCTCTTTCGTGTGGCTACAGTGACCACAGGATCCTTCTAGCCTTGGAACAGTGTTCTTTGGGTTTCTCTGGAGTACCATCAAGGAAAATAAGGCTCCTTTCATGTGTGATGTGCAACACGGAATTACTCTGCATGCAGTGCAGGGGAATCAGGCCTCATCTCGCGGCGAGGGGGAAGTCTCATGGTTTTTCTCGAGTTGTGGCGGGAACCTGGGGTATATTCTCGAGTTACGACGGGGATGGCCCTTCCACCCACGTGTTTGTTCAGCGAAGGCAGGACTCCTGCCTAGTTGCGAGGGACAACTCGGGATTCTCCTCGAGGCTTGGCAGGGCAATTGGGACGCCTCTCCAGCTGAGGCGGGAGACCAAGGGTCCCTTTCCACGTGCCACAGGAATCCTGGGACTCCTATCAAGTTTCACGTGGAGTCAGGCATCATCTCCTTTGGAGGCACTGATCTCCGCGTACCTCTTGAGTTTTCAAAAGATCTGAGGCCTCCGGTCGCGATGAGGTGGGGAAGTAGTTCTTTCTCTGTGGTCTCCACAGGGGATTCAGACATCCTTTCATCTTGGGAGATGCAAGACGAGCCTGCATTCAAGTCACTGCAGGGATATCCGGCCTTATTTCGAGTCAGGGCATCGCGGTGTCCATTCCACTTGAGGCCGCAAACTCAGGGTCCCTCTCACATACCTAGAGCTGAGAGAAGCCTCCTCTTGAGGTGCTTGGGGTAAGGTGGTATTCCTCTGGAGTCAAAGCCAGGGACTAACCTCTCATCTCGAGTTGATTTTTGGTCCACGGAGCTCTTTCGTGTTGCTACAGTGACCTCAGTTTCCCTCTAGCCTTGAAACAGTGTTCTTGGGGTTTCTCTGGAGTGCCATCAAGGAAATCAAGGCTCCTTTCATGTGTGATGTGCAACAGGGAATTGCTCTGCACGCTGTGCAGGGTATCGGGCCTCATTTTGCGGCGAGGGGGAAGTCTCATGGTTTTTCTCGAGTTGCGGCGGGAACCTGGGGTATATTCTCGAGTTACGACGGGGATGGCCATTCCACCCACGTGTTTGTTCAGCGACGTCAGGACTCCTGCCTAGTTGCGAGGGAAAACTCGGGATTCTCCTTGAGGCTTGGCAGGGCAATTGGGATGCCTCTCCAGCTGAGGCAGGAGACCAAGTGTCCCTTTCCACGTGCCACAGGAATCCTGGGACTCCTATCAAGTTTCACGAGGAGTCAGGCATCGTCTCCTTTGGAGGCACTGATCTCCGCGTACCTCTGGAGTTTTCAAAGGATGTGAGGCCTCCGGTCGCGATGAGGTGGGGAACTAGGTCTTTCTCTGTGGTCTCCACAGGGGATTCAGACATCCTTTCGTCTTGGGAGATGCAAGACGAGCCTGCATTCAAGTCACTGCAGGGATATCCGGCCTTATTTCGAGTCAGGGAATCGTGGTATCCATTCCACTTGAGGCCGCAAACTCAGGGTCCCTCTCACATACATAGAGCTGAGAGAAGCCTTCTCTTGAGGAGCTTGTGTAAAGGTGGTATTCCTCTGGAGTCGAAGCCAGGGACTAACCTCTCATCTCGAGTTGATTTGTGGTCCACGGAGCTCTTTTGTGTTGCTACAGTGACCTCAGGATCCCTCTAGCCTTGAAACAGTGTTCTTGGGGTTTCTCTGCAGTGCCATCAAGGAAATCAAGGCTCCTTTCATGTGTGATGTGCAACACGGAATTGCTCTGTACGCAGTACAGGGGAATCGGGCCTATCTCGCGGCGAGGGGGAAGTCTCATGGTTTTTCTCGAGTTGCGGCGGGAACCTGGGGTATATTCTCGAGTTACGACGGGGATGGCCCTTCCACACACGTGTTTGTTCAGCGACGTTAGGACTCCTGCCTAGTTGCGAGGGACAACTCGGCATTTTCCTTGAGGCTTGGCAGGGCAATTGGGACGCCTCTCCACCTGAGGCAGTAGACCAGGGGTCCGTTTCCACGTGCCACAAGAATCCTGGGACTCGTATCAAGTTTCACGAGGAGTCAGGTATCGTCTCCTTTGGAGGCACTGACCTTCGCGTACCTCTGGAGTTTTCAAAGGATTTGAGTCCTCCGGTCGCGATGAGGTGGGGACCTAGTTCTTTCTCTGTGGTCTCCACAGGGGATTCAAACATCCTTTCATCTTGGGAGATGCAAGACGAGCCTGCATTCAAGTCACTGCAGGGATATGCGGCCTTATTTCGAGTCAGGGAATCGGGGTGTCCATTCCACTTGAGGCCACACACTCAGGGCCCCTATCACATACCTAGAAGTGAGAGAAGCTTCCTCTTGAGGTGCTTGTGGTAAGGTGGTATTCCTCTGGAGTCGAAGCCAGGGACTAACCTCTCATCTCGAGTTGATTTTCGGTCCTCGGAGCTCTTTCGTGTTGCTACAGTGACCTCAGGATCCCTCTCGCCTTGAAACAGTGTTCTTGGGGTTTCTCTGGAGTGCCATGAAGGAAATCAAGGCTCCTTTCCTGTGTGATGTGCAACACGGAATTGCTCTGCACACAGTGCAGGGGAATCGGGCCTCATCTCGCGGCGAGGGGAAGTCTCATGGTTTTTCTCGAGTTGCGGCGGGAACCTGGGGTATATTCTCGAGTTACGACGGGAATGACCCTTCCACACACGTCTTTGTTCAGCCACTTCAGGACTCCTGCCTAGTTGGGAGGGACAACTCCGGATTCTCCTCGAGGCTTGGCAGGGCAATTGGGACGCCTCTCCAGCTGAGGCGGGAGACCAAGGGTCCCTTTCCACGTGCCACAGGAATCCTGGGACTCCTATCAAGTTTGACGAGGAGTCAGGCATCGTCTCCTTTGGAGGCACTGATCTCCGTGTACCTCTGGAGTTTTCAAAGGATGTGAGGCCTCCGGTCGCGATGAGGTGGGGAACTAGGTGTTTCTCTGTGGTATCCCCAGGGTATTCAGACATCCTTTCGTCATGGGAAATGCAAGACGAGCCTCCATGCAAGTCACTACAGGGATATCCGGCCTTATTTCGAGTCAGGGCATCGCGGTGTCCATTCCACTTGAGGCCGCAACTCAGGGTACCTCTCACATACCTAGAGCTGAGAGAAGCCTCCTCTTGACGTGCTTGTGGTAAGGTGGTATTCCTCTGGAGTCGAAGCCGGGGATTAACCTCTCATGTTGAGGTGATTTTTGGTCCACGGAGCACTTTTGTGTTGTTACAGTGACCTCAGGATCCCTCTAGACTTGAAACAGTGTTCTTGGTGATTCTCTGGAGTGCCATCAAGGAAATCAAGGCTCCTTTCATGTGTGATGTGCAACACGAAATTGCTCTGCACACAGTGCAGGGGAATCGGGCCTCATCTCGCGGCGAGGGGGAAGTCTCATGGTTTTTCTCGAGTTGCGACGGGAACCTGGGGTATATTCTCGAGTTACGACGGGGATGGCCCTTCCACACAAGTGTTTGTTCAGCCTCGTCAGGACTCCTGCCTAGTTGTGAGGGACAATTCGGGATTCTCCTTGAGGCTTGGCAGGGCAATTGGGACGCCTCTCCAGCTGAGGCGGGAGACCAAGGGTCCCTTTCCATGTGCCACAGGAATCCTGGGACTCCTATCAAGTTTCACGAGGAGTCAGGCATCGTCTCCTTTGGAGGCACTGATCTGCGCGTACCTCTGGAGTTTTCAAAGAATCTGAGGCATACGGTCGCGATGAGGTGGGGAACTAGGTCTTTCTCTGTGGTCTCCACAGGGGATTCAGACAACCTTTCTTCTTGGGAGGTGCAAGACGAGCCTGCATTCAAGTCATTGCACGGATATCCGGCCTTATTTCAATTCAGGGCATCGCGGTGTCCATTACACTTGATTCCACAAACTCAGGGTCCCTCTCACATACCTAGAGCTGAGAGAAGCCTCCTCTTGAGGTGCTTGTGGTAAGGTGGTATTCCTCTGGAGTCGAAGCCAGGGACTAACCTCTCATCTCGAGTTGATTTTTGGTCCACGGAGCTCTTTAGTGTGGCTACAGTGACCTCAGGATCCCTCTAGCCTTGGAACAGTGTTCTTGGGGTTTCACTGGAGTGCCATCAAGGAAATCAAGGCTCCTTTCATGTGTGATGTGCAACACGGAATTACTCTGCATGCAGTGCAGGGGAATCGGGCCTCATTTTGCAGCGAGGGAGAAGTCTCATTGTTTTTCTCGAGTTGCGGCGGGAACCGGGGTATATTCTCGAGTTACGATGGGGAGGGCCCTTCCAGCCACGTGTTTCTTCTGCCATGTCAGGACTCCTGCCTAGTTACGAGGGACAACTCGTGATTTTCCTCGAGGCTTGGCAGGGCAATTGGGACGCCTCTCCAGCTGAGGCGGGAGACCAAGTGTCCCTTTCCATGTGCCACAGGAATCCTGGGACTCCTATAAAGTTTCACGAGGAGTCAGGCATCGTCTCCTTTGGAGGCACTGATCTCCGCGTACCTCTGGAGTTTTCAAAGGATGAGAGGCCTCCGGTCGCGATGAGGTGGGGAACTCGGTCTTTCTCTGTGGTCTCCACAGGGGATTCAGACATCCTTTCATCTTGGGAGATGCAAGACGGGCCTGCATTCAAGTCACTGCAGGGATATCCGGCCTTATTTCGAGTCAGGGCATCGCGGTGTCCATTCCACTTGAGGCCGCAAAGTGGGTCCCTCTGAGATACCTAGAGCTGAGAGAAGCCTCCTCTTGAGGAGCTTGTGTTAAGGTGGTATTCCTCTGGAGTCGAAGCCCGGGACTAACCTCTCATCTCGAGTTGATTTGTGGTCCACGGAGCTCTTTTGTGTTGCTACAGTGACCTCAGGATCCCTCTAGCCTTGAAACAGTGTTCTTGGGGTTTCTCTGGCTTGCCATCAAGGAAATCAAGGCTCCTTTCATGTGTGATGTGCAACACGGAATGGCTCTGCACGCAGTGCATTGGAATCGGGCCTTATCTCGCGGCGAGGGGGAAGTCTCATGGTTTTTCTCGAGTTGCGATGGGAACCTGGGGTATATTCTCGAGTTACGACGGGGATGGCCCTTCCACCCACGTGTTTGTTCAGCGACGTCAGACTCCTGCCTAGTTGCGAGGGACAACTCGGGATTCTCCTCGAGGCTTGGCAGGGCAATTGTGACGCCTCTCCAGCTGAGGCGGGAGACCAAGGGTCTCTTTCCACGTGCCACAGGAATCCTGGGACTCCTATCAAGTTTCACGAGGAGTCAGGCATCGTCTCCTTTGGAGGCACTGATCTCCGCGTCCCTCTGGAGTTTTCAAAGGATATGAGGCCTCCGGGCAATTTGAGGTGGGGAACTAGGTCTTTCTCTGTGGTCTCCACAGGGGATTCAGACATCCTTTTATCTTGGGAGATGCAAGACGAGCCTGCATTCAAGTCACTGCAGGGATATCCGGCCTTATTTCGAGTCAGGGCATCGCGGTGTCCATTCCACTTGAGGCCGCAAACTCAGGGTCCCTCTCACATACCTAGAGCTGAGAGAAGCCTCCTCTTGAGGTGCTTGTGGTAAGGTGGTATTCCTCTGGAGTCGAAGCCAGGGACTAACCTCTCTTCTCGAGTTGATTGTTGGTCCACGGAGCTCTTTCGTGTTGCTACAATGACCTCAGGATCCCTCTAGCCTTGAAACAGTGTTCTTGGGGTTTCTCTGGAGTGCCATCAAGGAAATCAAGGCTCCTTTCATGTGTGATGTGCAACACGGAATTGCTCTGCACGCAGTGCAGGGGAATCGGGCCTCATCTCGCGGCGAGGGGGAAGTCTCATGGTTTTTCTGGAGTTGCGGCGGGAACCTGGGGTATATTCTCAAGTTACGACGGGGATGACCCTTCCACCCACTTGTTTGTTCAGCGACGTCAGGACACCTGCCTAGTTGCGAGGGACAACTCGAGATTCTCCTCGAGACTTGGCAGGGCAATTGGGACGCCTCTCCAGCTGAGGCGGGAGACCAAGGGTCCCTTTCCACGTGCCACAGGAATCCTGGGACTCCTATCAAGTTTCACGAGGAGTCAGGCATCGTCTCCTTTGGAGGCACTGATCTCCACGTACCTCTGGAGTTTTCAAAGGATGTGAGGCCTCCGGTCGCGATGAGGTGGGGAACTAGGTCTTTCTCTGTGGTCTCCACAGGGGATTCAGACATCCTTTCGTCCTGAGAGATGCAAGACGAGTCTGCATTCAAGTCACTGCAGGGATATCCGGCCTTATTTCGAGTCAGGGCATCGCAGTGTCCATTCCACTTGAGGCCGCAAACTCAGAACATAGCTAGAGCTGAGAGAAGCCTCCTCTTGAGGTGCTTGTGGTAAGGTGGTATTCCTCTGGAGTCGAAGCCAGGGACTAACCTCTCATCTCGAGTTGATTGTTGGTTCACGGAGCTCTTTCGTGTTGCTACAGTGACCTCAGGATCTCGCTAGCCTTGAAACAGTGTTCTTGGGGTTTCTCTGGAGTGCCATCAAGGAAATCAAGGCTGCTTTCATGTGTGATGTGCAACACGGAATTGCTCTGCACGCAGTGCAGGGGAACGGGCCTCATCTCACGGCGAGGGGGAAGTCTCATAGTTTTTCTCGAGTTGCGGCGGGAACCTGGGGTATATTCTCGAGTTACGACGGGGATGGCCCTTCCACACACGTGTCTCTTCAGCGACGTCAGGACTCCTGCCTAGTTGCGAGGGACAACTCGGGATTCTCCTCGAGGCTTGGCAGGGCAATTGGGACGCCTCTCTAGCTGAGGCGGTAGACCACGGGTCCCTTTCCACGTGCCACAGGAATCCTGGGACTCCTATCAAGTTTCACGAAGAGTCAGGCATCGTCTCCTTTGGAGGCACTGATCTCTGCGTACCTCTGGAGTTTTCAAAGAATGTGAGGTCTCCGGTCGCGATGAGGTGGGGAACTAGGTCTTTCTCTGTGGTCTCCACAGGGGATTCAGACATCCTTTCGTATTGGGAGATGCAAGACGAGCCTGCATTCATGTCACTGCAGGGATAACCGGCCTTATTTCGAGTCAGGGTATCGCGGTGTCCATTCCACTTGAGGCCGCAAACTCAGCGTCCCTCTCACATACCTAGAGCTGAGAGAAACCTCCTCTTGAGGTGCTTGTGGTAAGGTGGTATTCCTCTGGATTCGAAGCCAGGGCCTAACCTCTCATCTCGAGTTGATTTTTGGTACACGGAGCTCTTTCGTGTTGCTACAGTGACTTCAGGATCCCTCTCGCCTTGAAACAGTGTTCTTGGGGTTTCTCTGGAGTGCAATCAAGGAAATCAAGGCACCTTTCCTGTGTGATGTGCAACACGGAATTGCTCTGCACGCAGTGCAGGGGAATCGGGCCTCATCTCGCGGCGAGGGGAAGTCTCATGGTTTTTCTCGAGTTGCGGCGGGAACCTGGGGTATATTCTCGAGTTACGACGGGAATGGCCCTTCCACCCACGTGTTTGTTCAGCCACTTCAGGACTCCTGCCTAGTTGGGAGGGACAACTCCGGATTCTCCTCGAGGCTTGGCAGGGCAATTGGGACGCCTCTCCAGCTGAGGCGGGAGACCAAGGGTCCCTTTCCACGTGCCACAGGAATCCTGGGACTCCTATCAAGTTTCACGAGGAGTCAGGCATCGTCTCCTTTGGAGGCACTGATCTTCGCGTACCTCTGGAGTTTTCAAAGGATGTGAGGCCTCCGGTCGCGATGAGGTGGGGAACTAGGTGTTTCTCTGTGGTCTCCCCAGGGTATTCAGACATCCTTTCTTCATGGGAAATGCAAGACGAGCCTCCATGCAAGTCACTACAGGGATATCCGGCCTTATTTCGAGTCAGGGCATCGTGGTGTTCATTCCACTTGAGGCCGCAACTCAGGGTAACTCTCACATACCTAGAGCTGAGAGAAGCCTCCTCTTGAGGTGCTTGTGGTAAGGTGGTATTCCTCTGGAGTCGAAGCCGGGGATTAACCTTCATGTTGAGGTGATTTTTGGTCCACGGAGCTCTTTTGTGTTGTTACAGTGACCTCAGGATCCCTCTAGACTTGAAAAAGTGTTCTTGGTGATTCTCTGGAGTGCCATCAAGGAAATCAAGGCTCCTTTCATGTTTGATGTGCAACACGGAATTGTTCTGCACGCAGTGCAGGGGAATCGGGCCTCATCTCGCAGCGAAGGGGAAGTCTCATGGTTTTTCTCGAGTTGCGGCGGGAACCTGGGGTATATTCTCGATTTACGACGGGGATGGCCCTTCCACCCACGTGTTTGTTCAGCGACGGCAGGACTCCTGCCTAGTTGCGAGGAACAACTCGGGATTCTACTCGAGGCTTGGCAGGGCAATTGGGACGCCTCTCCAGGTGAGGCGGGAGACCAAGGGTCCCTTTCCACGTGTCACAGGAATCCTGGGACTCCTATCAAGTTTCACGAGGAGTCAGGCATCGTCTCCTTTGGAGGCACTGATCTCTGCGTACCTCTGGAATTTTCAAAGGATGTGAGGCCTCCGGTCGCGATGTGGTGGGGAACTAGGTCTTTCTCTGTGGTCTCCACAGGGGATTCAGACATCCTTTCATCTTGGGAGATGCAAGACGAGCCTGCATTCAAGTCACTGCAGGGATATCCGGCCTTATTTCGAGTCAGGGCATCGCGGTGTCCATTCCACTTGAGGCCGCAAACTCAGAGTCCCTCTGAGATACCTAGAGCTGAGAGAAGCCTCCTCTTGAGGTGCTTGTGGTAAGGTGGTATTCCTCTGGAGTGAAAGCCAGGGACTAACCTCTCATCTCGAGTTGATTTTTGGTCCACGGAGCTCTTTCGTGTTGCTACAGTGACCTCAGGATCCCTCAACCTTGAAACAGTGTTCTTGGGGTTTCTCTGGAGTGCCATCAAGGAAAATAAGGCTCCTTTCATGTGTGATGTGCAACACGGAATTACTCTGCATGCAGTGCAGGGGAATCAGGCCTCATCTCGCGGCGAGGGGGAAGTATCATGGTTTTTCTCGAGTTGCGGCGGGAACCTGGGGTATATTCTCGAGTTACGACGGGGATGGCCCTTCCACCCACGTGTTTGTTCAGCGAAGGCAGGATTCCTGCCTAGTTGTGAGGGACAACTCGGGATTCTCCTCAAGGCTTGGCAGGGCATTTGGGACGCCTCTCCAGCTGAGGTGGGAGACCAAGGGTCCCTTTCCACGTGCCACAGGAATCCTGGGACTCCAATCAAGTTTCACGTGGAGTCAGCCATCATCTCCTTTGGAGGCACTGATCACCGCGTACCTCTTGAGTTTTCAAAAGATCTGAGGCCTCCGGACGCGATGAGGTGGGGAAGTAGGTCTTTCTCTGTGGTCTCCACAGGGGATTCAGACATCCTTTCATCTTGGGAGATGCAAGACGAGCCTGCATTCAAGTCACTGCAGGGATATCCGGCCTTATATCGAGTCAGGGCATCGCGGTGTCCATTCCACTTGAGGCCGCAAAATCAGGGTCCCTCTCACATACCTAGAGCTGAGAGAAGCCTCCTCTTCATGTGCTTGGGGTAAGGTGGTATTCCTCTGGAGTCGAAGCCAGGGACTAACCTCTCATCTCGAGTTGATTTTTGGTCCACGGAGCTCTTTCGTGTTGCTACAGTGACCTCAGTTTCCCTCTAGCCTTGAAACAGTGTTCTTGGGGTTTCTCTGGAGTGCCATCAAGGAAATCAAGGCTCCTTTCATGTGTGATGTGCAACAGGGAATTGCTCTGCACGCAGTGCAGGGTATCGGGCCTCATATTGCGGCGAGGGGGAAGTCTCATGGTTTTTCTCGAGTTGCTGTGGGAACGTGGGGTATATTCTCCAGTTACGACGGGGATGGCCCTTCCACCCACGTGTTTGTTCAGCGACGTCAGGACTCCTGCCTAGTTGCGAGGGACAACTCGGGACTCTCCTGGGGGCTTGGCAGGGCAATTGGGATGCCTCTCCAGCTGAGGCGGGAGACCAAGGGTAACTTTCCACGTGCCACAGGAATCCTGGGACTCCTATCAAGTTTCACGAGGAGTCAGGCATCGTCTCCTTTGGAGGCACTGATCTCCGCGTACCTCTGGAGTTTTCAAAGGATGTGAGGCCTCCGGTCGCGATGAGGTGGGGAACTAGGTCTTTCTCTGTGGTCTCCACAGGGGATTCAGACATCCTTTCGTCTTGGGAGATGCAAGACGAGCCTGCATTCAAGTCACTGCAGGGATATCCGGCCTTATTTCGAGTCAGGGCATCGTGGTATCCATTCCACTTGAGGCCGCAAACTCAGGGTCCCTCTCACATATCTAGAGCTGAGAGAAGCCTCCTCTTGAGGTGCTTGTGGTAAGGTGGTATTCCTCTGGAGTCGAAGCCAGGGACTAACCTCTCATCTCGAGTTGATTCTTGGTCCACGGAGCTCTTTCGTGTTGCTACAGTGACCTCAGTTTCCCTCTAGCCTTGAAACAGTGTTCTTGGGGTTTCTCTGGAGTGCCATCAAGGAAATCAAGGCTCCTTTCATGTGTGATGTGCAACAGGGAATTGCTCTGCAGGCAGTGCAGGGTATCGGGCCTCATATTGCGGCGAGGGGGAAGTCTCATGGTTTTTCTCGAGTTGCGGCGGGGACCTGGGGTATATTCTCGAGTTACGACGGGGATGGCCCTTCCACACACGTGCTTGTTCAGCGACGTCAGGACTCCTGCCTAGTTGCGAGGGACAACTCAGGATTCTCCTTGAGGCTTGGCAGGGCAATTCGGACACCACTCCAGCTGAGGGGGGAGACCAAGTGTCCCTTTCCACGTGCCACAGGAATCCTGGGACTCCTATCAAGTTTCACGAGGAGTCAGGCATCGTCTCCTTTGGAGGCAATGATCTGCGCGTACCTCTGGAGTTTTCAAAGAATGTGAGGCCTCCGGTCGCGATGAGGTGGGGAACTAGTTCTTTTTCTGTGGTCTCCACAGGGGAGTCAGACATCCTTTCGTCTTGGGAGATGTAAGACGAGCCTGCATTCAAGTCACTGCAGGGATATCCGGCCTTATTTCGCGTCAGGGCATCGCGGTGTCCATTCCACTTGAGGCCGCAAACTCAGGGTAGCTCTCACATACCTAGAGCTGAGAGAAGCCTCCTCTTGAGGTCCTTGTGGTAAGGTGGTATTCCTCTGGAGTCGAAGCGAGGTACTAACCTCTCATCTCGAGTTGATTTTTGGTCCACGGAGCTCTTTCGTGTTGCTACAGTGACCTCAGGATCCCTCTAGCCTTGAAACAGTGTTCTTGGGGTTTCTCTGGAGTGCCATCAAGGAAATCAAGGCTCCTTTCATGTGTGATGTGCAACACGGAATTGCTCTGCACGCAGTTCAGGGGAATCGGGCCTCATATCGCGGTGAGGGGGAAGTCTCATGGTTTTTCTCCAGTTGCGGCGGGAACCTGGGGTATATTCTTGATTTACGACGGGGATGGCCCTTCCACCCACGTGTTTGTTCAGCGACGTCAGGACTCCTGCCTAGTTGCGAGGGACAACTCGGGATTCTCCTCGAGGTTTGGCAGGGCAATTGGGATGCCTCTCCAGCTGAGGCGGGAGACCAAGGGTCCCTTTCCACGTGCCACAGGAATCCTGGGACTCCTATCAAGTTTCACGAGGAGTCAGGCATCGTCTCCTTTGGAGGCACTGATCTCCGCGTACCTCTGGAGTTTTCAAAGGATGTGAGGCCTCCGGTGGCGATGAGGTGGGGAAGTAGGTCTTTCTCTGTGGTCTCCACAGGGGATTCAGACACCCTTTCATCAAGGGAGATGCAAGACGAGCCTGCATTCAAGTCACTGCAAGAATATCCGGCCTTATTTCGAGTCAGGGCATCGCGGTGTCCATTCCAGTTGAGGCCGCAAACTAAGGGTCCCTCTCACATACCTAGAGCTGAGAGAAGCCTCCTCTTGAGGTGCTTGTGGTAAGGTGGTATTACTCTGGAGTCGAAGCCAGGGACTAACCTCTCATCTCGAGTTGATTTTTGGTCCACGGAGCTCTTTCCTGTTGCTACAAGTGACCTCAGGATCCCTCCAGCCTTGAAACAGTGTTCTTGGGGTTTCGCTGCAGTGCCATCAAGGAAATAAAGGCTCCTTTCATGTTTGATGTGCAACACGGAATTGCGCTGCACGCAGTGGAGGGGAATCGGGCCTCATTTTGCGGCGAGGGGGAAGTCTCATGGTTTTTCTCGAGTTGCGGCAGGGACCTGAGGTATATTCTCGAGTTACGACGGGGATGGCCCTTCCACACACGTGCTTGTTCAGCGACGTCAGGACTCCTGCCTAGTTGCGAGGGACAACTCGGGATTCTCCTCGAGGCTTGGCAGGGCAATTGGGACACCTCTCCAGCTGAGGGGGGAGACCAAGTGTCCCTTTCCACGTGCCACAGGAATCCTGGGACTCCTATCAATTTTCACGAGGAGTCAGGCATCGTCTCCTTTGGAGGCACTGATCTGCGCGTACCTCTGGAGTTTTCAAAGAATGTGAGGCCTCCGGTCGCGATGAGGTGGGGAACTAGTTCTTTTTCTGTGGTCTCCACAGGGGAGTCAGATATCCTTTCGTCTTGGGAGATATAAGACGAGCCTGCATTCAAGTCACTGCAGGGATATCCGGCCTTTTTTTGTGTCAGGGCATCGCGGTGTCCATTCCACTTGAGGCCGCAAACTCAGGGTCCCTCTCACATACCTAGAGCTGAGAGAAGCCTCCTCTTGAGGTGCTTGTGGTAAGGTGGTATTCCTCTGGAGTCGAAGCCAGGGACTAACCTCTCATATCGAGTTGATTTTTGGTCCACGGAGCTCTTTCGTGTGGCTACAGTGACCACAGGATCCTTCTTGCCTTGGAACAGTGTTCTTTGGGTTTCTCTGGAGTGCCATCAAGGAAAATAAGGCTCCTTTCATGTGTGATGTGCAACACGGAATTACTCTGCATGCAGTGCAGGGGAATCAGGCCTCATCTCGCGGCAAGGGGGAAGTCTCATGGTTTTTCTCGAGTTGCGGCGGGAACCTGGGGTATATTCTCGAGTTACGACGGGGATGGCCCTTCCACCCACGTGTTTGTTCAGCGAAGGCAGGACTCCTGCCTAGTTGCGAGGGACAACTCGGGATTCTCCAGGAGGCTTGGCAGGGCAATTGGGACGCCTCTCCAGCTGAGGTGGGAGACCAAGGGTCCCTTTCCACGTGCCACAGGAATCCTGGGACTCCTATCAAGTTTCACGTGGAGTCAGGCATCATATCCTTTGGAGGCACTGATCTCCGCGTACCTCTTGAGTTTTCAAAAGATCTGAGGCCTCCGGTCGCGATGAGGTGGGGAAGTAGGTCTTTCTCTGTGGTCTCCACAGGGGATTCAGACATCCTTTCATCTTGGGAGATGCAAGACGAGCCTGCATTCAAGTCACTGCAGGGATATCCGGCCTTATATCGAGTCAGGGCATCGCGGTGTCCATTCCACTTGAGGCCGCAAAATCAGGGTCCCTTTCACATACCTAGAGCTGAGAGAAGCCTCCTCTTGAGGTGCTTGGGGTAAGCTGGTATTCCTCTGGAGTCAAAGCCAGGGACTAACCTCTCATCTCGAGTTGATTTTTGGTCCACGGAGCTCTTTCGTGTTGCTACAGTGACCTCAGGATCCCTCTCGCCTTGAAACAGTGTTCTTGGGGTTTCTCTGGAGTGCCATGAAGGAAATCAAGGCTCCTTAGCTGTGTGATGTGCAACACGGAATTGCTCTGCACGCAGTGCAGGGGAATCGGGCCTCATCTCGCGGCGAGGGGAAGTCTCATGGTTTTTCTCGAGTTGCGGCGGGAACCTGGGGTATATTCTCGAGTTACGACGGGAATGGCCCTTCCACACACGTCTTTGTTCAGCCACTTCAGGACTCCTGCCTAGTTGGGAGGGACAACTCCGGATTCTCCTCGAGGCTTGGCAGGGCAATTGGGACGCCTCTGCAGCTGAGGCGGGAGACCAAGGGTCCCTTTCCACGTGCCACAGGAATCCTGGGACTCCTATCAAGTTTGACGAGGAGTCAGGCATCGTCTCCTTTGGAGGCACTGATCTCCGCGTACCTCTGGAGTTTTCAAAGGATGTGAGGCCTCCGGTCGCGATGAGGTGGGGAACTAGGTGTTTCTCTGTGGTCTCCCCAGGGTATTCAAACATCCTTTCGTCATGGGAAATGCAAGGCGAGCCTCCATGCAAGTCACTACAGGGATATCCGGCCTTATTTCGCGTCAGGGCATCGCGGTGTCCATTCCACTTGAGGCCGCAACTCAGGGTACCTCTCACATACCTAGAGCTGAGAGAAGCCTCCTCTTGAGGTGCTTTTGGTAAGGTGGTATTCCTCTGGAGTCGAAGCCAGGGACTAACCTCTCATCTCGAGTTGATTTTTGGTCCACGGAGCTCTTTCTTGTTGCTACAGTGACCTCAGGATCCCTCTAGCCTTGAAACAGTGTTCTCGGGGCTTCTCTGGAGTGCCATCAAGGAAATCAAGGCTCCTTTCATGTGTGATGTGCAACACGGAATTGCTCTGCACGCAGTGCAGGGGAATCGGGCCTCATCTCGGGGTGAGGGGGAAGTCTCATGGTTTTTCTCGAGTTGAGGCGGGAACCTGGGGTATATTCTCGAGTTACGACCGGGATGGCCCTTCCACCCACGTGTTTGTTCAACCATGTCAGGAATCCTGCCTAGTTGCGAGGGACAACTCGGGATTCTCCTCGAGGCTTGGCAGGGCAATTGGGACACCTCTCCAGCTGAGGCGGGAGACCAAGTGTCCCTTTCCACGTGCCACAACAATCCTGGGACTCCTATCAACTTTCACGAGGAGTCAGGCATCGTCTCCTTTGGAGGCACTGATCTCCGCGTACCTCTGGAGTTTTCAAAGGATGTGAGGCCTGCGTTCGCGATGAGGTGGGGAACTAGGTCTTTCTCTGTGATCTACACAGGGAATTCAGACATCCTTTCATCAAGGGAGATGCAAGACGAGCCTGCATTCAAGTCACTGCAGGGATATCTGGCCTTATTTCGCGTCAGGGCATCGCGGTGTCCATTCCACTTGAGGCCGCAAATTCAGGGTCCCTCTCACATACCTAGAGCTGAGAGAAGCCTCCTCTTGAGGTGCTTGTGGTAAGGTGGTATTCCTCTGGAGTCGAAGCCAGGGACTAACCTCTCATCTCGAGTTGATTTTTGGTCCACGGAGCTCTTTCTTGTTGCTACAGTGACCTCAGGATCCCTCTAGCCTTGAAACAGTGTTCTTGGGGTTTCTCTGGAGTGCCATCAAGGAAATCAAGGCTCCTTTCATGTTTGATGTGCAACACGGAATTGTTCTGCACGCAGTGCAGGGGAATCGGGCCTCATCTCGCCGTGAAGGGGAAGTATCATGGTTTTTCTCGAGTTGCGGCGGGGACCTGGGGTATATTCTCGATTTACGACGGGGATGGCCCTTCCACACACGTGTTTGTTCAGCGACAGCAGAACTCCTGCCTAGTTGCGAGGGACAACTCGGGATTCTCCTCGAGGCTTGGCAGGGCAATTGGGACGCCTCTCCAGCTGAGGCGGGAGACCAAGGGTCCCTTTCCACGTGTCACAGGAATCCTGGGACTCCTATCAAGTTTCACGAGGAGTCAGGCATCGTCTCCTTTGGAGGCACTGATCTCTGCGTACCTCTGGAATTTTCAAAGGATGTGAGGCCTCTGGTCGCGATGAGGTGGGGAACTAGGTCTTTCTCTGTGGTCTACACAGGTGATTCAGACATCCTTTCATCTTGGGAGATGCAAGACGAGCCTGCATTCAAGTCACTGCAGGGAAAACCGGCCTTATTTCGTGTCAGGGCATCGCAGTGTCCATTCCAATTGAGGCCGCAAACTCAGGGTCCCTCTCACATACCTAGAGCTGAGAGAAGCCTCCTCTTGAGGTGCTTGTGGTAAGGTGGTATTCTTCTGGAGTCGAAGCCAGGGACTAACCTCTCATCTCGAGTTGATTTTTGGTCCACGGAGCTCTTTCGTGTTGCTACAGTGACCTCCGGATCCCTCTAGCCTTGAAACAGTGTTCTTGGGGTTTCTCTGGCGTGCCATCAAGGAAATCAAGGCTCCTTTCATGTGTGATGTGCAACACGGAATTGCTCTGCATGCAGTGCATTGGAATCGGGCCTTATCTCGCGGCGAGTGGGAAGTCTCATGGTTTTTCTCGAGTTGCGGCATGAACCTGGGGTATATTCTCGAGTTACGACGGGGATGGCCCTTCCAGCCACGTGTTTGTTCAGCGACGTCAGGACTCCTGCCTAGTTGCGAGGGACAACTCGGGATTCTCCTCGAGGCTTGGCAGGGCAATTGGGACGCCTCTCCAGCTGAGGCGGAAGACCAAGGGTCCCTTTCCACGTGCCACAGGAATCCTGGGACTCCTATCATGTTTCACGAGGAGTCAGGCATCGTCACCTTTGGAGGCACTGATCTCCGCGTACCTCTGGAGTTTTCAAAGGATGTGAGGCCTCCGGTCGCGATGAGGTGGGGAACTAGGTCTTTCTCTGTGGTCTCCACAGGGGATTCAGACAACCTTTCGTCTTTGAGATGCAAGACGAGCCTGCATTCAAGTCACTGCAGGGATATCCGGCCTTATTTCGCGTCAGGGCATCGCAGTGTCCATTCCACTTGAGGCCGCAAACTCAGGGTCCCTCTCACATAGCTAGAGCTGAGAGAAGCCTCCTCTTGAGGTGCTTGTGGTAAGGTGGTATTCCTCTGGAGTCGAAGCCAGGGACTAACCTCTCATCTCGAGTTGATTTTTGGTCCACGGAGCTCTTTAGTGTTGCTACATTGACCTCAGGATGCCTCTAGCAGTGAAACAGTGTTCTTGGGGTTTCTCTGGAGTGCCATCAAGGAAATCAAGGCTCCTTTCATGTTTGATGTGCAACACGGAATTGCTCTGCACGCAGTGCAGGGGAATCGGGCCTCATCTTGCGGCGAGGGGGAAGTCTCATGGTTTTTCTCGAGTTGCGGCGGGAACCTGGGGTATATTCTCGAGTTACGACGGGGATGGCCCTTCCACCCACGTGCTTGTTCAGCGACGTCAGGACTCCTGCCTAGTTGCGAGGGACAACTCGGGATTCTCCTCGAGGCTTGGTAGGGCAATTGGGACGCCTTTCCAGCTGAGGCGGGAGACCAAGGGTCTCTTTCCACGTGCCACAGTAATTCTGAGACTCCTATCAAGTTTCACGAGGAGTCAGGCATCGTCACCTTTGGAGGCACTTATCTACGCGTACCTCTGGAGTTTTCAAAGGATGTGAGGCCTCCGGTCGCGATGAGGTGGGGAACTCGGTCTTTCTCTGTGGTCTCCACAGGGGATTCAGACATCCTTTCGTCTTGGGAAATGCAAGACGAGCCTGCATTCAAGTCACTGCAGGGATATCCGGGCTTATTTCGAGTCAGGTCATCGCGGTGTCCATTCCACATGAGGCCGCAAACTCAGGGTCCCTCTCACATACCTAGAGCTGAGAGAAGCCTCCTCTTGAGGTGCTTGTGGTAAGGTTGTATTCCTCTGGAGTCGAAGCCAGGGACTAACCTCTCATCTCGAGTTGATTTTTCTTCCACGGAACTCTTTGGTGTGGCTACAGTGACCTCAGGATCCCTCTAGCCTTGAAACAGTGTTCTTGGGATTTCTCTGGAGTGCCATCAAGGAAATCAAGGCTCCTTTCATGTGTGATGTGCAACACGGAATTGCTCTGCATGCAGTGCAAGGTATCGGGCCTCATTTTGCGGTGAGGGGGAAGTCTCATGGTTTTTCTCGTGTTGCGATGGGAACCTGGGGTATATTCTCGAGTTACGACGGGGATGGCCCTTCTACCCACGTGTTTGTTCAGCGACGTCAGACTCCTGCCTAGTTGCGAGGGACAACTCGGGATTCTCCTCGAGGCTTGGCAGGGCAATTGTGACGCCTCTCCAGCTGAGGCGGGAGACCAAGGGTCCCTTTCCACGTGCCACAGGAATCCTGGGACTCCTATCAAGTTTCACGAGGAGTCAGGCATCGTCTCCTTTGGAGGCACTGATCTCTGCGTTCTTCTGGAGTTTTCAAAGGATGTGAGGCCTCCGGTCACGATGAGGTGGGGAACTAGGTCTTTCCCTGTGGTCTGCACAGGGGATTCAGACATCCTTTCGTTTTGGGAGATGCAAGACGAGCCTGCATTCAAGTCACTGCAGGGATATCCGGCCTTATTTCGAGTCAGGGCATCGCGGTGTCCATTCCACTTGAGGCCGCAAACTCAGGGTCCCTCTCACATACATAGAGCTGAGAGAAGCCTCCTCTTGAGGTGCTTGTGGTAAAGTGGTATTCCTCTGGAGTCGAAGCCAGGGACTTACAGCTCATCTCGAGTTGATTGTTGGTCCACGGAGATTTTTCGTGTTGCTACAGTGACCTCAGGATCCCTCTAGCCTTGAAAGAGTGTTCTTGGGATTTCTCTGAAGTGCCATCAAGGAAATCAAGGCTCCTTTCATGTGTGATGTGCAACACGGAATTGCTCTGCACGCAGTGCAGGGGAATCGGGCTGCATCTCGCGGCAAGGGGAAAGTCTCAAGGTTTTTCTCGAGTTGCAGCGGGAACCTGGGGTATATTCTCGAGTTACGACGGGGATGGCCCTTCCACACACGTCTTTGTTCAGCGACGACAGGACTCCTGCCTAGTTGCGAGGGACAACTCGGGATTCTCCTCGAGGATTGGCAGGGCAATTGGGACGCTTCTCCAGCTGAGGCGGGAGACCAAGGGTCCCTTTCCACGTGCCACAGGAATCCTGGGACTCCTTTCATGTTTCACTAGGAGTCAGGCATCGTCTCCTTTGGAGGCACTGATCTCCGCGTACCTCTGCAGTTTTCAAAGGATGTGAGGCCTCCGGTCGCGATGAGGTGGGGAACTATGTGTTTCTCTGTGGTCTCCACAGGGGATTCAGACATCCTTTCGTCTTGGGAGATGCAAGACGAGCCTGCATTCAAGTCACTGCAGGGATATCCGGCATTATTTCGAGTCAGGTAATCGCGGTGTCCATTCCATTTGAGGCCGCAAACTCAAGGTCCCTCTCACATACATAGAGCTGAGAGAAGCATTCTCTTGAGGAGCTTGTGTTAAGGTGGTATTCCTCTGGAGTCGAAGCCCGGGACTAACCTCTCATCTCGAGTTGATTTTTGGTCCACGGAGCTCTTTTGTGTTGCTACAGTGACCTCAGGATCCCTCTAGCCTTAACACAGTGTTCTTGGGGTTTCTCTGGCTTGCCATCAAGGAAATCAAGGCTCCTTTCATGTGTGATGTGCAACACGGAATTGCTCTGCACACAGTGCATTGGAATCGGGCCTTATCTCGCGGCGAGGGGGAAGTCTCATGGTTTTTCTCGAGTTGCGGCGGGAACCTGGGGTATATTCTCGAGTTACGACGGGGATGGCCCTTCCACCCACGTGTTTGTTCAGCGACGTCAGGACTCCTGCCTAGTTGCGAGGGACAACTCGGGATTCTTCTCGAGGCTTGGCAGGGCAATTGGGACGCCTCTCCAGCTGAGGCGGGAGACCAAGGGTCCCTTTCCACGTGCCACAGGAATCCTTGGACACCTATCAAGTTTCACGAGGAGTCAGGCATCGTCTCCTTTGGAGGCACTGATCTCCGCGTACCTCTGGAGTTTTCAAAGGATGTGAGGCCTCCGGTCGCGATGAGGTGGGGAACTAGGTCTTTCTCTGTGGTCTCCACAGGGGATTCAGACATCCTTTCGTCTTTGAGTTGCAAGACGAGCCTGCATTCAAGTCACTGCAGGGATATCCGGCCTTATTTCGCGTCAGGGCATCGCAGTGTCCATTCCACTTGAGGCCGCAAAATCAGGGTCCCTCTCACATACCTAGAGCTGAGAGAAGCCTCCTCTTGAGGTGCTTGTGGTAAGGTGGTATTCCTCTGGAGTCGAAGCCAGGGACTAACCTCTCATCTCGAGTTGATTTTTGGTCCACGCAGCTCTTTCGTGTTGCTACATTGACCTCAGGATGCCTCTAGCATGAAACAGTGTTCTTGGGGTTTCTCTGGAGTGCCATCAAGGAAATCAAGGCTCCTTTCATGTTTGATGTGCAACACGGAATTGCTCTGCACGCAGTGCAGGGGAATCGGGCCTCATCTTGCGGCGAGGGGGAATTCTCATGGTTTTTCTCGAGTTGCGGCGGGAACCTGGGGTATATTCTCGAGTTACGACGGGGATGGCCCTTCCACCCACGTGCTTGTTCAGCGACGTCAGGACTCCTGCCTAGTTGCGAGGGACAACTTGGGATTCTCCTCGAGGCTTGGTAGGGCAATTGGGGCGCCTTTCCAGCTGAGGCGGGAGACCAAGGGTCTCTTTCCACGTGCCACAGGAATTCTGAGACTCCTATCAAGTTTCACGAGGAGTCAGGCATCGTCACCTTTGGAGGCACTTATCTCCGCGTACCTCTGGAGTTTTCAAAGGATGTGAGGCCTCCGGTCGCGAAGAGGTGGGGAACTAGGTCTTTCTCTGTGGTCTCCACAGGGGATTCAGACATCCTTTCGTCTTGGGAAATGCAAGACGAGCCTGGATTCAAGTCACTGCAGGGATATCCGGCCTTATTTCGAGTCAGGTCATCGAGGTGTCCATTCCACTTGAGGGCGCAAACTCAGGGTCCCTCTCACATACCTAGAGCTGAGAGAAGCCTCCTCTTGAGGTGCTTGTGGTAAGGTGGTATTCCTCTGGAGTCGAAGCCCGGGACTAACCTCTCATCTCGAGTTGATTTTTCTTCCACGGAACTCTTTGGTGTGGCTACAGTGACCTCAGGATCCCTCTAGCCTTGAAACAGTGTTCTTGGGGTTTCTCTGCAGTGCCATCAAGGAAATCAAGGCTCCTTTCATGTGTGATGTGCAACACGGAATTGCTCTCTACGCAGTACAGGGGAATCGGGCCTATCTCGCGGCGAGGGGGAAGTCTCATGGTTTTTCTCGAGTTGCAGCAGGAACCTGGGGTATATTCTCGAGATACGACGGGGATGGCCCTTCTACACACGTGTTTGTTCAGCGACGTTAGGACTCCTGCCTAGTTGCGAGGGACAACTCGGCATTTTCCTTGAGGCTTGGCAGGGCAATTGGGACGCCTCTCCAGGTGAGGCAGGAGACCAAGGGTCTCTTTCCACGTGCCACAGGAATTCTGAGACTCCTATCAAGTTTCACGAGGAGTCAGGCATCGTCACCTTTGGAGGCACTTATCTCCGCGTACCTCTGGAGTTTTCAAAGGATGTGAGGCCTCCGGTCGCGATGAGGTGGGGAACTAGGTCTTTCTCTGTGGTCTCCACAGGGGATTCAGACATCCTTTCGTCTTGGGAAATGCAAGACGAGCCTGCATTCAAGTCACTGCAGGGATATCCGGCCTTATTTCGAGTCAGGTCATCGAGGTGTCCATTCCACTTGAGGCCGCAAACTCAGGGTCCCTCTCACATACCTAGAGCTGAGAGAAGCCTCCTCTTGAGGTGCTTGTGGTAAGGTGGTATTCCTCTGGAGTCGAAGCCAGGGACTAACCTCTCATCTCGAGTTGATTTTTCTTCCACGGAACTCTTTGGTGTGGCTACAGTGACCTCAGGATCCCTCTAGCCTTGAAACAGTGTTCTTGGGATTTCTCTGTAGTGCCATCAAGGAAATCAAGGCTCCTTTCATGTGTGATGTGCAACACGGAATTGCTCTGCATGCAGTGCAAGGTATCGGGCCTCATTTTGCGGTGAGGGGGAAGTCTCATGGTTTTTCTCGAGTTGCGATGGGAACCTGGGGTATATTCTCGAGTTACGACGGGGATGGCCCTTCCACCCACGTGTTTGTTCAGCGACGTCAGACTCCTGCCTAGTTGCGAGGGACAACTCGGGATTCTCCTCGAGGCTTGGCAGGGCAATTGTGACGCCTCTCCAGCTGAGGCGGGAGACCAAGGGTCCCTTTCCACGTGCCACAGGAATCCTGGGACTCCTATCAAGTTTCACGAGGAGTCAGGCATCGTCTCCTTTGGAGGCACTGATCTCTGCGTTCTTCTGGAGTTTTCAAAGGATGTGAGGCCTCCGGTCACGATGAGGTGGGGAACTAGGTCTTTCCCTGTGGTCTCCACAGGGGATTCAGACATCCTTTCGTTTTGGGAGATGCAAGACGAGCCTGCATTCAAGTCACTGCAGGGATATCCGGCCTTATTTCGAGTCAGGTCATCGCGGTGTCCATTCCACTTGAGGCCGCAAACTCATGGTCCCTCTCACATACATAGAGCTGAGAGAAGCCTCCTCTTGAGGTGCTTGTGGTAAAGTGGTATTCCTCTGGAGTCGAAGCCCGGGACTACCCTCTCATCTCGAGTTGATTTGTGGTCCACGGAGCTCTTTTGTGTTGCTACAGTGACCTCAGGATCCCTCTAGCCTTGAAACAGTGTTCTTGGGGTTTCTCTGCAGTGCCATCAAGGAAATCAAGGCTCCTTTCATGTGTGATGTGCAACACGGAATTGCTCTGTACGCAGTACAGGGGAATCGGGCCTATCTAGCGGCGAGGGGGAAGTCTCATGGTTTTTCTCGAGTTGCAGCGGGAACCTGGGGTATATTCTCGAGTTACGACGGGGATGGCCCTTCCACACACGTGTTTGTTCAGCGACGTTAGGACTCCTGCCTAGTTGCGAGGGACAACTCGGCATTTTCCTTGAGGCTTGGCAGGGCAATTGGGACGCCTCTCCAGCTGAGGCAGGAGACCAAGGGTCCGTTTCCACGTGCCACAAGAATCCTGGGACTCGTATCAAGTTTCACGAGGAGTCAGGTATCTTCTCTTTTGGAGGCACTGACCTTCGCGTACCTCTGGATTTTTCAAAGGATTTGAGTCCTCAGGTCGCGATGAGGTGGGGACCTAGTTCTTTCTCTGTGGTCTCCACAGGGGATTCAAACATCCTTTCATCTTGGGAGATGCAAGACGAGCCTGCATTCAAGTCACTGCAGGGATATGCGGCCTTATTTCGAGTCAGGGAATCGGGGTGTCCATTCCACTTGAGGCCACACACTCAGGGCCCCTATCACATACCTAGAGGTGAGAGAAGCTTCCTCTTGAGGTGCTTGTGGTAAGGTCGTATTCCTCTGGAGTCGAAGCCAGGGACTAACCTCTCATCTCGAGTTGATTTGTGGTCCACGGAGCTCTTTCGTGTTGCTACAGTGACCTCAGGATCCCTCTCGCCTTGAAACAGTGTTCTTGGGGTTTCTCTGGAGTGAAATGAAGGAAATCAAGGCACCTTTCCTGTGTGATGTGCAACACGGAATTGCTCTGCACGCAGTGCAGGGGAATCGGGCCTCATCTCGCGGCGAGGGGAAGTCTCATGGTTTTTCTCGAGTTCCGGCGGGAACCTGGGGTATATTCTCGAGTTACGACGGGAATGGCCCTTCCACCCACGTGTTTGTTCAGCCACTTCAGGACTCCTGCCTAGTTGGGAGGGACAACTCCGGATTCTCCTCGAGGCTTGGCAGGGCAATTGGGACGCCTCTCCAGCTGAGGCGGGAGACCAAGGGTCCCTTTGCACGTGCCACAGGAATCCTGGGACTCCTATCAAGTTTGACGAGGAGTCAGGCATCGTCTCCTTTGGAGGCACTGATCTCCGCGTCCCTCTGGAGTTTTCAAAGGATGTGAGGCCTCCGGTCGCGATGAGGTGGGGAACTAGGTGTTTCTCTGTGGTCTCCCGAGGGTATTCAGACATCCTTTCGTCATGGGAAATGCAAGACGAGCCTCCATGCAAGTCACTACAGGGATATCCGGCCTTATTTCGAGTCAGGGCATCGCGGTGTCCATTCCACTTGAGGCCGCAACTCAGGGTACCTCTCACATACCTAGAGCTGAGAGAAGCCTCCTCTTGAGGTGCTTGTGGTAAGGTGGTATTCCTCTGGAGTTGAAGCCGGGGATTAACCTTCATGTTGAGGTGATTTTTGGTCCACGGAGCTCTTTTGTGTTGTTACAGTGACCTCAGGATCCCTCTAGACTTGTAACAGTGTTCTTGGTGATTCTCTGGAGTGCCATCAAGGAAATCAAGGCTCCTTTCATCTGTGATGTGCAACACGAAATTGCTCTGCACACAGTGCAGGGGAATCGGGCCTCATCTCGCGGCGAGGGGGAAGTCTCATGGTTTTTCTCGAGTTGCGACGGGAACCTGGGGTATATTCTCCAGTTACGACGGGGATGGCCCTTCCACACAAGTGTTTGTTCAGCCTCGTCAGGACTCCTGCCTAGATGTGAGGGACAATTCGGGATTCTCCTTGAGGCTTGGCAGGGCAATTGGGACACCTCTCCAGCTGAGGCGGGAGACCAAGGGTCCCTTTCCACGTGCCACAGGAATCCTGGGACTCCTATCAAGTTTCACGAGGAGTCAGGCATCGTCTCCTTTGGAGGCACTGATCTCCGCGTACCTCTGGAGTTTTCAAGGGATGTGAGGCATACGGTCGCGATGAGGTGGGGAACTAGGTCTTTCTCTGTGGTCTCCACAGGGGATTCAGACATCCTTTCTTTTTGGGAGATGCAAGACGAGCCTGCATTCAAGTCATTGCACGGATATCCGGCCTTATTTCAATTCAGGGCATCGTGGTGTCCATTCCACTTGATTCCACAAACTCAGGGTCCCTCTCACATACCTAGAGCTGAGGGAAGCCACCTCTTGTGGTGCTTGTGGTAAGGTGGTATTCCTCTGGAGTCGAAGCCAGGGACTAACCTGTCATCTCGAGTTGATTCTTGGTCCACGGAGCTCTTTCTTGTTGCTACAGTGACCTCAGGATCCCTCTAGCCTTGGAACAGTGTTCTTGGGGTTTCTCTGGAGTGCCATCAAGGAAATCAAGGCTCCTTTCATGTTTGATGTGCAACACGGAATTGTTCTGCACGCAGTGCAGGGGAATCAGGCCTCATCTCGCAGTGAAGGGGAAGTCTCATGGTTTTTCTCGAATTGCGGCGGGAACCTGGGGTATATTCTCGATTTACGACGGGGATGGCCCTTCCACCCACGTGTTTGTTCAGCGACGGCAGGACTCCTGCCTAGTTGCAAAGAACAACTCGGGATTCTACTCGAGGCTTGGCAGGGCAATTGGGACGCCTCTCCAGCTGAGGCGGGAGACCAAGGTTCCCTTTCCACGTGTCACAGGAATCCTGGGACTCCTATCAAGTTTCACGAGGAGTCAGGCATCGTCTCCTTTGGAGGCACTGATCTGCGCGTACCTCTGGAGTTTTCAAAGGATGTGAGGCCTCCGGTCGCGATGAGGTGGGGAACTAGTTCTTTTTCTGTGGTCTGCACAGGGGAGTCAGATATCCTTTCGTCTTGGGAGATGTAAGTCGAGCCTGCATTCAAGTCACTGCAGGGATATCCGGCCTTATTTTGCGTCAGGGCATCGCGGTGTCCATTCCACTTGAGGCCGCAAATCAGGGTCCCTCTCACATACCTAGAATTGAGAGAAGCCTCCTCTTGAGGTGCTTGTGGTAAGGTGGTATTCCTCTGGAGTCGAATCCAGGGACTAACCTCTCATATCGAGTTGATTTTTGGTCCACGGAGCTCTTTCGTGTGGCTACACTGACCACAGGATCCTTCTAGCCTTGGAACAGTGTTCTTTGGGTTTCTCTGGAGTGCCATCAAAGAAAATAAGGCTCCTTTCACGTGTGATGTGCAACACGGAATTACTCTGCATGCAGTGCAGGGGAATCAGGCCTCATCTCGCGGCGAGGGGGAAGTCTCATGGTTTTTCTCGAGTTTCGGCGGGAACCTGGGGTATATTCTCGAGTTACGACGGGGATGGCCCTTCCACCCACGTGTTTGTTCAGCGAAGGCAGGACTCCTGCCTAGTTGTGAGGGACAATTCGGGATTCTCCTTGAGGCTTGGCAGGGCAATTGGGACGCCTCTCCAGCTGAGGCGGGAGACCAAGGGTCCCTTTCCATGTGCCACAGGAATCCTGGGACTCCTATCAAGTTTCACGAGGAGTCAGGCATCGTCTCCTTTGGAGGCACTGATCTGCGCGTACCTCTGGAGTTTTCAAAGAATGTGAGGCATACGGTCGCGATGAGGTGGGGAACTAGGTCTTTCTCTGTGGTCTCCACAGGGGATTCAGACATCCTTTCTTCTTGGGAGATGCAAGACGAGCCTGCATTCAAGTCATTGCACGGATATACGGCCTTATTTCAATTCACGGCATCGCGGTGTCCATTACACTTGATTCCACAAACTCAGCGTCCCTCTCACATACCTAGAGCTGAGAGAAGCCTCCTCTTGAGGTGCTTGTGGTAAGGTGGTATTCCTCTAGAGTCGAAGCCAGGGACTAACCTCTCATCTCGAGTTGATTTTTGGTCCACGGAGCTCTTTAGTGTGGCTACAGTGACCTCAGGATCCCTCTAGCCTTGGAACAGTGTTCTTGGGGTTTCTCTGGAGTGCCATCAAGGAAATCAAGGCTCCTTTCATGTGTGATGTGCAACACGGAATTACTCTGCATGCAGTGCAGGGGAATCGGGCCTCATTTTGCAGCGAGGAAGAAGTCTCATGGGTTTTCTCGAGTTGAGGCGGGAACCTGGGGTATATTCTCGAGTTACGACGGGGAGGGCCCTTCCACCCACGTGTTTCTTCTGCCATGTCAGGACTCCTGCCTAGTTACGAGGGACAACTCGTGATTCTCCTCGAGGCTTGGCAGGGCAATTGGGACGCCTCTCCAGCTGAGGCGGGAGACCAAGTGTCCCTTTCCACGTGCCACAGGAATCCTGGGACTCCTATAAAGTTTCACGAGGAGTCAGGCATCGTCTCCTTTGGAGGCACTGATCTCCGCGTACCTCTGGAGTTTTCAAAGGATGAGAGACCTCCTGTCGCGATGAGGTGGGGAACTCGGTCTTTCTCTGTGGTCTCCACAGGGGATTCAGACATCCTTTCATCTTGGGAGATGCAAGACGAGCCTGCATTCAAGTCACTGCATGGATATCCGGCCTTATTTCGAGTCAGGGCATCGCGGTGTCCATTCCACTTGAGGCCGCAAAGTGGGTCCCTCTCACATACCTAGAGCTGAGAGAAGCCTCCTCTTGAGGTGCTTTTGGTAAGGTGGTATTCCTCTGGAGTCGAAGCCAGGGACTAACCTCTCATCTCGAGTTGATTTTTGGTCCACGGAGCTCTTTCTTGTTGCTACAGTGACCTCAGGATCCCTCTAGCCTTGAAACAGTGTTCTCGGGGCTTCTCTGGAGTGCCATCAAGGAAATCAAGGCTCCTTTCATGTGTGATGTGCAACACGGAATTGCTCTGCACGCAGTGCAGGGGAATCGGGCCTCATCTCGGGGCGAGGGGGAAGTCTCATGGTTTTTCTCGAGTTGCGGCGGGAACCTGGGGTATATTCTCGAGTTACGACCGGGATGGCCCTTCCACCCACGTGTTTGTTCAGCCATGTCAGGAATCCTGCCTAGTTGCGAGGGACAACTCGGGATTCTCCTCGAGGCTTGGCAGGGCAATTGGGACGCTTCTCCAGCTGAGGTGGGAGACCAAGTGTCCCTTTCCACGTGCCACAACAATCCTGGGACTCCTATCAACTTTCACGAGGAGTCAGGCATCGTCTCCTTTGGAGGCACTGATCTCCGCGTACCTCTGGAGTTTTCAAAGGATGTGTGGCCTGCGTTCGCGATGAGGTGGGGAACTAGGTCTTTCTCTGTGATCTACACAGGGAATTCAGACATCCTTTCGTCTTGGGAGATGCAAGACGAGCCTGCATTCAAGTCACTGCAGGGATATCTGGCCTTATTTCGAGTCAGGGCATCGCGGTGTCCATTCCACTTGAGGCCGCAAACTCAGGGTCCCTCTCACATACCTAGAGCTGAGAGAAGCCTCCTCTTGAGGTGCTTGTGGTAAGGTGGTATTCCTCTGGAGTCGAAGCCAGGGACTAACCTCTCATCTCGAGTTGATTTTTGGTCCACGGAGCTCTTTCTTGTTGCTACAGTGACCTCAGGATCCCTCTAGCCTTGAAACAGTGTTCTTGGGGTTTCTCTGGAGTGCCATCAAAGAAATCAAGGCTCCTTTCATGTTTGATGTGCAACACGGAATTGTTCTGCACGCAGTGCAGGGGAATCGGGCCTCATCTCGCTGTGAAGGGGAAGTCTCATGGTTTTTCTCGAGTTGCGGCGGGGACCTGGGGTATATTCTCGATTTACGACGGGGATGGCCCTTCCACACACGTGTTTGTTCAGCGACGGCAGGACTCCTGCCTAGTTGCGAGGGACAACTCGGGATTCTACTCGAGGCTTGGCAGGGCAATTGGGACGCCTCTCCAGCTGAGGCGGGAGACCAAGGGTCCCTTTCCACGTGTCACAGGAATCCTGGGACTCCTATCAAGTTTCACGAGGAGTCAGGCATCGTCTCCTTTGGAGGCACTGATCTCTGCGTACCTCTGGAATTTTCAAAGGATGTGAGGCCTCCGGTCGCGATGAGGTGGGGAACTAGGTCTTTCTCTGTGGTCTCCACAGGGGATTCAGACATCCTTTCATCTTGGGAGATGCAAGACGAGCCTGCATTCAAGTCACTGCAGGGATATCCGGCCTTATTTCGCGTCAGGGCATCGCAGTGTCCATTCCAATTGAGGCCGCAAACTCAGGGTACCTCTCACATACCTAGAGCTGAGAGAAGCCTCCTCTTGAGGTGCTTGTGGTAAGGTGGTATTCTTCTGGAGTCGAAGCCAGGGACTAACCTCTCATCTCGAGTTGATTTTTGGTCCACGGAGCTCTTTTGTGTTGCTACAGTGACCTCCGGATCCCTCTCGCCTTGATACAGTGTTCTTGGGGTTTCTCTGGCGTGCCATCAATGAAATCAAGGCTCCTTTCATGTGTGATGTGCAACACGGAATTGCTCTGCTCGCAGTGCATTGGAATCGGGCCTTATCTCGCGGCGAGTGGGAAGTCTCATGGTTTTTCTCGAGTTGCGGCATGAACCTGGGGTATATTCTCGAGTTACGACGGGGATGGCCCTTCCAGCCACGTGTTTGTTCAGCGACGTCAGGACTCCTGCCTAGTTGCGAGGGACAATTCGGGATTCTCCTCGAGGCTTGGCAGGGCAATTGGGACGCCTCTCCAGCTGAGGCGGGAGACCAAGGGTCCCTTTCCACGTGCCACAGGAATCCTGGGACTCCTATCAAGTTTCACGAGGAGTCAGGCATCGTCACCTTTGGAGGCACTGATCTCCGCGTACCTCTGGAGTTTTCAAAGGATGTGAGGCCTCCGGTCGCGATGAGGTGGGGAACTAGGTCTTCTCTGTGGTCTCCACAGGGGATTCAGACAACCTTTCGTCTTTGAGATGCAAGACGAGCCTGCATTCAAGTCACTGCAGGGATATCCGGCCTTATTTCGCGTCAGGGCATCGCAGTGTCCATTCCATTTGAGGCCGCAAACTCAGGGTCCCTCTCACATAGCTAGAGCTGAGAGAAGCCTCCTCTTGAGGTGCTTGTGGTAAGATGGTATTCCTCTGGAGTCGAAGCCAGGGACTAACCTCTCATCTCGAGTTGATTTTTGGTCCACGGAGCTCTTTCGTGTTGCTACATTGACCTCAGGATGCCTCTAGCAGTGAAATAGTGTTCTTGGGGTTTCTCTGGAGTGCCATCAAGGAAATCAAGGCTCCTTTCATGTGTGATGTGCAACACGGAATTGCTCTGCACGCAGTGCAGGGGAATCGGGCCTCATCTTGCGGCGAGGGGGAAGTCTCATGGTTTTTCTCGAGTTGCGGCGGGAACCTGGGGTATATTCTCGAGTTACGACGGGGATGGCCCTTCCACCCACGTGCTTGTTCAGCGACGTCAGGACTCCTGCCTAGTTGCGAGGGACAACTCGGGATTCTCCTCGAGGCTTGGTAGGGCAATTGGGACGCCTTTCCAGCTGAGGCGGGAGACCAAGGGTCTCTTTCCACGTGCCACAGTAATTCTGAGACTCCTATCAAGTTTCACGAGGAGTCAGGCATCGTCACCTTTGGAGGCACTTATCTACGCGTACCTCTGGAGTTTTCAAAGGATGTGAGGCCTCCGGTCGCGATGAGGTGGGGAACTAGGTCTTTCTCTGTGGTCTCCACAGGGGATTCAGACATCCTGTCGTCTTGGGAAATGCAAGACGAGCCTGCATTCAAGTCACTGCAGGGATATCCGGCCTTATTTCGAGTCAGGTCATCGCGGTGTCCATTCCACATGAGGCCGCAAACTCAGGGTCCCTCTCACATACCTAGAGCTGAGAGAAGCCTCCTCTTGAGGTGCTTGTGGTAAGGTGGTATTCCTCTGGAGTCGAAGCCAGGGACTAACCTCTCATCTCGAGTTGATTTTTCTTCCACGGAACTCTTTGGTGTGGCTACAGTGACCTCAGGATCCCTCTAGCCTTGAAACAGTGTTCTTGGGATTTCTCTGGAGTGCCATCAAGGAAATCAAGGCTCCTTTCATGTGTGATGTGCAACACGGAATTGCTCTGCATGCAGTGCAAGGTATCAGGCCTCATTTTGCGGTGAGGGGGAAGTCTCATGGTTTTTCTCGTGTTGCGATTGGAACCTGGGGTATATTCTCGAGTTACGACGGGGATGGCCCTTCCACACACGTCTTTGTTCAGCCACTTCAGGACTCCTGCCTAGTTGGGAGGGACAATTCGGGATTCTCCTTGAGGCTTGGCAGGGCAATTGGGACGCCTCTCCAGCTGAGGCGGGAGACCAAGGGTCCCTTTCCACGTGCCACAGGAATCCTGGGACTCCTATCAAGTTTCACGAGGAGTCAGGCATCGTCTCCTTTGGAGGCACTGATCTGCGCGTACCTCTGGAGTTTTCAAAGAATGTGAGGCCTCCGGTCGCGATGAGGTGGGAACTAGGTCTTTCTCTGTGGTCTCCACAGGGGATTCAGACATCCTTTCTTCTTGGGAGATGCAAGACGAGCCTGCATTCAAATCATTGCACGGATATCCGGCCTTATTTCAATTCAGGGCAACGCGGTGTCCATTACACTTGATTCCACAAACTCAGGGTCCCTCTCACATACCTAGAGCTGAGAGAAGCCTCCTCTTGAGGTGCTTGTGGTAAGGTGGTATTCCTCTAGAGTCGAGCCAGGGACTAACCTCTCATCTCGCGTTGATTTTTGGTCCACGGAGCTCTTTAGTGTGGCTACAGTGACCTCAGGATCCCTCTAGCCTTGGAACAGTGTTCTTGGGGTTTCTCTGGAGTGCCATCAAGGAAATCAAGGCTCCTTTCATGTGTGATGTGCAACACGGAATTACTCTGCATGCAGTGCAGGGGAATCGGGCCTCATTTTGCAGCGAGGGAGAAGTCTCATGGTTTTTCTCGAGTTGCGGCGGGAACCTGGGGTATATTCTCGAGTTACGACTGGGAGGGCCCTTCCACCCACGTGTTTCTTCTGCCATGTCAGGACTCCTGCCTAGTTACGAGGGACAACTCGTGATTGTCCTCGAGGCTTGGCAGGGCAATTGGGACGCCTCTCCAGCTGAGGCGGGAGACCAAGTGTCCCTTTCCACGTGCCACAGGAATCCTGGGACTCCTATAAAGTTTCACGAGGAGTCAGGCATCGTCTCCTTTGGAGGCACTGATCTCCGCGTACCTCTGGAGTTTTCAAAGGATGAGAGGCCTCCGGTCGCGATGAGGTGGGGAACTCGGTCTTTCTCTGTGGTCTCCACAGGGGATTCAGACCTCCTTTCATCTTGGGAGATGCAAGACGAGCCTGCATTCAATTCACTGCAGGGATATCCGGCCTTATTTCGAGTCAGGTCATCGCGGTGTCCATTCCACTTGAGGCCGCAAAGTCAGGGTCCCTCTCACATACCTAGAGCTGAGAGAAGCCTCCTCTTGAGGTGCTTTTGGTAAGGTGGTATTCCTCTGGAGTCGAAGCCAGGGACTAACCTCTCATCTCGAGGTGATTTTTGGTCCACGGAGCTCTTTCTTGTTGCTACAGTGACCTCAGGATCCCTCAAGCCTTGAAACAGTGTTCTTGGGGTTTCTCTGGAGTGCCATCAAGGAAATCAAGTCTCCTTTCATGTGTGATGTGCAACACGGAATTGCTCAGCACGCAGTGCAGGGGAATCGGGCCTCATCTCGCGGCGAGGGGGAAGTCTCATGGTTTTTCTTGAGTTGCGGCGGGAACCTGGGGTATATTCTCGAGTTACGACCGGGATGGCCCTTCAACCCACGTGTTTGTTCAGCCATGTCAGGACTCCTGCCTAGTTGCGAGGGACAACTCGGGATTCTCCTCGAGGCTTGGCAGGGCAATTGGGACGCTTCTCCAGCTGAGGCGGGAGACCAAGTGTCCCTTTCCACGTGCCACAACAATCCTGGGACTCCTATCAACTTTCACGAGGAGTCAGGCATCGTCTCCTTTGGAGGCACTGATCTCCGCGTACCTCTGGAGTTTTCAAAGGATGTGAGCCCTGCGTTCGCGATGAGGTGGGGAACTAGGTCTTTCTCTGTGGTCTACACAGGGAATTCAGACATCCTTTCATCAAGGGAGATGCAAGACGAGCCTGCATTCAAGTCACTGCAGGGATATCTGGCCTTATTTCGCGTCAGGGCATCGCGGTGTCCATTCCACTTGAGGCCGCAAACTCAGGGTCCCTCTAACATACCTAGAGCTGAGAGAAGCCTCCTCTTGAGGTGTTTGTGGTAAGGTGGTATTCCTCTGGAGTCGAACCCAGGGACTAACCTCTCATCTCGAGTTGATTTTTTAGTCCACGGAGCTCTTTCTTGTTCCTACAGTGACCTCAGGATCCCTCTAGCCTTGAAACAGTGTTCGTGGGGTTTCTCTGGAGTGCCATCAAGGAAATCAAGGCTCCTTTCATGTTTGATGTGCAACACGGAATTGTTCTGCACGCAGTGCAGGGGAATCGGGCCTCATCTCGCCGTGAAGGGGAAGTCTCATGGTTTTTCTCGAGTTGCGGCGGGAACCTGGCGTATATTCTCGATTTACGACGGGGATGGCCCTTCCACACACGTGTTTGTTCAGCGACGGCAGGACTCCTGCCTAGTTGCGAGGAACAACTCGGGATTCTACTCGAGGCTTGGCAGGGCAATTGGGACGCCTCTCCAGCTGAGGCGGGAGACCAAGGGTCCCTTTCCACGTGCCACAGGAATCCTGGGACTCCTATCAAGTTTCACGAGGAGTCAGGCATCGTCTCCTTTGGAGGCACTGATCTGCGCGTACCTCTGGAGTTTTCAAAGAATGTGAGGCCTCCGGTCGCGATGAGGTGGGAACTAGGTCTTTCTCTGTGGTCTCCACAGGGGATTCAGACATCCTTTCTTCTTGGGAGATGCAAGACGAGCCTGCATTCAAATCATTGCACGGATATCCGGCCTTATTTCAATTCAGGGCAACGCGGTGTCCATTACACTTGATTCCACAAACTCAGGGTCCCTCTCACATACCTAGAGCTGAGAGAAGCCTCCTCTTGAGGTGCTTGTGGTAAGGTGGTATTCCTCTAGAGTCGAGCCAGGGACTAACCTCTCATCTCGCGTTGATTTTTGGTCCACGGAGCTCTTTAGTGTGGCTACAGTGACCTCAGGATCCCTCTAGCCTTGGAACAGTGTTCTTGGGGTTTCTCTGGAGTGCCATCAAGGAAATCAAGGCTCCTTTCATGTGTGATGTGCAACACGGAATTACTCTGCATGCAGTGCAGGGGAATCGGGCCTCATTTTGCAGCGAGGGAGAAGTCTCATGGTTTTTCTCGAGTTGCGGCGGGAACCTGGGGTATATTCTCGAGTTACGACTGGGAGGGCCCTTCCACCCACGTGTTTCTTCTGCCATGTCAGGACTCCTGCCTAGTTACGAGGGACAACTCGTGATTGTCCTCGAGGCTTGGCAGGGCAATTGGGACGCCTCTCCAGCTGAGGCGGGAGACCAAGTGTCCCTTTCCACGTGCCACAGGAATCCTGGGACTCCTATAAAGTTTCACGAGGAGTCAGGCATCGTCTCCTTTGGAGGCACTGATCTCCGCGTACCTCTGGAGTTTTCAAAGGATGAGAGGCCTCCGGTCGCGATGAGGTGGGGAACTCGGTCTTTCTCTGTGGTCTCCACAGGGGATTCAGACCTCCTTTCATCTTGGGAGATGCAAGACGAGCCTGCATTCAATTCACTGCAGGGATATCCGGCCTTATTTCGAGTCAGGTCATCGCGGTGTCCATTCCACTTGAGGCCGCAAAGTCAGGGTCCCTCTCACATACCTAGAGCTGAGAGAAGCCTCCTCTTGAGGTGCTTTTGGTAAGGTGGTATTCCTCTGGAGTCGAAGCCAGGGACTAACCTCTCATCTCGAGGTGATTTTTGGTCCACGGAGCTCTTTCTTGTTGCTACAGTGACCTCAGGATCCCTCAAGCCTTGAAACAGTGTTCTTGGGGTTTCTCTGGAGTGCCATCAAGGAAATCAAGTCTCCTTTCATGTGTGATGTGCAACACGGAATTGCTCAGCACGCAGTGCAGGGGAATCGGGCCTCATCTCGCGGCGAGGGGGAAGTCTCATGGTTTTTCTTGAGTTGCGGCGGGAACCTGGGGTATATTCTCGAGTTACGACCGGGATGGCCCTTCAACCCACGTGTTTGTTCAGCCATGTCAGGACTCCTGCCTAGTTGCGAGGGACAACTCGGGATTCTCCTCGAGGCTTGGCAGGGCAATTGGGACGCTTCTCCAGCTGAGGCGGGAGACCAAGTGTCCCTTTCCACGTGCCACAACAATCCTGGGACTCCTATCAACTTTCACGAGGAGTCAGGCATCGTCTCCTTTGGAGGCACTGATCTCCGCGTACCTCTGGAGTTTTCAAAGGATGTGAGCCCTGCGTTCGCGATGAGGTGGGGAACTAGGTCTTTCTCTGTGGTCTACACAGGGAATTCAGACATCCTTTCATCAAGGGAGATGCAAGACGAGCCTGCATTCAAGTCACTGCAGGGATATCTGGCCTTATTTCGCGTCAGGGCATCGCGGTGTCCATTCCACTTGAGGCCGCAAACTCAGGGTCCCTCTAACATACCTAGAGCTGAGAGAAGCCTCCTCTTGAGGTGTTTGTGGTAAGGTGGTATTCCTCTGGAGTCGAAGTCAGGGACTAACCTCTCATCTCGAGTTGATTTTTTAGTCCACGGAGCTCTTTCTTGTTCCTACAGTGACCTCAGGATCCCTCTAGCCTTGAAACAGTGTTCGTGGGGTTTCTCTGGAGTGCCATCAAGGAAATCAAGGCTCCTTTCATGTTTGATGTGCAACACGGAATTGTTCTGCACGCAGTGCAGGGGAATCGGGCCTCATCTCGCCGTGAAGGGGAAGTCTCATGGTTTTTCTCGAGTTGCGGCGGGAACCTGGCGTATATTCTCGATTTACGACGGGGATGGCCCTTCCACACACGTGTTTGTTCAGCGACGGCAGGACTCCTGCCTAGTTGCGAGGAACAACTCGGGATTCTACTCGAGGCTTGGCAGGGCAATTGGGACGCCTCTCCAGCTGAGGCGGGAGACCAAGGGTCCCTTTCCACGTGTCACAGGAATCCTGGGACTCCTATCAAGTTTCACGAGGAGTCAGGCATCGTCTCCTTTGGAGGCACTGATCTCTGCGTACCTCTGGAATTTTCAAAGGATGTGAGGCCTCCGGTCGCGATGAGGTGGGGAACTAGGTCTTTCTCTGTGGTCTCCACAGGGGATTCAGACATCCTTTCATCTTGGGAGATGCAGGACGAGCCTGCATTCAAGTCACTGCAGGGATATCCGGCCTTATTTCGAGTCAGGGCATCGCGGTGTCCATTCCACTTGAGGCCGCAAACTCAGAGTCCCTCTGAGATACCTAGAGCTGAGAGAAGCCTCCTCTTGAGGTGCTTGTGGTAAGGTGGTATTCCTCTGGAGTCAAAGCCAGGGACTAACCTCTCATCTCGAGTTGATTTTTGGTCCACGGAGCTCTTTCGTGTTGCTACAGTGACCTCAGGATCCCTCAACCTTGAAACAGTGTTCTTGGGGTTTCTCTGGAGTGCCATCAAGGAAAATAAGGCTCCTTTCATGTGTGATGTGCAACACGGAATTACTCTGCATGCAGTGCAGGGGAATCGGGCCTCATCTCGCGGCGAGGGGGAAGTCTCATGGTTTTTCTCGAGTTGCGGCGGGAACCTGGGGTATATTCTCGAGTTACGACGGGGATGGCCCTTCCACACACGTGCTTGTTCAGCGACGTCAGGACTCCTGCCTAGTTGCGAGGGACAACTCGGGATTCTCCTCGAGGCTTGGCAGGGCAATTGGGACACCTCTCCAGCTGAGGGGGGAGACCAAGTGTCCCTTTCCACGTGCCACAGGAATCCTGGGACTCCTATCAAGTTTCACGAGGAGTCAGGCATCGTCTCCTTTGGAGGCACTGATCTGCGCGTACCTCTGGAGTTTTCAAAGAATGTGAGGCCTTTGGTCGCGATGAGGTGGGGAACTAGGTCTTTCTCTGCGGTCTCCACAGGGGATTCAGACATCCTTTCGTCTTGGGAGATGTAAGACGAGCCTGCATTCAAGTCACTGCAGGGATATCCGGCCTTATATCGAGTCAGGGCATCGCGGTGTCCATTCCACTTGAGGCCGCAAAATCAGGGTCCCTCTCACATACCTAGAGCTGAGAGAAGCCTCCTCTTGAGGTGCTTGGGGTAAGGTGGTATTCCTCTGGAGTCAAAGCCAGGGAGTAACCTCTCATCCCTAGTTGATTTTTGGTCCACGGAGCTCTTTCGTGTTGCTACAGTGACCTCAGTTTCCCTCTAGCCTTGAAACAGTGTTCTTGGGGTTTCTCTGGAGTGCCATCAAGGAAATCAAGGCTCCTTTCATGTGTGATGTGCAACAGGGAATTGCTCTGCACGCAGTGCAGGGTATCGGGCCTCATTTTGCGGCGAGGGGGAAGTCTCATGGTTTTTCTCGAGTTGCTGTGGGAACGTGGGGTATATTCTCGAGTTACGACGGGGATGGCCCTTCCACCCACGTGTTTGTTCAGCGACGTCAGGACTCCTGCCTAGTTGCGAGGGACAACTCGGGATTTTCCTCGAGGTTTGGCAGGGCTATTGGGATGCCTCTCCAGCTGAGGCGGGAGACCAAGGGTAACTTTCCACGTGCCACAGGAATCCTGGGACTCCTATCAAGTTTCACGAGGAGTCAGGCATCGTCTCCTTTGGAGGCACTGATCTCCGCGTACCTCTGGAGTTTTCAAAGGATGTGAGGCCTCCGGTCGCGATGAGGTGGGGAACTAGGTCTTTCTCTGTGGTCTCCACAGGGGATTCAGACATCCTTTCATCTTGGGAGATGCAAGACGAGCCTGCATTCAAGTCACTGCAGGGATATCCGGCCTTATATCGAGTCAGGGCATTGCGGTGTCCATTCCACTTGAGGCCGCAAAATCAGGGTCCCTCTCACATACCTAAACCTGAGAGAAGCCTCCTCTTGAGGTGCTTGGGGTAAGGTGGTATTCCTCTGGAGTCGAAGCCAGGGACTAACCTCTCATCTCGAGTTGATTTTTGGTCCACAGAGCTCTTTCATGTTGCTACAGTGACCTCAGTTTCCCTCTAGCCTTGAAACAGTGTTCTTGGGGTTTCTCTGGAGTTCCATCAAGGAAATCAAGGCTCCTTTCATGTGTGATGTGCAACACGAAATTGCTCTGCACGCAGTGCAGGGGAATCGGGCCTCATTTTGCGGCGAGGGGGAAGTCTAATGGTTTTTCTCGAGTTGCGGCGGGAACCTGGGGTATATTCTCGAGTTACGACGGGGATGGCCCTTCCACCCACGTGTTTGTTCAGCGACGTCAGGACTCCTGCCTAGTTGCGAGGGACAACGCGGGATTCTCCTCGAGGCTTGGCAGGGCAATTGGGACGCCTCTCCAGGTGAGGCGGGAGGCCAAGGGTCCCTTTCCATGTGCCACAGGAATCCTGGGACTCCTATCAAGTTTCACGAGGAGTCAGGCATCGTCTCCTTTGGAGGCACTGATCTCCGCGTACCTCTGGAGTTTTCAAAGAATGTGAGGCCTCCGGTCGCGATGAGGTGGGGAACTAGTTCTTTTTCTGTGGTCTCCACAGGGGAGTCAGACATACTTTCGTCTTGGGAGATGTAAGACGAGCCTGCATTCAAGTCACTGCAGGGATATCCGGCCTTATTTCACGGCAGGGCATCGCGGTGTCCATTCCACTTGAGGCCGCAAACTCAGGGTCCCTCTCACATACCTAGAGCTGAGAGAAGCCTCCTCTTGAGGTGCTTGTGGTAAGGTGGTATTCCTCTGGAGTCGAAGCCAGGGACTAACCTCTCATCTCTATTTGATTTTTGGTTCACGGAGCTCTTTCGTGTTGCTACAGTGACCTCAGGATCCCTCTAGCCTTGAAACACTGTTCTTGGGGTTTCTCTGGAGTGCCATCAAGGAAATCAAGGCTCCTTTCATGTGTGATGTGCAACACGGAATTGCTCTGCACGCAGTGCAGGGGAATCGGGCCTCATCTCGCGGCGAGGGGGAAGTCTCATGGTTTTTCTCGAGGTTCGGCGGGAACCTGGGGTATATTCTCGATTTACGACTGGGATTGCCCGTCCACCCACGTGTTTCTTCAGCGACGTCAGGACTCCTGCCTAGTTGCGAGGGACAACTCGGGATTCTCCTCGAGGCTTGGCAGGGCAATTGGGATGCCTCTCCAGCTGAGGCGGGAGACCTAGGGTCCCTTTCCACGTGCCACAGGAAACCTGGGACTCCTATCAAGTTTCACGAGGAGTCAGGCATCGTCTCCTTTGGAGGCACTGATCTCCGCGTACCTCTGGAGTTTCCAAAGGATGTGAGGCCTCTGGTCGTAATGAGGTGGGGAACTAGGTCTTTTTCTATGGTCTCCACAGGGGATTCAGACATCCTTTCGTCTTGGGAGATGCAAGACGAGCCTGCATTGAAGTCACTGCAAGGATATCCAGCCTTATTTCGAGTCAGGGCATCACGGTGTCCATTGCACTTGAGGCCGCAAACTCAGGGTCCCTCTCACATACATAGAGCTGAGAGAAGCCTCCTCTTGAGGTGCTTGTGGTAAGGTGGTATTCCTCTGGAGTCGAAGCCAGGGACTAACCTCTCATCTCGAGTTGATTTTTGTTCCACGGAGCTCTTTTTGTGGCTACAGTGACCTCAGGATCCTTCTAGCCTTGGAACAGTGTTCTTGGGGTTTCTCTGGAGTGCCATCAAGGAAAATAAGGCTCCTTTCATGTGTGATGTGCAACACGGAATTACTCTGCATGCAGTGCAGGGGAATCAGGCCTCATTTGGCGGCGAGAGGGAAGTCTCATGGGTTTTCTCGAGTTGCGGCGGGAACCTGGGGTATATTCTCGAATTACGACGGGGATGGCACTTCCACCCACTTGTTTGTTCAGCCATGTCAGGACTCCTGCCTAGTTGCGAGGGACAACTCTGAATTCTCCTCGAGGCTTGGCATTGCAATTGGGACGCCTCTTCAGCTGAGGCGGGAGACCAAGGGTCCCTTTCCCCGTGCCACAGGAATCCTGGGACTCCTATCAATTTTCACGAGGAGTCAGACATCGTCTCCTTTGGATGCACTGATCTCCGCGTACCTCTGGAGTTTTCAAAGGATGTGAGGCCTCCGGTCGCGATGATGTGGGAAACTAGGTCTTTCTCTGTGGTCTCCACAGGTGATTCAGACATCCTTTCATCAAGGGAGAGGCAAGACGAGCCTGCATTCAAGTCACTGCATGAATATCCGGCCTTATTTCGAGTCAGAGCATCACGGTGTCCATTCCAGTTGAGGCCGCAAACTAAGGGTCCCTCTCACATACCTAGAGCTGAGAGAAGCCTCCTCTTGAGGTGCTTGTGGTAAGGTGATATTACTCTGGAGTCGAAGCCAGGGACTAACCTCTCATCTCGAGTTGATTTTTGGTCCACGGAGCTCTTTCGTGTTGCTACAAGTGACCTCAGGATCCCTCCAGCCTTGAAACAGTGTTCTTGGGGTTTCTCTGCAGTGCCATCAAGGAAATAAAGGCTCCTTTCATGTTTGATGTGCAACACGGAATTGCGCTGGACGCAGTGGAGGGGAATCGGGCCTCATTTTGCGGCGAGGGGAAAGTCTCATGGTTTTTCTCGAGTTGCGGCGGGGACCTGGGGTATATTCTCCAGTTACGACGGGGATGGCCCTTCCACACACGTGCTTGTTCAGCGACGTCAGGACTCCTGCCTAGTTGCGAGGGACAACTCGGGATTCTCCTCGAGGCTTGGCAGGGCAATTGGGACACCTCTCCAGCTGAGGGGGGAGACCAAGTGTCCCTTTCCACGTGCCACAGGAATCCTGGGACTCCTATCAAGTTTCACGAGGAGTCAGGCATCGTCTCCTTTGGAGGCACTGATCTGCGCGTACCTCTGGAGTTTTCAAAGAATGTGAGGCCTCCGGTCGCGATGAGGTGGGGAACTAGGTCTTTCTCTGCGGTCTCCACAGGGGATTCAGACATCCTTTCGTCTTGGGAGATGTAAGACGAGCCTGCATTCAAGTCACTGCAGGGATATCCGGCCTTATATCGAGTCAGGGCATCGCGGTGTCCATTCCACTTGAGGCCGCAAAATCAGGGTCCCTCTCACATACCTAGAGCTGAGAGAAGCCTCCTCTTGAGGTGCTTGGGGTAAGGTGGTATTCCTCTGGAGTCAAAGCCAGGGAGTAACCTCTCATCCCTAGTTGATTTTTGGTCCACGGAGCTCTTTCGTGTTGCTACAGTGACCTCAGTTTCCCTCTAGCCTTGGAACAGTGTTCTTGGGGTTTCTCTGGAGTGCCATCAAGGAAAATAAGGCTCCTTTCATGTGTGATGTGCAACACGGAATTACTCTGCATGCAGTGCAGGGGAATCAGGCCTCATTTGGCGGCGAGAGGGAAGTCTCATGGGTTTTCTCGAGTTGCGGCGGGAACCTGGGGTATATTCTCGAATTACGACGGGGATGGCACTTCCACCCACTTGTTTGTTCAGCCATGTCAGGACTCCTGCCTAGTTGCGAGGGACAACTCTGAATTCTCCTCGAGGCTTGGCATTGCAATTGGGACGCCTCTTCAGCTGAGGCGGGAGACCAAGGGTCCCTTTCCCCGTGCCACAGGAATCCTGGGACTCCTATCAATTTTCACGAGGAGTCAGACATCGTCTCCTTTGGATGCACTGATCTCCGCGTACCTCTGGAGTTTTCAAAGGATGTGAGGCCTCCGGTCGCGATGATGTGGGAAACTAGGTCTTTCTCTGTGGTCTCCACAGGTGATTCAGACATCCTTTCATCAAGGGAGAGGCAAGACGAGCCTGCATTCAAGTCACTGCATGAATATCCGGCCTTATTTCGAGTCAGAGCATCACGGTGTCCATTCCAGTTGAGGCCGCAAACTAAGGGTCCCTCTCACATACCTAGAGCTGAGAGAAGCCTCCTCTTGAGGTGCTTGTGGTAAGGTGATATTACTCTGGAGTCGAAGCCAGGGACTAACCTCTCATCTCGAGTTGATTTTTGGTCCACGGAGCTCTTTCGTGTTGCTACAAGTGACCTCAGGATCCCTCCAGCCTTGAAACAGTGTTCTTGGGGTTTCTCTGCAGTGCCATCAAGGAAATAAAGGCTCCTTTCATGTTTGATGTGCAACACGGAATTGCGCTGGACGCAGTGGAGGGGAATCGGGCCTCATTTTGCGGCGAGGGGAAAGTCTCATGGTTTTTCTCGAGTTGCGGCGGGGACCTGGGGTATATTCTCCAGTTACGACGGGGATGGCCCTTCCACACACGTGCTTGTTCAGCGACGTCAGGACTCCTGCCTAGTTGCGAGGGACAACTCGGGATTCTCCTCGAGGCTTGGCAGGGCAATTGGGACACCTCTCCAGCTGAGGGGGGAGACCAAGTGTCCCTTTCCACGTGCCACAGGAATCCTGGGACTCCTATCAAGTTTCACGAGGAGTCAGGCATCGTCTCCTTTGGAGGCACTGATCTGCGCGTACCTCTGGAGTTTTCAAAGAATGTGAGGCCTCCGGTCGCGATGAGGTGGGGAACTAGGTCTTTCTCTGCGGTCTCCACAGGGGATTCAGACATCCTTTCGTCTTGGGAGATGTAAGACGAGCCTGCATTCAAGTCACTGCAGGGATATCCGGCCTTATATCGAGTCAGGGCATCGCGGTGTCCATTCCACTTGAGGCCGCAAAATCAGGGTCCCTCTCACATACCTAGAGCTGAGAGAAGCCTCCTCTTGAGGTGCTTGGGGTAAGGTGGTATTCCTCTGGAGTCAAAGCCAGGGAGTAACCTCTCATCCCTAGTTGATTTTTGGTCCACGGAGCTCTTTCGTGTTGCTACAGTGACCTCAGTTTCCCTCTAGCCTTGAAACAGTGTTCTTGGGGTTTCTCTGGAGTGCCATCAAGGAAATCAAGGCTCCTTTCATGTGTGATGTGCAACAGGGAATTGCTCTGCACGCAGTGCAGGGTATCGGGCCTCATTTTGCGGCGAGGGGGAAGTCTCATGGTTTTTCTCGAGTTGCTGTGGGAACGTGGGGTATATTCTCGAGTTACGACGGGGATGGCCCTTCCACCCACGTGTTTGTTCAGCGACGTCAGGACTCCTGCCTAGTTGCGAGGGACAACTCGGGATTTTCCTCGAGGTTTGGCAGGGCAATTGGGATGCCTCTCCAGCTGAGGCGGGAGACCAAGGGTAACTTTCCACGTGCCACAGGAATCCTGGGACTCCTATCAAGTTTCACGAGGAGTCAGGCATCGTCTCCTTTGGAGGCACTGATCTCCGCGTACCTCTGGAGTTTTCAAAGGATGTGAGGCCTCCGGTCGCGATGAGGTGGGGAACTAGGTCTTTCTCTGTGGTCTCCACAGGGGATTCAGACATCCTTTCATCTTGGGAGATGCAAGACGAGCCTGCATTCAAGTCACTGCAGGGATATCCGGCCTTATATCGAGTCAGGGCATTGCGGTGTCCATTCCACTTGAGGCCGCAAACTCAGGGTCCCTCTCACATACCTAGAGCTGAGAGAAGCCTCCTCTTGAGGTGCTTGGGGTAAGGTGGTATTCCTCTGGAGTCGAAGCCAGGGACTAACCTCTCATCTCGAGTTGATTTTTGGTCCACAGAGCTCTTTCGTGTTGCTACAGTGACCTCAGTTTCCCTCTAGCCTTGAAACAGTGTTCTTGGGGTTTCTCTGGAGTTCCATCAAGGAAATCAAGGCTCCTTTCATGTGTGATGTGCAACACGAAATTGCTCTGCACGCAGTGCAGGGGAATCGGGCCTCATTTTGCGGCGAGGGGGAAGTCTAATGGTTTTTCTCGAGTTGCGGCGGGAACCTGGGGTATATTCTCGAGTTACGACGGGGATGGCCCTTCCACCCACGTGTTTGTTCAGCGACGTCAGGACTCCTGCCTAGTTGCGAGGGACAACGCGGGATTCTCCTCGAGGCTTGGCAGGGCAATTGGGACGCCTCTCCAGCTGAGGCGGGAGGCCAAGGGTCCCTTTCCATGTGCCACAGGAATCCTGGGACTCCTATCAAGTTTCACGAGGAGTCAGGCATCGTCTCCTTTGGAGGCACTGATCTCCGCGTACCTCTGGAGTTTTCAAAGAATGTGAGGCCTCCGGTCGCGATGAGGTGGGGAACTAGTTCTTTTTCTGTGGTCTCCACAGGGGAGTCAGACATACTTTCGTCTTGGGAGATGTAAGACGAGCCTGCATTCAAGTCACTGCAGGGATATCCGGCCTTATTTCACGGCAGGGCATCGTTGTGTCCATTCCACTTGAGGCCGCAAACTCAGGGTCCCTCTCACATACCTAGAGCTGAGAGAAGCCTCCTCTTGAGGTGCTTGTGGTAAGGTGGTATTCCTCTGGAGTCGAAGCCAGGGACTAACCTCTCATCTCTAGTTGATTTTTGGTTCACGGAGCTCTTTCGTGTTGCTACAGTGACCTCAGGATCCCTCTAGCCTTGAAACACTGTTCTTGGGGTTTCTCTGGAGTGCCATCAAGGAAATCAAGGCTCCTTTCATGTGTGATGTGCAACACGGAATTGCTCTGCACGCAGTGCAGGGGAATCGGGCCTCATCTCGCGGCGAGGGGGAAGTCTCATGGTTTTTCTCGAGTTGCGTCGGGAACCTGGGGTATATTCTCGATTTACGACTGGGATGGCCCGTCCACCCACGTGTTTCTTCAGCGACGTCAGGACTCCTGCCTAGTTGCGAGGGACAACTCGGGATTCTCCTCGAGGCTTGGCAGGGCAATTGGGATGCCTCTCCAGCTGAGGCGGGAGACCTAGGGTCCCTTTCCACGTGCCACAGGAAACCTGGGACTCCTATCAAGTTTCACGAGGAGTCAGGCATCGTCTCCTTTGGAGGCACTGATCTCCGCGTACCTCTGGAGTTTCCAAAGGATGTGAGGCCTCTGGTCGTAATGAGGTGGGGAACTAGGTCTTTTTCTATGGTCTCCACAGGGGATTCAGACATCCTTTCGTCTTGGGAGATGCAAGACGAGCCTGCATTGAAGTCACTGCAAGGATATCCAGCCTTATTTCGAGTCAGGGCATCACGGTGTCCATTGCACTTGAGGCCGCAAACTCAGGGTCCCTCTCACATACATAGAGCTGAGAGAAGCCTCCTCTTGAGGTGCTTGTGGTAAGGTGGTATTCCTCTGGAGTCGAAGCCAGGGACTAACCTCTCATCTCGAGTTGATTTTTGTTCCACGGAGCTCTTTTTGTGGCTACAGTGACCTCAGGATCCTTCTAGCCTTGGAACAGTGTTCTTGGGGTTTCTCTGGAGTGCCATCAAGGAAAATAAGGCTCCTTTCATGTGTGATGTGCAACACGGAATTACTCTGCATGCAGTGCAGGGGAATCAGGCCTCATTTGGCGGCGAGAGGGAAGTCTCATGGGTTTTCTCGAGTTGCGGCGGGAACCTGGGGTATATTCTCGAATTACGACGGGGATGGCACTTCCACCCACTTGTTTGTTCAGCCATGTCAGGACTCCTGCCTAGTTGCGAGGGACAACTCTGAATTCTCCTCGAGGCTTGGCATTGCAATTGGGACACCTCTTCAGCTGAGGCGGGAGACCAAGGGTCCCTTTCCCCGTGCCACAGGAATCCTGGGACTCCTATCAATTTTCACGAGGAGTCAGACATCGTCTCCTTTGGATGCACTGATCTCTGCGTACCTCTGGAGTTTTCAAAGGATGTGAGGCCTCCGGTCGCGATGATGTGGGAAACTAGGTCTTTCTCTGTGGTCTCCACAGGTGATTCAGACATCCTTTCATCAAGGGAGAGGCAAGACGAGCCTGCATTCAAGTCACTGCATGAATATCCGGCCTTATTTCGAGTCAGAGCATCACGGTGTCCATTCCAGTTGAGGCCGCAAACTAAGGGTCCCTCTCACATACCTAGAGCTGAGAGAAGCCTCCTCTTGAGGTGCTTGTGGTAAGGTGATATTACTCTGGAGTCGAAGCCAGGGACTAACCTCTCATCTCGAGTTGATTTTTGGTCCACGGAGCTCTTTCGTGTTGCTACAAGTGACCTCAGGATCCCTCCAGCCTTGAAACAGTGTTCTTGGGGTTTCTCTGCAGTGCCATCAAGGAAATAAAGGCTCCTTTCATGTTTGATGTGCAACACGGAATTGCGCTGGACGCAGTGGAGGGGAATCGGGCCTCATTTTGCGGCGAGGGGAAAGTCTCATGGTTTTTCTCGAGTTGCGGCGGGAACCTGGGGTATATTCTCCAGTTACGACGGGGATGGCCCTTCCACACACGTGCTTGTTCAGCGACGTCAGGACTCCTGCCTAGTTGCGAGGGACAACTCGGGATTCTCCTCGAGGCTTGGCAGGGCAATTGGGACACCTCTCCAGCTGAGGGGGGAGACCAAGTGTCCCTTTCCACGTGCCACAGGAATCCTGGGACTCCTATCAAGTTTCACGAGGAGTCAGGCATCGTCTCCTTTGGAGGCACTGATTTGCGCGTACCTCTGGAGTTTTCAAAGAATGTGAGGCCTCCGGTCGCGATGAGGTGGGGAACTAGGTCTTTCTCTGCGGTCTCCACAGGGGATTCAGACATCCTTTCGTCTTGGGAGATGTAAGACGAGCCTGCATTCAAGTCACTGCAGGGATATCCGGCCTTATATCGAGTCAGGGCATCGCGGTGTCCATTCCACTTGAGGCCGCAAAATCAGGGTCCCTCTCACATACCTAGAGCTGAGAGAAGCCTCCTCTTGAGGTGCTTGGGGTAAGCTGGTATTCCTCTGGAGTCAAAGCCAGGGAGTAACCTCTCATCCCTAGTTGATTTTTGGTCCACGGAGCTCTTTCGTGTTGCTACAGTGACCTCAGTTTCGCTCTAGCCTTGAAACAGTGTTCTTGGGGTTTCTCTGGAGTGCCATCAAGGAAATCAAGGCTCCTTTCATGTGTGATGTGCAACAGGGAATTGCTCTGCACGCAGTGCAGGGTATCGGGCCTCATTTTGCGGCGAGGGGGAAGTCTCATGGTTTTTCTCGAGTTGCTGTGGGAACGTGGGGTATATTCTCGAGTTACGACGGGGATGGCCCTTCCACCCACGTGTTTGTTCAGCGACGTCAGGACTCCTGCCTAGTTGCGAGGGACAACTCGGGATTTTCCTCGAGGTTTGGCAGGGCAATTGGGATGCCTCTCCAGCTGAGGCGGGAGACCAAGGGTAACTTTCCACGTGCCACAGGAATCCTGGGACTCCTATCAAGTTTCACGAGGAGTCAGGCATCGTCTCCTTTGGAGGCACTGATCTCCGCGTACCTCTGGAGTTTTCAAAGGATGTGAGGCCTCCGGTCGCGATGAGGTGGGGAACTAGGTCTTTCTCTGTGGTCTCCACAGGGGATTCAGACATCCTTTCATCTTGGGAGATGCAAGACGAGCCTGCATTCAAGTCACTGCAGGGATATCCGGCCTTATATCGAGTCAGGGCATTGCGGTGTCCATTCCACTTGAGGCCGCAAAATCAGGGTCCCTCTCACATACCTAAACCTGAGAGAAGCCTCCTCTTGAGGTGCTTGGGGTAAGGTGGTATTCCTCTGGAGTCGAAGCCAGGGACTAACCTCTCATCTCGAGTTGATTTTTGGTCCACAGAGCTCTTTCGTGTTGCTACAGTGACCTCAGTTTCCCTCTAGCCTTGAAACAGTGTTCTTGGGGTTTCTCTGGAGTTCCATCAAGGAAATCAAGGCTCCTTTCATGTGTGATGTGCCACACGAAATTGCTCTGCACGCAGTGCAGGGGAATCGGGCCTCATTTTGCGGCGAGGGGGAAGTCTAATGGTTTTTCTCGAGTTGCGGCGGGAACCTGGGGTATATTCTCGAGTTACGACGGGGATGGCCCTTCCACCCACGTGTTTGTTCAGCGACGTCAGGACTCCTGCCTAGTTGCGAGGGACAACGCGGGATTCTCCTCGAGGCTTGGCAGGGCAATTGGGACGCCTCTCCAGGTGAGGCGGGAGGCCAAGGGTCCCTTTCCATGTGCCACAGGAATCCTGGGACTCCTATCAAGTTTCACGAGGAGTCAGGCATCGTCTCCTTTGGAGGCACTGATCTCCGCGTACCTCTGGAGTTTTCAAAGAATGTGAGGCCTCCGGTCGCGATGAGGTGGGGAACTAATTCTTTTTCTGTGGTCTCCACAGGGGAGTCAGACATACTTTCGTCTTGGGAGATGTAAGACGAGCCTGCATTCAAGTCACTGCAGGGATATCCGGCCTTATTTCACGGCAGGGCATCGCGGTGTCCATTCCACTTGAGGCCGCAAACTCAGGGTCCCTCTCACATACCTAGAGCTGAGAGAAGCCTCCTCTTGAGGTGCTTGTGGTAAGGTGGTATTCCTCTGGAGTCGAAGCCAGGGACTAACCTCTCATCTCTAGTTGATTTTTGGTTCACGGAGCTCTTTCGTGTTGCTACAGTGACCTCAGGATCCCTCTAGCCTTGAAACACTGTTCTTGGGGTTTCTCTGGAGTTCCATCAAGGAAATCAAGGCTCCTTTCATGTGTGATGTGCAACACGGAATTGCTCTGCACGCAGTGCAGGGGAATCGGGCCTCATCTCGCGGCGAGGGGGAAGTCTCATGGTTTTTCTCGAGTTGCGTCGGGAACCTGGGGTATATTCTCGATTTACGACTGGGATGGCCCGTCCACCCACGTGTTTCTTCAGCGACGTCAGGACTCCTGCCTAGTTGCGAGGGACAACTCGGGATTCTCCTCGAGGCTTGGCAGGGCAATTGGGATGCCTCTCCAGCTGAGGCGGGAGACCTAGGGTCCCTTTCCACGTGCCACAGGAAACCTGGGACTCCTATCAAGTTTCACGAGGAGTCAGGCATCGTCTCCTTTGGAGGCACTGATCTCCGCATACCTCTGGAGTTTCCAAAGGATGTGAGGCCTCTGGTCGTAATGAGGTGGGGAACTAGGTCTTTTTCTACGGTCTCCACAGGGGATTCAGACATCCTTTCGTCTTGGGAGATGCAAGACGAGCCTGCATTGAAGTCACTGCAAGGATATCCAGCCTTATTTCGAGTCAGGGCATCACGGTGTCCATTGCACTTGAGGTCGCAAACTCAGGGTCCCTCTCACATACATAGAGCTGAGAGAAGCCTCCTCTTGAGGTGCTTGTGGTAAGGTGGTATTCCTCTGGAGTCGAAGCCAGGGACTAACCTCTCATCTCGAGTTGAATTTTGTTCCACGGAGCTCTTTTTGTGGCTACAGTGACCTCAGGATCCTTCTAGCCTTGGAACAGTGTTCTTGGGGTTTCTCTGGAGTGCCATCAAGGAAAATAAGGCTCCTTTCATGTGTGATGTGCAACACGGAATTACTCTGCATGCAGTGCAGGGGAATCAGGCCTCATTTGGCGGCGAGAGGGAAGTCTCATGGGTTTTCTCGAGTTGCGGCGGGAACCTGGGGTATATTCTCGAATTACGACGGGGATGGCACTTCCACCCACTTGTTTGTTCAGCCATGTCAGGACTCCTGCCTAGTTGCGAGGGACAACTCTGAATTCTCCTCGAGGCTTGGCATTGCAATTGGGACGCCTCTTCAGCTGAGGCGGGAGACCAAGGGTCCCTTTCCCCGTGCCACAGGAATCCTGGGACTCCTATCAATTTTCACGAGGAGTCAGACATCGTCTCCTTTGGATGCACTGATCTCCGCGTACCTCTGGAGTTTTCAAAGGATGTGAGGCCTCCGGTCGCGATGATGTGGGAAACTAGGTCTTTCTCTGTGGTCTCCACAGGTGATTCAGACATCCTTTCATCAAGGGAGAGGCAAGACGAGCCTGCATTCAAGTCACTGCATGAATATCCGGCCTTATTTCGAGTCAGAGCATCACGGTGTCCATTCCAGTTGAGGCCGCAAACTAAGGGTCCCTCTCACATACCTAGAGCTGAGAGAAGCCTCCTCTTGAGGTGCTTGTGGTAAGGTGATATTACTCTGGAGTCGAAGCCAGGGACTAACCTCTCATCTCGAGTTGATTTTTGGTCCACGGAGCTCTTTCGTGTTGCTACAAGTGACCTCAGGATCCCTCCAGCCTTGAAACAGTGTTCTTGGGGTTTCTCTGCAGTGCCATCAAGGAAATAAAGGCTCCTTTCATGTTTGATGTGCAACACGGAATTGCGCTGGACGCAGTGGAGGGGAATCGGGCCTCATTTTGCGGCGAGGGGAAAGTCTCATGGTTTTTCTCGAGTTGCGGCGGGGACCTGGGGTATATTCTCCAGTTACGACGGGGATGGCCCTTCCACACACGTGCTTGTTCAGCGACGTCAGGACTCCTGCCTAGTTGCGAGGGACAACTCGGGATTCTCCTCGAGGCTTGGCAGGGCAATTGGGACACCTCTCCAGCTGAGGGGGGAGACCAAGTGTCCCTTTCCACGTGCCACAGGAATCCTGGGACTCCTATCAAGTTTCACGAGGAGTCAGGCATCGTCTCCTTTGGAGGCACTGATCTGCGCGTACCTCTGGAGTTTTCAAAGAATGTGAGGCCTCCGGTCGCGATGAGGTGGGGAACTAGGTCTTTCTCTGCGGTCTCCACAGGGGATTCAGACATCCTTTCGTCTTGGGAGATGTAAGACGAGCCTGCATTCAAGTCACTGCAGGGATATCCGGCCTTATATCGAGTCAGGGCATCGCGGTGTCCATTCCACTTGAGGCCGCAAAATCAGGGTCCCTCTCACATACCTAGAGCTGAGAGAAGCCTCCTCTTGAGGTGCTTGGGGTAAGGTGGTATTCCTCTGGAGTCAAAGCCAGGGAGTAACCTCTCATCCCTAGTTGATTTTTGGTCCACGGAGCTCTTTCGTGTTGCTACAGTGACCTCAGTTTCCCTCTAGCCTTGAAACAGTGTTCTTGGGGTTTCTCTGGAGTGCCATCAAGGAAATCAAGGCTCCTTTCATGTGTGATGTGCAACAGGGAATTGCTCTGCACGCAGTGCAGGGTATCGGGCCTCATTTTGCGGCGAGGGGGAAGTCTCATGGTTTTTCTCGAGTTGCTGTGGGAACGTGGGATATATTCTCGAGTTACGACGGTGATGGCCCTTCCACCCACGTGTTTCTTCAGCGACGTCAGGACTCCTGCCTAGTTGCGAGGGACAACTCGGGATTCTCCTCGAGGCTTGGCAGGGCAATTGGGATGCCTCTCCAGCTGAGGCGGGAGACCTAGGGTCCCTTTCCACGTGCCACAGGAATCCTGGGACTCCTATCAAGTTTCACGAGGAGTCAGGCATCGTCTCCGTTGGAGGCACTGATCTCCGCGTACCTCTGGAGTTTCCAAAGGATGTGAGGCCTCCGGTCGTAATGAGGTGGGGAACTAGGTCTTTTTCTATGGTCTCCACAGGGGATTCAGACATCCTTTCGTCTTGGGAGATGCAAGACGAGCCTGCATTGAAGTCACTGCAAGGATATCCAGCCTTATTTCGAGTCAGGGCATCACGGTGTCCATTGCACTTGAGGCCGCAAACTCAGGGTCCCTCTCACATACATAGAGCTGAGAGAAGCCTCCTCTTGAGGTGCTTGTGGTAAGGTGGTATTCCTCTGGAGTCGAAGCCAGGGACTAACCTCTCATCTCGAGTTGATTTTTGTTCCACGGAGCTCTTTTTGTGGCTACAGTGACCTCAGGATCCTTCTAGCCTTGGAACAGTGTTCTTGGGGTTTCTCTGGAGTGCCATCAAGGAAAATAAGGCTCCTTTCATGTGTGATGTGCAACACGGAATTACTCTGCATGCAGTGCAGGGGAATCAGGCCTCATTTGGCGGCGAGAGGGAAGTCTCATGGGTTTTCTCGAGTTGCGGCGGGAACCTGGGGTATATTCTCGAATTACGACGGGGATGGCACTTCCACCCACTTGTTTGTTCAGCCATGTCAGGACTCCTGCCTAGTTGCGAGGGACAACTCTGAATTCTCCTCGAGGCTTGGCATTGCAATTGGGACGCCTCTTCAGCTGAGGCGGGAGACCAAGGGTCCCTTTCCCCGTGCCACAGGAATCCTGGGACTCCTATCAATTTTCACGAGGAGTCAGACATCGTCTCCTTTGGATGCACTGATCTCCGCGTACCTCTGGAGTTTTCAAAGGATGTGAGGCCTCCGGTCAGGATGATGTGGGAAACTAGGTCTTTCTCTGTGGTCTCCACAGGTGATTCAGACATCCTTTCATCAAGGGAGAGGCAAGACGAGCCTGCATTCAAGTCACTGCATGAATATCCGGCCTTATTTCGAGTCAGAGCATCACGGTGTCCATTCCAGTTGAGGCCGCAAACTAAGGGTCCCTCTCACATACCTAGAGCTGAGAGAAGCCTCCTCTTGAGGTGCTTGTGGTAAGGTGATATTACTCTGGAGTCGAAGCCAGGGACTAACCTCTCATCTCGAGTTGATTTTTGGTCCACGGAGCTCTTTCGTGTTGCTACAAGTGACCTCAGGATCCCTCCAGCCTTGAAACAGTGTTCTTGGGGTTTCTCTGCAGTGCCATCAAGGAAATAAAGGCTCCTTTCATGTTTGATGTGCAACACGGAATTGCGCTGGACGCAGTGGAGGGGAATCGGGCCTCATTTTGCGGCGAGGGGAAAGTCTCATGGTTTTTCTCGAGTTGCGGCGGGGACCTGGGGTATATTCTCCAGTTACGACGGGGATGGCCCTTCCACACACGTGCTTGTTCAGCGACGTCAGGACTCCTGCCTAGTTGTGAGGGACAACTCGGGATTCTCCTCGAGGCTTGGCAGGGCAATTGGGACACCTCTCCAGCTGAGGGGGGAGACCAAGTGTCCCTTTCCACGTGCCACAGGAATCCTGGGACTCCTATCAAGTTTCACGAGGAGTCAGGCATCGTCTCCTTTGGAGGCACTGATCTGCGCGTACCTCTGGAGTTTTCAAAGAATGTGAGGCCTCCGGTCGCGATGAGGTGGGGAACTAGGTCTTTCTCTGCGGTCTCCACAGGGGATTCAGACATCCTTTCGTCTTGGGAGATGTAAGACGAGCCTGCATTCAAGTCACTGCAGGGATATCCGGCCTTATATCGAGTCAGGGCATCGCGGTGTCCATTCCACTTGAGGCCGCAAAATCAGGGTCCCTCTCACATACCTAGAGCTGAGAGAAGCCTCCTCTTGAGGTGCTTGGGGTAAGCTGGTATTCCTCTGGAGTCAAAGCCAGGGAGTAACCTCTCATCCCTAGTTGATTTTTGGTACACGGAGCTCTTTCGTGTTGCTACAGTGACCTCAGTTTCCCTCTAGCCTTGAAACAGTGTTCTTGGGGTTTCTCTGGAGTGCCATCAAGGAAATCAAGGCTTCTTTCATGTGTGATGTGCAACACGGAATTGCTCTGCACGCAGTGCAGGGTATCGGGCCTCATTTTGCGGCGAGGGGGAAGTCTCATGGTTTTTCTCGAGTTGCTGTGGGAACGTGGGGTATATTCTCGAGTTACGACAGGGATGGCCCTTCCACCCACGTGTTTATTCAGCGACGTCAGGACTCCTGCCTAGTTGCGAGGGACAACTCGGGATTTTCCTCGAGGTTTGGCAGGGCAATTGGGATGCCTCTCCAGCTGAGGCGGGAGACCAAGGGTAACTTTCCACGTGCCACAGGAATCCTGGGACTCCTATCAAGTTTCACGAGGAGTCAGGCATCGTCTCCTTTGGAGGCACTGATCTCCGCGTACCTCTGGAGTTTTCAAAGGATGTGAGGCCTCCGGTCGCGATGAGGTGGGGAACTAGGTCTTTCTCTGTGGTCTCCACAGGGGATTCAGACATCATTTCGTCTTGGGAAATGCAAGACGAGCCTGCATTCAAGTCACTGCAGGGATATCCGGCCTTATATCGAGTCAGGGCATTGCGGTGTCCATTCCACTTGAGGCCGCAAAATCAGGGTCCCTCTCACATACCTAAACTTGAGAGAAGCCTCCTCTTGAGGTGCTTGCGGTAAGGTGGTATTCCTCTGGAGTCGAAGCCAGGGACTAACCTCTCATCTCGAGTTGATTTTTGGTCCACAGAGCTCTTTCGTGTTGCTACAGTGACCTCAGTTTCCCTCTAGCCTTGAAACAGTGTTCTTGGGGTTTCTCTGGAGTTCCATCAAGGAAATCAAGGCTCCTTTCATGTGTGATGTGCAACACGAAATTGCTCTGCACGCAGTGCAGGGGAATCGGGCCTCATTTTGCGGCGAGGGGGAAGTCTAATGGTTTTTCTCGAGTTGCGGCGGGAACCTGGGGTATATTCTCGAGTTACGACGGGGATGGCCCTTCCACCCACGTGTTTGTTCAGCGACGTCAGGACTCCTGCCTAGTTGCGAGGGACAACGCGGGATTCTCCTCGAGGCTTGGCAGGGCAATTGGGACGCCTCTCCAGGTGAGGCGGGAGGCCAAGGGTCCCTTTCCATGTGCCACAGGAATCCTGGGACTCCTATCAAGTTTCACGAGGAGTCAGGCATCGTCTCCTTTGGAGGCACTGATCTCCGCGTACCTCTGGAGTTTTCAAAGAATGTGAGGCCTCCGGTCGCGATGAGGTGGGGAACTAGTTCTTTTTCTGTGGTCTCCACAGGGGAGTCAGACATACTTTCGTCTTGGGAGATGTAAGACGAGCCTGCATTCAAGTCACTGCAGGGATATCCGGCCTTATTTCACGGCAGGGCATCGCGGTGTCCATTCCACTTGAGGCCGCAAACTCAGGGTCCCTCTCACATACCTAGAGCTGAGAGAAGCCTCCTCTTGAGGTGCTTGTGGTAAGGTGGTATTCCTCTGGAGTCGAAGCCAGGGACTAACCTCTCATCTCTAGTTGATTTTTGGTTCACGGAGCTCTTTCGTGTTGCTACAGTGACCTCAGGATCCCTCTAGCCTTGAAACACTGTTCTTGGGGTTTCTCTGGAGTGCCATCAAGGAAATCAAGGCTCCTTTCATGTGTGATGTGCAACACGGAATTGCTCTGCACGCAGTGCAGGGGAATCGGGCCTCATCTCGCGGCGAGGGGGAAGTCTCATGGTTTTTCTCGAGGTTCGGCGGGAACCTGGGGTATATTCTCGATTTACGACTGGGATGGCCCGTCCACCCACGTGTTTCTTCAGCGACGTCAGGACTCCTGCCTAGTTGCGAGGGACAACTCGGGATTCTCCTCGAGGCTTGGCAGGGCAATTGGGATGCCTCTCCAGCTGAGGCGGGAGACCTAGGGTCCCTTTCCACGTGCCACAGGAAACCTGGGACTCCTATCAAGTTTCACGAGGAGTCAGGCATCGTCTCCTTTGGAGGCACTGATCTCCGCGTACCTCTGGAGTTTCCAAAGGATGTGAGGCCTCTGGTCGTAATGAGGTGGGGAACTAGGTCTTTTTCTATGGTCTCCACAGGGGATTCAGACATCCTTTCGTCTTGGGAGATGCAAGACGAGCCTGCATTGAAGTCACTGCAAGGATATCCAGCCTTATTTCGAGTCAGGGCATCACGGTGTCCATTGCACTTGAGGCCGCAAACTCAGGGTCCCTCTCACATACATAGAGCTGAGAGAAGCCTCCTCTTGAGGTGCTTGTGGTAAGGTGGTATTCCTCTGGAGTCGAAGCCAGGGACTAACCTCTCATCTCGAGTTGATTTTTGTTCCACGGAGCTCTTTTTGTGGCTACAGTGACCTCAGGATCCTTCTAGCCTTGGAACAGTGTTCTTGGGGTTTCTCTGGAGTGCCATCAAGGAAAATAAGGCTCCTTTCATGTGTGATGTGCAACACGGAATTACTCTGCATGCAGTGCAGGGGAATCAGGCCTCATTTGGCGGCGAGAGGGAAGTCTCATGGGTTTTCTCGAGTTGCGGCGGGAACCTGGGGTATATTCTCGAATTACGACGGGGATGGCACTTCCACCCACTTGTTTGTTCAGCCATGTCAGGACTCCTGCCTAGTTGCGAGGGACAACTCTGAATTCTCCTCGAGGCTTGGCATTGCAATTGGGACGCCTCTTCAGCTGAGGCGGGAGACCAAGGGTCCCTTTCCCCGTGCCACAGGAATCCTGGGACTCCTATCAATTTTCACGAGGAGTCAGACATCGTCTCCTTTGGATGCACTGATCTCCGCGTACCTCTGGAGTTTTCAAAGGATGTGAGGCCTCCGGTCGCGATGATGTGGGAAACTAGGTCTTTCTCTGTGGTCTCCACAGGTGATTCAGACATCCTTTCATCAAGGGAGAGGCAAGACGAGCCTGCATTCAAGTCACTGCATGAATATCCGGCCTTATTTCGAGTCAGAGCATCACGGTGTCCATTCCAGTTGAGGCCGCAAACTAAGGGTCCCTCTCACATACCTAGAGCTGAGAGAAGCCTCCTCTTGAGGTGCTTGTGGTAAGGTGATATTACTCTGGAGTCGAAGCCAGGGACTAACCTCTCATCTCGAGTTGATTTTTGGTCCACGGAGCTCTTTCGTGTTGCTACAAGTGACCTCAGGATCCCTCCAGCCTTGAAACAGTGTTCTTGGGGTTTCTCTGCAGTGCCATCAAGGAAATAAAGGCTCCTTTCATGTTTGATGTGCAACACGGAATTGCGCTGGACGCAGTGGAGGGGAATCGGGCCTCATTTTGCGGCGAGGGGAAAGTCTCATGGTTTTTCTCGAGTTGCGGCGGGGAACTGGGGTATATTCTCCAGTTACGACGGGGATGGCCCTTCCACACACGTGCTTGTTCAGCGACGTCAGGACTCCTGCCTAGTTGCGAGGGACAACTCGGGATTCTCCTCGAGGCTTGGCAGGGCAATTGGGACACCTCTCCAGCTGAGGGGGGAGACCAAGTGTCCCTTTCCACGTGCCACAGGAATCCTGGGACTCCTATCAAGTTTCACGAGGAGTCAGGCATCGTCTCCTTTGGAGGCACTGATCTGCGCGTACCTCTGGAGTTTTCAAAGAATGTGAGGCCTCCGGTCGCGATGAGGTGGGGAACTAGGTCTTTCTCTGCGGTCTCCACAGGGGATTCAGACATCCTTTCGTCTTGGGAGATGTAAGACGAGCCTGCATTCAAGTCACTGCAGGGATATCCGGCCTTATATCGAGTCAGGGCATCGCGGTGTCCATTCCACTTGAGGCCGCAAAATCAGGGTCCCTCTCACATACCTAGAGCTGAGAGAAGCCTCCTCTTGAGGTGCTTGGGGTAAGGTGGTATTCCTCTGGAGTCAAAGCCAGGGAGTAACCTCTCATCCCTAGTTGATTTTTGGTCCACGGAGCTCTTTCGTGTTGCTACAGTGACCTCAGTTTCCCTCTAGCCTTGGAACAGTGTTCTTGGGGTTTCTCTGGAGTGCCATCAAGGAAAATAAGGCTCCTTTCATGTGTGATGTGCAACACGGAATTACTCTGCATGCAGTGCAGGGGAATCAGGCCTCATTTGGCGGCGAGAGGGAAGTCTCATGGGTTTTCTCGAGTTGCGGCGGGAACCTGGGGTATATTCTCGAATTACGACGGGGATGGCACTTCCACCCACTTGTTTGTTCAGCCATGTCAGGACTCCTGCCTAGTTGCGAGGGACAACTCTGAATTCTCCTCGAGGCTTGGCATTGCAATTGGGACGCCTCTTCAGCTGAGGCGGGAGACCAAGGGTCCCTTTCCCCGTGCCACAGGAATCCTGGGACTCCTATCAATTTTCACGAGGAGTCAGACATCGTCTCCTTTGGATGCACTGATCTCCGCGTACCTCTGGAGTTTTCAAAGGATGTGAGGCCTCCGGTCGCGATGATGTGGGAAACTAGGTCTTTCTCTGTGGTCTCCACAGGTGATTCAGACATCCTTTCATCAAGGGAGAGGCAAGACGAGCCTGCATTCAAGTCACTGCATGAATATCCGGCCTTATTTCGAGTCAGAGCATCACGGTGTCCATTCCAGTTGAGGCCGCAAACTAAGGGTCCCTCTCACATACCTAGAGCTGAGAGAAGCCTCCTCTTGAGGTGCTTGTGGTAAGGTGATATTACTCTGGAGTCGAAGCCAGGGACTAACCTCTCATCTCGAGTTGATTTTTGGTCCACGGAGCTCTTTCGTGTTGCTACAAGTGACCTCAGGATCCCTCCAGCCTTGAAACAGTGTTCTTGGGGTTTCTCTGCAGTGCCATCAAGGAAATAAAGGCTCCTTTCATGTTTGATGTGCAACACGGAATTGCGCTGGACGCAGTGGAGGGGAATCGGGCCTCATTTTGCGGCGAGGGGAAAGTCTCATGGTTTTTCTCGAGTTGCGGCGGGGACCTGGGGTATATTCTCCAGTTACGACGGGGATGGCCCTTCCACACACGTGCTTGTTCAGCGACGTCAGGACTCCTGCCTAGTTGCGAGGGACAACTCGGGATTCTCCTCGAGGCTTGGCAGGGCAATTGGGACACCTCTCCAGCTGAGGGGGGAGACCAAGTGTCCCTTTCCACGTGCCACAGGAATCCTGGGACTCCTATCAAGTTTCACGAGGAGTCAGGCATCGTCTCCTTTGGAGGCACTGATCTGCGCGTACCTCTGGAGTTTTCAAAGAATGTGAGGCCTCCGGTCGCGATGAGGTGGGGAACTAGGTCTTTCTCTGCGGTCTCCACAGGGGATTCAGACATCCTTTCGTCTTGGGAGATGTAAGACGAGCCTGCATTCAAGTCACTGCAGGGATATCCGGCCTTATATCGAGTCAGGGCATCGCGGTGTCCATTCCACTTGAGGCCGCAAAATCAGGGTCCCTCTCACATACCTAGAGCTGAGAGAAGCCTCCTCTTGAGGTGCTTGGGGTAAGGTGGTATTCCTCTGGAGTCAAAGCCAGGGAGTAACCTCTCATCCCTAGTTGATTTTTGGTCCACGGAGCTCTTTCGTGTTGCTACAGTGACCTCAGTTTCCCTCTAGCCTTGGAACAGTGTTCTTGGGGTTTCTCTGGAGTGCCATCAAGGAAAATAAGGCTCCTTTCATGTGTGATGTGCAACACGGAATTACTCTGCATGCAGTGCAGGGGAATCAGGCCTCATTTGGCGGCGAGAGGGAAGTCTCATGGGTTTTCTCGAGTTGCGGCGGGAACCTGGGGTATATTCTCGAATTACGACGGGGATGGCACTTCCACCCACTTGTTTGTTCAGCCATGTCAGGACTCCTGCCTAGTTGCGAGGGACAACTCTGAATTCTCCTCGAGGCTTGGCATTGCAATTGGGACGCCTCTTCAGCTGAGGCGGGAGACCAAGGGTCCCTTTCCCCGTGCCACAGGAATCCTGGGACTCCTATCAATTTTCACGAGGAGTCAGACATCGTCTCCTTTGGATGCACTGATCTCCGTGTACCTCTGGAGTTTTCAAAGGATGTGAGGCCTCCGGTCGCGATGATGTGGGAAACTAGGTCTTTCTCTGTGGTCTCCACAGGTGATTCAGACATCCTTTCATCAAGGGAGAGGCAAGACGAGCCTGCATTCAAGTCACTGCATGAATATCCGGCCTTATTTCGAGTCAGAGCATCACGGTGTCCATTCCAGTTGAGGCCGCAAACTAAGGGTCCCTCTCACATACCTAGAGCTGAGAGAAGCCTCCTCTTGAGGTGCTTGTGGTAAGGTGATATTACTCTGGAGTCGAAGCCAGGGACTAACCTCTCATCTCGAGTTGATTTTTGGTCCACGGAGCTCTTTCGTGTTGCTACAAGTGACCTCAGGATCCCTCCAGCCTTGAAACAGTGTTCTTGGGGTTTCTCTGCAGTGCCATCAAGGAAATAAAGGCTCCTTTCATGTTTGATGTGCAACACGGAATTGCGCTGGACGCAGTGGAGGGGAATCGGGCCTCATTTTGCGGCGAGGGGAAAGTCTCATGGTTTTTCTCGAGTTGCGGCGGGGACCTGGGGTATATTCTCGAGTTACGACGGGGATGGCCCTTCCACACACGTGCTTGTTCAGCGACGTCAGGACTCCTGCCTAGTTGCGAGGGACAACTCGGGATTCTCCTCGAGGCTTGGCAGGGCAATTGGGACACCTCTCCAGCTGAGGGGGGAGACCAAGTGTCCCTTTCCACGTGCCACAGGAATCCTGGGACTCCTATCAAGTTTCACGAGGAGTCAGGCATCGTCTCCTTTGGAGGCACTGATCTGCGCGTACCTCTGGAGTTTTCAAAGAATGTGAGGCCTCCGGTCGCGATGAGGTGGGGAACTAGGTCTTTCTCTGCGGTCTCCACAGGGGATTCAGACATCCTTTCGTCTTGGGAGATGTAAGACGAGCCTGCATTCAAGTCACTGCAGGGATATCCGGCCTTATTTTGCGTCAGGGCATCGCGGTGTCCATTCCACTTGAGGCCGCAAACTCATGGTCCCTCTCACATACATAGAGCTGAGAGAAGCCTCCTCTTGAGGTGCTTGTGGTAAGGTGGTATTCCTCTGGAGTCGAAGCCAGGGAATAACCTCTCATCTCGAGTTGACTTTTGGTCCACGGAGCTCTTTCGTGTGGCTACAGTGACCTCAGGATCCTTCTAGCCTTGGAACAGTGTTCTTTGGGATTCTCTGGATTGCCATCAAGGATAATAAGGCTCCTTTCATGTGTGATGTGCAACACGGAATTACTCTGCATGCAGTGTAGGGGAATCAGGCCTCATCTCGCGGCGAGGGGGAAGTCTCATGGTTTTTCTCGAGTTGCGGCGGGAACCTGTGGTATATTCTCGAGTTACGACGGGGATGGCCCTTCCACCCACGTGTTTGTTCAGCGACGTCAGGACTCCTGCCTAGTTGCGAGGAACAACTCGGGATTCTCCTCGAGGCTTGGCAGGGCAATTGGGACGCCTCTCCAGCTGAGGCGGGAGACCAAGGGTCCCTTTCCACGTGCCACAGGAATCCTGGGACTCCTATCAAGTTTCACGTGGAGTCAGGCATCATCTCTTTGGAGGCACTGATCTCTGCGTACCTCTTGAGTTTTCAAAAGATCTGAGGCCTCCGGTCGCGATGAGGTGGGGAAGTAGGTCTTTCTCTGTGGTCTCCACAGGGGATTCAGACATCCTTTCATCTTGGGAGATGCAAGACGAGCCTGCATTCAAGTCACTGCAGGGATATCCGGCCTTATATCGAGTCAGGGCATCGCGGTGTCCATTCCACTTGAGGCCGCAAAATCAGGGTCCCTCTCACATAGCTAGAGCTGAGAGAAGCCTCCTCTTGAGGTGCTTGTGGTAAGGTGGTATTCCTCTGGAGTCGAAGCCAGGGACTAACCTCTCATCTCGAGTTCATTTTTGGTCCACGGAGCTCTTTCGTGTTGCTGCAGTGACCTCAGGATCCCTCTAGCCTTGAAACAGTGTTCTTGGGGTTTCTCTGGAGTGCCATCAAGGAAATCAAGGCTCCTTTCATGTGTGATGTGCAACAGGGAATTGCTCTGCACGCAGTGCAGGGGAATCGGGCCTCATTTTGCGGCGAGGGGGAAGTTTCATGGTTTTTCTCGAGTTGCGGCGGGAACCTGGGGTATATTCTCGAGTTACGACGGGGATGGCCCTTCCACCCACGTGTGTGTTCAGCGACGTCAGGATTCCTGCCTAGTTGCGAGGGACAACGCGGGATTCTCCTCGAGGCTTGGCAGGGCAATTGGGACGCCTCTCCATGTGAGGCGGGAGGCCAAGGGTCCGTTTCCATGTGCCACAGGAATCCTGGGACTCCTATCAAGTTTCACGAGGAGTCAGGCATCGTCTCCTTTGGAGGCACTGATCTGCGCGTACCTCTGGAGTTTTCAAAGAATGTGAGGCCTCTGGTCGCGATGAGGTGGGGAACTAGTTCTTTTTCTGTGGTCTCCACAGGGGTGTCAGACATCGTTTCGTCTTGGGAGATGTAAGACGAGCCTGCATTCAAGTCACTGCAGGGATATCCGGCCTTATTTCGAGTCAGGGCATCGCGGTGTCCATTCCACTTGAGGCCGCAAACTCAGGGTCCCTCTCACATACCTAGAGCTGAGAGAAGCCTCCTCTTGAGGTGCTTGTGGTAAGGTGGTATTCCTCTGGAGTCGAAGCCAGGGACTAACCTCTCATCTCTAGTTGATTTTTGGTCCACGAAGCTCTTTCGTGTTGCTACAGTGACCTCAGGATCCCTCTAGCCTTGAAATAGTGTTATTGGGGTTTCTCTGGAGTGCCATCAAGGAAATCAAGGCTCCTTTCATGTGTGATGTGCAACACGGAATTGCTCTGCACGCAGTGCAGGGGAATCGGGCCTCATATCGCGGCGAGGGGGAAGTCTCATGGTTTTTCTCAAGTTGCGGCCGAAACCTGGGCTATATTCTCGATTTACGACGGGGATGGCCCTTCCACCCACGTGTTTGTTCAGCGACGTCAGGACTCCTGCCTAGTTGCGAGGGACAACTCGGGATTCTCCTCGAGGCTTGGCAGGGCAATTGGGATGCCTCTCCAGCTGAGGCGGGAGACCAAGCGTCCCTTTCCACGTGCCACAGGAATCCTCGGACTCCTATCAAGTTTCACGAGGAGTCAGGCATCGTCTCCTTTGGAGGCACTGATCTCCGCGTACCTCTGGAGTTTTCAAAGGATGTGAGGCCTCCGGTCGCCATGAGGTGGGGAACTAGGTCTTTCTCTGTGGTCTCCACAGGTGATTCAGACATCCTTTCATCAAGGGAGATGCAAGACGAGCCTGCATTCAAGTCACTGCAGGAATATCCGGCCTTATTTCGAATCATGGCATAGCGGTGTCCATTCCAGTTGAGGCCGCAAACTAAGGGTCCGTCTCACATACCTAGAGCTGAGAGAAGCCTCCTCTTGAGGTGCTTGTGGTAAGGTGGTATTCCTCTGGAGTCGAAGCCAGGGACTAACCTCTCATCTCGAGTTGATTTTTGGTCCACGGAGCTCTTTCCTGTTGCTACAAGTGACCTCAGGATCCCTCTAGCCTTGAAACAGTGTTCTTGGGGTTACTCTGGAGTGCCATCAAGGATATAAAGGCTCCTTTCATGTTTGATGTACAACACGGAATTGCGCTGCACGCAGTGGAGGGGAATCGGGCCTCATTTTGCGTCGAGGGGGAAGTCTCATGGTTTTTCTCGAGTTGCGGCGGGGACCTGGGATATATTCTCGAGTTAGGACGGGAATGGCCCTTCCACACACGTGCTTGTTCAGCGACGTCAGGACTCCTGCCTAGTTGCGAGGGACAACACGGGATTCTCCTCGAGGCTTGGCAGGGCAATTGGGACACCTCTCCAGCTGAGGGGGGAGACCAAGTGTCCCTTTCCTCGTGCCACAGGAATCCTGGGACTCCTATCAAGTTTCACGAGGAGTCAGGCATCGTCTCCTTTGGAGGCACTGATCTCCGTGTACCTCTGGAGTTTCCAAAGGATGTTAGGCCTCTGGTCGTGATGAGGTGGGGAACTAGGTCTTTCTCTGTGGTCTCCACAGGGGATTCAGACATCCTTTCATCTTGGGAGATGCAAAACGAGCCTGCATTTAAGTCACTGCAGGGATATCCGGCATTATTTTGAGTCAGGGCATCGCGGTGTCCATTCCACTTGAGGCCGCAAACTCAGGGTCCCTCTCACATACCTAGAGCTGAGAGAAGCCTCCTCTTGAGGTGCTTGTGGTAAGGTGGTATTCCTCTGGAGTCGAAGCCAGGGACTAACCTCTCATCTCGAGTTGATTTTTGGTCCACGGAGCTCTTTCGTGTTGCTACAGTAACCTCAGGATCCCTCTAGTCTTGAAACAGTGTTCTTGGTGTTTCTCTGGAGTGCCATCAAGGAAATCAAGGCTCCTTTCATGTGTGATGTGCAACACGCAATTGCTCTGCACGCAGTGCAGGGGAATCGGGCCTCATCTCGCGGCGAGGGGGAAGTCTCATGGTTTTTCTCGAGTTGCGGCGGGAACCTGGGGTATATTCTCGAGTTACGACGGGGATGGCCCTTCCACCCACGTGTTTTTTCAGCGACGTCAGGACGCCTGCCTAGTTGCGAGGGACAACTCGGGATTCTCTTCGGGGCTTGGCAGGGCAATTGGGACGCCTCTCCAGCTGAGGCGGGAGACCAAGGGTCCCTTTCCATATGCCACAGGAATCCTGGGACTCCTATCAAGTTTCACGAGGAGTCAGGCATCGTCTCCTTTGGAGGCACTGATCTCCGCGTACCTCTGGAATTTTCAAAGGATGTGAGGCCTCCGGTCGCGATGAGGTGGGGAACTAGGTTTTCTCTGTGGTCTCCACAGGGGATTCAGACATCCTATCACATTGGGAGATGCAAGACGAGCCTGCATTCTAGTCACTGTAGGGATATTCGGCCTAATTTCGAGTCAGGGCATCGCGGTCTCCATTCCACTTGAGGCCGCAAACTCACGGTCCCTCTCACATACCTAGAGCTGAGATAAGGCTGCCTTTGAGGTGCTTGTGGTTAGGTGGTATTCCTCTGGAGTCGAAGCCAGGGACTAACCTCTCATCTCGAGTTGATTTTTGGTCCACGGAGCTCTTTCGTGTTGCTACAGTGACCTCAGGATTCCTCGAGCCTTGAAACAGTGTTCTTTGGGTTTCTCTGGAGTGCCATCAGGGAAATCAAGGCTCCTTTCATGTGTGATGTGCAACACGCAATTGCTCTGCACGCAGTGCAGGGGAATCGGGCCTCATCTCGCGGCGAGGGGGAAGTCTCATGGTTTTTCTCGAGTTGCGGCGGGATCCTGGGGTATATTCTCGAGTTACGACGGGGATGGCCCTTCCACACACGTTTTTGTTCAGTGACGGCAGGACTCCTGCCTAGTTGCGAGGGACAACTCGGGATTCTCCTCGAGGCTTGGCAGGGCAATTGAGACGCCTCTCCAGCTGAGGCGGGAGACCAAGGGTCCCTTTCCACGTGACACAGGAATCCTGGGACTCCTATCAAGTTTCACGAGGAGTCAGGCATCGTCTCCTTTGGAGGCACTGATCTCTGCGTACCTCTGGAATTTTCAAAGGATGTGAGGCCTCCGGTCGCGATGAGGTGGGGAACTAGGTCTTTCTCTGTGGTCTCCACAGGGGATTCAGACATCCTTTCGTCTTGGGAGATGCAAGACGAGCCTGCATTCAAGTCACTGCAGGGATATCCGGCCTTATTTCGAGTCAGGGCATCGCGGTGTCCATTCCACTTGAGGCCGCAAACTCAGGGTCCCTCTCACATATCTAGAGCTGAGAGAAGCCTCCTCTTGAGGTGCTTGTGGTAAGGTGGTATTCCTCTGGAGTCGAAGCCAGGGACTAACCTCTCATCTCGAGTTGATTTTTGGTCCACGGAGCTCTTTCTGGTTGCTACAGTGACCTCAGGATCCCTCTAGCCTTGAAACAGTGTTCTTGGGGATTTTCTGGAGTGCCATCAAGGAAATCAAGGCTCCTTTCATGTGTGATGTGCAACACGGAATTGCGCTGGACGCAGTGGAGGGGAATCGGGCCTCATTTTGCGGCGAGGGGAAAGTCTCATGGTTTTTCTCGAGTTGCGGCAGGGACCTGGGGTATATTCTCCAGTTACGACGGGGATGGCCCTTCCACACACGTGCTTGTTCAGCGACGTCAGGACTCCTGCCTAGTTGCGAGGGACAACTCGGGATTCTCCCCGAGGCTTGGCAGGGCAATTGGGACACCTCTCCAGCTGAGGGGGGAGACCAAGTGTCCCTTTCCACGTGCCACAGGAATCCTGGGACTCCTATCAAGTTTCACGAGGAGTCAGGCATCGTCTCCTTTGGAGGCACTGATCTGCGCGTACCTCTGGAGTTTTCAAAGAATGTGAGGCCTCCGGTCGCGATGAGGTGGGGAACTAGGTCTTTCTCTGCGGTCTCCACAGGGGATTCAGACATCCTTTCGTCTTGGGAGATGTAAGACGAGCCTGCATTCAAGTCACTGCAGGGATATCCGGCCTTATTTTGCGTCAGGGCATCGCGGTGTCCATTCCACTTGAGGCCGCAAACTCATGGTCCCTCTCACATACATAGAGCTGAGAGAATCCTCCTCTTGAGGTGCTTGTGGTAAGGTGGTATTCCTCTGGAGTCGAAGCCAGGGACTAACCTCTCATCTCGAGTTGACTTTTGGTCCACGGAGCTCTTTCGTGTGGCTACAGTGACCTCAGGATCCTTCTAGCCTTGGAACAGTGTTCTTTGGGATTCTCTGGATTGCCATCAAGGATAATAAGGCTCCTTTCATGTGTGATGTGCAACACGGAATTACTCTGCATGCAGTGTAGGGGAATCAGGCCTCATCTCGCGGCGAGGGGGAAGTCTCATGGTTTTTCTCGAGTTGCGGCGGGAACCTGGGGTATATTCTCGAGTTACGACGGGGATGGCCCTTCCACCCACGTGTTTGTTCAGCGACGTCAGGACTCCTGCCTAGTTGCGAGGAACAACTCGGGATTCTCCTCGAGGCTTGGCAGGGCAATTGGGACGCCTCTCCAGCTGAGGCGGGAGACCAAGGGTCCCTTTCCACGTGCCACAGGAATCCTGGGACTCCTATCAAGTTTCACGTGGAGTCAGGCATCATCTCCTTTGGAGGCACTGATCTCTGCGTACCTCTTGAGTTTTCAAAAGATCTGAGGCCTCCGGTCGCGATGAGGTGGGGAAGTAGGTCTTTCTCTGTGGTCTCCACAGGGGATTCAGACATCCTTTCATCTTGGGAGATGCAAGACGAGCCTGCATTCAAGTCACTGCAGGGATATCCGGCCTTATATCGAGTCAGGGCATCGCGGTGTCCATTCCACTTGAGGCCGCAAAATCAGGGTCCCTCTCACATACATAGAGCTGAGAGAAGCCTCCTCTTGAGGTGCTTGTGGTAAGGTGGTATTCCTCTGGAGTCGAAGCCAGGGACTAACCTCTCATCTCGAGTTGATTTTTGGTCCACGGAGCTCTTTCGTGTTGCTGCAGTGACCGCAGGATCCCTCTAGCCTTGAAACAGTGTTCTTGGGGTTTCTCTGGAGTGCCATCAAGGAAATCAAGGCTCCTTTCATGTGTGATGTGCAACAGGGAATTGCTCTGCACGCAGTGCAGGGGAATCGGGCCTCATTTTGAGGCGAGGGGGAAGTTTCATGGTTTTTCTCGAGTTGCGGCGGGAACCTGGGGTATATTCTCGAGTTACGACGGGGATGGCCCTTCCACCCACGTGTGTGTTCAGCGACGTCAGGACTCCTGCCTAGTTGCGAGGGACAACGCGGGATTCTCCTCGAGGCTTGGCAGGGCAATTGGGACGCCTCTCCATGTGAGGCGGGAGGCCAAGGGTCCCTTTCCATGTGCCACAGGAATCCTGGGACTCCTATCAAGTTTCACGAGGAGTCAGGCATCGTCTCCTTTGGAGGCACTGATATCCGCGTACCTCTGGAGTTTTCAAAGGATGTGAGGCCTCCGGTCGCGATGAGGTGGGGAACTAGGTCTTTCTCTGTGGTCTCCACAGGGGATTCAGACATCCTTTCGTCTTGGGAGATGCAAGACGAGCCTGCATTCAAGTCACTGCAGGGATATCCGGCCTTATTTCGAGTCAGGGCATCGCGGTGTCCATTCCACTTGAGGCCGCAAACTCAGGGTCCCTCTCACATAGCTAGAGCTGAGATAATCCTGCTCTTGAGGTGCTTGTGGTAAGGTGGTATTCCTCTGGAGTCGAAGCCAGGGACTAACCTCTCATCTCGAGATGATTTTTGGTCCACGGAGCTCTTTCGTGTTGCTACAGTGACCTCAGGATCCCTCTAGCCTTGAAACAGTGTTCTTGGGGTTTCTCTGGAGTGCCATCAAGGAAATCAAGGCTCCTTTCATGTGTGATGTGCAACAGGGAATAGCTCTGCACGCAGTGCAGGGGAATCGGGCCTCATCTCGCGGCGAGGGGGAAGTCTCATGGTTTTTCTCGAGTTGCGGCGGGAACCTGGGCTATATTCTCGAGTTACGACGGGGATGGCCCTTCCACACACGTGTTTGTTCAGCGACGGCAGGACTCCTGCCTAGTTGCGAGGGACAACTCGGGATTCTCCTCGAGGCTTGGCAGGGCAATTGGGACGCCTCTCCAGCTGAGGCGGGAGACCAAGGGTCCCTTTCCACGTGCCACAGGAATCCTGGGACTCCTATCAAGTTTCACGAGGAGTCAGGCATCGTCTCCTTTGGAGGCACTGATCTCTGCGTACCTCTGGAATTTTCAAAGGATGTGAGGCCTCCGGTCGCGATGAGGTGGGGAACTCGGTCTTTCTCTGTGGTCTCCACAGGGGATTCAGACATCCTTTCGTCTTGGGAGATGCAAGACGAGCCTGCATTCAAGTCACTGCAGGGATATCCGGCCTTATTTCGAGTCAGGGCATCGCGGTGTCCATTCCACTTGAGGCCGCAAACTCAGGGTACCTCTCACATATCTAGAGCTGAGAGAAGCCTCCTCTTGAAGTGCTTGTGGTAAGGTGGTATTCCTCTGGAGTCGAAGCCAGGGAATAACCTCTCATCTCGAGTTGATTTTTGGTCCACGGAGCTCTTTCTTGTTGCTACAGTGACCTCAGGATCCCTCTAGCCTTGAAACAGTGTTCTTGGGGTTTCTCTGGAGTGCCATCAAGAAAATCAAGGCTCCTTTCATGTGTGATGTTCAACACGGAATTGCTCTGCACGCAGTGCAGGGGAATCGGGCCTCATCTCGCGGCGAGGGGGAAGTCTCATGGTTTTTCTCGAGTTGCGGCGGGAACCTGGGGTATATTCTCGAGTTACGACGGGGATGGCCCTTCCACACACGTGTTTGTTCAGCGACGTCAGGACTCCTGCCTAGTTGCGAGGGACAACTCGGGATTCTCCTCGAGGCTTGGCAGGGCAATTGGGACGCCTCTCCAGCTGAGGCGGTAGACCAAGGGTCCCTTTCCACGTGCCACAGGAATCCTGGGACTCCTATCAAGCTTCAGGAGGAGTCAGGCATCGTCTCCTTTGGAGGAACTGATCTCCGCGTACCTCTGGAATTTTCAAAGGATGTGAGGCCTCCGGTCGCCATGAGGTGGGGAAGTAGGTCTTTCTCTGTGGTCTCCACAGGTGATTCAGACATCATTTCGTCTTGGGAGATGCAAGACGAGCCTGCATTCAAGTCACTGCAGGGATATCCGGCCTTATTTCGAGTCAGGGCATTACGGTGTCCAATCCACTTGAGGCCGCAAACTCAGGGTCCCTCTCACATATCTAGAGCTGAGAGAAGCCTCCTCTTGAGGTGCTTGTGGTAAGGTGGTATTCCTCTGGAGTCGAAGCCAGGGACTAACCTCTCATCTCGAGTTGATTCTTGGTCCACAGAGCTCTTTCGTGTTGCTACAGTGACCTCAGTTTCCCTCTAGCCTTGAAACAGTGTTCTTGGGGTTTCTCTGGAGTGCCATCAAGGAAATCAAGGCTCCTTTTATGTGTGATGTGCAATAGGGAATTGCTCTGCACGAAGTGCATGGTGTCGGGCCTCATTTTTCGGGGTGGGGGAAGTCTCATGGTTTTTCTCGAGTTGCTGTGTGAACCTGGGGTATATTCTCGAGTTACGACGGGGATGGCCCTTCCACCCACGTGTTTCTTCTGCGACGTCAGTACTCCTGCCTAGTTGCGAGGGACAACTCGGGATTCTCCTGGGGGCTTGGCAGGGCAATTGGGACGCCTTTCCAGCTGAGGCGGTAGACCAAGAGTCCCTTTTCACGTGCCACAGGAATCGTGGGACTCCTATCAAGTTTGACGAGGAGTCAGGCATCGTCTCCTTTGGAGGCACTGATCTCCGCGTACCTCTGGAGTTTTCAAAGGATGTGAGCCCTCCGGTCGCGATGAAGTGGGGAACTATGTCTTTCTCTCTGGTCTCCACAGGGGATTCAGACATCCTTTCGTCTTGGGAGATGCAAAACGAGCCTGCATTTAAGTCACTGCAGGGAAATCCGGCCTTATTTCGCGTCAGGGAATCGCAGTGTCCATTCCACTTGAGGCCGCAAAATCAGGGTCCCTCTCACATACCTAGAGCTGAGAGAAGCCTCCTCTTGAGGTGCTTGTGGTAAGGTGGTATTCCTCTGGAGTCGAAGCCAGGGACTAACCTCTCATCTCGAGTTGATTTTTGGTCCACGGAGCTCTTTCGTGTTGCTACAGTGACCTCAGGATCCCTCTAGCCTTGAAACAGTGTTCTTGGGGTTTCTCTGGAGTGCCATCAAGGAAATCAAGGCTCCTTTCATGTGTGATGTGCAACACGGAATTGCTCTGCACGCAGTGCAGGGGAATCGGGCCTCATCTCACGGCGAGGGAGAAGTCTCATGGTTTTTCTCGAGTTGCGGCGGGAACCTGTGGTATATTCTCGAGTTACGACGGGGATGGCCCTTCCACCCACGTGTTTGTTCAGCGACGTCAGGACTCCTGCCTAGTTGCGAGGGACAACTCGGGATTCTCCTCGAGGCTTGGCAGGGCAATTGGGACGCCTCTCCAGCTGAGGCGGGAGACCAAGGGTCCCTTTCCACGTGCCACAGGAATCCTGGGACTCCTATCAAGTTTCACGACGAGTCAGGCATCGTCTCCTTTGGAGGCACTGATCTCCGCGTACCTCTGGAGTTTTCAAAGGATGTGAGGCCTCCGGTCGCGATGAGCTGGGAAAGTAGGTTTTCTCTGTGGTCTCCACAGGGGTTTCAGATATCCTTTCGTCTTGGTAGATGCAAGACGAGCCTGCATTCAAGTCACTGCAGGGATATTCGGACTTATTTCGAGTCAGGGCATCGCGGTGTCCATTCCACTTGAGGCCGCAAACTCAGGGTCCCTCTCACATAGCTAGAGCTGAGAGAAGCCTCCTCTTGAGGTGCTTGTGGTAAGGTGGTATGCCTCTGGAGTCGAAGCCAGGGACTAACCTCTCATCTCGAGTTGATTTTTGGTCCACGGAGCTCTTTCTTGTTGCTACAGTGACCTCAGGATCCCTCTAGCCTTGAAACAGTGTTCTTGGGGTTTCTCTGGAGTGCCATCAAGGAAATCAAGGCTCCTTTCATGTGTGATGTGCAACACGGAATTGCTCTGCACGCAGTGCAGGGGAATCGGGCCTCATCTCGCGGCGAGGGGGTAGTCTCATGGTTTTTCTCGAGTTGCGGCGGGAACCTGGGGTATATTCTCGAGTTACGACGGGGATGGCCCTTCCACCCACGTGTTTGTTCAGCGACGTCAGGACTCCTGCCTAGTTGCGTGGGACAACTCGGGATTCTCCTGGGGGCTTGGCAAGGCATTTGGGACGCCTCTCCAGCTGAGGCGGTAGACCAAGGGTCCCTTTCCACGTGCCACAGGAATCTTGGGACTCCTATCAAGTTTCACGAGGAGTCAGGCATCGTCTCCTTTGGAGGCACTGATCTCCGCGTACCTCTGGAGTTTTCAAAGGATGTGAATCCTCCGGTCGCGATGAGGTGGGGAACTAGGTCTTTCTCTGTGGTCTCCACAGTGAATTCAGACATCCTTTCATCTTGGGAGATGCAGGACGAGCCTGCATTCAAGTCACTGCAAGCATATCCGGCCTTATTTCGAGTCAGGGCATCGCGGTGTCCATTCCACTTGAGGCCGAAAACTCAGGGTCCCTCTCACATAGCTAGAGCTGAGAGAAGCCTCCTCTTGAGGTGCTTGTGGTAAGGTGGTATTCCTCTGGAGTCGAAGCCAGGGACTAACCTCTCATCTCGAGTTGATTTTTGGTCCAGGGAGCTCTTTCGTGTTGCTACAGTGACCTCAGGATCCCTCTCGCCTTGAAACAGTGTTCTTGGGGTTTCTCTGGAGTGCCATCAAGGAAATCAAGGCTCCTTTCATGTGTGATGTGCAACACGGAATTGCTCTGCACGCAGTGCAGGGGAATCGGGCCTCATCTCGCGGCGAGGGGGAAGCCTCATGGTTTTTCTCGAGTTGCGGCGGGAACATGGGGAATATTCTCGAGTTACGAGGGTTTGGCCCTTCCACACACGTGTTTGTTCAGCGACGTCAGAACTCCTGCCTAGTTGCGAGGGACAATTCGGGATTCTCCTCGAGGCTTGGCAGGGCAATTGGGACGCCTCTCCAGCTGAGGCGGGAGACCAAGTGTCCCTTTCCATGTGCCACAGGAATTCTGGGAATCCTATCAAGTTTCACGAGGAGTCAGGCATCGTCTCCTTTGGAGGCACTGATCTGCGCGTACCTCTGGAGTTTTCAAAGGATGTGAGGCCTCCGGTCGCCATGAGTTGGGGAACTAGGTCTTTCTCTGTGGTCTCCACAGGGGATTCAGACATCCTTTCGTCTTGGCAGATGCAAGACGAGCCTGCATTCAAGTCACTGCAGGGATATCCGGCCTTATTTCGAGTCAGGGCATCGCGGTGTCCATTCCACTTGAGACCACAAACTCAGGGTCCCTCTCACATACCTAGAGCTGAGAGAAGCCTCCTCTTGAGGTGCTTGTGGTAAGGTGGTATTCCTCTGGAGTCGAAGCCAGGGACTAACCTCTCATCTCGAGGTGATTGTTGGTCCACGGAGCTCTTTCGTGTTGCTACAGTGACCTCAGGATCCCTCTAGCCTTGAAACAGTGTTCTTGGGGTTTCTCTGGAGTGCCATCAAGGAAATCAAGGCTCCTTTCATGTGTGATGTGCAACACGGAATTGCTCTGCACGCAGTGCAGGGGAATCGGGCCTCATATCGCGGCGAGGGGGAAGTCTCATGGTTTTTCTCGAGTTGCGGCGGGAACCTGGGGTATATTCTCGAGTTACGACGGGGATGGCCCTTCCACCCACGTGTTTGTTCAGCTATGTCAGGACTCCTGCCTAGTTGCGAGGGACAACTCGGGATTCTCCTCGAGGCTTGGCAGGGCAATTGGGACGCCTCTCCAGCTGAGGCGGGAGACCAAGGGTCCCTTTCCACGTGCCACAGGAATCCTGGGACTCCTATCAAGTTTCACGAGGAGTCAGGCATCGTCTCCTTTGGAGGCACTGATCTCCGCGTACCTCTGGAGTTTTCAAAGGATGTGAGGCCTCCGGTCGCGATGAGCTGGGGAAGTAGGTTTTCCCTGTGGTCTCCACAGGGGTTTCAGATATCCTTTCGTCTTGGGAGATGCAAGACGAGCCTGCATTGAAGTCACTGCAGGGATATTCGGCCTTATTTCGAGTCAGGGCATCGCGGTGTCCATTCCACTTGAGGCCGCAAACTCAGGGTCCCTCTCACATAGCTAGAGCTGAGAGAAGCCTCCTCTTGAGGTGCTTGTGGTAAGATGGTATTCCTCTGGAGTCGAAGCCAGGGACTAACCTCTCATCTCGAGTTGATTTTTGGTCCACGGAGCTCTTTCGTGTTGCTAAAGTGACCACAGGATCCCTCTAGCCTTGAAGCAGTGTTCTTGGGGTTTCTCTGTATTGCCATCAAGGAAATCAAGGCTCCTTTCATGTGTGATGTGCAACACGGAATTGCTCTGCACGCAGTGCAGGGGAATCGGGCCTCATCTCGCGGCGAGGGGGTAGTCTCATGGTTTTTCTCGAGTTGCGGCGGGAACCTTGGGTATATTCTCGAGTTACGACGGGGATGGCCCTTCCACTCACGTGTTTGTTCAGCGACGTCAGGACTCCTGCCTAGTTGCGAGGGACAACTCGGGATTCTCCTGGGGGCTTGGCAGGGCATTTGGGACGCCTCTCCAGCTGAGGCGGGAGACCAAGGGTCCCTTTCCACGTGCCACAGGAATCCTGGGAATCCTATCAAGTTTCACGAGGAGTCAGGCATCGTCTCCTTTGGAGGCACTGATCTCCGCGTACCTCTGGAGTTTTCAAAGGATGTGAATCCTCCGGTCGCTATGAGGTGGGGAACTAGGTCTTTCTCTGTGGTCTCCACAGGGGATTCAGACATCCTTTCATCTTGGGAGATGCAAGACGAGCCTGCATTCAAGTCACTGCAGGGATATCCGGCCTTATTTCAAGTCAGGGCATCGCGGTGTCCATTCCACTTGAGGCCGAAAACTCAGGGTCCCTCTCACATACCTAGAGCTGAGAGAAGCCTTCTCTTGAGGTGCTTGTGGTAAGGTGGTATTCCTCTGGAGTCGAAGCCAGGGACTAACCTCTCATCTCGAGTTGATTTTTGGTCCACGGAGCTCTTTCCTGTTGCTACAGTGACCTCAGGATCCCTCTGGCCTTGAAACAGTGTTCTTGGGGTTTCTCTGGAGTGCCATCAAGGAAATCAAGGCTCCTTTCATGTGTGATGTGCAACACGGAATTGCTCTGCACGCAGTGCAGGGGAATCGGGCCTCATCTCGCGGCGAGGGGGAAGTCTCATGGTTTTTCACGAGTTGCGGCGGGAACCTGGGGAATATTCTCGAGTTACGAGGTTTTGGCCCTTCCACACACGTGTTTGTTCAGCGACGTCAGGACTCCTGGCTAGTTGCGAGGGACAACTCGGGATTCTCCTCGAGGCTTGGCAGGGCAATTGGGACGCCTCTCCAGCTGAGGCTGGAGACCAAGGGTCCCTTTCCACGTGCCACAGGAATCCTGGGACTCCTATCAAGTTTCACGAGGAGTCAGGCATCGTCTCCTTTGGAGGCACTGATCTCCGCGTACCTCTGGAGTTTTCAAAGGATGTGAGGCCTCCGGTCGCCATGAGTTGGGGAACTAGGTCGTTCTCTGTGGTCTCCACAGGGGATTCAGACATCCTTTCGTCTTGGGAGATGCAAGACGAGCCTGCATTCAAGTCACTGCAGGGATATCCGGCCTTATTTCGAGTCAGGGCATCGCGGTGTCCATTCCACTTGAGGCCACAAACTCAGGGTCCCTCTCACATACCTAGAGCTGAGAGAAGCCTCCTCTTGAGGTGCTTGTGGTAAGGTGGTATTCCTCTGGAGTCGAAGCCAGGGACTAACCTCTCATCTCGAGTTGATTTTTGGTCCACGGAGCTCTTTCGTGTTGCTACAGTGACCTCAGGATCCCTCTAGCCTTGAAACAGTGTTCTTGGGGTTTCTCTGGAGTGCCATCAAGGAAATCAAGGCTCCTTTCATGTGTGATGTGCAATAGGAAATTGCTCTGCACGAAGTGCATGGTGTCGGGCCTCATTTTTCGGGGAGGGGGAAGTCTCATGGTTTTTCTCGAGTTGCTGTGTGAACCTGGGGTATATTCTCGAGTTACGACGGGGATGGCTCTTCCACCCACGTGTTTCTTCTGCGACGTCAGGACTCCTGCCTAGTTGCGAGGGACAACTCGGGATTCTCCTGGGGGCTTGGCAGGGCAATTGGGACGCCTTTCCAGCTGAGGCGGTAGACCAAGAGTCCCTTTCCACGTGCCACAGGAATCTTGGGACTCCTATCAAGTTTGACGAGGAGTCAGGCATCGTCTCCTTTGGAGGCACTGATCTCTGCGTACCTCTGGAGTTTTCAAAGGATGTGAGGCCTCCGGTCGCGATGAGCTGTGGAAGTAGGTTTTCTCTGTGGTCTCCACAGGGATGTCAGATATCCTTTCGTCTTGGGAGATGCAAGACGAGCCTGCATTCAAGTCACTGCAGGGATATTCGGCCTTATTTCGAGTCAGGGCATCCCGGTGTCCATTCCACTTGAGGCCGCAAACTCAGGGTCCCTCTCACATAGCTAGAGCTGAGAGAAGCCTCCTCTTGAGGTGCTCTTGGTAAGATGGTATTCCTCTGGAGTCGAAGCCAGGGACTAACCTCTCATCTCGTGTTGATTTTTGGTCCACGGAGCTCTTTCTTGTTGCTACAGTGACCTTAGGATCCCTCTAGCTTTGGAACAGTGTTCTTGGGGTTTCTCTGGAGTGCCATCAAGGAAATCAAGGCTCCTTTCATGTGTGATGTGCAACACGGAATTGCTCTGCACGCAGTGCAGGGGACTCGGGCCTCATCTCACGGCGAGGGAGAAGTCTCATGGTTTTTCTCGAGTTGCGGCGGGAACCTGTGGTATATTCTCGAGTTACGACGGGGATGGCCCTTCCACCCACGTGTTTGTTCAGCGACGTCAGGACTCCTGCCTAGTTGCGAGGGACAACTCGGGATTCTCCTCGAGGCTTGGCAGGGCAATTGGGATGCCTCTCCAGCTGAGACGGGAGACCAAGGGTCCCTTTCCACGAGCCACAGGAATCCTGGGACTCCTATCAAGTTTAACGAGGAGTCAGGCATCGTCTCCTTTGGAGGCACTGATCTCCGCGTACCTGTGGAGTTTTCAAAGGATGTTAGCCCTCCGGTCGCGATGAGGTGGGGAACTAGGTCTTTCTCTGTGGTCTCCACAGGGGTTTCAGATATCGTTTCGTTTGGGAGATGCAAGACGAGCCTGCATTCAAGTCACTGCAGGGATATCCGGCCTTATTTCGAGTCAGGGCATCGCGGTGTCCATTCCACTTGAGGCCGCAAACTCAGGGTCCCACTCACATATCTAGAGCTGAGAGAAGCCTCCTCTTGAGGTGCTTGTGGTAAGGTGGTATATCGCTGGAGTCGAAGCCAGGGACTAACCTCTCATCTCGAGTTGATTCTTGGTCCACGGAGCTCTTTCGTGTTGCTACAGTGACCTCAGGATCCCTCTAGCCTTGAAACAGTGTTCTTGGGGTTTCTCTGGAGTGCCATCAAGGAAATCAAGGCTCCTTTCATGTGTGATGTGCAACACGGAATTGCTCTGCACGCAGTGCAGGGGAATCGGGCCTCATCTCGCGGCGAGGGGGAAGTCTCATAGTTTTTCATGAGTTGCGGTGGGAACCTGGGATATATTCTCAAGTTACGACGGGGATGGCCCTTCCACACACGTGTTTCTTCAGCGACGTCAAGACTCCTGCCTAGTTGCGAGGAACAACTCGGGATTCTCCTCGAGGCTTGGCAGGGCAATTGGGACGCCACTCCAGCTGAGGCGGGAGACCAAGGGTCCCTTTCCACGTGCCACAGGAATCCTGGGACTCCTATCAAGTTTCACGAGGAGTCAGGCATCGTCTACTTTGGAGGCACTCATCTCCGCGTACCTCTGGAGTTTTCAAAGGATGTGAGGCCTCCGGTCGCGATGAAGTGGGGAACTAGGTCTTTCTCTGTGGTCTCCACAGGGGTTCAGACATCCTTTCGTCTTGGGAGTTGCAAGACGAGCCTGCATTCAAGTCACTGCAGGAATATCCGGCGTTATTTCGAGTCAGGGCATCGCAGTGTCCATTCCACCTGAGGCCGCAAACTCAGGGTCCCTCTCACATACCAAGAGCTGAGAGAAGCCTCCTCTTGAGGTTCTTGTGGTAAGGTGGTATTCCTCTGGAGTCGAAGCCATTGACTAACCTCTCATCCCTAGTTGATTTTTGGTCCACGGAATTCTTTCGTGTTGCTACAGTGACCTCAGTATCCCTCTAGCCTGGAAACAGTGTTCTTGGGGTTTCTCTGGAGTGCCATCAAGGAAATCAAGGCTCCTTTCATGTGTGATGTGCAACACGGAATTGCTCTGCACGCAGTGCAGGGGAATCGGGCCTCATCTCGCGGCGAGGGGGAAGTCTCATCGTTTTTCTCGAGTTGCGGCGGGAACCTGGGGTATATTCTCGAGTTACGACGGGGATGGCCCTTCCACACACGTGTTTGTTCAGCGACGTCAGGACTCCTGCCTAGTTGCGAGGGACAACTCGGGATTCTCCTCGAGGCTTGGCAGGGCAATTGGGACGCCTCTCCAGCTGAGGCGGGAGACCAAGGGTCCCTTTCCACGTGCCACAGGAATCCTGGGACTCCTATCAAGTTTCACGAGGAGTCAGGCATCGTCTCCTTTGGAGGCACTGATCTCCGCATACGTCTGGAGTTTTCAAAGAATGTGAGGCCTCCGGTCGCGATGAGGTGGGGAACTAGTTCTTTTTCTGTGGTCTCCACAGGGGATTCAGACATCCTTTCGTCTTGGGAGATGCAAGACGAGCCTGCATTCAAGTCACTGCAGGTATATCCGGCCTTATTTCGAGTCAGGGCATCGCGGTGTCCATTCCACTTGAGGCCGCAAATCAGGGTCCCTCTCACATACCTAGAGCTGAGAGAAGCCCCCTCTTGAGGTGCTTCTGGTAAGGTGATATTCTTCTGGAGTCGAAGCCAGGGACTAACCTCTCATCTCGAGTTGATTTTTGGTCCACGGAGCTCTTTCTTGTTGCGACAGTGACCTCAGGATCCCTCTAGCCTTGAAACAGTGTTCTTGGGGTTTCTCTGGAGTGCCATCAAGGAAATCAAGGCTCTTTTCATGTGTGATGTGCAACACGGAATTGCTCTGCACGCAGTGTAGGGGAATCGGGCCTCATCTCGCGGCGAGGGGGAAGTCTCATGGTTTTTCTCGAGTTGCGGCGTGAACCTGGGGTATATTCTCGAGTTACGACGGGGATGGCCCTTCCACACACGTGTTTGTTCAGCGACGTCAGGACTCCTGCCTAGTTGCGAGGGACAACTCGGGATTCTCCTCGAGGCTTGGCAGGGCAATTGGGACGCCTCTTCAGCTGAGGCGGGAGACCAAGGGTCCCTTTCCACGTGCCACAGGAATCCTGGGACTCCTATCAAGCTTCAGGAGGAGTCAGGCATCGTCTCCTTTGGAGGAACTGATCTCCGCGTACCTCTGGAATTTTCAAAGGATGTGAGGCCTCCGGTCGCCATGAGGTGGGGAAGTAGGTCTTTCTCTGTGGTCTCCACAGGGGATTCAGACATCATTTCGTCTTGGGAGATGCAAGACGAGCCTGCATTCAAGTCACTGCAGGGATATCCGGCCTTATTTTGAGTCAGGGCATCGCGGTGTCGATTCCACTTGAGGCCGCAAACTCAGGGTCCCTCTCACATAGCTAGAGCTGAGAGAAGCCTCTTCTTGAGGTGCTTGTGGTAAGGTGGTATTCCTCTGGAGTCGAAGCCAGCGACTAACCTCTCATCTCGAGTTGATTTTTGGTCCACGGAGCTCTTTTGTGTTGCTACAGTGACCTCAGGATCCCTCTAGCCTTGAAACAGTGTTCTTGGGGTTTCTCTGGAGTGCCATCAAGGAAATCAAGGCTCCTTTCATGTGTGATGTGCAACACGGAATTGCTCTGCACGCAGTGCAGGGGAATCGGGCCTCATCTCGCGGCGAGGGGGAAGTCTCATAGTTTTTCACGAGTTGCGGTGGGAACCTGGGATATATTCTCAAGTTACGACTGGGATGGCCCTTCCACACACGTGTTTCTTCAGCGACGTCAGGACTCCTGCCTAGTTGCGAGGAACAACTCGGGATTCTCCTCGAGGCTTGGCAGGGCAATTGGGACGCCACTCCAGCTGAGGCGGGAGACCAAGGGTCCCTTTCCACGTGCCGCAGGAATCCTGGGACTCCTATCAAGTTTCACGAGGAGTCAGGCATCATCTCCTTTGGAGGCACTCATCTCCGCGTACCTCTGGAGTTTGCAAGGGATATGAGGCCTCCAGTCGAGATGAGGTGGGGAACTAGGTCTTTCTCTGTGGTCTCCACAGGGGATTCAGACATCCTTTCGTCTTGGGAGATGCAAGACGAGCCTGCATTCAAGTCACTGCAGGGATATCCGGCCTTATTTCGAGTCAGGGCATCGCGGTGTCCATTCCACTTGAGGCCGCAAATTCAGGGTCCCTCTCACATACCTAGAGCTGAGAGAAGCCTCCTCTTGAGGTGCTTGTGGTGAGGTGGTATTCCTCTGGAGTCGAAGCCAGGGACTACCTCTCATCTCGAGGTGATTTTTGGTCCACGGAGCTCTTTCGTGTTGCTACAGTGACCTCAGGATCCCTCTAGCCTTGAAACAGTGTTCTTGGGGTTTCGCTGTAGTGCCGTCAAGGAAATCAAGGCTCCTTTCATGTGTGATGTGCAACACGGAATTGCTCTGCACACAGTGCAGGGGCATCGGGCCTCATCTCGTGGCGAGGGGGAAGTCTCATGGTTTTTCTCGATTTGCGGCGGGAACCTGGGATATATTCTCGAAGTACGATGAGGATGGCCCTTCCAACCACGTGTTTGTTCAGCGACGTCAGGACTCCTGCCTAGTTGCGAGGGACAACTCGGAGTTCTCCTCGAGGCTTGGCAGGGCAATTGGGACGCCTCTCCAGCTGAGGCGGGAGACCAAGGGTCCCTTTCCACGTGCCACAGGAATCCTGGGACTCCTATCAAGTTTCACGAGGAGTCAGGCATCGTCTCCTTTGGAGGCACTGATCTCCGCGTACCTCTGGAGTTTACAAAGGATGTGAGGCCCTGTCGCGATGAGGTGGGGAACTATGTCTTTCTCTGTGGTCTCCACAGGGGATTCAGACAACCTTTCATCTTGGGAGATGCAAGACGAGCCGGCATTCAAGTCACTGCAGGGATATCCGGCCTTATTTCACGTCAGTGCATCGCGGTGTCCATTCCACTTGAGGCCGCAAAATCAGGGTCCCTCTCACATACCTAGAGCTGAGAGAAGCCTCCTCTTGAGGTGCTTGTGGTAAGGTGGTATGCCTCTGGAGTCGAAGCCAGGGACTAACCTCTCATCTCGAGTTGATTTTTGGTCCACGGAGCTCTTTCGTGTTGCTACATTGACCTCAGGATCCCTCTAGCCTTGAAACAGTGTTCTTGGGGTTTCTCTGGAGTGCCACCAAGGAAATCAAGGCTCCTTTCATGTGTGATGTGCAACACGGAATTGCTCTGCACGCAGTGCCGGGGAATCGGGCCTCATCTCGCGGCGAGGGGGAGGTCTCATGGTTTTTCTCGAGTTGCGGCGGGAACCTGGGGTATATTCTCGAGTTACGACGGGGTTGGCCCTTCCACACACGTGTTAGTTCAGCGAGGGCAGGACTCCTGCCTAGTTGCGAGGGACAACTCGGGATTCTCCTCGAGGCTTGGCAGGGCAATTGGGACGCCTCTCCAGCTGAGGCGGGAGACCAAGGGTCCCTTTCCACGTGCCACAGGAATCCTGGGACTCCTTTCAAGTTTCACGAGGAGTCAGGCATCGTCTCCTTTGGAGGCACTGATCTCCGCGTACCTCTGGAGTTTTCAAAGGATGTGAGGCCTACGGTCGCGATGAGGTGGGGAACTAGGTCTTTCTCTGTGGTCTCCACAGGGGATTCAGATATCCTTTCGTCTTGGGAGATGCAAGACGAGCCTGCATTCAAGTCACTGCAGGGATATCCGGCCTTATTTCGAGTCAGGGCATTGCGGTGTCCATTCCACTTGAGGCCGCAAACTCAGGGTCCCTTTCACATACCTAGAGCTGAGAGAAGCCTCCTCTTGAGGTGCTTGTGGTAAGGTGGTATTCCTCTGGAGTCGTAGCCATTAACTAACCTCCCAACTCGAGTTGATTCTTGGTCCTAGGAGCTCTTCGTGTTGCTACAGTGACCTCAGGTTCCCTCTAGCCTTGAAACAGTGTTCTTGGGGTTTCTCTGGAGTGCCATCAAGGAAATCAAGGCTCCTTTCATGTGTGATGTGCAACACGGAATTGTTCTGCACGCAGTGCAGGGGAATCGGGCCTCATCTCGCGGCGAGGGGGAACTCTCATGGTTTTTCTCGAGTTGCGGCGGGAACCTGGGGTATATTCTCGAGTTACGACGGGGATTTCCCTTTCAACCACGTGTTTGTTCAGCGATGTCAGGACTCCTGCCTAGTTGCGAGGGACAACTCGGGATTCTCCTCGAGGCTTGGCAGGGCAATTGTGACGCCTCTCCAGCTGAGGCGGGAGACCAAGGGTCCCTTTCCTCGTGCACAGGAATCCTGGGACTCCTATCAAGTTTCACGAGGAGTCAGGCATCGTCTCCTTTGGAGGCACTGACCTCCGTGTTCCTCTGAAGTTTTCAAAGGATGTGATGCCTCTGGTCGCGATGAGGTGGGGAACTAGGTCTTTCTCTGTGGTCTCCACAGGGGATTCAGATATCCTTTCGTCTTGGGAGATGCAAGACGAGCCTGCATTCAAGTCACTGCAGGGATATCCGGCCTTATTTCAAGTCAGGGCATCGCGGTGTCCATTCTACTTGAGGCCGCAAACTCAGGGTCCCTCTCACATACCTAGAGCTGAGAGAAGCCTCCTCTTGAGGTGCTTGTGGTAAGGTGGTATTCCTCTGGAGTCGAAGCCAGGGACTAACCTCTCATCTCGAGTTGATTTTTGGGCCACGGAGCTCTTTCGTGTGGCTACACTGACGTCAGGATCGCTCTAGCCTTGAAACAGTGTTCTTGGGGTTTCTCTGGAGTGCCATCAAGGAAATCAAGGCTGCTTTCATGTGTGATGTGCAACACGGAATTGCTCTGCAAGCAGTGCAGGGGAATCGGGCCTCATCTCGCGGCGAGGGGGAAGTCTCATGGTTTTTCTCGAGTTGCGGCGTGAACCTGGGGTATATTCTCGAGTTACGACGGGGATGGCCCTTCCAACCACTTGTTTGTTCAGCGACGTCAGGACTCCTGCCTAGTTGCGAGGGAAAACTCGAGATTCTCCTCGAGGCTTGGCAGGGCAATTGGGACGCCTCTCCAGCTGAGGCGGGAGACCAAGAGTCCCTTTCCACGTGCCACAGGAATCCTGGGACTCCTATCAAGTTTCACGAGGAGTCAGGCATCGTCTCCTTTGGAGGCACTGATCTCCGCGTACCTCTGGAGTTTTCAAAGGATGTGAGGCCTCCGGTCGCGATGATGTGGGGAACTAGCTCTTTTTCTGTGGTCTCCACAGGGGATTCAGACATCCTTTCGTCTTGGGAGATGCAAGACGAGCCTGCATTCAAGTCACTGCAGGGATATCCGGCCTTATTTCGAGTCAGGGCATCGCGGTGTCCATTCCACTTGAGGCCGTAAAAATCAGGGTCCCTCTCACATACCTAGAGCTGAGAGAAGCCTCCTCTTGAGGTGCTTGTGGTAAGGTGGTATTCCTCTGGAGTCGAAGCCAGGGAATAACCTCTCATCTCGAGTTGATTTTTGGTCCACGGAGCTCTTTCGTGCTGCTACAGTGACCTCAGGATCCCTCTAGCCTTGAAACAGTGTTCTTGGGTTTTCGCTGGAGTGCCATCAAGGAAATCAAGGCTCCTTTCATGTGTGATGTGCAACACGGAATTGCTCTGCACGCAGTGCAGGGGAATCGGGCCTCATCTCGCGGCGAGGGGGAACTCTCATGGTTTTTCTCGAGTTGCGGCGGGAACCTGGGGTATATTCTCGAGTTATGACGGGGATTTCCCTTTCAACCACGTGTTTGTTCAGCGATGTCAGGACTCCTGCCTAGTTGCGAGGGACAACTCGGGATTCTCCTCGAGGCTTGGCAGTGCAATTGGGACGCCTCTCCAGCTGAGGCGGGAGACCAAGGGTCCCTTTCCACGTGCACAGGAATCCTGGGACTCCTATCAAGTTTCACGAGGAGTCAGGCATCGTCTCCATTGGAGGCACTGATCTCCGCGTACCTCTGGAGTTTTCAAAGGATGTGACGCCTCCGGTCGCCATGAGGTGGGGAACTAGGTCTTTCTCTGTGGTCTCCACAGGGGATTCAGACATCCTTTCGTCTTGGGAGATGCAAGACGAGCCTGCATTCAAGCCACTGCAGGGATATCCGGCCTTATTTCGAGTCAGGGCATCGCGGTGTCCATTCCACTTGAGGCCGCAAACTCAGGGTCCCTCTCACATACCTAGAGCTGAGAGAAGCCTCCTCTTGAGGTGCTTGTGGTAAGGTGGTATTGCTCTGGAGTCGAAGCCAGGGACTAACCTCTCATCTCAAGTTGATTTTTGGTCCACAGAGCTCTTTCCTGTTGCTACAGTGACCTCAGGATCCCTCTAGCCTTGAAACAGTGTTCTTGGGGTTTCTCTGGAGTGCCATTAAGGAAATCAAGGCTCCTTTCATGAGTGATGTGCAACACGGAATTGCTCTGCACGCAGTGCAGGGGAATCGGGCCTCATCTCGCGGCGAGGGGGAAGTCTCATGGTTTTTCTCGAGTTGCGGCGGGAACCTGGGGTATATTCTCGAGTTACGACGGGGATGGCCCTTCCACACACGTGTTTGTTCAGCGACGCAGGACTCCTCCCTAGTTGCGAGGGACAACTCGGGATTCTCCTCGAGGCTTGGCAGGGCAATTGGGACGTCTCTCCAGCTGAGGCGGGAGACCAAGGGTCCCTTTCCACGTGCCACAGGAATCCTGGGACTCCTATCAAGTTTCACCAGGAGTCAGGCATCGTCTCCTTTGGAGGCACTGATCTCCGCGTACCTCTGGAGTTTTCAAAGGATGTGAGGCCTCCGGTCGCGATGAGGTGTGAAAGTAGGTTTTCTCTGTGGTCTCCACAGGAGATTCAGACATCCTTTCGTCTTGGGAGATGCAAGACGAGCCTGCATTCAAGTCACTGCAAGGATATTCGGCCTTATTTCGAGTCAGGGCATCACGGTGTCCATTCCACTTGAGGCCGCAAACTCAGGGTCCCTCTCACATATCTAAAGCTGAGAGAAGCCTCGTCTTGAGGTGCTTGTGGTAAGGTGGTATTCCTCTGGAGTCGAAGCCACGGACTAACCTCTCAACTCGAGTTGATTTTTGGTCCACGGAGCTCTTTCGTGTTGCTACAGTGACCTCAGGATCCCTCTACCTTGAAACAGTGTTCTTGGGGATTCTCTGGAGTGCCATCAAGGAAATCAAGGCTCCTTTCATGTGTGATGTGCAAGACGGTATTGCTCTGCACACAGTGCAGGGGAATCGGGCCTCATCTCGCGGCGAGGGGTAAGTCTCATGGTGTTTCTCGAGTTGCGGCGGGAACCTGGGGTATATACTCGAGTTATGACGGGGATGGCCCTTCCACACACGTGTTTGTTAAGCCACGTCAGGACTCCTGCCTAGTTGCGAGTGACAACTCGGGATTCTCCTTGAGGCTTGGCAGGGCAATTGGGACGCCTCTCCAGGTGAGGCGGGAGACCAAGGGTCCCTTTCCCCGTGCCACAGGAATCCTGGGACTCCTATCAAGATTCACAAGGAGTCAGGCATCGTCTCCTCTGGAGGCACTGATCACCGTGTACCTCTGGAGTTTTCAAAGAATGTGAGGCCTCCGGTCGCGATGAGGTGCGGAACTAGTTCTTTTTCTGTGGTCTCCACAGGGGAGTCAGACATCCTTTCGTCTTGGGAGATGCAAGACGAGCCTGCATTCAAGTCACTGCAGGGATATCCGGCTTATTTCGAGTCAGGGGATCGCGGTCTCCATTCCACTTGAGGCCGCAAATCAGGGTCCCTCTCACATAGCTAGAGCTGAGAGAAGCCTCCTCTTGAGGTGCTTGTGGTAAGGTGGTATTCCTCTGGAGTCGAAGCCAGGGACTAACCTCTCATCTCGAGCTGATTTTTGGTCCACGGAGCTCTTTCGTGTTGCTACAGTGACCTCAGGATCCCTCGAGCCTTGAAACAGTGTTCTTGGGGTTTCTCTGGAGTGCCATCAAGGAAATCAAGGCTCCTTTCATGTGTGATGTGCAACACGGAATTGCTCTGCACGCAGTGCAGGGGAATCGGGCCTCATCTCGCGGCGAGGGGGAAGTCTCATGGTTTTTCTCGAGTTGCGGCGGGAACCTGGGGTATATTCTCGAGTTACGACGGGGATGGCCCTTCCACACACGTGTTTCTTCAGCGACGTCAGGACTCCTGCCTAGTTGCGAGGGACAACTCGGGATTCTCCTCGAGGCTTGGCAGGGCAATTGGGACGCCTCTCCAGCTAAGGCGGGAGACCAAGGGTCCCTTTCCACGTGCCACAGGAATCCTGGGACTCCTATCAAGTTTCACGAGGAGTCAGGCATCGTCTCCTTTGGAGGCACTGATCTCTGCGTACCTCTGGAGTTTTCAAAGGATGTGAGTCCTCCGGTCGCGATGACGTGGGGAACTAGGTCTTTATCTGTGGTCTCCACAGGGGATTCAGACATCCTTTCGTCTTGGGAGATGCAAGACGAGCCTGCATTCAAGTCACTGCAGGGATATCCGGCCTTATTTCGAGTCAGGGCATCGCGGTGTCCATTCCACTTGAGGCCGCAAACTCAGGGTCCCTCTCACATAGCTAGAGCTGAGAGAAGCCTCCTCTTGAGGTGCTTGTGGTAAGGTGGTATTCCTCTGGAGTCGAAGCCAGGGATTAACCTCTCATCTCGAGTTGATTTTTGGTCCACGGAGCTCTTTCGTATTGCTACAGTGACCTCAGGATCCCTCTAGCCTTGAAGCAGTGTTCTTGTGGTTTCTCTGGAGTGCCATCAAGGAAATCAAGGCTCCTTTCATGTGTGATGTGCAACACGGAATTGCTCTGCACGCAGTGCAGGGGAATCGTGCCTCATCTCGCGGCGAGGGGGAAGTCTCATGGTTTTTCTCGAGTTGCGGCGGGAACCTGGGGTATATTCTCGAGTTACGACGGGGATGGCCCTTCCACACACGTGTTTCTTCAGCGACGTCAGGACTCCTGCCTAGTTGCGAGGGACAACTCGGGATTCTCCTCGAGGCTTGGCAGGGCAATTGGGACGCCTCTCCAGCTGAGGCGGGAGACCAAGGGTCCCTTTCCACGTGCCACAGGAATCCTGGGACTCCTATCAAGTTTCACGAGGAGTCAGGCATCGTCTCCTTTGGAGGCACTGATCTCTGCGTACCTCTGGAGTTTTCAAAGGATGTGAGTCCTCCGGTCGCGATGACGTGGGGAACTAGGTCTTTCTCTGTGGTCTCCACAGGGGATTCAGACATCCTTTCGTCTTGGGAGATGCAAGACGAGCCTGCATTCAAGTCACTGCAGGGATCTCCGGCTTATTTCGAGTCAGGGCATCGCGGTGTCCATTCCACTTGAGGCCGCAAACTCAGGGTCCCTCTCACATAGCTAGAGCTGAGAGAAGCCTCCTCTTGAGGTGCTTGTGGTAAGGTGGTATTCCTCTGGAGTCGAAGCCAGGGACTAACCTCTCATCTCGAGTTGATTTTTGGTCCACGGAGCTCTTTCGTATTGCTACAGTGACCTCAGGATCCCTCTAGCCTTGAAGCAGTGTTCTTGTGGTTTCTCTGGAGTGCCATCAAGGAAATCAAGGCTCCTTTCATGTGTGATGTGCAACACGGAATTGCTCTGCACGCAGTGCAGGGGAATCGTGCCTCATCTCCCAGCGAGGGGGAAGTCTCATGGTTTTTCTCGAGTTGCGGCGGGAACCTGGGGTATATTCTCGAGTTACGACGGGGATGGCCCTTCCACACACGTGTTAGTTCAGCGAGGGCAGGACTCCTGCCTAGTTGCGAGGGACAACTCGGGATTCTCCTCGAGGCTTGGCAGGGCAATTGGGACGCCTCTCCAGCTGAGGCGGGAGACCAAGGGTCCCTTTCCACGTGCCACAGGAATCCTGGGACTCCTTTCAAGTTTCACGAGGAGTCAGGCATCGTCTCCTTTGGAGGCACTGATCTCCGCGTACCTCTGGAGTTTTCAAAGGATGTGAGGCCTACGGTCGCGATGAGGTGGGGAACTAGGTCTTTCTCTGTGGTCTCCACAGGGGATTCAGACATCCTTTCGTCTTGGGAGATGCAAGACGAGCCTGCATTCAAGTCACTGCAGGGATATCCGGCCTTATTTCGCGTCAGGGCATTGCGGTGTCCATTCCACTTGAGGCCGCAAACTCAGGGTCCCTTTCACATACCTAGAGCTGAGAGAAGCCTCCTCTGGAAGTGCTTGTGGTAAGGTGGTATTCCTCTGGAGTCGTAGCCATTAACTAACCTCCCAACTCGAATTGATTCTTGGTCCTAGGAGCTCTTCGTGTTGCTACAGTGACCTCAGGATCCCTCTAGCCTTGAAACAGTGTTCTTGGGGTTTCTCTGGAGTGCCATCAAGGAAATCAAGGCTCCTTTCATGTGTGAAGTGCAACACGGAATTGCTCTGCACGCAGTGCAGGGGAATCGGGCCTCATCTCGCGGCGAGGGGGAACTCTCATGGTTTTTCTCGAGTTGCGGCGGGAACCTGGGGTATATTCTCGAGTTACGATGGGGATTTCCCTTTCAACCACGTGTTTGTTCAGCGATGTCAGGACTCCTGCCTAGTTGCGAGGGACAACTCGGGATTCTCCTCGAGGCTTGGCAGGGCAATTGTGACGCCTCTCCAGCTGAGGCGGGAGACCAAGGGTCCCTTTCCTCGTGCACAGGAATCCTGGGACTCCTATCAAGTTTCACGAGGAGTCAGGCATCGTCTCCTTTGGAGGCACTGACCTCCGTGTTCCTCTGAAGTTTTCAAAGGATGTGATGCCTCTGGTCGCGATGAGGTGGGGAACTAGGTCTTTCTCTGTGGTCTCCACAGGGGATTCAGACATCCTTTCGTCTTGGGAGATGCAAGACTAGCCTGCATTCAAGTCACTGCAGGGATATCCGGCCTTATTTCAAGTCAGGGCATCGCGGTGTCCATTCTACTTGAGGCCGCAAACTCAGGGTCCCTCTCACATACCTAGAGCTGAGAGAAGCCTCCTCTTGAGGTGCTTGTGGTAAGGTGGTATTCCTCTGGAGTCGAAGCCAGGGACTAACCTCTCATCTCGAGTTGATTTTTGGGCCACGGAGCTCTTTCGTGTGGCTACACTGACGTCAGGATCGCTCTAGCCTTGAAACAGTGTTCTTGGGGTTTCTCTGGAGTGCCATCAAGGAAATCAAGGCTGCTTTCATGTGTGATGTGCAACACGGAATTGCTCTGCAAGCAGTGCAGGGGAATCGGGCCTCATCTCGCGGCGAGGGGGAAGTCTCATGGTTTTTCTCGAGTTGCGGCGGGAACCTGGGGTATATTCTCGAGTTACGACGGGGATGGCCCTTCCAACCACTTGTTTGTTCAGCGACGTCAGGACTCCTGCCTAGTTGCGAGGGACAACTCGAGATTCTCCTCGAGGCTTGGCAGTGCAATTGGGACGCCTCTCCAGCTGAGGCGGGAGACCAAGGGTCCCTTTCCACGTGCACAGGAATCCTGGGACTCCTATCAAGTTTCACGAGGAGTCAGGCATCGTCTCCATTGGAGGCACTGATCTCCGCGTACCTCTGGAGTTTTCAAAGGATGTGACGCCTCCGGTCGCCATGAGGTGGGGAACTAGGTCTTTCTCTGTGGTCTCCACAGGGGACTCAGACATCCTTTCGTCTTGGGAGATGCAAGACGAGCCTGCATTCAAGCCACTGCAGGGATATCCGGCCTTATTTCGAGTCAGGGCATCGCGGTGTCCATTCCACTTGAGGCCGCAAACTCAGGGTCCCTCTCACATACCTAGAGCTGAGAGAAGCCTCCTCTTGAGGTGCCTGTGGTAAGGTGGTATTGCTCTGGAGTCGAAGCCAGGGACTAACCTCTCATCTCGAGTTGATTTTTGGTCCACAGAGCTCTTTCGTGTTGCTACAGTGACCTCAGGATCCCTCTAGCCTTGAAACAGTGTTCTTGGGGTTTCTCTGGAGTGCCATTAAGGAAATCAAGGCTCCTTTCATGAGTGATGTGCAACACGGAATTGCTCTGCACGCAGTGCAGGGGAATCGGGCCTCATCTCGCGGCGAGGGGGAAGTCTCATGGTTTTTCTCGAGTTGCGGCGGGAACCTGGGGTATATTCTCGAGTTACGACGGGGATGGCCCTTCCACACACGTGTTTGTTCAGCGACGCAGGACTCCTCCCTAGTTGCGAGGGACAACTCGGGATTCTCCTCGAGGCTTGGCAGGGCAATTGGGACGTCTCTCCAGCTGAGGCGGGAGACCAAGGGTCCCTTTCCACGTGCCACAGGAATCCTGGGACTCCTATCAAGTTTCACCAGGAGTCAGGCATCGTCTCCTTTGGAGGCACTGATCTCCGCGTACCTCTGGAGTTTTCAAAGGATGTGAGGCCTCCGGTCGCGATGAGGTGGGGAAGTAGGTTTTCTCTGTGGTCTCTACAGGAGATTCAGACATCCTTTCGTCTTGGGAGATGCAAGACGAGCCTGCATTCAAGTCACTGCAAGGATATTCGGCCTTATTTCGAGTCAGGGCATCACGGTGTCCATTCCACTTGAGGCCGCAAACTCAGGGTCCCTCTCACATATCTAAAGCTGAGAGAAGCCTCCTCTTGAGGTGCTTGTGGTAAGGTGGTATTCCTCTGGAGTCGAAGCCACGGACTAACCTCTCAACTCGAGTTGATTTTTGGTCCACGGAGCTCTTTCGTGTTGCTACAGTGACCTCAGGATCCCTCTACCTTGAAACAGTGTTCTTGGGGATTCTCTGGAGTGCCATCAAGGAAATCAAGGCTCCTTTCATGTGTGATGTGCAACACGGAATTGCTCTGCACACAGTGCAGGGGAATCGGGCCTCATCTCGCGGCGAGGGGTAAGTCTCATGGTGTTTCTCGAGTTGCGGCGGGAACCTGGGGTATATACTCGAGTTATGACGGGGATGGCCCTTCCACACACGTGTTTGTTAAGCCACGTCAGGACTCCTGCCTAGTTGCGAGGGACAACTCGGGATTCTCCTTGAGGCTTGGCAGGGCAATTGGGACGCCTCTCCAGGTGAGGCGGGAGACCAAGGGTCCCTTTCCCCGTGCCACAGGAATCCTGGGACTCCTATCAAGATTCACAAGGAGTCAGGCATCGTCTCCTCTGGAGGCACTGATCACCGTGTAGCTCTGGGGTTTTCAAAGAATGTGAGGCCTCCGGTATCGATGAGGTGCGGAACTAGTTCTTTTTCTGTGGTCTCCACAGGGGAGTCAGACATCCTTTCGTCTTGGGAGATGCAAGACGAGCCTGCATTCAAGTCACTGCAGGGATATCCGGCTTATTTCGAGTCAGGGGATCGCGGTCTCCATTCCACTTGAGGCCGCAAATCAGGGTCCCTCTCACATAGCTAGAGCTGAGAGAAGCCTCCTCTTGAGGTGCTTGTGGTAAGGTGGTATTCCTCTGGAGTCGAAGCCAGGGACTAACCTCTCATCTCGAGCTGATTTTTGGTCCAAGGAGCTCTTTCGTGTTGCTACAGTGACCTCAGGATCCCTCGAGCCTTGAAACAGTGTTCTTGGGGTTTCTCTGGAGTGCCATCAAGGAAATCAAGGCTCCTTTCATGTGTGATGTGCAACACGGAATTGCTCTGCACGCAGAGCAGGGGAATCGGGCCTCATCTCGCGGCGAGGGGGAAGTCTCATGGTTTTTCTCGAGTTGCGGCGGGAACCTGGGGTATATTCTCGAGTTACGACGGGGATGGCCCTTCCACACACGTGTTTCTTCAGCGACGTCAGGACTCCTGCCTAGTTGCGAGGGACAACTCGGGATTCTCCTCGAGGCTTGGCAGGGCAATTGGGACGCCTCTCCAGCTAAGGCGGGAGACCAAGTGTCCCTTTCCACGTGCCACAGGAATCCTGGGACTCCTATCAAGTTTCACGAGGAGTCAGGCATCGTCTCCTTTGGAGGCACTGATCTCTGCGTACCTCTGGAGTTTTCAAAGGATGTGAGTCCTCCGGTCGCGATGACGTGGGGAACTAGGTCTTTCTCTGTGGTCTCCACAGGGGATTCAGACATCCTTTCGTCTTGGGAGATGCAAGACGAGCCTGCATTCAAGTCACTGCAGGGATATCCGGCCTTATTTCGAGTCAGGGCATCGCGGTGTCATTTCCACTTGAGGCCGCAAACTCAGGGTCCCTCTCACATAGCTAGAGCTGAGAGAAGCCTCCTCTTGAGGTGCTTGTGGTAAGGTGGTATTCCTCTGGAGTCGAAGCCAGGGACTAACCTCTCATCTCGAGTTGATTTTTGGTCCACGGAGCTCTTTCGTATTGCTACAGTGACCTCAGGATCCCTCTAGCCTTGAAGCAGTGTTCTTGTGGTTTCTCTGGAGTGCCATCAAGGAAATCAAGGCTCCTTTCATGTGTGATGTGCAACACGGAATTGCTCTGCACGCAGTGCAGGGGAATCGTGCCTCATCTCGCGGCGAGGGGGAAGTCTCATGGTTTTTCTCGAGTTGCGGCGGGAACCTGGGGTATATTCTCGAGTTACGACGGGGATGGCCCTTCCACACACGTGTTTCTTCAGCGACGTCAGGACTCCTGCCTAGTTGCGAGGGACAACTCGGGATTCTCCTCGAGGCTTGGCAGGGCAATTGGGACGCCTCTCCAGCTAAGGCGGGAGACCAAGTGTCCCTTTCCACGTGCCACAGGAATCCTGGGACTCCTATCAAGTTTCACGAGAAGTCAGGCATCGTCTCCTTTGGAGGCACTGATCTCTGCGTACCTCTGGAGTTTTCAAAGGATGTGAGGCCTCCGGTCGCGATGACGTGGGGAACTAGGTCTTTCTCTGTGGTCTCCACAGGGGATTCAGACATCCTTTCGTCTTGGGAGATGCAAGACGAGCCTGCATTCAAGTCACTGCAGGGATATCCGGCCTTACTTCGAGTCAGGGCATCGCGGTGTCCATTCCACTTGAGGCCGCATACTCAGGGTCCCTCTCACATACTTAGAGCTGAGAGAAGCCTCCTCTTGAGGTGCTTGTGGTAAGGTGCTATTCCTCTGGAGTCGAAGCCAGGGACTAACCTCTCATCTCGAGTTGATTTTTGGTCCACGGAGCTCTTTCGTGTTGCTACAGTGACCTCAGGATCCCTCTAGCCTTGAAACAGTGTTCTTGGGGTTTCTCTGGAGTGCCATCAAGGAAATCAAGGCTCCTTTCATGTGTAATGTGCAACACGGAATTGCTCTGCACACAGTGCAGGGGAATCGGGCCTCATCTCGCGGCAAGGGGTAAGTCTCATGGTGTTTCTCGAGTTGCGGCGGGAACCTGGGGTATATACTCGAGTTATGACGGGGATGGCCCTTCCACACACGTGTTTGTTAAGCCACGTCAGGACTCCTGCCTAGTTGCGAGGGACAACTCGGGATTCTCCTTGAGGCTTGGCAGGGCAATTGGGACGCCTCTCCAGGTGAGACGGGAGACCAAGGGTCCCTTTCCCCGTGCCACAGGAATCCTGGGACTCCTATCAGGATTCACAAGGAGTCAGGCATCGTCTCCTCTGGAGGCACTGATCACCGTGTACCTCTGGAGTTTTCAAAGAATGTGAGGCCTCCGGTCGCGATAAGGTGCGGAACTAGTTCTTTTTCTGTGGTCTCCACAGGGGAGTCAGACATCCTTTCGTCTTGGGAGATGCAAGACGAGCCTGCATTCAAGTCACTGCAGGGATATCCGGCTTATTTCGAGTCAGGGGATCGCGGTCTCCATTCCACTTGAGGCCGCAAATCAGGGTCCCTCTCACATAGCTAGAGCTGAGAGAAGCCTCCTCTTGAGGTGCTTGTGGTAAGGTGGTATTCCTCTGGAGTCGAAGCCAGGGACTAACCTCTCATCTCGAGCTGATTTTTGGTCCACGGAGCTCTTTCGTGTTGCTACAGTGACCTCAGGATCCCTCGAGCCTTGAAACAGTGTTCTTGGGGTTTCTCTGGAGTGCCATCAAGGAAATCAAGGCTCCTTTCATGTGTGATGTGCAACACGGAATTGCTCTGCACGCAGTGCAGGGGAATCGGGCCTCATCTCGCGGCGAGGGGGAAGTCTCATGGTTTTTCTCGAGTTGCGGCGGGAACCTGGGGTATATTCTCGAGTTACGACGGGGATGGCCCTTCCACACACGTGTTTCTTCAGCGACGTCAGGACTCCTGCCTAGTTGCGAGGGACAACTCGGGATTCTCCTCGAGGCTTGGCAGGGCAATTGGGACGCCTCTCCAGCTAAGGCGGGAGACCAAGGGTCCCTTTCCACGTGCCACAGGAATCCTGGGACTCCTATCAAGTTTCACGAGGAGTCAGGCATCGTCTCCTTTGGAGGCACTGATCTCTGCGCACCTCTGGAGTTTTCAAAGGATGTGAGTCCTCCGGTCGCGATGACGTGGGGAACTAGGTCTTTCTCTGTGGTCTCCACAGGGGATTCAGACATCCTTTCGTCTTGGGAGATGCAAGACGAGCCTGCATTCAAGTCACTGCAGGGATATCCGGCCTTATTTCGAGTCAGGGCATCGCGGTGTCCATTCCACTTGAGGCCGCAAACTCAGGGTCCCTCTCACATAGCTAGAGCTGAGAGAAGCCTCCTCTTGAGGTGCTTGTGGTAAGGTGGTATTCCTCTGGAGTCGAAGCCAGGGACTAACCTCTCATCTCGAGTTGATTTTTGGTCCACGGAGCTCTTTCGTATTGCTACAGTGACCTCAGGATCCCTCTAGCCTTGAAGCAGTGTTCTTGTGGTTTCTCTGGAGTGCCATCAAGGAAATCAAGGCTCCTTTCATGTGTGATGTGCAACACGGAATTGCTCTGCACGCAGTGCAGGGGAATCGTGCCTCATCTCGCGTCGAGGGGGAAGTCTCATGGTTTTTCTCGAGTTGCGGCGGGAACCTGGGGTATATTCTCGAGTTACGACGGGGATGGCCCTTCCACACACGTGTTTCTTCAGCGACGTCAGGACTCCTGCCTAGTTGCGAGGGACAACTCGGGATTCTCCTTGAGGCTTGGCAGGGCAATTGGGACGCCTCTCCAGGTGAGGCGGGAGACCAAGGGTCCCTTTCCCCGTGCCACAGGAATCCTGGGACTCCTATCAAGATTCACAAGGAGTCAGGCATCGTCTCCTCTGGAGGCACTGATCACCGTGTACCTCTGGAGTTTTCAAAGAATGTGAGGCCTCCGGTCGCGATGAGGTGCGGAACTAGTTCTTTTTCTGTGGTCTCCACAGGGGAGTCAGACATCCTTTCGTCTTGGGAGATGCAAGACGAGCCTGCATTCAAGTCACTGCAGGGATATCCGGCTTATTTCGAGTCAGGGGATCGCGGTCTCCATTCCACTTGTGGCCGCAAATTCAGGGTCCCTCTCACATAGCTAGAGCTGAGAGAAGCCTCCTCTTGAGGTGCTTGTGGTAAGGTGGTATTCCTCTGGAGTCGAAGCCAGGGACTAACCTCTCATCTCGAGCTGATTTTTGGTCCACGGAGCTCTTTCGTGTTGCTACAGTGACCTCAGGATCCCTAGAGCCTTGAAACAGTGTTCTTGGGGTTTCTCTGGAGTGCCATCAAGGAAATCAAGGCTCCTTTCATGTGTGATGTGCAACACGGAATTGCTCTGCACGCAGTGCAGGGGAATCGGGCCTCATCTCGCGGCGAGGGGGAAGTCTCATGGTTTTTCTCGATTTGCGGCGGGAACCTGGGGTATATTCTCGAGTTACGACGGGGATGGCCCTTCCACACACGTGTTTGTTCAGCGACGTCAGGACTCCTGCCTAGTTGCGAGGGACAACTCGGGATTCTCCTCGAGGCTTGGCAGGGCAATTGGGACGCCTCTCCAGCTAAGGCGGGGGACCAAGGGTCCCTTTCCACGTGCCACAGGAATCCTGGGACTCCTATCAAGTTTCACGAGGAGTCAGGCATCGTCTCCTTTGGAGGCACTGATCTCCGCGTACCTCTGGAGTTTTCAAAGGATGTGAGTCCTCCGGTCGCGATGACGTGGGGAACTAGGTCTTTCTCTGTGGTCTCCACAGGGGATTCAGACATCCTTTCGTCTTGGGAGATGCAAGACGAGCCTGCATTCAAGTCACTGCAGGGATATCCGGCCTTATTTCGAGTCAGGGCATCGCGGTGTCCATTCCACTTGAGGCCGCAAACTCAGGGTCCCTCTCACATAGCTAGAGCTGAGAGAAGCCTCCTCTTGAGGTGCTTGTGGTAAGGTGATATTCCTCTGGAGTCGAAGCCAGGGACTAACCTCTCATCTCGAGTTGATTTTTGGTCCACGGAGCTCTTTCGTATTGCTACAGTGACCTCAGGATCCCTCTAGCCTTGAAGCAGTGTTCTTGTGGTTTCTCTGGAGTGCCATCAAGGAAATCAAGGCTCCTTTCATGTGTGATGTGCAACACGGAATTGCTCTGCACGCAGTGCAGGGGAATCGTGCCTCATCTCGCGGCGAGGGGGAAGTCTCATGATTTTTCTCGAGTTGCGGCGGGAACCTGGGGTATATTCTCGAGTTACGACGGGGTTGGCCCTTCCACACACGTGTTTCTTCAGCGACGTCAGGACTCCTGCCTAGTTGCGAGGGACAACTCGGGATTCTCCTCGAGGCTTGGCAGGGCAATTGGGACGCCTCTCCAGCTAAGGCGGGAGACCAAGGGTCCCTTTCCACGTGCCACAGGAATCCTGGGACTCCTATCAAGTTTCACGAGGAGTCAGGCATCGTCTCCTTTGGAGGCACTGATCTCTGCGTACCTCTGGAGTTTTCAAAGGATGTGAGTCCTCCGGTCGCGATGACGTGGGGAACTAGGTCTTTCTCTGTGGTCTCCACAGGGGATTCAGACATCCTTTCGTCTTGGGAGATGCAAGACGAGCCTGCATTCAAGTCACTGCAGGGATATCCGGCCTTATTTCGAGTCAGGGCATCGCGGTGTCCATTCCACTTGAGGCCGCAAACTCAGGGTCCCTCTCACATAGCTAGAGCTGAGAGAAGCCTCCTCTTGAGGTGCTTGTGGTAAGGTGGTATTCCTCTGGAGTCGAAGCCAGGGACTAACCTCTCATCTCGAGTTGATTTTTGGTCCACGGAGCTCTTTCGTATTGCTACAGTGACCTCAGGATCCCTCTAGCCTTGAAGCAGTGTTCTTGTGGTTTCTCTGGAGTGCCATCAAGGAAATCAAGGCTCCTTTCATGTGTGATGTGCAACACGGAATTGCTCTGCACGCAGTGCAGGGGAATCGTGCCTCATCTCGCGGCGAGGGGGAAGTCTCATGGTTTTTCTCGAGTTGCGGCGGGAACCTGGGGTATATTCTCGAGTTACGACGGGGATGGCCCTTCCACACACGTGTTTCTTCAGCGACGTCAGGACTCCTGCCTAGTTGCGAGGGACAACTCGGGATTCTCCTCGAGGCTTGGCAGGGCAATTGGGACGCCTCTCCAGCTAAGGCGGGAGACCAAGGGTCCCTTTCCACGTGCCACAGGAATCCTGGGACTCCTATCAAGTTTCACGAGGAGTCAGGCATCGTCTCCTTTGGAGGCACTGATCTCTGCGTACCTCTGGAGTTTTCAAAGGATGTGAGTCCTCCGGTCGCGATGACGTGGGGAACTAGGTCTTTCTCTGTGGTCTCCACAAGGGATTCAGACATCCTTTCGTCTTGGGAGATGCAAGACGAGCCTGCATTCAAGTCACTGCAGGGATATCCGGCCTTATTTCGAGTCAGGGCATCGCGGTGTCCATTCCACTTGAGGCCGCAAATTCAGGGTCCCTCTCACATAGCTAGAGCTGAGAGAAGCCTCCTCTTGAGGTGCTTGTGGTAAGGTGGTATTCCTCTGGAGTCGAAGCCAGGGACTA